>NC_083366.1:53067500-54267500 GCF_030254825.1 Meriones unguiculatus | reverse complement strand
CGTCTGCCAGCATTGCTTACCACCCGGGAAAGCTGTATTTCCAGCCGCCAGACTAATTTGCATGAAATTATCAAACACGTTCCTTTTTCCTGGGAATTAGTTGACTGCTTTCACATCCTTGGGGAGGGCCCATGGGAATCTTGTAACTATCTGAGTGTTCTGACCTTTGCAAGTTTTGTTACTATCATGACTTCTATAAGCCCTTTTCCCTCCAGGAGAGAATGTTTCCCAAGTCAAAGAACTATCTACACAACGGTATATATCACGTGATAGAAGGTATTTAAAAGGTGTATGTACCAGGCGTGGTGGTGGACACCTCTAACCCTAGCACTCGGGAGGCAGAAGCAGGTGGATCTCTGTGGGTTCTAGGTCAGCCTAGGCTGCTCAGCGAGAGAGAGGGGAATGCCAGTTCCTCATTGTGGCTACACTGAGCAAGATTGCTGTTAGCTTTCATTCTTTAAGTCCCATGTTTTAGATACACTGTGAAACTCTTTAGCTGTGTTATCCCATTTTTTTTCTATCTGTACTCCTGTAAAGTAAAGCTTTGCCATACCTATGTTACAATGCTGATTCTGGGGCTAAGAACACTGAAGACTATGCCCAAGGCCATCCAATGACCAGAGCAAATGGTTATGTCTGCCTTGCCCCATAGACTTTGCCCTGTGTCTAGCACACATTAGGGTGCAAAGAGCATCCCATTTTGTCTCTTTCCTTTAGCTCTCATTCCTAGGTCACAGTTAGAGCATAGTATACAGGCTGAATGCCTCATATGTGCATAACTCTCAGTTAAATTAATTTTTTTAATAAAGATGAATATTTCATTTTAAAAATGAATGAATATTCCACGGCTTTTGACCCCATCCATGAAATCTTACTTTCCATTAAAGAGTTCCCCCTAGATTGTATCTTTCTTTTATAAAATTTAATTGAGAAAATGATCCCTTAATATGGGCAATTCAAATTAGAGTCATTAGTGTATACTTTTATACTGAGCAGACATGCAGTTTGATTTTCTTTGAACAGGGTATTTTTCAAACATTTCCTAGCAAATGACATTTGTCTACAATTATTAGGCATCAGAGAAGTTAATTGATTGAATAATAAGAACGAAAATATTACACCATGTTAAGATCACCAATTTTCAGGCTGGAGAGATGGCTCATGGGTTAAGAGTTCTTAGTTCAATTCCCAGCAACCATATGGTGGCTCACAACCATCTATAATGAGATCTGGTGCCCTCTTCTGGTGTGGAGGCCTGCATGCAGGCAGAATACTGTATAAACAATAAGTAAATAAAATTCTGAAATAAAAAAGATCACCAGTTTTCAAAGACAGCAAACTTTAAACTATCCTTAGGACCAACATTCTTCCTTACTGCCAATCAACGAAGCATCACATGATCACTTTTGTGCCTTGGCCCTGTAGTTGTGAAAGTAAGTTCTCACCTTGGCTACATAAAGGAGGCATCTTCTTCAGCTGCCCTGTTTTCTGAATCTGGAGTTGTTCTATTTTCCGTTCTGCTGCTGTGATACAACATTCCAGCCAAGAGCAACTTAAGGAAGGATGGGATTTATGGGACTTGTAGTCCATCATTGAGGGAAGTCAGGGCAGGAACTAGAAGCAGAAGACATGAAGGAATCCTGCTTGGAAGCTCACTTAATCTCTGGGTCATGCTTGCTAGCTTCTGTGTACAGTAGAAGGACACCTGCCCAGGGAATGGTTCCACCCACAGTAGACTGGGCCCTCCGCAATCAGGTGTCATGGCAACTCCCTACAGACATGTCCACAGACCAATCTGGTAAAGGAATGTATTTGATGAAGACTCCTTTCGGGTGATTCTGGGCTATGTTAGTGTCAAGTAGGATAGGAGTTACTGGAACTCTGAACCAACGACAGAAGAAAGTTCTGCTAGGAAACGAATACCAGAACCAGTGCAGCCTGGATATGCATCAAAGGGGTGCCACGAGTCACCAAGAAGGACCCAAGAAGCACAGAGGCGAGGCAGAATGTGGGCCCAAGGAGTTGTGCATTTTTCCAGGATGGGCTGCTTCCTGGGATAATGTAGCCCCTGGTGTCCTAACAGTGAATCCAGACCTGGGTTCATGTCCTGAACATGGGTAGGTGGTATCAAGTTACATACATAGTAAAACCCCTGTCATCTTACAGAAACCACAGAGTAAAACCCCTGTAATCTTAGAGAAACCACAGTCACTTTGCAGCATCATAGACCTGTATGAAGCAATACGGTCCTTATGCAGAATGTGTGGCATTTTCAGAGTGATAAGAGGCAGGTCATCACTCTACATTCTAATTATTCAATCCATCCAGCAGTAAGCACCAGCCTACAAAATTCTGTGCTTTGACTGGCCAAAGCCCAATGCTGAAAGTTTACACCAAACTAACTGAGTGACTTTAAAGTTGTAAATGGGAGCTATCAAAAAGTAAATGAATACCCCACCTACATTTCCCCTTTATTAAAAACAAAAGCATCCAGAATTATCCATTTCTTTTTAATTACGGGATTATAATGTGGTAGCACACATGACTGAGTTTAATTTTTTTTCTTAATTTTTAACTCAGTGTTGTAAGTCCGCTTTAAAAACACACTTGAAATATATGCTAAGCTGTTCAATAAAAACTAATTTTTAATGATATTCAAGAACTTTTTTTCTGGTTCCCCAGTTGATGCCTGTGCTCCTCAGTGAGGAAGGAAATCAATTCAATTATCAAAGCACGGGTAATTGCTTTCAGGATTAGGGTGATTTAAAGAGCAGCAAAGTATTTTATCGGTACTCAGCAGTTTTGGCTAAGGATATTCTCCTAAGCTCACTAGGAAGAGAACTTTAAAAGTCTATCCTTTCACCTCTTTTATCCATCCCAGCTTTCTCCGTGCTGGCCACTGAAAGAGCTAATGGCTGCTCTTGAACACACAAGCCACTGGGCAAGGGTACATTTCCTTTTTTTTTTTTTTTTAACTTTTTATTGGTTCTTCGGGAGTTTCTCATCATGCACCCTAATCCCATTCATCTCCCCCCTCCGCTCATACCTGCCTCTACCTTTGCAAAAGAGAAAAAAAAATCTCATTGTGGAGGCTGTAGTGTGTCCCATGGCATATTCTTTTGTCCATACTTCTTTGCTTATAGGTGTTCATTGCAATGACTTGTTGGTCTGGTACAAGGCCTCTGGCTTCTGTTACTCTATCCCTACTGGAACCTCACTGGGACTCCTTTTGGACATCCTGCTGTTGCCCTGTGCAATGAACACTCTGTAGTTTGGGATCTGTAAGATCAGATGGGCCCCTCACTCACTCCAGGAGTTCATTGATGGGGTAGATGCTGGGGTGGGTCAACTCAAGCCTCGGATCTGGGCCTGAGAGTACCTGAGCTGCTCAGCCTGCCAGCTTTCCCAACTCTCCTACCCTGGGGACCGGCTCCTCGGCAAC
Source organism: Meriones unguiculatus (assembly GCF_030254825.1). Taxonomy (NCBI): domain Eukaryota; kingdom Metazoa; phylum Chordata; class Mammalia; order Rodentia; family Muridae; genus Meriones; species Meriones unguiculatus. The sequence continues at coordinate 54,264,058 of NC_083366.1, read as the reverse complement.
CCCTGCAACCAGGGCCAGCTCTGCCTCGGTACCTACATGAGGGGCAGGGCCTGCTTTCCCAAGTGTTGCAGCTGTGAGGAGCATGGTGAGTTCTTCTATTCACATAACCGCAGGGCCAGCAATCCTGACTGCCCCAGGTGAGGCAAAAGAGAGGGGAAGGGGAATCTCTCCCTCACGACAACACCCTACAGCAGACAAGGCCAGCTCACCCACAGACAGCTGCTCAGGCGAGATGCAGGACCTCCTCTCCCAAGTGCAACAGTAGGTGAGAGACAGAAACAGATCTCCCATTCTGATGACCTCAGGGCCAGCTCTACTACCTGCCATAGGTGGCGAGGAACAAGGGGAGGGGGAACATCTCATCCTTGCCCATGTCACCTCACTGCAGATAAGTGGAAGGGCAGGCTCTTCCATGCTCATGTTCATGCCCTCACGGCCAGCTCACCTGTGCCCCCACCACCAGGGTCATCTCTACTGTACTGCCCAGGCGAGTGGCAAGCATACATCTTCAACTAATATTATTTGTTCATCGCTCAAAAGATGAGTGAGTTAGACCCTGGTGCTTGGTGCTTCAACTATGCTAACTATTAACATAACTATTCATAATAATTCAGCCTAAGAAGTATCTCGAGCATGCCCAAAATAGGGAGAAATACCGTCTAGGCTAAGGATTTGCCCACCTTACACAGTCACAGATAATTATAAGTCTTTTACAGTGTTACATTACTTAATTTCTGTATTAGCTACTTGAATTATGTTAGAAGAACATTCTTGAAAAATGGGACTTTTTCCCTCAGCTTACAGTCTAGAAAGGGAATGAGACAGGAGTGTAAATCACTTAATTTCTCAGGACAAAATGCACTTAGACCTCAACGAGGAAAGGATAGTTTTCTGGCGTGTGCTTAGAGAGTGGGGGATGGCAAGAAGGGAGCTGGGGAGAGGAAGCCATCTCCTAGATGAGCCTGGTGAGTGAGCAAAGACAAGGAGACCTGGATCAGCTCTGTGCATGCAGGAAGCCCCTGTCTGGTATCCTAAGAACGTGAACTATAAGACAGAAAGAGCTGTCAAGGAAGGCAGAAGGCACCTCTCATGCTCGGGGTTCAAATATCCTGTTGGCCAAAGAGAATCATGGGAATTTACATGGGTAATGTATTTAGAAAAGGTACTAAATGTGAGCATCTTTACAGGATTAAAATGTTACACATCACAGAAAATTTAGAACAACTTCAGAAAATTATCAAAACCTTTTTTTTAAATGTGTAATCTAACTGCCCAGAGTCAATGAACACTAATACTGTGTTGCTTTTTAGCTTTCCTGTGTATGTGGGTGTATGTATGTGTGTATGTGTTCTGTAAGCATAATGCATGTGTAATTGTCTTGCTATTTTTCCCTGACAATCTTTCATATATATTTAATGAATATATATGTAAATCAGTGATCTGAAAAAAAATGAATATTCTTAACATATGTTCCAGGGAAGGAACAGCATTCCTTATAAACAAGGTGGTTTGAACACTCTCACTACAGGGAGAAAAATGAACCTTCAGTACTCCCTATGGTGGAAGAAGAAACTGGGTAAACGGTGCTGTCCTAAGGTTTATTAGGTCACTTCCTGTGCAGTCTAAAACAGTTCTTCCCTGGAATGGGGAGATGGCTCAGTGGGAAACACGCTTTCTACATAAGTGTGAGCTGAGGAGAAACCTCACAAAGCCAGACATGATTGTGTACATCCGCAACCCCAGGACTCCTGCTGACGAAAGACCCTGAATTCGAAGGCAAAGGCTGACAGCCATGGTGTTCTTGTGACCTACGCACACACAAACACATAAACATGAAGACATAAAGAGAAATCCATTACTCTTCGTCTTTAAATGTTATTTGATCCATTCAAACTTATGTACCACTACAGTTTGAGGGGCATGTTGGGGTACACTGTGTGACGGTAAGTCTCTATATACTCGATTGTTGATTGCTAAACCAGCAGAGAACTAAGCGCTGAACTACCAGGCAAGTCTTGCTATTATTATTTCTTTGGCACATCACCAGCCTTAGATTTTGTAAACATTCGTGCTCCCTCACTTGCCTATTGGATGCGAGGACAGAACTTCCGGAAGAGAAAGGGACTCTGGGAGAGAGAAAGCAAAGACAGGAGACTTGCCAGTGAGATACCAAGGTGAACAGATGGACATGAACAAGAGCAAAGAGGTAAAGCTGGCTATGTCGATGACGTAGTGCCAGGACTGGCTGGGAATCTACCTAGCTAAAACGCCTAAGCTTTAACATATTAAAAAGCCTCTGCGTCATTACATCAGGACCACTGATGCATCCTAAACTCCTGCTATAGGGGCACTGTTAAAAAGGAACAATAAGCAAACAAAAACAAGCACAGTCATAGGTGCTTGAAATATCAACATGGCGCAATAACACACACGTCTATAGTGTCACATTGAGAACTATCATTTTGTACCCTTGAAATTAATAAACTTAACATGAAATGAGAGACAGGATGCTATCAAACGTTGCAGAAAAACCTGTACTAGTAAAGGATTACATAGCAATTCATCGTAATTACGGAACGGCTATCCTCAAAATAGGGAAGGTATAGATTTCTTCATTAAGAAGCATAATGCATTTTTCTTATTTTCATTAATTAATTAATTAGTCAGTTAACTTTATACACCTTACATCGGAGCTTCCTCTCCCTCCTCTCCTCCCAGCTCCCACTTCTCACCTCCCCTTCTGCTGTGCTCCCTCCCTTTCTCGGAGAAACGGAGACCTTCCATGGATATCAACTCACCTTGGCGTATCAAGTTGTAGTAGGATTATATATAAAGCCCCCTTTAGACATTTTTATTCTTCATTATCTGTCCAAAATGCAAGCGGAGAAATTTTAAAAATTCCAGTGTTCCTTATCCTGCTATTTCATGAACTTTCAGTTAGACCCAGAGAACTTTATATACATTAATTATATCCTCTAGATCTGGAAGCATTTTGCATTATAATTAGACTTTATGACTATGCTGTATTGTTCTAGCTTCGTTATTTAGTTTTCATGTATAAAATAAAAAGTAGATATGTAAGCACACACTGACAAAAGTGCCTCAGGCAAGAAACTAGCTCACTTCAGCTTATGGTTTCGGAAGACGACAGTCCTCTGTAGCTTACACAGCTTGGCAGCTGTCAGAGAAAGCATGGCGTCGAGAGCAGCAAGCTTGCTGGTCACATTTCCCTCAGGAAGTAGAGAGGCCATATTTCATCCAGCATGGAGAGGGGGAGAGAAAGAACAGGAAGCGACACGGGTGGTGCTTTATAAGCCCTCACAGCCCACGCCCAGTAACCTGCTTCCTCTAGCAAGTTTTACTTCATGAAGGCTCTATAACTTAGTTTCAGTATGCCAGATGTGTTCAAACTTCCCCGGGTATTGGCTTTCTAGGAACAGAAAACACTGGTTGGACCCTTAGAGGGTGAAGTCTTGCTCATTAATAGATTTTTACAATATTCCAAATATAGGAAAGTCAATAAAAGAATTAAGTCAATCTGCCATCTGTACCTTTATAAAGAAACAAAAGCTCTGACCATCAAAAGACATGTGTGCTTTAGCTGTGTTATCTGTTGTTTAACTGTTTTCTTTGCTGGCTGATTTTTTTTTATCAAAACTTCTTTAAAAAAAAGTGACACTGTTTTTAATCAGCTATCAACTCAGCATTAGTAGGGACTTTATGAGATTTTTTTATTGTGCATGAACACATATTTTATTTCACATTACATATATAAGGTGCCGCAGAGTCTGCTCCACAGTAAAGGTTTAGCCAGTGTGAACTGTTCTTATAGCTCCATGGATTATGAATACTTGTTTGGTTGTTTCAACCACAGCTACGGTTGTAAGTAAACGAAATGCTTTAGAAAGAAAAATAGATATACTGAAATGGCCGTTTAAAGGTTGTAAAATTAGAGGAAAACCACAAACCTCAGAGTTGGAATCTAATGGACAGAAAGCCTGGGACAGCTCTTGAGAATACCACTGTTGGGCAACCAGCTACAACTGCTCTCTAAGAAAAGGTGTCTTTCTTCCACTGTCTAAAATTAGTTGAAATACATCGTATGTCTCTGGGTATGCTTGTGCTTGTGTGTGCGTGTGCGTGTGCGTGTGTGTGTGTGTGTGTGCGTGTGTGTGCATGTGCGTGGATCTCCATCAGTGGGTGATACTGAAGGCATGAGACTAGGACACATAATGAGAAGAGAAAGCGGAGCAAGCATCTCCATCAAGTGTACTTTTCCTAGAAAGGAACACTCGTTCAGCTTTCCGTCTTTCTCATACGCACCAAGGAAGCAGGGGTTCGTGATGGGCAGCTCCTTCTGAGCTAGATACCAAGACACCAGCAGGTAGGCGACACATGTTCCCTGTGAAGTCCAGACACAAACTAACTCAAAACAATCTGGTGCCCCACGTTTGCGGGTTGTTCTGGGCTCCAGCTGTTTATTTTAATTGCCAACTTCCAATTTATGATGCTAAAAATGTGACAAAGTGTAAGCTACAGCACTGTGTTCTCACTGGTCAATAATCCCAACTAAACTAGATCAGAGACCTGACAGCACAAAGCCATCCTGAACAGGTTGCTAAGCTGAAATGCTCATGAGAGTTCACACTATAAATGTATCATTGTTTTTCTTTGCATTTCACAGGTAGATTTTTATTGGTTTCCTGTTGCACAAAGATCGTGGGATAGGGTCCTCCTTTCATCAATAGTTCAACAAATGGTTTCTGTTCTGTTGCTGGGTAAGGCAGAGTTGAGTAGACTTGCTAGGCCAATAATAAAGAGAAAACACACACTGATAATTGCACAGATAGGTATAAGGATACTGACAAGGATCAATTCTATAACTGAATAGTACATTTCCAATAATAAAGATAAGTACATGTCTTGTAGAACACTGCGTAATCAAAGATGGCGTCTCTGAATAAATGAGAGATGGTGATAGCAATGTTGATGTTGGAAATATGGACTCAAGACATTGTAAAAAGATAGACTGTAGAACTTCATACAACTTGATTGAGACTAGGTGACTCGCTGCCTTCTGACAAGAGAAATAGTTGTGCTGTTAAATGGAGATGTGGTCACTACAGTAACTATAAATTCAGAAGGGAGAGAGAAGTGTTGAAGTTGTTAAATTTGAGATGCTACCTGATAGTCAAGACAGGCAAGTGAGGAGATATACAAATCTGAGTATAAAAGGATCTGGGACAATGATATAAATCTGGGTGCCACTATTACACACGCTGTCTGAAGTGATGGACAGGGGTGACATTACTGCAAAGTAAGCATAGATTGAGACAAAGCAGAGCTGTGGGGCCAAGCTTTGGAAAGTCCAGCTCTAGATATTGAATAGAGAAAAGAGAACCATGAAGAGATATGTGAAGGAAAAAGAAGAAAGACACCAACAAAGAAAATGAAAAACACCGGCAACTGTTTATGGAGCAAATACAGAAATGTAGAGAAAAGAAGTAGTTGTCTTAAGGTGCAATTCCTTTGCCTAACCTTTCATGGATAAGAAACCACTCATCTGAAATAGAAGATGTAATAACTTGACGTCCTAGAAAACATTGGTAACATTGCATAGCTTAGAAGTACAGGACATAGGATAGTGCTTCTGGGTGACAATGGATCAGAAATCTCTAGCTGTTTTAGCTATATCATCTGAGGAGCCTATTTGTGCTGGAGGGTAATGAGAAGGTCATAGCATCTTTCTAAAAACGTGTATTTCCATCAGGCTGAGACCCAAACCTTTCTTATCTCTTTCAGGGAGCAGCACATTATGTCTACAAGGAATCTTAAAATTCAGGCTTCAAGAAAACTACAAAACCCAGGGATGCCGAGACGAGACGGTTCAGATGTAAACAGCACAAATAGTTCTCTTCCAGACAACTGGAGTTCAATTCCCAGCACCCATGTCAGGCAGCTCGGAACCCTCTGAAATGCCAGCTACAGGACATCTGACGCTCTCTTCTGGCCCCAAGAGGAACTGCATAGATGTGCAGGCACATAAACAGAGCATGGGAGGGGAAGCAGGGGGAAGGACAATTTAACAGTAAAAGGAGACTACAATCCAATGAAAAGATAAGATAGTCCTTATATCCATAACAGATCTGGTAGAGCACATGGGATTGAATGAAGAAGTTCCTGGGACCTGAATATATGGACATGAAAGACAAACAGGCAGAGACATTGTGTACAAACACGTGCAGAGAGATGGTCCCAGAAGACAGGTATATAGTGGTGAGGCCACCAGAGAGTCGGTGATAGCACAGATGGGGAAAGGGAGCAGAAAAAGCTGAACAGGGCCTGGCTATGGTCAAAATGAAATGCCAGGCTGGGAGTTTGCTCCTGGCAAGAAAAGAGGATGATGATAGTCAGGGGCGGGGAGGCTCAGAAGGGGAGGTGGCAGTCTGGATGGAAGTTCAGAAGGAGAGATGACAGTCTGCGTGGGAGGTGAAAATGGGCCTGTACTTTGCTCATTTGTTTTTGTTGTTACTTCTTGGCATGATGGAAGAAAATCTCAAGGCAAAGTAATGTCTGAGAATGAGGCTGCCCAGTCAAGAAAGAAAAGCAGATCAGTGGCAGGAGAGAGGAAAGCACACCAGAAAAGCAACGAAGAGCTGGGGGCAGCAGGAGGCAGCAGCTGGCTTCCAAGCCAGCGACTGCCTTCAGAGTGGCTTCCTCTACTGACCATTTGATACCTGTGACTCGGGACCCAGAAGAGGAAGTGTGGCGCTTTTGCTTGCTTCTCTTCTGCTTGATTCCTCAGGGATGCCATCGACCACTCACCTCCTGTCCCCTCTCTTGCGTCCTTGAGGAATATTTCTGAGGAAGGAAACACAACGAGTAAGTTGTGTTGCAGAAACATTACCAAGTATGGTAGTCCCTGTTTTCCATGATGAGACCTTAAGTGGCTCTAAAAGCACAAATAAGGCCAAACCTTACATAACCTGTTTTTTGTTTTGTTTTGTTTTGTTTTTTTGTTTGTTTGTTTGGTTTGGTTTTTTGATCCTTCGCTTTGTAGATTAGGCACAGGAAGACGTTATCACTAATCATCTTTCATAAAAGCTCTCTCTAGGCAGTGATGGGTCGGAAAATACATGCAGTGTGAACATCCCAGGCAGAATAATGTCGGATTTCTTTTATCATATTATTAAGAATAAAAATTTAAAACTTGTAATTGTTTATTTTTAGATTTTTTTTATTTAATGTCTCAAGAAGTTTCAGACCCAGATTAAATTCGGATGATGATATGCCATGTGCAATGTTTGGCTGAGAGTAGAACTATGAAACAGAAAAACCGTTGAGTACATTAGCCGCCAAAATGCTTCACCAAATGAATCTAAGCTGTGCTGGCAGCCACAGCGACTGTCTTGTCAGAGGGCCAGTTTTGCCACCCAGTAAATTCACTTTCCCAAAGGCTAGTTTTGTTTCCTGTAACTTCCAGGAGTCTCTCCAAATGGAAGAGACTAGCTGGGTGGGAGAAGGTCTTGGAGGCCCAGCAGACACAGGTCACTCCATACTACAGGTGGTGTGCGTCAGCACTGGTCCTAAGTGGTTAGCGTTGCCGAAGTGCCCAGAGTGAAATAGGAACTACCACGGGCTGGACCAGAGCAAAGCTTATCAACTCTCTTAGTAGGACAACACTTCTTAAAAATGAAAACTCAGCATTAGTGAAAGTTCTTAGACTCCAGAAGCGAATGTGTCTCGGTGCTTTTAGCATCTCACAATGCTCACTCTCTCTCACTGAGAGACTTTGTTGTAGTTTCCCATGTGGGATGATCCCTTCTGCTCTCACTGAAGATAAACGCATGGAAAGCAAGTTTGAGCTTTGGGGAGGTGGCAGAAGAGGTTCTCACCAGCACAGAGTTCCACCTGCAGACACAAACAACAACAACAACAGGAGCAACCATGCCTGCTAATCCATGAGCATCATCAAGTTTTTAAATCAGTGTTTACACTTTTAACAATTCCATACCACACATGTATACAAAGTCCTGTGATAGTGTTCACCCGTTTTCCCTTCTTACTCTCACATCTGAAAACCTCCTTTTCTTCTTTTTTCCCAAATAGTTCCCTCCTATTTTCACTATCTGAGTGTATGTGTGTGTGTGTGTGTGTGTGTACGTGCCTGCACACGCACAGAAGCATGTCTTGTTTAGGTAGACACAGCTGTCTCAACTGAAGAAGACACCATTCTTTCAAGGTAACCGGACTGACTAAAGTGGTTTGAATGACAATGGGACCCACAGGCTCATTTGTTCCAAAGCTTGGTCCCCAGTTAGTGCAACTGTTTAGGAAGAATTAGGTGGTGTGGCCTTGTAGGAGGAAGATGTGGGCTACTATTACTATGTAAGAGAAAGTATGTCACTGAGCATGCGTGCGTTTGGGAGTTTCAAAAGCCCGTGCCAGTCCGTCCCTTCCACCCCTTGCTTGCTGCTTCTGTTTCAGGACAGAAGCTCTCAGCTACTGCTCCAGCACCATGCCCAATAACCTGCCGCCTTACTTTCCACTATGATAAGTATGGACGAAACTGTAAGCTAGCCCCAGTTAAATGTGTTCTTTTACAGAAGTTGCCTTGGTCATATGTCTCTGCATAACAATAGACCAGTAACTAAGACACTGACCAACATTTAGAGGAGAGAAACCAGTGTGGTTTGGATACGGTTTGATCATGAGTCAAAAGCTGGTCCCGAGGGCGATAGTGCTGAAATGGTGGAATGTGGTAGCGGGAGATGGTGAAATCGTAGATCCGCTAACCTATCTTAGAGAGCTGGCCAGACTGACGGGAGAGGTTGAGTTTTCCCTGAGTTAGCTGTTATGAAGTGATGCAGCCTCATGTGTTTGTTTGTTCTCTTCTCACATGGATGTTTCTCTTTCTACTGCTCCACCATTTGGGGATGTGCTCCAAGGAGCCCCCACTGGGATCCTGGGACTGTGTTGTTCAGACCTTCTGTGTTGGCTGGTTTTATGTCAGCTCCACACAGGCTGGAGTCATTGGAACAAGGGAGTCTCGACCGAGTAAACACCAACATAAGATTTGCGTGTAGGTGAGTCTACGGGGCATTCTCTTGATCAACAATTGATGTGAGTGGGCCCTGATCACTGCAGGCAGTGCTTTCCCCTGGGAAGATGGTCCTGGGTGGTGTAAGAAAGCATGCTGAGCAAGCCATGAGGAGCAAGCCAGTACAGGGTTCCTCCATGCTCTCTGTGTCGGTTCCTGCCCCCAGGTTCTTACCTGAGTCCCTTGCCTTGGCTTCTCTCAATGGACTATGACCTGAGAGATGAGAAATGAAATCAACCCCTTCCTCCTCAAAGTGCTTTTGGTCATGGTGTTTATTACCTCAACAGAGTCCCTTCTAAGACACCTTCCATCAAACAAAATCATGCACCCCTTAAAGTTCTCTTAAAGTACACAGCGTTAGGTATTCTGCTATAATGACATTTAAAAAGACTGACTGAGTGAGGAGTATCGAGGCTGGTTGCTTGAACGGTTGGAGAAAATTATAGCCTACTAGGCAAAATCCCAGTCACCTTAATACCAGCAAGGCAGACAACACAAAAAACACATCCTCCTGCATGGAGACAGCTTAACAAACCAGCTGAAGAAGGGACAGATTGCTCATCAGACCAGCAGACTGGAAAACCTTGACTGCTATTATGGAGAATCACCACATCAATGGCTGAGTGGATCTTCATAAGGACATTTGGACAGTTAAGTTTGTGGTATTTATATTGTTTCTATTATAAAAGTTAAACTGTGTACAATTTTTTAGCGTAAACAGAAAGGGGGAAGTTATAGAGGAATTTTAATTCAGAACATGGCATTTCTGGCAAGAGATCACATCCAAAGGCCTTCTAGGTCTGTGTGGTCTGACTGGCAAGAGATCACATCTAAAGATCTTCTAGGTCTATGTGATCCAGCTGGAGTATAAGCAGGCCTTTAATCCGGGAGACAGAGGCAAACAGATCTGAGTTCAAGGCCAGCCTGGTATAGAGCAAGTTTCAGGTAAAGAAAAGCTTGGTCCAGGCGTGCAGGTACACACCTTTAATCCTAAGCAATGAAGGCAGAGTTAGCTTATAAAAGGAAGTACCCATATTTGAAAGTGATGTCTAATTGAGTGACAGAAAGAGAAAGAGAAAAGAGTTGACAGAATAGGATACACCCAACTCTCATGAGAAGAGAGAGGAAGCTATTTAAGGGGTACTGAGGGAGAAAGAAGGCAGTTTTACCTGGACAGTAATAAATAGACAGGTTGAAAAAAAGAAAGAACTCAGGTGAAGACAGAAGGAGCCAGAGAATGAGAAGGATCCAGGGAATTAGAGCAGATTACATGAGCTAGTTTGAGGCCAAGCAGAGCAGTTCCAAGGCCAAGAGAAAAGACAGCTTGAGTCAGTTAGCTGGGAGAGGAGTTTGAAGCACAACAGCTGAGTTGAACCAGCCATCCCAGAGCACAGAAAGGTTAAGCTTATTAAGCAGCAAGTCTCAGGGCTGAAAATGTCCTAGGCCTAGGTTAGATCATATGGAGGCTAGAAGCTTCCAGGCCTAGGCCTAGGTTAGCAGAAGCAGTCAGGCTCCCAGAAAACAAATCAGGCAAATAAAAGTGCCAAATGTCATCAGCAAACAAAATGGATGACCTGGAATGAATAGTTCCAGTACCACAGAAAAGACAAGAGATTGGTGTGTGCTGCAGCATCCTATAAAAGGGGCCTTTAATGGATGCTGCAGCATTCTATAAGTGGTGTCCAGCTAGCAGGCTAGAGTTCCAATCCTGACACAGCACTCACTATGAAAAGTAACATCATAAGTACCTTTGAAAGAGTCTTCCATCTTCTTTAGTAATCTGAAGGATTTCCTGAAAGAAATTCAGCATTTTCCTAAATAGCTACATTTGGACAATTTTCAAGTATTTGTTTAAATTCACAAATGTATTCCCAAATCGATCTTTAGATCTTCTGGTTTCATAATCCCCTTAACTGGGGCCTCTTAAACTTTTTCATACATGACCTCATTTTTTTTTTTTCTCAAGAAACTCTTATATTACTTCAAGGCACACAGGTGTGCAAAACAGAACTGAAGGATTGCAGTTAACAAATCATAAGAAAATGTACTTTAAAACAACTCTTTCATACGGTTTCAGTTTTACTATTAGCTAAAGATAAAAGCAAATTTACACACTGAGGTGGATGTGCTAGTGAGCTAATTTGGGCAAAGGTGATAGTTTTGCCCTTAGTTTTGTGTAATGGAACGGAAACATTATGCCTCTGTAGGGTGAGAAACTTCGTATGTAGTATAAAACCACTATGGTTCCTCATGCATGACAGTGGTGAACCTGAGCCCGGGAGTCTCAGAGAGCATCTCTTGGTATTGCAAAGCACAGTGGTCTATGGTTGTGAAGTTTGCATTTGTGTGTTTAAAACCACAGCTGCCGTGAAGCCCCCACAATGCAATAGGGCAAGCAGTGCCAGAAACATCTCAGGTTCATTGCGTGTTTGCTAAGTTCGTTTGGAGTCGGTGTCCACTCGGAAACCTTTTACTGTTTCTACTTATTAACTCCCACGTGCAACTGCACACCTTTACGTAGGGGTACTAACCCACAACTTCAGCAGCTGGACTCCAAACCCAATGTAGGTTTGGTAAAGTGAGCACTTTGATAAAGCACTTTGATAAAGTGCTTGACACAGCATGGGTCCCATATAGACCATTAGATGAAAAGGTCTGAGAGATGAGAATCTGCCGGGAAGTCCCTGTAAGTGAGCAATGGGAGGCCTTTCATCCCAAAGTACTGCACCACGCACAGACGGCATTTAAAAAACTGACGTGGATGAGGGGTGCCCCACCTTGAGCTCCCCTCTGTTTGGAAACCATGATTTCTCCATTTGTACAAAACCAAGACAACACAAAAAGCCAGGTTTGGTGAAAACCTCAGGCTGGCCTTCGGATTTGACCCTTTGATCAGGGAAGGGAGACATCTACTGGTAGATGAAATAATTTGGAAGAGCATCTACGCCTAGATAGATCTACAAATATAAATGTGCACACAGCGCCATGATACCACAGGTGTACATACTATCGTGTGCAGGGTATTTGTATGTGTTACCTATACCTCTGCCTTTGCATATGCACGAAAAACAGACACTCTCATCACATAAAGCAAGTAGTAAATCAAGAGTGTTTTGTAGACATCAAAAAGACACAATTGATACCTGGTTTTTTTCCCCAGAAGTGATGGCTCATGCCTGTAATCCAGCAGTTGGGAAGCTGAGGCAGGAGGCTCTCTGTGGTTCAAGGCCAGCTTGGACTACATAATGAGATCCTATCCATCTAATGACTTTTTAAGTCTACTCAGTCATACAGGGACCGCGATTTGAAGGAGAAACATATAAAGAAATGGTATGATTAAGCAAAGCTGGTAAATTTGGCACAGAGAGTGAACTCAGAAGCTTAAGAAGCAGGTAAAACAATTACACAGTCCATGTCTTACTAAAAATTTTTCTATTTTGTAAAGTGTGGAATTTATGTTACTCAAAGAGAGTAAAAACATGTTTTTTGTTGTTGTTGTTGTTGCTGCTGCTTATTGATAGAATGATTTTGACTGAGCTCTTTGTAAATGTCCTTTAGGTCTCAGTGTATTTAAAGTTTGTATTCTGTACTTAGTTTGTGGCAGATGATGGTCATCTGGGCCATTTTCCCTAGGATGGTGTCAAAGCCTGTATTCCACATTCACAAACCAGTGTCATTGCCATGTACTAAGCCATTGGTGAGGGAGGGAGGCGTTCTCTTCACAGCACACCCAAGCCATGCACCTTGCTGTCTCTCTCTCTTCTGTAAAAGAGAGGAACGGGAAAAAAAAAAAAAAACCTTCCCCAATCAGCAGTAATCTCTCCAAAGGTCTTTTAATTTCAGAAGTCATAAGTGTTAATTAGCTATTATTAAGTGCCCTCTGTATAAATTAGCATGATTGATGAAAAAATTAAGGCTAATGAAAAGTGTGGCAATGCATGTATTTTTAAGTGACTATATTAAAAGATGGTGGTCCCTCTGGACAGACACGAAGGCCCTCTGTTCTGTTTCCTGACTTTATTATTAACTCCTGCTATCTTTTCTCCCACTACTTTTTTTTTTTTTTGTGTAGCACTAGGAAAAAAAATTCTTGAATATTTGACACTGATTTTAATTCAGTAGGTTTATTTTTTTTAAAAACCAGGGACACTACATTTTATACTTTTATTTAACAATCTCTCATGGGATAAAAAGAAGTTCCTAATTCTTAACATTCCAAATGGAAGTGAAAGGTCTTCTCGATTTAGAAGAGAGCAAATGCTACTTCTCTCCAGAGTGGAAGGGGGAGAGTGGAGAAGGCTTCCCCTGCTGGGCACCTGCTGAGGAGCGGGACCCTGAGGCAGAAAAGTCGCTGTCTTTCCTCCTGCCGCTTTCTCACCTCACTCTGATGAGCATTTGGGACAGAGTTCAAAATTAACAAAAGTTTTCCACAAAAATTAAGGCAGAACTTATAAACCCATACCTCCCATTTCAAAGTTAAACACTGCAAATTCTAAACCGATGGTGGCTAGACCTAGTTGATGCTTTGTTTTCTTTCATTTTATTGATATAGCTATGTTTCCCATGATTATCCAAATTCAAGACTCTTAGTTCTGTGGCAAGTAAAAGCAGTGTTGTGCTTGCATGTAAGGCAATCTTGATGGGAGTTTTCAAGGTTGAAAGGCATTTGAGTGTCATGAAATAAAATTAGCAAAACATATAGAGGATAGTAAATCATGTCAAACTAAGGATAGAGATCTTTTACTATAACATATAGAACAGATTTCCATCTCTTACAGATAACTGAAAAGAAAGGAATGGCATCTAATCATGCTTTTGTTTTAATTTTTAAAATATTTACCACATTTTATGCAGTATCAAATCTTATTTGGAGAAAATTTTTTTTTTAATTAAAAGAAAATGGGGCCTGGTTTGGTGTTATAAGCCTTTAACCTCAGCACCTGCGTGGCTGAGGCAGTTAAAGCAGGAGCATCAATTGTTCGAAATTAGCCTGGGATAGAGAATGAGATTCTCTAGGGAAGGGAGAAAGAGAGGAAGGGAGGAAGAAAGAAAGAGAGGAAGGGAGGCAGGGAAAGAAGATGAGAAAGAGGAAAAGAGAGAGGAAACTATTTTACGTTTCTTTCATAGGATTACAGAATCCTCCAAACTCGCAAACCTTTTTGAAGGCATGAAGTTGTCATGACGAGTTTGGACCTCCAAACTCCCTGGCATGTCTCTAAATATTCTAAATATCTCCAGAATGTCCAAAAGTGGTAGAATATTCTACAAAGACTTTAAGAGTTTAGGATGACTGTCTACCTGGATTGATGGCTGAGCCAGCCATTTTCATCTCCATCGCTTTTCCTCCCTGTCTCCACTAATCAGTCTTGCTCTTCATGAATGCTCCAGAGGTGATGCTGCACCTACCCTTCTTGTACTCTTTGGACAGATGTTTACCTTGACTGAGTTTAGGCCTGATGCTGTGCCTTGCCTCTATCTATTCTGTCCCTTGCATTCTTAGGCTTTCTTGGGGGCTTTGTCATTTCTAGACTTTGTCACTCCTGATTAGGGTGTGCCCTAACAAGCATCCAGGGAGGATTGCTGTGTTAATTGGCTCCCTGTCTCTTCACTGGGAGGATGTGCTGCTACAGAGAGGCTGCCCTTAGGAGCAGAGCAGCATTAGCACAGAGCTGTGTCCCAGGAACAAAGGTGGAGAGGAAGCAGGGTGGTAGAAAACAAAATAGACACTGGATCACCATCTCAGTTATTGGCTGGGACATTGTGTGTAAAGCAGCAAGGGCCTTTGGTGTTAGGAGGGTCTGGTGGTCTGCGCCTGCCTCTTCTAACTAAATGAGGGTGAAAAGCCCCCATTTAAATTAGGAAGCCTAAAAAAAAAATACTAAACTTCATCATGAGGTTTGGGTAGCAAAGAAATTTAGTCCTATTTCTGCTTTTGCGTGATTCAGTCTGTAGCCCTGCGATTGTACATTATTTGGAAAACAAGAGAGCTAAAGGGATTCTGAAAAGTCCTCCCCTGCAAGCAGACCTATCACCCATAGAAAGACAGAGTGAGGGACACAGTTCTGTTTTATAAAGGATTAGATCTTCCATCCTCTGGCGCTGCCATTGAATCCAAAGAAATGCTTTCTGTCTTCCAATCATTTTCCTTAATAGTATCCCCACAGGGAATCGTAATTAAGTCGTCAGTGACAATGTCACTCCATTGTGATCAGTGAGCTGGGAAAAGACTTCCAAAGCAGGAAGGTGTGGGTTTTTTTCTTTTTTTTTTTTTTTCAAAGTTTCTATTCAGTAGGGTTTAAAATAGAACCTAGGAAAAGCAAAGCAGGAGGGCTGGCCCTGGAGGTGTAGGTGTAGGCTGCAAAAGGGCTGGTCCTGGTGGTGTAGGTGTAGGCTGCAAGAGGGCTGGTCCTGGTGGGATAAGAGGCGGGAGAGCTGGCTCTGCTGGGGTGGGTGCAGGAGAGCTGGCCCCTGTGGTGTGAGAGAAGGAGAGCTGACAGGATGACCAACACAGCTTCCACTAGAGGTGTGTGTGTGTGTGTGTGTGTGTGTGTGTGTGTGTGTATTAGGAAGTGAGGTTGCACGGGCAGAGGCAGATATGAGGAGACAGGGCAATGAGTGGGATTGGGTGCATGATGTGAAATTCACAAAGAATCAATAAAAAGTTAAAAAGTGAAACAGAAAGGAAGGAAGGAAGGAAGGAAGGAAGGAAGGAAGGAAAAAAGAAAGAGAGAAAGAAAGAAAGAAAGAAAGAAAGAAAGAAAGAAAGAAAGAAAGAAAGGAAAAAAGGAAGGAAGGAAGGAAGGAAGGAAGGAAGGAAGGAAGGAAGGAAGGAAGGAAGGATAGCATCCTGTGTTATCACACCATCCTTCTACAGATGCTTTCCAAGGGCTAATGGCCAAATGCCCTCACTTTACTGTTGGGATCAGTAAGCAGGCACCTCTACAACCAGCCCCAAGGGACCTGACAAACCGGTTACAGGTATTTGTGAAGACACCCAGACCACCTGCTGACCACCTGGAATTACCTGCGCATGCCCTGGGTCACCCTATAAGAGAACTGGAGCCCTCCCTCTCTCTCTCTCTCTCTCTCTCTCTCTCTCTCTCTCTCTCTCTCTCCCTTTCTCTCTCTTCCGGCTCGTCTCTCTGCGACCCCCTTCCCTTAATAAACCTCCCACATGGAACAAATCTCATGGTGTGATTTGTGAACCCGCCGTGTAATCTTCACAGGCGCACATTTCCTAACATTTACTAAGCCTTGCTTGCCAACTGCATGAAGGCTAGGACTCAAGGGATAAGAGCAGGGAGGGATAATTTGAACTTCCCAGTTACCCTGTCTTCCAAGGGTGCTAATACTGGAGTAGGAACCCAAGTGCCTGCCATGGGTCCTGTTGCCACAGATGGTGTTAACCATGAGAATGTAGGGTGGTTGGTGTGCGACACAGTGGCCACAAGTGGGGACTTTCAACACCTGGAAGACAGGCCGGGTCCTGAGAAGATCGAAGATCCTGACAGTAGACCTGGACAAGAGGCACATGGCCTTCAGTACCAGCTTTCAGTCAGCACAGCATGTCACAAAAGCCTAGACAGACCGTACTTGTTAAAGAAAGCATGAAAGCTGAATATTAAATATTCAGAAGGTAAGCACAGAAAATCGTTGTTAAAAATGATATATGTAACCAAAAATATGTTGCCGTATGTACAATACGGGAATAAAACCTGAAGAGTGTAGCTGCACCTAATTCTTCCAATGACGTACCTCTAGGATCAAAACAGGACATGAGTCCTTGTGGGTATCTCTGTCTCCTGGTTCTAGGGCTCACAGACCACACAGGAATGGAGGGCATGCTTTGAGTTCTATGTCTGAGGACTCTGAACAGGAGTCCTGCTTCCCTGGCCTCTGATGGGTGGACATGATGATATTAGAAATGGTCACATCACAGCAAGAGCAGGGCTGTACCCGACACATGGAATCCTCCCTTTCAGCAAGAAGACAGAACAACTGTCTTAAAAGGACTGAGTGTCCATTTTCTTGTCTCGTTCCAATTCAGAAACTGGCTTATTATTCACAATAGATGTGTGTGGTATGGGAGTTCAGTTGTGTCACAGCGAGATATCCCTCAGAAGGATCAGGGTTCCACACACCCCTTTCTGGACAGGGACAAGCAGGGAGGAAAATTTTATAAAAACATGTTAGTTATGATCTTACAACCACTAAATCTTACAACCACTTTAGGGAGCACAATGTCAAGAAAGTCAACATACAACAGAGAAGAGGTTTGAATAAGAGCGATTTCGTTCCTACAGGAAAATGAAATTCTTCTTTAAGCTCTAGTTTGTGGTCTGACTGAACTGGGTTTTGCTACATCTAAAACAAAAGTAAAACCGATTTAACTTTGGTTCATTTTACTTTTTTAAGATTTTTTTTTAATTTTAGGAAAGTATCAAAATTTAAAGAAAGTACAGATGATATATGTCAAATTTGTGACACTCAAAAGAGAAAATTAAAGTCAGGAAGCGGAAGCATTTGATTGTGAAGACTCCACTCAGAAGTAATTAAAAAAAATTAAGGTGTTGTGTCCACTACAGAGAGATCTGAACCAGGAGCAGTAGACACTGTTTACGTTTTAAAAAATATAATGCAGGCTATCTGTTATGCCCCCCTGAAACGGGTCATGACCCATTGGTTGAATACCACTGCCACAGAGAGTCAAGAAAGGATTGCTGCCCAATCTTACTATACACAGAACCAGGAATGAAGACCTGGGCTTTGGCAACACTGTTTCATTCTATTAAAATGAAATCAAGAGAAACAAATTAACGGAATAAACATGTAACTATGTGTTGAATTGTTAGTTAATTTTATTAGCCAAATTCCACCATCTCATCCACAGAACACCCAGATGCACACAATTATAAACTTGCCTAGCTACTTTGAAAACTTCCAGACACTTAAAGCCATAACTGTAGGCATATTTTCAATTTTACTGTTACTAAAGTACACTTGCTGAGGTAAAAAATTAGCAAGACGTATTTTGAAGATATATTAGAGTGACTCTAAGGGATGGTAAAGGACACTGAGACAGAGAATCAAATCCTTCAAAGAAAATTATTAGAACTTTATTAGAAAACTTATTTATTAGAAATTAGATGCATTCCTTAGACAATTATTAGCCTGCAAGGTAGAATCAGACCAAGGAGGACACTGGGTGGTTCTAAATGTGTTTCCTAGCAGCATCACCATTACCAAGTACCAATAAGGAAGGCCATGTCGGTGGCTAAGAAATAAAGGAGTTGACGTTCTTTGTACATCCACATGGCAATGGATAAATAAATCCTACTACGTGTGTCAACAAATCCAGGTGGGAGGTGGTGACCACCACCAATGGGTGTCACTATACAAGCAAGTCCAGGGTGGCTGAGAGAGGAGAAGCAGAACATACCCTGTGTTGTCTGTCCTCTGTCTTTAGACTCCACGGAAAAATTTTCCCTGTTTGGAGCACTTTGGTTTTGATCAGGCATCCAAGCTGATCTTGATCTTTATGATCCTCAGAACTTAACAGAGGAGCATCCTGCACTTCCCCCATCTTTGTCCAGGGTGTCTGATTCTCTGCATTGCTGTCACAAGGTAACAAACTATTAGCCCGAGCAGCTAACTTCCCACACTTTTGAACTGTGGTTTTTCTGACTACTGCGGATTCAATTTCCTCTCTCAATTGACCTGTTGGACAGAAGGACAAAAGACCTCCTTAAATGTTCTCAATGTGTAAGCACGCTCTCCTAAACTGCTATCCTGCATGGAGGAATCCCACTAAGAAATGTGGCAGGTGTGTAAGGAAAGCGGGAAATTGTTACCCTTTGCTGAACAAAATGAACACTTCGGGAATTCTGGCTTCCGAGTGCTTCATAGTGCTCTCTCCCCATTCACATCACAAGCCATCTCCTAAAGGCTGAGCACACTGGGAGGATGTGCACTGGATGGACACTTCTCTGAATCACATAAGAGGTAACATTCAAGGTGCCTGCTTTCTACTTAAAAAAAAAAAATCTATACAGCGAAGCAAATGCCTTTGCCATGCAATCTCAGGCAGACTGGCTCATTCTGAGGCCTCCATGCACAACAAGCCAGTGTGTTGACAGGCCTCGCTCTCATCTCTCCTTTCTTCCCTTCGAAGCCTGGAACTGTTTAGATATCTGGTTGGAGTAATAAACAAACAAACAACTAAAAGCAGTCGTCTTCGTTTTTAGTCCTGAGAATTTAAAGCCTGAACTTTAAACACAAAGAAATCAAAGTGAACAAAAACAGACCGTGTAGGCAGCCTGATTAATAAACAGCTTAGTGCATAAGGAGGAAGGAAGTGCATGAATCAAATCCCCAATATAGTCCAGAGTGTATTCTTTCCATTATAAAATGGGCTCTTAAAACAACAACATATGTGATCATTAAAATGGCTTATTATGAAAACAACATCCAAATGAGTTTCAGAATTCACTTTAAAAAAAAAAAAAAAAACCCGCTTAAATCAACCACAATGCTAAATGGTGTCCTGGATGAGCTTGCAGCTTTGATGTAATAATAATGTTTATCTGTGTTTTTTTTTTCAGATTTCTCTTAGAGAGAAATATTTTAAGAAAGCATAACTGTATGGGGGACCTAGGTTTGAGAAAGACTATTTGGAGCAACCAACAAACCTGGAGATCATGTTGTACTATGGTACACATTAAAATCCTAAAGTGCATCAAATTCTGAGAGATCCTAATTAAGCCTTTTGCAAATTGCAGTTTCTCTGGAGGAGGCAAAGAGCAAGAAACAATTGATGTGACTTTTATAAACAGCTTAAAAAAAAAAAAACACTTGGAGTAAATACAAAACAGGACCACATCTGGAAAACGGAACAATGAGAGAAGAACCAGAATAGGAAAGTGCTGTCTGCGAAACCAACTGAAGCGGTGAGGAGATGTCAGTGGCAGGAAAGGGACTCAGCCTGTCACAAAGAGGAGAAACGTGCAGTTCCGTGCGTGGACTTCATGCTTATGATCCTCTGAGAACCATCCCCCGCCCCCAATCCTAGGACCAAAACAGCAGTGATGCCGTTAGGAGGTGGGGATCTACGGGAAGCAATTAGATCAATTAGAACATGAGTGGGGTCGATGCACGTGCAAGGGAGGCTCCAGAGACACACCTTGCCACTTCCAGCCAGTGAGGCCAGACAAGGAAGACATCATCCACGAACCAGGTAGCAGGACCTCACCAGGCAGCAAATACGCCAGTGCGCACGGTCTTGAACTGCCAGGCCCAGGACTGTGAGACAACAGCTTCTGTTGCCTCTGAGCCACCTAGTGTATTTTGTGGGAGCTCCCAGAATGGACAGCTCATTAATGTTTATGAAAAAACATTCTCCACCTTATGTCTTGAGACAGGATCTGTCTCTGAACTTGGAGTTCTGCTTGGCTATACTGGCTGGCCAGTGAGCTCCAGAAATCCCTATGTCTGTACCTTCTCAGGGCTGGGAATACAGACATACCGTCATGCCTGTTGTTTACATGGGGAACGCAGCTCAGGTCTTCGTGCTTACACAGTAGGCCCTTTATCCACTAAGCCATCTCCTTAGCTCCTGATAAAAAGATGCTTTATTTTGGAATCATTCTTTATTATTTTGCCTGAAGCCATTCTTAGTTTTCATAAATTTCCATTAAAAATACTGTTCCCTAAAAATACAGGAACCCACGAAATAGTGTGTAAACGCAGAGCAAGTGATGATTTATTGAGGAAAAGAAATACCACCAGCTGCCCCAGTGTAAGGAGTAACTAAAAGAGCAAAGTTAAATGAACTGTAACTGCTTGCCCTGGTCATGGTTTGGGATGCTGCACATGAAGAGCATCCTGGAACCATCAGACCATGCTCATTTTGCTTGGAAGCTGGCCTCTCTGACGGTGCCTAACAGGGACCGGGCTCTGATGAAGGAGTACTAAGAATAGACAGCATTCCATGTTCAAATTTCTAGAATGTAAGATGTTTATTGGCTGGACACTTACCACTCTGATCTGCTGTCTGTATCATCAGCTTTCTCCCCAGCTTCAGGTTTGGAACACATCACATTCAAAGACTCTCAGAAGAGTCACAGCTTAGCTGTTGTCCATCAGTCACACCTCAGCATGAGCAATCTCATCAGAGCTTTTGTTGGAAGCAAGTTGTTAAGAGGGAGAAGACCACTTGAGGACAACAGAGAACCATCAAATGGAATGAGGAAGAGGACAAGGGATGTACCCCCAGGAAGTGACAATAGGAGATTTCAGTTTTGCATAGAGCACAATATAATCTCATGACACCTTAAATTTTGATCTTTAGTGAAACTAGGACAGGTTTTCCAAAAAAGAAAAAGAAAAAAAAATATGCAGACGTCCTCATGCTGGGCTCTTGAGGACTAAGCCATGCCCATGTCTGCCCTAAGAGGTGTACAAACACGACTGCCCCACGGTATGGTTAAAGAGAAATTTCTTGTTGTAGATGTGAGAGAAAGGATGTCCAGGAGCATCTGGGAAAGTGCAGAGCCGAGAGAGAAAGTAGTAGAGTGAGCGTCACCATCAGCCTGGATCTGGCCAGGAGAGAAGCAGAGGCAGAGTGAAGAGGGAAAGGGGTGGAGAGACAGATACAGAGACAAAGAGGGTGCAGAGAAAGGAGAGGGCAGAGAGAGGGGGACCATCGAACTGGGGGCACAGCTGAAAGAGCAAGGCGATGAGGAGAGTGAGAGGCTGGGGGGTGCATGGAGTGTAGGAAACCCATGGGCTGGAGAAGTTTAAGGTGGGGAAGCAGAAGATCCTGAGGAAGCCTGGAGGCCAGCATGTACTTTAGTATGGTGATAAGCACCAGAGATAACTGTGTGTCCCTTTCTGCCAGAGATAATGGAAATGGCTTCTTTGGCGGGGGAAAACTAGCTTTGCAGGTTCCTACTTGGGGAAGCACAGTTTTCTTTGGACCTGACAAAGAGTAAGTGGCAAGAAGACCTCTAACGGGAGCAGAGTTTATGAGTCACAGGGAGAAGGACCCCACAGAGCAGAATGATCCAACCTCACCTGGCCGAAAGGAAGACGGATGGGTAATGGCAGCTTCAAAATCTAAAAAAGGGCTGTCCATGAGGGTGTCCTGAGTGTGGAAGTGTAATTCTCTAGAATTCATCAGGCCCAAGCAGGGAATGGCCAGTCATTCTTAAGAATCTACCCTTTGGACAGAAAGTATACCACATGCTTATAGGTTCTAAGAGGAACCGGAGATCAAAATTTAATTACAAAACCAAGAACAAGGCTAGGAAGATTGCTTAGAGGGTAGCGGGTCTGCTGCCAAGAATACCTACCAGAGTTTCATCCTTGGTACCCCCCATGGTGGAAGGAGAGCTCGAAAACTCCCACTTATTCTCTGGCCTCTCCAAATGCACCAAGGCGCACATGCACAAATACTTGCATAACCTAAATTAAAATGTAATTTGCAAGTTTAAGAACATCTTATAATCATTACTCATCAGGATGAAATTCTTGGCACAACCTCTTAAAGAGACGGATTTATTTCAGCCACAGTTTCAGTGGGTTGAGTCCACTGTAGCAGGGATTTGATCCATCACGGAAGAAATCGGCTCATTTGGGAAGCACTTCATCACGTCATAGGAGAGATTCAGTCCACTGTGGTGAAAGTTCAGCCCGTTGTGGAGGGATGTCAGCCAGCCACAGAAGGAATTCAGTCCATCGTGGAGGGAGGGGCATGGGAAACCAAGCACATAATGGCAACCAGGAAGTAGAGAATTGAGTTAAAAACATATATGTTTGTTGGCATCACAGAGAAACAGAAACACAAAATACCTTTACAAACACACACACTCACACACACACACACACACAAACCCTTAATTTCATATGTAACATATACGTGAAAACAGAGTCACTATCAATTTTCAAATTGGGTAAAAAAGTCTGCAGGTATGACATCATACTCTGCAGAGGTAAAGAGATGGCGATATCTGCTGTATTCTTTGCAAATATCAATGCACACAAGTTAGAATAATCTTTATGAAAGAAATTAAATACTGCCAAGATACAGAACATGTTCCCTACCATATGGTAACCTAGCTTGCCCTTTCAGAGCCCTACCTCGGTCTCTGTTACTCCAGGCTTTATTTTAGCTCACCTGAACACCGGTCTGCTGGCAACTTGAATCACAGCACCATTTCAAGAATCTTACACAAATGGAATCATATAGCATGTCATCTCCCGTGACTGACTTTTTTCATTCATTCTAATTGTCTAGAGATTCAAGTTATTGTGTGCATTAATTGTTTTCTATTCTTTTTATAGTTCTTTTTATGGCAGAGTATCCCATGGAGGGAATGTACTACAGTTTTGGGTCTTTTTTTAAGCACTTGCCTATTGAAGGACATATGGATTCTTTTCAGTTTAGGGACATTTTAAATAAAGCTGCTATAAACTATAGAATGCAAAAATCTCTTTGTGGTGACATGCTTTTATTTCTCCAGGATAAATGTAATCACTCAGCGCTGTGGTAATTGTGTGCTTTGATTTTTTTAAAAAAAAAAAACAAAACTGCTAAGCCTTGATAGAATGGCTGCACACTATATTTTATCAGTCATGTGTGAGAGATCCAGTCTTTCTGCCACCTCACTAATGGAGGAATGTTGTCAAGGCAATGCTATTGTGTTTACCTGAGTCCTCTCGTAAGCTTTCATTACATTAGTCCATGCTAGAGATTTATTAATAGAAAGAAAAGACAGAAAGCCGGGGAGGCAGAGGAAATTGTCAGACCCTAGCACAGGTGCAAACCCAGGTAAAGGAGAAAGGTCAGACAGAAGCATCGCACACTGAGAATTTAGGTCTAAGAAAGCTAAGTGAGAAAGCCAAGGTGTCCTCTCTCAGACTTTCTACGTCCCTGCCACACCCAGTCTCTAACCTGGCCAGGGTGTCCTTCAGATGTAGGCCACAGTAGATCTCGTATGCAGCAGCTGGGCTCTCTCCCCATTATTCTACCAGCAGATGGAGGCATGAGAGATACATTCTCGTGGCTATAGCAATCATTAGGGGATAATGTGTAAAAGGGTGCAAAATGAACATACGAATGCATACGCATGGAACTATGGGACTTGGCTTTTAATTGCCATAATAAATACTTGAGATAAATCAAATTTGAAACGTAAAAGGAAAGGTTAGGTTTGGTTTTTTTTTTTTTCAGTTTTGTGTATTTTAGTTCATGACGAATTGGACGTTGTTTTGGTATAAGCATGCAGCAGAGGAAATCAGTTCACCTCAGGGTATGAGACAGATAGGAAAATGAGTAAAAAGCTGAGGTCCCAATATCCCCTTGAAAGCTATGACCACAGTGACCCAAAGATATCTCAGGCGGTTAAGTTCTTGCTTCACAAGTGTGGAGAAGTGAGAAACCAAATAAAAGGCAGGTATGGTGGTAATGGGGTAACCTTTTGTGCGTTGTATGAAGGCTGCCTCTGTGTATTCAATTGCTGATTGCTAAACCAGCAGAGAGCTGAGTACTAGCCTAATATTGGTATTGTTATTTTTATGAACCAGCACTAGCCTCATATTTTTAAGTATTTGTTCTTTCCTCACCTGCCTAAGGCAATCTAGAACTGTATCTGATTGGCGTTAATAAAAATCTCTCCTCTAATAGCTTGGCAGGAAGTTCAGGGCAGAACTTCCGGGCAGAGAAAGGAACTCTGGGAGAAGAAAGCAGACGCTGGAGATTGGCCAGGAGCAAGGGAAGGAACAGGCGCATCGGGGCTGAGTAGAGAGGTAAGAAACCAGCCACGTAGCGGGTCAAAGGCTAGAATAGTTGTGATAATTTAGATGAGCTAGTTGAGTCTACCCAGCTGTAGGCCTAATCTTTTTAAATATTAACAATTCTCTGCTAGAGGGTCTGAGAAAATCTTGCTATATGGTTGCATATGCTTACAATCCCAGAGCAGCACCGCTCTGCAGCAACCCCAAGCTAGTTTGTTAGGTACAGCACACAGTCGGGGAGGGGAACCAGCTGGTCTCCATAGGGGTCTTTGTAGGGGAACAGTCATCCCAGAGGAGGTAGCTGCAGTTGCTAGTTTTTGCACGCACTGGTCCCAAGCACTCACTCTTGGACCGGGGGGAGGTTTGCCATGCCTTTGAGCCTCGCCTGGAAGAAGGCTTGGTCAGTTCCATTAGCCTAAGGCATTGATACTTGACAATAATACACACTCACTCATCTACTCCTTACACATTCACTTCCTCAGTTCCCCACAACCAGGCCTGCAGATAGTATACATTCATACATGTGGGTGAACACTTCCACAGTAACATAAAAATACACAAATCTTCTTAAAGGTAGAAGGCACTTGAAGAATGACACCCAAGGTTATCTTCTGACCTACACATACATAAGCACAAACATGTGCACCCCCCATCACAGGCACACACATGCATGAACATACATGCTCCATGTACACAGGCACACACATCCACAAACATGGGCACCCCACATACACATACATGGGCACAGACATGCATGATCATACACGCTCCATATACATGGGCTCGTACATGCACAAACGTAAGCCCCCCCCATACACAGGCACACACATGCATGAACATAGGAATACACACACACAAAAGAATCTTAGTTGCCATGATATACCTACTGCCTTCTTTGAGCTCCTTACTATATCCATGTATTTATATGCATATGTCCCACCTGAAAATATTGGATAGGCAGGAATAAATATTAGTGAAGGGGCCAGGTTACCAAGAACTAATGTTTACAAGGTATCATATTAAAATGATAAAAGCAGAAAAACCTGGTGCACCTCTTGAATTTTTACCCCCTTGCTCCTTTTTTCCACTTTGCTGTCCTTTGGATTTCGTGTCTAATGTCAAATTTTCACAGATGCCTCCCTTGGCTCCCAGGTGTTGCCTGGCCACTTGTATATGCTCAGTATCAGAGTCCACACGCAGAAAGTACAGTCTGTGTATTTATTAAATACGTATGTATGAAAAACATATAGCCTATGTATGTCTGAATACATGTATGTATTTCAACAAAATTCTATTGAATAATAACTTTTTGTATCGTATTCCTAGGGAACTTGTAACATCAGTCCTGAATGGTCAGAAAACATATTTAAATGTCAGATCCCCTTGGATGTTGTAATTGGAGTGAGGCAAAATGGCCTGGTTGTCTTAAGAGAAGTCTCTCCAGCTGTTACAACCATGCAGTGTGGTGCCTTCCTAATCTGGTGAGTTCATTAATTTGGAAAGCCTAGACAAAGGCCCACTGAAAACTGGTAAACTCTGTGTGAAGAATAGGATAATAAACTGAGGTCTGTGTATCCCTTCCCGTTCATCTCCTCACTCTCTTACATATCAATAAGCACATAGAAACATGCACGTTTACTTCTAAATTTGAAATGAACATTTTTATTAAAAAAAAAAGAAAACTAGCCCATACAAATTATTGACTCTTGTCCCCTACCATGCAACTGAGCCTTCTTTGTAAACACTATATGATGTGAATACTCTAAGAACTGGATTGTGTTGCAAAGAGTTTATGTTATTCATGAATTCCTCATTTATCCTTGTGCCCTTCTACTTCACATTTTACTAGCATGTGCTTTACATACATGTCTCATATAAGGCTGTCTGAAGATAGAATCCAAAGTAGAGAATACTTACACGTCTGGGCTTATGACCAGTTATAATGAAGTTAATGGACCACAGTCATAATCTTCTGAAGGAAACAAACATCAAAGGAGCCATCTTTAAAATGAAAGCCTCTTGCCAACGGGTTTTATGAGATCTGCGAATCCAGGCTATGCCAGTCCACTGAACATGGTTTGTGGTGAAGATCTTACAAATGCAGTACTTACTCCAACACAATCACAGGCATACGGCAAGTGATGGTGTCAGTGAGCTGTAATATGGCCACAGAAAATTTAACGGGAAAAGAAGGAAGCTTGCGTTTCTAAAGGCTGCATTTGATGAAAAGTCTCAGGGAGCTTGCCAGTGTTCCTGGGTTGGATCACGTAATACAATGATCTCTAGTTCCATCCATACTGTAGCAAAGTATAGGATTTCATCATTTTGTAGCTAAGAGGTGATCCATTGTGTGTATAGGCCACATTTTGTTTATCCATGTTTATCCAAGTTTAGAGACATTTGGGCTATTCCCATTCCTTAGCTAGTTGTTGGGGACAGTGCCGGAAAAGATGAAGGAGCACAGATATCTCTGACAAAGTGACTTCGTTTCCTTTGGCTCTATACCCAGTGGCGGAACCTCTGGATCGCTCACCAGTGCTATTTTGAGTCTCTGAAGGAACCTCCATGTTGTCTCCGTAACAGCCGTCCTAATCCACATTCCCAAGAACGGACAAGGACTTCTATTTGTCTCACCCCTGCCTTGCTGAGGGTGTTGACGTTGAAGACTAACTGTTGAAACTAGCCCAGGAAGCAGGGGTTGCCCACCGTGAGAACTAGTGAGTCAAGCCCTGGAAATAAGGTTCTGACATCAAGGATCGAACTTCTGTTTTATGAGAGAGAGGGACGATGTGTAGCCCTTGCTGGCCTAGAACTCACTAGATAGACCAGGCTGGCCTTGAACTCAGAGCAATCCACCTACCTCTGCCTGCCAAGGTTTACACTACCACAGTCAGCTAAGGACGGAACTTAAAACAGCGCAGAGTTCTTGGAAAAATTCTATTGCAAATAAAAATCTTGGAATGTTTCTACTGCTGCTGTGGCTTAGGGCACACGAGAGGGTGTCAGCAGGTCTCTTAGTGAAATCCCCCTGGAAGACCTGAAGGAAAGTGAACTCTTGTCATTGTTCTCCTTTCAGTACACAGGTTTGTGGCTCTAAATCTGAGGGGTTTGAGCACAGAGAGAGAGAGTTTGTAAGCCTCCAGGCTTTATACACTGAAGATGAGGTTTAGCAATACTTTGGTAGCCTGGCTGTCTATCTCTGAAATATTTTCCTATAGCTTAAAGCTTCTTATATGTTAAGAAAACTTTTATTACTTCCTGACTATGGAGAGTAGAGGCAGAAATCATCTTATGTCAACTGAAGATGAAATCCATATATGCTTATCTCAAGTTCTACCCAGAGATGAATGTTTGCACAGCAGAAACAAACAAACACTGGTTTCTGAAAAGAAGTAAGCTGTATTCTACATTTCCAGTTTTACAAAGAAAATGGGGTATAGCACCACAGACCTCCACAGGCACTCGTGGATACCATAATCTTGTTATGGCTACATCTACCTAGGTCTGAACCTATTATGTCCCTCATTTTAGACATATTTGCAAAGATTAATGTGAAATTATATATTGAGATTTATTTTTATCTGCATTTCTTTGGCTCGTGATTAAACACATAGGAAAAGTCAACTTTCAACAATTAAAAAAAAATGAATACCCAGTTATTTAGCAGAGATTTATTACTGTGCTATGAAGAGAAAGATTAACAACCTTTTGTCTAAAGCATGTTGGTGAAATGATACTTTTCATTTTGAATTGGGGAAAAGCTGCCCTACACAGGCCATATATCATGTCACGGCTCATTAGCATTTGGGATAGAAGACATTTCTGCCAAGATTCTTGAATATGCTTCAACACAGTGAAAACACCCTGAGAATTTCCTTTAAAGGCCCATACTATGTTCCCTCTGCATGGACTATCAATGTGTCAAGAAAATGGACTGCTTCTCTGGGAAGGGAGAGGTATGACGGAACAAATAATTTACCTAAAGCAAACAGGTTCAGAGGAGAGAGACTGGCTGCTGCTACTAAGTTATCCTGACTTCACCTTGCGGATCACAGGAGCAGCTCCATGAGTTGGACATGCAGCCTCACACAGGTGCTTTCTGAGCAGTGGAATTTTATTTTAGGCATTTAAAGAGGAGTTTTTTCAAAAAACAGATAAGAATGGGTTCCTTGCAATGCCTTACAGAGTTATGGAAGGAATTTAGAAAGTAAAGTAGTTGATTTTGAGGAGCAACTTGCAGCCACTGCCTCTTGAAGGCTCAAAAAGCCTTTTCTGAAATTCCACCCGTGTCACCATGGGCGTGCGGAGGAACCTATAGGTTTTGCTTTCTACTCCTGCACTTCACTTGACCACTACAAACTGTGCTCTCTCAAGAGAAGCTGCCTCCTGCTTGCTCTCAAGACAGCATGATGACTAATGTCTAAGACCCTGATAACGTGGAGAAACCATGCTGCCACCCTGACTGCGCTGAGATGGGTGACACCCAACCCACTTGGAGTCTTCTGAGTGCTAGGTGTGCTTGACTGTTAGGACCTACACAAAGTTGGGAAGGAATATAAATGCAAGATGGGACCGGGTACATGTTTTGACCTTTTTAGTCCCTGCAGTGCAAGATGGGACCGGGTACATGTTTTGACCGTTTCAGTCCCTGTAGTGCATGTAGTGGAAACTAGGAGAACAGGTGGATGGCGGATAGACGGGTGGATGGATGGGTAGATGGATGGTAGACAGGTGGATGGGTGGATAGATAGGTGGGTGGATGGATGGATATATGGATGGTGGATGGATTGATGGGTGGATGTTGAATGTCAGTCTTACACATGACACGCAGGATCTTTCCTAAGCAATCTTGGTGTACTGTTACTCTCCTTCCTCTCCAGTGATTGACTCTGATGTTGCACTATGTTTCTTCTTGATCCAAAGAATGTTAAGACAAAACTAGTAACATACCATGAGCTTTCTTTGGGCTTTAAATACTCTGGGTGGGATGTTAGATTTTTCTGGTCTTCGTTTGTCTATTTATCTTAACTAAGCAGAGGTAAAACCATGTTTAATGGAGTTTTACCAAATTAATGGTTTTGAAATTATTGTTTTCAAATATCAAAATCAAGGTCATCTAGAACCAGTCAATCTTGGATCTTCCCTTTACATTCTTTAATGGTGAAAACTTAACCAAAGTACTACATGCTTTTAGTTAATGTGTACAGTGCTAGATAAATTCTTTAAGGATAGCTCCAGTATCCTCTGGTTTAACTACCATCCATGGTCAGACAGGAAATCCTCATTTGCTTACTCAGCAAACATTTCCTAAGAGTCTCATCTGTAGCTGTTACTGTGTGATACATCCTTGGTTTTCTCTTTTTTTGCCAATGTGGGCTCCAAGGCCCAAATCCAATAACTTTTCCAGCCATAACTTCGGTTGAGAAATGGATTGGTCAGTGCTTACCTATAAAGCTAGGGTAAGATAAAATGTGAAAAAGCTCCACACCCTCATTAAAAAAAAAAAAAAAAAAATTCTGTTTTAAAACACACTTTGATCAGCTTCAGAAGTACAAGCTTTTGGTTTCAGTAATGCTATGTTCAGACTCCAAAAGTTCTTCAAGTCTTCTCAAGCTTTCACCAGCTTTTTTCAACAAGGTATGTTTTAAATTCATCCTCTCTCATTACTTGTTGTGTCCAATAAACTCAGGACTTGTGGCTCTCACTAGGATGTAAACATTCTTGAGTCAACTTCTTCTGTTTGCCACCAGTCCCCTGTATCCATAAGAATGTGATGAATTCCTCCTGATTTTATTTCCCTGGGCGTGAAAGACCACAAATGTAAGAGGAAAGAGCAGAGAACATCAACACGCCATCTCGATAAAGGACAAGCCAGGAATAAATCATGAAGGGACTGTCGATAGGAATTTAAAGCTCAAAATTTTATTTTCTTTTTAATCTGTTGCTATAAAGCATTCACCATGTCTGGAAACAGAGTGAACCTGACAGCTTTGTGTTGACACTCACATTTCTTGTTATAGACGCCTCCCGTGTCTGTCCTGAAGCAAAAATAAATTTTGCTTTTTAAGCTTTTGATGATAAAAATCTCATCTGAAGCCTCATAAATGATCCTTTATTATCTATATTAATAATGAATAAATGTCTTTTGAGTACCCCTGCTCTTTCCCATTAATAGCACCAGATGTATTATGGATAACCTTTTGATTTAACAGCACAAACTCTGAAACAATATTAAATACTAAAGGACTGGGTCTCCGGAGTTACGGAGGTCAGAAGCATATGCATTTCTCTTAGTTATGCGTGTCCATTAGGTGATAGGAATGTTTTCAGTATTTATTATTTATTTACTCATTTATTTTTTTATTTGTGTGTGTGCGTGCATGTGTGTTGTCTAAAAACCAAACTCATAAACTTTTATGTTCTGCAGCCTTTTAATATCACACATTCCAGTTTCCCCCACAACCTTTTCTTCTAGCATGCATGAGCTTAAAGAACCGGAATAATTTCACAGTTCCACACATTTCTGCTCCACTTCTCGCCTGGTTCTTACATAAAGGGGCCCTCTCCCTCTCACCACTACATCTGCAGTTGGGAAAACTGCAGCTGGACAGGTCCTCCCGCATGTTTTAAAAGGAAAGATCGTAACTGAGAATCGAGCCGTTTCTTCCTTATGCGCTCTACTCAACTTTAGAGGTTGTCTTTCCATGACTCAGCACCCTTTTGCTCCATGACAAACCCTCAGATATGATGGGGTACCGTAAACCAAAGTGGACTTTTCTGGGTCCCAGAGCTTTCCTGAGAAGAGCCTCAATTGCAACCTAGATTTCACACTCAAGGTCAGTTTTCTTTAATATATCCCAGGTGCTAGCCCTCTCACAGGCCTCACTTCCTAGACTGGAAGCTGAAAAAGTTACAGGTTTGTGGGTTCAGTCTGCGAAAGGAGAATAAGGAAGGGAAGGCAATAAGGGCACATAAAAATTTGCACATGTTCCCTCTAGCACGCCTGGTGAGTGGTTATTTACAATGGAGAAGCTTTTTTAGACTTCAGCATCTGTAACCACCATCTTGGACCATAAGGAACCGAAATATCTAGGTAGCCGATTTCATAAAAAAGTAAGCTATATGTTAACAGCGAATGAAAATAAACACAGAAGAGATACAAACTCATCCAAGAAGCCACACAGATATAAAGACACATGATCCACAGGTAGTAATATATCACAGGGTGGGAGATGAGGATCCCATGAAAAGCTATGTAGACTCTAGGACCCAGCTTGTGGACTATAGGACCGCCTCCCGAGCACTGGGACTAAAGGCCTGCACTACCACTGCCCAGCCATGAAACTATGGCTCATTTCTAGGGGCCACTCCATACAAAGCTCAACAATGGGACAGACTATGGGGAGAGTATCAAGGAGAAGTTCATGCTGATGAGCACAGTCCAGGAAACATGAGTACTGTGACCCAAGGCCACTTAGAGATAGAGAACTGTGAAATGACAAGAGTCCAGCAAAATGAACTCTCTGGACTCTAACTGTGGAGACATGATATACATCTGAACTTTCCTCTGTCTCCACCATCTTGACACTAGCTTCAGCTCCAGCAAAGGCCAGCAATGGGAGTGGAGAAACAAAGCCAAGTGTGGTAACTAAATCTTAAGGAATGCCCTCAACCTCTTAGACTCACTTTCCTGCTACCCTAGCATTGCATCCTACCCTTTGGCTATTAATATATTCTAAGCATCCTCCCTTTTCTCCTGTCTTAGCCTCATAATATTGACTTGAATAAACCTTCCTAGTCCTGCAAGACTAGCCTCAAATACAATGTGCTCATGAAATCTTTCCTTTTTCCCTTTTTTTCCTCTCTTCTTCCTTTGTCTCTTTCTTTGTTTCTTTGTTTCTCTGTTTATTTGTTTCTTTGTTTGTTTGTTTCTTTTTTCCTAAGACAAAGTTTCTCTGTGTAGCCATGGCTACACCATGGCTTTGTAGACCAAGCTGGCCTCAAACTCAAAGATCCACATGCCTTCGCCTCCCAAATGCTGGGACTAAAGGCCTGCACTACCACTGCCCAGCCATAAACCCATTTTTAATCAACATTTATGCAACATACACACATGAGAAGAAACTGAATTCTTCTTCCATTAAATTACAACATGATTTCAACTGTATATTTTACATTATTTAATTTTATGCATTATAGCAGAATTATTTTCACATTCCAAGTTAGTAGATTATATAGAGCCAACTTGAAATGTACTAGGAACAGTACAGTAGTATATTTCCCACATTCTGCCCTAAGATTGTGTCTTTTCACTACTGTGGATTGTTTGTCCTACAGGGATTTAGAGAATCCTGAATTTCTAAAGGGTGGACCAGGGCACATACTGTAAAAGCCAAGTGTCTGGGAGTTAATTCAGCATTTGCTCTAACCTTGTTTCTTAAACCCTTATCTCCGCCATGGTTTGCTTGGATGAAGGAGCAGGGAAGTCTCGCTGCCATCTTGACCCTTGTCTCCCCTTCCTGCTCCGCACACTGCATGACTGTCCCATTTAATAGGTCGTGTTGTGTTTGCCGTGCTGCCTCCCACGGTTCCCTCCCCCTCTTCACATTAACCTGCATTTTCTGGGTAATGGCGCAGTCACCGGCAGCATTAAAGCTCTCCAGTCTGTTCGCATCACTTCTTTCTTCTTGCCATGCTCACAGTGGGACTTCGCTGAATTAGCTGAGGAGGAGCTGAGAGGTGAGGCTGTTTCCACACAAGCAAAACTGAAGGGGTGACGGATCCATTTGGACAGTTCAGGTCCTCAATCTTACTGTCTAACAACAACAAAAACCAGTTACATGGGCCATCGCTGTAGTTTGCCTATGTGAAGTACCTAAGCCCGGTGGACTACAGGGGGATTCTTTTGCATGTATGTGAGGCCGTTAGAATCCAAACACTTCATGAACACTGTTTAGGTGCACTGTATACCAAAGTTCAGGAGTACATCCAAAAGAAAAACATACTGCCTTCACATTTCTATAATCCCAGGCAAACACATTGCCGCTCTGTCAGTTCTGAAGTAGAAATATTTGTCAGTATGCATGTGGCTGCCGTTATTGTATTTATTACACAAAGTGGGCAATAGGTGGGCTGAGGGACAGGTGGGAGATGATCTTGGCACGCTGAGTGAAAGGTAAATTGTAAGTAATTTGGAAAGTGAATCATCGCAGGATTTTCGATTCAGAACCTGAAAAAAATCTCAATTCACATATTGCAAATGTATGTACAAAGGGAAGAGATGTGCAGTGGAATGATAGTGCAAAAGCAGTCAGAGACGGAAGCAAAAGAACTGTGCTTTTTAATTCAGAGAGAAGACCCCAGGCTCACAGCCAAAGTAGGAGGACAGTAATACCTCGTTAGATGATTTAGAACGACCGTTCACCTCTTTCAGAGACTTTCAGAATGCAAGTGACAGCTGGCTTCTCTGAAGTGCACAAATTCAGTGGACAATTGGACAGAGAAACCATAAACCTCATAGGATGGTTTAGTGGTTCCTCAACATGTCCTATCACGTGGTCTAGTTATTTCATCCCAAAAGCGTCACGCAAAGGGGAGAACCATACAGACATACGAATGTTTATACTTGAATGTTCATGATATTTTTAACAGTCCAAGATTGGGCAATCTAAGTGTCTGTCAGAAGTGGAGACAGTAAAGCATCAACAAAATCCATGTGATGGGATTACACAGAGAAGGCAAAGAAAAACTGACT
This sequence comes from Meriones unguiculatus, assembly GCF_030254825.1. Taxonomy (NCBI): domain Eukaryota; kingdom Metazoa; phylum Chordata; class Mammalia; order Rodentia; family Muridae; genus Meriones; species Meriones unguiculatus. The sequence continues at coordinate 54,229,412 of NC_083366.1, read as the reverse complement.
AGATCTGTCATTCCATCTCACTGAAAGCTTCAGCATCATCTGTGGCCACACCAAACAGAGCAGTGGTTTTGTGAACTGCTACATGGAGAGAGATGCAAGAGGAGAAATTTCAAAGGAAAAGGAGGAAACTTTGGGCTCCCATGACCACTATATGGAATTTGGTGTTGGTTTCATGTGTGTAGTTCATTATCTGTTTGCTCATATCTCAATAAAACCATGCTACCTGGGACCAGGGATGGAGGAGCATGGACTTCAGAAAGGTAAAGTGGCAAAAAACATCAACATGTCAGAGGTCTGTAACCCACAACCCTGAGCAGGATAAACCCTGGATTTGTCCCTTCAATTGCTTTTGTCTGAGTATTTTATCACAACAACAGGAAGAGAAACTCAGACAAGATAAGTATTATTCTATTAGTGTCAAATATATACATTTATCTGTAGGGTATTTATGTCACTATTTAGATAGACTTTTAAGTTAGGGGAAGAAAGCAGAGCTGTTACAAAGAGTGGGATAGCCACATCAGAAACCTGACTTTCTCCTGTCAGGTGATGGCTGACTAGAGCAAGACATGCGAGGCCAGCTGGGTTCTGCCCGTCGTGTTTAGAGGGGAAAACAACACTGAAGTCTTCCTCGAACCCCTGAACATAGGGGAGAATAGACATGAATGAAGAAACAAGAAGCATTCCTGAACACGACAGCTGTGTGTTACTGGTGACCGGGGCTTTAAGAAAAACTGTATTTGGGACAATTAAATTTCAGAATGGTCATAGGAAGCCAAAGGGCTTGGCAAGAGTGAGCTGTTGATTCACTTAGCAAGTGCAGAATGTACAGCTTTTTGTGTGAATACAAAGTGATTATAACTAGAGCAGAAACTAACGGTACGGTCAGCCAGCTTGCTCTCACAAGTTCTTCATCTGGTAATGTTCAGTGAACGCTCTGCTTCCTGCACTCCATGTTGTGAATCGCTCAGCTCTGCCGTGCCCTCCACGCCTGCATGGACTCACGTCCCAAAACCCACCCCAAAACTAATCCTCTTGCTCTTAAAATCTTTGTTACAACAAATCCAACCAATGCAGAGAAAGTTGGTAGCAGAGAAGTTGGAGTTATTGTCACTGAGACCGGCCATATGGTTATTCAGCCTTTGGGAACATTTTGTGGAGGAAATTTGGATGGGTTTGGAGAAATGATCTAGAGAAGCCTTAGAATGCTGTAAGTAGAATCTCGTGGTGGTCTGGGTGGAAGCTCAGAAGATCTTGATGCCAATGCAATGCAGCAAGTAAAGACTGTAATCGTAGGGTTTCTTTTTTTTTTTCTTTTTTTTAATTTTTCATCAATTACACTTTATTCATTCTGCATCCCCCCATAAGCCCCTCCCTCCTCCTCTCCCAATCCCACCCTCCCTCCTCCCTCTGCATGCATGTCACTCCCCAAGTCCACTGATAGGGGAGGTTCTCCTCTCCTTTCTGATCTTAGTCTATCAGTTCACATCAAAAGTGGCTGCATTGGCCTCTACTATGGCCTGGTAAGGCTGCTCCCCCCCAGGGGGAGGTGATCAAAGAGCAGGCCAATCAGATTATGTCAGAGGCAGTCCCTCTTCACATTACTATGTAACCCAATTGGACTCTGAACTGCCCTGGCTGGGCTACATCTGTGCAGGGGTTCTGGGTTATCTCTATGAATAGTCCTTGGTTGGAGTATGAGTCTCTGGGAAGTTCCCTGTGTTCATATTTTTTGGTTCTGTTGCTCTCCTTGTGGAGACCCTGTCCTCTCCAGCTCTTACTATTTCCCAGTTCTTATCCAAAAGAGGCTCAAGTACACAAAAAGGACATTTGCTCAACCATGTTTGTAGCAGCTTTATTTGTAATAGCCAGAAGCTGGAAACAACCCAGATGCCCCTAAACTGAAGAATGGATGCAGAAATTGTGGTACATCTACACAATGGAATATTACTCAGCAATGAAAAATAAGGCAGTCATGAAATTTGCAGGTAAATGGTGGGATCTGGAAAGGATCATCCTGAGTGAGTTGTCCCAGAAGCAAAAAAAATCATAGGGTTTCAAGAGGTCACTGGTGTTAACACTCTAATTAAAACTCTAATTAAAACTATTTTTTCTATGCCCTGTAACTTTGTGGAAAGCTGATCTTAAGGGTGACAATCTAATTATTCTGGTAAAAGAAATTTCAAGTCTAGCGTTTAGGCTGCAGTATAACTGTTGATCTCTTCTTTTTGCTGTATTTACAGTGAGAATTAGGAGCAAAAATCAGAAAAGTGTTAGAACTGTAAGGCTTAAGCATCAGAGGCAGTATAGGGTCTGAGAAAATAGCTCAATAAGAAAAGTATTTGTCACACAAGCATGAGGACCCATGTTCAACCCCAAGCACCAAGCAAAAATCAGGTGTGGCAATGTGCATGTATAATCCCAGCACTGGGGAGCCAGAATTGGGGGGAATCCCTAGATCCTGGTAGCCAGCTACCCAGCCTAGCCAAATTGGTAAGTCCCAAGTCTCATGAGAGACCCTATCTCAAAAACATAAGGTGGATAGTTCCTGAAGACAACACCTGAGGTTGACCTCCGGTCTTCATGCTCAAGAGGAAACCCACACACACACACACACACACACACACACAAGCGAGCAAGCATGCATACATGCACACACATACACAAGAGAGAACTCACACTTGTATACACATTTGCACTCACACTCATGTATAGATACATAAAAATAGACACATATATCTATACATACCAAAAAAAGGAAAAAAGAAAAGCCAGTGTAATATAAAGAAATTAATGCTGTTAAAAAGGAGACAATATTTTTATTGGGACAATAGAAAATATGCCTCTCGGGAACTGTCAAGATCTTATCCACCCCAGCATCAAGGATATCAAAGACTTTTCCTTAAAATTGACTGCCTTGGGGTATTTTGTGTATGCACAGGGTATTCAAACAGTGTTCCTTGGGAGGTTGTTTCCCCAAGATTCATTTCACCATGTTTAACTACTTAGTTGCTTGGAGGTCAGTGCAATCGTGGTCCTAGAGGGTCTTGCTGCCATTTCAGTTGGCAGCAAACTTTTGCACGGATGGTGTTTTTTGCAAGCATACAGAATGCAAGAGTTGCAAGGTCATAGAGGCTTCCATCCAGATGCCAAAGGAAGACATGGGCAGGTATAGTTCCCTCCAACCAGCCCATAAAGGTGAGGTTTAACCTCTAGTGGGGTCCCTGGGAAACTGGATATGCCAGAAACATGGAATATCTGGAAAAAAAAAAAAAGCTCAAAGAATGTGTAGAACAAGTCCAAAAGAGTGAACTTAAGTGTTGGGCTTCCCCACTTTGGAGTTTGTGCTCCGGCTCAGATAAAGAGCTACAGGGTTGAATGATTGTCTTGATAGATTTCGGTCTTGCTAGGATATCATCCCTCCTTTTCCCACACCATCCTTCTCTTCTGAAGAAGGAATGTTTACTTTATGTGTTTGCATCTTGGAAGTATACAGTTGGTTTCTACTTACATGGTTCACAGAAAACAGCTTCCCTGGAATCTGACAGGAGACTTGGAACAATACTGGAAATGTTGATGATGGGGACTCTTAGAAATGGCATGAATGCATTTGCATTATCAAGTTGATAAGAGATTGTTTTTCTCTTAACCATTTCAATAGACTGAGAAGTGCTTAGAGGTCAGTGAACCTCACCTCTGGGTATGTCTGGAAGTGGGGAGGGTCAGAAATCAGGCAGAATTAACTAACAGAGGAAGACCTTTTCTGGATGTGGATAGGAATATCTCATAGGCTAGAGATCTTCCTGAATGGAAATAAATAAAATAAAGAGGGAGATACAGCCCACCAGAGCACAGACATGCCCCCTCTGCCTCTTGACAACCATGAGCTACACTGTTCCCCGCCACACCTAACATGTTATGTTCCCACTAACATAGACTAACACTTGTAAAACTATAAACCAAACTAAATCTTTCCTCCCTGAGGACATTTAAACAGTTTTTCTTTTTTATTTCAGTGAGAAAGTCTGACTGACTTAAGTATCTGTATGTCAGTAAAGCACTGAATTCCAGGGTCACTGCGGAGTGTAAAGAAAAGATAAGCTGGCTTCTTGGCGCTCTGAGGCTGACAGTCCTGGAAGGAAGAGCAGTGGATGCCTGGACACATAATCAAAAGTGCCTTTGAACACCACAGTGGAACGAAGTAGTGCTGGTACAGTCCGTTGGTTGGTTGGTTGGCTGGATAGAATGAAGAGGTGACTGGATATAATGAAGTGTGTTAGCGCTTGCCCACTGCATTAAAAATACATATCCACACCAAAACAACCTGCACATGGATAGTCGCAGCTTTGTGATTCATGCTTGCTTGAAAGAAAACTGCAAGCCATCTAAATGACTTTTATATGGTGACGGGATAAACCATGATTTAGAATTTTATTCAACACTCAAAGGAAACGTAAAAAGACAGGAGGAAACCTAAATGCATATCACTAAACTAAAAGAAGGCCGTAAGAAAAGTTTTTGTTTTTTGTTTTTTTTTTCTGTATGATTCCAAGTATATGGGACAATCTGGAAAAGATAAAACTGGAGACCATTAAAAAGGCCAGTGTCAGGGCACGAGGGAGGCTTAGTGGTTAAGAGCACTTGTTCTTACAGAGAATCCAGGGTGAGTTCCCATCACCCCACCAGATGGTTCACAGCTATTCCCAGTTCCAGTTCCAGGGGATCCACAGCTGTCTTCTGACTTCCGAGAACACCAGGCATGTACTCGTTACACAGGCAGAAAAAGAATCCATACATAGAAATAAAATAAATAAATCTAAAAAAAACATCTTTTTTTTTTTTTTAAGCCTTCTGGTTACCAAGACGTGAGGAGGGCAGATGAAGGGGCAGAGGAACTACTCTACATGATCGATCCTTATGTTGATGTCTGGCAGAGGCTTCATCTCCGTAACGTAAAACACGAAGAGTAAAACCTGCAGACTCTGAGTGATAGTTACATAAAAAATGGAAGCTTCTACAAAAAATAGAAGCCTGAGTCCAATCATGACTACCACTTGAAAGAGCCAAAGACTGGAAGGATATACTGTGGGAACAAGAAAGACGCTTATTTGCCAAAGTAACAAATCAAATCAGACAAAGCTACCTGAGAGTTTCAGGACAGGGAGCTGCAAAAAGACACATTAGGCAGGCGCCAGAGGCCTTCTGGGTGTCACATGACCTGCTTTTCCGAAGCCGGAGCTGCTGCTGTCAATAGGCTCCCAGATACTCTAGGTTCAGCAACTCTGAAAATTAAAAGTCTCAAGACTTGCATGGTTTCTGACTCTTTTCCCAGGAGCAGCACACTCTAGTTGTCTACAAAAAAGACAAAAGGTATCTTTCTCCTCACCCCCAAACCCCAAAGAAAAGAGAAAATCAAGAAAGGCTTCTTTCTCCTGATGACCCAGGAGAGACAAAACAAAGCAAATTCCCCCAGAGGATTGGGGATTGGCGGGGGAGGGGTCGGTGAAGAGGGGAGGTTTAACAGTCAGTGGCTAACAGCTTTCATCCCCTGGTGGCTTCATTCAGATAAACCATCTGTACTGTTAGAGGAGACGATGATACATTGTCCAGCAATAAAAATGTAGTGATTTTTTTTAAACCCAACCCAGCCCAAGAAAAGCTAGAGAGTTTATCGAGGTTTTCATCAACAGTAAGCCCATGTGCTGATATGTCCAGGCATGGTGGAACACAGCAGTAATTCCAGCACTTGGAAGGATGAGGCAGGAAGACTTTATCTTTCAGGGCAGCCTGGGCTACACAGCATAGAGACCTTGTCTCCGAAGATAAACACAAACAAACAGCAACCAAACCAAACAAACAAACTGGAAAATGTGAAATGTAGCAGTCTGGGCTGGGATGTTGATGAAGCCCAAAGCCAAGAAGGGCAAGCACCTGAAGAGATGACAGTGTATGGAAATGGTCTCCTGCTCATCTTTCCCGTGTCTCAAGGACTATTCTAAAATGAAGGATAATAACAACTCCTGCTTAGAAAGAGACCTGAAGGACACCTGCAAGCTTCTAGGAAGTGTGGTGAGCCAAGCTAAGTACTTAGGCAGACAGTGGATTTGAAACAGCATGTGAAGTTTCTGTCTAAGTGAAAGTGGGGATGTGGTTGATGGAGGGAGTAGGTGCCTGTGTTTGGAGAGCAGATAGATGGCAGTGGTCCATGGGTGACCCTGTAGGACTGTCACTCTTTCGTGCTCTGGAGCCTTAGTCTACAGCTCTGTATATTTAATAGAAAAGATCCGCTCAGGAGACGAATAGACACGCTCATACCTGCTCTCCAGGGTTGTAGGAATGACGCTGCAAAGTAAATATAACTGAAATTACTATTCTAACTAGAGCCTTGCTCTTTCTCAGGTAGTGAGTGAGGCAAATATGCAGCCCTTGGGAATAATTTTTAGTAAAATTGGGCATTTATGGCTCTAGTAATTGCACATTATTGAAAGCCTGGGAAAAGGACATCAGAGCGTTTAAATGGTTGAGTCTACAGGTGCCGTGTGCATGGATAAATAAACGTGTGTGCATTTCAGCAGATAGAAATCTAAGCAGCCTTTGCCAGGCTCTCCCCACAAGGATTTAAATCATCAGCCACCCCAGAGCCGTCAAGTTTAGCTCTGTCAGTCATTTAACAGCTCAAGTCTCATTGGTGGCCAATGAGACAAAAGAAATGAGGGTGTCGGTCTTTAAGTTTGTAAGAGAACTGTTGGGTGAATCTAAGCATTCTACAGCTGCTTTAAACCTCAAAGCCTTTAGTCTCACAAATATATACCTGCACATATAAAACAGGATTGGCCACCTTTCTATGCAAACAGTATTCAACAAACCATTTTTTCTTTTCCTTGATTTCTATTGGCATATTGTAAATATTTTTAAAGATTTTGTGTGTGTATGAGTCTTTGCCCATATCTGTGTGCAATACATGTCTGCCTAGAGCCAGCAAAGGCCAGAAAAGATCACTGGATCTCCTGAAAATGGAATTACAGATCCATCCATTGGGACCCATCAAGTGAGTGCTGAGAACTGAACCTAGGTCTTTTGCAAGAGCAACAAATGCTCTTAAACACTGAGCCCTCTCTGCAGCCCTGTATTTTTTTTTAATGGGAGAACTTTTGCTTTACCATTTGACTATTGATTATGCTCAAAGAAACCCATTTGTCTTTGTAAATTTTTCATTCTGTCAGATTTCAGCATGGTTCCTGCTACTTATTTCAGAAGATATTTATAACTTTTTTTTCTCACTCCTAACCTGGTTCCTATCCTGGACTAATTTGCAAGTAAGAGTTAAAGGTAGACATGAGAAGGAATGTTACATTGCCATGTTCTTCTCTATGCAAGTGATGAGCTGAGTCCTCTGTGGTACACTATTTTCCAAAAAAAAAAAAAAAAAAAAAGTTGACTCTTGGTCTTCATTGAACAGAAGAATAAATTGTAGACTTGTTTAAAATGCTAGCTGTAAGATACAACATCTAGAAATAAACCCACATGTCTGTAGTTAGTTGATCGGTATTACCACAATTTATAGTGCGTAACTTCAAAATGTTCTTTTCTATTAAAAAAGTTCTTCTTCATACAATATATTCTGATTACCCTTCCCTTCTCCCAGCTCCTCCCAGATATTCCCCACCTCTCTCTCAAAAAGCCAAACAAAACAAAACAGAATTTTTTTTAAAAGTTGATTTTTGACAAAGGTGCTGTTCCAAGAACTCTTCACACTGGAGAATGTAAACTAATGTCTGCCCCATTTATATGGCACCAGTGGTGAACTAGGAAAAGACTACACCAAGGTTGGGTCTTGTTGGGAACCAACAAGTCTGTTAGGATAACTTAGCAGCAATCGTAAGTAATGAGTGAGGAGTCACCACAGTAGTGCGTGTGATCTCCAAACAGCCACACCACCAGAAAGCCCCCCCTCAGACTCCCTACAGCTGCGGATCTGGAGCCCTCCCTTCAGTTTTTCTTCCACAGTTTTTTCTGTGTTCCCCGAGCGCTCCACTCCCCAGACCACAAGGCCTAACTTCAGGCAGTTAGGGCAGAGTTGAATACAACCAGCTGAATGGTCCAGAAGGAGTTGGGGGGAATCTCAGGTGAGGGTCCAGTGATGTTCCTCATCCCCTTTCATGAAGAAATGTCAATCAAGCCACACAGCAGGGAGGCTGTAAACAACCAACCAACGGGGCAGCAAGGAAGAGACAGAAAGGGTGTTGAGGGGCAACTCTCAGTGCTGGGGCAACATTTAATTCACTTTCTATAATCGACTTTTCACATGATCCCTCCAAAGTAGACACTGTGGCTTCAAAACTCTCAGGAGCCTCTTGGAAAGACAAAGAGACCAAAGAGCTGCTTAATGGATCAGAGCACTACTATTTTCCAAAGCACTACTATTTTCCTGCTGCTTTACCACACCCTCGAAGGTACTCTTAGGTGACATAATGCTCTTACGGCAGTGGGTCCTAGTGATAGCAATCTGCCTAATCAAGATAATATCCCAGAGGCATGCCCAGAGGCCAGTGAGAGAGTCAGCTCCGCGTACCACCAAGCCCTCTAGAGAAATTCATTCCCACAACTCAGTTTCTCAAAAAGCACTCCTGAAATCACATTTGTATTAGTCAGGGTTCTCTTAGGAACAGAGCTGGTAGGATGGCTTTTTGGGAATGGATAGCATGATGCTGCCTGAGTGAAGTCTAACAAAAACAGTCCACAGAGATTGGTGTTTCCGCAGTCTCAGGCTGATAATGAAGGCCTGGAGGATTTCTGGAGAACTGTTGGTCTTCAGTCCACGTGGGGATCCCAAAGTTGATGCTAACGTCTGTGAATGAGCACCATAGCAATAGGATAGGTGAACTCACTATCAAGAGTGAGGGCAGGCAGGCAGAACAGCAGTTTCCTTCCTCCGTGTTCTCCTGGGCCTACCACCAGAAGAAGTTACCCACATTTAAGGTGGGTCTTCCTGCTTCACGTAATCTGACAAAAAAAAAAAAAATCCCTCACTAAGAGAATTCCCACAGGTTTGTGCTTTTGCTGATTCCAGATGCAGTCGAGTTGACAATGAAGACTGGCCATCACAGCTATTGCCTTTCTGTAAATGCAACTTAACAAAATCTGTCCATCTCTGAAGTTAGTGACCGTGTGGGAAAATAGATGAGTTATTTCACAAAGCATAAGCCACAGCATGAGCGAACACTAAGAACATTACACTCAGTGTAACAAGCCTGTCACAGAAGGGCATACTATCATTCATCTGAGGGTCCGAGAACAGCCACTCCAAGACACAGAAGGTGGGGCGGGGGTTGCCGAAAGCTGGGAGAAAGGAGAATGGAGGCTGGTCTTTGGAAATGGACAGTTCTGGGAATGAATGGTTACTCAACAGTGTGAACACACGTGCTACTTCGGAGCTGTTATTTTAGACATGGTTACAATATTGTTCTAGATTTCTTTACCCACAGGAGAGTTTGAGTTCTCCGAGATAAAGTCACACCAAAGAAGCTCATTTTCCTTTACATTGTGTTGGTAAGTTGGGGACCAGAAGAAATTCTGTGGATATTTACCTAGGATTCATCCAAGCATCTGACAGCTCTCATTATAGACAGGAAATGAACACTTGACAATACTGCTCATGGGAGGATCAGGGCCAGGTGAGAAGCACATGAAGGATCCAGGTCGCTTACTACGTGGCCTTTCAATCCCAAGTCATTCCTAAACATAAATCTCTTAGGAAAGAGTCCTTGCTCAGGATGGTCAGCAAATTTCTAGGGAGTTCTAATGTGCAGCTAGAGACCGCTGTTTAAGACAGATGTTTCACAGAGAGCAGACTGAAGAGGTGTTTGTGACATGTCAGCTCCTCCTTGGGAAGCAGCAGTCAAGTCAAGTCCAACATCGCTAATTCCCTGACCTAAGCTCCACGTACAGGTCCCCCAGCATCCCCGGGGCTCACTTACTTAGGAGGATTAACACGGCTCACCTAATTCCTTTAGCATGACCTCCTCAAGTCTCATCCACGTGATGGGACAATTTCACAACATCCTTCCTTTTCAGGGTAGAGTGTTGTGCCATTGTTTCCTGTATTTGTGTACCTGTTAGCATGTATTTAAGTTTTTCCACACTGTGACTAGCGCTGTGATACACCGGAAACAAATCCTTGGCAGACCTATGTCAATGTTCTGAATAACTATTCACAGGAGGATTACCAGCCCATATGGTTGCTTTATTTTTCCGTTTTGTGAAGCTTCTCAATGCTGTTTTCATGAACATTTTGCATTTCTGCCAACTGTGCACAGGGCCCGGTTTCTCTACAGTCTAACCAGTCACTACCTATTGTATTTTTTTTTAAATAATAACCTACCTGGCATTTTGTGACAGATGCATGAGGTGGTGTTGTCACGTTAGTTTGACTTGCATTTCCTGATGGTGAGGGACATTATGCTAAGTGAGATGAGCCAGCTACAGAAAGCAAAATAAAGCACGACTCCGGTTATGTAAAGGTTTCTAAGATTGTCAAATCCGTAAAGGCAGGGAGTAGGATGGTAGTTGGACACGGGTAGGAGGAGATGGAAGCAGGGTCAAAGGTCATAAAGTTTCAGTCACGCAAGATGAGTAAGCCTGATTGCTGCTCAGCATCATGCAGGGAGCTAACAATATCACATGTAAGTAATATTAATATTACTCACACATTACATTGTGTGTAATGTGCATTATTAAGAGAGTAAATCCCTGATATAAGTGTTCTTACAAGAAAAACAAATAATAAAATAGGGTTAGAGATGCTTCAATGTGTAAATCACTTGGATCGCAATTATGAGGATCAGAGTTTGTACCTACAGAGCCCGGAACCCATGTAAAATGTCAAGAAGGCCCAGTAGCAGCCTATATAATCCCAACACTCAGGAAGAAGAAGAGACAGGCAGTCCCTGGGGCAGGCCTGCTAGCTAGAATAGCCAGAATTGCAGAGCTCTGGCTTTGGGGAGAGAACTTGTCTCAACAAATAAAATGGAGAGGGATTGAGGAAGACACCTGAAGTCAACTTTGGGGCTCCACACATGAACGTACACACACACACATGTACCCACATACATGCAAGCAGTCGTATACACATGCACACTCCCCACACACATGACATGCAACCCCCACAAAAAAACATACCAAGTGAGATCAAGAAAATAAAAATATAGGCAAGAGTAGAAAATAAAGGCCAATGTCAAATGCAGTTGTGAGAGATGATCCTTGAAGAGCCAAGGAGGGCTTTCACGAGGTCTAGGATAAATGGATAGTACACGAGTTTCAAGGGGAAGGTCCACCATCGGGACAGGGTACTTCAGACAGTAATAGGACTCAGGCTACCGGGACTTGGCGTACCAGTGATGCTTGGGCTATGTATGCAATGTCCCACGGGAAATCCTCTGAATAGATCAAGAACTCCCATAACGAGAAACCCTGAGAATTCAAATAAAAATGCTCCTCTCTGTTCCACAGACAGCATCCCTGAAGCAGCTGAAGGTCACAGCAGGAAAACTGAGTCGTTCTCAATAATGGACGTTCAGCATCAAGCAACTTAGGCACAGCCACCAGTGAAAGTGAGGACCACTCCAACACATATCAATAGAGACTTTCTGTAGAAATAGGGAAGAAATGAATCATTGGGTTACAAATTTTCGAGCAAGAAGAGAAAAGACTAGTTCAGAAGACTAGCTGCATAGGAGAAAATGCTTTGAGGAAAAAGACTGCCATTTGACAAAAGCTGTTAGGTTGACTTGAGCAAATGGAGCAAGCAATGTGTTCTATTGATCTTGAAGAAACGTATCTCAATGAAATAATCTACATAAAAAGAGCACAGGGTAGCTGACATTAATCTCAATGTCAGGGAGTGGAGCCCAGCTGCTTTTGGGAGCTCTCTGGAACCTAGCCGTACTTGAGGTTGAGTGAGAGGCCCTGCCTCAAAAATTACAGTGGAGAGTAACAGAGGAAGAAATTCAGTGTCTTCTCTGGCTATATTGGAACATGTACATACGATTACACCACATACAAAATCAATAAATAACACCTCCTCGTTTCTTAACTTGAGGTACTATTATGTCCCACTGAGATGCTTTGCAGCAAAACACTGAGAATCTGCTGTTCCCCATCATGACCCCAGGGCTGAGTAGGAGCTCTGGTCACTGCTGCCCTTCATCACCCAAAAGAGTAAGACTCAAAACTTTAAAAACAGATTCTACTGAATACCTATCACTTTTACAGCATTGTAAGTTAAAAAAAAAAAAAACAACAACAAAAGAAAACCAAACAGACCAAAACAAACAACTAAAACCAACCTCAAGTCAAGACAGAGTAAATTAGCTGGGCTGGGCCAGTCTGGATAAAGCGATAAAAAACCATTTTAATACTAGCCAGAATAATATTGTGCTAAATATTTAGCCTCTGTAAATCCCTAGTTGTGTGTGCTTTCCAGATCATTTACTTTAAAAAAGGAAAAGGAAAGCTCACTAAGATACTCATACATTGCAGAAAAAGTAACTAAATAATACAGACTTTGGAGTCACTACCTGGAAAAAAAAATAATAATGGTGACATAGATTTTTATCATGGAAGGATTATGGGTATTATTTAAAAAAAAACAATAACAAAAAGTCCATCAATGGTGTTAGCGTTGTCTGACAAGACAAAGAGAGAAAAGGAGAAAAAATTGAGTGGCAGGAGACAGGGGGAGGGGAACAGACTGATACACTGTATGTAATGTCCCTGAAAGGACCACAGAGCTGAGCTACTTCAGCAGGAGAAGGGCCACCCGGGGCATATCCGCTAGATGCAAATCCGTGACTCACCCTCTGCTGTCCTCTCTAAAGACCATGGAGAGCCAGTGTGTTGTCAAAATTACATTTTCCACATCAGCTGAGCTAATACGCCTCGGTAATGTGAAACAGTACGAATTAGGCTTTCAAAGGGGGCGTTCCAACTTGCGGTTTTCAGTGTGGAAAACAAAGCCAGTTCTTTGGAGTTGGTCCGCTGCAAGAAACAAACCTGAGAGGGAAGGATACCTATTCTGACTTCCCATACCCTTCTTGAAACTATTGTTTAAATACCCTCTTTGGAAGTGGCAATATGGGGTTGCCACTTAAAATTTTTTTAAATGGCACTTTTTTTTAAAGTGCCATTTAAAAAAAAATACTAACGATCATGTGTAATTAGATATGATATAGCTAGGGGCAAGTGGGCCATTCTCACGGCTCCAGGTAGAGGAATCTGGCTTCTTATTTGTTTTGTGTTTATTATCTGAAGTGACCAATGCAAGGAAATTTAAGTGTCTCATCCAAGGCATGGAATTAAGTGAAGATAGAATAAATACTTCTTTGAGAAGGAAGGAGACGAAAACTTGGAGTGAGGTTAAGGAGAGAATTGTCACTTCATGTTTTTATTTTACTCCTGAACAGAATCATCCCACATCTGTACAGCCTATGGGGCATCTGGCGCAGCCTGTTTCTCCCTCGGCGCTTAAATCAATGCCTGCAAAGACTTTTCTGGGGAATAATGGAAGCGAATGCCCCAGCAGGAAAGGAAAATACGGATTATTTCCCAAGAAACAAGATGCTTTGTTGTGACTTTAACAGGCGCCAAAGCAAATGCTTTGTCACCTCCTACCTCTCTCACCTCCCATAGGTCCTAGGCTGCCCAAGACACAACCCTGAGCCCCAGGGCATAGCCCTGTGAAATCTGGAAATGGGAAGACCCCATGTGGCTTTTCCCTCCCCCCCAACTTACCACCCTGTCCCCTTTTCTCTTTCTTCCTCCAGGGGAGAATATTGTTTTAATCACTTCCAAGGAGGCTTTTCCTGGCAAGAGGTTGAGGGAGAGGAGCGGACAGCAACATCATTGTTCTTAGACAAAGCCAGGGACAGACAAGACAGAAGGGTGAGTCACCCAGAGGACAGAACGCAGAACCTGGCCTGTAACACAGGGCCTGGCATCCCAGATGTTGCCAAAGAGCCATCCCTCCCTGTAAGAAAAATTGGATTAGTCACCATCCTGGCTCCTAATGGACGCACTCTGTGCTCTTTAGAGCTTCATTTACTGGGTTAATAGTGCTTTGCCTGAGTTCCTTTGCTATGAAAAAAAAGAGAGAGAGAAAGAGAAAGAAAGAAAGAAAGAAAAAAACCTGTGAGAAGAAATATCTTGGGTGCAGTCCTCAGCCACTGACACGAGTAATATCGTATTCATCACAGACAAACCTCGTATCTCATTACCACTGAAGAGCTGCCCGGAGGCATCCGAGCCTGGCCAGGCCTGGCCTCTCATGCGGAACGGTTCAGGTATATTGTGAAATGATTTAATGCGATAATAATGTCCACTTTGCGAGATAGATTATGTTTTTTATAGTGGCTGATGGTTAATGAATGATACATTAGCAAACATCACTAAAACATTATGGGGGGAAATGCAGATGCTGACACGGGGTGCTTTCTCCTGCCACTTCTTGGCTCTCTCCCCGAGTGGTCTTGCCACCGCCCTCCCCCCCACTTCCTTGCCTAAAGATGGAAGACGGAATGTACGAGAATCAGAAAACTTAATTTATATTAAAAAAAAAAAAAAAAAAGGATCCCAGCTGCGTGGCTCTGCCTCCCGCCTCCCCTCACCAGAAGGAGGCATGAATACTAAAAGACAGTCAAACATGAGCTGAAATATCTCTTCTTAAATCAAATGAGAATCAATGAAAGGACGAACCTGAACAAATACATTATATGTTGACCCAGTTGATTAGATGAAGCCGTTTACCCTGATTTGATTTATCTGGCAATACACAGCTCAGCTGTGAAATGAAATAAGCTGAGCCCGTTCACCTTGTTTACTGCATCATCCTGGCCCTCGCTAGCTAGCGTCGCCTGGTGAAGGGCCGTCGGCCTTTCCATGACGCATCCCTCTTTGTAGCCGTTTCTCAGCCTTGCTTCCTGCTGTGGCATAGCATGGCTGACCCTGCCCAGGAGGACAGCTTTGGAATCAATGGCTCTAATTCTGTGTTTGTCATCATGGCCTCCTCAGCCGAATGGGTGAGGACCTTGCAGGTGCTACCACATTGTAAAGCTTGTTCACACGTAAGTAAAGAGGGTAAGTGACCTCTCCTTTATATCTTTTTTTTTTCTACCCTTGTCCTTCCCTAAGTGGGCAGTTTCATGTGCTCCTCTTTTCATTGCTTTTTATTATGGAGAGCAAACGCCACACCTGGCTGGTTCCAAGGACCAAATTCTACCGTCATGGGGTCTTCATGGACAGTGAGGGGATGACGCCACAGTAGGTGTGTGATCCACAGAGGACCCGCCTAGAAGAAAGAGGACAGATCCTCATTGCCAGATCCAGCAAGGTCCTTAGAGAAAGCCAGAGAAGAAAACAAGTACAGAGTAAGCAGTTTTCATTGATGCTTCATTTAAAGACTAACAAATCAGGCCTGTTCCAGCCCCGCCAAGCGTACAATATCATGAAACCAGACATGGGCAATACGCTTTTACGTGAGTTCCTACACATCTCCAGACTCCAATGCAGGGCACACTGGTTCCCAAGGGCAGAGACCTAGGGCACCAGGGAAGTGGCAGAACATCTCCTTCATCCCTACACACCCACTGCTTCAGCCTGGAGTCAGCGCTGGTGCTTGAGCTCTCTGAACAGCTGACCCTGAAACCTCAAGTGACTTCCAGGTAAAAGAAATTAGATCAGAAATAAGCTGTGGCCATAGGGACAATGAGAATAAAAGGCGGGCTATGCAAATCAGTTGGGGAGAGCTAAGAACGTTGGAGAGAGGGTAGCCGACATGGCCACCCAGAAGAACTGACTGCACTGAGAACATGCAAATGCCTCGGGGTGATACCTTACCCAGAGCAGATGGCACTGAGTTAATTGAACTCACCTGGAAGAGCTCCATATGACGGGAGCAGCAGGGGGTAGATGTCAGCATCCTAAAAACGGATGGTGATGGAAAATCTTCACTATAGTTTGGGTCTAGAATGCTCCCCCAAAGGCTCCATGTGTTAGATGCTTGGCCCCTGGACTGTGGCATGGTTGGGAGGAAGGGGATCCTTTAGGAGTTGGGGCCTCATGAAAGGTCATTGGGGGAGGAGGTGTATCACTGAAGGGGAGCGTGAGCCAGGTTATCCCTGCAGCTATTTCCTGGTCGTCAGGATGGGAGCAGCTTTATTCCACCATGCACCCCATGCCACACTCCCCTGCCTCACCGCAGGCCCCCAAACCAGGAACTCAACCAGCCATTGGTTGAATCCATAAAATAATTAAATTCTTCTCCTTTTAATTTCTTTTGTCCCAGATATTTTGTCACATCTGTGGAAAGCCGACTGACGGTCCGCGTACAAGCAATGGAACCCCCAGATCACCACTGCTACTGATGGGACAGTAGCAGTATTTTTCAGAATTGTTGGAGAAATGCTAGAGAAACACATAGGAAAAGAGTGAGAAGAAATGCAAAGAAGTGTTCATACAAGAAAAAAACCAAGACTGCAAGCAAGAAAAACATAACTGGCATTTACAATAGGCTGGGCCGTGAATAATAGTCATCAAGATCAAGATAATACAGTCAGAGTCCTACGGGGACAAGAAGGTAGATTGAGAGAGAGTGTATGGGAGAGAAGTCCATATTAGCAAAACCAGGGGCAAAGGAAATAGGATTTTTTTTATTTGAATGAATAAATGATAGGGACATATTTTGAAATGTGGGAATAAAGCCAAAAGAGAAAGCTTATGTAATTAAATGTGATTCGTTCTTGAGGAATAAGATATGTCGAAGGCAGGGAGGTAATGATAAAGGTAGATTAAGGACACCCCAGCTACAACACCTGGGTCAAATTATACATCTTTCACTTTTTACAAACTCTTTGGAACAATATACAACAAAACCAGAACAAAATTATGTATAAAGTAAGTAAAATTACAGTACACAGGCAGGCTTCAGCTTCCCCCTTTAGACTTGGATTTATCTTTGAACCTGAAGAGGTCTTAGGTGTAGGATTAGAGAAGGGCAGAGGTATGAAAATGCTATTCACTCCTTTACAAGGTGGGCACCATCTCAGCTCTCTGCTAGACTAGCTTGTCTTCACTTGATCCCATAGCTTTGGGCATATGGAAGTCACATACGTTACAGGAGGTGTACCTGGCAGGGAAGGCTGTTTACCACATAGCAGCCAGAAACCAGGGTGACAGACAGAGACAAAGAGACCGAAAAACAGGGAGAGGAAAGGGCCAGGGTCTAACTACCTCTCTGAAAGACAAGTCCATAGTAGCTTAACATCAATTTTCCTGGGCCCAATTTCCTAAAGGTTCTGTCACGTGACATCACTCACTGGTGGCCACACCTTTAAGGGACATTCATGGTTTAAGCCAAAGCGCTCTGCCAATAATGGTATTCTGTAGGTTCTTGAATATTTGAGATCTGTTCATACTGTTGTCCCAGATCCTGCGTTTTGCAAACTGTCCTGTCTCTCAAGGTGTCACAGGCCCCACTCTTCCCACTGAGGTTATGTCCTGAGCCTCCCTATGTGTGCTTACTCTAGATAGCCTGCACACACATTTTTACTCATTTTGTTTGTTATTTATTCTCTGAGAATTTCACACAGGAGTAGAATGCATGTTAAACACATCCAAGGACCTTGCAACTCCCAAAGACCTTCCCCAACACACCCTCCCTCCCAGCTCCATCCCAGGATCAAGTCTGGCAACAATACAATACACATTAAGTAGACCAATATCCTGTAAAAGTAAAGAAATAGTTGAGTTTTGAGTTACTTAAAACTTGTAAGTTGTTTCTTTCTAGCATTTTGCAGTTGATAGTTTTCGACCACAGTTAACCCCAGATGACTGAAATAGAAAGTGAAACCTCAAATAAAGCAGATTTCTGCAGTCCCTCCTTTCCTTGCTTCTCCATTTCTCCGACTCTTCTTCCAGAGCTAGGCTCTAACTATTTTGAGTGTGCATGCCTGTGCTGGCCACTATCGGCTTTCGGATTAGGTCTGAACCTGTGTTCTGACGCTCACTTTGCCTACGCCTGTGCCCGTGGTCCTCGGATTCACGGCTCTCTCCATGGCGTACATTGGGCAGCAGCATCTGTAGTTCTTCTAACCTCACGTCTAATGAGTCACCTAGTGGCTGTCCACAGAGAACAAGAAGATGCTGGGGATGATGCTCAGCTGGGAAAGTACACACTCAGCTTGAACCAGACCCCAGGCTCCACCCCACATATCCAAATGAGCACAGTGAGTGATATGGACACGTGTTTAATGTAGAAACGGGGCTCTCATGCACTTGTGCAGATACAGAAAGAACTTTCGTCTATGTGTCTGAGCTTTGAGTCTCACACTCAGTACGTGAGATGAAAAATGACACTGTCTCCTGAACTTGCCGTCAGGAACTGCCTCTTCCTCTAGGACCTGGCTTGCTGAGAGCCATTCCACGCTCTCCTTTTATGGTTCAAGCAGAAAAGCATCTGCAGCAATACCCAACGATTGGTGGAAAAGTGGCATCAGGCTGTTTGTGGACCGGCCACCCTGCCAGCTTTTCCAGAGAGGCTCCTCTCAGGGGTGATTTTTAACTCTACCATGTGTATCTAGGAAGGAGGGCTTGCCTATTGCGAGGGAAACTATGCTATGCACTTTCATTTCTTCTGTAACTCTAGCTCACAGCAAGTCAACAAAACACCACTGACAACAAAGCATTTATTTGGTGGCCAGACACTGAAGATTGCGTTTTACACATAACGTTGGTGAAATGGCCACAGTTTGCAGGTTCAGACAGTGCACCTAAACCCAGCTTCCACCAAAGCACTTAAACTCAGCTTTCAACAGCTGAGTATATAGCTTTCTCTCAACTGTCTCTTTTGCTGGTCCCTCAATCAGTAAAATGTGCCTCCATTGATATGCTGGAAGATACCAGTGTGCTCATCTCAGACCTGGCCCCTATTCCCAAACTTCTGAGTGTATAAACAGAGCTGTCTGTCAGCAAGAGTTGGTCAGATGTCTAGAGAAAGGTACAGGGGACCAAGTTATGGGAGACCAGATGATCCATCAAATCAAATAAAAGCCAAATAGCTCTGGGTCGTTCAAAAATGCCTGGGTCATGCCAAGAAAGACTTGTGGAAAACCTCTGGCCATGTCATGAAAATACACATATACTCACAGCAACCTTTGAAACAAATGTGGAACAAAAAATGCTTTCAGGAATTCCCCAAACACAAGGCTTAAATATCTAAACATCATCATCATCATCACCACCATCATCATCATCATCATCATTATTTTAATACTTTGTGTGTGTGTGTTTGGCTTGCATCCAGTATCCATGAAGGCCAGAAGAGGGTGTAAGAGTTCCCTGGACCTGTAGTCACAGACAGTTGCGAGCAGTAAGTGTTAGGTATTAAACACAAGTCCGCTGGAAGAGTAGCCAGTGCTCTTAACTGCTGAGCCATCTCTCTAGCCTTCACACATTACAGAGTCACCATCATCCTGTGCTCTGTTTACCTCTGTGTTTTCAATGGTGTCACGGCACAAGGGAAACTCTCGAGAGCCCTCAGGTCAGGATATTCTTCCTGAAGTATTTCAGTCTCCTTAATCTCTTGAAAAAAGGTTCCTCAGGGCTTCACATGTGGCCGAGTTTAAACAGCTTTGCAAACCCTCAGCACCCTGAAAATAAAATGGCCTGCTTTGCAGATGTGAGGGCATAAACTCAGTGACGCTTCACGAGAATGAGACAGCCTGCCTCATAGGCTTGAAAAAACTCAGTGAGACACTTCTCCCCATTACTCAAAGCTGCTACAGAGGTTCATGTGTTAAAGGTTCCATCCCCATTCCATCGTGCTGTTTGGAGCAAGTGAGACCTTGAAGATGCAGGACCTAGTGAAAGAAAGGGGATGTGTATGGAAGTGACCTTGAAGGCCTCCTAGACCGTTTGTCTCATTCCCTGGATGCCATGAGGTGAGTGACCTCTTGCCATGTACTCCTGGCATGATGTGCTGTGCTGCCACAGACCCAAAACATCATGGACTGATCCTCTGAAATCAGAAGTCAAATAAACCTCTTCTCTTTTGTCACAGTATCAGAACGTTGACTGATACACCTGCATATATAACATATGTGAGCGTAAGATATAGCCCAATTTTACTAGAAAAGACCTTAGGAAAAAGAAAATTTAACAACATTCATAGAGGAAAAGGCATGATTTGCTTAACACCACTGGGTTGGGGTTCATGCATTTGAATCCTGTGCTTCATCTTAATGATGAAATGATATTTAGCTAAATACAAGCTCACCTCAGATTAAAGATTGCATCTTCCATTCTATTATGGGTCTTTCAATAAAGGCAAAAGACAAGTAGCGATATGAAGATATGGCTCGTGTCCACTGTGGCTTTTGTCCTCCACTCTTCTTCCTGGTGGATTAACTTCAGCCTCTCTGTTGCAGATCAGCGAGCCTTCCTGGGGACATCTCAATAAGTACAGGGGACTGGGAGAAGGAAGGGAGGGGAAGGAGATGGAGGGAGAAAGAGAAAGAGAGAGAAAGACTTTAAATAACTTTAGAGCTGCCAACCCATGGTGATCCTTCTAGCCCACATCTTCATTCATGGAAGTAAAAACAGACTATCAGATAATAAGACATTATTCTAGGTTTTCCGTGACCTACAATGGAACAAATCCCACTTATCACAAAGCCCTTTCTGGTCTCCTCCTCTGCTAAGTGTGTCCTGTACTTAAAAGCTTTCACCTTTTCAACAAGACTTATAGGCATCATTTCGCCTCTTCAAGTCTATTGATCACATCTTTGTGCTTTGTAGCATTAAGGTTTAAATTTCGGTAGCAGTGTAGTCACTTCTGAATTTTATGTTGTATTAATAAAGTTAATTGCTAAATAGCATGAGAATTACTCTAATTACTCAGTGTGTTGTGATCAGTGCTCAACAACCCTCTCTGTGAAAGGCCACTAAACACGGGGACTTTGAGATACTATCCTTGGAAGAAATATCAGAGGAAATACATCTTTTAATATAGTAGAAGAATAAATAATAATAAATAAGAAGAATTAAGAACTCTAGTACAACACCTATTCTATAGCCAGGTGAGTGCTGAGGATAATGTTTCAACCTTCGCCTTCACAGAGAGAGCTTTAGCTAAGGAGACTAGATGTCCATGAGGTGGTCTCACAAGGTTCTCACAGAAAGCCACCCCTTACCTCGCAGTGGTATGAGAATTACCTCATTCCTTCTTCAATCCCAAGAGAGGTGTGCAGGTCCTCACTGTCAACAGGGGGAGTCTTTCTTGTGTTTTCCAAGCAATTGTCTCCCGGGCTCTCTGTGGCTCTCTTGAACCATTTTCAAATCCAGCAATGAAGCATCTTCCTCAGACTCCATTTAGGTCTCTTCTCTGAGGTTGAATCACCCTCTTCCTTTGTCTTATGAGGTCATTCTAGTTAAACCTAAAGAATGCAAGCTGACTACCTCTTGTCTGTATCTGAACTCAGTCACATCTGCAATCTCTCTTGCCATGTCACAGGTCCCAGAGACAAGGATCTTTGGGAACCATGGTTCAGCCTGCCATTCCCTCCACAGCACCTGACCTATGAATAAAGCTGACTGGAATCCAAAGAAATCTACTACCAAATACCATAGGCAGTGCCACATGAAACAGGGCAATAATTCAGCTTACCCCAGCCCAGGTTTCTGATCCAGAAGATCAGGGAGAGATAATAAATGGTTGGCTGGTGTAAGCAGGAGTGGCTCGGGCCACAGCCAACTGAAACAAGTACACTCGGGTCTGGCTTATCAAAGTGAAACAAGAATGCCTGGGTCTGGCTTGTCGATTCCATCCTACATACAGGTTGGCCTTGTGGGAGAAGCGTTTGTCTTTGTGTTGGCTGTCAGGCCAAGACGCTTGGAGGACTGTTCCAGATCCTCCCACCAGAGCCGCTTGAGGAGAAGTCACCAAAGGAAGGCATCAAAGTTGCTACCTTTGAAAGGAATTGGTTCTGAGCAGGTAAAAACACGCCCGAACAGCTTTCCCATCACCTTTCCAGACTTTCCACCTCTGCTTTTCTTTCTGTGTCCCCTCAAAATCTGAAGGAAGAACTTGCTTTCAGAGTGAATGGGAATAGAGAGTCTGACAAGAAAGAAATTGTCTCCTCTCTTCTTCCTCACTCATCTCTGCCTTACGGGCTGAAGGACTCAACTACATCCTTCCCTGGCCACCAGCCACCTCCACGGTGGTTCTTCCCACCCCTAACCCCACTGGTTGTCTTGCTAGTCTTTACCCTTCCTCTGTCACCATGGGAACAAGACGTGCTCTCTGGCTTTATTGTTTGGGAGACTGAGGTCCCTGATGCTGATCCCGGAACACACTGTGTCAATAAACACTCCTAAACAATTGAAAGCACTCAAGAGTCTGTTTCAGAGTACAAAGGGCTTTCCAGATGAAATGCCGCTTGTTTACTGGGGCTTGACTACAGACTTGTGTGCATTTCCTGGAACGCATACTTCATTTCTTCACGAGCACAGGCCATTCATTTCTTTAGCTTGACTACAGACTTGTGTGCATTTCCTGGAATGCATACTTCATTTCTTCACGAGCACAGGCCATTCATTTCTTTAGAGAGACATGGATCCCTGGGAGAGGAGGAAGAAAGGAGAGCAGGATGGAAGGGTGTCATCGCAGCCTAACTCGGGACATTGTAGGGATCCTGGTACCCATCACCCTCCGTGCTGGGGCCTGCAACAATCCTCTAGGCCCCTTCAGATTCTCAGCTGATGTTGATTAAGGTCAACTCCTACCAAAGCACTTGCATTTTATTAGGTAACTTTGCAAAACCCCCTCAAAATGATGGATGTAATTTACCAGGGGACTTGTGAAGGAGGAGGGGGAGAATTTGAGGATGAGCATGTGAAAGTACTCTTTTGCAGAATGAACAAATGGGGACATCCTCACCCAACCAGCTCAGCACTATGGGCTCATGCATGGTCCTGCTGTGCGTCTATGGCCTTAAACCCACTTACTGTTTCAAAGCTAAAGATCAGAACCAGACCAGAAAAATCACCTTGGCTGGTGGCTTTTAGTGATGTCTCCTAAGGGCAAAAGGGTCCAGAGTGAGGACCTCCATCGTAGCTCCTTTAGATATGCCTCAATTTTGCCTTGAGCAAATTTTTTGTTTGCTTGTTTGTGAGGCATTGGGGTTGGTCTTTTGTGGGGGGAGGGTGTTGTTTACCATTAGTTTGAGGGGTTTGTTGTTTAAGCTTTGAATCAGGGTTTCATTGTGTAGTCCTGGCTGCCTGGAACTGTCTATGTAGATTAGGATGGCCTCAAACTCAGAGATCTGGGTGCTCTACCTCCCAACTGATAAGAATTGGTCACGGACTTAGATCTAGGGGTGACCATTACTAGGATGGTCTTTCATCTTGCTTTTTCTAGGGCTAGGGTATTCCTAGGACACTGGATTTGTAGCTGTGAAATAAAAAGTTCCTGGAAACTGGGGCAAATTTTGTCCAGCCCTGCAACTCTAGCATGATGGGTGGGAAATGAAAAATGAATAGTAGCAAGCATGGAATTACTACTGTGAGACGTGTACAGAACAAGAAAAAAAAAAGGAAACAGGAGAAAGAAGCAATAATTAAAACAGTTTCCAAAAGAAAGACTCTGTAGCTAACCCTGCAAGAGATAAAGTGTTCTGTGAGAACTTACAAACACTTGCCAAAGCTTGATGCCCAGCCCGCGCAAATACTGCAGACCGGTTCAGTAATTCTGTGTCGTTCCTCAAGGATAATGGATAGTCACTGCAAAAGAAAGAAAAGAAAGTTCCCATACCATCGGGTTTTGCCGCAGGCCTCACTGCCAAGTTGTCTGTCTGTTGTGAGAGTGTCAACTCTCCTCCTCGTTGGCTCCTAACCAAAATCCCTTTCAGACACCAGGGACCGCGCCACTCTTTCTGCCATCCACAAATTGAAATGCCCGTGGAAATCAGCCGATCTTCAATAACTGGTGATGGGTACGTGTAAACAACCCCTCCACGCTTCCACAGCTATTTGAGGGTGCCTGGACTCTGGCTGCTCACCCCAGTGGTGGGAAAGGGGCCAGCTTCCTCCTGTAGCCCTGTCTCCTCAGCTCTCTAAAACTCGCTATGGCTCTTCTGCCCTCATCCTTCTGAGGTGTGTCAACCTGACGGTGGTCTGGGGTACCTAAATTGTCATTTCTTAAAACGTAAGCCCAGGACCACAGTGTTTGCATCACTGGGGACTAATCGGAAGAGCAGACTTCCGGATCCCACACAGACCTGCTGGATTAGGACCTCTGGAAGGCGGACTGGGCACTCGCGTGATTCTGACGGGCTCTGGAGGTTGACGAGCACCGAACCAGACAAAGCATGGTCTCCAGGCTGGCCCCTGTGCCACAGTAGCGCCTCTCCCCACCTCACAGACCGTGAGCCGTGGCCAGGTGTGGTGGCAGAGATCCGTCATCTCAGCCCATGGGAGGTGGAAGAAACAGGCTCAGGAGTTCAAGGACAGCCTTGGCTACAGTGAGAATCTGAGGCCAGTTTGGGCTACTACCTAGGATGCTGTCTCAGGAAAGTAAAAACCTCTGAAAAGTAAACGTATTCCTAACCCAGACCCTCCCCCCACCGGTCACTCACTGATTGGTCCCCTCACATGTGGGCAGCCTTGCCCATCGGCCTCACTCCAGCTCTGATGTCTCCACCCAGCTTACAAGCCTTCTCAACTGACCAAGGTTCTGCATTCAATCTGTTAACAGCAGCCCACGTTCCTTCTGCCCCTTGAACCCTCATTCTCCCTGCCCCTCCCAGTCCAATCTCAAATTAGTGATTGCACATTCCAATTTATCCCCAGGTTGCTAAAATGCATCCTGGCCAGCCACATCACCAGCCCTAAGACCATCCTCTTCTTCTTCCCTCCATCCCACCTCCCTTCTTTCCTTCTTTCCTCCCTCCTTTATTTTATCCTTTTTCCCTTAGCCCCTTCTGTCCTCCCCTTCTCTCTTCCTTCTTTCCCTCCTCCTTTCCCACCTTTTTTCTATCCCTCCCTTCTTGCTCCTTCCTTCACTTCTTTCTTCTTTCTTGCTCCCCACCCCCTCCTGACCCTGTCTTAGCTGCCTCCCTGCTGGACTGTCCTGAGCAGCTTCCATCCTTAGGCACAGCCTCGTCTATAAACTTCTGGAGGAGTCCTTGCCATAAAGAGGGCTGTGCCAAGGCGTGTTCCCAGACAGGGCCCCCAGCCTTGCTCAGAGTCACTGTGGAGTGTGGTAGGATACAAGCCTCCAGACCAGACAGTGGGATCCTAAGTCCTCCTCAGGATACTCTTCTAAATATCTGCGGACAATTATCACCTCCTCCCCAGGCTTCTTGTCACCAAGCCGTAAATCAAAACCATCACTTTTCTCACCACACGCTGATGTTTTATATTCATCAGCCCCCCCCCCCCCCCCCGTCCTGCTCCTTGGCAGCTTGGGTTCCTCATTGTCTTTTTTCAAATGTTCTGGTCTAAATCATTGCCAGGACTGGGCATCAGTATAACTCAGCTTCAGTCTGTGTCCTGGATGTCCCTACACACCACGTTATTGAGGGAAACAGCCTTTTCCCTGCTAGGTCCAGTCACTGTTTGGAGATGTGCCAAATTCTTGGTTAGATATCACCACCAACCATCAGAGTTTTTTAAGGAACTTTGGAAAATATACACATATGGCGATCTCATCCCAAATGCTCAAAATTTTCAGGCTGCGGCTTTTGAGCGTCTCTGGCCATTCTTTTGATTCACCATCTCAAATGTACCACTGACCTTGTTAAAAAAAAAAAAAAACTTTCGACACTGAACTGTGAAAATGCTTTCTGTCTCAAACAATCAGTTATCCATTCATAGAAACTTTCTTTGATATATAAGCAGAAAATAAGATTAGACTATTTCCTTTCTGTGTTCCCCCTCCCTAGAATTAGTTTTCCAAGCCCTCACAGTATTTCAACACAGAATTTCAAACAGAAATACAAATGGGCAAACAATAATTACACATTTTGCCAAATTCAAGTAGGATCATGGGAAAATATCTTTTTTAAAAATTTTAAAACTAGATGCAAACTTCAATGAAAGGAAAAAAAAAGGTTACTTTGAAAGTTTGTTTGTTTGTTTGTTTTTCTAATTGACCTTTGGGACTTTCTACAGGAAGTCATTTTAAAAATATATCCATAACTTAAAGGCCAATTTTCTACCTCTTTTTCTTACCCCAAAACAACTACAAACTCCGAAGGCAGCATAATAGGTAAAAGGATGGTAGTTCTGTGATTTGGAGGCGCAGAATGAGAGCTATCAAGAGCCACAGAGTGTCTTAACCCCTACTCAATACAACCGGGCACCTGACAGAGCTCTGACTGCATCAGAACAACCGAAAGCACCCCAGATAGCCCCTGGTCCTCCACCAAAATGACCAGGAGCCAAACAAAAGAAGAAAGCCAGCACCTTCCACAGCATTACAGAGAGAGGCTGGAGCCTGTGTCCCAAAAACCTGCCAACATTCAGTCTCTTCTTCTGCAAGCTCCAGCCCCCTCAACCCTGTTGAGAAGCAGCAGAGCTGCCTTGCAGCAAGTGGCCATGAACTACTGCTTGATCCCAATGGAAAGCCCCTCAGAGGGTGGACAGGGGAGGCTCACCAGAAAAGCCCCTTCACCAACCTCAGAAGACAGAAGCGACAGGCTAAGTATGTGAGCAAGCAGACAATGGACACAGAAAGGGCTCTGCAAACCAAATGGCCATCAGAAGCACAGCCTGCTACATAGGCAAAGTCCTGAGAACTTACCTTTTAGTGTGAGTGGTGCGATATGAAATAAGAACCTGAGCCTGTAACACCATTCCCGAAATACCTAGCTATTAGAGAAATTACCAATTAAGCGAGAAAAATCACAACATGAATAAAAGAAGGTAGCCAGTTCAGAACCCTACAAACATGGGGTTGGGGTCCTTTGGAAGGATTTTTTTTAACATTCTAAAAGGCCTTCATGAAGGTTTTAATTGTCACTGGTAGGAGACATGATCCTAATAAGACTTAGCCAAGTCCAAATAACACTCAGTAAAAGTGCCTTAAAAAGATGACCCCTTATCCAAATACCAAGCCTGAGAAACATTCACAGAAACCATAATAAAAGGCTGTCGAACTATTACAACCTATTGTCCATTTGAAAGCTTAGAAGCAGTTTTAGTTTACATTGATGCCAAGCAACATTAAAGTTTGAATCTTGTATAAAAACATTAACATTTCCAAACAACAAAGCATAAGGAGAATTTGCATAGGTAGTTAAAGGGTCTCCCAGGAGTTTCTGAAGCAAGCTTCCAAATATAGGTCTCCTGAAAACCAGAATCAGACCAAAGTCCCATAGTTAGTCCTGTTTTTCATTCTTCCTGATTTTGTTGAGAATTGTCGTGATTACCAGACCAATCAAGTCTAGTCACATTGTATCTATGAGGTTTCTCTGCAAAAGATCTTCTCCCAGGAGCAGAATAAAACAAAGTTGGGTCAGGAGCATAAGCCCAATACAGTTTTCCGTTCACCATCAGACAGAACTCACCATGGTCAGCAAGCAGCAGGAACTTCCTCCTTCTGGGGAACAACTCCTGCAAATTGAACCCGCCTTTCTGGGATCCACCTGGCTTCTTCTGCGTCCTCTAGGTATAGCAGAAGGGGTGGGTAATCCAGGTTGCAAGGCTCCCATTAGCTCCATGGTCTCATTTAGTTTTCTGGGATCTTGTAAAAGTCTCCATTTTTCTGATTTAGAGATGGAAGCAGCAAAGCACAGGATTTGCACAGCTCCTCTGTCATTTGGAAGGATTTTAAATCAGTTTTCATTAAACAAATAAGAAGAGAGAGGGAGAGGGAGGAGAGAGGAAAGAGGGAAGGGAGGAAGAGAGAGGGAGAGAGAATTCTCTCAATCAAATATGATAGACTTGAAATGTAGAATGAACTCTACAAACCTGCACTATAGCCAAGGTTTGGAAATATTAGCTCTCAGTTTTCCACAAAGGTGTCACAAATAAACACAAATCTTGAGACCTTTCTCCAGAAATCTCAGATTCTAGAAGTGTACATTCCTCTGATGGAAATCTTGAGGGCTTGGAGACAGAGTCATTTCTGAGGGGAAAAAATAAGTGAAGTCTAGTCTACAGGTTTTCAAACGTTTTAACTTGGACGGTGGTCCCTGCAGTGTGAGACGCCTAAACAGCAAGCAGAGTCCCTGCCCCAAGCCAGGTAGAGTGGTTCAGTCTGAAATGTCTGCTGTAGGCTTTGAACACTTAGCCCCCTGCTGGTGGTGCCATTTTGGTTAAGGTCATGTGGCCTTGCTAGCAGAGGTGGCTAGCTGGTGGCAGGGCCGCAAGTCCTGTCTGCTGCTGGTGGCAACCTGAGCTCTCAGCACGGTGTCCAGTTGGAGGGTGAAAAGCAACAGCCAGAGACTCCAACTGCCATAGCGGAAACAGCCCCTACCATGCTGCTTTCCCTTCTTTGGCAGGCTACATTCTCTGAAACGAGGAGCCAAAATGAAGCCTTCCTCCCTCTCTTAAGTACCTGCTTCTAGCAGGTACTGTCTGTCTCGCAAGGATGAAAAAACGGTGATTGAGTCTGGCTTTGTATATCTGCCTGCACCTTGCTCTCAGATGGTCAGCAGGTTTGCCAAGGGATACCCAAGCTGTGGCTGGATTCATGAGAACTGAGCTTGAAAGCCAGACACTCTGGGGTGACTTCAAGCACCCTGTGAGGCTTAAGAGCAATATGACTCAGTATCCCTCTCCAAGGACATCACAATAATGTAGAAAACGCTTCCAAAATCCAGAAAAAGGGATTTGGAATGTGTCGAAAGGAATGCTAAATGTTTGAGATGATAGAATCTGATTCAAATATGCACAATATATGCAATACTTCCAAGCATCCCATCACTCTATTAATATGCTGAATTGAGTATCAGTTATGTGTCACTTATGTATCAGTTAAAAATAAATTTTAGAAAATCTGAATGAGTGAAAATCATTCAAATCATCATGGAAGCGTGTCATCAAAACATGTAATACATGAGGCCAAAAGAAAAACACATGACCCTCAAAAATAATGCAATGTTTTTTTCTCTTGCTCTCATTTGTCTTGCCCTCATTTGTCTTCCTGCTCTACCAATGAGATACCTCAGGTTATCAAAGAATGTCGCCTGCTCTACAGAATCCCACCCTTAAATCACTTCTCCAGAAGCAATACTGATATGCGTCTGATGACATGGTAAGAGGTGGTTGGAAAAATCTTACTTTACATCATAAAGTAAGAGAAATCATAAGCTAGAGAAATGAATTTTTCTAGCTTTCTAAGGGCATCCCATTCCATATTTAATCAGAAGCCTCACATTGTTTAAACTGAGAGGATCGCCAACTAATGGCTGCAAAGGTTGACATGGTACTAACTGAACAAGAGCTATTGGTGCACATCCTTTGGAGATAACAGGGTTTAGGGACTGGACTCTGTCTTGCTCTAAACAGTTGACTAGCTTTTTAGGAAATGTCTGCCATCTATATGACTTCCCAAAACACAGACTCAGAGCAATGTCAGCAAAACCATCTGCTTGCATTTCCATTCATTGATTTTAGTAGCAATGGGAAGGCATACAGTCAGACTGCTTTATAGGCTCAAACGATAGCCTGTCGATCCTTTTCCCCAGTCCCATTTATCCTTCTTATAAATTCTTTTCTTTTAAGGAAAAAGAGAAGAAGGCTCTTATTGATAATCAGTTTTCCGTGAAGGTGCATTTTCAGAGAGCAGGATGCGCCTAAGCAGCGCGTTTCCAATCTGATCAGGCTTGTTTTGTCTGGCAAATGAATTATGTAAACCTTATCCACCAGAAACTGTTTCAAGTCAATTAATTGTTGTAATTACTTAAGATTTCTTTTTAATGAATATGGCTCTCTGGGGATTCGGTGATATCCTGTCATCTGTAGGGCCTGATAAATGAAATGTGATTTGTGGCTCGCTGCAAACTGAACCCTGGTACATGGGCAATGTCTGTGTCCTGCGTGCTCGTTAAATGGAAGCGATGCCCTTGATGGAGGCAGGGACATTCATTACGGAGAGTTTCCAGTTAGCTTGAAAGCGAGGGGACGAATGGGCTGCTCTCCCATTCTCCTCTCTTCAGTCCCCCTGGAAAGGAATTAACCAAGCCCATGACCTCTGAGAAGCCACACATCATGTCACTATCAGTCTCATCGTTCCATCTCTCATCTCCATTAGATTCAATAAATTGAGGTCTCAGGCAGCTATTTGGGGTGGTGCTGAGAGCTAATACAAAAAATGAAGGATTAGTTTTCCAATCTTTCTCCTCTTGCTCTCCCTCTCTTTCTCCTTCTCTGGTCCTTCCCCCCCACACACACACACTCCCTTTCACCATTTTAAGGGGTCGTTTCTTGAGGAGTTGACAAAGTCAGATGCCTCATTTCCAAGCAAACTATGTTGTACCTGTGCATAAAGAAATCTGAAACAGAGTGACAGTGTTCTCTAAAACAACACCCCAAGCTTCTGAAATATAAGTGTACCTACCCTCACAGACCAATCACTGTAGCAAGCACAATCCTTAAAAAAAAAAAAAAAAAAAAAAAAATCACTCATCTTCTGTGGTATTTTTGCCCAGCAAACCAGACAGTCTATGACAACAAAACTGTATGTTATTTCTGGGACGTTTCCACATCATAGACAATGCAATCATGAAAAAATTTCTAGTCAAACTTCTCAGGGAATTAAACAGCAGATCCACAAAAGTATAAAACAGAATTGCAATCTTCAGTATTGATGCAAATATCTGACGCACAAATGAAATGGCTGCTATTATGATCGCTGCAAGGACAATGCACATGTCCTTTGAAATCTATCTTTTTTTTTTTTGCTGAAATTTTTTCAGTAGATCAGAAGAAACCAGGTACAATGAAGATCTGCAAAAAGGTAGCCCATTGTGATAGAAGTAGTGCTTATTGAATGAAAGTAAATTTAAAGTTCATCTCCTTCATTCATTTCTCTACAAATTCAGTAGCCCTGGACTCAGCTTGCTGCATCATAGATAAGAAAACACTGATTCCTAAAACTATTTAAGACTTTTTGAAGTGCAATTCTCATCATTCTAATGTCTTAAGTCAACAAAAATTTAGAAATATCAAAAGTTTTACAGTTCAGAAATGTGTTAAGGTTCATGTTCAACACATGAACATTTTTTTGGTGACTAGACATGCGGGGATGACAGATCTGGCACAGTGATCGAGAGCACGTGCTGCTCTTTTGAAGGCCCTGTGTTCGGCTCCCAGCATCCATGCCGGGCAGCTCACAGCTACCTTTAACTCCAGAGCCAAGAGCTACAACCTCAAGCCTCCACAGGCGCCTGCACTTGTGGTGACATGACCACATGCAGGCACATACATCTACATGTAATTAAAAATAAGAAAAACTTTTTTTTTACAAGAAAAGAGAGAGAGAGAGAGAGATGGGTGCTTGGTTGGTCACATCATCAACCATCACACTAATAGCCCCGTTTGATGACCATTTACCAATTGCCAAACAGTCCTCCCCAGCGCATCACAGACTATATAGTTCCCGCCTCAGAAACTCACCAAGTGTTCCTTTTTCTTTTCATAAACTGAGCAGCGAGACAGACCAGAGGGATCAAAATACGCAGCTTCAGTTTATTCTCTCTGTAGCGGGAGCTCCCAGATGCCTGGATCTGATCCCCCACTAATCCACACGTAACTTACATTTGTTATTTATCACCTGTGCTATTATTTCCTACCTATACCAGGGAAAAGCCCCTAGGCTAGTCCTGCCATAAAACTGCTGGTTTCTGGTCCTGATGCCAACACTTCGTAGCTCCTCGGCACCTTGCAGATGATCAAAACAGTTTCACCCCTCCTCTCTCATCCGCAAAATCAAACAGCTCTTTTGATGATGGTGACACCAGGAGTGATGATGGCACCTTACTTACCCTTGGAATTGGTATAAGGAAAATAATAACTGACTTAATGTCTCTTAAGCATTTTGTGCTTACTGCTGGGTTTTCATCATCACAGCCGTTTTAGTCCAGGGTCATTGTCAGAATTCCCTGATGACAAGATGGCACAGAAAAATTAAAGAATGTTCCAGATGATAAGTGGCTGAAAATATAACTAAAATCCAGAACATATGCCTTTCCCCAAAATGAAAAGCACTTCTTAAACCATCTGTGGTGTGGACTTCTACAGTCTATCCAGGGCCGACCAGGCCCACTCATGAACTTCTTCCCTCCCTCCGTCATCACCAGGAGCCGTATGTCTACCCTGAAGTCTGAGGTGCTGAGCACACACCAGAGGCACTGCGTTCAGTGCTGGTTTAGTTAGAACAAGCTTTAACTGCAAGCATTCACAGATTGACAGAGAAGGATGACTAGCAAGCCCTAACAAGTCTTTACTGTGTGTAGCTGCCTTATTTTTATGGTGAACTTGGTACTTACATTGATCAAATAACTTGCCTAAAGCCAACCAGACAGTAGTTGAAAGTTTTGTTTTCCCAAATCTTGTCACCTGAAAACTGTTCAAAGGGATAATGGGATCCACATTCCGACTATTATTCTCTCTCATGAAAACCCCTTGAAGCTGACGACACCTCTAATGTATGGGATGTCCAGTTTCCGGACTTTTCATTTCTCTCCAAGTATGTCTTTAATATACTTTTTACGATTTATTTCATTTATCTTATGTGTATGACTGTTTCGCCTGCCCGCATGTATGTGCACCTGTGCCTGGTACCTATGGGGGTCAGATGAGCATCAGAGCGCCCGGGACAGGAGTTAAGGGTGGTGATGGGCTGTCGTGTTGATTCCAAGAACATGCAGGCCCTCTCCAAGGGCAGCCGGTGTTCTTTCCTGCTGGGATGTCTCTCCAGTTTCTCAAGTCTCTCTTTTCTGGGAAGCCCAGTCTCTGTCTCTATCTTTTTGCACCTTTGTATTTGTCTCTGTCTCTATCTCTGTCTCTGTTTCTCTCACTCTTATTTTTTCAAACACATTTAAAACTCTCTTGTCAAGCACACGGAGTGTTTCCTGCAAATTTTATGAAATATATAATGTAAGACAATTATACTTGTATCTTTTATACTCAGTTTCTCCATTCAAAAAGATTGCCGTTCTTCTAATTTATCAGCTTTTACTCTTTAACATATTTTTCTATCCCATTTAGGTAGACACTGAATCTTTCTGGCTAAAATTTTTCTACAAGTTATTAAATCCATTAGCCAAAAGATACATTTCCAGTAACTTTTCTAATTACTAGTAGTCAGAAAGTTTGTTTTGCTCCTTTCCAACTTTTACTTTAACCAATAAGACAAATATACAGCGTCCATCCAAATACACCCTTTCCTTCTCGTGTATGCAGGACTGCTCAGACTTTCCTACCTAACTTGCCACTGTCCACCAGTGCCACTGGCCACTGATGGGACGTGTTGAACTCAGCCACCTGCCAAAGTGTGTGCTTTTGTCCTGGAACACATACTTCAGATGAGCTCTCTTTAGCCTCAAAGAAAATAACATCCAAGAGATACGGTTAACAAATTATGGCTGTGAGCCAAATCCATGGCTTGGTTTGGTATGGTCCATGAGAATAGTTTTACATTTTTTTTTAATTTGTTGTAAAAAGAAAGAAAGAATGAGTAGGGAAAGAAGGGAGGGAGGAAAGGGGAGACATTTGCAATGCAAAAAGGTTATTTACTGTCTGGCCCATTACAGAAAATATTAGCTCAGCTGTGTTCTAAAGATCTGGGGATGGGAGGACAGAAGAAACCTGGAGCTGAGTCATCACACAGAGCAGAGCATTCCAGAATTCCTCACCACTGACCCCTGAGCTTCCGTAGACACTGAAATAAATTTCCTTTATTCAATCTGTTGTATTCAAGGTCTCATCATCAAAAGAGCCATTACAGCTCCCTTTTTAGTTTGTCATTTGCTCTCTTGCAATTTCTAGTTAGAAATCTGTCCCATATGTAAGAAATAACACTTTTTTTTTTCCTGCCTCTCAGAAACCAGCCTCTCACCTCTTCCATCCTTCCTCAGTCTGATTTTCCTATCTGGACCTTTCGGGACATTGTGTGACAGCAGCAAGTGTCCCTCAGTTCTTTGTTTTGATGACGACTCCTCTTTATCTCAGGGTCCCTTAGACTGTAGATTGCTTCATTATCTGAAGCATACTCTAAGCATGCTTCAAGTGCTCTCTAAGACTTGTGCAGTGGCTTTTCACTTTTGTACTTGTCTTTTTCAAGTTTGGACATCATTGATTTCATTTTTTAGGAAAGAAATCGAAAGAAATCTAAAATCATGAAACGGGGGAAAGAGCAGTGGTTTGACGTTTCAAGAGATGTTTGCCACAGTCACCCGGGATTTGAGGAGTGTCATTTATTACTTATGTGTTTATATTTATTCAGGGATATCAAACAAATAATTTTGTAAATTTTGTTTTTATTTCTTCTATAATTATATTCCAGTATCTAGTTCTTGAGTTAAATTATGGTAATTCATGTTTTATTCATTTAGCCTGAGTGTTCAGATTTATTTACACTCTATCTAAAGTATTTAATTTGCACAATGTTTGATGAAATGATTACTTTTTAAAAACTATCTTCTTTTATTATCATTTTTTCTGTTTATCTAAATCTTCTGGGATTTGTAACTTTTCACATTTTTGATTAAAAATATATTTAGATTATTTCACTCCTCCTCTTCCCTAGAATTTCTCATGTAGCTTCTCTCAAATTTATGGACTTTTTTCTACATATACATATACATATGAATACATGTGTATATGTGTGTGTGTATGCTGCCTGCTGAGTCTGTTTAGAGCTACTTATATGTATGTTTTTATGGCCGGCCACTTGGTATTGTAATGCCAATTAGGGGCCTCATCCCAGGGGAAGACTAATTCTCCCTCTCTCAGCTGTCCTTAATTGCGCCTGTCTCTTCATTTAAGATGGAGCCCAGGGAGATTTCCCCAAAACCTTTTAAGATGTCAGCCGGCATTGAGATTATTCAAAGAGCGTGCTTTCCAATTTACTAATGTTTCATTTGTTTTCTAGACAATTTATTTTGTACATTTATTTATACAAACTTCGTTCTCATTTTATTTGGGTATGGTTAAGTGTTTTCTTTTGTTGTTTTTTGTTTGCTTTGTTTTGGTTTTTCTTCAGAGCTTCATAAAGCTCAGGTTGTCGTCTAAATCAATAGACAGGTGAAGACGATCCTGGAGTCATTACCCTCCTGGCTCCACCTCACAGGTACTAGGATTAGGGATGTGTCACCACACCTGACTCTCCTTGGCTCTCTTCTTGAGCATCTTAATTCTTGGGTTTTTTTTTTTGTTTTGTTTTGTTTTTTAACTTCTGTGTGATCAAAATTGTTATGCTACTGATTTGCCTCTGGGCATTATTAATCACATTCCTTATAGCTTCTGAGACATAGTGGTCTTCTTTCTTTTACAATGATATGTGTGATATCTTGGGTTTCCCTGAAAGCAAAGGAGTCCCTCTTCGGAGAAAGTGATTCTCGAGGTGCATAAGCGAGGGCGTGGCTTGTGACACTGGGAAGGAGCAAAGCCAGGAAAGGGTAGTAAGTGGGTTGGTGCTATGGGAAACCAGAGCTGAACCGGTAAGAAAATGTTTATATCACGTCTTTGGAATATCCCACTGAAGGGAGGGAAGCAGAACATGGAGGCTTGGACACTCCCCACTGCGTCGAAGCCTTAGCTGTCGAACTTAGCATGCCTGCGAGTTAGGTGCAGTGGGGTAATCTTTAAAGCAGAGTCGTTTAGATTTGGTAGCAATGACAGCCTGTGGCCATTCGAGGATGCCATGCAGTGTATCCTGGAACAAGTGATGGTGGACCAGTGCTGAGCCTCGAATGATGAGCGCTATGGTCTGCTGTAAGGTGCAACCACGGCTCTGCCTCCCTGTACAGAAGCATCCCAGGCACTTGGCTGGGGCTTAGCTTTAAAATGACTTTAGATTGTAACAGGAATCCTCTTTACACATCAAAACAGTTACCCTGAGCTGTTATGTATGTAAGTTTTATCTTTAGGGGGGTTTTGTATTTCAGGACAATAATATATTTTTAGCATAGCATTTTCACAGATTTCCTGTCGCCATTCAGTTAGTGAGTTCCTGGTGTGTTATTGTTCAAGGCATTTGGCGTTTTTATACTCATTTGAAATTTTTTTAATTTTGGTATAATTTCAGACACACACACACACACACACACACACACACACACACAATGTAAAGCTGGATGGGAAACTCCTGGATAAACTTCACCCAGATTAGAGGCTTTGTTTCAAGATTCTGTTCCTTTGGTGCACTTGTCTGTCCTGTGGATCGCATACTGTCCTGATAAACGGAACTCTGCGGTAAACTTTAAAGTCTTTCATTTTGTTGCTTTTTGAATGGCTATTTTTTACTTTCTTTCCCTTCATTTTCATATACATTTTCTTTTCTGTCCTTTTAGGGGTTGGGTGGTCGGTTCTACAGAGTCTCCCGTAGCTTAGCCTGGCTGCAGATTCATTCTGTTGCTATGATCCTGAGCTCCTGGTCCTCCTGCCCGGTGCTTCCGTCACAGTCTGCACCATCATGCCCAGTGATACTCATGTCCTTTACACAGAAAAATTTGATGCCACAAATCTCCCATAATATTTTTTGTTAATTGTCAATAAATCTTCAGCTGTCCTTGTGATTTCTTCTTTCACCTTAGCAACACTTAGAACTGCGTTGACTCATTGCCAGCTATTTAGTATTTTCATAAAGGCCTTTTTTTATTTTGAACAAAGCTCATTATAATCAGAAGACATGCTAGAAAATCTGTCATATCGGTCGGTCCCTTTAAGTTTGTTGACATTTATACTACACAGCTTACATTAACCTTCATGTTACATATCATTCGCACTGTGTTTGCTGAGGATAATATATATCCTGAGTTGCTGAGTGTGCTGAGTCTACAAGCATCATTTAGTTCAAGGTGGTCAGTAAGTTTCCACATGGCTTGTTAATGTTTCTGCCTGGTTATCCTATGAATGGCAAGCCAACAGAGGCCCACATCAATCTCAAGCTTTTCTGGAAATGACTGCTTCTTTCGTTTTCATCATTAGAAGATGGTTTTATCCCTCACATCCCTGTGGTTACCGCTTGTGTGGAATTTCCCCTTTTTCCGTCCGTGTCTTTATGTTGTAAGTTCATTTTTTCAATAGCACATGCTTAGGTCTTACTATCCCCTCTGGTCATCTTGGCCTTTTACTGGCGTGGTTAGTCCACTGATGTTTACTGTGTCTCTGATAGGCTTGCAGTTGGTTCGGTTTATTCTTGTGTTTGCTACCTATCCTCTTTTGATTTTAGTTCCGCGACCTTCTTTCCTTGTCTAATTTTAGATTTGTTGAACATTATATAAAATTTTTAAAAATTTACCAGCTTTTTAGCTTTTGTTCTGTGTAGTGGAAGTATTTTTAATACCGATTATAATATATACCTTAATTTTCATTATTTTACAGTCCTCACTGCACTATTTTCTATCTTCTGTGCTATTATTGACATGTCATTATATCTACATACTATATATTTTACCCAGAGAAAAATTATGTAATTATTGCAAACAGACCTATGTAGTTTAAAAGAAAAATTTAAAAATTATTTTATATTTACCTGTGCATTTGCTGTCTCTAATGCCTTTCATTCCTTCCCTAAAATAGAAGTTTCCATCTGGTCTGGCTTACTTTCCATCAGAGGATCTTCATTAGGGTCTCTAGTGAATTGCTGCTGTTGACAAATTCTCTTGATTGTTTTTATTTTGAAAATGTTTTTTCTTTGCTCTTATTTATATGGAACAAATTTAATAAATACAGAATTTGAAGTTGTCAGTTGTTCCTTCTTTCAAAACTTGAAAGAAGTAACCCATTCTCTTCTGGTCTCCCAAGTTCCTTATGAAAACACAAATATCGTTCTGATGTCTCCAAAACATCTTTCTCCAGCTTTTTTATAGATTGTCTCGTTACGTCAAGTCTACTTCAAACAGCTTTTCTTCCCATTCCTCTCTTCTCTTTATGAGACTCCAGATTCAACTATGTTCCAGGTATTGGTGTTCACCATGGTTTCATACGTTTTTACTAAAGTTTCTTGTGAAAATGTCCTGTACTCTTTGGTCACTAACTCCTTTATCACATCTAGTATACTGACAAAAACATGTAGGAAATTTAAAAAATATATAAGTATTCTATCTTTACTGATACAGTTCCTTTGGTCTTTTTCTTTTTTAATGGTTCCTGGTTCTCTGATGAGATTCCTTTATACCCATTCATTTGAAGCATATTTTTCTCTTTACAAACAATAATTACAGTAGCTGTATTAAGAACCTTGTTTGATGAATACCTTGTTTGATAAACATCTGGGTCATTCTAAGACCACTTTCTATTCACTTCTGAATCACATTTTCACAGTTCTCCATGTGTGTGGCAGCTTTAGGCTGTATTCTGAAGATTAAAAATGCTGTAATGTAAAATCTATAGATTCTCTTTATTTTCCCCAAAATGTAGTTCTTATGTGGGTACCTGATTGGCTAAAGTCTCTTAGCTGTGGTTAGGCTGCTTAAAGTCTCCCCACAAAATGAGAAGTTGTTGAGAGGCTGTGGAGGCTAGCCCTTTGGGTAGATTTCTGAGTTTCTGCTTTTCTTTAGTTTTATCCTTCCTGGGACTTTCCATCTCAATTTGCAGCTGCTAAAGAACAGTTCCTGAAGCCATGAAGATGACAAATTGCTATGTTTTAGCAAGTTCATATATGTAATGACCAGGATTTTCTCCTAAGCTAAAATCTCATAAATATAAAATTGGTTCCATCTTTTGGTCTAGCTTCTGATAGTTCTCTAGCATCTTTAGAGACGAGGACTGTGTGCAATGTATCAGTTACAACAATGAACATTTCACAAACTTACAAATGTAAGTAATAGGAAAACATGTAATCCAAGGAAAGCTTCACTACATTATATGAATGTTATCCAAAGCGACTAAATAGGCCTCGACACAGCATGTCCTGCCTTTAAATGATGCAGTTGTTACTTCGGATGGAATGAGATTTCTCTGACTGTCAAACTCTTTCAACTTTAAGTCATATAAGACTGAAGGAATTTCAATACTACCAGCTTGAAACAAAATCTATGTTTCCTGCAGACATCTTATAAACTGCCAGACACCGATGGCAGACTGAAGGGCGCAGGTGAGGAACATGGTTTCATATGGCCCAGCTGTCTATCTGGACCACAAATGTCCCTTTCTTACTTTTTCATTATAGTCTCCTCTGTGTTCCTCTCTGTAGGTCTTCAGTCTTTTTCAGACTTCCTATCAGCTAGACAAGTTTTGTTTCTTAGCACTTCTCAGAAATTGACGTTGACAATGGGATTTTTCTTAGACCTGATCCAACTTGGAAGCACTTACAACGAGTTCAGACCTTTCCAGCTTATATGGCAGGAAGTGACCACTTTGCTTTGGTGGCCTCTACAGTGCATCCCAGCTTCTTTCTATTTATCTAACTACGGGTACCCCACGCCGGCAGGTGCTTTCCAACAACCAAGTGCAATAACCCAGGTTCTCCCTCTCAGTTAGACTCTGGGTTCCCTACTTTGATGCATACATTTTTTGAGCAATTCACTTTCTCTAGCTACTGTCTTATTCTGACTGGATACTGAGTGCTCTTCCATGACATCATCTTAGGTAGTGTATAATGAATTCATCATGATAGGTGGTAGGCCCATAGATACATGGATATAAAGAAAAACAAATACATGCATAGTCACGTACATATAAATAGTAGATACATAAATGGTAGATGCGTAATTGATACATATTACATAAATACATACAGAATAGATACATAATTGATGGATAAACAGACATATAAATAAATACAGAGATACAGAAACGTTGTTACATAAACGATAGCAAGAGGATGACACATATATACACAGAGAGAAACAGAAATTGGTAGATGACTGGGATACAGACATAGCTGGAGGAGACATAGAGGAACAGAGACGACGTATGATAAGAAGAAAGGTGACACGTGACCACTTACATGTGCATGTTTAGCCAAGGAAACATTTTACCTGCTCACCTTCAGGCACACACAGCATTTCTGCAGCCCAGTTGGTCGAACACTGACCAGACGCACAGCACTGAAACAGGTTCAAAAGGAAGTTCTGTGTTAATAGAAGAAGCGCTGTTGCGGCTGAAGAGCACCCTCTACACCGCCCCCAAGACAGGCATCAAGTTCAGATTCCTCTGATCAGCCTCCGAACCACATCTTGCTGGCGTCCGACCATGTCTCCAAATCATGTTCCCTCTAAGTGTTCCAATGCCCAGTGCCTGGTTCACACTTCGCCTGCCCTCCCAAGCTTGACCCCACAGCTCCTATATCACCAGCGCTTCCCTCTGAATCCGTCTAATGCCTCCTCTCTCAAAACCTTTTCTGCAGTCCCTTTCTTCTTCAGAGAGTAGCTAAAAAGTAACAAAGCCACCTCCACTCTCGGCTTCTCACCCACACATTGTTAAGCCCTTCCCATTTCTGTAGCCCTTGGTGTCCAGAAGCTTTTTTTTTTTTTTAATTTTCTAGTAAAGTCTGGATGCCACTCTTCATACACACCAGAACGCTACAAACCGAGCAGTTATCTAGGCGATTCCGACAAAAATCTTGCAGGCAAAGCCCAGCAGAGAGATTGTATAGAAACGACATTCCCCCTTTGTGGCCCTTCACTGCTGGGCAAGCCTCCTCGCCGTCAGTCTGCAGTGAGGTTGTGCGGCCGTTTCTGTTCAGCTTTGTGGACGGCCATGCTTCACAACGAACAGTGCAGCAAAGGAGGAGACTGTGCAGCACCTTTGGATCTGTCAGCTTTAAGGGGCCCCCGCACCACTCACTCAAGCTGTTCATGTAGAATAAAAGTAATCAGAACTGGGAGGAAAATAAAAACCATTTCCCAAAAGTGCAGAGGCCTATGAAAACTTGCTGGCACTAATCATCAGGAGTGTAAAATTTTTATTTCTCAGTTAATAAGCACCACCTGTGTTTATAAAAAAAAAATCTCTGATGGCTTCTGGTTTTGTGCCTCATGTAGAATATCAAATGATCTCAGAATGGGTTCTACTGGGTACACGTGGATTATTAATGCACTCTAAAATCGCCCCCATCCAACTGATGGCACCTTCATTATCCTCCGTGTATTTCCCACTCTACACTTTTTTCTTTAATTTTTTTGTTGAAATGATATAATATAAAAAAAATCATCGACTACCTATAAATCAATTGTCTGTGACACGTTTCGGGGAAACGGAAAACATCAAGATTGCCAATAACAGGCACACTCAGTCTCATAAAACTTGTAATCAACTTCCAAGCCAAGGCGTAAAGTGTAATATATTGCTGCAAACCTATAACAATAATAAACTATTTGAATTGCACCTTCATGCTTGCAGTCGTTAATATCAAATACACATGGAAAAATTTTGACAGTCATTCATTTTAATGGGCATCTGTTTGTTTTCAGGTTGTGTCATCTGGTATTATGGAATAGAGCCTTATCATAGGAAGGTTATAGGGACAAAGAAAGGGAGGTGGGGGAGAGGGGAGAGAGAGCAGGAGGGAGCATTGAAGTGACAGGGGACAGGGAGAGACAGTCAGGTTAGGCTTTGGAAACTACAATGAGGAGTCAGTCAATGGAAAATTCTAAGGGCAGTTTATTATTATCATTTTTTAATGTCAGCTCAAATGAGGATTACACGAAATCTTCCTTTAAAAGGCAAACCCTAAATCTGATTGTTATTCAGACTCTTGCCACATAAACATCACCTCAAAGCTGATTTCAACATTAATAATAATTTGTGCCTGGGTCTGGAAAATGTCACTCATGTTTAGGATTGTGCTGGATGGATAAATGCTCCTTTCTCTCTCCTCCCTTCTTTCCCTTTCTCTCTCTTTCCTCTCCTCCCTTCTCTCCCTTTCCCCCCTTTCCCCTCTTTCTCTCCTCTCTCATCTGTCATCTTTCTCTCCTCTCTCCCCTCTCTCCTCTTTCCCTCCTCTCTCCTATCTCTCTTTCCTCTCTCCTTTCTCTCCTCTCTCTCATCTTTCTTTTTCTCTCCTCTCTCTCCTCTTTCCTCTTCCTCTGTCATCTCTCTCTGTGTCATCTCTCTCTTGCTCTCTCTCCTCTCAAACACAGAGCAGGAGGGAGCACAGTCAAGCATGTAGAAGACATTTTGGCAAAATCGAGCACTAGTCCTGGACTTCCAGGGCTCATTTACATAGCACAATACTCACTATAAACAGAATTCTTGTTTGATGCTGTGGTGAACCACCATGAGACTGACTGAGGTCAGCTCAATGATGGCAGAGTCAGACAAACAAGCAGAGTGAATTAGCAGAACGTTTCTTACTCCCTTTAGGGGATAGACAGACAGGAAGAGATCTCAGAAGCTTTGTTACTCAGAACATAATTTGTGAACCCATATCATCCACCCTGGGCTCTGGTCAGAGGCATAGACTCAGGCTGCACAAGCCATATTGAGTCTTACAAACACAATATCATTCTCTGGATGATCCATGTGATCATAAACTCCTGGCAGGCTGTCTCACAGAGCATGGTAGAATGCGGTGGTCTACAAACTACCTTTCTGACCTCACTTCACACAGTGAGCCCTGATTTTACCCTGGGAACTTCTGGG
This sequence comes from Meriones unguiculatus, assembly GCF_030254825.1. Lineage (NCBI taxonomy): Eukaryota > Metazoa > Chordata > Mammalia > Rodentia > Muridae > Meriones > Meriones unguiculatus. Next base: position 54,186,608 of record NC_083366.1, on the reverse strand, counting down.
ATTGCTGAGAATCAGGGGTCGGGGTCACCATAATATGTTAGGGAATTACCAACTTCCCCTACACAGTGCCCAACTGTCTAGGACTTTCTCAAGAGATATGGGGTATCGACATGATGTCCTTCCTCAGACCTCAAGCCTGAGGGGGTTTAAAGAAAGTTCCTGAACACCAGCCATCAAGCTATCCCTCCTCTCCACCTTCTCTGTGTCCCTGCAATCTACGGGGCCTTGGGAACATCAGCATTTCTCTTAACTCACTTTCCAGTTTGCTTGGAATTTCCCCTGTATCCTAGCATAAAGCACATTGTTTAATTCTTCACCAGCACCCAAAGCAGTGCCGGGTGTGGGGAAGAAATCAGCCAAGGCCTGCAGGATGGGAGCTGAGGAGAGAGTTCAGTGTGGAAGAATGCTTGCCGTGAAGCCTGATGGTCTGAGTTCCATCCGCAGGGCGCATATCAAAAGGCAGGTTCAGGCACCTCTGGAGAGTCAAAGACTAGTGTACCACAGAGGCTGGCTGGCCAGCCAGTTTAGCTGAATCAGTGAATGGATGAATGTTAGAGGTAGAGAAACAAGAAAGAGACTAATTGCTGGTTATCACAATGCAGGTGAGAGAGGGAGAGACCTCACGTCTGCTGTCTTTTCAAAGGGCCTCTGTGCTACCCACCCAATGGAGCTAGTGTCCCAGGGCCGACATGGAGAGCCTCGTCAGAGCTCCTGTGCAGGGGACAGTGATCCTCTTCACTCACAGCGATGGCCCTGCAATCTCTGGCATCCTTTTCTACCCCTCCAAACCAAATCCACCCCCATGTGCTCAGCTCACAGCAGTCAAAGCGCTTCACAAAGAAGGAGGAGAAGAGGGAGGAGGAAAAGGAAGAGGAGTTTGGTAGGAGGACATACCAGGAGTTGGAGGGATCGGGGATGCTCAGGGAAAAAGACAAAGCTACAAGACCCAACAGCACACACGTTCTGTGAGAGCTACTGGGACAGGACTGCATGGAGCATCGAGCAGAGGTCTCTGTGGGTGCTGCAGAACAAGATCGTCATTCTGAGGGCAGAGAGAGAGAGAGAGAGAGAGCAAAAGAACATGCAGGAAGGAGAAAGAGACGCATGTGTCTGAGTGAAATCGTGCAGCTGCGCAGTGAAGAGACTGCGTGGCGGGTAGGGGTTATCTTGGGGGAAGAAAGCCATAGCTTGGAAACCTGTAACTAACTGCAAAGTCCTACCTAATTGGTGGGGGAGGAGGTGCAGCTGTTGGATGATACTTGTAGCTACACAAAGCAAATGGATGGTTCTCTACATGCTTTAAAACTATGCTTGTTTGAGGTTCTTTTTAAAGTCATTGATGTGTAATATTTTGAAATAAGCAACATCAGGCCTTTGAACAACAACAACAAAAAAAAGTCCTCATCTTTAAACATGGACCCGGGATTTGGCTTGGCAGGAGAGGGCTTTCCTAGAATACACAGAAACCTGAGTTCAATTCCCAATATCACATCAAAATACATAAATAAACAATGAGCCAGATATGGTGGTGCATGCCTGTCATGGAAGCATGTTGGGAGTCCAAAATGGAGAACAATGAACATGAGGTCGGCCTGGCTACGTAGTAAGACTTCATCTCAGAGAGAAATGAAGCCAAAGGTATAGGCCAGTGGGAGAGCCCTTACCTTACATGCTCAAGGCCATGAGCTCAACAGCCAGCACCACGAAAATTAATGAGTCGATTCATCTGTTTAAAATTGTAGGGCCAATACACAGGAAAGCCATTCATGGGTCATTTCTATACGCATGGGTGGGTGTCAGCCTTTCAGAACATCTCACAAAGAGGCAGAGGAAATAGAAGCTGTTCAAGTTAATAAGAAAGTTTGGTTTGGTTTAGTTTGGTTTTTAAGATCGTAACAAGAGTTAATGGCACACGGAGTTACCCAGTATGGCCTACGTCAGACTACCCCAAGCAGAGATTTGAAAAACCAAACCACCGAGAACCGCAAATCACGTTCACCGAAAATTTCCATAGACCGGAAGTAACTAACACTTTCCGTCCTCTCAAAGGCCCTACACATGAACAAGAGGTCCGATTATCTTATATCACTTTATGCTCCACTCTAAAACCCCATATGCCACCTTGAGTCCCTTCATGCTTAGAGAAACTGTGTCTACCTGAAAGAGGTGGCCCATGTTTCCACTGACATTGGTGACTGGGTTTATTGCATATATTTTTCTTGAACAAGAAAGAAAATCATGCTAGTAGAGTTTGTGCTAGCTGCTCCTCCTCCTAAGTCACCCAGAACCGTGTAGACTGGAAAAGGACACGTGTTGCCTACACACCCGGAAAAGGAGCTTTTGTAAGGGCGCAAGGTGGTGAGGAAGCCCCACCTGGATCAGTCAGGTTCGAGCACAGGATCAGATACTATCCAAACAGATTCCACTCAAGCCGATGCTATCAGCCCTCACATGCAACTGTTTCCTAAACACGTCAACCCTCTCCCTAGAAAGCAAGCCGCTGAGGAATCATGCTGTGTGGGAGGTGGGGAGTGTCGGGAACGCAGGTCACAATTTTAGATGGTTCGGGTCCCCTCCGCGGGTCAGAAAGGAGCTCTCTCTCCAGGTATCCCGCGCATCCTGAGAGAAATGAAGCTTTTCATATTGGAAGAAAAATAAACCAATTTTTTTTTTTTTTTACTCCCAAAAATACAATAGCTGTTTTCAACCTGGCGGTGTGTTTATGCAGTGGGGACCGTTCAAGCTCTCCTCGGAGGCGGGTGTAGCCGATTTCATTTCTGCCCCTACAGGCGATAATAGCTGCGCCCCGAGAAATGGCAATCCCCCTTTTACATCGAGTTATGCTAAGTGAGGGCAGAAGATGAGTGACTTCGCACGGACACGGGAATTATGTGACTGGGTTATTTAGCAAAACCCACTGCTGGGTTAAGTCGCCTGGTTCTTAATTCACAAGGGTTGAAATACAGTGACAAACTCATCTGCAGACACGAGGCACTTCGGGACAAGGTGACCTGTTACTGCTTTGGCTCAGAAATGCATTCTCTCAACACTCAAAAAAAAAAAATCTTGTTTTTGAGAATTTCATGAATGAGAGCAATAGCTCTACACAGTAGCTTGCAAGAATATATCGGGAGTGAACGAAGTACTTTTGTGAGAAAAGGAATCACAACTTGAAAAGATTATTAAAGGACCTGAAGCTCGATGGTTAAAACCATTCATCATTGCCCACACGGATGCTCGGTTGTTAATCCACCTGGGATGTGACTTTGTCACACTGCGTCCCCAGCCCATTCCAACAGCCCCAGAACCAACCAAGAGCCTTGTTTCAAGGGGATATCATTCATCCCTCAGGCCAACGCTCGTTTATCTCACATGACTTTGCAGAAGGTTATTGACATCAAAGGTGAGAAATGTTTTCTCGCTTAAGTCCTCCTGAACTAAGTGACTCTACCACCAAAAGAAAGCCTTGAAGCAGTCCTGGTTCCACACAGCTATACATGTTGGCTCAGATGAAAAATAGCAACAGGCTCAAAGACGGTGTCACCACTTAAAACATTGTAATATGAGGGAAGCATGAAGATTGGACAGAAGGTGTTCTAGCGTGGCCCCTTCCCGGCATGCCCATCCTCGGTCCTCCGCTCAGCATTCTGACTCCAGGTGTGTAACTCCGAGCACCTGAAAGCTGGTCACGCAGGTTTGTTTCCGATACCTGCCACAGTAGGGGGCCGCCGCGTTTCTGGCCCTGAGGAGAAGTTCTCTTCCCTTGCAGCAAGATAATGTTTTAAAAAGCTGACTTTTAAACCTCTTGCTGAATTTTTTAATGGATTAAATTCATCATGTCACCAGCTGCTGTGCCGCTAATAGAGCCATAAAACACTGTATTAAAGGATTACCCATGCAAAATTTCCTCTGGTGCTAATGTGAATTTTAATACTTTTAACATTTAGTTGAGATGGGAATGTCCAAGAACAGCTTGTTCAATAGGTTGTTCTATAAAATTAAGTTCGTCGCCTCATCAGAAATGCCAGGACTCCATTAAGCTAAAATTTTACAGAGAGGCTGAGATGATTCACTGTGCAGTGTGCGCACGCGAAGCGGAGCAACATCTGCTCCTCCACGGATGCTGTTTAAAAAGGAAGGAAAGACAGAAAAGAGGAGAGAATGCAGAACTGTCGTGAATCCCCTAAGTTCACAGAAACTGGGCTCTGCGGAAGAAAATGCTAACTGTGAACTCGTAAGAAGCCGGTTGCCGCTATCCCAAAAGGATGCTGATCATTGGAAACTCCTGAACATATGTCCCCTTGGCTGCCATGTGTCAGAGGAGAGAGGCTCTTTAAAAGCAGGCATCGTACAAAATCACACAGATATTACACTTGGCAAACACAAATGTGGTGTGTGTGTGTGTTTGCGTGTGTGTGTGACAGGAAAAAAGAAGAGAGGGAAGATGCGGCTGACCAAACCTGGGTGCATCCATCCTAGAAAAGGAGGCTGGAGATGACCAGGTTCAGCTTCTCTGCCCTGTAGGGGGTGATGCTGAGACCCTGAAACATCCACTCTCAGCTAACAGAAACAGATCTGAGAATAAAACTCGGGCCTCCTGACACCGACGGAGGGACGGTGTACCCACCTTACCCACCCATAAATACAGATACTCATCAATTTTGCCCACAAGAAACAACTTCCATATTAAGCAACCACAAAGAGTTGATAGGCAGATGGTGAAAAAAAAAAAAAAAATGAGTGTCCCCCCATGAGAGGCCTACAAATAAAATAACAAATTGAGCATTGTTTCTGAAGGAGTTCCAGACCAAGCCATCCTCTGATTATTCAGCTTGGGATTTTTCATGGTCCTGGTTTCATGTCTGCTTCTGCTCATAAATGACCCTTCAAATCCTGATTGTGATTCTTACCTGTGCATCTGAAATGTTACAGCATTTCACTGTGTCCCAAGGAAACTGGGTCGTAAAATGAGATGGTAAATGTGATGCTGACTCTCCTTTCGCACTGTTCAGTAATCGTTCTAAATGCAATCATCACAAGAGGCTCCAGATCCTCACCACAATTAGAGTGGACATTAGGTTGCGTCCTGTGCCTTATTTGGAAACACTGGGTAGGGACACCCAGCTTTAATGGAAATTCTCCAAGGCTCTTTACCCAGGCTGAATTTTGTCTGCAGCTCCATATTTTGTACTCTGTATGTATTACTGTTCTGAGAGCCTGTCATTTCTTATCAGAATGAGAAAGGCTAAAGAGATAATATTTCAATAACATACTGGCCTGATCATAAAATAACTCAATGGAAATGTGTAAGTGCCTCGGGCAGCCCGGCAGGGTACCCAGCAGTCAGACAATTTCTATTCTAGGTTTTTTTTTTTCTTCTTCTTTTATGGTTACATTTTCTGTTCTATCACACATCCCCTCAAGTCTTAGTTACGCTTTATTCAAAAGGGAGGGCCGCTGTATAAAGACCTACAAAAGTTATTATGATACATTACTGTAAAGAAATAAAAGTGGCTGCCACGGCAGCAGATTGATAAGGACAGGCCTGCCACGTTAATTGACCTTTTTTCCATCTCGCCTACTCAGGGCTGAGGCCTGAGTTTCCCAGTTGCTAGGCAACTGGGGTCACCATTTTCAGGTCTTCAACACACAACCTAGTCAGTAAGAAAATTCGGTCTTCAGAGGGGAAGCGGGTCTCTGGAAGCAGTAAGATCTGTAGTACAACACAGACTAGGGTTTGACTTTTTTTTTTTTTTTTTAAGCTGAGACAGAAAAACTTTGACTTTTGCAAAAGATTTTGGCTCCAATGATTAGATTCTATGGAGGAAACAAACAGCCAAGAATTACTTTGATAAATTCACTGACATGTGGCCCAGGATTGTAGCTGTGGCTGCAACTATGATCAAACCCTCCTGCCCAACACACTTGTCAAAAGCACAGAGTGATCTAGGGAGTTGTGTTTGGAAACTGATTTGGAAGCGAGACACTAGGAGATTCTTTTTTTTTTTTTTTTTTGCATTCTGTTCACAAACATTACCGCATTCTGCCATGCTTAATGACAGTGCTGCAGCTCACCAGCCCCTAAAGGTCAGCTGCAAGAGAACTCATTCTCTGCCCTTCCCCCAACACCAAGCCGGCACTTCCTTTAAACTTTAATAAAGGGCATCGGAGAGAGCCTATTTCTCAACTGAAATAAATGTAGCATCCCTATGTAATTGCGCCAGGCCTCTAGCACATAGGTATGTATTTAAGTTCCGCTGTATAATCCTAATAGCATGTCCATCATGACAACATTTTAACACAAAATTTGGTAGATTTGAGTAACTGTCATGGGCAAGGGAGAGTTGTTATGCTTCACTTCTTGTGTTATGCTTCACTTCACTTCACCCTCACAAAAAACCACTCTTTCAATTTTGCTTCATGTCAATACTCAGAAACAATCAGAGCATTTGAGGAAGGGACCACCATCTTTTAACGTCTAGAGTTTTGTTTAATTTTCTGTTTTGGAGAGGAGAAGGAGTGTTTGTGTTTGTGTGCATGTTTGTGTGTGTGTGTGTGTGTGTTGTCTGTGGGTCTGTGTGGGTCTCTATGTGTCTTTGTCTGTCTATATGTGTGTGTTGATTCTAAACTACAAATGAATAATTTGAAATCCAGGCTCTAAAGAGATAGATAGAAGGTTTCCTGGCTTCCTCCACTCTGGGCCCTGTGTAAGTTCTTATAGATCCCACACTGATGACAGGCCTGGCTACTCCACAGACATCACAGTGCATATAAATAGCAATGAGATCGCCAGGGGGCAAGCCATGTGCCTGGAGACTGTGGCTGTCAGATCACTCTAATGATTTCTTCAGCCCTTCAGGGTGAAAAATTTACTTCATACTTTTTTTTTTGTTGTTTAATATTGGCCATTTTCCTTTCCCTGAAGATAACTGTCATTTTTAGCTGTGTCTGCCGCCTTTTCCGAGTTGCCAGCCGAAAAAGAACATAGAAATGAGGCAGTTGGACAGACGAGGGCCTTGGCGAAATAAGGTGAAGCAGGCCGAGGCCAGGCCTGAGAAGGCAAACAGCGTAGCACCTACAGCCAAGGATCTACCTCTGAGTCATGCATGTGCCTGGAACTCACAGGTGAGGCCGTGTTACCTCTGGGGCATGACTTCCTGAGACTCAAATGTCACAGAGGACAGACATGGAAAAGCCAGATTTCCCCAGAACAGCCTCTTGCTTTCATGTGGACATCCTGAGGGATAGGTACCATTCCAAGAATGGTGCGAAACTCTGGGAGTGTGGGGGCTGTTCTCCTCAGGGACGGAGGCAAAGGTCAGAGGAGGACTCAAGGAGCCTGATACCGTGGAATGGAGCCGCTGTGCCTGTGGAATCGAACATTCTTTTAATTACTCCTGTGCTTTTTTTGTCTTCGCACTGAGTTTTCTGACAATTCTCTTCCTTAGTAGACTGTGTTCTAAGAAATGTGTCCAGAATGAACTGGATTTTGTTTTAAATCATGTTTAAACTAGTTCTTGAAAAGAACTGTTCCCCATTCTCCCCACATCTGATCCTCATGCTTGTTTCCTTCCTCATTCCGTCTCTTGCCCAGTTCCCTCTTTTCATCCACTTCTGCCGTCTATTCTGAGGGCTGGGGACAAGAAGGGAAACTGAGGGGGGACATCTCTTTGACAGGATGGAGGCCTGCAACAGGGCAGGCTCCTGGGAGGATATTGGTGTGACTCTAACCAAGACTCCTAACAGGGGCGGACATGGAGACTGAAGTGACCACCTCATAGCCAGACAGGACTAGTGGAAGGAGGGGAACAACAATGCACCCACAAAACCTTTCATTCAAAAATTACTCTGCCTACAAGAAGTGCAGGGATAAAGAGGGACCAGAGATTGAGGGAATGTCCAACCAATGATTGGCCCAACCTGAGATCCACCCTCTGGTAGAGAGCCAGCCCCTGACACTCTTAATGATGCTCTGCTATGCTTGCAGACGGGAGCCTGGGAGGTGATTGTAGTCTAGGAGGCTCCAGCTAGCAGTGATTAAAGACAGATGCAGGGACTTGCAGCCAAGCATGGGGAGGAGCTCAGGAGGTCCTGTGGAAGGGTTGGGGGAAAAAAATGGAAAGACCTGGAGGGAACAGGAACCTCACAAGAAGACCAACAGAGACAACTAACACAGATCCAAAGTGTCTTACAGAGCCTGAGACTTCAACTAAGTGGCATGCATCCTCTGGACGTAGGCTCCTTGCACATAGGTGGCCGATAGGTGGCTTCATATGGGGTGCTTGGGGAGTGGAAGGGGGGATGCTGTTTCAAACATGGACTCTATCACCTGCTATGGATCACTGCCCCCTGGCAGCACTGCCTTGCCTGGCCTCAGGAGATGATGCTCAGTCCTGATGTCACCTCATGTGCTGAGGAGAGCTGATACTGGGGGAAGGGGGCTCCCCTTCTCTGGGGGAAGGGAAAGGAGGTGAAGGGGAGACTTGAAGGAGAGGAGGGAGGGGCACCTTTGGGATGTAAAGTAAACAGAAAATAAAAATAAAATAATCGTCCTAAGCTCACAAGTTCTGGTTAAAAGCAGGTAAATCAAACCTCTGCCTGCAGATCTTTGCAAGTGGGGTGGTAGGAGCACACGGAGGGCCCAAGTAAGCCATTCAGCTCCAAATCCGTTTGCCTTCAGTGCTGCAATGTTTGCACCAGATTCTTTCACCACATATTTCGGTAGCCAGCGAGGCATGCCGGCATCCAGGTGGGTTCACCACTGGACTGATTTTCTCTCCACGAAGAAAGCACATGTTGAATGCTCCAAGAGGGGCAAGAAAATTGAATCAAGTATGATGTTTGGCAGAGAATTTATAATTCATGAATAGGGCGTCCACTGCACAGGTCGGCGGCCTCTGTATCTCAGCAGCCCTCCATGACGAAACAACTCCTCCTGATCGCCCTCAGGGAGTGGCCTGATGCCTTCCAGAAGCTTCCTTACTCTGATCTGGCTGACCCAAAACCCCTCCAACAGCCGCTGGGGTTGGCCTTTATTTGGGCTTCGTTCTCCGATTCCGCCTCCACCTTCTGCTTCTCTGCTCTACACCTCAGACATGGCGGCTTCTACTTAGGTCTGTTTCGTGGGAGATACTAGGAGGAAGTTGGAAAGCAAGGAGGAACCAACCACTCTTCTCACTGTACTGTGTGGGCGTCTCTGACTACATCTGTGCCTGCTCAGGATTCCGGAAGTCTTGCAGTCTCCCATGGGCTCTAGCCACACAGAATGAGCCAGTTTGCAAGGTCTGACAATAGCACCTTCCCATGTCTCTTCGCTCCTTGCTGTCTCATAGCCTGTCTCCTTAGCTCTCTGTCACCTAGGTTACCCAGCCTCTAAAGCCCAAGTGCTCATTGCTCTCTGGCTGCGTGGCTGATGTTCATAAGGGTGAGAGATCTGGTTGTCCGGCCAGCAAAGCTTGAGGGGAAGGATTTCTGCTGCAGATTAAATATGCATGAGTTAGGACAGCCAGTTGCCCACTGAGCTAGAGTCAACAGAACCAAAATGCTGTCCTGTTCCTCACGGAGCTCCCAAAACCTAGCACGTAATTGATGGGAGGTGAATCACTTCTATTTGTTGACTTCATAATGGCAGGAAAGGGAGTATTTTCCTTGGATGTTTTAACTTTTTAAAAAGTATCATGTTCACTGTGTTCTGTGAGGACTAAAGCTACAGGCTTTCATTAAAGCACGGGAATTGCTAGGCACTCCAGCTTTTTGATTAATCATTGATTGGCCCGTACTTTCAGCAGTACAGTGGACTCCTAGAAACTTAGTTTTCCAATTAGACTCACCTTCAACAACAACAACAAAAGAAATACTTTCTGCAGAATTCCTTGCTGACACCTAAATTTAGCTGGTCAATGTCCTGAGCAAAGTGTACTTACTTGTAGGAGGTAAATTATCTCATCATAAAAATGTCTAGTGGGATTCTAGCTGTTTGAGGTGTTACATTCCCATGTCACCTTCAAAGAAAACGACTTCTGACATTCACTTCTTAGAAGAAAGGCAGGTACTAACTCAGGCAGGACGAGCCTGAGGCCAAACTGAAAAGTGGATAAAGGCTGAGGGTTATCTGCCTCTCTTCTTTCCTCAGCTCCCCCTTCTCTGGAACCCTGCTGTTCTGCCACTTCGCCCTTCCCAGCACCTGGCCTGTATTGAACATTATTCATCTGCACTGAGCTAGATTTGGCTGTGGTAGCTTTTTAGAGTGGTCCTCAGCCTCCCTAACACTGCGGCCCTCTAATACAGTTCCTGGTGCTGTGGCGACCCCCAGCCACAAGATTATTTCATTGCCACTTCATAACTGTAATTGTGCCACCGTTATGAATCGGAATGGAAATGTCTGATAGGTAGGCTATCTGATATGCAACCCCTAAGGGGGTCGCAGCCCACAGGCTGAGAACCGATGGCTTAGAATCATGTCCTCTGAATACGCACATTTTAAGAGGAATAAGTGACAGCAGGTGCTCCTCCAATACTAGCGATCGCCAAAATCACTTCAAAGACTATCAGAACTCAAGCTGCTAGATGCGAGTCTAAACTCCCCACAGGTTTCTGAGTGGAGCCTTCGTATTTGTACTTTATTTTAACAGCCTCTCAGATGTCAATGATGATGGTGATAATAAGGATGATGGTGACGGTGGTGATAATAACGATGATGGTGGTGATGGTGGTGATAATCGTGATGGTGATGGCGATGGTGGTGACAATGACTATAATGTATAGGGAACATCCTTTGGAGATAATGGATTAGCAGTAATTACCCGCTAGATTTTCTGAGGCAGATGGCTCTGCAGGTAAGGTTTGCCTCTTTTCGCATGTCAAAATGTTCAGCCTCCAAATTTTAAAAGTAAGCCAGTGGATAACCACCTTTAAAAATATGCAAGTCTTTCTAGATTTTTCCCCCAAATTCTGATGTACCAGGGCTATAATGATATTTAGAAAAAGCATGTAAATGTCCCATAGGATTCTGAGACTCGGGCCTCTGGAGAGAGAAGCGTACTTGTTACACTGGACATCCCCCGGCTCCATCCCAGCCTCATTGCTTGTCCCCATGCAGCTCTGAACAAATTACTGGGCTTCCATAAGCCTCACAGTGTTAACCCTTGAAATAAAGTCTTCACCTAAAACTGTCTCTTGTTGTCAGCCCCACCCCCACCCCCACCCCCTCCACCTTGTCTTCTTTCAGGTTAGCTCTGTTTCTGAATTCTGAATTCCATTTCTGCTTTGAACTTGGGGTGGCGAATAAAGCTCCAAGACTAGAGACACAAGTCTTCTCCGACCATCTTCATCCCAGAACGAATGCTTTGCTCATAGGCCGGCTTGCGCAGGGGCTGCTTGACAATGGGCCCAAGCCGTCGTGTAGGGTCTTCCCCAAGGCGGAGGTTTGACCTGGGCTGATCAACTTGTCCATGGACTTCACTCTTGACATTTTACCCCCAACCCTAAAGTATTCTTTTCACTAGTTAAAAGTCTAGAAAGCGAATGCGACCCAGTCTTTTAAACTTGCCGGGTCGTTTAGCACCGTCTAATCGGTGTGTGAAAATGACGGGTGCCTTAGCAGTTCATTTCATTTGTTCGGTGAGCAATTCCAGAGTGCCAGACACCGGGGCTATGGAGATGAATGGGAAAGAGCGTCCATGTTTGGTGGAACACGGGCCATTTCCCAGATCTCTCTGTAAACAAAATGTCACATGTGTCTGCCTAAAAGCATGTAGAAGGTCGGGGGCTTCATGAAGAAATACATACGTTCTGTGTGATGGACATGACGCTCATCAGATCAAGATTCCCTGGCTGCTCTATGAAGGATAACGTGCATGGTATGTGCCCAGAAGCTTGATTTCATACATATACTATATACATACATATGTATACACATATAGACATATGTACATATATGTGTATATATATATATATTTGTATATAGTGTAAAACACATCTGTCTCTTCCTTCCCCCAGATTCTGAAATGCTAGAGAAGAATCCACACACAGATATTTTTCTACACAGTCCCAGACTAAGTTGACGACCTTGACCCCAGCGCCACACGGTGCGTGCTCAGGAGTTAGGAGTGGGTGGCGGCGGTGCTGGCAAACGTCTCGGTAAGCACGCACCTGGATGGATCACACACATTCGTGGGGGCACATGGGCGAGCATTCTTAGCAGGGATAACGCTCGTATGGCGGCAACAGGGTACAGAATCTTGGCTTTGGACTCGCAGAGCTGTGTCAAAGTTCAGCCGTGTGGCTTCTTGGGAGGGTTGGCCCAAGCGTCTCTGACAGTTTCCTCGCCTGTCACAGGCACGGTGATGCCAAACTCGCAGAGTTCTTACGAGTGTTTGATGCATGAGGAGACGTTGGCGCGGAGGCAGCACACAGTAGCCCCACTAATGTTCCATCCTCTCTCCTCTCACCTCCCAGAGCTTAAAGACGAGGACAGGCGTTTAGAAAAGGAACTCCGCTACACTCGCGGGTAAGATCGAGTCCACCAGAAGAAGCACGCGTTATGCACAGCCACTGCCTCACGGGGGGAATTTGAAGGTCAAACAAGATAAGGTATCGGAAGGCTTTGACGGGTACCTGTCGATTCCTGTCGGCCTCCTCTTAATTCTAACCGAGGGAATCTCCAGGAAAGTCTCGCGAGGGCAGAGCTGAGGTTCCGCCCACCTGGTGCTGAACTGACCCATTGCCTTCCCCAGACAGCATTCCCAAGGGCCCGGGTGCGCAAGCGTTGGAATAAACTCATGAGCATGGAGGCCTCCTCATCCCCAGCTCCTATACCCTCCACCCTCACCCGCAGCACTAAATTCCTCCTCTTCCTGTGTAACAAAAAGCGAAAGAAGTGTGCCAGAGCGTAACATTTAGGAACAAAAACTTAATTTTTTTTTTCTTTAAGGATTCTATCAGAAAGATCAGGAAAGCCACTTCAGTCAAACTCAGCATGCGTGTCAAGGGCTGATTTTTTTTTTCTTTTTTGAACTTTTTACCTTTTGTTGATGCTTTTGATCTGCAACTCACAAGATTGCATTAAAAGCACATTATTTAGCTTAAACTTCGAATGCTTACCATTTTCCCCAGTGCCCTGGGGCCACGGGGTAGTGCAAAACAGTTCATACAAGCTTGTGTCATGACAACATGTCATAAAATATCTGCTAGGAGATTGCTGCAAAGGTATGCCATGGAAGGGGGAGGGGGTATCCTTTGCTTGTACACTTCAGACAGGTGAGGTCAGACTGTGTCTGCCAATAAAGAACATCCTCATTACTCGGGAATGCGCGGGCTGACATTCGGGGCACTCAATCTCAGCAGAAGAGCCAGAAACACCTGGCTTCCAGAGCTGGATGCCTGAGGTTAATTGTCTAGCTCTCGGTCTTCAAACCATTTTTGGGGGGAAAAGACACAACTTAAGTTATGAGAGCGACCACTGATTTGGAGCCAAGCTTCCCTTGGAGACCTGAAGGTGGCTAGTGTCATAACATAAATCAAACAGCTGCAGATAGGACTCTAATGCATAGGTCCAATCACTTCCACAGTTTTTATTATACTTCATAGAACTTGCTGCGCATGATTCTTCGTAGACTACTCTCTGATGGGGAGAAGATGAACAGAATGCAAAAAACTTCAGGCCACAGACCTGCCCAGCTCTGATTAAGATACCGCAAATGGAGACCAAAATTGAATATCACATAATGCCCGTACATTTCCAAGGGTGGCGTCTTTCCTAAGGAGCATCTGTTATATTCCCATCTACTTCAGTGATAGTTTTGACTGGGGGAGACATCTAAAAGTCAAGGGTTGGGTAGGACTCAATATGACAAAATATCCAAGGGGGGTGGGGAGTTCAGAATAACCTGGGAGTTAATAAAGTAGATATCCCTGACGTCATCTTTCCTCACTATGGCCCTGTTGACTTGGAACCTCGTGCAGCCTCAGACATCATCTCCCAAATTGAAGTAGGAAGGTGCAGGGAAAGGGTAGGGTACCAGTCAGGGCATTCTATAGAGGCAAAACTAACTATATGGATTGATGGATAGATATAGAGAGATGATAGATAGATAGATAGATAGATAGATAGATAGATAGATAGATAGATGATACATATCAGTTAGGAACTGGATCACATGATTGTGAACACTGAGGCATCCCTTGATCTGCCTGCTGTCTGCAGGATGGTATCTCAGGAAATCAAGTCCAGAGACCTGAGAAACATGAGAGCCAATGGTAGGAATCTCACTCCAAGGGGGAAAATGAGATGCTTCAGCTCAAACAACAAAGAAGGGGAAAAAAGGGGGGGGGAGCAAATTCCTCCTTCCTCTACTTTTTTCTCCTTTTCAGGGAAAGGCAATCTACTTTAATGAATTGCCCAGCTCAAAGGTAGTCTTTTCCTTAAACACCCCTACAGACACACCTAGAAAGAATATTTAATCTGAGAGCCTTCTACCACCCATCACATTGACCTTAAAAGTAATCATGACAACTGGTATCAGCCAGTGGTATCTTCTTTAATCAAGGGACCCTATTTCTGACTTTCTCTTGTTTTATTGACCAACATTGGGATACATGGCTTAACTCCTTGATACGGCTGCAAAGAAAGCCTAGAAATTAAACAGAAAGATCAGTTGCAGCCTATCCCTGAAAAACACTGCCAATCCCAACACAAGCAGGATTCCATTAGAAAAGAAAAAATACAAAGAAGTGGGTATTGATGTTGGTTAGCTGTTATTCGGCAGTCTGTCCCTGTTACAAAATACCTAAAATAAACACTATGGAGAGAAAAGACATATTTTGGCTCATGATTTCAGAGGTTTTAGTGTGTGGTCATATGGCCCATTCCTTTAGAGCCTGTGTCAGAGCACCATGGCAGGTAGTATGTGTTGGTGAAAACCAACCATCTCATAGCATCCGAGGAACAAAGGTGAAAGGTGTGACCAGGCACCAACATCCTTTTTAAGGGCAGACTCCATGCGCTGACACTGGGCCCCGTATTGTAAAGATTCCACCCCCTCCCACAGCACCAGGCTGGAAAGAAAGCCTATGGGTCTGTTGAGTAACACTCAAGGTTTCTAGATGGGCCTCTGGTCTGTAGGAGGATGGGGTCAAAACCAAAAAAACTTCAGACTTATGCCACCTCCCTCCCTCCCTTTGACCCTTACTATCCCAGTCTGAGACATTCTAGAACCGTCCAGAAGAAAAATAATCTAGCCGTGTTTTGGATAACTGCTACTTCCAGCTCACCAGCTTTCACACCCAGTGAGTAAAGTTATTCACAGCTCTAAATAGCAAGGTGGAGGGCAGAGGAGAAACTCGAGAGCACTCCAGTTCACTTCCTCAGCAAATTAAAGATAGCTTCAGCCTTCACTACAGCGGCTCACGTGGCATGAGAGTTCAGTGCATTGCCCAACAGGCCAGCCCTCATAGCAACAGGAGTCTCTGGGTAAAGACAGAAAGGGGGAAAAAAAGTACTTCACAGTAAATTAAGTACAATTAGCAGAGCAAACATCAACATTCCCAGCCAGGCAAGAAACAATCAGTCAGCCTTCATTCTCATCACCCATTAAGACTGGAACCATTTCTCAAATCAGTGATCTTTGTAAGTGATCATCATGATGCGCACCCTCCCAAATTAGGGCATACTCATTAAGGAGTACCATAACGATATTAAACTGCAGCTTCCGCTAAAAGTGGGGGCGATAAAGCTTCCCGAGAGGCAACAGTTTTTCGAGTTATTTTTTTTATCCATACAATAAAGATAACTAAATATGTTCCAATACTTTGACAAGCTAGATTTTTTTTTTTTTGTTCCTTTAAGGAAAACAAACAAACATATTCCTTGGATGATGGACATAAAGAGCTGGCTCTGCCCTTTCATTTAACAAATGAGAAAATGGAGGCCAGTCTATGGCAGACAATTACACACGGTGTGGGGTTACTTTGTTGCAAAACTGGCTAGGCATCCAACACATAGTCAGAAATATTCCCTGGGTGGATCAGAGTCCTGCCAGCACTTCTTCTCTGTTTTTGCCAACTCCAGAGTCCAGGGTGGAGCAGATCTGTGCCCAAGGAACCAATCCTGCTGAATCTAGTTTTCTCCTGTCTTATACAGTTCAGGACTTCCCTGCCTAGGGAATGGAGCTACCCACAGTGGGCTGGGCCTCTCCTACAGCAAGGCAGTTCTCTATAGACATGTTGACAGGCCCTCTCTAAAACAGATGATACTCTGAAGCTCTGAGGATTAAGACTTCATTGAATGAATAGGAAAGCACTATTCATCTCCTAAAATATTAGGGAAAACTACACATACCTCTGAACACTTATGAGTACAGCTTATAGAAGGTACACAAAAGGCTTAAGGGCTATTATGCCCTCTCAGTTTGACACAACTGATAACATTTTGTATGCTTTGATGAGAAATTCATGCTGTCCTTGATTTAGGATGGCTTGATTTATAACTCTTCCACCTTGCATGATATCAAAGCAAAATGCGGTCAGTAGAAACTGCCCGTTGGATGTTGAATCTGGATCTTTTTCTTGGGCAGATGATAAGCACCACAGAGGTCCAGCATTGCTCAGTATAGCAGTATGCAGACCTCAGGAAACCCGATGAGTCTGAGGGAAAGCAGCCAGTGATTTACAGAACACTGGCTTGCTAGGAGAGCATGCTCAGTGCGTTAAGTGGAATCAACTTACCGTATTTTCCATTCATAATGGATAATCCCATTATAAATTAAGGGGCAGAGATTTCAGAGGGACTCTCTTCTGCTTCTTGTCTTTTTCTCTGAATGTGCCCTTCTCTCTCTTGGCTACACAGCAAATAGTTGCTCTTGGGCTTTGTTTTCAGCTACTGTGCTTAGAATTTATCACTGAGGAGGAGTCTGGGCCCCTTTAGTAAGCTATTCTACAAGCTGCTTGCCAACTTCCCAAACTAGGAAGGTCATCATGGATCCTAGCCCTCCCATCAGTGCACTTGTCCTCTCTCTCCCTGTCCACTCTCCTGGCCTGTCCTCTCTGTCCTGATCAACTCAGTGAGGAACCCTGGTCACTGGTGAGGCAAAGAAAAACTCTGTTGTTCGCCAAACTCACATTCTGCTTACAGTTGGAGCTAGAAATGGATCTTAGGGGGCTCGGTGTGGTGGCCCAGAATCCTAGAAGGCAGGCAGGTTTTTGAGCTAGAGCTGTAAGAAGGACCTGTCATAACTTTTATGATGGTCATACCAGAGTCCACAAGGGAAAAATCATATCTAGACTTAAGAAAGTAAGAAAGGCAAAGATGCGCTGACTGCTAATATGGCCTGCCAAACAGATGAAGTGTGTATTGAATAAGCATAAACAGTACTAAAAATTAAAAAAAAAAAGAGAGAGAGAGAGCCAGAAGTTGACAGAGATGAAATGTTTCGGGTACCTTAACAAACGGATGTCCTCACACAATTCTAAAGCTGGACATGACATCATTTTTATGCACCATTCTTAGTGGTTTCTGAATATAGTTCAAGGTCATTAGTAGGCGCCAATGGCAAAGACGTGTGGATCCACAAGAGCTATGAAGTACTTCAGCAGACATAAAGTATTTTAACTTTAAATATTATTTTAATCTCCAAACAGAAGAATAGTATCTGGTGAGTATTACTTGCAGGATTAAGACAGATCTCTTCAAGCGGGGGTGGGGGATGGGGGAAGGAGAATTAATATTCAAAGAAATACTGAGAAGACTTTTAAGTTACAACAGGATTCTCCATTCAATTGTGCTGATCTGTATGGAACCACCAGGTGGCACAATATTGCTCATTTTTCCAATATTGACTTTCAGGAAAAAGAAAGGTCATTTGGCAGATGCTGGCCTTAGTTTATTGTCCATTTTATCCACCAAAGCCAATTTAGCAGTGTGAAAACAAGACTATACAAGTGTGCCTTTCTTGTCATTAATACGTCCTCACTATCCTTTTAATATTATCTCTTCATTAAGCTTTGACCAACAAGATGCCAATGAACAGAAATGCTGATAAAACCCAGCCAATTGGTTATTCCTTATATGAATCAAGGATAAGCAATGAAATAATTTTACCTTTCAGAATTATCAAATAAGGATTACTTTTATTTAGTATTCTACTCTTGTATTTTATATTCACAAGATACATTACTAACAAAAATCATACAAATGATTACCACAGTGAATTTGAAAGAATAAAAGAAAACTCATACACAACATAATTAGAATTCTGAACATTGTAAAAGTTTTAGTAGGTTTTGCCTTACTACATGGTTTTATTGCCAAAATACCCCAAATCAATGCAATTTCAATATATTCTACAGAAATTATCAATAAACAGGAATAAGAATTTAATTTTAACTGCAAATTTCTGGGACGGATGACGTCCTTGTTTCTCTTTTTGGTTGGAGTGTTACATCAGACTCACTTTGGATTTGCCCACGGTTGACCAAGTACCAGAAATCTGTAATGTAGCCGTCACGTCACATGGACCCTTCAACATCTGCTGGTCACATGCCTTCACAAGCTGCCTCTAAAGCCACGGGCAGAATGAGGGGGATCCCCACCCCAGGTTCTGCCACCTCGCTACGGCGTCTTGAGCCAATCGCTTACGTTCTTTTTCCGCTTTTTCCTTCAAATGAATCGGAGTGGAATCTCTCTAAAGCTCAGCTTGACCCTCTTTTCCACTTGCGTGTGAGACAGAATGGCTTATTCCAAGGTGGCTGACAGCCTAGGAATTGCTAGGGGAAGCTTGCCACGTGCTGACCGATGGCAGCAGGGCAGGGGTGAGGGGATGGCTTGGGGTCCCACCCACCTTCCCCGTTAGAAGAGCCAAGAGCTCTAAACACACAAGGGAAGGGCCCTCAACTGAACGTTGCTTCGGGACAGGCACACTTCCTCTGGCTGTTTTTCAACCATTTACCTGTTAGCTCTTTTTCCATGTCTCGCAGAGATTCTTCCATGGCATAAAGTATGACAGATTCCGACTCCTAGAACTCCTAACTTAAGCTTCTTGTAAGAGGAAAAAATAAATAAATAAGCAAACAAAAAAGAGCGAGAGAGAACTGTTGAGAAGGCTGCAGTGAACAGGGGTGGGTGGAGAAAGGGGAATGGGAGAATGGTTGGGGAGACGAGGGGCATAAGCCCAAAGCACAGTCTAGAAGGAGGAGACTGTGAAGTGAAAGAAAAAGAAATAAAAGAATGAAAATAAAAGAAAGAGTGAGAACTGTGGCTTTAGAAGTGCGATCACGGGCTCCTCGTTGAGAAGGCTCAGGCGGATGAAACACTTTCCGCAAGCCTGACAGCCTGAATCCAGCCTTGGCTGTCACAGAGTGACAGGAAGGAGAGAGCTAACTCCTAAAAGTCGCTCACGTACGAGATAGACTAACGAATGCAATCCCGAGCCACAGAACCGCATCCTCGTCAGCGAGGGTCCAGGTGTGCAGCAGCGGCCCGCTGAGGTCTCACGGGGCCGTCACAGCGGTTCCTCGGTGAGAACGGAAGAAGGCTGAGATGTGATGCTGAGATGTGAACGCTGAGATGTTCGCACAGCGGAGAGATCGGCCGTGACACATTCCTTAAAGCGCAGCTCCAGTCTTGGCTGCTGCAGGACTCCGTGTGCGGTGCGTGGTTAAGCGGGTCGTGAAGGCTCCAAACTCCGTTTCTCACGGCGTGTTCTACGTAGGGAGTGGAAACCCGAGTTACCGCTCTGTTCCGTATTCTATCGCCGTATTCTGTCTCCGACACTGAACTTCCAATACAGACATTTCTGAATTCCTCAAATTTAGGAACAATTCTGTCCGTAGTGTGTTGCCTGGGAATTCTTAACGAGTGAACAGCTTTCGTGTTTTTCTTACAGAATTATATATTTTTTATTCTTTTCATAGCAAGCTAATCACTTCATGAATTTACAAACACAACGAAGAAGCGTACTTAATGGGCTAAGACAATAAAGAGTTGTCTTTTTAGCAGACAGAGGATTCTGTGCCTCTTCATTTATACTTCGGTTAGTATTGTCAAAAGGGCTTTCATGAGGGATGGGTCCTTAATTAAGACTTTTAAATTAGGGCAATAAATGCACTTTATTGATTATAATATCTTCTTTATTAGAAGGACAACAGCCTGCTGGTTAACTGGTCATGAAATATTTATTAGAAATGATAGACGATGGAGATAGTCTCATGGCTGGTGAGAAATCATTTTCCCTTGGGAATTCTCTTCTGCAGAAAGGCATGTGGCTGCAGTGATGTCATCCCTAAGGAAACACCAGCTGCTGTCCTACTAGGTGCTCATCCAGAGACAAGCCAGGCTGTCCTCCGCTCACCAACGCTTGAAATCCATAAGGAAAATCCCATTTGGACAGAGGCCATCAGAATGCCCGGAGTGTCTCTGGTAGGTCCGCCTCTGCCTCCAGGACCAGACTCACCTAAAGTAGAGTGTCCAAGCAAGCAGGTCATCTCTCCACAGGGAGCGAGAGCCTGTGCCCACAAAACAGCAGGCAGCAGAAAGCCTTCCCATTGCAGCCACTGTCTCTGTTACCCGGAGCCTTCTAGAACTTCAGACCAACCTTTGTACTTCTTACTGATCTTGGGGACTCTTGTGTACTTTAGCCTGCCCCCCAAAACTAGCTAGGAGACAGTTTTAGACTAATTCAAGAGAAAGAACAATGTTTTAGGGCAATGCATAAAACAAGCCTGAAACACCATCAGTACTAGTAAAAATAGCTTCTTGCAGCACTTCCTTGGAAAATTTTCAGCCTGATCTCATTTTGCTGGAGGTGTCCCTAAAAGGAAAACAGCCCAGATATATTTGGTCCTTGTGGAGCTCCTATCCTTTCCCCATCAGACTAACTCCCCTTCTTTCTTATGATTCCCTGTACTCTGCCAAAGGTTTGGTCATGAGTCTTTGCTTTGAAAACACTGCTAGTTAGAGTCTTTCAGATGCGCTCAGTAGACTCCTGTCATACGTTCAATGCACATCCCATCTGTCTTTCTAAATGAGGATTGATCATCTTACCCCATGTCCACTCAATTGATTATCTTTTTTAGGTGTATAGATTTCATTATGTTTATCATATCTTATAGGTCTATATAAGTGAGTATATCCCATGTTTGTCTTTCTCCTTCTGGGATATTTCACTCAGAATAATCTTTTCTAGATCCCACCATTTGCCTGCAAATTTCATGATTTCCTCCTTTTTGATTGCTGAGTAGTATTCCATTGTATAAAAATACCACAGGGTCTTTTCTGAGACTGACATTCAACCAGGGACCATGTATGGATATAACCTAGAACCTCCACTCAGATGTGGCCTGTGGTAGCTCAGTAACCAATTGGTTTCCCAAAGTGAGGGGAACAGGGACTATTTCTAACAGGAACTCAATGACTGGCTCTTTGGTCTCCCCACCCCCGAAGGGAGGAGCAGTCCTGTTAGGCCACAGAGGAGGGCTTTGCAGCCAGTCCTGAAGATACCTGATAAAACAGGATCAGATGAATGGGGAGGAGGTCCCCCCTATCAGTGGACTTGGAAAGGGGCACGGTGGAGATGAGGGAGGGAGGGAGGGACTGGGAGGGAATGAGGGATCGGGACATGGCTGGGATACAGAGTTAATAAAATGTAACTGATAAAAAAAAAATAAATAAAAAATAAAAAAAAATAAAAGGAAAAAAAAAAAAGAAAACAGCCTCACTCACACATACAGGGAATACCAGAGGGGTGTGTGTGTGTGTGTGTGTGTGTGTGTGTGTGTGCATGTATGTATGTATATGTGTGTGGTGAGGTGTTTGTGTGTGTGTATGGATATGTGTGGTATGGTGTGTGTGTGTGTGTGTGGTGTTTATGTGTGTGTAGTGTATATGTGTGTGTGTGGTTTGGTGTTTGTGTGGTGTGTGTTTGTTTGTGTACATGATGTTTATGTGTGTGTAGTATATATGTGTGCATGTATGCGGTGTATGTGTGTGTGTGTGTATGATGTGATGTGTTCAGGAAGTCTCTGTCAGATGAAGAAGGGCTTCCTGTGGCTCACCAGTCACCAGCAAGCCACCAGGAATCCTTATCAGTCATTTCCAAACAGCGAGGCGGCTCCAGTGGAGTTCTGGGTTGTGCAGGTCTGAAGTGGAGCGAACACCTGGTGATTCAGCTTGGCTGTTAGCAAGGATTCTCTTCTCCCCTGACACTCGAAATTCAGTGGTCTTCCTCCAGCAACAGGAAGGGTTTTCTTTACCTTCAAACTTGAGCAAAGTTGTTTTCTTTTTTTATCTCTGGTTAACAGTTCATTTTCTTTTAGAAATCAACCTTTCAGTGTGTGTGTACAGGTCTGTAACCTTTTCACACATGTACAAATTTGTGTAACTGCCACTTCAATAGGAATCTGAGTCACTCCATGACTCAAAAGAAAGTTGTGAAGATTTAGTTCCTAAATCTTATAGCCTTCACACTGTCCCCCCTCCCCCGGTTTCTTTCCATGTTCCTTCATGTGAGGAAAACATGATTTAAAAATGTAAATTACTAGTGCATTCAGACATTTTCCAAGAAATAAACGTTCTTAAAATCATGGAAAACACAAGACAAGATTTCCAGATGTAGAGTAGAAGCTAAAGTCAGATCAGAAGTGAAAGAAACCTCTAGTTGGAACTAGCAGGACAAAGGCCACGCAGGTCCAACGGTGTTGCCTCTGGAGCCTTCTGAGACTGTTAGTCAACATTCCTATTACTGACGTAGACTCGGGTGTCGCTCAGTTGGTAGAATGCCTGCCTACCCTGTACAAAGCCCTGAGCTTAATTACCACCACCACACAAACTGGACATACTGGCATACCCCTGTAATCTTGCATTCAGGAGATAAAGGCAGGAAGATCAGATGTTCAAAGTTCATCCTTGGCTACATACTGAGCTAGAGACCAGCCTAGGATACATGACACCCTGTCTCAGAAGGAAGAGAAAGAAGAGAAAGGAAGAAGAACTAAAGGCTTATTTGGGCTCACGGTTTCAGAGATCTCAGCCATGGTCACATGACTCCATTGCCAGGAGCACATGGCAAAGTGTGTGTTTATCTGATGACACACAGGAAGTGGAAATGGAAGTTAGGCTCCCAATATCCCCTTCAAGGGCATGTCCACAATGACCTAAGTTCTTTCCAGCAGAGTGCATCTCATAATGACCATAGTTCCTCAGACTAGTGACCAAGCCTGTGACACAGGGGCTTGTGAAGGACAGGCAAGATCAACACCACAGGCTGTGGGTGACCCCCATATTCTCTATGGGGACCCCTTTATCATATTGCTCTGTCCGTGCCAAAGCCAGGAGAGCACACAGGCTGTGTTGCAACTAACAGTGACCTAGAAGCTCTGTGCCAAGGCTGGAGGACAAAGCACCCAGCCACATGGAATTACATCAGAAATTCCCCAAAGAGGTCCCTCACAGAAAGAAGAAACAAGATAAGTAATTCCTCTTCCTTCAGCTTTCAGGGCAATAGAAGCTTTGGAATTTATACCCCCCCCAAAAAAAAAAGTTTCAAATCATGAAAAAAGCTCCCAGATTTTTAAATTATTCATATTAACAACTACAAGAAAAAGAATAAGCCTTCAGGAGATGACAGAAATGCTTTAATTTGAGGGGCTATTGCCAGCCCCTGTATTCTTTTAACTCCGTTTGTGCCACATAAGTGAAAGTCTTATAATACTGCCTATGATTTACGGAAGGGAAAAAGGCTGATGTGACTGAAAAGACCCATTACTCTTGTGCCTCCTCATGTAGTTCAATGTTAAGTACTCTACAAACTGAATCCTTGGTGGAATGCAATTCTGTAATTCAATCGAGAGACCTTGCTAATGTCCCAGTCTGCAAGAACATAGCTTAAGGGTTTCAGTTTAGTAGGGAATCTTGCAAACCAGAGACAGAATTACAACCTGCCTTTCCAGTCGAGGGATGAGTGAAGGCTGTTGGCAATGGGGTATTAAGCAATTACCGAGATTTTTAAAAGAAATTGGAAGAATTATAAAGTTCAGTTTATCTCAGTGAAGGTAAAAGATGATAAAGGATGAGGAAAGCGAGGAGATGGAGTCTGACAAACTGACAGAGACAGGGAAAGAGTCTTTTGAGGAGTGAAGATATTGAAGTCATATGCTAGGAAAGAAATATCAGACTAAAGCTATCCGTAGAATTTAAGGCGCTAAACTCAGAAATAGCACTAGTTGGAAGTCCTGCTTTCTCTGCTTCCTAATTCTGACACTTACCGGGTCCTCAGCTCTGTAAAGTGGACAGAAAATATCCACCACCACTGCCAAAAACTGTATTGATGGAAAAGTCAAACGAGATGGACATTCCACATGTGCTTGCCAATGTCAGCTACTCACGTGGAGGTGAGCAAATGCACAGAAACATCCCTCCACACCTATGGCAGCCTGGGGGCAGCAGGCTAGACTGGGATTTCTGAATCAGGTCTTCAAATCCTATTTTCTGTGCTTGCTTGTCATTTGAACTGTGTGAGGCTGCCGTAGGAACATATGATCATGTCTTTTCTGAAAGGACACTGTCCTCCCGTTTTCAGATACTACACCACTCATTAACAGTGTTGCCAGGAAAATGAATGTGTATGTGTGTATATGTGTGAACATGTTCACGTGAGCCGGAACTCCGGTGATGCAGAGAGCCATTAGTAAATTATGAATAATGAAGGGGAACCTTGTAGAGATAAAGTTCTAGGCCATGGAAAACCCTCCCCATGAGAACTGAGCAAACTAGGCGATTCCAGACACACATTCCCCAACACAGCCACACCACAGTGGCTAAGAGTAACCTACACCACCAGGAATGCTTCACCCACAACCTTCCTTACCATCTTGTCAGGATTCTCAAGTCCTACAGAGACCTTCCTGTGATCTGGTTAAGAATGCTCTATCTCAGCACCAGAAACAGCCTTCATTCAAGTTAAAGGGGTGTTGTATGTGTATGTGTGTGTGTGTGTGTTTGGAGGGGGAGGTCATTTTATGTTTTGCTTCATGAGTCAAGGCTTTCGGTCCTTGAACCATTGGTCCTGATTATCACAGCAAACCAGGAGGAAAAGCAAGTGCCCTGCCTTTGGGCTTCTCTAATTCTAGCTGTAAGCAAATCACAAGAGGTATGTGGTTTGTTTGGGTTTATTTCACCCATTATTTCTTCTGAGTATTGCTCCCACAAAAAAAAAAAAAAATGTCATGGCTCAAACACAGAAACTACGATGTATGTATAGCACCAGTTACAGCTAAAGGATGACCATAGTATGGGGTACTTTATTGCATGCTATCACAAACAGAACGTATCTGCCCCTTTTATTCAAGCAGCATCTGAATTATCACCCTTACCTTGTCATACCATCAAACTGAGGCTCCGAGAGAGCATAGCATATTCCTTCCCATGAATCCTGTCAGCACAGACAGTTCCCTACTTTCTGCTCCTCCTCAAGGGCCCATAATCAGAGCTGCCCTCTGATGTCAAAACTCAGCCACGTCTGTGTTGAACAGTGCTGAAGAGGAGACAAGGACAAAGAGTAAATAGATAAGTTTGCCTCAAAGCTTATAAGGCAAATGCTGACTACAGGATAGTTGCAGGTATCACTTCCTTTCTCTATGAATAGCCCAGCATAGTGAGTCAACTTCCAACTGGAATTCTGCCCAGTTCTAGAACCTTCTCAATCAAAGAAAACTTTTCATTGAATTTCATTTACATCAGCATTTTTTTCTATTATAGCTTAAATATATAAGTGAAAAATAAGATTTACTCAACATGAAAAAAAAGCTACAGTACTAGTAATAATTGTTACGAAAAAAATGACAACAGTAACTGGTGGAAATCAGTGTGATCAACAAAAGCTACATGACGTGAGAGTTTAAACTGAATAAAAGGAATTTTTTTCATCTAACGTTTCTTCCACAAATATGTCATAAGATGTCAGTCCCCTTTCTCCAAGACCTGGTGCCTTTGGAGATACCAGCTGGAGAGATACTAAGAAATATGTCTCAATGCCTTCTTAGAGCCAAGGGAGTGGTAGGATGGGAAATGGTGTCAGGACTGGGCCCTGGGAAGGGGTGCTGAATCATACATGTGTAAATGTCCTTCTTGTGATCCAAGCACCACTGTCTTGGCCAGCAATCTGTGCCTTGATCAAATCCCTGATTCAATGTCCATGGGACTCAGTCTACCTGTTACTCCTGTAGCAAAAAGGCACGTTGGCCTTGCTTGGCTCTTACCTGTGAAATCTGCCAGTCTCGGGTCGTAGTGTTTTGGCTTCTGGCCGATATTTGAAGACATTGGGGAAAAGAAATCTCTGGCCAGCCACAGCTCATCTGTCATCCCAGTCCACGTATTCCTGGGGGTCTTTATTTTTCTTTTCTTTTCTTTTCCTACATCCCAACCAAAGCCTGAGAAAGTGACCCTAGACAAAGACAGGGTTTGTTCTCTAAAGAAATCACATTTGTCCATTAAAACGCGGCTTTTTGTGCATGCTGCCAAATTTAGTGGCAGATTTGCCACAAGGAAAGTTACACGCTTGACCCATTGGTCTGAGTTCGGTAGTGTTGTATCCAATTCAGAAGTCATCTCAAATTTAACGTGCTAATCAAACCCCACAAAGAGCCTGCTATAGAGCTGAGAAGTTGTGTATCAGGCATATAAAAACCAGTTCATCTCACTTACTACACAGTATTTTTTTTTCCTCCAGAATCTCATTGCTTTAGAAAACAATTTTATTTAATTTTTATTCATATGTATGCTCACGCTGCAGGGCATGTGTGGAAGTCAGAGAGCGACTTTGTGGGGTCGGTCCGTTCTCTCCTCCCACCTTAACATAGGTTCTGGGAATTGAACTCGTTACGTGCTTTACCTGCTGAGCCAGCTTTTTGCCCTGCTAGATTCATTGTCAAAGGTTACTAAGACCGAGATGACCACATGTTTATCTTGGGCTTTTCTCCTGCCACCCACCGCCACAGAACCCCTCTGCTCTGTCAGTCCTGTCTCCTGACACAGCCGGCTCTTCCCCAGTGCTTTTGACCTTTGAATCCTGATGTGCATCCCCCTAGATGTTGGGTGACTTTTGGAACGTTTGGAACCTTCTCAAAAATGCTTACGTAAGGGGAGGCCCTTACTCTTAGGACAATCCCATAGACGTTGTCCTGGCTGTTCCAGTTCTCACTCTCCTCCTCTGAACTCACTCCTACAGCCATGAGAGCTACGGTCTGCACCAGTCCGTCAAAAGATTCTACGTGGGGGCTTTGATGACTAGGGCTGTAGCTCACTTATACTTCGGTTCACACACTAGAGCAAGTGAATGTTCGCTTGCAAACCTGTAGAGAGGAAACGAGTCTCAAGCACAGGTTCTCAGCAAGTCTGCTTACTGTCTTCTGTGGGAGGTAGGGAAGAGTCCTCTTCTTTTTACATGCTATCTTTTTGACAAATCCGTAAAATAAAGAAAAGAAAAATATAGTTCTAGGCTATACTATATACCCTTTTGTTTCTCTTTGTCCCTGTTTTACCTTGTCAGTAAAACTTGAACCTTTTGCCTTTCCTAGGGCCCAAATGCAAAACCTGCAAGTACTGATTCTCCTAACAGCAGATCTTGGCCACCAAATCAAGAGTGCTGTTTTAGGGGAGGGAGAGCGCGTATAACAGAACTTGAACTGCCACTGCCCATTTCTAAGCCAACTTCTCTTTGTTTCCCCCCAGAAATTGTCCACTGAGGCCCACCCAATACATATAAACACACACACACACACACACACACACACACACACACACACACACACCACAGGACAGGGCAGCCAGGACGTGAAAGAGTTCAGCCCAGAGCTCTCTGTAGCATAACTGTGCATGATTAGGAAGATCTTAACACACCTCTCCTCCCTGCCCCCAGAACTAATCTATATGCTAATTTGCACTTCATAATGCCGCCCCACAATATGGTAATTGCTGTAATGTTTTCCAGGGAGAGAGAGGGGGGAAAAGAGAGAAATTGAGCTGTGGCTCCGTCCCTGAAACCTGTGCCCTGGTAAGGCTTCACACAAGAGCGAGCCCACGTCTGAGGTGCGCCGCGCTGAGCACACGGGGAACTTCAGACAGAACGGGAAATGTTTTCCGAAGCCGTGCTGTTCCGAAACGGCCCTGGGTAGCTCTCCTTACAGGCTAAACACTGCAGCTTGTTAAATCGAGTAAGGCTGCCTCCCCCCACCTGCCAGGGTAGCTGATGTCTGAGTCACACAAAGCTCCAACAGCTGATCTAGAGGGATGGCCAGGCCTCGGGGGCTTCTGCTTCCCCGAGCGTGAGGGTCCTTTCTTGTTGGCCTGTTTTCCTACGTGCGATCTCCAGTGTTATTAAGATATCAAACACAGGAATGACAACAAGAGTCCTAATTAAACAACAGCTTCACTGTGCGCCCTCAAAGGAACAGGCTGAACCCAAATAAGAGGAGTGTGGGACTGGAAAGGGGGGAAAAGACTATGGGGGCTCTGAAGCCATGGGGGTTCAGACAGCAGATTTGGTATGTGTATTTAAAGGGCCAGACGACACCAAGGGTTCCTAAAGCTATGCCGAGAAGATCCGGGCTCACTGAGCTGGAAAAGGAAATAGAGTCCTGTGACCAGAACCCAATTGTAATTGAGCTCAAGGATCACTCTCGGCAATCAGGGAAGTAATATGCTTCTGAATAATTATGAATAATTAGGCACATTTATGAATAATTACACTGATAATAACTATCTAACTCATTCCATTTTCAGATTGTAATTCAGTCGTTGTAGATTGGGGAGCCATTCCCTTGCCCTGCTCCGTACATATTCATTGGCCTAATCCAGGATAGTGCTGGACTTGCCTCAGGGACAAAGGGATAGCCTGGTCCACAGGGACTGGGCTTCATATCCCTTGACTGATTTAAGAGGACGCCAGACAAGTGAGAGGCAGAGAGAGAAAAAAAAAATTATTTTTTTCTAAAATACCAGAGCTTTGCTATCTAGTGACTCATTTATCAATATGCAAATTACTCACGGCTGTTTTCAGCACAACAGTTAAAAAGAAGCCATTGTCTCCCCTACCTCATTCTAAAGACTGCCAGGGAACTGTGTATGGGCAGTCTTCATAGTCTACAGGAGTGGATGCTATACTCCTTACAATCAGAAGCCAGTTTGAACACGAAGTCTTAAAATAATACAACCCAGGGATTTAAACAAAAATGTGTGTCTTCCTATTGCCTTCACACACACACACACTCCAGACACTCCTCTCCCTCTTTCCCTCTTCCCATTCAACCCTTTACGTATTTTTCTCTTTCTTTTCAAATCCTAAAAATGTTCATGAAAAAAGCAAGCTTACATTTTCCTGATTCCAAAGGTAATATGTTTGGAAAATATGGGAAAGAGAATTTTCAAAATAGTTTTAAAGATCAATGATGTCAGTACTGGAGACAACCATCTCTAACTCATCGTCTTAAAGTGTTCGTTCGTAGTACATATTTTAGACAAGCTAGAATTTGTATCCTTCCTATTTTTTTTTAGTATCATGGAAGAAGTATTCTTCATATTAATAAAAAAAGCATCATGCTTTAAAAATTAGAAAATAATGGAGAGGACCTAAAACCCCTGCACAGATGTAGCCCATAGACTCAGTCTCCAAGTGGGTTCCCTAGTAAGCAGAGCAGGGGCTTTCTCTGACATGAACTCAGTGACAGGCTCTTTGATAACCTCCCCCTTGGGGGAGGGCAGCCTAACCAGGCCACAGAGGAAGACAATGCAGCCAGTCCTGATGAGACCTGATAGGCTAGGGTCAAATGGAAGGGGAGGAGAACCACCCCTTTCAGTGGACTTGGGAAGGGGCACAGGGGGAGAAGAGGGAGGGAGGGTGGGACTGGGAGATGATGATGGAGGGGCCCACAGCCGGGATACAAATTGAATAAATTGTAACCAATGATAATAACTTAAAAATGCTAAAATAAACTTATGGACCATTTTTAGGGTTTAATCCTCATACAGACACAATCTGGTTCCTTTTTAATCTCATATGAATGTACTTCATCATGAAAAAATAAAATATTTTGAAACTGGATTCAGTGGCACAGTCTCTAATCTCCTGAGGCAAGAGGTTTACTTGAACCAGGGAATTTGAGCCCAGCCTGGGCAATATAACAAGACTCCATCTCAAAAAAACCCCTGTGGAAAGGATCTGGGAGATGGCTCAGTAGGGGGTGTGCTTACCATACAAGCATGGGGACCTGAGTTTGGATTTCCCGACATCCATTGCAAAAACTGTGCACAGCTACTCATCTGTCACCCCAGAGATGATAAGGTGGACACAGGAGGGTCACTGAGGCTTGTAAACTAGCCAGTCAAGCCAAACCAGCAAGCCCTAGGGCGATGAATGGGTCTCAACCTCCCTAATGCTGCAACCCTTTGATACAGCTCCTCATGCTGTGGAGACCCCCAACCATAAAATTATTATTATTGCTACTTCACAACTAATCGTGCTACTGTTATGAATTGTAATGTAAATATCTGTTTTCCATTGGTCTTAGGTGACCCCTGTGAAAAGGTCATTCAACCCCCCAAGGAGTTGTGGCCCGCAAGTTGAAAACTACTGCTCTAGGGTCAGTGTGAGACCCTGACTCAAAAGATAAGGTGAGAAGTGATAAAGGCACCTCTGGTCTCCACAGACATTCAAATGCATGTGTACACACATATATTCTCAGAACCGCATAACACACACACACACACACACACACACACATGCACACACACACCCCATAGACACAAACCATTTGCTGTTACCCTGAATGTTTTTAGCGGTGGTGTTTGAATGAGAATGGCTCCCATGGGATCATGTGTTTGAATACTTGGTCGCCAGTTAGTGGAACTGTTGGGAAAGGATTAGAAGGCATTGCCTTGTCACTGGGGGGTCACCTTTGAGGTTTCATAAGGGTAGTACCAGTCCAAGTGTGATATTTTCTCTGTCTCCTACTTGCAGATCATGATGCAGCTTCTCAAACGGTCCTATCTCCACACTTTTGTTTCACCATCATGAACCCTAACCCTCTGACCCCCTACGCCCCAAACCAAACACTTTATTTTAGAAGTTGTCTTGGCCATGGGGTTTCACAGCAATAGAAAAGCAGCTGAAACGATGGCTTAGCCATGTTTCATAACGATATGCTTAGTTAGCTGTTTCCCCCCTCCCCGCCCCCGATCTCGGCGGCGCTACATTTTCTTTTTATTCCATCAGTTATGGTGTGAAAAGGTCTTCTTTTGCTTTACTATCTCACCACATTAACCTGGTGTTCCTTCCCCCCACCCCCTCTTAAATAAAGACTTGGCTTGGACATAAGGGGTGTGCTACCATAACTAGTCAATTGCCTGAGAAGGCTTAGTATACACAGCTTCCTTAGTGAGAGTGTGTCAGCACACTCACAAACAAAACTCTGTATGCAGAACCAGACCTCACAGGAGTCCATCTTGGATCTAGTTGAAGGGAGGGGGAACCAGTACAGAAGTACATTATCATGGAGCTTTTCCTGAGATGTTGTCACAGAGGAATGAGATCCCAATGGCATCTTAATGAGCTTCCGCAACAACCACTTCTGAATGATCGCCAATAGATTGTGTGTATCAGGATTGTGGAGATCTTTGAGACATACATCTTCTGGGACCCACTATTCAATATCTCATTACAGTCAGTCAGGGCAGGAAGTCAAGATAAGAAGGCAACAGATTCCATAGCGGCCACAAGAGCCATACCTCCAATTATTTTATATTATTATTATTATTATATATAATTTTATTATGTTAGCATAGCTGTAAGTCTCTCCTCTATAGGGTCTCTCCCTGTTGTGGTCACAACTGCATGACCCTTTCACTGGGGAGCTGTAAACTGATATCATGGCCAGGCTGTATGTAGCAGGATTTCCTGCAGATGGTGGGGATTTAGAACAAAATCTCAGGAACGGTGCTCAAGGGAGCATTAATCTCAGAGTTTAAAAAAAAAAAAGTGTTGTGTTTAAAATCCAGAAACACACATTTCCAAAAAGAATCAGCCAGCGTTTTTGCTCAGAGTTTGTTTGAAGTTTTGAGCATCCTGTCTAAAAGGCATCAGGCTGATTCAGTATTCTAAGAGAGAAGCCACCCGATATCTCAAAGGACAAAAAGAGTCAACGAGATTTCCAAGTGGATCCTGTAGTATCTCAATTCCATATCTCATCTAGATGGAATAAATAGAAAAGATTAAAAAACTGCATCTCTATATCAGAAGATGTTAAAGTCATGGTTACAGACCTCAGTTAATAGCACAGGGAAATATGTAGCAGGAAAATCGAGTAAGAAAAGTTAACATCCACCACGATTACAAACGTCTTTTCTAAAGCATGAAAAGGGGGCATGAGAAGAAATGCTGACAGGGTCTGTTACACCCAAGAGTACACACTTCCCTTGGATCCCTTTGTAAGCTCTTATATCATGGTCCTATAAAATAACATGCTCTGGTGAGAAAAAGAGAAACCAAAGGAAGGAGGTGTGTCTGCCCTCATCAACCTGGAGGCCAGCTAGAAAGAGCTTCAGGAGACTCATCAGGAGGGGCGAAATCTCGGGCTCCCCGCACCCAGCACTGCAAAACTTGGTGTCACTGGGAGGGAAGCCCCAGTCCTGGCTCAGCTTTCTCCATCCATGCAGGCCCCTTTTGAGGAATGTAGACATGTGGGCGCTTTGGGAAGCAGAGCTCTCCATAAAGCAAGCCCCGGGGAGGGGGAGTGGTATGCAGAAGTGCAGGCTGAGTGCACTTCCTCCTTTTACACCATACCATCCCCATCCATGCATCCTGAGGGGAACCCATTTCTGAGGTCCCACTCCACCTTCCTCATTTCCGCCTTTCACTCCAAGCATGGGGACCCTCACCATCCTGTCATTCTTATTAAAAGGTGTCTGGGTAACCATTCTGCTGTCTGCCCATCCACCCAGCCTTCCTTGTTTTCCAGAAAGTAACATAACTGGTAAGGGGAAATACTTTAAGAATTTGAAACAAGCTTGTGAAGGCACTAGGGAGAAGACAGGGGACACAGGAGATGAGGAACTAGACTGTGCAGGCCGCTGCTGCGGCACCGGGTTCATTAGGCCGTGTTGGAGCTGGTAAGTGGCTGCTCATTGAGTTAAAGGTGATAGAAGTTCATCTTGAGTACAGACGTGTATTTACCTAACAAGTTTCCAGAGTCTATTAGTGAAGAAAGGTTCAGAATAAATCCTACCAAAAGGCCCTGAGTGGGACTCCCTCGGGAATGGGATCTAAATTGCAAGTGCCTGCCGGAATTTCACACATCCCATTACAATCAACGAAAGAAATGACATTTTAAGCAGCTTGGTACTTAATGGCTCTGGCTGGAGTCCTTATCATGTTCTTCTCCTTTTGGATTCTCCCCTGTGCCAGCTGGAACTCAGCTCAGCTCCTCCTCCTCGTGGGCCTGCTTCCTGTTGTCAACCAGGAAGTAGAGAGAGACAGAGGAAGGGACCCACAGACAGCAAGAAACATCTGTGTGACCATCCTCCTCCAGGCTGTGCATCCATATCTCATTATTGACTTTGTTGATTAGGGAAGAACCCCGAGGTCTATACAGTTCTCAATGACTGGATCCATTGCCTGAGATCAAGCCTTCAATGCATGAGCTTTTTTTTTTCTTTTTTTGGTGGGGGTGGGGGTGGGTGGGTAGAACTTCATATACACACCATAGACTGGACAATGCAATTACCTTGCCTCTCTCCAAGGTGGAGGTCCTAATCCTAGCCACAGAAGACCTGAATAGAGCCCAAGACTAAGAAATAATTCTCTGCCAATGAAGATCCATGGACATCCGGGTCTTCCACTTCTTTCATGCTCAGATTCTGGTTCTAATCCATAGCCTGGAGCAGCACTGTCCTCCTTCTTGGGTCTTCTGACTCAAGACCAGAAGCACACCACTGGCTCTTCATGTCACCTCTTGTCTGCTGAGGCGACTGGAGCTTCTCAGCTTATCCAATCATGGGAGCTAACAGTGGTGGGCCAGGGTGGCGGTGCCTGTTATTCTGTCTCTCACTCCTAGACAAACACCAGAATACCTCAGACCTACTGCTGATTCAGGACTCTGAGGTACGTGGGTTAGGAGCCTTCAGTCAGGTAGAGCATGCTAAAGTTGGAGAACCTTCGCTACAAAACACACTTCAAAGAAAAGGGTCCTTTGCACTCTCAGCTTGTCCAGTGTGTGTGGAAAGCCAGACTTCAGTTTCTCAGAGAGAAAGATGGGCACTCAGCACTGAGGGCTCTCTGCACGCAGCACACCAAAAAACATCTACCACAGCACAATACAACATTGGTTATCCCTTCACCTCTGTTGTTAGTGATCCAGACTGACCTCTCTTCCACCCAGCAAAAGCTCCTCTTCTCCTTAGGATGTTTCCTTCTGGCACAAAAACCAAAGCATAAATCAGAGTTAATCCTCAGCACTGGTCACTGGCCATGCCAACTCATCTTCCAAGTCGATGATGACAGCATTAACTGTGCCGAAGTTAACTGTGGCTGTGTGGCTTAGAACATTGGCAAAAGTGACAAATGCAACGCACCACGCCTGCCACAGAAGCCATTGCTGTCCTGATAGCCTCATACTGTCTGGGTCTCAGAATGACCTCAGGGAACAGAGTTCACTTCCCAGGGTTGACCTCACGGGTGAGCAAGCTGTACAAGCCCCATGCTCAGAAGGACCCCATTGTTCCTCTAATCCTCCTCTGTCACCACTGTGGAATCACTCATAATCTTTACTTTGAATTCTATACCACAAATTATAGAGCCTGTCTTGACCGTGCCACATCATGGTATGCATGAAGTAATAAAGGTCAAAATGGCGGCACATTTACCAGGAGAAAAAAAAAAATCACAAACCCAATTGAAAGCCTTCGAGATACCGCCAAAATAAAATTGTGCTTGTTTTTTATTTTAGCCTCATCCATAATTTGTGGCTTCCAATAACATGTGTGAGATATAATGTTTTGTGTTTGCGTGAGATTTTTAAACTGAAAATGTAGCCTGACATTATGAGGACAGACACACACCCCAACAGCCCATTATCCAGGTACTAATGGTGGGACACTTCATAAATGCCAACTGTTTTAACAGTCAAGAGGCATCATAGACAAAGAAAATTTGAAGGTAAACACATTTTCTCTACATCATAATTATCAACATTAACCAAATAGGATTTATTAGTGTTATAATAATAATGGAATCCTAACTTCTCTCCACTTAAGGACACATGGAATGTGGAAAATATGAAAAACTTATAATTATGCCATGCAGATGAAGGATTAGTGTGTATGTAACATTAAATCAATGTTAAGTGTCAGAGTACACCACATGTGATGGCTAGTTCTGTCAACTTGACACAGCCTAGAGTCACACGAGAAGAAAGTCAAAATGAGAAATTATCAACATTAGCTTGACCTACGGGCATGTCTGTGAGAAACTGTCGTTATTATTAATTGATACAGGAAGAGCCAGCCCACTGTGGGCAGCACGATTTCCTACACAGGGGTCCTGAACAGTGTCAAAGAAGGGAAAGCTGGCTGGAAGAGAGCAAACAAGGAAGGAAGGAAGGAAGGAAGGAAGGAAGGAAGGAAGGAAGGAAGGAAGGAAGGAAGGAAGGATTAATGGATTTATTGTTTCTTTGGTCTTGACTAAAGGTATGATGCTTAAACTCCTGCTTTGATTTCCCCCCGGAAATGGACTGTAACCTGAAATTGTAAGCCTGATAAACCTTTTATCCCTAAATTGATTTCTGTCAGGTTAGTTTATCATGGCAACAAAAATGAAACTACAACACCATAAGAGTATCATCGCCGTTCAAAAACATGTCTCTTTTTCTTTAATGATGGAAGATAATTTAAGATTTGTTCCAATACATAGGCTCATCATTTTAGATTTTTTTTAAAACTTTTTTCAGATTTTTTTTAACTTTTCTGTGACCAAGGTTTTTATGTGGATAGACCTGCCAACCACCATGCCATGTGGTGCATGTAAAGGCAGGTAAAGACAGGTAGAGGACACGCAGAGCCTGGCCTACTGCTACACAATGCATTGCCGGGGGGAGGAAGACATCGTAATGGACCATAACAGCCTAGGGTTACGGAGAAAGGGTGAAGGGAGCTTCAATCCTGATACCTCAACTATGAGGACTGAAGAGGTTGGCTACCTGCCCCCAACCCTCCTGAACGTAGCACCATAAAGCTGGTTCCCCTACCATCAACCCTAGAAAGAATTTATTACCCTGACAGTTCTCAGGCTTCATTCCTTGTTTGACCTTATAAGGTCCAACAACAACCACCCACCACCACCCTATAGCCCCTAAGTATGCAGATGGAGCATCTTCCGACACCCTTGCCCTGGCCAGTGGTATATGGCCACACAAACCCTACCCCAGAGACGCTGCCCACCTCTCCACAGGGCATAGATACCCACTTCCTCCCAACAAATGGAAACAGTTCTCCAAATCTGTTCCCAGGTGTGTTTATTGCTTCTCCAATGAATGCACTCACCTGTGCCCAGCTAAGCTTTCCCTCCCTCCAGTCCAATTCGATGTGAAAAGGACCAGGCCACCCTAGAGTGGGAAGTAAACACAGGGCAGCAGACACCCAGAGGCCCACCCACGGTCATGCCACAAGGGCGGGCTATAGACACCTAGAGACCTGCCAGCCAAGGCAGGGACAGAGGAGATCATGTGGCCTCCCCAGAGCAGGAGCCACGACCATGTGCAAATGCGTGGTGGACAGACAGGAGCGAGAAAGAGGAGAACAGTTTGTGCTTTATGAAGAGAGATGGAAACTGGAGACTCAAGGGAGGAGAGGAGCAGCTCATTGTGAGCAGCCAGCCCCACCCTTGGGGCCCTGGGGAAGTCCAGGCCTGTGCTGCCACCCCTAAGGGCCACATCTCAGTACACGGCCATGAAGCAGCACGGGTGAGTGTCAGCGTTCTTGGCTCATATTGCCACTACGGACCACAGGGATGTCCTGGTCTGGGCAGCCACCTGGGACCACCTGGATGTCAGGGGCTGTGCAGGACTGACCCTGCTCCTCACTGCATGCAGTGCTCTGGAGAACTGGTCCCACCTCTCACCAGTGGCAGCACTTGGGAGAGTGGGCCCTGCACCTCGTCTGGGCAACACAGTGAAGGCTGGCCCTGGGATCGCCAGAGGGGGATCGCGGCTTTGTACCTCCCCTTGACAGCACAGCAGAGCTGGCCCTGGTGGAAGGGGTAGAGGTGAGCCTGCCGGAGGGAAGGAGTGTGGGAGAGATGGCCCCTCGTGGCCCTGACTTTCATCTGCGGTGAGGTGGAGGAGGTACAGGAATGGTGCGCCCTCCCCCGCTCCCAAACACACCTGCAGTAGTCCGCGGTCAGGAGAGCTGGCTCTGAGGGTGTGAACGTGGGAGAGCTGGCCCAGCCCCTCAAAGGCTGCAACACTTGGGAGTGGGGTCCTACCTTTCCTAAACTAGGCAGCACAGTGGAGCTGGCTCTGGTGGTGTGGGTGGGTGCAGGTGAGCCAGACCAAGGGCAAGAAAGACAAATTGCTGATGCTGCCCCCTGCTGGTGGCAGCACTGGATGGGCTAGCCAGAGCAGTGCTGGAGAGCTCACATTGGTGGTGCAGATAAAGGAGAACCAGTAGGCTTACCAGGTCAGCTACCACCTAGGTCTAGATCCAGGGCTTTGAGTCAGCACACCCCAAAATCTACATGAGCTGTTGGGACACATGAAAGGGCCAGTCCTGCTGATCCAAAGCTGCAGGATCTTCATGACACAGGGCAACAGCAGGATAACCAGGAGTTCCAGTGAGGATCCAAAATTGATGGTGTCGCAGAAGCCAAAGACCTTGAACCAGACCAATGACTCATTGTAATGAACATTTGCAAGTGAAGATGTGTGGACAGAGGGGTATGCTGTGAGACATACTGTGACAAACTACAGCTTCCACAGTGAGGTGTTTTCTATGCTTTGTTGTGTTTATTTTTGTTGTTGTTGTAGTGTGTCTGTGTTTTATTTTGAGGGGGGAGATTGCAAAGGCAGAGGGTAGATATGAGAAGGGGGTGAGATAAGTAGGACTTGGATTCATGATGTGAAACTCACAAAGAATCAATCAAATTTTGTCGTTGTTTTTTTCTATTTTTTTTTAAGATTTCTTTGTGAACTACTGGCTTGTAGAGATTCAACAAAGGCATAAAGGCACCCTAATAATTACCCTGACCCAGAAAGTGCTGGGTCACAGAGTTTTCAACCTAGGGTGACAACCGGCCCTTCCACATACAGTGACAGCAGTCCCTTCCATACGGGATGGCAACGCTGCCTTCCACATAGTGACAGTGCTCCTCTCCATGTAGGGTGACAGCACTCCTGATAATCACCCTGGTGGAAAGTCACACCAGAAGACCTCATGTGCTGTTCTATTTCTCCTCACAGTCACTCTAACAAATTCTCCTCTGATTCCTCTTTATGCTTGAATAGGAATCTCAGAGACAAAGAAACCGGCTCAGACCACACAGCCAGTAAAAGCCATGCTCAGGATTTGAACTCTGACCCATCTTTTCCCAAGATATGTCATAAAAAAAAAAAGACTATGTGGTAGTCTAAATGAAAATGGTCCCCACTGGCTCATATATTTAAATGCTCAGTCAGCAGGGAGTGGATCTGTTTGAAACGATTAGAAGGATTAGGAGGTGTGGCCTTGTTGGAAGTGTATCGCTGAAGATGGACTTTGAAGTTTCGAAAGCCCAAGCCAGGCTCAGTCTCCCTGCCTACTGCCTACAGATCAGGATGTAAAACCCACAGCTACTGCTCCAGCATCATGCCTGTGTGTATAGTACCACACCCCATGCCGTGATAATGATGGGCTAAGCTTCTGAAAATGTAATCAAGCCCCCAATTAAATGTTTGCTCGTCAGCATTGCCTTGGTCATGGTATCTCTTAACAGCAGTAGAACACCAACTAAGACAGGGTATGAGCTTCCACACACCCGTTCAATGTACACAGAACTATTAAAAGTAAAAGAGAAATATTATACAGGCGAGCCTGTTCTGTAAGACAAAATTCCCAAGACTGAAATCTTCACTTAAAACTTTTCAAAGACAAAAGAACTAAAAGAAAAATCAAGTTATAAATTAAATAACACTTCAAATGCACTGTTTTATGGTCTATAAAAATCCTCTCAGATATAACCTGCTATTTTTTTAAACTGATGTGGAGTGAAGAACTTTACTTTCTGCTATAAAATTACAGGAGAGGTGAATACTGTAATGTGAAACCTAAATTTAATTTTGTGGTTATTTTTACCTTCCTATCTCCAGAGCCTGATGGGAAAAGATGAATTAAATGTGAGGAAATCAGGAGAAGTTTGAGTAATGTCAAATAAACTGTATTATGCTGGCCAATGTTTTCATTGCATGGCATCTTAGAGACGTTGGTCTGTACTGGAATGATCCATCTGTCACTTGAGTTATTTGACTATTGATTAATTTTCAGAAATGTTTCAACGTGAGTGCCACTGTGAAAAGGAAGTCTGCTCCCCTGCCTCCTGCCATGGGGACTCTGAGCAGCTTGTCTTTGTCTTTTTGCATGATTTATGTTGATCTGAACCTGAAGAATCAATAAGTGGTTTCTGAGACAGACTTAGCTACATCCCCAAAGAAGGCTGCCTTTTCAGTTACTACTCAATCTACAAAATGCATTAGCCTTTGGAATGGTGGGGTCAGGAATGTCTAGTTGCCGAGAGTCAGGAATCTTGTTCAAGTTTGTTGATCTTTTCAGTGTGCTAAATCCCACACCTAGAAATCTCCCACACACCCTCCTATGGTGACACTGAGAGGCAACTACAGTTTAGTTCCAAGTTCAACATTGGAAGGAACCACCTTGAAAGGTCTCTTCCAGATGTTGTGGTGATGCTAATGTTAGCTGCTTAAGATGTCAAAACTGTTGTTTCTCTCTAATGCACACACACACACACACACACACAGACACACACACAGACACACAGACACACACACACACACACAAACACACACACACACACACACATTGGGCAAGACTGAGAATACCTCCTTCCCTTCAGAGGCCACGTCAATTGGCACTTTTGC
This sequence comes from Meriones unguiculatus, assembly GCF_030254825.1. NCBI lineage: Eukaryota > Metazoa > Chordata > Mammalia > Rodentia > Muridae > Meriones > Meriones unguiculatus. The sequence continues at coordinate 54,146,453 of NC_083366.1, read as the reverse complement.
TTCTAGGTGGGGAGGGATTTACAATACCTGACCTTAGCTGTGTCCAACACACAAGAACCAGAAGAGGGATATTGTTCTCAGCACAGAAGGCATGGAAGAAACAAGAAAGAAAAACGTGAAGTCGATGGCAGTCCATTTCTTCCACCCCAATAGGGAAGGGCTGAAGGGGGATTTCTCCAATTATTTCATTCGTTGTGTTTTATCTAAGTGAAATAAATGGAAGAATATGACAGTAAGGTTAAGGCTTCTCTGCTTCCTGCCTTCTCCCATTCCTGCACACATTGAGTCATCCTCCACTGATGCTACAGAGGGCACCAAGGCAAGTTCGTTAGTAATTCCAGACATGAAACACTCTGGTTCTGTATGGCCCAAGACCTAGGGAAGGAGAAGAAAGTTAATGACTGAGTGTGCGGCTGCACACTTTGCCCAGGAGAAACAGAACTCGTGTTGTGATTCCGGTCTCCTGGATTGGGGCTGACTAGCAATAAACATAGACAAGAGAACAAGGTTTTCTGAGCCTAGAAGTGATACAGATTTACTCAGGCTGAAGTGGACCCTGCCAACTTGCTGGGTTTGCCCTGAGGAGTTTCAAGGTTAGGCCTTTCTTGTGTCTCTGTCCCAAGCCCCCAGTGTACAAAGCAAGGGCAGATAGGAGGCTACATTTAAAAAAAAAAGGGGGGGATACCATGGTGAGTTCTGCTTCTAGGACACTAGTGCTTTCAGACTCAGGCAGCTTCTGTGGCTACTTGTGGCACAAATCTTCAGAGAGAAATAGCTCTGTGCCTGGAAAGAATAAAAATTAGCAGTCCAACCATGGCATGGAACCAACATGGGACATTACTTAATATATCTAATTACATAAGAATAATTTCATTAGCACCAGCTTTCATTTGAATATGCTGCAAGTGGTCAAAAATTTTTATCTCCTTACTGGGACTCATCTCTAATGAGATCTCACGAGTGAAGGTTTATGATGTCGGATAACTGTTAGGTGTGAAATTTCAAGCTGAATAAAGGCCCTAAACAACTGGGTAGACTCCTTGGGGTGCTAATTTATCATTATTAACGAATTGCCCTTATAAGTAAGTGCTGACACTTGCCATGAGAGCACCATCCAAATTCACAGACAGAATGTGAGACGCCTTCACTGAAGTCAGGGGTCTCCTCACTCCTAGCTCCTTTTAATCACCCACTGTTTCCAGGCTGGAGGCACAGACAGGACTCAGGCGGGCCCAGCACATCTGCAACTGGCACTCTCTCACTCCAGCAGTGACCCGGAGTCTCCTGTTCTGGGAAAGCTTTTAGTATGACTGTGTGAGCTGCTTTTTGAACCTGTGGTGAAACACCATGACCAAAGAGAGCAGCGTGGAAGAAATAGTTTATTTTGGCTTATAGTTCCAAGGGAGAGTCCACCTGTAGAGGGCACCAGTAACCTGAAAGGTCACATCTTTATCCACCCACAGGAAGCAGAGAGTGTGAACCAGAAGTGGAGTGACGCTATAAACTCACAATGCCAACCCCAGTTATGCACTTTCCCTGGAAAACTTTGGCATCCTGAATGTGCCCTAGCCCCCCAAACAGTGACACCAAGCATAGGCCACGTTTTCAAATACCTGCGACTGTGAGGGCCATGCCATTCCAATCACTAAAATTACCAAAGGCCAGAAATAAGCATGTTTCCTTACCCTACATTTTTTTCCTCCTTCCTTCTTTCTCATGCCCCCCACCACCCAACTACCCCAACCCCCCCCCACACACATTTTCTACTCTTGACACCATTACAAAGTAAATATGCAATAAGCAATCTTATAAAAAAATACTTTCTCATTTTCATTTTTAACTTGAATAAGTCCATTCTCCAGATATTCAGCTAAAGTGTTACTTAGAGGCAGTTACACCATCTCTGGCACATTGAAGATCAGCCAATCGATTCACTGAAATAGAGGGTATACCTCACAGGCTTGCTGGTATAAACATAAGTTCCTCTTAAAGAGCCCCGTCTTACAGGAAACCTTCCTCAGGGCTGACTAACCAATTAGAACTTCAGTGATGTAGCTGGAGAGGTGGTGACGCAAAGGCTAAAAGCTCTTACTGCTCCTGCAGAGCACCCAAATTTGGTTCTCAGCACCCACATCCAGAAGCTCACAACTACTTGTCCTCTTCTGGCCTCTGCAGGCACCTAATTTCAAGTGCATACACCCAAGACAGATACATAAACAGGCAAATAATCAAAAATAAAATGAATCTTCGCACACTGTGTGAAGACATGTCTCTGTTAATTCTACACTAGTTGGATTTTGGTATTGTTTTTTCTTATGTATCATCACCTTCCTCCTATTTTGTAAACATTCACCTTCTTCACTTGCTAATTAGCTTAGTAAAGATCTGATGACCAATAGCGAGGTAGGAAAAGGGAGGCGGGATTTCCGGGCTGAGAGAAAAGGTTTCTGGGAGATGTGGGAAGATTTGCCAAGGTGATAATGGAAGGAATAGGTACTGGGCTGGGAGGCAAAGAATGGGCCACGTGGCAGGACCTAGGGCAGGATTATTCAGGGTAATTTGATAGTTAATCTGCCAAGCTATAAGATCTAAGCTTCTGTAAGTATTAATAAGTCCAGGCTTCTGTGTCTTTATTTAAATGCCGGCAAGTCCAGAAAGCCCCAGTATAAATCTTAACAATAGAAAGAACTTCAGTGGATGTGGAGAATTAGACTGTTGCAGGCTCAGGGCCCAATTAAATATTATCTAGTGCTACCCCTGACCATAGACCAGCCACTGCCCTCTTCTGAGTGTGGCCTAACACCCTATAACTAGGAAGTAAGGCCTTTGGGATATATAAAAAGACACCTTGCTTCCACCAACCCCAAAGCTAAAAATGTCATCAAATATCTTCTTAGACCTGTCCCAGGGCTCCTCTGCTTTGCTGTAACCTACCTGCCCTGTGACTCCACTCATGCATTTGAGAAGCCTGTTGGTTTGTGACCTTTGCTCTGTCACTATAAAATTTCACGAAGCTGTTCCCACACTGGAACATGGAATTTGAGGTAGCTTTAATCTGTGTTCCTGGGCTATGGTCACTCATAGCTGGCTCCAAATAAACTTTCTTACCCTCTTTGAGGTACGATCCGTAACATAGGTCTGCGTTGACACCGACCTAAAAAGTGGAATTCACGTCATTTGTCATGAGTTTTATGGAACTGCCCATTCCCATCTTCTCTGAGGCCCTTCCACGTCCACTGCCCCTGGGGGTTGGAGACTGTTCCTTACAACTTGAAGTGTCTTTGTAAATCACCACAGAGTCCTCTAATTCATAAGCTATTCTCATTCCCAGTATTGAAGTACCACTCCCCTGGAATCACCAGGAAGAAGGCTATAGTTACAGATGAAATAAGACCATCAAACAAAGCCACAGACACCTGAAGCGTCAGAGAAAGAATGGAAGGGTAGCCAGGCTTCAAAAATGTCTGGAAGCTGAGATGACAAGAGCAGCCCTCTTTCCAACCCCCGGCCCAGCCCATGCTACAAACAACAGATCCTATCTTGTCTAGATTAAGTGAGGAGAGCATCTCTTAAAGAACTAGAGTGCATGCTTCCTACACTGTGATCCTGTTGCTAGTTAGATAATCTCCCATGGAGCAGAGGAGCCCCAGGTGAAAGGTTCCCTACATTTATAATGTCACGCACTGGGTTTGCCAGGTAAAGAGTAAATGGTAATTTTACCATTAGCGTGCCTGACCCCTCCGCCATGCCGTATCTCATAGGAAATGGTAGGAACAGCTCACATGTCAGCATGGAACACTTAAAGGTCAGCACACAGAAATGTCCCAGAGCTCACGACTGAATTGCTGACACCTTTTATTATTGCCACTTAAATAAATGGGCAAGGAAAGGGGCGACCAGCTTAATGTCGAGATTTACATTTAGGATTCTCGGGGCAGATGTTTCTCAACTATTTCCAAAATAATAATAATAATAATATTTTTGCTGCTTTTCGGTGTCAGGGGGCAAGCATGGCTGTAGAAAGCCATAACCATCCCTAAGTCTACAGTGTGCTCAGTATTCCTTGAAAATGCACAATCGTTTTTTTTAATATGATTATGTAGGAATTTCTCCTGGTAGTTCGCTTTTTATTGGACATAAAAGTACTTCCTGCATTTTTCCTCCTCTTGATTGGGCAGAAGGACAGATATCAAGGAGCTGTTCATCACAGCACGTGACCATTACTCTTTGAAGATGAAGACAGATGAAGACGGATGACAGTTGAAAGGTCATCCTACCTATTTCTTCACAATAAAAATCACACAAAAGCACCGGGGAGACAGTTCAAAGAGTACAGTGCTTGCTACAAAATCAGGAAGACGTGAATCCAGATCCCCAGAACCCACATAAAACCAGGCAGGACAGCACCTGGTTTGTAACCCCAGCACTGTAGGGAGGAGGGGAGACAGGGCCAACCTAGCCAATCCGTGAGTTCCAGGTTCAGTGACAAATCCTGTCTCAAATAATAACGCGGAGAGTAACTGAGAAAGACACCCACACCTCTGGCTTAAACATGTACATTCACAGGCCCACGCACTCTTACACACTCATGCATACTATGTGTACTTTTTGCACACATGGATAAAATTACTAAACAACAGCAACAAAAAAAATAAAAACAAAAACAAACAACAACAAAAAAACACTGTTTTAATGGAAAGCCTGATAGCACCTTTAACGGCTAAACAGTCATCACCTGACACACCAGCTTCATCTGAGAGAACTAGAAACTTCAACTGAGAGACGCTCAAATTCCTCGTGCCACCGTTAATGACAACCAAAAGCAGTAATCATAGTTAAAGGGCACAAGCCACCCAAGCACAACTGTGGTTGATCCTATGGAATTAGGAAACATTGTGCAGCCTTGAAAAGAAGGTAATTCTGGCACATGCCCCATCATGGATGGACTTTGAGGACATCATGCGGAGAGAAAAGCCAGGCACAGAAATGAGAAATACTGCATTATCCCACTCTAATATCTAAATATGAAAATTCAGAACAACGAAGGCAGATCAGTGGCTGTTGAGGGAGGAGACTGGGGGAGTGACTCATGCTGTGATGATTCATGGATACAGAGTTCCGTCATGGGAAATGAGAACATCCTAAAGCCGACTGCTAAACTTGACTGCAATGGTGTCTGCAGAGCACCACTGGCCCCTCCGTCTGTCAGGAAGATCACGTGTCGCCCTGTTCTGCGCCGACGCTGCTCACGTGCAGCCTCTGGCTGGTTCCTGATGTGTCTTAAACAGTTGGGCCTTCCATCTTCCTGGATGTGAGTGAGCCAACTTATCATCTTTATGACAAAACTCCTGAAACAGTCAATATATAGGAAGGAAAGGTTGATTCTGGCTCCCGGTTTCAAAAGGTTTCAGTCCATAATCGCTTGGCCTTACTGCCTATGTGCCTGTGTGCCTGTGCTGAGGAAACACATGGTGGCAGCAGGTGACATGGCAGGCCTATTCACTTCATGGTTGCCAGGATGCAAAGACAGACAGATGAAAAAGGACAGGGTCCCATATAACCATCAGGAATCCTTGTATCTCCTAAAAGCTCCACCATCTCCCAGTAGCAGCATAAGGACTGAGCCTTTGTGGTAGATGACTTGTTTCCCCTGGCTGGACATGACATGACCATTGGCCTTTGTGAACCAGAAGTGCTGTAGTGACCTACAGGTCCTTGGTCTGTAGTAAGAGTCATGAGAGAAACGGACTAATACAGTGGCAGCTATGCCTACAGTAAGAGTGATTGTGTTTATTAGGGTTTCATTGGTTTAAAGAGACACCATGACCATGACAACTCTTTTAAAGAAAAACATTTAATTGGAGCGAGCTGGTTTATAGTTCAGAGACTTGGCCCATTATCATCATGGCAGGAATCATTCCCTATGGGCCAAGCATTCACACACGTGAGTCTATGGGGGTCGTTCTTCCACAAAACACCTCAGTGATGAAGTTGTTATTCCCTCATAGAAGGATGGAGAGAATCACCAAACCATAACTGAGGTTCTCCCACCAACTCAACAGCCACACATGGCCATTGGGAATGTTAGAGTAGGTACGAGAGGGAAGATATGTGGGATGGAGATTCTTCAACATGGCAGCTTCTGTCACTAACACCTCGGTAGAACTCTTTTGGCATTGCAGCTGCTTTGAGTCACCCAAGTTCCTGTAACTCCAATACACTCATTTGCTCGCCATGATGGACCAGGATGGAATCCTTTCTTTGTGCTGCAGTTGCTCTGTCTGTGGCAAGTAGACATGGCTTTGCTTCCCAAGGAAAGCCCCATAGCAAATTTCAGCAAAAGAACTTCGGAAAGCCTTCAAGATGCAGAGTCCCAAGGAAAGTTCTGGGAGAGCTGGCGAACTTTCAGCCTGCTCACTGGTCAGGAAAACTGTCAAGTGGCCTCCCGACCTCACATTTAAATGAAGCCTTGCCTCTTCCAAGCTGCCTTATCACAGCCATGCTTCTGGACCCTTCTTCCAGCCATACTGTTGGAGCCTCGGGCAGTGAGAAGAGAAAGATCACCAGAATGCCAAGGGGGAAAAAAAAGGCTGTTCATTCGGAGGTTGATTTTTTTTAAGTTTCAAAGGACCATAAAACTGGGCCCAAGGCAAGAAAATATATGCAGAAGGGAAATCTACAGAGTCTTAAATATGAAGTTATTAAAAATTGATTTTTAAGGATGCCAATTTTATGTTCTGATTTTATCCTAAAAAGCCAACTTTCAGCAAAGAAACACTTCAGTGCATGCTTTCTCCCTGCTGATGCTGAGGAAGTGACCGACCGCTAAGAAAACTTGTGTTAGTACCCACTGACTCTGTGTCCTCCCCTCCCCAACTTCATACGTGAGGATTCCAACTCACTGTATGATGATGTGAGGTGTGAGGTGTGATGGGCCTAAGAGGACCATGAGGGTGGAGCCATCATACATCGTAGTAATACCAACTTAAAGAGACCCTTGACCCTGTCTTACTTCTTCTACCAAATATGAACCAGAAAGCTGGCACCTTTGTATCTTGGACTTCTCATCTCCAGAACTCTAACAAATGCAGTCTGATGGTGCAGGCCTGCAGCCCTGTGAGAAGCTGAGGTTGTGGTTACAGGACTGCAAGTCCAAAGCCTTCTTGGGTAGCTCAATGAAACCATCTCGGGTTTTGTTTTTGTTGTCTTAATGTAAAAATAAAGTCTGGGCTCTGTACCTCACTGGTAATACAAACACCTAGCATGAACTAGAGTCCAATAGAAAAAAAATTGATTGGTTTATAATACATTCAACCTTACTTTATTTTTGTTATGGTAACCCAATGTATTCTTATCTCCAAAGATGCCAATGGTCACTTTATAATACATTAATTACCACTTCAGAGTCTGGAGAGTTGTCGTGAGGGCATGGGCCAGTGGAACTCTTCTCCAGCCAGAGGATCTAATAATCATGTTTCCCCTCACCTGTCACACGCTACCCTGCAGTCTCATGGCTTCCTCTGGGTCATGGGGATAGTGGTCTGTCTTTACTCTTCACTCTCAGCATTTTTAAAAACTGATGAGGAGGATGTCATCCCTATGGTTACCATGATCCACTAAGAGGGCTCCCACACACACACCCAAGCATGTGTTTTAACAAAACCATCCTATTTCTTCTCATGTTCTGGGAGGGTGGTGGTTTTTCAAGACAGGGTTTCTCTGTGTAGCCCTGGCTGTTCTTGAACTTGCTCTGTGGACCATGTTCTCTTGAACAGAGATCCTCCTGTCTCTGCCTCCCGAGTGCTGGGATTACAGGTGTATAACACCCCCTGGCCCTCATGTTCTTTCTTTTCTTCCTACTTCCTCTACCTCTTCCTGTCTCATTCTCCCCAGACTCCAGCACCCCCTACATAGCACTCTGAGACCCATTTCCTTAAAGTGTACTGTTTGAAGTTAGCCACTAGGGTAAGGCCAACAACTAATACTCACCCAAATACCCCCATCTCCATCTGACCCCATAGTGGGTACCAACAGCCTTTGAAAGAGATGAATCTTCCACTACACTGCTCAAGATTTTGGCTGGCCAGCCTTGTAGCTGTACATCAAGCATCAAGAAATAGGAGACTGAGTTACTCAATGGCATTTAAAGGAAGGGCTGGGCTCTAATAAGTTCCACTCAGCGGTGCTAGTCAAATGGAATGACTCGGTCAGGCTTTCACTGAAGCCTCTGCTCCCCTCCCCTCACATCCCCACCACTTGAGAGCAGATACTACAGGTTAGAATTTGCCTGGGCAGGCATATGTGTGGATATGTTTCTTTTTAAGTGTCACGCGGTGGTCCTAAGCTAGTGGGAAAGCAGACTATTCGGTCTCTGAGCTCAGGAGTTAGTTGCTGGGATCACTAAGGGAGCAACAACCACAAATTGAAATCACCTGGCTCTGAATGGCACCAATCCTGAGCAAGACAGATCCCCACGGCTTAAGGAGAAAGACACAGGCAACAGTGCAGGGAAAATAGGAGTCTCTCCCATTTGTCTGCAAAGGATTAGTGCTACTTATTCAAATAATTTCTTTTATGGACGTGTGTGTGTGTGTGTGTGTGTGTGTGTGTGTGTGTGTGTTATGTTATGTTATGCACATGCACATTCATACGCATGCATTTACCCCTGGGGGCACTGTGCCTGTGTATGCACAAGCATATAGATGCCAGAAGTGGATGCGTGTCTTTCTTGGTCACACGCCACTTTGTTTACTGGCATGGAGTCTGCCCCAGAACCTGAAATGAGCCCATTTTTAGCCAATTTAGATCCGTTGTCTTTACCTCTCACATGATTGGATTATAGGTAGACTACCAAGCCCTCTTGGCTTTTTTGTGTATGGGAGCTGGAGATCCAAACTCTGGTCCTCATGCCTGCAGGGTATGACAGCATTTATTATCAACTTGACAGAACCTAGATCCACCTGGGAGCTGGGGCTCTGCAAATGCCTGTGTTGGGGTGGGGATTTGTCTTGGTTGCAGTAATTGAGGTGGAAAGGCCTGCCCACAATGGGTGGCACCATTCCCTGGCTGGGCCCTGGGCTGTGTTGGTGGAGAAAGGAAGCTGAGCAACAGCATGTATTTTTCTCTGCTCCTGATTGCAGATGCTCTGTGAATAATCTAGGTCCTGCCAGTGTGACTTGCTGCTGTAAAGGACTGCAACCTTCTACTGTTTGGTAGAGTAAATGCATTAGCAATTAACTCCAAGCCTCTAATAATACACTGGTGTTACATTAAGGAAAGAAACCAAAGCACTTTCCCCTTGGTGTCATTTAAGCACGAGTGAGCCCGGATTTAAATTCTCTACTTCATTGTTGCCTGTGTCTTCTGTCCTCCTGCTGTTGTATGGATTTGAATCTGTCCCTGTGTCTGTACCTGTCTGTCTGTGACTGTGTGACTGTCCCTAATGAACAGCACAGAGAGCATCACATGGGGAAGGACGAAAGATGCTTTACAGAAATCTTTACCAAGGGATTAACTCACTGACCCAACTGACCCCAATTAACCCAAATAAACAGAATAACAAACACCATTCCTTACTGATCAATATTCAAATCAGCATTATCTATAAATAAGCAGTCTTAAGTCTTAAGTGACCTCAAGGTGCTGAGTACAGCATCTATGGTAATCATTTTGTAAGATTGCTTTCAACCTCTATTTTTGTTGCTCTCAGCAAATGGTGCGCATGGATTACTCTGGGACAAGGGCATGGAGGAGTACATAACTTGAGATTGTAGCTATGCTTCAGCTTAGGTTGTAAAAGTTGGTTACATGGGAAATCCAACGTAAGTAAGATTGACTGTTACATTGTTCTCTTAAAGGCAGGTTAAGCAAATAGGCTGAGTACACAGCAGGATAGCGGTCTTCAGTGACCTCTACGTATATTACTTCTCTAAGAAGGGGTAGTCCAGCAAAGTTCCAGTCCCTCGGAAAGTAAGAGATGTTTTCATAACATTACATTGCCACAAACCATGAGTCAAAATAAAACCTTTCTCCATTAAGTTGCTTTGGTTGGAATAGGTTACCACAGCAACAACTAAAGAAACTAACAGGCACAGCAAGTATTGACCCACAGAGTTATCCCTCCAGCCTCCCTTTTAAATATTTAAATATATACCAGGCATTAAGGTGTGTGCCTGAAATCCATACACTCAGAAGACGATAGCAAGAAGATTGCGAGTTTGAGTTCTACCCGGGAGATGTACAGAATGATGATGATAATGATGACAGAGAAGGAGGAGAGAAGCAGGAACTAAATACAGCCTAAACTAACAACTAAGGCAAATTACAAGCATTCTATGTCAGGACAGGCAGCCTCCCTGTGGAGAGAGATAAAGGGTCTTCTCATTTTCATTACCACTTCAGCAATAATTCAAAGTAGTTTAAGCATGGCTTTTATCTCATATTTTATTTAGTGAATGAAAGAAAAGCTACCAGAAATCATCTCATACGGTGTCTGAGGATAAATTTTCTGACTCAGATCTTGAACCAGATCAAATCACACTGTGCTATATGTTCATATAATCTTACTCCTATATGACTCATTGTGTTTACATGTATGCAAGTATAAATATACAAACAAAGATAAAACAAAAGATACATTCTAGCTTGTGAGAAAAAGGATTAGAAAGGGTTATTGAGCAAAATGGCAAAAGATCAAAAGACACAGAAAAGATTGGCAAGGTGGCAAAGTAAATAAAATCTCCCCACTGACCTTCATGTATGTGGCATATTGGTGTGGAATCTCAGGAGAGTTGCTGATGATGTGGTCCTATAATCCCAATACTAGAGAGGCTGAGGCAGGAGGATCACCACTAGCTCAGAAAGCCCCTATGTTAGGAAGCAAGACCTTGTCTCACTGTGAACAAAGGTGTTTGACTGAATTGACTGAGCAACAAGCCATTTCCAGTGTCTCCTCATAACAGACCATAAGGAGGTGAAAGGTGCCCCTTCAGGAGAAAGAGGTCTATACATCAGACAACCCAGTAATGTAGTGATGTGGCCTAACAGCATGAAAGCTTCTGGAAGTGCTTTTCCTTTGCTAATTTCTGATCTAATGGTGACCCTACCACCCTAGTGTGTGTGTGTGTGTGTGTGTGTGTGTGTGTGTGTGAGAGAGAGAGAGAGAGAGAGAGAGAGAGAGAGAGAGAAAGAGAGCCTTTGTATGTGCACATGTGTATGGAGATCACAGAGAATTACTGGCAAATATCCTGATTGTTCTCCGTCTTCTATGTTGAGTCAGGGTCTCTCATTGATTGGTCCAGACTGGCCAGCCAGACCCAGAAACCCTGCTGTCTCTACAGCCTCAGCCCCAGGGCTACTGACACAAGTTATTATTCTGTTTTTCTGTGTTCTATTTTTAGGGTTATTGCATGTGAGCTTTTTTTTTTTCTATTTGTGTTTTTTTTTTTCAATCATTTGATAGTTCCATCCATTTTATATAATTAATTTTACTAGTTTTTTATTTTTAATGTGAGTCCCAGTGATCAAACTCAGCTCTGCCTCAAGCCTGCCAGGCAAGCACTTTGCCAACTGAGCCCTCTACTTAGCTCTACCACTACCTTCTTATAAACAGCAGAGCAACTTGATAATGTAAAGTGAGCAGAAAATAAATGTCATTTGTTTAGGGGATCAGTTAAATTTTTTTATGAGCATTTCCTTTTCTTACTGTCTCTGGGGTCAGTGTCATAAAACGCTCAGAGATAAACTCTCATGAATATTTTCCCTCTGCAGACAGAAGAGGAAATCGAATTTCCCATTACAGCATGCACACCATTTGAACCTCCACCATCCAGGACTTATGTGCTGCCCTCAGCATAGATGACAAAAAGGTGGTCAGAGCTCAGAGTGGCTGGTGAAGTAGTTCTACTGGATTTTAATCATCTCTCAGCACTGTTAGTGGCTGTCCCCGTAAAGAGTGTGTCTCCATAATTTTCTGGCATTGTTAATGCACAAGAATTTGTAGCATTAAGATCATTAAACTACGCTATTTGCTGTGGGCTATTAAAGAGGATGCTAATCATTTAATCTTTTCTTCCCAATCCTGCAAAAGATGTTACTTGCCTGCTTCATTTCACAGTGTTTTCAGTTCTGCCTTTTATAAACCGGGCACCCTTGTCTTCAATTATTTTTTTAATTGATACAGTTTTTCTATTAAAAAAATACTTATACTGTTTTAATTTGAAAGGGGAAAGATATTTCAATGTGAATGAAAAAAACGTAACCCCCAAACACAAGTCATGCTGTTGTGTCTCATGCCACTAATTATTTAAAAGGCGACATTTGATCTTCATTCTCTATGTCATCCACCCTCTGCCAGCAAGAGAATGTGGCCTCATAAGCACAGCTCACAGGAGCAAATACGTTTAGCTCTGTCAGATTCCATTGGTTTCTGGAGTGTTTCAGACAGAGAACATAAAAAAGGGGTGACAGTTTCAGAAGCCACTAAAATTTTATACTTAGCTTTGTGACCAGGATTAAGGCATTTCAGCAAATTCCATAAGAAATCCCAGTCTCTCACTGTGTGCCCGTCACAGCCATGACAGCTCAGCAGCATCTCAGACTGCCCCTAAACAGCAAGTGTGTTGTAAAGCCTTTTATGATCATTATTAAAAATATTTTGACTCTTTTACTCAACCACTTTGGTAAGTGATACTGGTTGGGGCTGGGGGAACAAAAATTCCTTTCAACAAGACTTTCAGAATTAGGGGAAGGCTAAAGAAAAAAAAAAGCTAATTTTCTAGTAATGCAGCATGAACTGCTATCAAAATAAAGTATCTTCTCACCGTATTTATCTCCAGTAGCAATAATCCAGCAACCAGTCCCTCGCTTACATCACAGAGAGTTCAAGCACTTTATTGAAGTACAATCTAAGTTACCGAAATAAGTCCAACTCAGAAAGACCAATGTTACATGTTTTCCTTCATTTGTAGAGTCACAATTTCATATAGGTACCTAGAATCATACATGTACACAGGACATGGGAGTAGAATGAAGATGTCTGGGTGAATGAGTAGGAATAAAAGGAGAAATAGGGGTGATTATGGTCAAAGAACCTGTTACATACTTGTACAAATGTGACCTTACAAAATCTACAGTTATGCGAGATGAGTATATGACCAAAATAAATGAATAAATAAATAAATAAATAACCAAATAAACGAAAAAGGAAGAGAAAAGCCAACTACCGATCAAAGACATTTTCAGGACTGCCCCAGCTGCATCCATAGCAGCTTCAGGGAACAAAAGCTGAGAGCAGATGTAGCATCTTTGGATACAGTCCACACAGCCTGGTCTTACTTTCTCTCACTCTTCATCCAGCTCCTCTCACACCCTGTCTCTGTTGTATGACACGTGTTCTCCAAACAGACTCCCCTCAGTCCCAGCTTAAACCCCACATCCTCAGCCCTTAGGGCTGAGAGAACAAATAACCAAGTTGTCACGCCGTTTATAAAAACAGAACTCTGGCCTGTAATACACAGCTAGCACAGAGAGCACGGTTGTGACTTTTGAGAACCAGTCAAGAAATCCAGCCGGCCATGGCCATGGCTGTCACAGACAAGGAGAGAAGGCGGACATTGTCTCCACTAGCCATGCAGAAAGCTCAACCAGCTCTGCTGTTACAATAATCACAAATGGTCAGGACTAAATCACCTATGCCTGCATCCAACCTCGAGTCAACATGAGAAAGTAAAATATACACTTCTCTCCACTGTCTAGAATGCCCCCTTCTCCCTGAACACACCTCTTTCAACAGCACACAGCCTCCACTCTTTGCACACTTGATCCTCCCACCCCTCTACCTGCCTCTTCCTAAAACATGTCCAGATGGCGATGTTTGCCTTAAACAAACAGCTTTGCTTGCCTGCAGTTGGTCCTCATCACCACAAGGCAAAGATATTCTGTTCCAATAATTTCAGGCATTTCTCCAAGGATAGATCTACTCAATGATTAGACCCAGCTTTCTGAGAAATGTTCTGGTATCCACTTAGCCAGGTGTGCTAATGCACAGCCGTTGATCCCAGCACCTGGAAGGCAGAGGCACTCAGATCTCTGTGAGTTCGAGGCCAACCTGGTCTATATCGTGACTTCCAGGACAGCCAGAACTACACAGACAGACTGTCTCAAAGAAGAAGGAGGAGAAGAAGGAGGAAGCAAGTGAGGTAACACTAGCTTAAAGAAAATGTGGATGACCCTACCAAGACTTAGGGCTCAGGCTAAGCTCTATTTTGAAAGAAAAAGAAAGAAAAGAAAAGAAAAGAAAGAAAGAAAGAAAGAAAGAAAGAAAGAAAGAAAGAAAGAAAGAAAGAAAGAAAGAAACTGGAATCAGGCTGTAAAGTGATCAGATAGACAGACAAACAGAGAGATAAAAAAAAAACTAAAAAAAAAAAAAAAAGAAAAAAAAAACCCTTTCCAGTTGCCTTATGAAGAGACAGTAAACATAAAAGCAATCCAGAGAAGCTGAGTCCAGCCCCCACCTCAGTCTAGTCACCCTGGTCCTCTGTAATGCTCCCAACAATAAGAACTTTCTTCTCTACTCAAATACCATCTTTTGTATTTATAAAAATAGCTGTTTTTATTTTTCTCTTATGCTGCATTTAAGGAATCCAAAGATTGTACACTGGGGGAGGATTTTGTTGATTTTCTCAGACATTTATTCTTGTGGAGCATAAACTTTGGACCGTTAGAGTTTTCGCCTTTAACCTTGAAGGCCTGTTCTGAGCCCTCAGTAAATGTTTGCCCAAAGTTCAAAGCTCAGATGAAATGTCACCTCGTCTATCTTCTCCTCACCTCCTCAAACGAAATTATTTGTTGCTTCACCTGTTTTCAGACTGAATCTGAACCCCTGAATGCAAACTTGTCACAGGACAAGCTCTGGCTTCCACAGGCCTCTCCTGAGATGGACTGGAACCCCTGAAGTCCATTTCGCATCCTGTCTCTGACTCCTGGACCCTTTCCTATACCCAGGCACACAACTGGGTTGTCATTTTTCCTCCAGCAGGGGTCAGATTTCAGTTTTAAAGCTGTGGTATTTTTGATGAAACAGCATTGCTGTTTCATGCGTCCCCTTGTTCGGTAGAAGCCAACTCTTCCCCAGGAGTCTGCCTAACCAGCCTTCCTGCTCACCCCAGCTGAAATCGCCTCTACCTCACGATTAACCTAGCCACGGGTTAAGTTCCAGAACTGGGCTTTCCAGGAAGCCCAGCCAAAATCACAAACACTGCCTAAGGACATAATCTCCACCCAGGGGTGCTATTCATCTGCCTTGGGCAGCCCAGGGTGTTCTCTCGAGCAGACTTCTCCCTCAATACCTGTTGCCACCTTGCATTTATTTATAATCGCTGTTCTTCAAGTAAGGAGCCAAAAGATCAGTTAGGCACTGGGTGAGGGAGGGAAAGAGGAGAATGAAGGGTGGGAATGTAACAGCCACAGAACATGACCGGGTTAGCAATGTATCAAGTCACAGGGCAACAATGTGGAGCCCCTGCATGGCTCTGAAAAATGGCTTCGAGTTTGATGCTGAAGGCAGTGCTGCCTTTGGGCCCTGCCCCAACCCCACCAGCTCTCTGCTGGTGGAATTTGCTGAGCAAGGCAGGAAGAGGGAGATGTCAAAGCAGGAGCAATCAAGGCCACTGAAGATAGCTCTAGTCTCAGACATTGCACACCTGGAACCGGAACAGTAAACCCAGAGTAATGATGGAGAACACTAGGCTTTCACCCTGACCTCCCGCCTTCAAACAAGGGCAGGCAGTGTCTCAGGCTCAGAACCCACTTGCTTCATTATTCTGAGTTCATTTCTGGAATTTCCATAGGAAAGAGGTACACGGACATGCCACTAGCTGGCAGTACTGTCTGGATGGTCACCAGACAATGACCTTCGACACTTGATACTCAGCTCAGAATCCTGCAGGGTAGGGAGGGGTCCAGTTTAGGAGATTCCTCATCCCATCAGACATTTTCTTTTCTGTTTTCTATTGGCTTTCTGCTTAAGCTTATGGGAAGAGTCCGTAGTTCTAAAGTTGTCATTACACTACAAAGCAAACACTAAAATCTCATGAAGAGCCAGGAAAACCACAAGTCAGATCTTGCCTCACTTCCTAAAGCCTGCCTTGACCCTCGCAGAGCAGAATTCTCCTCCCTCCTCAGGTCCCACAATTTGTTTTATCGTCAGCCTATCTATTGATGACACATTATAATTTGCAGGTTTGCATGTCTGTCTGCTCACTAGAATCCAAGCCATGCAAAAACAGGTGTGTGGTCCAAGCTTCCAACGCCAGGAATGAACAAGGGCCATAGGAGGAGGTTAAAAAGAATGGGACAGATCAGAAATAGATAAACATGCTTTATTTACCTGCGCACACACCGCTGGGCAAGCAGTTGCCAGCAGGCACCCAAGCACACATGGGCAGGCAGGCTACACACAGATGGACAGACTGGCAAATAGGCCAGTCTGGTGAAGGAAAAGACACACACCTCTGACTCAATGTTGTATTTATACAGAATCTCACAAAGCAGTACTCTAGCAGGAACAGTTATAACAGATGAGATGACTGTTTACTTTGGGGTTCCTCAGACATCCGGCACTGGCCATTTAATGGAGACTCATACTGCAGTTGTGGTGTCTAAATATAAACATATGACCTTTTGTTTCCTACAATGGCTTTCACCATTTCTAACTTTTTAAATTCTTTCATTATTATCATTAATTCACTTTGTATCCCAGCTGTAGCTCCCTCCCTCTTCTCTTGGTCTCACCCTCCCTCCCTCTTCTCCAGCTATGTCCCTCCCCTAGTCCACTGATAGGGAAGGTCCTCCTCCCCTACTATCTGACCCTAGCCTATCAGGTCTCATCAGGACTGTCTGGATCCTCTTTCTCTGTGGCCTAGTAAGGCCACCTCACCAGGGAGAGGTGATCAAAGAGCAGGCAACAAAATGCATGCCAGAGACTGCCCCTGCTCCTCTTACTAGAAACCCCCATGGAGACTGAGCAGTCCATGGGCTATGTCTGAGCAGGGAATCTAGGTTATTTCCATGCATGGTCCTTGGTTGATTCATTAGTCTCAGAAAAGACTCCTGGGCCAGATTTTTTCGCTCTGTTGGTCTCTTGTGGAGCTCCTGTCCCCTCCAAGTCTTTCTATCTCCTCCTTCTTCCATAAGATTCCCTGCACTCTGCCCAAAGTTTGGCTATGAGTCTCAACATCTGCTTTGAAACCATGCTGGGTAGAATCTTTCAGAGGCCCTCTGTGGAAAGCTCCTGTCCTGTTCCCTGTCTTTTCCCACTTCCGATGTTCATCCTGTTTGCCCTTCTGAATGAGGATTAAGCATCTTCCCTAGGGTCCTCCTACCAATTTTTTAACTCTAGCACTTAGCACTGTGCCTGGCATTTCACAGAAACTTGGAAAATACAATCATGTAAATAGAAGGAGTTGAACAAATTCTAAAAAAAAAAAAAAGCCCTCCTCTCCATCACTCACTACTGAAGTGAGCAATTGAAAATCAAGTCGCTTTCATATCCCCACGTGGCAACTTTTGTTTTACTTACTAAAGAAATAGACATATTTTTTAAATAAACTGCTATAAATAATGCCAACATTTACAAAAGAGACACCAAATATCTCCACTCCCAAAGAGGCTGGGATTTCGAGAACTATAATTAAGAATTCCAGCCACAGAGCTGGTGTGCTTGGAATCCCAGTGCCGAGGGACCAAAGCTGAGACATGACAATTCTAAGCCGAACTGAGCTACAATAAAAGACCCTATCTCAAAAAACAAAACACACACACAATAAAAATAAATTAAGAAAACAATCTCACCCTCAATGGCAGCTTTCAAATTTACTGGCTTGAGCTACCTCTCTAAAGCTGATATTTGAACTTCAGACTCTGGGACCCAGTCAACCATCAGCACCAGATTGGCATGAACAAGGCTGAAGAATCAACACATCTTCAACAATGCCTCTCAACAGCTGCCATGTTCCTTGAGGCAGTGTTACTAGAGAAGGAAGCCACTAGAAGTACAAAATAGGAGCCAGAAGTTCTGAGTTCGAGTCCTTGTCATTTACTAAGTGTGCTGCTTTTTACTGTCACCAACTGTGCTGGGATTCCTTTGCCACTGGCAAAGTAATGAAATTAAATAGTGCCCAGCGTCCCTAGCAGGGCTGTTGTTAAGATCAAATGTGAATAAGGAAGTGGCTGTGGTAATAAGGTAACTGGGGGATGAGCCTGCCCCACACGTTGAGCTCTGTATTGGCTCTAA
This sequence comes from Meriones unguiculatus, assembly GCF_030254825.1. NCBI lineage: Eukaryota > Metazoa > Chordata > Mammalia > Rodentia > Muridae > Meriones > Meriones unguiculatus. The sequence continues at coordinate 54,128,161 of NC_083366.1, read as the reverse complement.
GAGATCATGGTCTCTCCACACAGAGGATAGACAAGGACAGTAGTCCTTAGCAGCTGTGCACTGAAGGCAATGTGCCCGCAGGCTCCTGTGTTTACACAGTTGGTCTCTAACTGAGCACGGACCCAGAAGACTGAGATAAAGTCTTCCTGGGGGAAGCTACCACTGAAGGCAGGTTCAGGGTTTTATACCCCTGCCCCATGTCCTGTCACTTCTTGCTCCCTGACTTGTGGCCACCAGCAACCTCAGGCCCCAGCCACCACCCCTTCCTCATTGTGATAGACTGTAACTGTGAGCTCAAGTAAACCTCCCTCCCTTGTGCCATAAAAACAATGAGAACAGCTAGGGCAGCAACAGGAACACACACACACACACACACACACACCGCCCCCAGTTTTTGGAAATTGAATCATTCCCCAATAAAGTAAAAACCCAGGAGCAAGCTACTGATGGGGCTTTCAAATACAGCAAAAAGCAACGGCATGAGAGATCCTTCATTCTAGAACTTTCCAAGAGCCTGGATTGCAATTCCTGGATAGCCACACTGAGTAGTGAAAGATGGACTCTGCAAGGGCAGGCTGACATGTTGGCCTTTGTGCACTTGAAGGTATGTGAGGGAATCAGGCTGTTCCACAAACTGGCCATCTTTGATACTGCTCTAACACCAATCACTCCACTGATTAAATTCCCTCATTTAATACTGCTGCAAAACAACAACAACAACAAAATGAGGAGAATTCATTCTATTCTTTTTTGCTTTTAATTGTATTATGAAGATACTGCTGTGAAATTAATCTCTCCATCTTTCATTTTTCTGAGAACATTTCCAAAGAACGTTTCATGCTTGTCTCCCAATCTGCTTAAGTCGTGTGCCCTAGTCAGGTGAGTGAACTGACTGATACTGATTGATGATTGGATAATTGATTCATGAGTTTTGCAACAAGAGCAAGCAAGTGCTCAGATGGTGAAGGCTTTCTTTCACTGAACAAGTTGGAGCTTCACAGACAACTGGGGGTTGCCCAAAGAGATCAGCTCAGTGCAAGCCACAGTGTACTACATCATGATGGGATGGGATGGAGAGACCTCATCTGGAGACAGTGATTCTAACAGAGTCAGCTTGGCAGGGGTGATTTTACAGAAACAAGAGCTGCTGCCTCAAAAGGAAAAGAAAATACAGCTCACCCAGCTAATCTTCAATTTCAGAGAAAAACATGTCATCTCCTGGCATTTTTGATTCATGCCATATCGGGACACAGTTGCTGCTTAAAAATTATATGTTGGTTGTTGGAAATTAAAACTCACTTAGGTATCCTGAATTTTTCCTAGCAACCACGTAGCAACAGCGCACTCTCCATTTTATTTTTTCCCTTTCTCTGTCTTCTCTCTGCCTTGGCTGCCTATTAAACTCACAGGGAAAAGTTTCACAATGCTGATGCTCAGAGCACATGCTAGGCCAATTAACACAGGATCCCTGGGCTAGGACCCAGGCTTTATGATTGCTAGGGATGAGAATCATTGTCACACTGTGGGGTTGCAGCCAGTAAATTGAACTCTAAGAAGAGGAGATTGTGGTAGGCTTTCCCAAGCTTTATTTCATTAGGATGCAGCTTGCGTTTCTCATGTAAGCTGATCTTACTATGAAAACCTGAGCCACACACCTCTGAATAAGTAAGCACTGACTGAACATTGTGATGGCACCGGGGGATCGGGCATGGAAGAGGGACATAGCCATGTCTCTCAGAAGTTCATCCTCAGATGTGCCCTGTCGTTCTTCTTTCCAGGTAAAATCTTGAGCCAGAATAGAACGAAACCCGTAGAATAATGCCCCATGTGTATGAGGACACTTGAATTATGGGAAAGGTAACACAATAGAGTGGGGTTGCAAAGGTGGAGATAGAGAAGGGGTGGGGGAAGCAGGGAGGAGGAAGAGAAGGACATCTAGGACATCTCTGCCTTAAATCAATCTGGGGAGTCAATAACAGAAAGCAGCTAAGACTCCCAGTCAGAAAGAATCCCTGTAGCAACCCAAGATGGCAGACAAAACATAGGCACTGGACCATCTGCTAGAACTCCAGAGAACAGAGTTGGCAAAGGGGGGAGGGGGAGGAGCCTGCAGAACAGCCATCAGAAGGGATGGTGACAGATGACAGTCCATAACAGCAAAGACTCTAAGAAACCTTAAGAAGCAGACAAGGGCACAGGAAGATGGTTCTACTCTAAAGTACCTGCCTTACAAGTGTGAAGACCTGGCTCCTGATTCCTAGTTCCCATATAAAAGCCAGGCACAGTGATGTGTGTAACTGGAGTGCTGAGAAGCTGAAAACAGAAGGATCCCAGATGCTCTCTGGCCAGCCAGCCTAGCCAATTGGTGAGTTCAAGGTTCATTGAAAGACGTCTCGAGACAGAGAGTGGATAGAGGAAGACACTCAATGTCCACCTCTGCCCTCAACACACACGCATATGCAGTCTGTCCATTTTATATAGATATATGAGCCAGACGTGGTGGTGTGCACCTCTAATCCCAGCACTTGAGAGATGGAGGCAGGTGGGTCTCTGTGAGTTTGAGGTCAGCCTAGTCTACAGAGTTAGCTCCAGGAATTCAAGGCTTCGTGCACACACACACACACCAGAATAAAACCTGCCTCAGAAAATAATAAATAATATATTTGACACGAAGGTAAGGGTGAAACTATCTAGAGGAATAAAAATGACTGATGGGAGGAGGGAAGAGAGAGAGAAAAAGGAGGGTGGGGGCTTGGGACAGATATGTTCAACATGTAAAATGTTATGTTCCTATGTAATATAATACCATGTACATGAATACATACAATAAAATTTTTAATAAAAAAAAACCAAACAGGTAGTATTATAGATTAACTATGAAAGGCAAAATGGAAAGTTTCATAGGATAATTAATTTTAAAATACAAGTTGAATTCTAAACAAAGCGGTAGAGGCTTATAAGGAGCTATGGCAGTGAATGTCCCCTGGGGAAGAAAGACTATGAAAGACATTATGAAAAGGTTTGGCTCCTGGAAGGTTGACCATACTCCACTGGAGGGCCCTACCCATGATAGATGAACAGCACAAACTGGACTCAGTGGGTTATTTAAAGGGGGGGGGTGCTGGAGAGGTGAGGGTAGATCTTGGAAGAGTCAAGGGGACTAGTGGGGGTGTGAATGGGGTCAATGTACATTGTATAAGGCTAGAGAGATGAATCAGCAGTTAAGAGCCCTTGCTGTTCTTACAAAAGATCTACGTTTCATTCCTGGCACCGACATCAGGTGGTTCCCACTGCCTGGACTCTCTTTCTAGGATTATCCAAGGCCCTCTTCTGACCTCTAGGGGTGCCAGGCACACATACAATGCACATGCGTACATGAAAGCAAAACACTCACCCATGCAAAATAAAAAGAAACAAAATACATTGTATGAAATTCTCAAAGAACTGATAAAATAGTATATTAAAAACTTCAAGTTGAATCATTTCGTTCCCCCGCTCAAAAGCATCCCAAGGTATCTCATGCCACTTAGAGAGAGCCCTAAACCTTCCTCGTGACCCCCTGAAGTTAACCTATAAGCCAAGAGCTGGTAGCTCTCTGGATCAGGACATCAATGCTCCGTTACAGCCAGCCCGGCTCCCTTTCCAGCCACTCCCTGTGCCTCAGACCACCCTTTCCCAGTGTTCACACAGCACAGGTTCTTGGGCTCAATCCATTGTCACTTTCCCACTACCCAGCACCTTCATTTGAATTGCTCCTTTCCCGGACACACTCTCCATCTCTTTTATTTATCTCCGCCTCTCTTACTGTTACTTCCAGGACTTACAACCTTCGTCCATTTACTGTCATTTACTTCCACACAAGTATTGACTGCCGCTCACTGCCCACATGGGAAGGTAAGCTCCGTAAGGGCAGGGACATTTGTCCCTTAGCTCCCTACTCTGTCCTCCACACTCAGAAGAATGGTTGGCAGGGAATGGGTCCACAATATTCTCCGAGTGAGTGTCTCGATGCATGAGTGAATGAAGCAACTTATTAAATGAAACTTGGGTGAAATGTTAAGAAAAGACTGTCACTAAAGATGATACCATATTGAGGTATCAGCATTGAGGTTTTAAATGAATTGGTCTTAAATGAATCCGTTTCTTGTCAGTGTCAAGCTTGACCGGTCATTCCAAAGACAAAGTGATCAAGAGGCCCAGAGGAAGCCGGGAAAGTCTTGAACTATCATCAAAGCTCCAGAGGCTTTTGTCTGGCTTAGACTAATATCTGACATCTCTGAGCAAAGATCATATCCCCTACCATAGAGTTCCATCTTCTAAATACCGAGTACATTAAGTTAGTTTATGTGGAAGTCTCCGGGAAGCTAAGCTCCTATAATGCACACATTCTATATTAACTTGAGATAGACAATACTAGACAACCAGGATACATCCTGCTAGCTACAGTCCACAGATACGGACTTGGCCTCCAGTAAATACCATGCGTTTGTTCCCAATGAAGCCTGTGGTCACAAAATTTATGAGAAAAACTGACTACACGACCTGATGCTTGGCCCCATCACCCTGACCAAAAGGAGAAATGGGGCTCCTGCTCATCCCTGCTCTTTCCACCTAAAAATTGACTACTGAAGCACCAGCTCGATGGTTAAATGGTGGACAACTGCCTACAGTCTGTGAAACCGGATCTGATCACTGACACTTCGAAAATGAATGACTGAGTGAAATAATGAATGAACAAATGAAACAAAGGATCATGAACACTAAGGAAGCATATCCCTAGATCTCTGAAGCAGAGGAGGAAGGAAAGAGGCCACGTAGAACAGACTAATTTTGTCACTGGGGCTTGTGGACTATTCTAGATGAGCTGAGTGTCCAGGATCACACACACACACACACACACACACCAGCCACACACACACAAGCCCGTCTGCTCTCATGTAGCCTTAGTATTAGAAGAAGATGTCCAGAAGCTGCTAATTCAAATTGTTGTCTTAGCAGCAGCTCTGGGGTGTTCCTGGGTTACACTCTTAATAGCTGGAGTGATTTTTTTAATCAATTGTTTTATAACCGTCCAAAATCATGGGTAATTCTGCTCTCTATGCAGACGTCCTGTGTGTGTCATCACACTGCAGGTTTCAGGAAACCTGAAAAGGTACAGGCGATGTCATAGCATGGCCTCTAAAATTTTGTACTGTTGGCTGTCGTCTGAAATGCAAACATACCACCCCAATAAACAATAAATGTTTAGTTGATGGGTATAATGTCTTGGTTTCTGCTGTCTTTAGGTATCAGCACTGTTTGTTCCCTAAGTTGGGTAATTAATGGGAAGAGTGCACTCCTGTGGCCTCCAGACAGCCTTAGGTCATAGAGCAGCATTGAGTTATCAGGATGTGAACTGAAGATAGACACGGCTCCATATTTATCAATACCATACTATAAAGAGCACCCCATCCCTCTATGAAGTATTTCTCTCTAAGGTGGAAGGTGTCCTAGGAACTTGGTTATGAGAATTGGTTACGGTTGAATCAAGACTATTGTCAGACCGAGCTCACATGACTATGTTTGGCTGTGGGTCTTAGTGGGGGTGATGCAATAACAAAATACCTGAGGCTAGGCAAGTTATAAAGAAGAGTCTGGTTTGCCCTGTAAGTCTCCACAAAATTGGGCAGCTGCATCTGGTTTGCTATGTCAGCTCATGATAGAGAAAGGAGAAAGAAGACGTAAACACGTGGAAGGAACACAGACAGCCACAGTAGGGAAATGCACCGCCTTTATAACAACTAAGTCTCGAGGAAGGTAGCCCAGTCCCATCAACTCTCATTCTTACAAAGCCTAATTTTGGCTCAAGAGAACCAACCCAGTCTTTCAAGAATGGCAGCAATCCATCTGTTTATGAAGATGCTGCAAGAAGACTGAATCGTCTCTCCTGACATCCTCTTCCTTAGGATACCAGCACCTCTCAATAGCCCTACCCTGGGGGGCCAAGCTCCCAACACATGAAAGCTTAGAGAATAGCATATCTAAACCACAGCACCACACAAACCATCAAGGGTAACACTTTCAGTCCAACATTATTTAACCTAAAATCAGCCTGGTTTTAATTCACTCTTTTCACCCTATTATGGAAGTGAACGTGACCCTAGAAACCACATTCCCCATTTACCTGTCACAGCATAAATGATAACTCTGGATCCCAAAGAGGTAGGCTAGTTTCCCTGGCATCGGGAACCAGCTGCTGGCCTCCCCAGCACCAGGCCTGCGGCTCCTTATTCTCTATCCAAAGCTCTTTCTGCAGTGAACGTCTCAGCTTTTGGTGTAAATAAATTTAATGAGGCATTTCCTAAGAAGAGAGAGAGAGGAAGAAGGCAACTGAGTGGGTACTGGGTTCCTGAAGTAGGTGCAGAGGCACGGAGAGAAAATGAGTAGACCCAATTCACAAATCCTGCCCGGGGCTAGACCTTTATACATTTAATATAGTGTGATAGTGATAATAGACCCACTCAGTCCTTCCTCCCTTTCCAGGGACCAAACCTGCCTGCTCTTGTCGATGGTCAGAGAGAAATGCTATGCAGGGCAATGATACTCCATCTCCGTTTTGCCCTTGATGTCCCAGGGCACATGTTCCTTGAGGGTTAGAATTCTTTAGCTGACTTCGAGCCGACTTCTCTTCCTCACACCAACGACTTGTACCCAAGAGTGTATATCTATTATAATTGCTACCTAAAGAGAATAAGAATTACAGATAAGTAATTTTCTTTTTCTACCCCAAACCCCTGGAGGCATTTTAGCAGCTAATGCGGACAATGACAGGCATTTCTGCTATAATTTATACAATTCCACTTTTCTTAATCATGGATTTTGCATCTCTTACGTCACCTGCTTAAAATGGAAGCAGTGTGGTGGTGGTGGGGGGACATGCGTGTCTGCTTTTGCATGTATAGTTCCCCTTGTAAAGTGTTGCAAATGTCCACATGATCACGAGAAACACACACAAGCACCTTTTCAGAAATGGCCTTCCTCTAACTGCAGACAAAGCCCCTTGAAACAGCTTACAAAATATGTGTTTAGATGCTTCGGTGGGATACCCCACCTCAAGGAAATGTCTTAAGGAAATATGAAAAGTTAAAAAGTGGACCATTATGTTGATTTGTCTTTGTTGAGAAAATCCTCATGGAGACATAGTGGAAACCCCCTGGTAGGCTACAACATGGGAGAAAATTTTGGAAATGCCTGACAGGGTCAGGGGGGACTGTGGTTTAGTTTCTTGTTGCTCTTATTGTTTCCACATCTAGCACAGTTCCTGGTGCATGAAAATGTCAGTAAATATTGCTGATCTGCAGTAACTTCACCAATGGACACTGAAATGGTGCAGTAGTCTGACCTCATGCCTCACCTTCCCACCTAGTCCTTCAAAGGCAGCTTGATGCAGCGAGCCCCAGAGAAGCCAAGCAAGCGTTCCCTTGCAGGAGCATCTTCAGGTTCTACACAGCCCAGGAGCACCTGAGATCTGAGCCTGCCGTTGGAGACACACCAAGGACTCATGAGCTCAGTTTAGTGGGTCAGCAAATGGGGCTTTATGGGACTCAACACTCTCAAATGGAGTGCAAAAGAGGACTTTTCTTGGCATAAGAAAATGAACTCATTGTGAGATGCTCACTATTTTCTTGAGATCCTGTGACTGTGACGATATTGGACATAGAATCTTTGCCCATGAAATTAAGCAAAGGACACCAAGACAACGGGCTCAGCCTAGAGTATCCCGGTGTGTCCTAAATGTGATAACAAATGTCCTTATAAGAGAGAGGAAGGGGGACATTAGTGACAGAAAGAAAGAAAAAGGGAGGACCACGTAACAACAGAGGCAGAGAATTCAGTGACATGCCACAGGTCAAGGCATATTAAGCCCAGAACACATAGGCAAAGCTCAACCCTGGCTCTCGGGAAGGAGGGTAGCTCGACAGACACCTTGATTTTGAGTTTCTGGAATTTAAAGTAAAGGAATTTCATATCTATATCAGATCTGAAGTAATAAACGTCTAATGTTTTAGGCTTGTTTTATTGATTTTTAAGTTCACGTACAAAGGTTTCCCTATGGCACTTTCATACATATGTGTCAGTATATTTTCATATTGCTCATCCCTGCCCACGTCCATTGTTTTAAGCTAATAAATATTGGCATATTTGTCACAGCATCAGTCAAGAAACTAATACAGACCTTGGTCTAGAAGACGCAAAGCCATGAGTATTAAACGCTCCAGGATCAGACTTGTCTTCTCTAAGTCTTCACATGAATCCCATGAATGACATTTGTTCTAGAACAATGTGTGCAACACTTTTGAAAAGCTGTAGTTTCCCGTAGGAAGCTGAAACATTCAAAGACTCGCAATCTGATACAACCCAAAAAAAGGAAAAGGAGTTCATGCATCCATTCACTCTGAGCCACCACAACCCACAGCCAAATAGTCTGTCCTCAATCTGTTTCGCTCTAGCAGGAAACTTGGAAAAGCTCAACAGTCTGTTCAGTAAATACTTTGTTGAACTTTCTGGGTCTCAGGGTATACTCAGAACTCTGCTTTGCCCACTTTAAGAATGGATTGTCATCTGCCCTAGTCGGTAAAAGTTGGGGATGGAGCTTGGAGAAGGCTCAGGATGTGCTGTGTTGGATCAAACCCAGGCTCTGATATGAGCAGGCCAAGCACTCCACCACTGAGCCCAACTCCTACATCCTCCTCTTGTCCAATGTGTGCCAATAGCAAACCTTGCTCTAATTTGCAAGTAGCTATCATAGCTTAGAGCGGGTGCCTTCCTTCAGGCAATCCCTTAGCTTCCTATGAGGACTGTGTGCACATCATTTTGACATCCATGTGAAACCAGAGCAGGTGAGGCACTAGCCCTACAGAATATCATCACTGCTCCAGGTAATGTAAAGGACTCTACATTAGTGTGAGAACGCAGAGGGCAATGCTTTGGGCATAGTAGTCTCTCAATAAACAGACAGGGAACTGAATTAAGAAGGCAGTTAAAACTAGACTCTAGGGAGAATACCCAGCTGGAGGAAAACAGAATAATAATAATAATGATGATGATGATGATGATGATGTTTTGTTTTGTCACAATTATTATTATGTTGCTTCTGTCACAATTATTATGTGACAAAATAAAACCAGCAAGCTTATTTGTAACCTGCGTGACATTTCCCCTATACTTTTTTAGAAAACAGAGGAAACAGGAGAAGGAAGGAGGAAGTGAGCAAGACCAAGACGAACAAGATCTTCCAAAATGCACGGCGTCTCTCTAGTGATAGGTTAGCGCTCAAAACATTTCAACAACACGGTCCCTTTGACCCCACACCCACCCCAAGTCACAGCAAACCGAAACTAGAAAGAGGCTTTTTATCCTTCAGCAAACTCTGCGGATGCTGACGGATCGCTGGCTTCATCCTGGTGACACTGTCTGTGAAAATGATTTGTGCACAAAGGGGTGGTCCGATGGGATGATGCAAGGAGCCCTCGGTGAAAGAACACAAGAGGGATGGCTGGAACCCATAAGGAATAGATGGGTACAGAAACGCTGACTGGACGACTGCCCTGCTGCGTTTGTTCGTTTCTGTATTTATTCATTCTTTCTTTCGCTCGCTTGCTCTTGGAAGAGCTAAGGCCCAGGGTGCGTGCTAAGGGCTCGCTCTACTTCCCAGCTGAAGGAGGCCCACCCCAGCCTCCTCCTGCTCCCTGGATCCACTTTCAAAGTCCAAATTCTTTTGGATTTTACCCTCCAGAAAAATCACAGGATACAAAACTTCGCACACTATAGAAACAAGCCCAGGTTCTAGGATTACCTGCCCCTCCTCGGCTCTGCAACCGTAAACAAGTAACAAGCTTACCCATTACACCAACTTCCGGTGGTTATAATGAGCCAAGCTGCCCTTGACTCCATAAAATGTCAAAACTGTATCAATGTTTGTTCTTCCTCACTTACTCAAGATGCTCTTTAGCCTAGGAACATGTAAGAAAAGATATTAAGTTGAAATTTTCGTCAAATATAAATTAGCACACTGCTTCTGTGAGGTACAGCTGATAAATCACAGGCCATCCAGTTCAACCTGTAGACTCCCTCCAGCTTCCTGAACTGGGGAAGTGTGGGGTTCCCCTCTAGGGCTCCTCACCCCCATTCTACTGGCATTTCAGTTAAGGCTGCAGAACACACTGGGAGAAGTTTGTCTTTAGGGTTCAGATGGACCTGGGTTTAAGTGTTCATCATTTCTCTATGTCTCTGCTGCTCCATCTGTACAAAAAAAAAAAAGACAATTCTTATATTTTTGGTTGTGAGCCTAGTCTTTAACAGCTGAGCCATCTCCAGCCCTAACACAGTGGTTTGCTCTTTGATCACCTCCCCTGTCAATGTGGCCTCCAGGCAATCCTGATGAGACCTGATAAGCTATGGTCAGATGGCAGGGGAGGAGAACTCCCCCCTTCAGTGGACTAGGGGAAGGGGATACCGGGAAAGAGGGAGGAAGAAAGGGACTGGGAGGAGATGAGGGAGGGGACTACAATGGGATATAAAATGAATAAACTGTAAATAATAAACAATAAATAAATAATAAGTAAAAATAAAATTATAAGTGAATGAATAAAAAAAGACACCATGCTGGGTGGTGATGGTGGCAGTGGAGGCAATAGAGCACACCTTTAATCTCAGCACTAGGGAGGCAGAGGCAGGCGGATCTCTGTGAGTTCGAGGCCACTCTGGTCTACAGACTGAGTTCCAAGACAGCCAGAGCTGTTACACAGACAAACCCTGTCTCAAAAAAAAAAAAAAATTAAATTAAATTAAAGCAAGGAAGAAATAAAAGAAAAAGAAGAGCGAAAAGGGGGAGTATCACTCATGTGGGGACAGTTTCATGGGACAGATAGTCACAGCAGCACATGGAGGAGCCCAGCTCCTTCTATGTTTTTTTTCCCATTCTCTTTCACGCCTCTCGTCTTTGGTTTCACAGCCACCTTAGTCCACGGGCTTCCTGACCAGGCCCCTGCTCCTCCCAGTTTCATTTTCATTCGGTGTTTTGCCTGGAGTAGCCTTTCACTATGCCTAACCTTCTGAAATTCTGTCCAGTCTTCAAGACTCCAATTAAACGCCCTCTTTCTCATAAAGCTTCCCCTCTACCTCCTGGAAGCTAAGCTCTCTTTACCTTTTCAATAAAGCTGCACATTGTACTTAAATAATCGTTAACAGTATTGTCCTCAAAAGAGAATTTTCCGAATTAGAAGAAGATATCAGAAGATGGAAAGATCTCCCATGCTCATGGCTTGGCAGGATTAACATAGTAAAAATGGCCAACTTACCAAAAGCAATCTACAGATTCAATGCAATGCCCATCAAATTACCAGCACACTTCTTACAGACCTGGAAAGAAAAATTCTCAACTTCATATGGAAAAACAAGAAACCCAGAATTGCTAAAACAATCCTCTACAATAAAAGATCTTCTGGAGGTATCTCCATCCCTGATCTTAAGCTGTACTATAGAGCAACAGTAATAAAAACTGCATAGAAAGAGAACGGTGGATCAATGGAACCGAACAGAAGACCCAGAAATAAACCCACACATTTATGGACACCTGATCTTTGACAAAGATGCCAAAACCATACACTGGAAAAAAAGATAGCATCTTCAACAAATGGTGCTGGTCTAACTGGATGTCTACATGTAGAAAAATGCAAATAAATCCATACTAATCACCCTGCACAAAACTAAAGTCCAAGTGGATCAAAGACCTCAACATAAAACCAGACACATTAAATCGGTAGAAGAAAAAGTGGGGAAGACCCTAGAACTCATTGGTGCAAGAGACAACTTCCTGAACAGAACATCAACAGCACAGGCTCTAAGAGCAACAATCAATAAATGGGACCTCATGAAACTGAAAAGCTTCTGTAAAGCAAAGGACACCGTCATCAAAACAAAACGACTGCCTACAGATTGGGAAAGAATCTTCATCAACCCTTTTTCTGACAGAGGGCTAATATCCAGTATATATAAAGAACTAAAGAAGCTGAAAAGCAGCAAACCAAGTAATCTAATTAAAAAATGGGGAACAGAGCTAAACAGAGAACTCTCTGTAGAGGAATATAGAATGGCAGAGAAAAACTTAAAGAAATGCTCAACGTCATTAGCCATCAGGGAAATGCAAATCAAAACGACCCTGAGATTTCACCTTACACCCATAAGAATGGCTAAGATCAAAAACTCAAGAGATAACACATGCTGGAGAGGTTGTGGAGAAAGGGGAACCCTCCTCCATTGCTGGTGGGAATGTAAACTTGTTCAACCACTCTGGAAATCAATCTGGTGCTTTCTCAGACAACTAGGAATAGAGCTTCCTCAAGATCCAGCCATACCACTCCTAGGCATATATCCAAAAGAGGCTTAAGTACACAATAAGGACATTTGCTCAACCATGTTTGTAGCAGCTTTATTTGTAATAGCCAGAAGCTGGAAACAGCCCAGATGCCCCTCAACTGAAGAATGGATGCAGAAATTATGGTACATCTACACAATGGAATATTACTCAGCAATGAAAAAATAAGGAAATCATGAAATTTGCAGGTAAATGGTGGGACCTGGAAAGGATCATCCTGAGTGAGTTGTCCCAGAAGCAGACAGACACACACAATATATACTCACTCATATAGACATGTAATATAGGATAAACCTACTAAAATCTGTACATCTAAAGAAACTAATCAAGAGAGAGGACCCTGACTAAAATGCTCAATCCCCATCCTGAAAGGCAAAGAGGAAGGACATCAGAAGAAGAAGAAAACAGAAACAAGCTAGAAACCCACCACAGAGGGCCTCTGAAAGGCTCTGCCCTGCAGACTATCAAAGCAGATCTTGAGACTTATGGCCAACTGTTGGGCAGTGTGCACGGAATCTTATGTAAGAAGTGGGAAATAGTAAGATCTGGAGAGGACAGGAACTCCACAAGGAGAGCAACAGAACAAAAAAATCTGAGCACAGGGGTCTTTCCTGAGACTGCTATGGAGATAACCTAAGACCCCTGCACAGATGTAGCCCATGGCAGTTTAGTGTCCAAGTGGGTTCCATAGTAATGGGAAGAGGGACTGCTTCTGACATAATCTGATTGGCCTGCTCTTTGATCATCTCCCCCTGAGGGGGGAGCAGCCTTACCAGGCCACAGAAGATGACAATGCAGCCACTCCTGATGAGATTTGCTAGACTAAGATCAGAAGGAAGGAAAGGAGGACCTCCCCTATCAGTGAACTTGGGGAGGGGCATGCGTGAAGAAAGGTGAGAGGGTGGGACCGGGAGGGGAGGAGGGAGGGGCTTACGGGAAGATACAAAGTGAAAAAAGTGTAATTAATAAAAAAAAAAAGAGAGAATTTTCTTATCTGCAGTTTCCAGTATCATTTCCTCACGGGATTGTCACACTTCAGGTACGTAAAGCAATGTTTTTGGAGTGACTGAATCAGTAACAGATTATATGTATTTGTAGAATAATTTTCTGTAAACTGTCAATGACAGAAGTTTAGAGTATCTGAATGGAACCAGAAACTATTTTCCATTTTACTTAGTATACATACATTAAAGAATCAACACATGCTTACCAGCAAATTTAGGAAGGTTTTTAATGGCTTCCTTCACTATTGCAAATATTTCATAGTTTCTCATTTTCTAAGGAGAAAAGCAAATTAATTTAATTATGTCACTTTCTAGCACTAGACAGCTCTGGGATTTCATGTATGAGAAATCAAAGTAACCGGCACTTTCATTAATCTGGTGGAAAACATGTCAAAATATCACCTGTCTTTGTACACACTCGTGAATTGACTACATTTTCCCTCTTTTAATTTGTTTGGGGTCCTACAAATGGCATATTAAACACAGCTAATGTACCTAGTTTCCCAATAGTCTCTGTGAATCCTTAAGTTCTGTTTCAATGTCAAAAAAAAACTTTAATATCTTAAAAAATACTCAATGTAAAATTTTCAGAGTTATAAACGGAAAACAACACTTCCTTAAAAAGCTCAAAGACTGGGAAACGGAGCCAACACGTAATTTCTGCCATCCCGACAGAAAGGCATCTCCAGCATCTCGTGTAAGCACAACAGAGCCCTTCTCTCCAACGCACGAAAGTCAGTTCTCTACTAGGACACGGCGAGGAGGAGGATAAAATCAATACCTCCTCCTTGTCCATTTAACCTGCCTGAAGACAGGTCATCAGCACCACACTGTGAGGGTCCCTGGATACAGAATGGAAGCTGGAACGTTATTATTTTTTCCACCACATTGTTCAGGTGTTGCAGGTTGTCCTCAGGGAGAATCGCAGCCCTGTGGTGCTCTTCCTGGGCTTTCTGTGTCTGAGGAGAGTGTTAACAGTCTCGAAACGATGATCCTACCAGCCTGGAAGCTAACCCTGTTTTCTTCTATGCTATAGAGGAATCTACAGCCTCTGACACATGGAGCATAGGATAGTGTCTGTCTTAAAACTCTGGACCTCAGGGCTAGAGAAATGGCTCAATGGTTATGAGCGCATGCTGCTCTTCCAAAGGAATTATGTTTGATTCCCAGAATCCATGTCAGGTAGTTCACAACCACTGCAGCTCCAGCTTCAGGGCATCTGGCGCCCTCCTCTGGACCCTGCAGGCATCTGCAATCTCTTGCACAGCCACACACAAACTATATCACACATAATTTTAAAAGTAAAATAAAATCTTAAAAAAAAAAAACTCTAGGGAGTCATATTTTAAAAGAAGTTGTAAAATATATATTTTAAATGGAATTATTTTTATTGTTAAAACGGTGAAAGGTTTAGGGATTGGTGCCATTTTATCAGTATTGATCTCCATGATATTTGATTGTCCTCAGTCTCTCTTTAGTAATAACAGTGTTTTCTGCAAAATAAAAATAAAAAATAAAAACCCAGTGACAATGCAACAGCTCCATTAACATGGCAAAACACAGCAGTCCACTTGACATCTGGGAGTAGCCCTTTTACATGGCTCTTAAAATTCACCACTATCAGCATGAAAGGAAGACGTGATATGGGCAAGGTGTCACAGTCAGGAATTCCAGGCCTTCATTTGTCCACAGAAGTGCTAAAGAAATAAAACCAACGAACACTTGACAGTGACCTAAATAACCTTAAAGGAATTCTGGAAACCAGCCAAAGATCTAAACCTTATTTGCTCGACGTGAGTATCCGCCAAGATTACGAAGATAATGAAAGATAATAAAAAGGTGTGGCACCTATATCCAACAGAACATTATTCACCCACAGAAGGAGAATAAAATTCTATCATTTGCAGCAGCATGGGTGGAGGTGGAGGAGACGGTGCTGAGTGACTTGATGGGTGGGACAGGGAAAGATGAGCAAGCACATTGTCACTCGTATGTAAAGGACACAAAACCTCACCTCAAACAGACACCAAAATGAATATCAGTGATCGGAATTCCGTGCGGGTTTAGTCAAGGAAAGGGTGGAGAGAGAATGGGTGATCACTGCAGAGATGCTACGAGAGGAAGCAAGAATAGCTTCTAATGTTTTATTGATCTGGAGGGCAACTGTGAGCGACAATAGTTACCTGAATATTTCAAGACATCTGGCCGGATTTTGAATATCTGGTAGGATTCCCCAGTACAAAGAAATGATGTCTGAAAATGACACATCAGCAGTCACCTGATGTGGTCATTGATGTGACTAAGCTGAAATGGCATGTTATACCCTAAGTATGAGTAATGACAATGTTGTAAACATATTTTAAGAAAAATTAGTAACATGTCTTTTGTCAAATATAGACCAAAAAGAAAAAAGAAAAAAGAAAACCTATTCAAAATGGAAGAAAATTGCTGGCATCTTTGCTCTCACTTCTTCTGTCCCCTTCCTGGTGAAACAGTGAGGAAGAAATGCTCCATTCAGCTCAAGGGTGGGCAAGAAGGAGCAAAGTGGAACTTAACTACAACACTGTGACATGTCTGAACCAGACATGAAAGCCCCCCAAAGCCCCCCACCTGAACCAGAGATGAGACCAAAATGACAGCATTGCACATAGCTCATGGCAGCAGAAAGAACAGAAGGTGTCTGTGGGATACTCAGTGTTGGGCAACTGTAAGGAAGTTACAGACATGCACATATGTGTAAAATGAAATTTATCGGCAGAAGAATTCAAGAGCACATCTGAGGTCCAAGAGTGAGACTATAGCTCTTAAGACATTGGAAAGCAGTTATGGATGTGGGGATTTTTTTTTTTAAATAACACACACAAGCCTGGAGCTGGTCCATGGTGATGCATGCCTTTAATCTCAGCACTTGGGAGGCAGAGGCAGGCAGATCTCTGAGTTCTTGAGGCCTGCCTGGTCAGCAGAGTGAATTTCAATACAGCCAGAGAGATGAGTTATTAAAAAAAAAAAACTCAGATGAATAACAAATAAAATAAAATAAAAAATAACACAAATAAGTTATTTTAAAATATGGTCAAATTTGAGAAACAAGAAGAAAAATGGACAGAGCCAAGGGGACTTCTACCATGCAGAAAGAAAATAAATACAAAAACCCAAAAGCAAGGAAGAAAATGGGCAGAGATGTTACTGAAGATGGCTAAAATGCTCTCACACATGAGAAAAGACAAATCTATGAGTCTAAGAGATTAACAAATTTCAAGTAAGATAAACTTAGAAAGTTGTACCAACATGTGTCATAACTAACAGAAGACACTCTGACGACGGGACCATTAGGGGCAACTGGCTCATCATCATGTCTCAAAGAAAATTCCAACAAAATCATTGGCAATTATCCTGGTAAATAAGCTTACCACCCAGAGGCAGCAACAGCAGCATGAAATATTTAATGTGCAGCAATGGAGACACGTCAACTAAAAATTCTATAGCTGTGGCATGTGAGGAAACCATCCTTCAAAGATGAGGGAAAACCCACTACAGTCCCAGCAAACAGAAGCTGAGGGTGTTTATCAGCACCAGACGCTACAGGAAGGGCTATGAAGGAGTCATTCAAGATCAAATAAAAGGATAAGGGAAAAAGTTCTGATAAAGGTAACACTGGACAAATCATTTTTAAATCCATGCCGTCGTAACCTTTATAATGCTTTTTATTGTCTTCATGGGCCAAAAGACAATATCTGTGAGACACAAAAACTGTGAATCTATGTTAATAAATATACACTATGTGAAATTGTCATTGACGACATCATAATATAAAGTAAGCAGACCTGTACAGGGGTGGGGATTTGTATGCAACTGCAGTCAAGCTAGTTTCAGTTTGAAACAGTTTGTCGTAACTTTAAGATGTTATAATGTGATGTTTGTGGAAAACAACATACAGCATATCTAAAGAATATACACAAAAGGATACACATAAGAGGATCCAATGTATTATTAAAATTAAATGAACTAAATGCTGAGAAAGGCGGTAACTGTGGAAATTGGGGGGGAGCAGTATTAAAATCTGTAAGATGAATGGAAAGTAAATACAAAAAGGCTAAAGTAAATCCTTTCATATCTAGCACCACAAAGAGAGAGAGAGAGAGAAATGGATATAAATCAGTAGACTGGACTGAATAAGCAAAAATGGAATCCAGCTATAGGTTCCCTGTGAGAGAATTGTTAAAGATGTAAAGACATGCAGAGACTAAGAGCAAAGGCAGCCTTCAGGCCGCTCTGGTCATCTTCCAGTAACTCACCCAAACGACCAACACAAAGAGAAAGAAGAGAGGCACTGCTGTGCGTTCTCTAGGCCGCTGGAGAAACAGGGCCATTCCTTTGGGCATGCACATGCCAATCTGCAAGAAAGGTCATACTGTTGACATGAGGAAATGGCAACTGCTCAAAAAGGAACAGCTCATAAGTGTTGCCCTGGCAAAACTGGAAGAATTGACGCCGTCACTCAGCATGCCATGGGCCTGGTTATAAAACAAACATGGTGGGTGCTTGTTGGGAGAGCGGGTGTGTGGACGGGGCCTGTTAAGCACTCTAAGAGGCCTTACTGAAATGGATGAAAGAAGATGACCAGAAAAAGAGAGGGAAAAAGACATCTGGATTCATCTAAGTGTGGCCTGTGGCATACATAGAAGCATAACTTTTGAGCACTAGTAGAAAGGAGCTCATTCCCTCTGAATTCACGGTTAATGTACAAGAAGAAATAAGGACCTAGACAGTAAAGTATTTGTCTTTAAAAACAGATGAGAGGATGAAAAAGATAGAACACAAATAATGCATTCAGAGATGGCAATCCTATGCCAGACAAAATAGACTTTTAGTCCCAAAACGCAAGGAAGGGCATCATGTAGCAACAACAACAAAAAAACCAACTAATGCAGAATGCGAATTGTAAATTTTTAAGGATCAAACACTAACAGTTTAAGTTACATGAAGCAAATATCAATAGGTCTGAAGGACAGTCAGCTCTACAGAACTAACGGGAATCTTCCACAGGCCATATTCATTATAAATAGTATAACTAGATAGGAGATTAGTGGGAAAATACTGATATGAAGAGCCCAAATGTACATATTTATGTATATAAGTATATGTATATATATATGTATGTATGAAATGCACCCCATCCAACAACAGCAGAATACACACTTTCCCATGTCCATGTGAGAACTTCATTAGCATAGACCACTCCTAGAACATAAACATGTTTGTGCAATAAATAAAGATGGAGCTGAGTGTGGAAATGTGTTACCCAGCACCTTGGAGGCAGTGGCCAAAGGCTCTAGAGTTCAAAATCATCCTCTGCTCCTAGGGAGTTTGGCCAGCCTAGGCTGCTTGAGACTCTCTCAGAAGAAAGCAAAAAGAGTGGACTCATTCGGGACATCTTTCCTAGTTCCGGTGGGCCAGCATCAGAGAACAGCAAAGCAAGAAAAGCCGTGAAGGTGTTGAGCACACCAAGAAATTGACAACGTGTTCTCACACAATCCGTGAGGCAGAATAGAAATGACAAGGAAAATGCACACTATCTTGAGATAAATAAAAATAAAACACATTATCAATCAAAAACAGCAACTGAGGGCAAAGTCATAAGCAAATACGTCTGTACTAAAATGAAAGATCTCAAACCCGCAATCTAACTCTAGAGCTTATGAACTAAAAAATTAAGTTAAATCCAAAGCCTGCATGACCAAGTAAAGAGTAAAAACCAGAATAAAAACTGTGACTAAAAACAATTATAATAAAATCAAGAATTGATTCTTTAGGAGATGTACAAACTGGCAAACAGATGGCTAGATTCACTAAAAATAAAAGAGAAAACTCATTACTAAAATCAGAAACAAAAACATACATCATACTATGATTTTTACAGAAACAAAAATAATTATGAGAGTTCTAAGAACAATTCATTGACAGCAAACTGGGCAAATGATAGGAAGTGTGAAAATTCCTGGAAATAAACAAAATCTCATCCTAAGGAAACTAAATCAGTAGTCACAACCATCCACAGAGGGTTGGAGAAATCTGGACCATATAGGTACATTGGTGAGCTTATAAATTTATAGAGTTATGGACATCTTCTCTGGACTTTGTGTTTCTCAAAAAAAAAAAAAAAACATACAAAATGGCCAGTGGCCAATTAGGATGAAAGGATGCTAATTGTCACTTGTTATTAAGGAAATGCAAACCCAAAACCAAACCCAAAACATAGCAGCATACATTTTTCTATCCATTTGGATGGATGATTGATTGACTGAGTGATTGATTAGTTGATTGAGTGATTGATTGATTTTGAGGAGGTTGGATAGGGTAGGCAGTGCTTTGTGTGTGGAACTCAGAGAACAAGTTGTGGGAATTGGGCCTCTCCTTCCACCATGCAGAATCCACGGATCAAAGTGTCTTAATGTATAGACCCATCTGGCCAGCCCCTGGATAGTTATACTTAAAAAGCAATTATAATAACAGGAATAGCAAATATTAGTGCAAATAAAGAGAAATGGGAACCCTGCACTCTGCTAGTAAAAATAAAAAAATAGCACAACCAAGCCACTGTGGAAAACAGAAAAGTATACTTGAAAAAAATTAAAAGTTTGTCATCTCACTTCTAGGTGTGTTTCCTGAAGGAGTGGAAAGTGGGTCCTGGGCAGATACTTGCATGTCCACATCCATATCGTTATTCACAACATGCAAAACTTTGAAGCAACCCTTGCCTAGTAACAGATGGATAGGGAATACACCAACATAAGGAATATGCGTGCAAAAAAATATAATTCAGGGTTTAAAAGCAAAGAAATCCTGTCGCATGTTTAAGAGAAACATGAGCAAGGGCCTGACGAAAACAAAATCAGCCTGTCACTGTGTGTCTGTTCGCATGACCATCCGCAGTGGTCAAAGAGTGGTTGCCAGGGTTTGGGAAGGAAGCAGAACGAGGACCCTGTATTGAAGGAGAGCAGAGTTTCAGATAAGGAAGACAGGAAAGCCCTGGAGATGAATGATTGGCGACAGTTGCACAACAAGGAGGTACTCACTTACATGGACACATGAAAAGAGCTGAAATAAGAAAAGGCATTGAAAAAAGACTCACAATATGTGGACCCCATTCAAATTGTCAACATCAGTTATAAAAACACTGCTGCCGAAGAAATTTCATATTACAAAGATTAAGCGTTCCTTAAAAGATGAGCGCGCAGTGGGCTTGTGCGAGCTGCTCCTGGCTGCCTGTGATTTGCATCCAATCCCGTTCACAGAGTGACCTCATCTGCATATTTTCCTCCTTTGCTCAAAGATTTTATTAAGCTTTTAACCTGATGTCAGGGTTTCTAAAACTTGAGAGCAGATAGCTTTGAGTTATTGCAATCAGAATGAATTTGCAGAACATCTCCTTGATAGAAACATCTCTTAGGCCACTCGAAGTTAAGATCTCAATTTCACGAGGACTCCTTGCAAAGACAGTGTCAAGTCATTCAGAAGGCAGCCATGAAAGAGTAGCAGGGGTTCTGAGGAGATTAGGAAACTGTGTTCTCTATGATTGTGGTAACGGGCCCCTGAATCTGTACATGGGCCGAAATTCAGAGAAATGAGTTAGAGTCATCAAAAAGTGACTGAGAGATGATTTGACGGGTAAAGGTGCTTGCCAAACCTAATACTTTGGTTTTTTGATCCGCAGAACTCGCCAGGTTAAAGGAGAGATCAGACCCCTGACAACTTGTCCTTTGACCCCTACACACACACACACACACACACCCCAAGTGTTATATAATACTTTAAAGTGTTTTGTTGTTGTTATTGTTGTTGTTGTTTAATCAGCAACGTTTTTTCAACAGCACAGATCTCCGCGTCTTGCTGGGCCCTCTGGCTGCTAGAGTGACACCTGCCCTTCCAGAGCACGGGAGAGAGCAGCCAACAGTCACCTTCACAGGTCTCACCCTCCTCAGTATCCTTGAGCAGCTGAGAGCCGATCTGCATTAGATGTGTGATACTGCTGCTCCGATCTCGGTCTCTCCTCCTTCCACTATTGATCACTCTCTGGCTTTAGAAGTATGCGCCCAATAAATATTAACCACCAGACACATGCCAGCAGCTCCCTGCTACAGAATATGCCTCTTGTCAGCTCTCCCTAGGAAATAATCAGACCTACACTTAATATACTTGTAACAATAGCGGAGCGCCTCGGGGATACGACGTGAGAAGCAGGAGTCAGAAATCATCTTTGCTTTATTTATTATGCTGTCATTTACTGTCACGGGGTAAAGACCAGAGAATCTAATCCCTTTCCCTCCTGGGAATAGGAAAGCTTGTCTTTTTTTTTTTTTTATGTAGATTATAGATTTGAACAGTGCTTAACTGGGCCCTGGTGTGGTCTTTTGTCGTCCATGTGCAATCTGAGTTTTAACCGGAGAGAAATGAATTTTGACCCAGATCATCTTAGCTTACCTAATATCCTTTATTTAGGCTTTCTATCTGTGGAAGAATTTGAATATAACAGATCTGGGGAGGTAGTTCAGTTGGTAATGTGCTTACCACGCAAGCATGAGGACCTGAGTTCAACACCCAAGGCCCAAGCAGAAAAGCAGGGCAAGACGGCATAGCATGTTTGTATGCTGTGTTTGTATGTGGGGAGGAAGAGGCAAGTGGTTCTTCGGGCTCCCTGGGCAACCAGCCTAGGCAAATTGGTGAGTGCCAGGCCGGTGAAAGACCACGTCTCAAATAAAAAGTGAGGCCATCCTGAGAAACAGCACGTGAGTTTAATCCATGTTTACACCTTATCTCAATACATATGAACATACAAATACATGTACAATCACATAGACATACAAAAAAGGCTTTAAAAAAAACTATAGCTCATATATTTAAGTCTATGTCCCCATTACATACACTTTTTAACATACTTGTGTTGCTTGGATGCTGACAGCACCAAGCCGGGTGATAGTAGGGTTAGAAGAAAAACGTATTTTTTGATGAATCATAGGTTAAATGTGGTTGTGCTTATGTATAATCCCAGAACATGTGAGGCTGAGCCAAGAGGATCACCAAGCCTGAGCAACATAACAAGACCCGGTTTGTTCGTTTGTTTGTTTTTTGTTTTTTTTTTTTTTCACTTTACATCATTTTTTGTACATCCCCCTCCCTCATCTCCTCCCGGTTTCACCCTCCCTCTCTCTTCCCCCATCCTCCTCCACCATCCTCAATAGGGGGGAGCCCTCCTCCACAGACTATCAAGTCTCTTCAGGACTGCCTGCATCTGCTGTGGCCTCGCCAGAACGCCTTACCGGGGGCGGGAGGGGGCAGGAGGGTAGGTGAGTGATCAAGGGGCAGGATATCAGAGTCCATGTCAGAACAGGCCCTGGTCCCCTTCCTCAGGGACCCACATGGAGGCTGATCTTCCTATAGGCAACATCTGAGCAGGGGGTCTGGGTCTTCTCCATGGGTGCATCAGTCTCCACAGGCCCCTCTGGGCCTGTTGGTCTTCTTGTGGAGCTCCTGTGCCCTCCAAGTCCTTCTATCCACCCCCAACTTTTCCATAAGAATCCCTGTGCTCTCGGGGGTCGCGTAACTAGTTAGCATGCCAGAGTCTCATTCGTTATCGGAATTAACCAGACAAATCGCTCCACCAACTAAGAATGGCCATGCACCACCACCCACGGAATCGAGAAAGAGCTATCAATCTGTCAATCCTGTCCGTGTCCGGGCCGGGTGAGGTTTCCCGTGTTGAGTCAAATTAAGCCGCAGGCTCCACTCCTGGTGGTGCCCTTCCGTCAATTCCTTTAAGTTTCAGCTTTGCAACCATACTCCCCCCGGAACCCAAAGACTTTGGTTTCCCGGAAGCTGCCCGGCGGGTCATGGGAATAACGCCGCCGCATCGCCAGTCGGCATCGTTTATGGTCGGAACTACGACGGTATCTGATCGTCTTCGAACCTTAAGTGAGGGGAACAGGGACTATTTCTAACAGGAACTCAATGACTGGCTCTTTGGTCTCCCCACCCCCGAAGGGAGGAGCAGTCCTGTTAGGCCACAGAGGAGGGCTTTGCAGCCAGTCCTGAAGATACCTGATAAAACAGGATCAGATGAATGGGGAGGAGGTCCCCCCCATCAGTGGACTTGGAAAGGGGCACGATGGAGATGAGGGAGGGAGGGAGGGACTGGGAGGGAATGAGGGATCGGGACATGGCTGGGATACAGAGTTAATAAAATGTAACTGATAAAAATAAATAAATAAATAAATAAATTAAAAAAAAAAAAAGAATCCCTGTGCTCTGCCCAAAGTTTGGCTGTGAGTCTCTCAGCATCTGCTTTGATCCCCTGCTGGGTGAAGTCTTTCAAAGAACATCTATGGTAGGCTCCCATCCTGTTCCCTCTCTTCAGCTGCTTCTACTTTATTCGCCCTTCTGAATGAGAATTGAGCATCTTCACTCGGATCTTGTGACTTAGCTTCTTTAGGTCTGTGGATTGTCGTATAGTTGTCCTGTATTGTATGACAGATATCCACTTATAAGTGAGTATATACCATGTGTGTCCTTCTGGGTCTGGGTTACCTCACTCAGGATGATCTTTTCCAGATACATCCATTTGCCTGAAAATTTCATGATGTCTTTGTTTTTAATAGCTGAGTAGTATTCCATCGTTTAAATAGATATCTGGGTTGTTTCCAGTTTCTGGCTATTACCGATAAAGCCACTATGAACATAGTTGAACAAATGTCCTTGTTGTATGTTGGAGAAGCTTTTGGGTATATGCCCAGGAGTGGTATAGCTGAAAACCCCATCTTATTTTTAAAAACATCAGGAATAGAGAGATAGCTCATCAGTTAAGAGTTCACACTGATCATCCATATTACCCAACTTTTATTTCTAGAATCCCACTCACAACAGCTTATAGCTTCAACTCTAAGGATCCAACACCTTTGACCTCTATAGCATCTACCCTCATGTACACATACATTCCTGCACACACACACACACACACACACACACACACAATTTTAAATAATAAATATATAAATCAAAAATTGTATTTAAATGTGAAGACAAATTCCTATTTTCTTCACCATTGTCTTTTGAATCTTTTGAATATTTTCAGATATTTATCCTTTTCACTGCTGTGTTCCAGAGGTTCCTTTAGTCATGCCTCAATAGCTCTCTCTAAGTCCAGATAACAGTAAAAGGTTTAAGTCAATACAGTGAGAGATGACTTACTAGTTCCACCATTTCTAATTGTGCTTGGAAGCCATATTCTAGGGCTGCAATAAAAGAACTCCACAAACCTGATTACTTCCTGATTCACAGTTCTAAGGGAATTCTGGGCTCATGAAGTCCTTGAGGATATATGGTTCTGAAAATTCTAGAAAGAATCCTTCTAGGACCCTGGGTAGGATGATCAGGAAGGTAAGCAGGACAGACATTGGAAGAAGGAGAAAACAGGAAACAGGAGCCTGCCATGGAGGACCTCTGAAAGGCTCTAACTAGCATTGTATCAAAGCAGATACTGAGACTCATAAACAAACTTTGGCCAGAGTGCAGGGAATCTTAGGAAAGAAGGGGGAGATAGTAAGACCTGGAGAGGACAGGAGCTCCATAAGGATAGCAACAGAACCAAAATATCTGCGCACAGGGGTCTTTTCTGAGACTGATACTCCAAACAAGAACCATTCATGGATATAACCTAGAACCCCTGCACAGATATAGCCCGTGACAGCTCAGAATCCAAGTGGGTTGCCTAGTAAGGGAAACAGGAACTGTCTCTGACATGAACTCAATGGCTGGCTCTTTGACCGCCTCCCCGGAATGGGGGAGCAGCCTTTACCAGGCCACAGAGGAGGACAGAGAAGCGAGTTCTGATGAGACTGGATAAACTAGGGTCAGATGAAAGGGGAGAAGGACCTCCCCTATCGGTGGACTTGGAGAGGGGCATAGGAGGAGATGAGGGAGAGAGGGAGGGGATTGGGAGGAGAGGAGGGAGGAGACTATAACTGGAATACAAAGGGAATAAGCTGTAATTAATATAAAAATAAAAATTTAATAAAAAAGAAAAAAGAGAAGCCTTCCTTGTCCCTTCAAGTCTCTGGTGGTGCTAATGACTCTCCAGGCCTTTCCATTTTTCAGCTGTGTCCCTCCAAGCTCTACCTCTGTTGTTATATGGACCTCTCCCTGCAGATCACACACTATTATATGAAGACACCAGGCTTGAAGATCCCACCCCATTCGTGTTTGACCTCTTCTTATCTAATTATATCTATAATGATCCCATTTCCAAATAAGAACACAGTGCAAGGTAGAAAGGGCTGGGACTCCAAAGTGTGTTTATAGAGTCCATAGTTCAAGCCATGACATTAACTAAATCAGTTTATTGCTCTTATTCTTATTTTTTTCTTTTGGATGGCTCTATCATCAAATTGTATGTGTGATATTTGTGTGGGATGTGGTCCCCGTACTGATGACAAATTAAGGTCTCACTGCTCAAGCGATAGGCACAGTGTCCTTTCAGCTGACCGACACTCTCCCTTCGGGCTCTCTCTTGTTTTCTTGATCCTCTTTTCTTTCTCTGCTCCTTCTTTGACTGTTACTTCCTGTCCTCATTCTACCCTATGCTCACTCACAACACAGTCACACATCTCCTGAATTAGTTTATTGGACACCAATGCCAAAGACACATGACGGGTGAAGAACGTGTGGCTGACCTAAATAGTCCATCCTTCTTTGACAAACTAAGTCCTATTTGTGATGGTTTGAAAAGAATGCCTCCCTCCCCATAGATTCATATAATTGAATGTTTGGTCCCTAGGATGGAACTTTTTGGGGAGGGGTTAAAAGGTGTGGCTTTGTTGGAGGAGGTGTGTCACTTGGAGCTGTCTTTGAATGCGCCTGTTCCTTGCTAGTTAACGCACTGCCTCATGCTTACAGATCAATATGTGAGCTCTCAGCTACTGCTCCAGTGCCAAGCCTGCCTCTCTGTGCCTTGCGCCATACCATGAAGGTTGCAGATGTACCCTCTGAAACTGTAAGCCCCTCCCCCCCAAAACTCAAAAGAGTTTTATAAGTTTTATAAGAGTTCTATAAGTTGCTTTGGTCGTGGTATCTTATCTTGGCAATAGAAGAATAACTGAGACAGCATTCTTATCCAGTTTACCTAAGTCTCTTGCTCAATTTATCTGTCTCGGCTTTGGAAAGGCCTGGGTTAGATATGACTAGAGTGGAATCCCATATGGCAAGTCTTTTCCTCTATGTGGAATGCTGAGAAGGGGTAGGGTATTTATGAGGTAGAGCTTAGTACCGAGTGATGAGGGTACTGGTGGCACTGGCGTTAGAAGTGACTACAAGAGCAAGTTGTTATGAAAGGGAGCTCAACAGTTAAGAATGTTTACTCTTCTTCCAGGGGATTTGGTTCCCAGCACCCAAGTCATGTGGCTTCCCACCATCTATAATTCCAGTTCCAAGAGATCCAGTGCCATCTTCTAGTCTCCAAGGGTACACACATACACAGACACAGACACAGACACAGACACAGACACAGACACAGAGAGAGAGAGAGAGACAGAGAGAGAGAGAGACAGAGAGAGAGAGAGACAGAGAGAGAGAGAAACTGTTTTTTTAAAAAATAGAGATTTCCTTTGGGAAAAGTAAAAGCGCAGGCCTGACTCCTTGAATCTTTCTCAGTCTTTCCTTCACAGCCTCACTCACTGGTGCTCCGGCAATGATGATGCCGGAAAGCTCTGGCCAAACTCTGAGCAAATAAACGGAGTTGCTTAACTTGGACTTTCAGCCTCCAAAATGGTTTATCCATCCTTAGGCATTTTGTTATAGCGAATGGAAAACTGACTAATACAAACTTGATTGCGGACCTAGTATGCGTGATGCATTTGCATCCTGTCTGGTTCCCAGTGGTTTATTTCCCTTTTAGTGTGAGCTACTGACTCCAGAGTCCAGAGGATGGACCAGTGAGATGGACCAGTGGTTAAGAGTACTTAACGATCTTGCAGAGGGCTCAGGTTCCACCACTGACCTGGCAGCTTCCAAACTGTTTGTAACTCCAGTTCTAGTGTATCTGACACCTTTCTCTAGCCTCTGTGGTGCACATGTATTCATGCAGGATCAAACACATGCACACGAATTAAAAAAAAAAAAAAGAAAGAAAGAAATCTCTTTTTAAAAGAATCCACAGGAGTGAAGGAAGCCACAGAGGAAAGCAAAGGACTGAAAATGCGACATTTCTCTGCCTTCCCACCATCCACACTCTCCCCATTCGTATGCCGCCACCACCTTAGAGCAGTAAACCATTTGTTTAATCACTATGCTTTTCCCTGACTACAAGTAATAAAATGCTGTACCCTCTAAAATAATTTCCTAGCTACTTGCTAAGATTCATCTCTGACATTTCATTAAATATGATCATTTAGCTGTACAAGTACAAATGCATTTTTAATTTAGCTTGCTGCAGATATTACAGATGTGGGGGAAATGAATTCCTGTTGCTGTAGGAAATATATATCATTCACATATGCATGCCACAAAAGAACAAATTATTAAAAATTACTGAAACTTCTATGAAGATTTATACTTAACTTCTGCGTTTCCAGTCTCTGTGTCATTGTGGAAACATAGCGTTTCAGTTTGTCGCCTGTGATTCTATGAAGAATTGCGGGAGGCTCAGCAGGGATCTTGATCAATGGTGCTCACCTCCACCACTGACACGCTGTAGTACTAAAGGGGGTGGGAACTGAGTTTCGAGTGGGGAGTCACGGAGCTCGCATACTTATCACTAAGCTGCCGGTTATTGGTCTTCTCTGTGCAAAAAAGAAAAATGGAGGGAAACTGGACCTATCCAGGTAGTATAATACAACTGTAGCCCAGGCTGAAGCTTCAAAGGAAAATACTAGGGTGTGAGCTCATGCCCTTCCCTTCGTGTTTATGGTCACTGGGTTCAGAACAGCTGAGGGAAGAATGGGCTGGGTTTTAGCCTTGAGCTATGAAATCAAGAACTTACAACCCTGCAAACCAGCAATTATTGCCTCTTGTGGTTCCAGGTACTTCCTTTACCAGGCCACAGAGGAAGATGATGCAGCCAGTCCTGATGAGACCTGATAGGCTACAATCAGATGGAAGGGAAGGAGGACCTCCCCTATCAGTGAACTGGGGAAGGAGCATAGGAGAAGAAGAGGGAGGGAGGGTAGGATTGGGAGGGGATGATGGAGGGGGCTATCAAAGGGAATAAACTGTAATTAATTAAAAAAAATTAAGGAAAAAAGCAAACTTGTCGACAAAAATCTTTACAATGCATTTTAGAGAGAACCAAAACAAAATAATACAGATGTGAAATACTTACTTAGGAGAAAATCTGTTCTGAGAACATGAGAGGCTCAACACTTCTGTGTATTCATAAGCTAAGGGGAAAAAAAATCAGTGCAAACGGGTAAAACCAATAAAATAAAAATGAAGAGTGAATGGTAATGAGTAGCAAACTTTCTTTTGAGTTTGTGCTTGTACATGTTTTGGGTCCATGTTTAGACTGTACATTCAGTGGGTAAGACTCCACTCCCCTTCTCTGTGTACTTTCTGATGTAATAAGTTCAAGATTTTAAGTTTAGAAGGGACCTTTGAGATTATCTGGGTTAGGTCTGATATTGGCACTTTCTGTCTCTTGATAGACAAAGGCCATCCCTCTTTCCTTTACCAAAATAAGAAGGAGGAGATCTCCAGTGACCATTGGGAAAGCAGAAGTGGTAGGAAGTGATCACCCTCAAGTTTCCAAATACTTAGGTGTGATAACAGAAATTCTCCTTTGTCTTGGTTCATTGTGTGTTGCTATACCAAAAGGCCCAAGCATGGGTAACATATAAATAAAAGAAATTGATTCTTCTCATGGTTCTGATGCTTGAAATTTCCAAGGTCCCTCATGGCACTTTAGGGCGAAAGCACAGGCAAGAAGGTTTACACGGTCAGAGAAGAACCAAAAGTCAGGTGAGGGACCCGCCTTATGTCACAGCAAACAGCTCTCTTAAGAACTAATTTACTGAGGCCTGCACAGATCCTTTAATGAGGACAGTCATGACCCAGTCACCTGATCACCACCCAGCAGACCTCATTTCTTAATGGTTCCCCCCTCCTCCACCTCACTACACTGAACACCAATTCTGCCTTCGAGCCTTTGGGGGACAAAAACCACATCTAAACCACAGCATCTCTGCCACTTGATGAAGCACTTGGGCCAGCCAGGAAGAGCTTTAATTTGTGTGCTGCGGGCTCGTGCAACGCTGCCACTTACAAATGTTATGATGTTAGTCCTTTTGCGAGTGATGGCACGGAGTGGGACAGTGTGCCTTCGAGGAATGTAGCTGATCAGCGGCGGTGAGGGGGAACGCGCCATCCCAAAGCCATTGGGTTGAAATGAGATTATCTTTACAAAGATTTTTCTCTTAACCACAGAGGCAAACATGTCGTTTTTCAAAAGCAGAACCCATAATCCACTAAATCAAATAGCTTTTGAATGCAATGTGTCAAAACATTGAGACTCCATTCTATGTCTGCAAGACCTAGCAAACAGCTAGACTAAGGGAAGCACTGAATAACTCTTCTACTATAATTGGTTTATGAATACTTTTGGAACACACATGTGCAGCATTGAGACACACATGACGAGGTTTGCACTGTCCCTTTAATTCAAGTAGATTTGCACCGTACCTTTAATTCAAGTAAGGCACTCCTCCTTGTCTTACTTAAGGACAGTAACATTTTTTTCAGTTACTTCTAGAATACAGAAGGACTAAGTCCCAGTTGTTTAGGTATTTTCCTTTCTACCATGAGTGAGAACAGAGCCAGCAGCTCTGCTCTGAATAAGGCAGAATTCAAAGGCACTCACCTGACGTGAGATATGACCTTACTCACCTACAGCAATTCCCCAGACGATCACAGTGAGCTCGCCTTTGGTGCGTTTCCACCATATCCTCCCAGGGCTTCTGAATGCCCAGCAAAGTTATGTGTGGTGTATGGCTTGGATGTGGTTTGAGTGTCTGCACAAAGGTTGATATTCTGGGGGCCTGGTCATCAGTGTGGGAATATTAGGAAGTGGTGCCTTTAAGAGACAGGGGTCTACTAACAGATAATTAAGTCACTGCCTATGGGATGCATTAATATTCACTTTGCATAGTTCATTCTCTCAAGCGTGGATGGTTATAAAGGTGAACTCACACTTTGGTTTCATGTAGACAGCCTGTGTCTTTTTTTTTTTTTTCATGGCCGTCCTGTGAAGGTGTAAAGGATAAAAGGAATATCTATTCACCCCAAATAACTGAGTTTATCAGGGTTACTTACACAAGCGTGGGTAACTCATGGATAGACAGGCCCACCACCCAGAAGTCCCAGCTACTGCTCATCAGACTCCTTTTGCTGTGGCTCTAAGTTACAGGAGAAGCAACACACACCTAGCTTGGGAGCAGTGATGACCACAGGCTCATACAACGTAAGACAGATAAAACCTAACACTGAGAAGGTTAGTATCCTTGCTCACATCAGGAATTCTGCAGGCATCTCAGAAAACACTGCCCACCCATGAGAAAGACCACTTGTTTGGTTGAATTTTAGCACATACACCAGCTCAAAGATACCTCCACCACACCTTTGCATTTATTTGTTTATTTACTTACTTATTTATTTATTTACTTTTATAATGTGTTCACTTGCTGTCCCGATTGTAGCCCCTCCCTCCTCCCATCCCCCTTCCCTAGACCACAGAAAGGGGGAGCTCTCCTTCCGTACCATCTGACCCTAGCTTATCAAATCTCATCAGGACTGCCTGGATCCTCTTCCTCTGCGGCCTGGCAAGGCTACCCTGCCAGGGGGAAGCAATCAAAGAGTGAGCAACGGAGTCCATGTCAGAGATAACCCCTGTGTTTCAAACTACATGATGTAGCCAGGATGCAAAGCTGTTTGGACCCTCTGGCCACGAGAATCGTGAGCCAAATAAATCTCATTTCTATGTAAGGGTAGCCAGCATCAAAATAATTTCATAGCACTACCAAATACCCTAAGGCGTGTGGAATGCCAGATTGACCCCTTCGCCATCCTAGTGAAGCGAGAGACAAGCCTCACATTAAGGGACTGCCTGCATTTTCCTGACCTCTGTGCAATTTGTGCCAGGCTCCTGCATTCACCCAGTTACTCTCTAGTCCATATCTTACCTGCTACAGCTCTTCACTCGTTTGTCTGTTGCCTCCCTGGTTCCATGCCTCTCCTAAGCTTGATGAATAGCGTAGCGACCTCCCAGAGTTCTGAATACCCGTCTTTTCCCTCCCTCCAGAGAACACAAGGTCCGTAAGTTAGCCTAGAACCTGTAATGATCTCACAGTTTGGAAGCCACCTCCCAGTGTGAATACAGAGCTGGAGCCTAGATCTTATTAGAAACAAGTCATTCTTTGGACAGTAGGCCAATGTGTTCTCACAGTAGAAGACAGTGAAAGAAGGCTTTCCACGCAATGCAAAATCCACTCTCCCTACCCAGTTAAAGGAGCCATAAGCAACCTGAAAAATATCTAGGAGCCCTGCCACCTTCTCCTGAGGTCCTTCAGCCTATGAAGACCTGCTTCTCCTATCCTGCCACCTCCACTACCAACCCCTAAAGCAGGCAGGCACCAACAATCTCATAGCCTTTCTGCGGTTCCTTCACATTTCTATCATGGTCTGCTCTTGAGAAATAATAACTATCACTCATTCACAGCCCAGTGCAAAGCCAAGTTTCTGGATCAATTCACAGAAATAACCTCATATCCTTAAAAAACATGCCTAAGATAATTAATTAACAAATGTAACAATAGAGCTGAAACATCATATCAAGCAAGAAACCTGACTGCCTTTTTTCAAAGTAATTTCTGCCATGATGCTCTCTCTGTCTCTTACCTAATTCTCATTCTGAGAAACAGCTACAGAGGTGAAGCCATCCTTCCTGCCCTGCTGTGAGTGAAATACACAGCATGTGTCACTGTGTTTCACTTCTCACGCTTGTATTTTAATGTTTTGAGTCAGGATCCCTCTACCTATCCCTACTAGTCTCAAGCTTGTGGTGTAGCCCAGGCAGGCCCTTCCTGCTTTAGCATCATAAATTCTAGCATGACAAAAGTCTTAGCGAGGGTCTCCAATGCAGCGATAAACACCAAGATGAAAAAGCAAATTGGAGAGGAAAGGGCTTATTTCACCTTACAGCTGCACATCACACCCCATCACTATGGGGAGTCAGGACCCCGAAGGGAGAACCTGATGCGAAGGCCACAGTAGAGTTCTGCTTACCCATTGCTTGAGTTAAGCTCCCTGTTGCTTGCTTAGTCCATTTCCTGATGGCACCCAGGAAAACCAGACGCCAGGTGGCATCACCTGTGGTGAGCTGGCCCCTACCCCATCAATCATCAATCAAGAAAATGCAGCACAGGCTTACCTGCAGGCCAGACTCCTGGGTACATTTTCTGGGTTCCTCCTCCCAAATGACTCTAGCTTGTGTCGAGGTGACATAAAACTAGCCAGCATAAGTATGGGCCACTAAACCTGGCACACTTTTCACATTAAAAAAAAAAGAAAAAGAAGAAAGTACTATTTTAAAGAAAATATTTCAATTGTTTTCTGTAAATCTGAGCTCATTTGGTCTCTCCTCAAAACTTGTTTTTAATTTACATTTAAATCAAGCTTCTTTGCCTTAAGTTGCGTTTGTCAGTGAAGCCTGTTAACCCCATTTTTATGGCATGTTGGACGTTACATGGCCTACACAGAATACCCAGTGGTCCTGAAGCAAAAATAATACTATTGAAAACGTGGTCGATTAGGAAGATGAAGGGGATGACAGCTCACAGTAGTCAATGACAAACCCTTCCTCTTCTACAATGTCTGCATCACAGAGCAGCCATTCCCTGTGACTTTCACATTTCTTCCCTTGCTTGTAATAAATATCAAGTTTCACTGAAAGCCTTTTATCTACTCTTTGAGACGATTTGACAGGATGAAAGAAAATAAGTTTTCCATGGCTGAAGAACTCCTGCTTTATCACAAGGGAACTTAGCAAGAAAATACGTCAAGTAGGATAAAAGAGAAAACTGCAGAAGAAAAATACATCCTAGTAAGCCTCAGATGACCTCCTCTGAGTCGAAGAACTATTAAAATATAGAAGAAATATAAATCCAAGAAAGTTAAATGTGGCCAAAAGATGTTTGAAGCTTGTGTCTAAGGAGATGCTGAAGGCGAAGATGAACTGAGCCTGAAAAGGCAGGTTTAGGTCACCTCTCCCATCAGCCGACCTGGGGCTGATTACCCATGGCAGATAGCTACAAATAATTGCTCTGATCATTCCAGTGAGTCCCTTCCCTTGTCCTAGCAAAGAAGCAATGCATTAGCCAGCTTCAGAGGCCAGGCACCCCAAACCTGACATCTCTAAGAAAGGCACATCTATTCTAATGAAAGCATTCCTGGATGCTGTCCGCTGGTGAAGAGTTCTATAATGGCTTCAAAGCTGGCGGTAGATAAGGGTCTCGTTAAATGATTTGGGAATTTGTCTTTGCAGGTTGAGCTGGGATGATGACCAGTGGGTGGAGACTGTTAATAGCAAGGAAGGCGAAAGACATGTCACCCGGAATTGTGTTAAGGATTCCACTCTTGCAGAGAGCACAGGATAATTAGGGCTTTGTGTCCTCAGAACTTTTCATGTCAACAATGAAGCACACCCTCCCTAAATAAGAAACTGTCAGATCCTGTTAAAGCCAGAAGTCGGGACTCCTTTCCAACCTGCACCTTCTCGCTGGATAGGCCAACTTATTCTAGAAGGCTAAGCAAAAAGGTGTTTTACTTGGATGCTTATATGTGTGTTTGCTTTAGTGGAAAACTTTTTTAACCCTTGAGGAAATTGTCTACAATTTGTCTTCTTGCTCAGATCATCTTGACAAAATCTGTACAAGTCATTCTAAACCTGAGCACAAATTTATCTAAACAGTGCATTCGATAACAAGGAATTTTCACAGGAAAGGGAGTATCATGGGGAAATCTCTCTAATGTACAAGACTAATAGTGAACCAGATAAATTCATGAATTTCATGGAACATCGGGAGTCTAGGCACAATCATGTAGCTTTTTTTCCTACATAGAATTTAGCAGATCTTGCTAGAGATACTCACTTCATGTCTATCTCTCGGCGTAAAGCTGAGATGCTGGAGGGCTGAAAACAGTCCATCCTTTTACTCCTTAAAGTCTAACTGCCACTTAGCCAATACTGAACAAATGTCGTAAATGAATTTTTTCTTAAAACTCTGAAGCAATTGCTAATAGTCATTTTAACTAACTTTTTTTTTCTGAACCGATTTTCATTTTCTATACCTATCTACCTACAGCCACTTCAAAATTCCCAGGTAGGAGGAGTTCATGCTGAAAAATGTTTACAGATCCTGTTGCAGAAAACCATGCACACCTACACAGAGCGCCTTTGCCTTTTCTCTAGGGCACATGTAGATTGTAGCTGTTTTTGTAGAGGAAAAGACAGGTGATTAAGGAAGGAATAGGACTCCATCTTTCTTCAGGTAAATCTCTAGCCTGGAACAAAGGATTCTCTGACCCATTCTCTCAGTTTACTTGTAGTAGAAGTTTTGGTTATGTCGTGTGGGTATATTTTTGCTGTAGTCCCAAGTATGGGATCCAAGAATTCTTTGTCCATAGCTGATAACAGCCTCATGAGAAGTGCATGATCTTTGCCAGCTGATAAACAGCCTCATGAGAGGGCTAGTGATCCTTGTCAACAGAAACAGCCTCGTGCTGGGGCAAAGAGGCATGGTTTCAGACCACTGAAAAACAAGATGTGGACTTTAAGAAGATATAAATAGGAGCCCACAGACAGAGATCGCTTTGCATCAAAACACTTAGCATCACTTGGCTACGCTTCGCTCCTAGAGAGAAAAGCCCAAGGGAACTCTTCCTAACACTTCTGCTGAATCATGCTGCTTCTGCTGAACCCTGCTGCTGCTGTTGCTGGACCTTGTTGCTGCTTTGACTATTGCTGTATTGCTTGTTTGCTGTTTGACTGGATTGATGAAGAAGAGTGAACTCACCCCAAGGAACTATGTCTAAAGAGGTCCACATCCTCCATCTCTATTAACCTTCTTTTTCTCCTACCTGGTACTGGAGTGTTGGAAGGGACTGGGGTGAAGAAGGAAGAAGGAGAAATCCCAAATAAAGAAATCCCAAATAAAATAGGTTTTAAAAAGTCAAAGCCTACAATTAGCCATCTGCCCACGTACAGGGCCAATCTCTGCTTCCAAACCTTCTGCAGTTTCCCATAGGGATTAACCGTTGTTGTCAACTTGACTGGACTGAGAAACATCTAGAAAACTGCTCAACCACTAGTTTTCAGAGATGATGGACATATAAACGGAGAAAGCAAGAATTTTTCTGAATGGTGCCATCCAATGAAACAAATTAGAAGAAGGAGGCTTGCACACACGCGCACACACACTTCCTTATGTATACACAGTTCCTCTTGAGCGGGTGCCTTTCCTGATACCTGTGAAGATCAGACTCCACAGTTCTCAGCCTAGGAATGTCAAGTTTCACCAGAGAGCTCTCCAGGAACCTT
The DNA here is from genome assembly GCF_030254825.1 of Meriones unguiculatus. NCBI lineage: Eukaryota > Metazoa > Chordata > Mammalia > Rodentia > Muridae > Meriones > Meriones unguiculatus. Next base: position 54,092,112 of record NC_083366.1, on the reverse strand, counting down.
CTAGGCTTTCACCTTCTCACTGAAGCCACGGCCTTGGCTCCACTTGTTCTGAAGTTTCCAAGTTCTGGTTTCTGCAGCTTCCACTCTGCACCCTTCCACTGTCATGAAAACCACTAATCATGAAAACCAAGCGAACACATCGCTTCTTCTGGTTAGAAATATAAACGTCAGGATGCAGTTCAGTTAATTGAGTGCTCGCTATTATGTACAATAGCCCTGGGTTTGATCCAAGTACTACATAAAATGTATGGTGCTTTATACCTATAATCTCAGCATGTAGGAGGTTGAAGCAGGAAGAGCAGGGATTCAAGGTCATCCTTGGATAAATAGTTCGAGACCCTGTCTCAAAAAATAGATAAATGCGCTCTCTGGGTTCTATATATTTATAGACCACTGACTAATCCTTGTTCCCTTGCTCTTGGCCATGACTATGGTGACCATGGTTGCCATGGTCACTATAACCCATCTTGACTTGGTCCCAGTTTTATTGTCAAGCCTCATCTCTCTCTTTCTTTTTTTTTTTTAAATATTTTTGTAACATAACACTTTTATTGATGTTTTGGGAATTTCACATTTCCTGGTCACACTCATAGCCTAGTCCTTCTGTGTCCACCCCCAACCTTTGTGACCTCTGCCCCCCCCAAAAAAAATAAATGAAGAAAGAAAAAGAACTTTTCTAAAAAGAAAACATCCAATTTGGTTTATCTATATACTCACTAGAGCATAGTCAAACTCTCAGTGGCCTGCTCCATAAATAGAACTGAGTCATTCCCTTCCCGCACCCTGTCAGAAGCCATCAATTGTGGAGAGCTAACTTCCACATCCTTATCCTACTTTTTAAAAGTTCTCTCTGATAAGCCTCATCTCTTAATGTCTCTGTCTCCACCCCCACATACCTTACTTTACTTATCAATCTCTCAAAGAGAAGCAAACCTGCCAATGAACCCTCTCATGTGATGTATGTAGGCCCCATTTATCTGTGGTCTCGTTTTGCATGAGTTTAGTTACTCAAGGTCAACTACTCACTGAAAATGTCAAATAAAAAATTCAAAAACAAGTAGTTGGTATGTTTAGTTTGGATAACATTCTGAACACACTATGAATTCTTGCACATTTCCCCTCCATCCAGCTTAGGACCTGAGTCATCCCTTGGCCTAGTATATCCAAACTGTGCCAGCTGTCTACCTGCCTTCTCTCTGAGAAGCCACAATTGATAACAGAGCAACCCATGGAATTACAGTGCTTCTATTCAAGTAACCCTGTTTGCCTGATAATGGTCCCAGAATACAAGAGTAATTATGCTAGCAATTCAGATATGCCAAATGAAACTGGAAAATGCTTCCTTAGATAAAAAGATGAAAGTATGTGGCTTAAGAAGAGACAAAAAAAAAAAAAAGCCAGTCAGTGGTAGTACACACCTTTAATCTCAGCACTCAGAAGGCAGAGGCAGGCAGATCTCTATGAATTTTGAGGCCAGCCTGGTCTACAGAGTAAGCTCTAAGACAGCCAGGGAGACAGAAAAACTCTGTCTTGGAAGAAAAATATGAAGAAGTAGAAGAAGAAGAAGAAGAAGAAGAAGAAGAAGAAGAAGAAGAAGAAGAAGAAGAAGAAGAAGAAGAAGAAACAAAAAGAACCCCAGGCTGAGATCTACAGTAAATAAGAGATTCTGAAAACCGGAGGTACATTCACATAAACTTACTACAGAACATTGTGATAATTGTCCTATTTTGCAATTACTTATTACTATGCTTAATTCACATATTTAATATAGATATTTGTATAGAAAAGTGATGTTATCCATATATGTGTTACATATCATATGTGCAGATTACATATAATATAATGTACATTATGTATCAACATGTAAGATAGATAGATAGGTAGATAGACAGACAGACAGATAGATGGATGGATAGATAGATACAGTTCAGTTCTAACCACAGCTCCAGGCTCCATAGGGGCAGTCTGGGAATGTGTCTCCCATGAGTAAGTATCCATTGCTGTTGCATGCATTCCTCCATTCCATCCCAAGTCTCAGGAAACGCACCATTCTTGGCTTGGCCAATTATCTCTTACGTATCTCTCAGGTTGCAATTGGAGAGCAACTTCACACAAAATTTGGGCCCAGTGCCCCTAATTTACACACTGATGGTTGGCAAGCATCAGTTTTCACCCAGGACTGGCCAGCTGCCAGAAACAGCACATTATTTACCAATTTTGGAGCCTCCATCTTTATAGATGTGCTTCTCTGCTCAGTGCTCTGTCTGTCTGCATTTTATTCTCACCTCCTTTTCCATCATCTGGCAGTTTCACCAGACTCTTCCTTGAAAGCACTGGGGGTACCAGTGGCCCAGGAAAAGCTTCTGGCAAGATCCAAAAGGATCTTGGTGCTCCGGAAGGATGTTATTCCCCAGCTGGCATTGGAAGAATGGCCAGAGACCACGCAGGACCTAACAGAGTATGGCACTTCTGCACAGGGTAAAAAGTGACCAGGAGGACCAGGATGTCTGAGCTCCCAAGATATTCATGAGAATCTCTTTCCAGCATATCTTGGGGGAAAGGAGTGGGGAGGAGGAGAGAGAATTTGAAATTTTTTAATTGACCCAATTTGTCCAAAAGGGACGATTTTTTAAGAAAAAGAGACCATTCTCTCTAGATGTCAAATGTAAGTCTTTCAGAAATCAATGGAAATGGAATTTCTAGAGTAGTACATGTCCTAGTTAAAAGCAATAAGGGAAACTTCAAATTTTTTTTTTGCACATCTTCATTATAATCTAGTAAATTGGCCTGGTTTTATCAATGAGACAAATTACCAACTCAACACCCCTGCCAAAATTAATATGTGTGAACATGATAGATATTTAGGGAGTCAGTAAATAAATTGTTGGTATAATATTCTTGTGGAATGTATTCAATTTACCCTTGTTCATTCAAATGCTGACTTCTCTACCCCACTATCTGGTTTCAATCTGGACATTGCATTGTGACACTTATTCTAAGCATCACCTGTCTCAAGTTTGTGTAAACATGCCATTTGTTCTCTGTAATTGTCAATTAAACAACCAGCTTGGCAATGGAGAGAATAGGGTGGGACATCCTGGTCCTGGATGGGAAGAGAAGGAAGCAAGTAGTAGGAGGAGAACAGAGATCAGCAGGAGAGGACTTGGAACCAAGAGGAAAGATGAACTGGACCTAAGCTATGACTAAAAGCAAGTATAATGGATGAAAGCTGAACGGTAGAAACTATGCGGGCTTGGAGGTTTAGGATGGAGTAACTATTGCTCAACATTGTGCTCTAGGTTAACTAAATAAACCCTAGTCTCTGTATGGTGATTTAGGTATACAGCCGGATTAGGAATAACTGCTGCTTAACTAAAAGGTAAATCTATAATAAATATTAATATTCAACAACAAGAAATGTTTAACATTCTTAGCTTAGTGGTGGCACACGCCTATAATCTAACCGCCCAGGAGGCTGAGGTACAAGGACTGAAAGTTCAAGACCAGCTAGGTCACAGAGGAAGACCCTTCCTCATATAAGAATTTACACCAAAGGGGCTTGGGGAATGGCTCAGCCTGTAAAGTTCACTGCACAAGCATGAGAGCTGAAGAACTTCGGGCACGGATGTAACTGTGGGATGCTGCAGTGTGTGTCTTCGTCCTTTCTGAGTCTTCCGGGTACAAGAATAACTGCACGACAGAGCCCTCTTCTTCGAGGAACAGGAAGAGGGACCAGAGGAGAACACGCACATTTCACAGCACAACAGCGCAGTATATTGAAGGCCGATGATCCCGTTCGTTAAACCCCAGCTAACAGGAAAGCAACTTTGTTTGATCATAGTTTGCTGTGAAAAACATACTTTCCCTACACTTCACATTGAATTAAGCTGACAAAGATTTAAAAAGAGAAAAAATGGTTGCACAGATAATGTGAACCAAGCCCGAACCATCATAAATATCTGTCACTGTTCTTCAGGATGTCAGGCACTGCCTGTTGGCTAGAGTGCTGTCAGCCAGTGTTAATAGCAAAACGGAACAAGAAGACTTCTTTATGTACTTTTCAGAAAGGCGTACTTGAGGTTAAATCAAAAAATCATTTTTCTTAAAGAAAATGAATCATCGAACACGAGACTATGGCGTACACCTGATTTGTATTTCCTATCTACATTGCTTTTCAGGCCCTCTAACACATGCCTGACGCCAGCACATACATAACATCTTGCCATTTAAAGCACATTTTAAAATTAAAGTGAAAGAGCCATTTCGATAAATGAAACCTAGATAAAGTTTCCTGGCGTTAAAGTTACAGCCTTTGCTCTTTCAAGAGGCAGATTTTCTTAGAAGGTAAATTTGAATTGGACAGCTGTGTGATAAAAAAAAAAAAAAAAAAAAAAAGATACAATATTAAGTAAGGCTGCTGTAACAGAGTTGCTAATAAGGACTGGGGAGATGGCTCAGTGGTAGAGCACTGGTCTAGCACTGATCTAGCAGAGATGGAGGTTCTATCTGCAGCACTGTGTGTACACGCACAAAAGCAAACAAAATTCCTGGTAAGTTTATCTAACAGTGATAGACATAAAAGCAAGTGGCTATGATTGTGTGGATTTAGTTTTCCAGCACACTCCCTGAAGAAGGTGGGCTGGCAGGTTACATGCTGTATTTACTGATTATTCTCAGAAAGCCTCTCAGAAAGAGCAGTTATTTTCTCAAAGTACTATTTCTGCTAAAGCAGGGAGCATTTAGGAAAAAATTAGATTCTGTTTCAAACCTATGTCAGTCATTTACTCCTCAGGATGAATTTTTCCCCTAAAAGCAAAACACTGAAAACATGAATATGCCGTGAGGTAAAGCCAGCAGAGATGGAAAGAGAAGAAGGTGCTTGTCCACAGGTGGCATCTACAGCCCTGAGAGGAATTTTTCTCCAAGACTTGCCTCCTGACGGCAACTTCTCTGACTCCAAACAACCTAACCTACTGCTGAGTGATTTGAACAGTTCCCAAGTAGCCTTAAGAGACATACAATCCATTCTTTACTGTCTACTTCTTTCTAATTCTGCTTATAAAAGTGATTAAAGGTCTAACGTGGTTCTGTCACACTAAAGTTCACCTTTGATGAGTTTTGGGCAAGAAAACCAGAAGGAGCCAGAAACACACACACACACACACACACACACACACACACACACACACACACTTGGATCTGTATCTGATGCATGGTCGTCCATGAAGGAAATGGAACGTCCTCTACCTTCCTCACTGTTGGATGCTCAGCACCAAGAGTAGACCTATTGGACAGTCCTGTGTGGTCATTGGCTGGCCACGTTAACAAATATCAGGAGGCCATCCACTTACACTCTAACCAAACAGTCAGGATAAATATGATTTAGCCAATGAAGAAACTGAGGCTGAGAAAAACTCAGATTTGAATTTGAGTCCCCAAATTCATGCAGGAACTGTCTGGGAGAGGCAAGGCAAAATAAATGTTTTTCATTCTGCCAACAGGCCCAACTCCTTGTTCTCCAGGTGCCCTGCAAATACTTCAGGGACTTTCAGGTCACCTTCGATGATACACCTTGGTCACTTCTCTCTACGCGAGGCACCACCACACTTTGCCACCTCAGAAACTGTCAGATGGAACGCAGATGCACCACTGTTTTATGCACACTAAGAAGAAAACCACTGCTCACTTAGACAGGACACGACGCTTCCTTCTTACAGACCACGCTCTCATCTTCGCTAACGGAGCTTTATGTGATCTATTGGGCTCAAGCGTTGCTGTGTATCATACACAGCCCTGTGAGTGCATTTTAAAGGTAGAAACTTAATGAAGAGAGCTGAAAACATTTGCATTGAGCTCCACCTGCCTGGATCAGTGTTTGATCCCTTCACATTTTTTGCACTTCCTAAAGAGACCACGACCCCACAGGCGAGGGGCAGAGCAGGGCCTGACGGACTCCAGATTGCAGAAAGATGCTGCACACACACACACACACACACACACACACACACACACACACACCCCAGCCTTGGAGAAGTCACTGCTGCCCCTTCTGTCCCATAACCATTTGCTCGTAGAGATCAAAGGAGTTCTCCATACTGTCGCTGGGATTTTTTTTTTTTCAAGCCACTCAGTGACCATCCTGAAACTGTTTACATCTCATGCTTTTGACAGTGATCAACAGTGATGTAAACTGCATTCAACTATCAGAGGCTTTTTCGTGTGGGGTTTTTAATGCATTCGGAATGGATGAGAGACAATGTACATTGATGTTCTGCCTGCGCCCTGTGTCTTCCCACAGGATTCTAGGGCAGGGATTTCATCTGATGCATGCACGACTTTGTCTCCAATCCCAGACAGAGCTGAATGGCTAGGCAAATCAGTGTACGCTTACCAAAAATATGAATAGATTAATTCATAAAGCCCATTAAGTTTCTAAGTTGAGGGCCTTTGTTTACAGTTAAAATTTTTCTTCTCCAGCTTAGGGAGAGTTAAGTGCTTACCTAGCATTCAAATGGGGCCTGAATTCAATCCCCAGCACTAAAAATAAAAGCATGAAATCAGGTTTTATTTTCTTTGTTTAAAAAAAAAAACAGTATTTAGAGGTTCAGTGTCTATCTCAGTGATAGAGTAGCTTGATGCTTAGGTCTAAATGCTTAGCTCTAGATATAAGCTGTCTCTCATATATATAGAGAGAGAGACAGACAAACAGACAAAACAGAAAATAGGGTTGTGAAGATGGTTCCAATAGTAAAATGTTTTCTGTGCACACATAGTGACCTGAGTTTAATCTCCAAGAACTCATGTGAAAATCCTGTAAAAATCTCAGCACTGGGGAGACAGAGACAAAGATGATCGCTGAAGCTTCCTGCGCAGTCAGTTTAGCTGAATCAGTGAGCTCCACGGCTAATGAAAGACCCTGTCTCAATAAATAAGGTGTAACGCGATTGAAGAAGATGCCTGACATCAACCTCTGACCTCCACGCGCACACGTGCTCCTGCCCATACGTGTGCACATATACAAACACATACACAAAAAAAATAAACCAAAAAGTATGTTTTCTTTAGTGTTATAATACAATCTTTTTCTTTTGTACTGTGTTTTGATAGCTAGAAAGAAACGAAGAGGCCGGGCAGTGGTGGCGTATGCCTTCAGTCCCAGCACTGGGGAGGCAGAGGCAGGTGGATCTCTGAGTCTGCAGGCATCTTGGTCTACAGTTTCCAGTGAATCTAGGGCACACAGGGAAACATTGCCTCGGGAAACAAACAAAGGAAGGAAGCTCTACAGTAAGTTGTTCATAGCTGATTTTTCTTCCTTTCGTTTACTTTCTGACATGAGTTTTATTGTTTATCATTTATAATGAGGCCATGTTATCTGCGTGCTATTTAAACACATCTGCCTTATTTTTTATGTATCAGAAAGTCAAAACTCCATATTACAGGCAAAAGCATCTTGTCAGTTATTTTTGCATTGACCCTTCCTTCAATAAGCTAATTTGGGGGCATGTTGATGGGAGGGCGTTTTTTAAAACGCTTTCACGGCCCTAAGATACATGAGAGGAGGCCAACTTAGCATGCACTGGGCTCAAATGAAGCTCCCCACAAGCCACAGGCTTGGGCTGTGTTCTCCCAAGTCTTGGCGTGTGCAGAGAACCTTCCCAGGCATGAGCCGAAATTCTCTTTGATCTCACAGTTCTGATGAGGGGCCGCCGTGGGCTTGCGGCTCCTCTCTCTGCTTTATGCAACTCAAAGAGGCACAGCCAAGCTAAGAAAAATGGAGATCGGCTGGTCAGCATCTCAGATGGGTCATCTTCCACCTAGACTAGGAAGGGGGCATTACAGGTTACTTTTTTGTCAGTGTCAAACAATCTGACGGGAGCAACTTGAGGGAGCAAAGGTGCATCTAGGTCGCGGCTCCCTCCACAGAGGTTTCAGCCCACTGTGGTGAGGCAGGCGCGGCCACACGAGCAATTCCACCCGTGATGGCGGAAGTGCCGGGGTGCAGCTCATCACATCTTGGTGGGTCCACGAAGGACCCACTTCTGCCGACCGAGCTTTGCCCGCAGGGCTTACAGCGCCCCCGACAGGCACGAGTTAGGGGGCCGTGCACTCAGAAGAGGGACCCGTAGAAAACATTTTATACCCAAACCAGAACAGGCGGAGTATTTGCAGAGGGGTCTTTAAAGAGGGGGTTGTGCTAAAAGTGAGGTATTAGTGTGGGCCTTCACCAGAACGGATAGTATCTATGCAAGAAAGGCTTAGGCTGCAGACATGGAGAGGGAAGACCGTGGGAGGGCGTGCAGGGAGATGGCCGGCCACTCTAAGCCACTCTAATACTGTTGGCACCTTGATCTGAGACCCTCAGGCTCTAGGGCTATGAGGAAATCCCTGTGCCATTTAAGCCACCACCCCTATATGTGGCACTTTGCTATGCCAGCCACGCTGATTATTAGACATGAGAGCTTCTGCTCATGCACATGACTTGGGAGATCAAAGCTCTCTAGTAGACGCCATTAGAGACCCGAGTCAACAGGGTCCCTCTTTTTAACAGACTCTAAACATCAAAATGTTTATCTAGCTCCCCATGACCTGCCATATGGCTTTACAGTAGAGATCAAATAGGGAGGCGGCCAATTTTTCTATCAAACATTAGTTTCAAAAGTCTTAGCTGGGCTTTCCGGCACCTTGGACTACCAAGCCCCTACAGTTGTTACAACTCAGAAGTGGAAATTCTAAGTCCAACCACAACTCTTCTGATGATCCAAATAGATGAGGGATCAGGCAAGCACAAGAGGAAATCGGACACCTGGAAAATCTAGGAAAATCTAGCACTTGGTTAATCGGCCCTTTTGTAACTAGCTCTGAGCTCATGGTACCTAACAAGATGGAAATGAAAGGGCATCGCAGAGGAAAAGGGAAACTGGCAGATTCTTAGCTCTCCATTTGCTAAACATAGATAATAGATTCACAACTCTCCCCCCCCCCCCATTCCCTCTTCAGCAGTGTGGGTTTGATTGTCCTCTTGCCTACAGGTAATTCTCCGTCAAAATTAAATCCGTCAGCGAGTTCTCAATTTTATAAACTATGCAGGCAGGGGAAGAGATGAGGTCAGGCAGCTGTGGGGAGGAAGGAGTTTATCTTTCCCAGGGCTACAGCACCAAGCCCAAGCTGTTTCCTTTTTTTTTTTTTTTAACCTGGATGTGGGTGTATTCGTGGTCACACAGTGACATCAGCTGGTCAGATCCCCAATAGCAGCCTCTGAGAAGAGGCGCTGGCTCAGAGCAACGCTGTGCTTTCTCACTCTGCCTGTTTGGATTGAAACATGCGCGGGAGAAGGCAAAGGTGTTTTCGTGTCTGTGATCATATGCACATGGCACAGAACTTTGGCGTTAATGTCTACTTCAGTCCTCAAAACTTAGTGAGATATTGTTGATACTTAATTGTCAACCAGCCTTTTTCTCCAGGACAATTGCATACCCAATTGTCTCCTGGACCGAGGTCAGGGTGCTCTCCCACACAGCCAGAAGACGCAGTTGTGAGAAAGACCGCAAAGCCTTGGGATTTTGTCTGTGCACAATAGGTGAAATTAAAATAATAAAATAAACAAAAGATCAAAAGATGTCTGGACTCTTCCTTCAATTTCAGGGCTACTTGATCTCCAAAGTCCCTCTCTTGCACAAGCCCAAAAGGCCTCCTAAGGATTCCTTTACAAACACATTCACTTTTGCTTCTGCTTCTGTACCCATAATTTTGTAACAGGGTTTCCCCCTTGAAGATGGTTCCTTAGATTATATAAGCTTTAGATTATATATATGTAATGAGATCCATACCTATAACACTGTGTGGGCTGATACAGCTATGAGATGGACATTCTTCTGCCCAATTCTCTACTAGGTACCATAGAGTACACAGAGAAAAAAAACTCTTTGAAAAATGTCCTGCTTCATTAAGGGAGCTGTAGAAGCACATGAAACAACTAGGCTTTAATTAATGACCAAACTGAATGGTTAAGATGATAGACAGGTCGTTACCTGGAAACTCAAGGGACAAAGATAATGGAAGTTACTGAAGAATTGAAAAGCCAGGCACGGTGTAAGGCGGCAGTCGCAGCCCTTGGAAGAGGTGTCTGATGGTCACAAGTTCAATATTATCTCCACTACAAATTAAGAGTCCAGACAATTGGGCAGAGTGCATGGAATCTTATGAAAGAAGTGGGAAATAGTAAGATCTGGAGAGGACAGGAGCTCCACAAGGAGAGCAACAGAACAAAAAAATAATAATAATAAGCACAGGGGTCTTTCCTGAGACTCACTCTAACCAAGTACCATGCATGGAGATAACCTAGAACCCCTGCACAGATGTAGCCCATGGCAGTTCAGTGTCCAAGTGGGTTCCATAGTAATGGAAACAGGGACTGCCTTGACATGAACTTATTGGCCTGCTCTTTGATCACCTCCCCCTGAGGGGGGACCAGCCTTACCAGGCCACAGAAGATGACAATGCAGCCACTCCTGATGAGATCTGATAGACTAGGATCAGAGGAAGGAGAGGAAGACCTCCCCTATCAGCGGGCTTGGGGAGGGGCATGCATGGAGAAGGGGGAGGGAAGCTGGGATTGGGAGAGGAGGTAGAAGGGTTTATGGGGGGATACAGAGTGAACAAAGTGTAATTAATAATTTTTTTTAAAATGAATAAATTGTTTTTAAAAAAGAATCCAGACGAGGCTATGAGAGTCTGTCTTAAAATAAGTAACATAAAAGAAAATAAAATGCTGCCATGAAATTATGCACAATGAGTAAAAAGAAGTGTTTGATCAGGGGAGGAACATGAGTGGGAGCCTTAGAATGCTGAGGAAGAGGCAAGTTTGTATACACAAGTACAGAGCAACGTAGGGGATGCCAGGCAGCCAGGCTGCATGCTGGGAAACCGTAGTGCCACTGGGCTAAGTGACATGTGGCTCAGATGACTGAGAACCAGGGAAGCCTCTCAAGAACTCGGACTTGAGTCCAGAGCAATCTCGAGTGCAGGTGACCTCCAGGATGACCAGCGGCATTGGCCACAACCCCTACATTTTCCTAAGGACTGGACAGGAGCAGCGTGAGTACTGCAGTGTCATGAGACACCGATCCAGTAGGGGGAGCTGGAAAATGCCCTGGGCATTCTCTTCAGCTTTGGCAATAGCACCGGGTGTCTAGTGACCAGGACTAAAGCGCCAGATCCTTAACTCCTCCTGCTGTGTAGAATTGCCGCTGTGCACAGTGACAGGCAGCCTTCGGGAAAGGCCTGCAGGTCCCGGCTGCAGTGTCTGTGGAGACGCACTGCTCCCGCTTCACAGCGCCCACTCCCTTTGCACTGCCGCGAAATCTGCTTGGGTCTCCAAACAGTGCACAGACCCGCAGTCAAATACCTATAACCTGTGCCGATTCTTTAAGGTTTATTTTTACTATGTGGTCTATGTGGTGTGTGTGTGTTTGTGTTTGTGTGTGTGTGTGTGTGTGTGTGTGCATGTAAGTGCAGGGGTCCACACATGCTGGATTTTTTTTAAGATTAATTTTTACTATGCTTTAAGAATATGTGCACATGCACACACACGCGTGCCTGTGTGCATTCACATTCATGCATGTGTGCATGCGTATGTATTGTGTGTGCACACACAGATAAGTGCAGGTGCCCACAAAGTCCAGAAGAGAGTGTGAGATCCCCTAGAGCTGGAGCTACAGGCAGTTGTGGACTGACCAACACAACGTGGGCCCTGGGAACCAAACCTGGGTCCTCTGTAAGAGCAGTACATACCCTTAACCAGTGAACCATCTCTCCGAACTAGGCTTCTAATATTTACAACTAACATCGTGCTTCGTGTTAGATAAGGCCTTATGTGTCGGTATACCAAGATTTGCAAATATTCCCTGAAAAGCATAACTGCCTCCTTTAACAGTACATTGAACGGCTGGGCTCCCAGGGTATCCCATTGGTCCCTGTGATGAATCCAGTGCCACATGCAAGCTTCTTAAAGTCGGAGCTTGTAACTTGTTTTCCGGTATACCCTGGTGTGCTGGTTAGTTTTTGTTGACTTGACAAAGACTGTAGTCACCAGGGAAAGGGGAGCCCAGTTTCAGGTATTGCCTCAGACAGGTCTATGGGTATTGTCTTAGTCACTGTTCTATGGCTGCGAAGAGACACCACGACCATGGCAACTCTTGGGAAACGAAACACTTAATTGGGGACTAAACTGTGGAGATTTAGTCAGTGATCATCATGGTAGGAAGCAGACAGACGTGACACTTGAGCAGAAGCTGAGAGCGTGATGTCTGTAGGTAGCAGGCAGAGAGAGAGAGAGAGAAGGCCTGGTGGGAAGTTTAAAGCCTCAATGCTCACCCCCAGTGACACACCTCCTCCAACAAAGCCACACTTCCTAATCCTTCCAAATAGTTCATCAACTGGAGACTAAGCATGAAAATATTTGAGCCAATAGGCCACATTCTCCTTCAAATAACCACATATCTGTGATGCATTTTCTTGCTTATTAATGTGGGAAGGCCTAGCCCACAGTGGCCAAAGCCATTCCTGGGCAAGTGGTCCTAAACTGTATAAGAAAATGGGCTGATCAAGCAAGCCACAGGGAGCAAGCCAGTAAACCCTGTTCCCCTGTGGTCTCTGCTTCAGCTCCTGCCTTGAGTTCCTGTCTTGACTTCCTCTAGTGAGTGACTGTTACCTATGAGTGTGAACCCAAACAAACCTTTTCCACTCCAAGACAAGTTTAGTCAGTGTTTTATCAAAGCACCAAAGAGGCAAACTAACACACCAAGTGCACAGCCATTGCCCAGCACACAGGCAGATGTGTGGATAGATATGTGGGTATATGGGTCTGGAATAGCTCAAACATAATGAGAAGCTGGAAATCTTCACGGGGTAGTTCTGACAGCAGTGAACCCATCTACAGTAAGGATCAAGATCCCAAAGACATTGAGCAAATGGGACCAAAAAGAGAGGATGAGCAGTAAATACTGGCAGAGAAGACCAGATGGTACGAAGGGAGAACTGTGGAAGACAGACTTCCCTTCTCTGCTTGACCCTGGGAGAAATCACAGCATCATCAGACCACCTCTCAGGCCCACCGTGCAGTGGTGAATGCATTAGTAGGTCCACACCCAGCGCTCAGCACACAGTGGGACAGTGTGGGCTGACCCACCCCGCTAAGCCTTCACCTGCCAGGCTCTGTTGTCCAGGCTCTGTCTGCATGTACACCCACAGGCTTCTACACCCAAGAGTTTCACACCCGCAGAATGGAGCAACTTTAGGTTGAAGACATTCAGAAGCAAACAGCTGAGCCCGTACTGAACGCGTACAAGTTCTTTTCTTGTCAGAAATTTCTAAGCAACTACTCACAAGGCATTTGCCTGCTCTTCGGCATTACAAGTAATCTAGAGGTGGTTTGAAAGACACAGAAGGGTACACAGAGGTGATGTGCAAACGTTAAGCCCTAAGGGGCTTGTTTGTCTCTGAATTTTGGTTTCTGGGCAGGTGAGATCCCAGGAACCAATGCCCCTTGGATACCAGGAGACAACTCTATTAATTCCTTTAGTCCTGGTGATTAATACTATTTCAGAACTATCTCACTGTGCAGGTGAAACAAACGAACAAACAAACTAAGAATTCTTCAGAGATAGGAAGTAACTTATAAGTAGCAGGGAGACTGTAAAGCAATATAAGCCAGATGCCAAAATGTATTTCCTAAAAAGAGAATGGGAAAAGCGCAGCATGCAAATACAAAGGAACAGTAGTCAGCAATCAGCAATAAGAAGGAACAAAGTAATGATACCCAGGCCAGCAGAGGTAAATCTCAAAGAAATTATGGGGAGAGGGGGAAAAAAAAGTAGATTTCATATTATTCTAGTTAAGTCATATTGTAGATGACTTTAATGTCTAGTGGCAGGAAGCAGATCGCTGGTGGCCCGGGGAGAAACGTGGAGGGTTGGGTAGAGGGTAGATAAGGAGACTTTGGGGGTGATGGGTATGTTCATTATCTTGATTGTGGTGATGGATTCATGGGCATATTCACATGTCAAAACACATCAGATCGCACCCCTTAAATATAAGAAATGTAGTGGGTATCATTAGGCCTCAACAAAATGTTAGAATTTTTTCAAAGATTTCTTAGTAAGTGGTGGCCTTTGTGAAAGTTTTGGCAGCAGGAAAAAAAAAAAAGAAAGAAAGAATAAATGCAGTTTGAAATCCAAGAAGTGGTTGATTCCTCTTGGGATGAATGACTAAGGAGATTAACAAAGGGATACAGGTGCTGCCTCCCCATCCAGGTACTGCTGCCGAGACAGCAGTGTTCTGTGGAAGTTGGCTAAATTGAATGTTTCTGATGAACACACTTATCCCTGCACATGCTATCCAGCAATAAAAAGAGCTGAAGATATGGAGAGATGGCTCGCTGGTTGAGAGAACTGGCTGCTCTTACAGAGGACAGGGCTTTGGTTCCCAGCGCCTACAGGGTGGCTGACAACTACCTGTAACTACAGTCCCAGGGAATCTGACATCTTCTTTTGGCCTCCTTGGGTACCAGGCACACACATGGTGCAAACATACATGCAGGCAGAACACCCATTTCTATAAAATAAACATAAAGAAAAATTTAAAAAACAAAAACAAGAAATAGAAGCCAGGTGGTAGAGGTGCACACCAATAGTCCCAGTACTAAGGAGGCAGAGGCAAGCGGATCTCTGTGAGTTCAAGGCCAGCCTGGTCTACACAGTGAGTTCCAGGACAGCCAGAGCTACACAGAGAGACTCTGTCTCAAAAGAAGAAGAAGAAGAAGAGAAGAAGGAGGAGGAGGAGGAGGAGGAGGAGGAGGAGGAGGAGGAGGAAAGAAGGAGGAGAAGAAGAAGGAAGACAGGAAAGAAAGGAAGGAAGAAGGAAGGAAGGAAGGAAGGAAGGAAGGAAGGAAGGAAGGAAGAGAGAAATGAAAATTCTCCAGACAGTATTTTTTAAACCACTCTTATAGTTTAGTGGTATTTTTAAAAGAAAAACCTATTTTCATTGATTGGTTAACATGTGAGCAGCATGAACATGTACCCATGGGCACATGCTTGTGTATATGTGTGGTGTGTGCTGCATGCTCAAGTAAGGGGTAGGAGATACATACACAGAGGATTCTATAACTTTCCCCCTTATTCTATAGCCAGCGTCTCTCACTAACCTGAAGTAGGGCTGACAGTTGGGTATCCCCAGTAAGGGTCCTGTCTGTGTTCCATATGGTGCTGGGATTAAAGCAGGACAGCTGTTTATATGGGTACTGGGGATCTGAACTCGAGTGCTGCTGCAAGGTATACAAGAGAGCATTTAGGCGCTTTCAAAGGTGAGTCCATGACCACAATGGCAGGGAGCGCAGCAACAGGCAGCAGGCATGGTTGAGCAGTGGCTGAGAGCGTACCATTTAATTCACAAAGAAGGCAGAGAGAGCACGGATGGGGAATGGTGTGGGCTTTTAAAACCTCAAACCCACCCCTGGTAACACATCTCCAACAAGACCAAGCCTCCTAATCCTTCCCAACAAATCTCACCAAATGGGGACCAAGTATTCAAATATATGACCCTAAGGTGGCCATTCTCATTCAAAACCACCACTGTAATTTCTTTAAAGGGAGGGAGAGGACATGAAGTTGAAAGAACGTGTGCTGGATAAGGCAATAAGGATAGAAGGAGAGAGCAGAAGCAGATAAGACTAAGATATAATGAATGCATGCTTGAACTTTTCAAAGAACATAAAGTGGGGAAAAGAAAAGAAATCAAGGACTGGACATTGAGTCCTTATCAAGCAGCTGCTTATCATAAACTCTAAGTAGAGAGAGAAACTGAGCTAAAAGAATGTAGGTGTATCAATTACTTATCTATTGCTGAGATAAGACATCATGACCAAGGCAATTTATATAAGAAAACATTTAACTGAGATTATGGCTTCAGAGGGTTAGAGTCCATGATGGTGGAGCAAAAAGGAACAGCCGAGAGCTCACGTCTTGAATCAAACAGGAGACAGAGAACACCCTGGGAATGTCATGAGTCTTTTTGAAACCTCAAAGCCCATCCTCGATGACATACTTTCTCCAGTGAGACCATGCCTCCTAATCCCAACTGGGGTCCAAAAGCCTAGGACTTATAGCGGACACGTCATTCATGCCACCATGGTATGTAGTACAAAGAAAGCTAGGCCTGTGCAGGGAACATTTTGGAAGAGTCTGGGAAGAATAGAAGAACCCAGATGGGACAGGAGCTCCACAAGAAGACCAACAGAGCCAGCTAACCAGGGTCCAGGGGAGACCTGTGGAGACTGAAGTGAGCTGAACACCAGCACCATCCTGTTCAGGATGGTACATATATTTAACCAGTTAGGTGCTGTGATAACTAACCTCATCAGCTATATGACGTTTTCAGTTACCATGGAAACAAACCAAGTACCATGCATGGACGGGACCTAGGCCCCCTACACAGTTGTAGCTGATCGGCAGCTCATTCCTCATATAGGTCCCATAGCATGGGACATAGAGGCTGACTCTGGACTCTGTTGCCTGATTTTTGATCACTTTTTCCTAGTGGGGCTATCTCACCATGCCACAGGGGAAGAGGATGTACTCAGTCCTGATGTAATTTGATGTTCTGTGGTAGGTGGGTGAAGGAGCTTCCCTTCTCTGAAAAGTAGGGGAATGAGAAAAGGGGAAACAGAGAGGGAGGGTGGTACCAGGAGGAGAAGAGGGAGGGGGCTACAACTAGGATGTAACATGAATAAATAAAAATTATAATGAAGAAGAAGGAGCAATCAAAGGAAGAGAAGAAGAAGAATTTAGGGCTGGCTATGCTTTAAAATAAAGCTATTTCTTATTCCTAGACTGTCTGATATCTGACAATGTACATATTAAGAAATACCTTCCAGATTCCCGTTTCTAAGATGGCCATCTAATAGAACAGCTCACCAATATACATAAATATACTATACCTATAGCCCTATGGAATGGTTGCTCTTGGTTGTTAACTTGATAAAATTTAGAATCACCATGGAAACAAGCCTCTAAGCATGCCTGGGAGGGATTTGCTAGAATAGGTTAATTGAGTTGGGAAGACTCACCTTAAATGTGGACATCATGGTTCCATGGGATTAGGTCCCAGACTGAATAAGAAGAGAAGTGATCTGAGCACCAGCGTCCATCCATCACTCTCTGCTTCCTGTGTGCACAAGTACCGGGAAGCGCCACCTCCTGTCTCCTCTCCATCAAACCATAAACCCAAACAAATCTTTCTTCCCTTAAGTTGCTTCTTGTTAGGGATTTGGTCACCGTGATGAGAAAAGAAAATAGCACATCCTATAATGTTTTAAAGGAGTTGTGTTAGCTCAAGTGAAAGGGATGGACTCTACACAATGAAAGGAAACCTTCAAAATTCCCAAACACAAACCAGTAGGAAACAAGTGAAAAGATGCTCAGCTATAAACCACACCTACAGGATGGAGGCAAAGATCACAGTGAAACTGAGCTTTAATTGAGAAAGTGACAAGATGTTTTGGATTTCATCCTTGTATCCTACAACCAGTGTGCTCTCACCCTTTCTTTATGATTTAAATTGTTATTACATTTACCCCTTCATTGTGTGTGTGTACATACAAGCTTGAGGAAACTTCTGAGAGCTGGTTCTTTCCTTCCACCATGTGGGTCTCAAGGGTCAAACTCATTCAAGTAACCAGGCTTAGTGGCAAGAGTCTTAACCCACTGAGCCATCTCATTGACCCTGTTTTTAGTTTTTAAAAAGGTCTCTGGAATATACTTAACATGCCAAACTATACTGTTTAAATTGTTTAGTCTGCTATGTGATCATAAGATCATCGCCACCATCAATGACATGAACATAGACATCCTACAGCAGTCATGGCATGAGCCTTGGTCAGAAAGATAACACATCTCTTCCTCTGCCATGACAGACTTAAGTTCTGACTTCCTGGGGAGTCCATTGAAACCTCACCATCCTGTCCATGATGGTTCACGTACTTAACCAGTAAAATGCTATATGACATTTACAGTCACCATGGAAACAAACTTGTGGGCAAACTTCTAAATTGCATCAATAGAGTTGGGAAGACCTACCCTAAATATGAGCAACACTATTCCATGGACCAGGGCCCTGGACTGAATAAGAAAGAAAGGTGAACATCAGCATTCATTGCTTCCTACTTCCTGACTGTGGACACATGTAGAAAGCCTTGTGCTCCAGCCACCACGCCTTCCTCAACATGATGCGCTGTACCTTCAAACCAGGAGCCAGAATGAACCAATCCTTTCTTCCTTCCTTCCTTCCTTCCTTCCTTCCTTCCTTCTTTCCTTCTTCTTCCTTCCTTCCTTCTTTTTTTCCTTCCTTCCTTCCTTCCTTCCTTCCTTCCTTCCTTCCTTCCTTCCTTCCTTCCTTAAGTTGCTTTTGCTGGGTACATGGTCACATGATGAGAAAACTAAGTAATAAAATTTGTCTCCAAATCAGACAGCTGCTTCCAAGGGTATGTGGTTAAGACACCCTGGCAAGAGGTCTTAAAGCTCACACATTGACCTGAGGCTCACTTTAGTCCTGTCTTCACCAATACTACTACAAAGAATGCTCCTTGCTAGCAAAGACGTCTGGTTTACAAGGTCAATGCTTTGTCTCCTGACTTCACCTAAGCTGATCGGGTGTTTGGTCTCCAGGGAGAAAGCTGATGAACTAGGTTTTTGTTACTTTCTATCATTCTCCTAAACCCACATTTCCCTGGCAATCAGTTTTCTGTTTCAAAGGAAAGTGGACAAAGAGCCATTACAAACATTTCCTTTCAGATCAAGCAACAGTTGCTAAGGATGCTTCAGAGGTAGACCCTCAAAGTCCATGTTTCTTTCAAAGTCTTCCACTCTATTCAAACAGACCTGTAGTGCCGTCCCACACCCATTTCACCATTGCATGTTAGAAGAACATGCAGACAGCTTGTCACTCCCACTGTGAGTCATCTGATCACCAGACACGGATTTCTGGGAAGAATTAGAAAGGAATGACTCAGAGAGACCCATCTACACCTAGACCTGGTTTAAGTGATGGGTCCCTGGACATCCAGGAGGAGGCTGAAAGCAAAACAAGGTGACAGTTTCAGGGCAAATGTATTCCACATCTCAGTCTCATACCCATTGCTATGGCCACAAGATATATACTACAGCAGATTGCATTCTGTAAAAATGGCTGTAGCCCCAGTTCTAGCCCTACAGTAAGTCCACTTCTAGGGCCTTCCATCTCCCTTCTCCTTGATTTGAGTGGCCTTGATAAATAGGACATGATAGAAATGTCAGTGTGAGACTTTCCAGTCTGGGCCATTTTAGAAGTACATCTTTCAAAGTGTCACTGAACTGTATAAAAGCTGCAACTCTCTTCTCATGCATAAAGCTTTAAGATTCCTCCCGTAATACCCACCAGGAAGAAGAAATATAAAACATAACCACGAGCATTGCTTGAAATGAAACAGAAATGAAAGGAAAGGCCGTGTTGAAGCCAGATTTGGATACTCACCATTTGTCTAGAACTGTGATCAAACTAGTAATGACAAATAATTTCTTACTTCAATAGTTCACTAGATCTACTTTCATTAGTTCAGACATCAGGAATATGATCTAGCTCGCCGTTAGGACATAATGTAATAAATAGAAAGATGCTTTCATATAATGCTTTAGACAAGAAACAAGAGAGCAATTCCATTGTTCAGAAAACAGCAATAACTCTATAAAAGGTAAACAATATATTTGAGTTAACTGTTTAAAAAAATAAATAAGAATTTGCCCAGTAGGCAAGGGACGTTCTAATAAATAATAGCTGGGCATGGCTATCTAGGTGACGGAGAAGCATACAACCCACCAAACAATGATAAATAGCCAAAACAAAGAAGTATCTAGAACCGACACCGCAACCTGAAACCATCAGTGAGTTAGGCTTCTTGCTCCCCCACTCTGATCTCCTCGTGCTTCACGGGTGGTTAGTCTCGTATACATTTTAGTTAGCAGAAGAAAAGAAAGTCAGAGAAGGTCGTGTCGCTTTCCTTCTGTAACCCTTGAGACTAAGTCCTATTCATTGCAGCTTAGCTACCCAGAAAATGTTCTTTGTTCTTTTCGCTCGCGAGCCCACATAAGAGCCAATGGTTATATAACTCAGGAGGAAGCGGGAAGTGTGAGAAGGTGGCACGGCTGGAAACTCGGCCTGACCAGAACCCTCCACAGGTAGGAATTCTGGAGCTTTGGCAACTGGTCCTGAGCATCACCGGGGCCGAGTAGTATTGCCATGCTTTTTCCAATTCTGTTTTCCTCAAAAATGCTAACACATACGTTTTCCTGTTAAGAGAGAAGGCTTCCACTGAGAAGTGCC
Organism: Meriones unguiculatus; assembly: GCF_030254825.1. Lineage (NCBI taxonomy): Eukaryota > Metazoa > Chordata > Mammalia > Rodentia > Muridae > Meriones > Meriones unguiculatus. The sequence goes on along the minus strand of NC_083366.1, from coordinate 54,071,706 downwards.
TTTTCTCTTTGGCCTTTTGTCTCAATGCAGAGGTGATGGAGAAATGGCAGCCATCCCGTAACCATGAAGACAAGGGAACCCTGCCCCAGTAATAGAACAGGAAGGCAGAAATAGTCCAAGCTCTGAAGGGCATGGTTAGAATGGCCACGAGTTGCTATGGACAACCCACCAATTCCTGCTGAAGCCAATGTCCTTGGGTTTCTGATATAATCAACCAAATATGATCTTACATGATTGAACAAGCTTTCATAATCCCACTCCTGAACCACAACGGGTCACTCCAAACCATTTCCCTACTTCTGCTCATCTACTCTACCGTGTGTCTTCCTCATATGATGTAGCTGTCGAAGAGTTCTTTTAAGATAAATGCCCCATCACCCATAGGCCTGCTTACAGCTTCTGAAGGTTCCTTCATGTGATGGGAAGGCCCTACCAGGGTCTAGGACAGTGGTTTTCTTTTTTTCTTTTTTTTCTTTTTTTTCTTTTTTGACATGTGGGTCACAACCCCCTTGGAGGTCGCATATGAATTATTCTGCATATCAAATATTTACATTATGATTCATAACAGTAGCGGCATTACAGTTATGAAGTAGCAGTGAAATAACTTTATGGATCAGGGGTCACCATAACATGAGGAGCTGTATTAAAGGGTTGCAGCATTAGGAAGGTTGAAAACCGCTAGCCTAGGATGTCCTGGTCTTTGCAAATCACTCTGCACTTGACTTCCATCACCTTCCTCTCCATTCACAAAGTTCTCCTCCCACTCTGCTCAGTGAAGATCTGTTTGACTTGAGGGTTTTCGCTTACTGTGCCGATGACCCTTCCTCAGAGCTGGCTCTCACAGCCTTTGGATCTCATGACGGGCACTTTATTAGCAAGGACTTTCCTGCTTGCTGTTTAGTTTACTCACAGCCATTGAGATATGTAAATGATTTACTTTTGCTTGTTTGTTATTTCTATCTAAAGACAAAGCCACAGAGATGAACCTACTTTTTAAAGAGTGAAGTTAAAGAAAAACACAAAAAGTTAAAGTTTGCTTGATTTCAGAGATCTCAGGAGCAACCTACTCACGGAAGAGCGTTAACAATCAAGCCCTTGAGTCACTTCTTTCTCTCTGTTCGCTTCCCTGACCCTTCCAGATACGGAGATCAGAAACTGTCTTAGCTAATAAATGTAGACTTCAAAGTCTCATTCATTTAGGGACTTACAGAGGTAGGTGAGTCATCTAGACATTTGAGGTCTGCAATGAGCCTCTTAAAAATATCTTTGAAAGACTTGATCAGACAGACTCGAACACACAGGATATAGACATAGAAATGGACTAATGCTTCTCTGTATAATAAACTGCAGCCAGCACAGAGATGCTCACAGGAAGTCAGGAAAATACTACTTTTCTCTATGGGTTTTTATCTGAGGCCACAAATTAAGTCCATACAGAGGCCACATACAAAAAAGAAATATAAAATAGGGTCTAGCAGGGATAAAACATGGCAGCTAATCCCCTGCCTCAGCCGTGGGGATGGTAGAGAGACGCTGGGAGTGTTGCTGGGCCTGGAAAAGGATGGTCACTCATCCAGGGAAGATGGAGATACCCAGCCATCTGCTTGGCCCAAGAAGGAATGGATCTTTTCCTCCAGAAAAGCTAGTCTGGGTTTTTTTGTTACCTTTCTGAATTAAAAACTTTTATACTGTCTAAGCCAGTATTGTGCTAAATTTAAAAAAAAAGAAAACAAATTTAAACACCTTCAGGCAGAGCCAGGCTCACCGGCTTCAACTTTCTGACCTTCCATTTCAACTCTACAACCCTGAGCCAAAAAATGATGTTGGTCTTTAGAAAACGAGTACATGAGTTTGCTCCTCCAGTTACTCACTGGACAAAACTGAGAACAGCAGAGGATAGTGGCTGCACTGGAGAGGTTCACTTAGAATGTTCATGTCTTCCTGGAACCACGCAGCTACAATCGCAGCATCAGGACGGCGACTCCCAGGCTGATAGCCTAGACTGGAGGATTCAGACTGGGAGAAATCTGCTGATGGCGAGAGGACAGCCCCAGTGACTATCCGTGGGTCTCTATTTGGTTTTTATTTTTAAAAAATAAAGTATATAAGAGATGCAACAGACTAATTCCTCATGGGACTCTATTGTATTATTCCCTCTACTTCTTGCTATGTGTATATAGACATATATATGTGTGTGTGTATGGATATATATATTTAAGAAAATGTCTATTGTAAATAATTTTGAAGGACTATTACATGGACATTTAATGTACAAAACAGACCGTGTACAGAGTTTAAGATTTGTCAGACATCCTTCCAGGATTTTGCATCCTCGCTAAGAATCATTTCCAGGAAGTTGTTGGTGTGTGATTTGCAGTTGCCTAAACAATTCTGATGCACAGGAGCTTGAGAGCTTTGAAAACAGCCACAGCTATTTTCAAGAAAATGAGGTTGGGTGTGGTGGTGCTCGCCTGTAATCCCAGTACCCGGGAGGCAGAGGCAGGAGGATCTCTGTGAGTTCGAGGCCAGCCTGGTCTACAAAGCAAGTACAGGACAGCCAAGGCTACACAGAGAAACCCTGTCTTGAAGAACAACAACAACAACAAAAAGAAACAAATTATGTTTGTCTGGATCCCAAATATCCCTCCCCCACTCCTTTTAACTACAAGAGAAAACGAGATGATCTTTAATTTCAGGAAAGTATTTTTAGCGTTTTAATTTTATCTAGTGCTTTTTCAAATAACTCCGCCTAAGTTTCAGAGTCTGGTCTTCTGCCTCACACCAGCATACACTGCAGAGTCTGCTAGACTGGTGCTAAGGGCTATGTTTCCATCCTCTGGGTCTAAGAGACGTGAGCAAACTGTTTAAACAAAATTAAGATACCTACAGGCAAAACCTGACAAAGCGTCGCACACTGAGCTACATAATAGATTGAGAATTTTTTAATATCATGACACTCTCCATCTTCACCTACCTGTCAGCTCCACATCAGTTGTTATTAATTTAACACCAGAGAGCCTGGCAAGAGCTGCCAGCTAGCGAGAGCGCACAAATCAGGAGCGGGGGTGGCAAAACCTCCTCAGAGATTCTTGAGCACAAACTTTATGGGAATTTGAAAAATGCCCCTCAATTTGCAGGATGCTTGATGGGAAATCAAAATAAAGGTTGGAAACACACGTTTCAGAGCAGGGACAGCTTTAAGACACGGGCGGGCAGGTCGCGTGGTGGAATTCCAAGCAGGGACACCGGTACAGAGACCTGCCTTCCACACTCCTGCTAGCATTACCCCCTTTAATTAAAAGTTCCGCTCGCAGCATCAGCTGGTTCTAAGACACGGCCATCCAGGTGCAACTGAGCTGGACAAAGGGAGGGCAAAAATGAATCTACTCTACTGCAAGCCAAGACTAAGGACCACTTTGAGTCCTGCTGTGATTTAAACATCGACAGTGCCCCCTGAAAATGTCCATGTATTAAAGAGAGATATTGCTTGGAGGCAGTATAATTTTTACAAGGTGGAGCCTGAAATCAGGTCTGGTGGCACACACCTGCAATCTCAGCACTCAGTGGTGGAGTGGGTTTGTTCTTCCCAGCCTCCTTGGCATGGGTACTGGGTATCAAACTCAGGTCACCAGGCTTGTGAGGCAAGCTCCTTTATTCACCAAGCCATCTTGCAGGACTGCTAACCTAAAAAATTTATCATTCTTCTAAGGAACTACTCTTTATATGACAACCTGAAAATCAGTGTCTTCACCCTTCTGTGAGTACCAGTCTCTTCTTCTGTAAACAGAGATAACATTAAATTTGCTGCACCAGCGGTGGTGGTGCATGCCTTTAATCCCAGCACTCAGCAGGCAGAAGCAGGTGGATCTCTGTGAGTTCAAGGCCATCGTGGTATACAGAGAGTTTCAGGGCAGCAAAGAAACTGTCTTGAAAACAACAACAACAATAACAATGATAATAGTAATGATAGTAAATAATAGAATTTGCTTCAAAGGCTGTTCTGAGAATTGATGTGTTGATACCAAAGAGTTTAGAACAGAACCCAACTGACAGCAATGATCAATAAATGTTTGGAAACCCAATGAGAATGACGGTGAGGAGAAAGAGGAAGGAGAGGAGGATGGGGAAGAGGACCATGATGATTGTGATAGATGAATCATGGCCATTCCTAAGTTCAAATGTAGTTTGGGTGGGCCACGAATGACTAATTTGGGGTTTGGTGGACGGAATGAGTTCTTTGATAAACCGGTTACAAACTCCTGGCTAGTAGTTTCCTGAGACACTTTTGTTTGCAATGCTCTACTGCACAGAAAAAAAAGATTTTGTGGTTTTGGGTTTATAATGCTTATCCAAAGATAAGGCTTAATGCTATCTGCACTGTTCATCTCTTCATCCACTCATCCTTGTTCTGTGTCTTTGCATGTTTATTGGTTCATTCAGCAAATGTACTCATCCGGTGCCTACTCTGCACCAAATGAGATGCTGAGCAGAACAAAGTCTGAGTCCTTCGAAGGTTATAGACCAGAGGCAGAGAGGTCAGAAGCAGGTGTTCTCCATGGATTTGGGAAACAGGATGTAGCTCCATGTGTGTCAAGCAGGCATGTTGGTCAGCTTTTTATAACTGTAACAAACACCTGAGATAACATTCTTATAAACAAAGACGGCTGATTTTGGCTCTTTTTTTTTTTTTCAGCATCTTAAGGAGTAAAGGTTTGTTCTGGCTCACAGTTGAAGGGTATAGTCTGTTATGGTGGAGGAATCAAGGCAGTGGGTACCTGAAATAGTTGGTCATGTGGCACCCACATTTGGAAGGCAGAGTGTTGAATGCATGCCAGCATTCTGCTTGCTTTCTGTGTCAGGATCCGGGCAAGAGGAATAACAAACAGCTCTGTAACTCATAGAATGTGGCCCACCTGTCAGCACAACCATGACGAGTGTGCCTCGGGGTGTCAGAACCCCAAGAACTATGTGTCCTGAGGACTTCACGCTGTTATGGAGCACAGCTCTGCTTGTGATCCTTGCAGCCCTTATAATCTTCCTAATATATGAGGACTCTGACCGCACAGTATCACTGGCCCTCACAATAGCAATGCTTGATCTCTTTCAGGCATTGCTGCTGGGGCATATTGATGATTCAACCACCATCCTTGAAGAGAAGCCACAGATGTAGATGATTAGCAATGACCACTACCCTTAGAAAGAATTTGGAAAACTAAATTGTTAAGCAAGGCTAGGTAAAGATGTTTTTCCTAGTGGCTCTGATGTAGAAAATCTTAGAGAATGATTTGAAGTTAAGAAAAGCACACTCTTTATAGTAAAACCAGGGACTTTTTGAGGTTGATGAGCAAAAACCTTACCCCAACTAGCACTAGCTGGTGTGACTCTCTCACTGAAGCTGGACTTAAAGGTGATTAGGTTCTTGTACTCATTTTTGCCCTCAGCTTCCCGTTATGATTTAATAAACATTATTAATGGGTAGACGCTCACCTTAGAGATTTAAAATGGAAATAGCTGATTGTCTTTTATATAAAAGTTTAGATTTGTGATTCTTTCAAGATTTTTATAAGATTACCTTTTAAGATAATTGATTCTTTCTTTGTAACCACAAATTGCAGCCTGCCGGTAAAGAAAAAGCTGGCTGAGAAATTACCTTGCTTGCTCACACCTTGTTAATCTATAACAAGTGTCTTAGTTACAAATGTATATGGGTTCTTAGAACTAATTTGTTTTTCATAATTGTTTCTCACCCGTAACACATAAAGCATCTGATCATGTGAGGGTCCTGGAAACATGTTTTTCTACATATAACCATTGAAATTGTTCACTTAAAGAAAACTAGAATGTAACTACGCTGTGATTTTGGTACTGCGTGAAAGATCTTGTTGGGATATATAAGCTGTGGGAGAAATAATAAATGTTACTGGAATTTATCCTTCGAAGTTTTGTTTTATCCACCAAATGTATATATACAGACATGTATGTATGTAAGGTTGAGTTGGAACTCACTCTTTGGAGTAGGCTCCATCCACACAATGTGTGACATGTGTGTGTGTGTGTGTCTATGTGTATGAGTATGTGTAAAGTAAGAGAAGCTTGAAGAAGCTTGTTGGAACCTACCTGCTGGAGTCTGTCTTACTTCATCAAGTGTGTGTGTAGTGGTATGTGGTCTTTTCTTTCTCTCCTTCTTTCCTTTCCTTTTTAGATGCTTGCCACTACCAGTGGAAGCCTAACCCCACCCTCTCACCCTCCCACCCCTCCACCCCATCACCCGTTCACCTTTTCCCCACCCCTGATAAGATCACTAGCCACAATTAAGTAAGTGGACACCCCCACTAGGTAGCTACCAGCTCTGGTCTACTGCCAAGAACAATTAAATTCTGACCCCTCAGTTTGCTACTATCAGTGGAAGCCACTGTAGGTAATAATCAGTTCTGGCCTGAAAAGTTATCCTCAGAGAAAGCCTTCTGGGTGACCATCCAGCCCTGGATCTATGGCCCGCCTCAGTTTCCCCTGTTGATGTCAAAGCTGGTCTTCAATATTTCTCCATTTTTGTAAAGTTCAGGATCTCCTGCCAGGAAATGGTCCCAACAAGAACAGAGATGGGGTTTCCCACCTCAATGAACATAATAAAGGCAATTTCCTACAGGCATGGTTTGGGGCCAAGCCCCCAGCTGATTCTTGGTTCTGACAAACTGACAGTTAGCACGTATCATCATAGTCATTTTTTGTGATATTTTCTGCTAAAGAGTTATCCAACAAGATCTGAAACATTCTAGGATAAAGTACTTGTATAAATCTGTCCGTATTTTGAGAATCAGGATTAATATTGAAAAAGGGTAAACATGCTACATGGAGAATGGAGAAAACAAGCCCCAGAGGCTGACATTGAAGCCATCCAAGAGTTAATGATTTCTAAAATATATGTGCTCATCTATACATAGAAGTTCTGTGCACAAGGCATATGCCTGTGTCTGTGCGAACATGTTTATGCATATGTACATCCTTACACATATATGGAAACAGCTTAGGGTAAACATCTTAAATGTGTTCTTTAGGCCCAATCCTAGACAAGCACAAGGCTTTCTAGCAATTACCGTAGAGTAAAACTAAAATCTGGCTCCTCATTTTTATCAAGGGATCAATTCCAAGCACTCAGTCCAGAAGGGATGAGAATGTCTTGTGTGGGAGCATTGCCAAAGGCTGCCGTGACAACACACGAACGCAGCTCTAAGAGAGAAATACAGGAAGCTGGCCAATCTTGGTACAAAATCTCGCATAGTCCCAGAGGCCTGAGAGCACCTAAAGTTTCCAGAAGCTGCAAAAACGAGGACTGAGACAAGACCTGTCAGTCAGGAAATAAAATCAACAGAAATAATACAAATGAACTGTGTCATCAGGCTAAAGTCCCTCAAAATTCTATGTCCTATCAGGGAGTTTAGACACCTTTTCCTGCAGTAGAAATAGAATGGTAGGTTGGTGGCTTCAGAAGTCTGGGTGGAGGGCTGATGGCATGGTACTACTGGAACCCCAAGAAACAATAGAGGAATTTCACACATCCTGTGATGGTGGGTGTGCCAGGGCAATGGAGAGGCGGTTAAAAAGGCGGGTATGAAAGGAGAGTATTCATTAGCATGTTATTGCTGTAACAAGCTCCTGAGATAACTCAATCATCTGGCTCAGAGAATAACCAGGTTGTAAAGAGAGGAGCTTGATTTGGGCTCTCCATTATGGAGATTCCGATATGTGGTTATTGCCCCTGCTGCTTTGCGTCTGTGGTAAGGTAGCAAGCTGTGTTGGGACTACATGGTAGAAGAGTCTTGATTATAGATAGATGATTGATAAGTAACAGATGATAGATAAGGAGGTAGATCGACAGATGATAATGACAGATGAAATAAAAACTTATTGTTAGAGAGAGATAAGACAGATAGGTAAATAGATGATAGATAGATAGATAGATAGATAGATAGATAGATAGATAGATAGATACATACATACATACATACATACATACATACATGGATGGATGGATAGATGTGTGGCAGTACACATCAATATCCAAGCTCTTAAGAGGCTGATGAAAGAAGACTGTAAATTTTAGGCCAGCCTGGGCTACATAGTGAGACCCATCTGACAGAGATAAAGTCGGTGGCAGGGAGGTCTTTACATTACCTCAAGTTTCCAGTGACCTAAGACCTGTAGGCCCCAGCTCTGGCAGGGTCTACCACCTCTCGGTAGCCCCAAGCTGAGGAAGCGTCCTTTAAACCCAGAGGCATTTAAGGAACACCCCAGATCTAAACAACAGAGGTCAACGGTGACCCAAAAGCAGTATGGGCCCAGACACAAATCTAGCTTCCCTCAAGACACCCAAGCTTGATGGGATGGTTGCTCATTCCCTCGTCCCCAGTGTCTATAACAGTGCCTGGTGCATAGAAAGGCTCCATAAACAAGTGGGCTAGATAAAAGACATGCCCAGTCATGACAGGTGTCCATGACAGAAATAATAGTATGCACAACACCTGTGCCATCCTCCTTTCATCAACCACATATCTGGTGTCATTTAAGCCCTAACTTTAAAGCCCAGCACAGTCTGAGACAGACGAATAATCATGTAAGATGGAGCCTTGTCAGATGATGGCATCGCTAAGAGCAGTCCGATGCGGGAACAGTTTCTGGCACACACAGCTCATTTTAACACACACTGCAGTGACATGCAGAGAGATGTCATGTCTGCTCCAAAGAGCAAACCATTCAGTTCATGTTCCGCTTGCCAAATTGATTTCATCTGACGTTTCCTTTGTATCCTAAGGTATCGTGGATTTCAAACTTGGTGGTGACAACAGCACATTAGAGCAGTGTTCCATTTGGCAAAAATCAATCCCTCAAATTATCTTTATTATAAAGAAGGCTGTCCTGATAGCCCCAAATCAAATAGACAGAGCAGCTAAAAATATACTTATTGATTCTTGTAAATAAAATATAAGCTTCCTTTCTTTCTCATGTTTTAATATTGAGTGAAGCATGCATCAATTCTCCATTACAACAGAGAAAGAAAGTGTAGGAAGCCAGGGCTCTGTGGGCTTGAGAACCAGAAAAACTAGGTGAAAGTTCTATTTTGTAGTTGGTCTCAAGTCTGGTTGTATGTTAGAATCAGCTAGGATTGCCCCCCCACCCTTAGTGTCCGAGCCTATCCCCTGACTACATAAAATAAGGTCAGTTCTCCAGAATGGCATGACGTCTACAGCTTGTAAAACGTCCAGGTGCCATATGAGCAGCTCTGTTATCTATGTGAGACTGAGCAAATATAATTTAGTGTTATTTATATAAAACGAAATAGAGCCAACATTCCATGTAATTTGTAATTTGGATCTAGAATATATATACATACACACATTATGAGAGGCATATTGCTGTCATTATGGATAATATATAGGGCTACCAACCTTTTTTTTTAATTTTACTAGTTTATTAGAGTCAGGATTGAAAATAAATCAAACCCAAATGAAAAGGTTGTGTCTTATTTAGGGTTTCTACTGCTGTGACATTGTGACCACAGCAACGCTTATAAATGAAAACATTTAATTTGGGCTGACTTGCATTTTCAGAGGTTTCGTACATTGGGAAGCATGGAAGCATGCAGGCAGACATGTTGCTGGAGAGGGACTGAGTGTTCCATATCTGTATCCACAGGGAGCAGGAAGAGAGAGAGACACTGGGCCTGGCTTGAGCTTCTGAGTCCCTACAAGCCCACCCCCCAATGACACACTTCCTCCAACCACCCCACACCAGCCCCAAAAGGCCACACCTCCCATTAGTGGCATTCCCTATGAGCCTATGGGGCCATTTTCATTCAAACTACCACAGGTCCACACACTGCAATTAACTCCATCCCTTAGGACTCTCAATATATAGTACGCTTTCCTAATGTTTTGATTTTTCCTTTAAATTTACTAGATGAAGCCATTGGAATGTCTGGTACATAATTTCTTAACATATTCCTCCTTTTGCATCGAACTTGTTAGATCAAAAGGCCTAGGCAACCCAACTCGATGGTGGGCAGAGTGAGAGACTTTGGAGCATCCGGTCCTAAACAGGATGTCTTTATCAGGACGCTCCCCTCAAGGCTCAGGGATCTATGCTGAAGCAGCATAGAGGAGGAAAGACTGTAAGAAAGAGCCAGACATGGCGATGACGCAGAGTAAACAGTGCCTTCCAGAAACAACAGGACAGAAGCACAGATGAACTCACAGAGACTGTGGCAGCATGCCCAAGACCTGCACACATTCAAGCCAGAAGGGGATCCAACACTGAGAGGGAGAAGTAGACCCAGAGACCCCCCTCATCCCAAAACCAAGAAGCCATCTGCAGCTGATACCTGCTGGCAGAAGGCGAATCAGCCTTTTCCGATGGAGTATCACTGGGCATATCAGTCACTCTCCAGGGCAGACCCCATGCCCAGGAGTGGTGGAAAACACAAAATGAACTCCAGGGTTTGTGTTTGTTTATTTGTTTGTTTGTTTGTTTGGGAGGTTTGAGGTGGGTGTGGAGTTTTCCTTCCTTTCCCTTTGTTGAGCTTTTTTTGGTGTGTGTCTTATTGATATTTTGGTTGTTCATTTTGATTTTCGTTTTTGTGGGGGGGTTGTTATTTTGGGTTTTTTGATTATTTGTTTTTGTATAAGAGAGAAAGTACATAAAATTGGGTGGACAGGGAGGTGGAAAGAATCTGAGAGGAACTGGGGGAGGGGAAAAAACCCAGTCAAAATATATTGTATTAAGGGCTGGTGAGACGGCTCAGAGGTTAAGAACACTGGCTGCGCTTCCAGAGGTTCTGAGTTCAATTTCCAGCAACCACATGGCTCCTGACTATCTATGAAGGGATCTGATGTCCTCTTCTGGCATGTAGGTGTACATGCAGACAGAGCACTCCTACATTTAATAAAACAAACAAATAAACAAACAAATATTTTTATAATTTTAAACTGAAAAATAAAATTAAAAGCCATGCATGGTGGCACCTGCCTTTAATCCCAGCACTGGAGAGGGAGAAGCAGGAGGAAAGAAAAGAAAAGAAAGACAAAGAAAGAAAGAGAGAAAGAAAAGGAAAGAAAGAAAGAAAGGAAGGAAGGAAGACAGGAAGGAAGGAAGGAAGGAAGGAAGGAAGGAAGGAAGGAAGGAAGGAAGGAAGGAAGGAAGGAAGGAAGAAAATTAAGTTAAATAAAAAATGTTAAAGTTCTGGTCAAAGTCAGACTCAGTCAGCAAGATATCTACACAGGTAGGCAGTGCTAAGATGACTCTCAGAAGCACATTGTGTTGGTCAGGGTTCTCTGAGGAACACAGCTAGCAGAATAAATACATTCTGCGTCAGAGAGACGTTCAGTAGGTAAAGGAGCCTGCCACCAAGCCTTACATGCTGAGTTCCAGTCACAGGTCCAAGTGGTAGAAGGAAAAAATTCAATCCTGAAAGTGTTCTCTGACTTCCACACAAGTACGATAGCGTCCATGAGTGTAGAGAAACTCTAAATTAATGATAGATAGATAGATAGATAGATAGATAGATAGATAGATAGATAGAGTATAGCATTAAAATTAATGTATATTATGGGGGTATTTATTAAATTGGCATAAACACTGGTGCTATCTGCAAATTAGAGAAGTTGAAAACCCAGTAGCTGGATGCCTCAGCAGTCCCACTATGGTGCTGACAGCCTGAAGGCTTCCTGGAAAGCCACTGGCTTTTAATCCACATGGGAAAGCTGAAGGAAATTCCTATGTTAGCAAAGCATGGCGACAGCAGAGCAGAGTAGATGCACTCGCCAGCAGGGGGCAAGAGCGAGCAGGCAACGTGGCTCTCTTCCCTCCCTTAGAGCTAATAACGCACAGGCTACCTAGGGAGAATGCAACCCATTCTATAGGACAGTCTTCCCCCTACCCCCTCAAGTGATGCTTCCACAGTACTCTCACAGACTCTTTAGTTGATTGCAGATACAATCACATTGATAACCAAAACTGATGATGACACACATTACTCCTGTCTGTATTGGGGGTGGTGTGCACACACACCCATATAAGGAGTGAGTTCGTGCCCACGGATGCGCATGCAGCCAAGGAGACCAGGTGTCTTCCTCATCTCCTGCATTTCCTGCCAACATCCAGAAGTGGCCAGTCTCCAAAGAGCCCCATAAGTTCTTGTGGGAAATGGCACCTGAAGCCAGAATCTAGTGGCCTGGGGAATGCTCTGTATGCCACTGAGCTGTGTGATTTGAAGCCTTGTGACTAAACATATTGAGGCAGGAGAGACTTTTTCTTTTTCTTAAGACAAAAGCATTCTAAGTTCGTCTGGATATTTTCATTAAAATTCAGGACAAAAGAGTTTGATTTAACCTGGCCTATCTGATGCCTGCAATGCCAAACCCTGACTTCCAGTAATACTCTATAACCTTTGTTTTATCCCAAAGTAGACATGCAACTCTGTCAGAATAACACCTGATACTCTAACACTGTCAAGAGGCTGGTCAAACAGCATCAGCAACAAAAAGACAGAAACATTTTCCTTCATGTATATAGACTTAACAACACACTGTTGATCATTCTATAAAGTCAAACTAAACCATCCCCACTCCCAGGGCTAGAGGGATGGCTCAGTGATTAAGAGCCCATGCTGTCCTTTCAGATGACCTGAGTTCGATTCCCAGCAACCACATCAGCTGGTTCACAAACACTTGTAACTCCAGCTCCAGGAGATCTGATGCTCTCTTCTGACCTCTGTGGGCACATACATACACAAAATTAAAAATAAAATCTTAAAAAAAAAAAAGTTTCACAATGAGATGATCTCATAATTGACATCCAGTGTATCTTGTTTTGCTTTTCCAGAGATTCCTTTTTCAATCTGATAAGTTGATAATAACATAAAAATATACTGCTTCCACAGACAAATCTAAAGACAGGGGATAGCCTGGTTCTGTTTCCCCTCCCTCCACACTTTTGGTACAAAATTTGGTTTAAAATAAAAACAAAACAAAACAAACAAAAAAAAAAACAGTGCTTACATTTGCAGAACACAAAACTTTATTGGAGGGAGATTATGCTCTAAATTCTTTCCTGCCTTGCTTTTTCCACTGACATATCCAGGAAGCCACTGTTACCCATTATAGTAGGGTACTATTATACTGGGATGCTCCTAATTCCTGGTGGGAAGTTCACACCACTCCCAGGATGCTAATGCCAAGGTGGCTTCAGTTAGTCCTTTATTTAGGAATATTTGAATGTTCACAAGCTTGTTTTCATAAGCAGGATAGCATGTAGTGGTCTCACATGGTCATCCTTTTAACAAAACACTGCTAGAGTAACTGTGTCCTCAGAGCAGCCAGCCTGAGCACGCTGTCATTTTTGGACGGCCACCCATCGGCTGGGCGAGTAAGGGTTGCTATTGCTTGTATTTGGTAACTCTACAATTACCCCTTTGAGCACTGTTGGTATAACATTCTTGTGGAATGTATACAATTTACCCTTGTTCATTCAAATGTTGATTTCTCTACCCCACTATCTGGTTTCAATCTGGACAGTGCATTATGATGCTTATTCTAAGTATCACCTGCCTCAAATTTGTGTGAACATGCCACCATTTATTCTCTGTATTGTCAATAAAGCAACCAGCCACAGTGCTGAGCAATGGAGAGAATATGGTGGGACATCCTAGTATGGAGGGGAGGAGAAGGAAGCAAGTGGGAGAGGTAGGAGAGTAGAAATTGGCAGGACAGAGATTGGAACCACTAGGAGAGATGAACCAGACCTAAGATATGACTAAAAGCAAGTATAATGTGGGAAATCTGAATGGGAGGAAACTATGCAGGCTTGGAGGTTTAGGATGGAGTAACTATTGCCCAGAATTGTGCTCTAGGTTAATGAAATAAATCCTAGTCTCTGTGTGGTCATTTGGGTATACAGCTGGTTTAGGAATAACCACTGTTTAACTAAAAGATAAATCAATAGTAAATATCAATATTCAACAACAGAGCATCTTTTTATAACTTTAAGAATAACCGTCTTATGAAATTGCTATCCAGGAGTCCAAGATGGCAGCGGCCAGTGTGCACTGTATCTGAGGAGCACAGGATCTGAAACTCCAAAATCGGTGAGTGGAGGAGCAGCTGAAGCCAGAACATCGACACTGAGGCTTCCTGGGCAAGAGGGGATAAGCCGTGAGCTGGGACAGTTTGGATCCTAGTCACCAGGGGGCATATCCGGGTACTGAAAGTGGCGAATATTCAATCCCCCTGCACTTCCCCTTGCCCCAAGCTCAGGCCTTCCTGCTTGGCAGAGGCAGCAGCGGTTGCCCCAAGCATGAACTTCTGTGCTCAGTGACTGAGACAGCAGAGGAGGTTGCAGTAGGGGCCTCCCGGGTCTGCCTTGCAGCAGCTGTAGCCCAAGCAGGAACCTCCGTGCTCTGGGACTGAGAGGGCAGAGGTGGCTGCCCTAAGTCTCCCTGCGCAGCGGACAACCAGTGGACACCACTGAGCTGACAGATCTCTTACACTCTCATTTGCCCCTGCAGGCCCAAATCTGAGAGTAGAGAACAGGGGAAATCCCTGTGCTTTCCAAATAGGCCCGAGAGCGAGTGAGTGAGTGTGCCTTCAAGTGAGTTCGTGCAGAACCCCAGATCCAGGGTCCCTCTATGCTAGCAGCCAGACATTGGATCCCTCCCACTCACACATGCCTGTGGGCAACATAGGGACCCTTGGGACAGCATTCTCAACATTGAAGCCCCTGTTCTGTGGGTCTACCAGTGGAGTCCAGGCAAACAATTCCAGGAGCCCAGACAAATCTGAATACCAGGAGGACAATATGACAGGCCTATACGCCACTGAGGTTTTCAAGGCACATTCACATGCTCACTGCAGCCATAAAGAGCGCCAGCACCCCCTCCTGCACTTAAGCTCCACCCTCCCAGGCATCTACATGCTCTAGAACCCTGTCCTTCAAGGCACACTTCCACACACACCCATGCTTGTGCACATGCACCTGTGACCTTCCTCCCTTAGCTACAGCTGAAACACCAACATACACTCTCTAACTGGTGGTCCTCTCGCATCTTCCTGAAGAATACTCCAGACACCCAGAAACAGTCGGGCCAAGCCTGAAGTACAGACTCCAGGAACAAATAGCGAAGGTTATGGATAAGCAGATGGTTAGAGGTCAGCATAAGAACACATCCAACATGATAATTTCCTTAGATGCTGAAAAAATATTTGACAAAATCCAATACCCATTCATGTTTAAAGTTCTGGAGAGATCAGGGATACAAGGCACTTACCTAAAAATAGTAAAGGCAATATACAGCAAGCCTATAGCCATCATCAGATTAAACAGAGAGAAATTTAAATCAATACCACTGAAATCAGGGACAAGGCAAGGCTGCCACTCTCTCCATATCTTTTCACCATAGTTCTTGAAGTCCTTGCTAAAGCAATAAGACAAATAAAGGAGATCAAGTGGATTCAGTTAGGAAAGGAAGAAGTCAAAGTACCATTATTTGCAGGTGATATGACTCCCTCTTAATCTCCAAGCCCTCATAGTTTCCTAACATTTAGATTTTACTCATTATACTTGCTTTTTTTGTGAAATCTTAGGTCTGGTTCATTCTCCATGTCATTCCCAGATCTCTGCTACTGCCTCTGTTCTCCCAGCCCTCTTCTGCCCTTCTCTCCTCCTCTGCCTCCCACCTTCCTGTCCTCTGGCTCCTTCTTCTCTTCTTGCTTCCTTTCTATTGCTCAATATTGTAGCTGGTTGTTTATTTTGGCATGTTTACACAAAGTTGAGACAGGTGATGAGGTTCAAGACCAAATAGTCATAGTGCCACATTTAAGCTTAAGTTGTTTAGAAGTTAAGAAATCCTTTCATATAGGTAATACCAATAAGGATAAAAGTTAATTTAGTTAGGTATAGAACTTTAAACTTGTCAAATAGATAGGATGATCAGATACTTTCTCCTAAGTTGCTAAATACACATGGACTAGACATTGCACGTGTAGATCTTACCTAACAGTTTTCATAATTTCATAATTATTATTGTATTGAAAGAAAAGGAACCTTTTATTGGACTTAAAGGGGGAAATGTTCGTATAATGTTCTTTTGAAATGTATACACGTTACCCTTGTTCATTCAAATGCTGATTTCTCACCCCTACTCTCTGGTTTCAACCAGGACTTTGCATTGTGATACTTATTCAGACACATATGGGAAGCAGGAACTATTTAGGACTTACTTACCCTGTCTTGGCAGAGTTTGGCAGTCGACTTGTCCTGCATTTAAGTTTGCCCATTTTGGGCAGAATTTGTCTGTCGTGAAACAAGGGTATTTTCTTTACCTGAGTGGTTTGTTTGCCACATTTAAGGCCATCTCCATATGGAGTTCCTTTGATGCTCATCATCTTCTTTGAGGTAGGCAGGGTGCTGCCAGGAGATGACTTGTCTCATTGTCAAAGAATCTTTAAGATAATAAAGACACTTTTAAATGCCATATTCTGTAGGTCTCTAAAGTTTCTGAAGACTACCTATCTTTATGTAATCGATCTGTCTACAAAAGCATATCTATCTGTTAAACTAGGATGTATACTCCTGTGATAAATTAGACTAGTGTCTGACATGACTATGAATTAAATAACTAGCAATTAACTTGCATTACCTAATACCCTAACCCATTTTTAATAGCAGTTTAAAAGTATTGGAAGTTAACCTTGAAATTGTATCAATATACTAGCACTTATACCAAGTATCAAAAATAGACTTATTTTTGCATCAATATGCAAAATCCTATACCAGAGTTAAAATTAACCTTATTTGGGAATAACAAATGAAATCTTAAGTTGAGTAGATTCAATAATCTACCTTTTGTCTTATTCCTATAAGATATCCCTGTATACTCCTTGTTTTACTCTGAATAAGACCATTAATAATTATAAACAATGTCTCCCAATGACAATGAACATACATAACCATAGAAAATAACCAGAAACATACCCAACCCCCTGTAAGGATATTGGACGTCGTTCTCATGGATTTCTTCCAGCCGACATTTTGGACATGCAGAAATCCTGTTATGGGGCCCAAAGAAAATGGGGAAAAATTGGTTAATTAAGCAAGCAATAACATTTGGGGGGCCAGTCTTTGAATGTTGAGAAATTTCAGGCTTAATAAAAGTCCTCTTTGGAACAGTCTAAAATGCTGGACCAATTAAGATTAGCAGCTTTCTTCAAAGTTCTTTTGGGAGCAGGCTTTGATGAGAAACAGCAATTGAAGCAGTTGAGCAAGAACAAGCAGAATGCTGGAACATGCAAGATGCTGGAACAGATGTGTCAATGTCTCAGCATGCTGAAGGATGAATCCTGTCAGGTTTGATCCAGCATCTCTGGTGTTCAGCTTTTTTGTTCTGCAAACATGTAATTTCTCACAAGTATTATAGAGTTCTAAAATTATAAATGTATGAGATGTGCAGGATGAAAGTAAACTCTAAGCCAATTTTATCTATACAAATTAAAAGGTTAGCATGATACATTTTGAGGATATTATAGCCAAGGATTTATTAGCCAAGTATTGTTGGAGTTCTGAAGACACATTTTTTTTTATCTCAGTTAGTTTTAGAGTTGGTATAATGTTCTTTTGAAATGTATACACTTTATCCTTATTCATTTAAATGCTGATTTCTCTCCCCTCTGGTTTCAATCTGGACATTCCATTGTGATACTAGACATCACCTGTCTCAACTTTGTGTAAACATGCCAAAATAAACAACCAGCCACAATGTTGAGCAATAGAAAGGAAGCAGGAAGAGAGGGAGGAGCCAGAGACAGGAAGGTGGGAAGAAGAGGAGGAGAGAAGGGCAGAAGAGGGCTGGGAGAACAGAGGCAGTAGCAGAGATCTGGGAATGACATGGAGAATGAACCAGACCTAAGATTTCACAAAAAAAGCAAGTATAATGAGTAAAATCTAAATGTTAGGAAACTATGAGGGCTTGGAGGTTAAGAGGGAGTAATTATTGCCCAGCATTTTGTTCTAGGTTAACTATATAAACCCAGTCTCTGTGTGGTGATTTGGTTATACAGCTGTTTAGGATTAACAGCAAGCTTTCCCAGAAGATATATCAATAGTAAATATTAATCACCTACAACAGAGTGAAAACAAGGAACAAGGCAAGAGTCACAGAGGGCCTCTGAAAGACTCTACCCAGCAGGGTTTGAAAGCAGATGCTGAGACTCCTAGCCAAACTTTGGGCAGAGTGCAGGGAATCTTATAAAAGAAGGGGGAGATAGAAAGGCCTTGAAGGGACTGGAGCTCTATAAGGAGAACAACAGAACCAAAAATTTTGGGCCCAGGGGCCTTTTCTGAGACTGATAATCCAACCAAGGACTATGCACGGAGATAACCTAGAATCCCTTCACAGATGTAGCCCATGGCAGTTCACAGTGTCCAAGAGGATACCCTAGTAAGAGGAACAGGGACTGCCTCTGACATGAACTCAGGGGTTGGCTCTTTGATCACCTACCCCAGGTCACAGAGGAAGACAAAGCAGCCAGTCCTGATGATACCTGATAGGTAGGGTCAGAGGGAAGGGGAGGAGGACCTCCCTTATCAGTGGACTGGGGAAGGGGCATGGGAGAAGTAGCAGGAGGGAAGGCAGATAGGGAGAGGATGATGGAGGGGGCTACAACTGGAATACAAAGTGAATAAATTGTAATACATTTTTTAAAATTAAAAATACTCAAGTGACAACGCATGGTATATACTCACTTATAACTGGAGAGAAAGAGAGAGAGGGGCTGATTCTGGGTTTAGCAAGTGCTTTTAAAACCTCAAAGCCCACTCCCAGTGACATACTTCCTCAGCAATGCCACACCTTTTAATCCTTTAAATATTTGCAATCCCATTCACTCCCTGACTTTAAAAGAAAAATTAGGCCATAGGTCATCAATTCTAGGAACAAGACCATAAAATCCCACCCAAGAAACAGCCTAGAGATAACAGTGAGAATGGGAAGGTATTTTATCTCAGAGTGGGATGTCTGTGCTGTGCAGCCCACTGACCTTGTAAGAACATGGCACAGACAATACCTAACATTCCTGAGGTCCATAGATAGCTCCCTCAATGTTAGTTATGTTAGTTAGCCAATCACTCTGTAACAAGCTTGCCCTTGCTGAATGTCACCCAATCGTGTAACTGCTAAGCTGGAAACTCCCAGTCCTTGCTCAAACCCCAATAAAACCCTTCCTTGCAGCTGCTCAGGACTCTCCTCCCTGATCCACTGTACTGGTGATGGTGAAGAGAATGAGCTTAAGCTCGAATAAAGCTCTTTGCTCTTGTATATGTGGTCCATCTCCTGGTTTGGGGACACTAAGATCCAGCATAATACAGTCTCCGCTCTTAACCTCTGCGCCATCTCTCCAGTCCATCTCTCCATCTCTAGACTGCAATCCTCTGTAAAATCAAAATCAAAAGGGAGATCATATACTTCCAACATACAATGGTACAGAACACACATTATCATATCAAAAGAGAAGGAAAGAGAGCATAGTGAGGAAATCCTGGAACAAAGCAAGACCAAAAACCAGCAGGGTAAACTCCACATTCTGCATCTTCCTGTCTGTCTTAGAGTTTCTATTGCTGTAAAGAGACACCATGATTACAACAACTCTTAAAGGAAAACATTTAACAGGGGCTGGCTTGAGGTTCAGAGGCTTAGTCTGTTATCTTCGTGGTGGCATGTAGGCAGACATGCTACTGGAGAGGTAGCTGGGAGTTCTACATCTGGATCTGCAGGTAGCAGGAAGACTGTCACAGTAGATCTGGCTTGAGTATCTGAGACCTTAAACCTCACCCCCAGTGACTCACTTCTTCTAACAAGGCCACACCTACTCCAACAAGCCCACACCTCCCAATAGTGCCAGTCTATGAGCCTATGGGGCTGTTTTCATTCAAACTACCACAATGTCCGATGTCAAAGCACTCTTCAAATCTCTAGCTCCTTCCAGCTTTGTTGACTGCGGCACATTTCTCTCACTTAGGCTGTTTCCACACCTGGTCTGCAGCATTCCTTGCCAGGTATCCGACTTCAACAACCTGGAGTCTACATAATCCAGGCTTTGTTTTCAGAGCTTCATGGAACAGCCGCTCAGGGCCTCCATTTATTTTTGCCTTGCTGAAATTGTGCTTTGTATTGCAAAATATGATTAGGGGTGATTGACACAGTGGGAGAGGGTAAGGAGGAAGGAAAACTATTGGGGTTTTTTTTGTAATGAGGGGGCTTATGTGGTGCTGATGTTAGGATTCCTTTAAATAAAATAACCACTGACGTCACTGCTCAGGCAACCAGGATTATGATTGTATAAATAAAGATGGCTCGAGCTATTCCGGACCTCTTGCTGAAAGTCAATAAGTGGTCAGTGTCTTGACTTTATGCCAACGCCCTTTCCATGTCTCAGGACCTGCACCCTTGAAGCTGGAACTGGTTTCTGGCAGTTTTCATCCTTGTTTAAGCTTTTCTTTAATTTCTTTCACAAGCTGGAGGCTTAGCTGTTTGAGGGTTCTTGCCCTGAGGTCACCACTCCCTCTATTCCATTTAGCATCAGGCTTTTCTTTAAACTTTTTATCTCCTTGAGTACTGACTTGGCTCCAACATGACACATCCTAATCTCCTTTTCTTCTCAAACTGTTAACTTTTGTATTTTTTCTTGTCGGGCTTGCTTGCTCCTTTTCATCATAGATATGCATAAGGATGACCATTAAAAACCACACAACCAATACTGGGCTTCCTTAAAATCTCCTCAACCAACATTAATCCAAAATCTTCAGTTTAGCTTCAGGCAGATTTTTAGGTCAAGGGCACAAATGAATTACCTTCTTTGCCAAAATATTATAAGAATGGTTTCTAGGTCATTTACTAATATTCTTTCTCTCTGAAATTTCTTGACCTGGGTCCCTGAGAGGTCCAAAATTTGAAATGTAATTCCTAGGGCAACATGACTGTGGTCCTGGGTACAAGTTTAGACAAACAAATGGACAAGTTAAGACAGACCCACTTGCCCAGCCTTGAGGGCCTTGAAAAATATCATCACTTGGCAACCAGACCAGAAGACCAATGTCCCCCACCCAGATAGTCCTGCCTAATTAGCACATAACAGGACATTCTAGGCACTGCTCATGATATCTCCCAGATGGCCAGGGCAGACCACTGTGGCCTTGGCACCTAAAACAGACCTGTTATTTTAAAGATCAACTTTCCTAAAGACCCTCTTACCCAGTCCTGTAATGCCAAGGCTTGGACTTTCCTGCTTGCATTTTTTTTCCCCTTCAAAAACCTTGTTCCCCTAGATAGCTGGGCCGCGTTCCTCTCCTGCTTCCACAGGAAGTTTGTGCCCTGGCTCAAGCTTGTAATAAAAAGATCCTCATGTGTTTTGCAGTGGAGTCGATTTCTGGTGGTCTTTTGGGGTCTCACGAACTGGGCATAACACCCCCACAATTTAAATCACCCTCAGCACTGTCTTCCATGCTCCTATGGATGGCCATTAAGTCCCATTTAAAGCATCTAACGACTTGTCTAGTCCAAAGGCCCAATGTCATCCATATTCCTCCAACAAACAGCATAATCAAGTCTGTTATAGCAATACCTTGCTCCTTGGTATCAATTTCGGTCTTGGTTACTGTTCTATTTGCCTTATGGGAGCCATTCTTACTCAAACCACCACATCAGAATTGAACTTGTCTTCATTAGGGTCTCAATTGCTGTAAAGAGACACCATGACTGCAGCAAATCTTATGAAGGAAAACATTTAATTGGGACTAGTTTACAGGTTCAGAGGTTTAGTCCATTATTCTCATGGTGAAAAGCATGGTGGAACATAGGCAGACATGGTGCTGGAGAAGGATCCAAGAGTTCTAATATCTGGACTGGCATGCAGCAAGCAGAAAGAGTGACACTGGGCCTCGCTTGAGCATCTGGAACCTCAAAGCCCACCCCAGTGACACATTTTCTGCAACAAGGCCACACCTACTCCAACAAAGCCACACTTCCTAATAGTGACACTCCCTATTGGCCTATGGAGGCCATTTTCATACAAAGCATCACAGAACTCAACTCTTCTTGCTTGGTCACTGGCCCTTATTTATGTTTTTAACTGAGACTGTTCTATAATTTTTTTTTGAAGGGTTTGGGAATGGATGTTTTCTATTTATAAAACAAAACGTAAAATTGTCTTCTATGTTCTACAATAGCTTCATAAGCATTGCAGTGATTCAGTCTTTAACATTCTGATATGCTGTTCTGTGAAACCACCTGCACTCAGCGTTTTCTGTGGGGAAGGTTTTCACTATCTTAGAGAAGGTATTTGATCCTCGCATGCCAGCGACCTGTCTCAGAACGCCTAGGCCCCGCCCATTTCTTAGATCCTCCCCCTGCCCGGCGCTGACTCCGCCCCTTTGCTCAGGCGCTCTTCCGTCTATCCAGCCAATCGTGGGAGACATCTGTGGGGGCCGGACTTCCTCCTCAACCAATGCGCTAGCAGTTCGGGCTAGCCCCGCCCCTCCGCCCAGGAGCCGGGCCGGAAGATGGCGGCGGCCGCGGAGCTGAGGCTGCTGGAGAAGTCTCTGGGACTGAGGCCTGGGAATAAGTACAGCGCCCAGGGCGAGCGGCAGGTGAGGCGCGGCGGCAGGAAAGCCGAGGGCTGGCGGAGTGGCCCGGAGCCTACGCGATCCGGCCGGGGCGCGAGAGTGGACGCTACTGCCCACGTGCGTGCGGGGCGGGCCGCGTGTCTCGGCGTAGACCGCCAGGCAGATGTCATCCTCGCCCTCGGGGAGCAGAAAGCCGGTTGGTGGGCTGAGATCCCTCCGGGCGGCGGTGGGCCGGGACTGCAACCCTTCATTCAGCGACCGCCCTACAAGCCGTCGCGGCTGTGGGGCGGCTGTGAGGCTGGGGACTCGCCCTCCTGGAAGCCGCCTGGTGGAGAGGACACGGAATGGGGCCCTGTTCGTTTTAGGTACACACCGGCTTGGGTGCGCGGTGTGCAGAGAGTTGAGGAAGTTTCCCGGCGCGGGGCTGTGGAACGCCTGGGGAGATGGAAGGATCCCCCATGCCCTGCAAAGACTGTGCTAGAGGAGGAATGGCCGTGGGGAAACCACTTCGATTGTGCATTTGGGGGAGTGGTTCCAGATGGCTTGTTCTTGTTTGGACCCTCGTGGTTTATTTCCTCCTGTACAGGTTAAGTTTTCGTCCAAACCGTAGCGGTATTGTGAAGTTGACCTTAACTTAACGTGACGCCTGGAAAGGTTAAGCGACTTGCCTGTGATAGGCAGCAAAGGCCGGCCTTTCCCGAAGTGATGCGCACCCTCCTCATCCTGTTTTCTTTTGCCTCAGCCACCACATCCTTGTTTGGCTTAGGAAAACATTGCCAAGACATGGATGTTGCCTTCAAGGCTTATTTAGTGTGAAGCACAATCACCAGCCATTAAGAGCCCAACAGAACAAGCGACAGAGGAGGAATACAGTGAGGAGTGTACAAAGGAAATGGGATTTAAGCTTCAGTGAGACAGTGTTCAAGGGATTAGACTTCAAAAGATGGGGAAACCAAGGGATTATTATGAAAGTTTGGGTCACACAGGTCACGCAAAACAAAGTAGTGCAATGGAGAGTAAACCCAAGTTCAGTATGAGACCAAAGTGTGAGTTCAGAGTCCAGTTTTAGGGTCTTGCTTAATTTAAACATCGTACGGTTAGCTAGGGAGGTGGAGGACAGCCAAGGCTACACAGCAAATGTTGTGTTGAAAACCAAAAAAGAAAAAAAAAATTAGTGAGTCACAGTTGAAAGTTAATGAGAATACAGAAAAAGGATAGAGATGAAATTGGGATGTTTCATTGGTTGAAAGCTAACAGCAAAAACACCAGCAAAATTACCAATGATAATTACAAAGCAAAAACAGTCCAAGGATCCAGCGGTAGGCAGGGGATACATTAAATTACGGTACATCATTACATGAGAAAGTTACCTAGTCATCTATTAAAAGTGGCTCACATCTGAACTTGGGAAGCTGAGATAGGAAGGTCACCAAGAGTTCTAGGCTAGCCTGGGCTACAGCATGAGACCCTGCCCACTCCCCTAAAATATGATAACTTCGAAGACTGTAGAACCCCAAAATTGATGTGAATTTTTTTCTGTTCATTAAATCTTTATTAAGAATATATTAGGTTGTATGGAGGAAAAAGAATGGCCTATTGAAGCCAGGTCCTCTGGAAGAGCAGCTAGTGCTCTTGTCCTCCAAGCCATCTCTTCAGCCCCCACATTTGGTTGGTTGGTTCCTTGGTGGTTTGGGGCTTTGTTCTGTTTTTGAAACAGGCTCCCTGTGTAGTTCTGGCTGGCCTGGAACACAAGTTGATCCAGCCTTTGGGTGTGCTGGAATTAAAGGCATGCCTAGTCTTATTTAATACTTTCTCGGAGTGTGGTTTTCAGCTTTCCCGAGGATCTGAGGGCATCTTCTGGTCTCTAAGGCACCCATGTGGTACACAGGCATACACGCAGGCAAAACACCCATTCACACACACACAAAAAAATTTAAACTAAAAAAAAAAAAAAAAAAAAAAAAAAAACAGACAGTAATCCTCAGTCTTGTGGAATTGTTGGCTGTAAAGGGGGAAAGAAATCTGTTTCCTTTGTCTCATGTAGGGATTCTAGAGTTGGTGGTAGGTGACCTCTGTGAGCGTTCTCAGAGCATGTCTCATTGGTACATTTACCAATTAGGATTACATTTCCCATAGTATCAGTCTGTATAGTTTTGAGTGACCTGAGTAAGTCTGCCTGCAGGAAGAGGTGATGAGCCTTGCTTCAAGCAGGAAACATCTGATTGCTGGTATAGGTCTCTCAGGCCGTTGTGGTTTTAGAGATGCTTTAAGACGATTGCTCAAGATAAAAGATTGCTAGGCCGCTGCTACAGATAGTCTCCCCGAAGTCTCTCTGTAGACTTTGCTTAAGTAACAAGTGAACTTTTATGGGGCAAGGGATGTGGCTCAGTGCAAGGCCCTGGATTCTCTCCCCAACACCACAAAAATAATATATAAACTTACTTTACTAAACCAGTATTTAGACTTGATAATCCTGTATAAACTAATTTGACTGCACAGGTATCATTTGGTTTGTGGTTAAGGATAATCTGTTGTTGTCTTGTTTTTTGTTTTTGAGGCAGGTACTCCCTGCATAGCCCAGGCTAGCCTGAAACTATAAATAATCCTTTTGCCTCAGCCTCCCAATTTGCTGGGATTATAGGGGTGGACCACTTCATGTGGCCAAGTGTGGGGAATCTTGAAGGAAATTAATAAAGTATTGTGGTTTCTGTCTTTGGATGTTATATACGCGTGGTTCTGAATTACTTTGGTAACATTTAGTCAGCTTTTGTACTGTTAATGCCAGTTACGTCACCCAGCATGCTATTACATTATAAACCTAATGGCTGCTGTTATGCTAACTTTCATTCATATATAATTCAGTTTCATAAGAGTATTTCCACAAATGGAGGATTTTAGTGCTCACATCCAGTGTACAGTCATGATGGTCTCTGTTTTTAATTTTTTCCTGAAGCATTTCTTTTTCTTTTTAAGATTCCAGTTCTACAAACAAACAATGGTCCAAGTCTAATGGGATTAAGTACCATCGCGACCCATCTAGTCAAGCAAGCCAAGAAGGAACACTTGCTGGGGAGCACTGCAGAAGAAAAGGCAGTAGTTCAGCAGTGGCTAGAGTTCAGGGTCACTCGAGTAGACGGACACTCCAGTAAAGAAGATACCCACACTCTGCTGAAGGTACCCTGACTGTCTGTAGGCTGTACTGCGGGAGCCGGAGACAGGTCCTTCCCCTCAGGATGCTCATTCCCCTTCACATTGAGTGAAATACGCGAGTCCTAGTACTCGGCATACTCTGCTCCATGTACATGAGGCACCTACATACATAGAGACCTAGCAGGTCACTGGTTACCAGTGCCTGGAGGGAAGGGAGATGAGGAGCCATTTAATGATAGCGCTTTAGTTTTGCAAGATGGAAAAGCTCTGGAGATTGGCTTGAAACTGAACATGCTTAATTCTGTAGGCTCAGCCTTCCAGGTTTTTGTGTTGTGTATGTTATCTCTATTAAAGCATTTAGATAGATGTGTGTATAGCAAAGTGTTTAACATTTTATATATATTTATAGGTATGTGTGTGTGTATAAGTATGTATGTGTGTATACTTATATGTATACACAATCCAGGAATCCACCTGTGTCTGCCTCCTGAGAGTTAGGGTTTTATGGCATATACCACTGTGCCCAGCTTTTGTGTGGATGCTGGGGATCTCAACTCAGGTCCTCATGCCTATGTGCAGGCACTTCCCTGCTGAGCCATCTCCCAAGCCAGAGTGAGCATGGTTTATACAGAGTAAGAAAACATTGCACTCTGACATGGCCATAGATGGTGCCTAGAATGATGCTTCTGTTAGCAGTTTGTTTTCTTTTGCTGCTTTTAGAGGATTGGCATCAAATTGGTGATTTTGAACCCATCTTTGTTATTGTCAGTTTTTTGTTTGCTTCCAAAAGGGTCACCTCAGAGCGCATCTCTCCCCCAGTCCTCCTGCCTCACCCTCCCAAGTTGTGGGATCACTTATGTTTATGAAATGAAGTCTCCGTGCTTTCGTCTTGAGTAGCCTTCTTAAATGTTTTACGTCCTATGCGACAGCAGCTGCCTGTCACTGTTCTTAAATATAAACACTTTTTCCCCTAGGATCTTAACTCCTATCTTGAAGATAGAGTCTACCTGGCAGGACATAGCATCACGCTGGCGGACATCCTGCTGTACTACGGGCTTCATCGCTTTATAGTGAGTATGTGGAATTAGGCTTTTTTTCTGTAATACTCAGAGTCACTTTTTTTTTAATGTTGTGAATTTTAATCATATCTACATTTCAACATATCAAGTTAACAAAATGAAAGTTATTTTAAAACAAGACACCGTAGGCAAAACTTGCCACACAGACTATTTGCCGAGTTGTTCTCTCTCTCTCTCCTACTCTTGACTGCTGTGTTTTCAGCTCTCACTTCTGCCTTCCTC
Source organism: Meriones unguiculatus (assembly GCF_030254825.1). NCBI lineage: Eukaryota > Metazoa > Chordata > Mammalia > Rodentia > Muridae > Meriones > Meriones unguiculatus. The sequence continues at coordinate 54,044,596 of NC_083366.1, read as the reverse complement.
CACAGCTTTTTGCCTCCGACTCCGTCACCCTCCCCTCCAGCACCCCATCTTCTGTGCACCTTCCTACCCAGGCTCTTGAGTCAGGTGTCTTGGTCGCTAATGGTAACCTAATTGGATGACTAGTTACTTAAATGCTTTCCTTGTCAAGTGTCACCCATCCTGCTTAACTTCAGCCGCATCTTACTGCCGCCTTGAGCTTCCTTGCTGGGCCGTGTGCTTACCGCCATGTTAAATGTCTTCATTTCGTGTACAGAGAGAGCTCTGTGTTTGAAATGACCTAAGTAGAGATTGCTAGCCTTCGGCTTTGCAGAGTTGTCGGCCTCCTTCCTCCCAAGTATCTCTAGATCCCTACCCCTCTGACTTTATTGCCATAGAACCATCCTCCTTCACAGCCCCCTCCTCATTGATTGAATTCTTTCTCCTTCAGCCCACCTACTTAAAAATCCTCAACCACCTCCTCTCCCATTTCTGGTCTCAGAAGGAAATTTATCCCAGCCTCTCACCTCAGCTCCCCTTCCCTGCCAGCCCTTCCTGAGTCATCTCCCAAACTCTCATTCCTTCATGTTTCTTCTCTAAATACTTGGATAGTCTCTACATTTTCAGTCAGTTCCAAAATTTATTTACAGTTAGACACTCCCTGTTTTCTTTCCACTATCCTTTATTCTGTCTAAGTGTCAGCTCATTACTCCTGGTAATATTCCTGTGAGGTAGGTACCAATAACCGAGACACGGTGAGGTCAGTCAAGTATCATATAACTAATTGGTGGACCCAAGTCCCGAACCTGGACAGTTTGTCTTCAGTTCTTGCCTTCTTAGATCTTTTTCTCTGCCTTAAAGAACCTCTCAGCTCCCCGCACCAGCAGCACCCTTCTTCCATTGTGGGAAAAGACCTCTTAATGCTTTTCTATATTCTCTACTTCATACACCCATTCAGGGCCTGGGGTTTCCACTTGCTGGGTCCTCTCACTCCTATCCCTTCCTTCCTCAGATCCTGGGTGAATTTTGCCTGATCATCAGTCAGTTTCATTATCTCTAGTCAATAAAAAAGAAATACGCATAAGGCGTCTGTATGAGATGAGCTTAGTGGCCACTAGGCCAGTCTTCCGTAAGATCAAGCTCTGTAATCCCAGCAAGTACAGTTTGGCAGCCAGGGAGCACTCCCACGCCCTTGCTGGCTTTGTCGCTGTCTCCCTGCCTAAGCTGTAACATCCCAAAGCCTGTTGGCTTCTGGGCCTTTCCTACTCGTGTCTTTGCATTGATCTTGTCTATTGCATTCAGATCCTCCCGGCTCCTTCCTCTCAGCTTGTTGTATTTCTTCATACAGTCTCCGGTCCAGCTCTGACTTCTTGCTTAGGGCTGTCTCAGACTCCTGAAGCATACCGAAATGCTCCTTTTGTTTCTGTTTGACCCTTGTGGAGGACTTCCTTCAGCTTGAGTTTATTTTGCTTGTACTATAGTTACCGTTTGAAAATCTCTGTCACAAACTGCTTCAGTCATAGATGTAGACATTTTTCTGTCTCGCATGATTCCTGCCATACCTTATACAGTCAGACTTTCATAACACCAAATATATGTTTTGAACATTATTATATACTGTTCAAGAAATAGGATACATTTATGCACGTGTAGGTTTATTTGTAAGGACAAAGGCAGGTCTCTCCTAAGTGTCGTAGTGCGTAGAGAAGCCTTTATAAACTGTAGGCTACCACAGTAAGAAGTGATGCAGTTAGATTCTGCCCTCTGAAGTAGCGGATTCCACATTACCATACCGAGCCAACCACAGAGCAGAAATACTGGAAAAATTGTCATCAACACTGAGCATGCACAGACCTCACGTGTCTTCACCTCGCCACTACAGTGTAACATGTACACACACTAGCACTCGCTCTGTATTAGATAGCTCCAGCCTGCTGCAGAAACTATTGAATTGTTGTATAGCTAGTCCACCACTTAACCCATACCCCTCGGTTTGAATTTACTTGATTTTATTAACAGTTACTCCCCAAGCTGGGTATGGTGGCATACACACATAACCCCAGCATTTGGAAGGCTGAGCCATGAGGGTTGCCACAAGTTCAAGGTTAGCCAGAACTACACGGTGAGAGACAGGACAAAGGGGGCTTTTTTTTTCCCCACGTGGGTGCAGTCAGTCTTCCATATCACCAAATAAACGTAACATTGTAGTGGCCTAGTTGATTAGCTTAGCACAGGGCTCGCTGTTACACGCTTAGATTTACCAAGAGCCTCTTGTGCGTGCTCACTGTTCTGTATTTGAGAGGGCCATAAAATGAGCATAAACCTTCATTTTCAAGGAGCTACTAATCTCATGGCAGAGATAAGTTGTTTTACATAAAAGTAGCGAATTAGAGAAAACAGAACCAGGTACTGATTATTTCTGTTCAGAATAAAAGACTCATGACAGATGTGTACGGAATATGATTTTTCTTGACTAGCCAAAGGAACTTGTCATTGTTTTATAAAGTTCCTACATTGGCTATAAATGTTTCTAACATGTAGAATGGCCTTAGAGTTTCTCATCAAAAAGCAGCATGTTTAGCTGCGAAAGGACGCTTTTCATCCATCTGTTAGCACAGTGAAATGTAGTGGGTGAATGGCCCCTGATCTTGGAAGGAATATGGTTTATCTGCGCAAAGCCAGGAAATGGTGAAGTGGGTGTCTTATTTGTTTGTCCCCTCCTGGCTCTTGGCATAGTGGCTTATCCGGGAGAAAGCTTGTGAGAGTAGCAGTTTTCAGTATTCTGGACCCATTATGTGTTCCTGTTTTAGGTTGTACATCTACATTAAATGAAGTTTTTGGTTGTGTTCCTCAATATATTTAGAGTAACGTATTTATACATGAAGAAAGTTTCATCAGAGCTGAAACATCAATCACAGCAGCCTCTTTCTATTCTATTCTATTCTATTCTATTCTAGGTTCAATATGTCTTAGTAGCTTTTTGAACTTAGAATAATGACGTGGTACAACTTACCTCATTTCAAAACGAAAAAAGCCTCCAAGGTAAAGAGGATTTGCTACTACAGTAGCTAAGCATCTCCTGGTGGCAAACATTCAGGGTTTCAGCTTGGGGGACCCCTGACCTGACCTAAGCAAGGCTGCGGCTGTGATGCAGCTGCCTTGCCCAGGTGCGAGGTGGTCGCTTCCCACGCTTAACCATGGCATGTGTTTTGCTGTTATTTAATATTGAAAGCTTAAACTGGGAGAAATGCGAGGCGACTGTAAGCAAGCTGGTGATTGTCTGCAGGCCTCTCGGGTCTGGCTTCCTATAGCATGACGCCGTACTTAGGGAAGATTTCTCCCATGTAATTCAAAACAAAGATGATAGTAAACTGTATGGAACTTACACCTTTTCCTCTGCTGGCTCATGCAGATCTTAGACAGGCAAGGTCACTCTACCAGAGCATCGAGCACTGTCACATTTCTGTAATGTGCATAGTCACTTGAGTATGAGTCAGGCATCTTGGAAAGCTTTTGGCTTTCAGGAGACTTAATGTTTCCCTCAGTTCTAAATATTGAAATTGGGCCTATCTTAGTCTTTACCCATCTGTATCTACTTACATTTTCTATTCTGGAATATGTGTTTCCTGTACTTGTAACTGTGTTGTGATTAAAAATATTATGGTTATCATTTTATTTATTTATTTATTTATTTAATTTTTTGGGGAAGGGTTTCTCTGAGTAGTCCTGGTTATCTTGGAACTTACTTTGTAGACCAGGCTGGCCTAGAACTCAAAGATCTTCCTGCCTCTGCCTTCTAGGTACTGGAATTAAAGGCATACACACCATCGCCCAGCTTATGGTTATTATTTTCAAAGCAACATTAAATAGAATTCTTACTAAATCTCTGACTGTTTATACAAGTCAAGGTGTGTGTCCTCTCCCAGTTGAGGGGCAGGCAAGGTATTCACAGGCAGAAAACCCTTCTTAAGGAATAGGCCTCAAACTGAACCCTTGAGGTAATAGGGTTGCACCCTGGTGTTAGGTGACATGGGACTTGGCTCTGAGTGCACACAGTGTGAGAAAGGAGACTGCTGGCTATTGAGTATGCGTACTGAGAAATGCTAAGTCTTCCTTGCCGCCTGCTTGTATGTCTCAGCTTCTCAGGCTTTGGTCACATTAGCAGTATATTAGCCAAGCCCTCATTCCTTAACTTACTCTCTCATGTTGTTAAGTCCTTACTCTGTAATCAGCACAGTGTATGAAACAAAGCCTTCAGTAGTTGAGGAACCTTTGGGTCATCAAATCACCTCTTAGATTGTTCCTATTGGAAGCCCAGAGTTACATGTGTGGTTGAGAAGTTCTGAGGTTAAGTCAGGTCTGACTTAACCCTTCTTGGCATGTTATAGTGCACTTTTTCAGTAGTTCCCGTGACTGTGTTCCAGCACTAGTGACCGATTACTTTCTTCAGTGATTCCCCTGAGAAATGGTCCCTTATGAGCAGATACCTTGAGATTGTTAGAATCCTTTGTGAATGCTGTGGCTGGTGCGTAAGATTTTTCTGAGCTGAAACGCACTTGTGCTGAGCCTGGAGCACCAGTGGAATATGGATTCTTTGAGAAGGAAAGGGAAAGAAATGGCTGTGAGACGGTCCTTACCATCTTGACTGTCCAGGAACAGCCTGGGGCCAGTGAAAGGATAAAGCCAGCACTAACACCAGGCTGCAGAGAGTGGACTTGAGTGTTTCCTACATGTCTTTGTGGAAAATAAGCACATCAGAATGTTATCTGTTTGGCTTTAAGGTTCAAAGTAATCACCGAGTTCCAATATAAACAAAAATGAGTAAGTAGGAGAAAGAGCTGGCACCACCAGATTCACTGCTGTCTAGACCAGTGGAAGCAGGAAGCAGCATTTGCATTGTGTTCCTCGGAAAAATAAAATAAAATAAAATTACTAGGAGGAAATGTTGGAAAGCCAATGTTATACAAATGAAATAGCCCAAGGATCACCTCAGAACCATTTTTTAAAATAGTGACTTTGATAGAGAAAAATCTCTTCCTTAGTTTGTTGACAATTTTACGTGCAAAATGTTTACCAAAAATAAATAACAGAGGTGGTATGCTAAGTTCAGTCATCATTTTCTCAGACTCAGAGGGACAAATTCCAAGGCCTAACGTGTTGAAAGGCACTACAGTGATGCTCTGACTCATTCAGGAAGCCTGTGTGTTTCTAACAGGAGAGTAAGTTAGCTTACTCTCAACTGAGAGTACAACTGAGAATACTATGTAATAGATCATCTATCCAAAATTTGTTGGGTTAAATTTGAAACTATTAGGAGATTAAGCCAGGCATGGTTGCACATTCCTTGTACTTGTAATCCCAGCATTCAGGGAGGCAGAGGCCAGTCTGGTCTACACAGAAAAACCCTTTCTCAAAAAAAAAAGAAAAGAAAAGAAAAAAAGAGAAGATTAGAAAATTTAAAAGCTGTTAGAATAAAAATTACTTCATCCTGAGTTTGGACTGTAGTTCTTAGAGACTCCAGCTGTGAAGTTTGTATATTGGAGAATATTTATTTTGGTTTATGTCAGTTTTAAATAATAGGCCTGAGAGCAACAAATAATGTTTCACAAAATAAATATGAAATACGCATATTTCTTTTGACCTGGTTTAAAAATCTCAGTGCACAAGCTAAAGACCTTAGTGCTTGGGAATGAATGTATTACTATGTATATTAGTTCATCCTGAAAAGCAATGTCCCATGAAATGGCTAAGTAGAGGTTTGTTGTAATGAAATAGCCCTAAAATTCTCAGGTTATTGTTTATTCTTTCATTTTGCAGTCAGTATTGGGAGGGAACCTTAAGGCCACCTAGACAGGAGTACATTCTGCCCCTGAGCTGCACCCCCATCCCTAACTTAAACTTTCTTAAAACCTTGCATTTAGGTGTCTTAATGGCATCTGTCAAGGCCCCATATTCAATCCTTGAACAACCAAAGAACAAAAAAAGAGCAAACAAAAACACAAATTTTTCTTGAAGTCTTTGGAGATACTTATAATATATTGGTAGAATCAGAAAAAAAAAATAATAATCCATTTACAAACTAAATCCCACAAGTGAATACTTCATTCTCTGCTGTGTAAATGTATCTCATGCTCCTTTCTTTCCAACCTAAAAATCAGGAATGTGTGAAACCATGAACTCTTATAATAAAAATTAGTCTTTACACTAAAAAAGATTTTCTTGCTCAGTCGTCTTGACTAATACTTAGGGATGTAATGACTTTCTTCCTTTAATGTAGACCAGCAGTGATGGCGAGGTCTTTGTGATAACTAGTCACAGACCCACTCCTCTTGAAACAGGGTCAGTGCCCAGTTCGGTGTTAGGATTTGTTCCGTGTATGCAGCTCACGTGTGACAGCAGTGAGACTGGATGATTCAAGGAAACTGAGCTGACAAAATGTCAAGCAAGAGGCAGTTTACTCTGTCATTGTTAACATTGCTTTGTGTTTTGTAAGTTACTGCACACTAGTTTGTCCTTCACTCTGCTAGGGCCTGTGACTTGGCACACCTGCCCACAGCCTCAGGACATCCTATGGCTAAAAGTGCCTGCAGGCGTGCAGGCCTCCGATTGGGTGGAGACTGGTGGGGCCCACGCTGTTTGTATTTTTATTTTCTTCGTGAGATTGAGGATCACATGTCCTTTCAGTAAATGTTGAGTTAAGCAGAAGGGAAGGGGCTACCCTGCCCACACTGGGGTAATGCTTCCAGTTCTTCCGTGTTGCTTCTGCTTTACTGAACAACCTAATTCCGAAATCTGTCTTAGAGAAAAATCTTGAGTCGCCACCTTCTTTGGCGTCTGATCTCAGGGGAATGATAAACACCTCTGTCTTTGCGTCCTAAGTGATGTGAGTACCGCTGCACCCACTAAAGCATAGATCTGTACTGCCCACAGATGGAGGTGTGTTGTGTATGTAATCAGCCTCCTTTCTAAGTCACCTGCCACCAGACAGAGCCTTTTCTTGTATTAAACTGTAAGTGCTTAAAACTAACCAGGTTGCAGCTGGACAGATAGCTCAGCAGTTAAGAGCATTTCCTGTTCTTCCAAAGGTCCTGAGTTCAATTCCCGGCAACCACATGGTGGCTCACAACCACCTATAACGCTATCTGATAATAATGTCAATGTTTATATGTATGGAAAGCTTGATATTTTCCTAGAAAGTACATCTGGTTTTGAACTGAACATTAAAATAGTCAACAAATGTATTGCTGTCACAACTGTCTGCAGCTTTCACTTCTGTGTAAATACGTTGGCTTTGAAGACTGGGTAATTAGGTGTTTTTCAGTTTCTGTCAGTCACCTCCCAGTGTTGACAGCTCTGTTTATATATGGTGAATAGTATATGCTGTGTTTTTGATCTCTACCTAGGTTGACCTGACAGTTCAAGAAAAGGAGAAATACCTTAATGTGTCTCGCTGGTTTTGTCACATTCAGCACTACCCAGACATCAGGCAGCATCTGTCTACTGTTGTCTTCATCAAGAACAGACTGTACGCTAACTCCCGCTAGAAGCCCCTGCTGTGCAGCAGCCAGATTAGACGTATGATGGAAAGCGTATTTTGGACCATGGTACTAATGTGAATTAATATGACATCATTGTTTCTTTGCTAATGTTGGTGGAATTTTTAAAGTGTAAGCCCAAGTCGGAGTGTTTCATTTGTCCCTTGGTTGAAGCTTTGCAATTTTTTAATGTAAAAATTCAACTGTTAGCCCAACAAATCACAGTCAGATTACAAATTATCTCAGTTTTTTTAGGCGAAATTGATTTTAATAAAAGTTGCAAATCAGTGGCTCAATCTTTTAAAAAGTCACTCTGTCAGTGGTTCCCATCTGGCTATTTACCTCTTTCAGGTTTTTAAGATTCATTTTCCTCTTAGATATTTATAGTAGTTTGTTAAAACATGGTAAATTATGCTGAGGATTCAGAAAGGGAAGATAGATATATTTGTTCTCAAAATATTTATGTGCGCTAGTAAATGTGGTTTTAAAAATCAACTCTTGTTTGTCTGTCTCTTTCCTGTAGGCACTGTTTACTGAGGTGAAGCTAACTGCTGGAGGGAATTAAATGCATTCCTCTAAAGCTAAAGACTTCCTCTTGTTAGGCATATTGAAAGCTGGAGTGACTAAACTGGGCTTCGCCATCTCATTGTTTCAGCGAGAGCCCACAAGCCCTCAGTCTGCATCACAGCACCGAGCATAGCAAAGACGCTGTTAGCCAAGGCTCCGTTCATGCTGTAGCTCTCACTGGTATAATAGGTCATTGACAGTTAAAGAGTTTGTCTTTCCAAATAAGAGAAGTGGAGTCAGGCATAGCGTGGCCTCTCATGTTTGTGTGGCTAAGTGAGAAAGAACCACAGACCCAAGGCCAGCCTAGACTGGACAGGGAGACTTGCACTTAAAGAAAACAATGAAGAGCTGGAGTGTAAATCAATAATGGATTATGTGCCCAGCATGCACAAGGTCCTGTGTTCAGTCCCCATTGCCAGGAGAGACAGAAGGGAGAGAATTTTAGGTGTTATGATTCAAAGTTCCAGGGAAAGAGCAAAAAAAATTATGAATATTGAGCACTTTGAGTCCTGTTTTTAATCATTAAACATGATTTTAAGCAAAGCAAAATCCCCACTTTGTTTTTGGTCTTTCAAGACAGGGTTTCCCTGTATAACAGCCCAGGCCATCCTGAACTCACTTTGTAGACCAGGCTGACCCCACACTCAGAGATCTGCCTGCCTCTGTCTCCTGAGTGCTGGGATTACAGGTGTGCATCACCACTTCCCACCAAAAGCCCCACTTCTAAACATTACTACAGTAGAAACCAAGTTTTCAACCCTTGCACTTTGGGAGACATCTTAGTTCCAAAGTGTAAGTGTTCTGTAAAATAAATGTATTTAAAAGTTTAAAGACCAAATGAAATGGGTACACACCCATTGTATAGCTCAGTAAAGTAGCTTAATAAATGAGAATTGGACAGACTGCTCTCAGCCTCTCTCAGTGATGGGACGCTGGCTGAGTCAATGAGTCTGATGAAATCCGTCTCTTGAAGCAGAGGTAAAGATCACTAATCTTGCCTCACTACCAATGATAATCATAAAAACTACAGCCAGCCTCTTCCCACCCGCCATCCCTAAGATGCCAGGCTGCTCAGTGTGTGAATCCATCTGAGAGAAGACAAAAAGCAGCAGCACATCATATAATTGTGGGGGAAAAAAAAAAAACATTCACATTACTGCCGTTATAGTCTGGTCCTTGCTTCCTTCAAGATGCCGAACGAGAGACCATACGATTGTCTATAACTCGCTTCTGCAATGTCTGTGAGATGCACCCAAAATGTGGCCACTCAAATGTATGCTGTTCCTTTTTGAAAAGTAAATGCCTCCTCCCACCATTTCTCTCTGTAATGCCCCAAAACCTGCTTCACTGACCATTCAGTGATTGCCCCAAGTGTGTGCTCAGCTCTTGCCATTGATAGGCTTCAAGACTTGGGCATACCATACAGCACATTCTTGCCCTCAAAGAATCTACAGCCTGTCTTACCTGTGAACGGGCCCTGAGGCAGGGCACACAAAGCATTCTTTTTGGGGGCTGCCTGACCCCACCATTCTCTGGAAATAAAATACTAAGTATTGAATGTAACTGTCTACTGTGTTCTGGGCCCTGTCCTGGGAACTTCATGTTAACTCATGCTAACTTCCAAAGCATGGAGGGCAGACGCTGTCATATGCTAAACAGCACCTCAGACTATAATAGAATAAATGGGGATTGTATGGCCTTTCCAGGTTGGTGACAGCCTATCCACCGTATTGTTCACAGATGCTCTTGTCCTTATGAGTGACCTGTCTTTATTCCACGTTCAGTCTTCTGAATCAGATCAAGAACTGCATTGTTCTTCAGTCGGGAGTCCCTGATTTATTCATTCATTGGACCAAGTACTAGTTTAAAAGAAGGAAGCAATACCAAAAAAGACCATTTGTTCATAGACACAGTTACGTGAAATTTATTTATTATGAGCTGACTTCCCTGCTAAATACCTCATCCAGTTAATGGATTTCAGTAAGGGTTTGACATGCATAGTGTCCCCTACCATCTATCTGCAGGCAGATAATGGGAAGGAACCACAGCTCATAACTGAAGCTACAGATAGTACCAAATTCCTATATATATATAATATATATATATTATATATATATTCCTATATATTCATGTGTTTGGTGAAAATTATAAATTAGGTAAGGTAAAAGACAAATGATTGAACAATTACAATAATACATTTCTGCCATAAATTACTCTGGCAACCAGGATGACTAAATGACTAATGGGTGGGTAGAGTATACAGTGTGGATACACTGGACAAGGTAATTGGCTTTAGGGCAGAATTCCATCCCGATGCTCTGAACTAGTCACAATGTAACGTGATAGTTTTGGACTACACTTGGTAGTTGGTAACTGAAACCAGAGAAGGTGAAATCGTTTATAAAGTGGGACTGCTTTATATGGAATTTTCATTTTTTTTTACTCCCTGTTTTCAGCTCTTTATACCTGTAGTTAGGGTCAGAAACAAGCACCAAACAGCGTCGAAGGCAAGGTAACAGCAGAATGAATGGAAAGGATTACCCATTGCCAGCACAGTGTGCTCATTGCCCCTTAAAAGTAAATTTATGAGATCCTTGCTTAAAGTCTATCTACAATAGCTTCAAGATAGAATGATAAAAATTTAAACAGATCTACAATTAGGAAAGTACAGAACTGCTCTGTAATCAGCTGCACACATCACTCCGAAAGATAAAGTGCAAAACTGAATCACTGAACTGTAGCCTATTAAGTTATATTTTTTCCTTAACATTTGACTTCATTTCATAACAACAAAAAAAAAAAACAAGACAAATGTTACATGAACTTTAATATTAATCTAGCTTTGGTGGAGATGTGGTGAGTGAATGGATTAAAGCATTTAGCTCCCCCTTCCCCCAGAGAGCAGCGTTTCTTCTTTCTTTCCATAATTAGATAATCTGCTACTACCCATTACCAGGGCACTAAATTCCAGATTCTCTATACACCTGAACAGGCTGCTACATATCTGGCCATTTTAATTTTTGTCTTGATTTATGGAAGCTGAATTACATTCCTAACCCTTCCTGGAGCTCTGGGTGGATTTTATTGCGAAAGCAATGGGGAGAAAAGTTACTGTCATATATCTCTTGCTGGGCAGAGTCTTAGAGACACAGGGGCCCCCACATCCCCCTGTTCCGTGTCTTGGGTGGATTGATAACACCATAATGCCCAGCTCTAGGGTTACACACAGCGTATCGCAGATGAGTTGGGGAATGTGTTCCTTGCAGTAACGATTACTTGCTGTGGAGCCCAGATTCCTGCAGGCTCTATTCCCAATGCCGCTGGTGAATAAAACTAATTCCTACCATTCCATAATTTAGCAAAACTCATCTTTCACTGAGGAGAGGGAGGCCAAAGGAAGGCCGATGGGAAGTCAGGAGAATCTATGGGGTTGGCCGTTTTTTTGCTGTCATGTCTCAAGGGGCTCTACTTCCGTGACCGTACTTCCTTTAGGAACATTTTGATTTTTAAGGTGTTTGTTCCCTTGTGAGGGATAGAAGCCCTAAACCTTTTCCAGCTCAATGAGTTCATTTGATAGCTCCTTCGTGCTGTCGCTTCCACTTCGACAAGGCCAGGTCCCTAGGGCTTGCCGGTTATATTATGGATCGTGCAGATTTGGCCTGCCGTTCCTGCAGAGTGTCATCTGTCCTTGCAGTCTCGCCGTGGATAAAATTTATTCTCCCTCACATCATCTGCTTGAGAAATCTGTGCCTGGCAGGCCTGTCTGTCCACATTAAGGTTGAGCTACAGTATCCATACAACTAATTTGACAAGGCATAGCTTTAAATAATAAGGCCCCAGGCTTGCTTTGACCAAGATGAGAAACTCCCAGCCCCCAGATTAAGAATTCCAAAGCTCGTTTGGTGCAGTCTCTGAACTGCGCTGTTCCTGTGGTGTAAGCTGTCTGTATGGCCCCATTTCTCCTGCCCTGCTACAGCACTGACAAGCCACGTCTTAAAGATCCTTAGAGGCTTTTAGTTTGCAGACTGGTCTCTCCAGTTGCTGTTTTCAGCATTTGAGCCCCATCCGCTGGATTAAACAAATCACTATAACACTGTCCCTTACCCACAGAAGACATGTTCTAGATGCCTGGAGCTTCAGGTACTGCATAGGTAGCTTTCCATCACACACGACGAAAGCGTAGGATCATTAGCTCAGAAGATAGACTGACGGTGCTTACCAGCTTTGGGAATTCTGGTCCACCGTCACTCGGGCCCTTTGCTCTCTTTGCTTTAGCACCTGGAGTGAGGCAACATAGCAAGGCTGAGAGGGCGTGAGTCAAGCTGCTCACCTCATAGCCAGAGGGTGGGGTGGTGAAGACTCAGGAGGGGAAAAAAGGGAAAGCAAGTCCCAACATTTACTTCAAGCACATACCACCAATGACTTGATGACCCTCCCTAAGGCCCATCTTCTAAAGGCTCCACCACCTCACAGTAGCACTGAGCCGAAGTCTGGAGTCCTTATTGAGTCATTTGAGGGACATTCCAAAACCCAAACTATAGCAGTATGGTGGGGCCAAGGTACTGTGGAAACAGGAGGACCCCGCCCAGAGCAGGAGTGAGGTCAAGTCCTACCCTGGAAATGTCTGGAGAGCAGAGGGAGTGAGGACCGCTCCCTCCCCTATCCTGGGCCTTCATGCCCCAATGCATGTAGTCTTGTGCCCTCCCACCTTTGCCAGCAGAGGAGGTCACGTAGTCACAGCCAGGTTAAACGGCCCCTTTCCTTGTATGGTCGTGTCCAGCAAGCGCCTGGAACCCCTCTGTTGTCAAATAAAGTATTCTCAGCACCTTAGCCATGCCAATGATGCATATTCACCCCGAAAGACTCTACCCACTCCCCGGAGGTTTAAATACCCTTGGTTCACCCCAATTAAAGGAGCAGGGGAAGCTCAGCCAAGCCGGAACGGCACAGTACCGTGCGGACTATGGATTTTTCTTTAATACATGTACATCCTTTATTAAAGTCCAAGTGAAACATTAGACATTATCAGTTGTTTTTCTTTTGCTTATAATAAAAAATATCATGACCAAGACTTCATTTTATAAGCTTATGGTTTCAGGGGAAAAGAGTCTTCATGGTGGGAAAGGCATGGCATGAAAGCAGGAACAGGAAGCTGGCTCGTCACTTTATGTCTGCATTCAGGAAGCAGAAAGTAGGAAGTGGAGTGAGGCTGTAAACACCACACACACACACACACACACACACACACACCGCCCAAATCAGTGAGATAACTCCTTAAGATCCCATAACCTTCCCAAATGACATTAGCAACTGGGGACAAAGTGTTCAATTACCTGAGCTCACGGGGGCATTCAAATCCTCACAGGCAATGGTAAGAAGTTAATCCTAACTAGAAATGCGAACATCGTAATTCATTTAAAGCATGAGTTATTTGTCCGTGGGGCCTCCGATTTTATATTCTCAACCTGCGACTGACTTCAGGGGACTGAAACGGTGGAGCAGCCACAGAAAACGAAAACACTCATCAACCCCTGTGACCAGGGAACTAGGAACAGCCTTGGCCCTCCGCGGAGGCTCTCTGACTCTGGCGCGCTCAGAAACCACCTGGGGCTTCTTTGAACGGTGTCCCAGGTTTTCAATTGACAGCATCTAGAGGAGTAGGGCCTGGGAACGTGTCCATCATGGTCACGCTGGCGTGGTAACTGTCCTGTGTCCTGGATACACTAGTCCGGGTCAGAGGATCGCCAGGCTTGGAGGTAGGCCGCCCAGAACTCAAGCCTTCCTTTCTGTGTGGCTGGGCCAGGTTTTACATTTTCCAGCGTGACCGAGGTGACTCCTTGGAGGACTTCACAGATGCGTTTGCTCGCGGGAGCTTCCGCTGGGTCACCAGAGGCTTCTCTCGGGGGAACCGCTGGGACCCAGGACAGACAGGGTTCAGCATGAGATCTCTGGGATTGCTGCCGCCAAGAAGCCTGGTGACCCTCGTTCGCAGCACGCCGCTTTGCGCCACGCTGGCCTTCACACTGAGCATGCCATATGTGCTTCCTAAACTTCAGGAAGTTAATACATACAAATTTATAGTCTCTTAACCCCAAGACCAAAGATCTTCCCATCTCTTCCCTTGCGTGAATGCACAGGCACAGAGAAATATAGCTAAATAAAATGTAATTTTGACATTTTCAAAAATATTATTAGAAAGCAAACCGCTGATCCAGAGGCAAGAAAGATAATAAAGTCCCTTCAGAGGAATGATAAGGGTCCTCCGCTGTGGTTTTGATGTGACACGTGTCCCCCACACTCCTGTATTGGACACTTGGTCCTCGGGTGGTGATGCTCTTTTGGGAACTTTAGCAAGGGGGGGTCTGGTTGAGGGAAGCTGGTCACAGAGGTTCACTTTTGAAGAAAGAGTATAGGTGGCCTCGCTCCCTTCGCGGCTTGCAGACTTTCTCCTGTCTGCTGTGATGTGAGCTGCCCGCCTGTGTCCTCAGATTAAACGTTTCTGCAAAGCAGAAGGCGCAGACGCATATGCAGACTTCTGCTGTCCCGGAGACCAGGTCAAGTCTGCGGCATAATAAAGTCTGACCTGACGCTCACAGGTCAGGCTCGGGTGAAGCTTGACGCATCAGCATGGCAGGAAAGCAGTCTGTTCTTGTCTCTTCTTGTAGACTGAGTGGGCCGTGAGGGAAGAAAGAGGTGGGATCTGCCTTGGCCTCCACTCTATTTCAGCTCTTATTGTACTGCATGGAGGACACAGTGGGTGTTCAATACGTATTTATTGGGTGTTTACCTCAATTCATGGCACGTATCAAGTGCTGTGTGAACGTTTGCTCAGTGGTGATGCAGTTCTGACACTGGCTATCCAGACTTAGCACACACTTCAGAAGTGGAAAGCACAGTCCTCCACAAATTCCTCATATGTTAGATCGGAGCCACAAGCTCCAGGGTTCCTAAGCCACCCATGGATTTGCTAATTCTCTAAAATAACTCTGTATCTCAGGAACATGCTACATTTACACTGAGTTTTGTTACAAAATTGCGCTGGATTAGCAGCCGAAGGAAGAGGCCCATGAGGAAGCTTGGAAGACTCCCAAAATTGTAACTCAGGCATCCTCAGCAAAGCATCTTCCTCCTGGCACGTGGACATACAATTGCCAGACAGGAAGTCCACCTGAGCTCCAGTTCCCAGGAATTTTACTGGGGTGCCTTTGCAAAGGCACAGGTGATCAAATAATTGGCCATGTAGTTAAGCTTACTTCCCTTCTCTGTGCCCCCTTCAGGAGTGGAGCAGCACATGAGGGTCAAAGCCCCAGCCTTCTAACCCTGGGGCCAATCCTTTCAGTTGACCTATAAGCCCACCTTCAGTCTCCTTGCTAGCATAAATTCAGATCGGTCCTGAGGTCTGTGAATAACAAAGACACTCCCATCACCTGGAAAGTTTAGAGATTTATGGGATTAGCTTCCAGAAAAGAAAGAGAAACACCAGGCAATTTTTTTAAATTAAAATTTATGTCTATGGGCGCTTGCCCGCATGGAGGTTCTGTGTACTGCATTCAGGCTTGGTGCCCAAGGAAGGTAGAAGAGGGAGGGAGTCAGATCCCTTGGGACTGGTGTTACAGACAGCTGTGAGCCACCATATAGGTGCTGGGGATTGAAACCAGATCCTCCGGAGAGTAGCCAGTGCTCTTGAGACATCTCTCCAGGCCCCTAGCCAGATTCTTTACCATTCAACTTGGTGGATTGAAGAGGCAGAGGGAATAAAGAGAGGGAAGGCTAACAAGAAATGTGGGGAAATGGCAGAGCAGGAAGGCCTCCCTGCCCCTGGCTTTTCTATATTGAAATCTAGTCAGACCACCACTTAGACCTAGGCTCTTCTGTTGACTACTTAAGAATGTCATCCTCTCTCTCTCTCTCTCTCTCTCTCTCTCTCTCTCCTTCTCTCCCTTCCTCTTTCTCAGTTGCACACACACACACTCCACACACACATTGTTTAAAATAACAGATTCCCCCCTCCTCAACTGATCTGGCAGTTTCTGACACTGCACAAAGATTATGTGACTACATTTGGCTGGCTGGCTGGCTGGCTG
Source organism: Meriones unguiculatus (assembly GCF_030254825.1). Classification (NCBI taxonomy): domain Eukaryota; kingdom Metazoa; phylum Chordata; class Mammalia; order Rodentia; family Muridae; genus Meriones; species Meriones unguiculatus. The sequence goes on along the minus strand of NC_083366.1, from coordinate 54,028,434 downwards.
GCTGGAAAGGTCTCTCTCACACCCCTGGGGCGGGAGTGGGGACTGTTGGACTGCCTCAGTTTTCACCCTTGCAGGCTCTCTCTACATGTGTCTAAATTAACAGGCTTCTACACACAATGGCCACTCTCCAGCAGGACAGCCTGAGTATCTTGGCAAGAAAATGAAATCAGAATGCTGGTAGATCCCCTGGAGGTACATTTATGAGTACAGTGTGTTCTGCTGGTCAAAGCAAGCCACAGGGCCAGCCCAAATTCAAGGTGAATGGAGACAAACCCATCTCCTGACAGGAGGTGCTAATAACCTCATGGATGAGAATAGGACCACTACCAAAAATTCTGAGACAAATCTGAAGCTAGCTTTATTAAATAAAAGCCAGGACAATTGACCCTGGTCAGGTCCATACCAATGATTCCCAAGGAATGGCAGCGAATTAAATTAATCAAAGGCTTATAAAGGCAGAATCCACAAGGCTGTGTGCTTTCCACTTTCATCCAATCAGGGGTAAACATATTTACTGATGGACTTCCTGCCTATGTTCCTCCCATGTATGTGTGCTCAAGCATGTCCTGTGGGAGTTTGGGCAAGTAAGCTTGTTTGAATAACAGCTCCCAGGATTCCAAGAAGTTATCTGTCCCTGGGCAAGTGAGGCTTAATAGGTTAAAGGCCTTTTTGTTTTACAGATCTCTTGAGCACAGTAATTTAAACTTAAAACACAACTTTATCCCTCACAGTACATCATGTGGCATGTTTCTACAGAGAAGGCAGGAAGTGCTGGGGCTGATCTGACCTTTGGTCTCATCTGGACATAGGGATTTTCATAACTCAGCCTTCATTATATTCTGCATCCGCAGATCTACTCACACAGAGAAAGTAATTTTTTTGGAGGTGGGGGGGGCAGTTCCAGACAGGGTTTCTCTGTGTGTAGCCCTGGCTGTCCTGGAATCACTCTGAGAACCAGGCTGTCCTCCATTTCACAGAGATCCATCTGCCTCTGCCTCCTGAGTACTGGGATTAAAGGCCCCTAGACAGTGCTCCCACCTCACCCCACCCCCCACCCCCGATGCCACTGACACCACCACCACCACCAGATGAGAACGTATTTTTTAAAAGTCGCGTTGTTGTTGCCATGTATCATATAATTAAGCCTATAATGACTGCAATCTGTACTGAGTATTATCCTTGTTATTCCAGAAATAATAGAGTATTGATGAGAACAGGAAATAGCAAGTGGTGAACAGGGCAGGGATTTCAAAGCAGTGCTTCTAAAAATGGCCCTGCTGGAGGGCAAGAATGTAGGAAGGGAACGCTGGTTCCTGGTTCTTTGCTGTCTCTGCCCCTTTCCTGGAAGCTGTGGGGACTCAAACAGACACCAGAGCATCTCAGTTGGGCCAGCTGGACTGACCAACCCAACCTCATCCCATGTTTCATCCCCCTTTCAAGAAACCCCAAACTAACAGCTCGGTGTTACCCAAATTTTTCGGGACCCTCCTTATATAGGAGCTATGAACTCTTCCTTTCTCCTCCCTCCTCCCTGGCCCTCTCCAACTTTCCTTCTCCATCTCCTTCCTCTTTTCTTCCCCCTTGTCTCTCCTCTGAACCTATAATAAAAATTCTCTCTGAAAATCACTTTCTGTGGTCTGTGAATTTCATTCTTTGAATTTGAGGGGAAAGAACCTTGAGGTGACTGACTCAGTGGAAGTTTTGTGTTACTATGAGCATCTCATGAGTTAAAAGCTCACCCAAGAACCAAGGGAGTTTGCTGTTCTCAAAGGCACTCCAAAACTTTCCTATATCAGTGTAACAGGTTGCATTGTATAAGGTATCATAAGCAATCTGCAGGTGATGTAAATACTAGAAAAAGATATGTACTAGTTCTGTACAAATACATCATTTCTTTCAAGATACTCGAATATCACCCCTCTTGGTTTTCCATGGGGATTCTGTAACTGGTCTTCAGATCCTTGATTAGATTAATGACAGGCTTAGGAAATCTAAGAGATGCCATGGAGTTTTATATATTTTAACATGTTAGAAGATAGTCTAGTGGTGGTGATGCAGAAAGGTGAAGTGGGGGAGGAGGGCTGGAGAGGTGGCTCAGAGGATAAGAGTACTGTCTGTTGCTCCAGCAGTCCAGAGTTCAATTCCCAGCAACCACATGGTGGCTCCTAGCCATCTATAATGAGATCTGGTGCCCTCTCTTGGCGTGCAAGCATACATGTAGCCAGAACACCGTATACACATAGTAAATACATAATTTTTTTTTAAAAGAAAGGTCAAGGAGAAGAATTGAAGTATAATATACAACGTCCTAAAAGCAGACCAGGAGTGATGGTACACACTGCAATCCCAGTACTTGGCAGACAGGGACGGTAGAATCAGGAATTCAAGGACACCGTTAAATACCCAGCAAGTCCATGTCCAATCTGAGCAACATGAGACTCTAAGAGGTTTTTGTCATAAGATATTTTTGAGGTTTTACTTATTATGTGCCAGGCATTACAGTGATTGCTTTGTATTATTTTTGTTGTTGATTGTTTGCTGGCTTGTTTTTGAGACAGGGTCTCATGAGCTGGAGTTCCTTTTCCATGTGTTGGGATTGCAGGCATGAACATTATGTGATTTATCAGACGTCAGGAATTAGGTGCATGGTAACTGGGTGCTTGTCTCTTCTTTTTCCATCAATTCAAGCAGTCAATTCTTTTCATAGTTATACAGATTTTTAGTCCATATAACACATGGCTAAAATTATGTAAATAGGAAAACAACAGCAGACCGTTTTTTTCTTCTTCTTCACATGATCACAATTGAACCTCATGAAAATAAAGCACGGAGGCATAGGGCTGTAATTCCAGGTAACAGGAGACTGAGGCAGGAGGATCCTCAGTTCAGACTAGCCCAGAATGCAGGGTGAATCTAATTTAGAGAGACCATCCCCCAAAACAAAACAAAACCCCAAATCAAACCAAACAACAACAAAGAGTTACTTAACCTCTAACCATGCTCCTTCATTTATTAAAAACTATGATCTGGCTATCCAGGTTGCTATGACGACCCAATGTGCCAATTCATGTTAAAATGCTTTATAAAGTAGCGGTGGCCACTACAATGTAGAAAATACATATATACTATTACTAATGTTATTTTTCTGCACTCCGCTCCCTGCCCCAGCCACAGTGAATTAGTTATTTCCTGCAGGCGTAGGAAGGAATGACAGAAAAAGCTGTTAACTTTCAGGTACCTTCCCTACTCAGACCATCTGCCCTAATCCATCATGGCGGCATCGGCTACGCTCCGAGCGCCTTCCGGGAACCCAACGTCTCCGACGCCTTGTGATGACGCAGCACGCCGCGAGGTCCGGGTTCGCGCCTGCGCCGCGGAGGCCGCGGGTGGGCGGAGCTGGTCGGGATGAGTGGCGGAAGGACGGAGAACCCGGTAGCGTGCGAGGCCGCTCAGGGCGGCCGCAGCAAGAAGCGGGACTCGCTGGGCACCGCGGGTGCGACGCACCTCATTATCAAGGGTACGGAGCGAAGGGCGTGGTCCTCCGCGCGAGGTGGGGGAGCGTGCCGGGCCCGCCCCACCCGGTGCCCCCGGCTCCCCCGCCGCCTGGCCTGTCTCTCTCCGCCCCAAACCGAGGTCCCAGCCCGCAGGACCCACTTAATGCAGTGGGCGAAGGGCGCCCACGCTGTCGCCTAGTAAGGTGACTCGGTCCTTCACCCTCTCTCTCTCTCTGTCCCCTCTGCGCCTGGGTCATGCCAGGAAGAAAGGACGACACTTGGGGAAAACGTCCTGAAACACTTCGCCCAGCACCGATCCGACCTGTCTCCTCCGAGCCTTAGAAGGCTGCGATCTGAATGGTTGCAGTAACTCAACGAGGTTTAATTGCCGAACCGCAGAAGTCCCTGTTTTCCCGCGGAGAAGCCTCCGAAGGCGTTCGCCGCTGCTAACCCCGCCCACCCCACCAACTTTGAGCCGTAGCCCTCGCTGCCCGGGGAATCGGTGCGGTTCCCGTTTCAATCTGACCGGATCTGCGGGCAGCCCCCGCTGAGCTGGCTGTCACTGGTTAGACTGCTTCGTGTTGGCTCTTAAAGTTTAATTTTGGGTCGGGTAGTATTGTGTGTGTTTTAAGACTAAGTTAGAATTATTTCTGTTCGCAGGCGTAGTGAAGAATTTAGTTGTTTTGTGACTGTTGTTGGGCTACCACAATTGTTTTTCATCCGCAGATGTTTTTCATCATACAAAACATTGTGCGTTTTAACTGTAACTCCTCATACCGCCTCTCGGACTAAAACGGATCTGTCTGTGAATTTAACTGCTCCAGTGTCCCTGTGGACTTGGGCAGCTCCATATTTTGCTATTGGAAATAATGCTGCTGCAAACATGAATGCACAAACATCTTTGAAGGGCTCTGTGTTCAGTTCTTGGGGGATATATCTCCAGAAGTGGATCCCTGGGTCATATGATGAGTCTTTAAACTTTTTAAGGAATTGACGCGTTCTGTGTTTGCTACACCATTTCCTTTCCCCCACCCCCACTTTGGTACCGGTCACTCTAACAGGTATGAGATGATGTCCCCTGTTTTGATTTGCATTTCCTACAATATTTGGTTTTCTTATGTACTATTGACTACCCATTTTTAGAAAAATGTCCATTTTAAGTCCTTTGCTCATTTTAGTTGATTCTGTTACTTAGTTGTAATTGTGATATATTCTTGGAAGTCGGCTACGCTGGCCGTTATAGCATTCATCAATGCTGTTCTGTCTGTGTCCTTAGTCCCTGTGAGCAAAAGTTTGCAGAGATTTTCCTCCCACTTGCCTGGTTGCCTTTCCTTGGGTTGATTGGGTTTTTTTGCAGCGAAAGTTTTAAATGTTGAACTAGTGCTGTTTTGTTGTTGCCTTTTCCCCAAGGCCTCCCAAGATCACCCCCAAGGCCTCCCAAGATCACACCCAAGGCCTCCCAAGATCACGCCCAAGGCCTCCCAAGATCACACCCAAGGCCTCCCAAGATCACGCCCAAGGCCTCCCAAGATCACCCCCAAGGCCTCCCAAGATCACCCCCAAGGCCTCCCAAGATCACACCCAAGGCCTCCCAAGATCACCCCCAAGGCCTCCCAAGATCACCCCCAAGGCCTCCCAAGATCACACCCAAGGCCTCCCAAGATCACCCCCAAGGCCTCCCAAGATCACACCCAAGGCCTCCCAAGATCACGCCCAAGGCCTCCCACACGCCACCAGAGGCTTCATCACCCAACACTTTTTTCTGTATCACTTATTTTGAGACTGGTTCTCGCTTTCACACTCAGGACCCAGATACACAGTCCTCCCTTTATTGGGTCCTGAGGGAGCTGCAGCACTGTTTCTTTTCATCTCGTAGCCTCAAGGATCTTCCATCATCAGAGCACTTCTTTGTGTCTTTGTGAGAAGGCATTTGTCTAACTTTCACATTAGGTTATGAACATGTAGAGATCTGAAGATTATATGTATCAGTAACATTTTTTGGTATGCCAAACAGTAAACTAACCTGGCAAGAGTTGGATTTCTATAGACATCTGTATTTTACATATATATGGTTAAACTAGAATTTATATTTAATATTTGGACTCTTAAACACTCCAAAATAATACAATGGACTTGTTTGTTTTACTGTCACTAGGTAATGTTTTAATTTCTGTGTTAATGTGTAGTTCATGGTGTGGCCCCCCTCATGATTTCCCACAGTTGAGGGTTTAGAAGTGACTGATAGTCTACTTCCACGTAGACCTGAATTATCTGCAGTTTTAAGTGGGCCTGTGCTGCATCATCAGGCTGCAGAAGCAGATGTCTGCACACCGGCGAGCCTTAACTGCTCAGTCGGTGGAAAGAGATGGTCCCACATGTGTGCTGTGTAAATGTCACGGGCAGCTCACTCTAGGAGAGACTCGCCGGGGAAGGAGTGACCTGGGAACTTTGTTGTGCATGATACTACCGAAGTGGATGTCCCTGGTGCTTCAAGAACACAGCGTGTGGGTGTTCTGAAACCTAGCAGGAAGCTGGTGAGAATGAAGGACGGTGTCAGGGAAGAACGAGGGCTCAGAAGCTGTAGAGGAAGATGGGCATTAGGGGAAGTGAATAGTTGGGTTGTAGGGTTCCAGGCCATGCATGGCAACTGAGGGAGCTGCATCAGGATGCCTGAGGCAGCATGATGTTTTTAAAAAATAAACTGCAGCTGCTTTGGAATTAGAGAACCTTAGATGGACTTTTTTGGAGCCAAACTGTATGTATCCTGTTGGCCATTATGCTTCAAAGACTCTTGTATTCTCAGGCTGCAAATAGATGCTCTCTCTTGTGACTAGATTCTCTGCACAAAGTCCATGAAATCCTGCATATTCTTGGTATCACCCAGGCATCCATAATTCTTCATACCCTAGAGCTCCAAGATCTGAATAAAGAACTCTGCATACTCTGTTGTATACCGTATGTCTCAATAGAACATTCTTCATTAAACTCCAGATACCTTCTTACAGAAATGATGTGGATAATAACCTACTGAGAGATTTAACTAGAAATTGCCCTTCTGCTTATATTGTTCTCTTAGCATATTCACAAGATATATCCTAATGAAACTTATAAAAACAGAATTGGAATGTTCATATATATATACATGAATAATTACCAGCACATGTACATATACATATAAAATATACATATTTTAATTTGGGCATTTAATTTCTCTAGCTATTTTGGGGTTTATATCTTAAACTAGTTATTGCTAAGAAGAATGATAGACCCACTTACCCAAATAGTTAAAATTCAGAATTCTCTCATAGCTATTGATTTTTAAGACCTAGTATAAAGTAAAGATGCTTAAAACTAACATTCACCACCCACCCTCACAGATAAGTCACAGGTCCGCTGGAGAAACTGAGAATATAGCTCAGTGGTAGAGCACTGGCCTAGAATGCACAAGGCCCCAAGTTCAATCTCCAGTAGAAAAAGCTCCACCATGCACTGTGCTCCACTTAGCTTTCATCACCCTCTTCTCTCTGATATCACCCTCCATCCTGAATTTGGTGTGTTCTAGAGAAAATTTCATTTTACATATCTTTAAAGTTTATGTAAACAGATTTATTCCTTCCGAAGCTTGCTTTTATTCAAGGTCATATTTGTGAGATTTATCCTTGTTACTAGGTGTCAGTCTGGTCTGTACATTTTTACTCCCTGTTCATAATATCCCATTGTGTGACTGTTTAGAGCATTTCCCTTTTAGTTGTTCTTCTGGTGGTACACACATACCTAGCAAACATCTATACATCCATGTTCATTTGTATAAGATTTTTTTTCTAGGATATATATCTCATCATGGAATTGCTAAGGATATGTATCTTCAGCTCTGTTAGGTATCATTAGGTAGTTCTCAGAAGACATTCTATCAATTAAAACACACCGAAGGCGGGGGTGGGGCTCCCTCCTGATCCATGCTCTGGACTGGATTTTAACCTATCTTCACCTGTTCATAGAGAAGGGGAAGAGTAAAACAGGCAAGAGATTGGACCAGTGAATGTGAGTAATCCTCCATTCTAACTTTATCTTTCTAGATCTTGGAGAAATTCATTCAAGGCTTCTGGATCACAGACCAGTAACCCAAGGTGAAATTCGTTACTTTGTAAAAGAATTTGAAGTAAGTATCTAAAACTTGTTTTGTTAAAAGCATTGCCCTAATTGTAAATGACCTGCTATACAGAAGGGTAATTCCTGAGGTTTAAAACCTGACTTTATTTTATGACTTCTTAGAATATATATAGTTAAAAAGTATGAAAAGATAGAAGTACGTGCTAACTGCAAGAGCAGACAACAGGAGATTGCAGGCCACATTCTGGTACCTACTCTAGACTATTTAGAGTTTGTCAATTGCAAACTTTTTTCCCCTATAAAATTGGATAGAGTGGAAAAAACAAAAGAACTTTTAGGAACCTTAACCCTAACCCTAATCCTTAGAACTGTTAGCAGTTTTCAGCATCTTTGTTTTATGTTTAGAATAGTATAGGACACAGAAAACTTACCGAAGGAATGTTCTTTACATGTTATATAAAAATCATTACCAATCCTTACAAACTTGCTATGAATCCTTTGTGTTGCATGAATATGTTTAAAATATTAAATGTTCCGTATGGGATGAGGCCTTAGTTATCCTTAAGTCCTGGCTGAACTCCCTATGTAGAGAAGGCTGGCCTTGAGCTTTTAGAAATCTGCCTGCCTCTTTGTCCCGAATGCTAGAATTAAAGGCCTATGGCACTGTGCCTGGCCTTCGTTACTCTTTTCAAAAATGTGATACATTTGTTTAACTTCAAAAGCTTTTTCAAATTCTAAACATACAGAAAATAACAGTCTTACAAAGCATCTTTGAGGACAGAATGTGCTTAGATACAGCAGTTTTTCACTTTGCTGACCATGACAAACCTACAGCTTGTTTAAAAAGTGTAAAACCTACTGCACTTAACTAAAAAATCTAAACACTTCCTCTGCCAGCTTAGCAGCTGCCTTTTCCCTTTCTCACAGCTAGTAATGTCAGCAGAGTGCTGTGCCGTTGTATATAATAACAAGACATCCTGAAGCTAAAAGGATGCCTACCACAGTATCAGCAGACCCATCCAGTACATTCCATGGGCTATGGCTCCTCCAAAAGTCGTCTTCCCCACAGCTTCCATGACAAGCAAGGAGCAACAAGAGTTCGTCTTAGTTGCTTTGTTTTCTTTACAAACTGTAGATATGAACAGCTCTGGATTTCTATCCTGTAACCATATAGTTAATATCGCCTCACAGAAATACCAGAAACATCTTCAGGTGCTTCCTCACCAACAGAGTGAGGGGAACACAGGAGTGCCTCCTTATTTTAAGAATATTTGGAGGAGCCGGGGAGATGGCTCAGCAGTTAAAAGCGCTTGCTGTTCTTGGAGAGGACTTGATTTCAATTCCTAGCACCCATGTCAGGCAGCTCACAGCCACCTGTAACTCCAGCTCCAACACCCCCTTCTGCTCTCCTCAGTCACTGAATTTATATGCGCAGACACAAACACGTACATAATTTAAAACAAAAATAAAAGCAAAAAAAAAATTAAAAATGTTAGGAGGTATGTATAACTTAAGTAGTTTTAGGGTACTGTGGACACTCAAATAATCCACTGACGCTTTGAGACACTACAATATGATTATGATCAATTTTTAATTAAACCTAACTTGAGTAATAGACACACCTCAAATAAGACATGTTTTCCCATTCTAAGGGATTCATAAGAAGACAAAAATGGTTTTTGGTGGTGGTGGGGTGTATGTATGTGTTTTAAAATGCACCTTATTTTCTCCTCTTAATCGTCCTCTGCTACGTTTTTCCGGGCAACTTTAGCATGACCCTTGGCACCATCAAACTTCCCTTTAGAATTAGAGTTAGCAGCGTCCTCCTCTCTCTTCCGCTTTGTGGCCTTGGTGATGTGTGACTGATCTTCACTGTTCTTCAGTTATCCCACATCTCACTCAGACGTTCTGCCGCATGTTCAGTGGAGATGCCAGGGTTTGTGGGTTTGATGGTAAGATGGAATTCTGAGCAGAGTAAGGAAATGTGGGCCATGGTTGTGGGGCATCAGCGTCCTCTTTCCTATTTCCTCCCTCAGCTGCTCTCTAGTCCTTCATTCCCAGTCACAGTGTGCTTTATCCACCTTTGCCGTTTCGTAAGTGTGCATCCTCTTTGCTGGACATTGTGGTCCACCTCCTACAGCGCTGTTTGGAAAACTGCAAAATTGACAGAGACCTCTGCGTTTTCTTTTCGGTGTACTCTTCATGTCTGCCCAAAGAAGGTACTCTCATTAGCTTTAACGGTCAACTTGGTACAGCTTAAAGTCACCTCAGAAGGGAGTCTCAGCCGAAGAGTTGTCCAGATCAGACTGGCCTCTGGGCATGTTTGTGGGGATTGTCTTGATTGTCAACTGTGGGCAACACCACTGCCTGAGCAGGCAGTTCTGGGCCGTATATAAAGCCAGGGAGGCATGAGCCACAAGTGAGCGAGCCAGGTAGTGTTCCTCTGTGGCTTCCACCTGAGGTTCTTGCCTTGAGTTCCTGCCCTGCCTTGCCTCAGTGATGTACAGTGAGCTGGAAGGGTAAGCCAAATAAAGCTTTTCCTCCCCTCCATGGTCTTCGATGGTGTGCGTTCTGACAGCAACAGAATGAAACTTGAACGACAGACATTTTGTACTTTGGTTTCTCGGGATCACCTTTAGCCATCCTGACTGTAGTGTTCTCTGATTTAGTTATTCTTAAATGTGGAGTTAGAGTGGGTTCCCTTTCCTTCACTCCAGCAACTGCAAGGTCATCAAGTTCACCTCTGAATCACTGTTTGTTTGTTTGTTTGTTTTGAGACATGGTTTTTCTCTGTAGCCTTGGCTGTCTTGTACTCACTTTGTAGACCAGGCTGACCTGGAACTCACAGAGATCCGCCTGCCTCTGTCTCCTCAAGTGCTGGGATGACAGGTGTGCCCCCAGCTTTTCACACCACTTCTTAAACTTTCTCACTCATCTTCTGAGTGGCCCTGCCTCTCTCCTGCCCTCCATCAGCCCTTCCTGGACACCTATCGTCAGTAGATTCTCCCTAAGCACTCTGTACTCAACATTATTTCTGCAGACCAGTTTCACACACTGGGTAGCTCAGACAGTCCTTGCTGGATCCCTGCCCACATAGCTCCTCTTCCCACTTGCTAAATCCGCCTTCTTGGCCATACCTCAGAATCTCAGGTGGCCACAGACTGCTGCACAGCTCTCTACCCACAGTGCTCCAGCCCTCCTCATCTCTGTAATTCCATCTTTCTAAGACCTTTCTTCCCTCTGTTTTTTGAATGCCTCACTCTTCTATTTGAATTATCACCACTGACCTTTACTGCAAAGCAACCGCTGAAGTATTCTGTCACATTGTTCTCTGTGCTACTCTGTGTAGCACCATAATTCTTCCTCCTATCATGTGACAGTCATCACACATTCAGTAGCGTGAAACAGGGCCCATGTATTCAAGTTCTGTAGTAGAAGTCTGCATGTGGGATGGCCCAGCCTCAGCTCAGGAAGCCCAAGCCAGGGTGCTGGCCATGCTGCAGTCTCCCTTGTGGTTCTGGGTCCTCTTCCAGACCCACACGATTGTAGTTCTGTTCAGCGCGCAGAAGCTACCTGCAGTCCTTGCCACATAGCTTCTTCTGTCTTCAAAACTGGGATTGGAGAGTCTCTCTCGCTCAGAATTTCTCTTTGTGCTCTAAATCTCTGCACGAAGAGCTCCATCTGCTCCACACTCCCTTTAAAAGTCAGGCCTCCACCGATAACGAGCAGTTACCTGCTTGGAGACCTTAATACATCCCTCGTATTCAGGTCTAAAACCTTACTTCTTCCTGGTAGCGCAGGAGGGTTGATTTAGCTGGTAGATGTGTGGGCGCTGGGGGAGCAGGATTTGCAGCCGTTCAGACCTCGGCTGGCCAACCTCGTGTGCTCTTGTCATTCGCCTTGCTGGCCTTTATCACCAGTTTTGCCTCAGACCTATCACATTCTCTTCTTTATCCCAAACATCTGCAGCAGTATCTGGCAGACAATCGTGAAACTGCATCACTTTACTGGCCTTTCTCATAAGTCATCCTTTTTGTTAGTTTTACTTGGTGTAAGACAGTATTTATAAATATACTGCAAAGGGCATAACTTACTGAGATAACTGTAGAATTTTAAAATTAAGGTGGTTTCTGTTCACCAGCTTCTTACTTCATGAAGATTGAGCCCAAGGATGGAAATCAGTGAACTAGTTAGGCATTTGGCACATCATCCCTAAGATTGAGTGCCTGCTGCTGTGCCCGTGCTGGTATTCCTGAGGTAATGTAAATGTTTTCTGTGAAAGGACTACGCAAATGAAACAGATTTCTGAAAAGAAATTTTACTTCTATGTTTTTTATTATTCTGTGTTCAAAATGGCTTCCTACTGAAGACGTCAGTGCCTCTTTTGACTGGAATATAAGATAGTTGTCAAGGAAGAGTGGACATGTGACTAAGAGGACATTATTAAGCCTTCTAAGATCTTGTCAGGGAGGCAGTGTAGATAGGTAGGAAGAACATAGTGTTCTGTCATTGGTACCTGGGTTCAAGTCCTGGCCCGCTTTCTTAGTAACTATGATTGCTTGCTTTGCTTTCCTCATCAGTAAAAATGACAACAGTAATATATACTACAGAATGTGAGATTTTATGAATGTTGAATGAGACTTCATTTTAAAAATCTTGAACTGTGGGAGTTGATAAAAATGTCTATGCCATTGTTGAAAGATAGCAATTAGAGCATATAAAAATGTACTAATTTTATGGTTCAGGTTTGTTTGATTTTACAGTTTTAAACTTTTCAGTAATTCAAATGGGTTTGGGTTCAGTATTCTCTTTTCTTCAGTGTGGGCTAAAGAACTTGGAAGGCTTCGCACATTTGTACATCATCCCTGCGTGGCGGCCATGCTCATCTTCTCTGTATCATTCTGACTTTAGTGTAATCTGCCAAAGTGAGCACTGGGGTCGGTTTTAGTTTCTTTATTTTACCTTTATCTGTATGAGCATTTGCCTTCACGTATGTATATGGCCCATGTGCATGCCTGGTGCCACAGAGGTCAGAAGAGGGTGCCAAGTTCCCTAGAACGGGAGTTAGGGATGATTGTGAAGAATCGTGAAGGTGCTGAGAACAGAACCTGAGTTCTTTGCAAAAGCAATGAGTGCTCTTAACAGCTGAGCCACCGCCCAATCCTGGGCTCAGTTTGTAATAACTCTGGATAAAATAGGGATTGCCTAGACAAAGGTGTAAGCATATGCTCCCCTCCTTCTCTCCCCTATGCCACCTCCCCCTCTCCCCCTCTCCCTGTCCTCTCCTCTCTTTTGGTTTTTGTGGGCTCACTGTATACCCCACTATCTAGACCAGGCTGACCTAGAACTCACAGACATCCTCATGCCTCTGCCTCATGAATGCTGGGATTAAAAGCATGTGCCACCTTGACCAGCTTGAATAAGCCTTCTCTTAGAAAATGTTTACCAGAGGCCTGGTGAGATGGCTGTGCGGGTAAGGACCTGCTGCCAAGCCCGACAACTTGAGTTCAGTCCCCCACCCACACGGTAAAAGAGAGAACTGCTTCCTGTAACTTGGTCTCTGACTTCTACATGGGTGTGTACACACATGTAGACATGACCATATATACAGAGAGAGATAAACAAAATACATTGAGCATTGTGTAAGTCACGTGTTAGGAAATAAAACAGACACAAACACATGGTGACCCATCTCCAGGAAATAAGTCACTTAAAAAGGTTCTTTAAAGGACCCAGAAATTGAGTCTTGGCTGTGTTTGATTTGCTCTTTCTGTTCTATTAAAACAAGGACCTCCCAGGCTGCTTCTTCCAAGGGCTTAGTGTAGCACAGAAACCTTCTTGAGTGTCAGAATCTGCCCCCTCTCTGTCTACTGTTCCACAAATTAGAAGGAAAAGGTTGGGGGCCGCAGGGGTGTCGTAGCTGTTGAAAGATCTGACTGCCCTTGCAGAGGACCCATTTCAGGCCCCAGCACCCAGATGGTAGCTCACAGTTACCTGTAACTCCAGTTCCACAGGACCCAGTACTCTCTCCTGGTCTCTTTTGAGTACCAGGCATGCACGTGGTACATGTGCTGACAATAGATGCACTCATGCATACGAAATACAAATAAATCTGAAAAAAAAAAAAAAAAAAAAAGGAAAGAAAGGCTGAAAGCAGTCCAGAGACTGGAGAGTTCAGCTCCATTCCCAGCGTTTGCACGCAGACACTATAAGCATGCTCGGTGGTCCTCCCCCGGGGTACCTTCTCAGTGAGGAGAGACACAGCAGAGCCAGACTGCCGGCTGCTCGGGTGGATCCACTCCTCAGGTGGAATCACTTTAGTAACACCTAATGCTTTTTTTCTCAGTAAAATTTTCTCTCCAAAAGAGGGGAAAGTGCCACATGGTGGCAGCATTTCTCAAACTTCCTCAGGTACTGCTAGACTGTGACACCACGCTCTGTTTTCTTTGGTGTAAGAGAGCAGTTGACGGTCTTTCTCCTAACTTTTTAAGTTTCTCCCTGAATGCCATTGAACATGACGGGCAAAGCTTGGGAAGGCAAGCAGCCTCCATCAGGGCACATTCGCACTCCAACACTTGCAGTGAGGGGCAGCATGACAGTTTGCTGGGGAGAGGCATTGCTCTCTAAGTCCTTGTGTTGCTAGCTGTAGATGAGACATCATAGTCTTTCTGAGAGAAAAGGGAGGGAGGGAGAGAAAGGGGGTTAAAGAAACAGGTTCGTGAGTGTCCTACAGGGTAGGTAATCCGGTGTGTTATTAGGAAGTACTTGGCATATGCCCTTCAGTGCTTTACGGAAGCACTTAACGTACTTACCAAAAGCCCAGGCCTATCAGTAGGAATATGTTTAGTTACTAGTAACAGATACATGGGAAACAGGCCTCAACAAGGGCCTATTTTTTTTCCTTGCATAGTCCTGTGACAGATTTGGAAAGTCAGGGCTGCCATGGTGGCTCCGTGATGTCAGCTGCTTCCAGCCTCTGTGTCCTTGGCGCATTGCCCTTACACTTAAAAGTGGCTTTGGAGCCTCAGTCATTATGTCTGCACTTTGTGGTAAAAGAGAGGGCAGGCAGGAAGCAGGCAGCCTCATTGCAAGTGCTCACTGCTGGGCATTGTCTTAAGCGTGTTAATAAGCACTTGTTAATAATTTCAACTCGAGAAATTAAGGAATGAAAGTAGAGACAGTCTCATGGGAGGTCACACATCAGTATCTTATTGGTATCTTCGTCCAAGAATTTTTACCCTGGAAATAAGGTGCAACTTTCAGTGCACACTTGTTACTATAGCTTTTTCCTTTTGTGACTGATGTAGATAGCAGTCCGCAAGTTGAAAAACAAGTACTTATCAGGTAGGAACTCTCAGCGAAGAGACCATTTACAACACTGTGTAAAAGGTAGTCGCTTCCACAGGCCTCATTAATAAGCTAATTTCTATCATTAATGGGCTGAGAGGCGTAACTACTGATTCACTTGATAGAGCTAGGGATATAGCTCATCATTAGGCTGCTTGCCTAGCTTGTACTTGGTCCCCAGGACTGCAGAAAGCTGGCATAATCTCAGCACTCAGGAGGTGGAGGCAGGAGGTTCAGATGTTCAAGGGCATTCTCAGCTGCAAAGCAGATTGAGGGCTCTCCTGGCCGGCATGAGACTTGTTCTCACAACAGCAACAATGTCACCAGATGTGGTGGCGGCATGCTTATAATTTTAGCCCTTCAGAGATGGACACAGAAGGATGAGGAGTTTAAAGTCATCCTCAGCTCCTTAGTGAGTTTGAGGCCAGCCTGTGAAACCCTGTCTTCAAAAACAAGAAAGAAAGAGAGACAGTGAGTGCCAACCCAGAAAGAAGCAAAAATAAATAACAACAACCGGCTTGCTACAGAGTGATTGACAGTCAATTGTTTAACTATCTCAAGGGATCCTGCTAGTCCTCCTCCCCCATCCAGATCTCTCATGGAGTGAGAAGAGCCTGTGTCCTGTCTACAGAGCTCTGCTCTTTTACCTTAGATACCTTTGCTTCTGCATTGAGAGCATATTCCTCTGCCTGACAATAAAAATGTTAATTTACTATAAGGACTGAACTATTTCCCCTAAACTTTATTCTTCCCAGTTCCAGTGCCATATGGAAACAGCAGCATTAATGGCATTGGTTTTTTTTTAAATTTATTCACTTTGTATCCCAGTTGTAGCCCCCTCCCTCTTCTCCTCCCATGCCCCTTCCCCAGTCCACTTATAGGAGAGGTCCTCCTCCCCTTCTCTCTGACCCTGGCCTATCAGGTTGCATCAGGACTGACTGCATTGTCTTCCTCTGTGGCTTGGTAAGGCTGCTGCCCCTCTTGGGGAGGTGATAAAAGAGCCAGCCACTGAGTTCATGTCAGAGACAGCCCCTGTTCTCCTTACTAGGAAACCCACTTTGACACTGAGCTGCCATGGGCTACATCTGTGCAGGGGTTCTAGGTTATCTCCATGTATGGTATCTGGTTGGAGTATGAGTCTCAGAAAAGACCCCTGGACCAAGATTTTTTGCTTCTGTTGCTCTCCTTGTGGAGCTTCTGTCCCCTCCAGGTCTTTCTGTCTCCCCATTCTTTTATAAAATTCCCTGCACTCTGCCCAAAGTTTGGATATGAGCATCAGCATCTGCTTTAATACCCTGCTGGGTAGAGTCTTTCAGAGGCCCTCTGTGGTAGGCTTCTGTCCTGTTCTCTGCAGCTTAGATTTTTCTTCCTCAAATCTTGTCTGTGAAAACATGCAGCGAAACTTGGTCAGCAAATACAAGCAAGAGCAATAATAAACCTAAATGGCAAGATAGCTCCAGCATAACAAATGGGCAAGTCATCCATAGCCTAAAAGGCCCTGTGATACCAGAAATGCCAGAGGAATTGGGGGCATAGCAGAGGGTCTTGCTACACTCTCCAGGCTCCTCAAAATCCCCATCAGGCCTGTCTGGAAATCCTGATAGGCCATTTGAACAGCAGAGCCCAGCAGATGGAACCACAGGCTCCACCTCCACAGAGTGAGCGCTTAGGCTAAGGCTAAGCGAAGTGTGGAGGAGCTATAGAGCTGAAGACAGGAACAAAGGGAGTTCCAGCCCTGAAGTCGGAAGCTGTTCTCATCCCTCCTGAACGATAGAGGAATGTAAACTCCACTTAGAACCCAACAGAGTCGATGCAGAGCAGAAAATAGTCCTTACAGAAGAAAAGATAACACAGGATTGGTAGAGATCATTGCCTGCTGCTTTCACAAGCTTAGGGCAGAAGAAAGTTACAGAAAAAGTCTAAGAGTCAGAGAAACTGTCTGAATGATTGGGTAAAATGAAAAAATAAAAAAGCGAGGTGAAATAATTTGGAAAAATGAATTTTTTTTTTGTTTAGTTGGTTTTTTGTTTGTTTTGTTTTCAAGACATGGTTTCTCTGTGTAGTTCTAGCTGTCCTGAAACTTTTCTTTATAGACCAGGCTGGCCTCAAATTAGGAGTCCAACTGCCTCTGCCTCCAAAGTGCTGGGATTAAAGGCGTACACCACCATGCTAGCTAGGGAAAAATAAACTTTTAAAAATTATTTTTGAAGTGAGAATTAAACAAAGAGCCCAGGAGTGAATGGACAAAATAGAGAGTCCTAAAACAAGACTGAAAGATTTAACATTGACAAGAGAGGGACTTGAAAGGAAGAAATGTGTGTTGATGATGGTACCAATGACTCAAGACTGTGACAACAAGCCCAGGAAAAGAATCAACACACCAGAAAGAACAAAGGGATTCAGGAACACTTTCCTGAGATTGTTAGTGGACTCATATTGAAGTATATACTACTTTCTGGGAAGATTAACCCAGAGCAGCCAATGCTTGAGACCATTTCTGAAATCGGGAAAAAAATCCTCTGGGCATACAGGCTAAATGAATAGGCACTTTGTAAAGGGAAGAAAATCCAACTGTTAGCAGATTTGTCTGTGTTATGCTAAAACAAAGGAGCGTTGACAGTGGGCTTTGTATCTAGCCCATCTGCACCTTGCTGTGGAGATGACAGACACAGGGCTGCGCTGGGCTCCGGGGATGTTGTTCAGCTGGCCTTTCATCACAAAGCCGTGCACACCAGAATGCATGGCAGAGTTACGAGATACTTTTCTATCAGAGAGTGAGCATTAATATGTGCTCAGTGGGGCCAGAAGATGTCACAGTGGATACAGGTGCTTGCTGCCAAGGCTGAGGACCCCAGTTTGATCCCTGGAACCCCGGTGGTGGAAGGAGAGAACTGACTCCCTCAAGTTGTGTTCTGGACACACAGATGCACGTGTGCATGCATACCCCGACACACATACACCATGGTACATGTTGCCCTACCAGTAAATAAATGAAAACGTGTGTGTGTGTGTGTGTGTATGAATGTATACTTTTTATTACTTTTGGTTTTTGTTGTTGTTGTTGTTTTGAGACAGGGTTTCTCTGTGTAACCTTAGCCATCCTGGAACTGGCTTTATAGACAAGGCTGGCCTCTAACTCAGAGATCTGCCTGCTCTGCCTCCCGAGTGCTGGGATTAAAGATATCCGCCACCATGCCTGGCTATGATTATGGTGGTGATGGTTTTTTCTGTGTAGAATTTTTTTCACATGTTTAGTCATAGAATTAACACTAAGCAGTGTAGCTGGATGGGGTAGTGCAGGCCTGTGATCTTAGCACTGGGAGGTGGAAACAGGAGGGTCAAGAGTTTAAGGCCATCTCTAGCTACACAGGGAGTTTGAAGCTAAGGCTACAGAAGACCTTATCTCAAACAGACAAAACAGAGATAAGGGTAAAGTGAGGTGGAGAAAAAAATGTTTAATGCCTATGTTGGGACAGAGAATGTGGGATATGAGAATTTGGAGGGAGATAGATGAGGCCTGTGAAAAGTAGACTATCCTCTCTCAGTGATTGCCTCAAGAGAATTCGTTGAAAATGAGGGAACACAACTTCAAATCCATTTTGAGAGAAAAAGAAAGACTACAGAAAAAAACAACCAAGATCATCACCTAACACTGATGTGCCTTGCGGTGGGATCAAGTAAACATTAGGTGAGGAGGTGTTCTCTTCTCAGGACGTTAATCAAAATACCAGCGGTGTCAGCCATGAGAACCAGACTGCCAGCCTTAAAATGCAGTTAGTTTCCCGGGCTGGAGAGATGGCTCAGTGGTTAGGAGCACACGCTGAGCTTCTGGCTCCCAGCACCCACACCAGGTGGCCCACAGCCATCCCTGACTCCAGCTCCAGGGCATCCAGTGCGCTCCTCTGGTCTCTAGAGCTGGCCACACACCTGTATTCTTACAAGCATACATTTAAAAACACCTAGTTTGCAGCCTAGCCTTGTTTGCACTTGAAAAGGCGTGGAGGCAGTGCACCCTCAGTACTGGTGACCTGAGGTCCAGTTCTCTCCTGCTGTGTGGGTAGCTGAGGAAGCCATACCTCCAGGCCAGCTGCGAGACTATTTGAGGGAACAGTCCAAACTGCAGTGCGTCGTGTCTCCAAGAGAGGGTGTTTGATGAGTTTGGAGGAGTAAATACATTTTTACTTATGTGTTCAGTCTTGTATGGGTTTATCAGGAGTTAAACCCATCATAATTTGACAGCATCTGAATCAGTCAGAAAGCACCAGAAAAGGGGGTCAGTAGACCACGAAGAGAGCTGTATATGTTACATGTGCGCTTTTGAATTTTGGTAAAGATTTTATTTTTAATTACATGTATGTGTGTGTCTGGACAGATGTGTACAGTTCCTGCAGAGGCCAGAGAGGGCATTGAGTGTCCTGGAGCTGGAATTATGGGCGGGTTGTGAACCGCCCAGTGTGGGTGCTGGCAACTGAACTCTGTCCTCTGCAAGAACAGCAAGCACTCTCAACCGCTGAGCCATCTCTCTAGCCCTGTGCTTATGACTGATATTTTTGAATGATGAAACACATCTCTGTATACTGTTCTGTTTGAAAACAGAATTTAAAACTGTTTGTATGAACTCAGCTGTCTTCGTGTGTGTCATAACCAGATGAGTCTAGACACACCTGTGCATCCAGATGTGTGTCTCCTTATACTTAAACCAGTGGCTAAATATTTTAAAACACGGATAGGGAGGGAAGCTAGATTTCTCTGAATACATGTTGTCTTACAAATGTAACTTTGAAATACATGTAAATAGTTTATATAATGTGAAACAATACTGAATTTCAAAGCGCAGTCCCTAAAATCAAGGCACATAGAAAGAAGTTCATCTGCATCTCTGAGTGGCCTAGTGTTAGACATCATTACAAGCAATACTGAGTACAGTGGCGTGGCTGGTGTGGAGATGCTGTCTGTAGTCCTGGCATTCAGGAACCACACGCAGGAGGATTGTGAGGTCCAGCCTGGGCTACATAGTAAGACCTTGTCTTAGACGAACAAACAGTGATCTGACTGTGCATTTGTAGTGTAATACCCCCTCAGAACAAAAAAAAAATCCTTTGAAAACGTTTAGTTTTTATTAGTCATATTGAGAACTAAGTAATTGAAGAAACTGGAAAGAAAGAGAATAGATGGAGGTAATTTGAATTTGGTCAGTATAACCTTAACATGTAACTTGATATGAAAACTGAGTAATTTCCTAAGCCAATCAATCATGGTAGCTTGTACCTGTGAACTCAACACTTGGGAGGCAGAAACAAGAGAATCCAAAATGACTGAGAAACTGCAGGTATGTGTAAACCTATGGGGTATGTGCAAAGTCTCCTATTGCCCCTGGATGCCAGGGAACCGACTTACTACAGCTGCTGCTCCCAGTACCGCAGAGATAGTGTCTCACAGCCCAGGCTGGCCCGGAAGCGCACCTGAGGATGCCTTTGAACAGAATCCTCTGCCTCTACCTCCCAAGTGCTGTGGTGCTACCATGCCCAGTCCAACTCATTATTTTTTTTTTTTTCAGACAGGGTTTCTCTGTGTATTGCTCTGGCTGTCCTAGAATCACTCTATAGACCAGGCTGGCTTTGAGCTCAGAGATCTGCCTGTCTCTGCCTCCCTCGTGCTAAAGGCATGTACCACCACCACCTGGCTCATTATTTTTTAAATTGGCAAGTAAGGGAAGGGGGGGGTGAGTGCTTTCTTTGCTATTATATGACTGTTGCTCAGAGTAATCAAATTGCTGACAAAAGGCAGTCTTCACTTTCAGAAGTGTCCTTGTTAATAAGTGAAAATGAAATAGCACCCCATCCTGTTGCAAGTGGACATCCGCTTCTGAAAACTTCATGCAAACTGATTGCATAGTTCGTTCTAACTGCTGACTTACAGGAAAGGGGAGAGACAGCCAAAGATGCTAAATTATACCACGGAGAGTCATTCATTGAAACAGACTGTGGGAAACTGTGCAGAACAGATGACTCGCTATTTCAGTGAATTGCCAAGGAAAAATGTGATAGAGGAGAAATCTGTAGACTGAAAACATTAGCCAGCTGCAGCGTATGACTCTTATTTATATTTTGATTCAAAAAAAGCCTGGGTGAAAAGAACGTTTTTAGGATATTTGAGGAACTGTGAACACACCTCTATTTAATGCTGTTAAAGAGCTGTGTTGACTTTGTGTGTGTATGAGAGAAACTCTTAGTATAGTTTTAATTTTAATTTTTAAGAGTATTGATTTTACTTTTGTGTGTGTACCTGCATCCATCTATGTGCATCATGTACATGATACATAGGTGTCCACAGAGATCGGCAGAGGATGCTGGGAACCCTGGAACTGCAGTTACAGACGGTCGTGAGGCACCTCGTGGGTGCTGGGAACTAAACCTGGGTGCCTGGAAGAGCAGCCAGCGCCCTCCCCCACGGAACCATGTCTCCAGCTCTGTCTCTTTTATTCTAAGGAAGAGTCTGCTATAAAGGCACGTGTTGAAATGTTTACAATAAAATGGGATACTGTCTAGGCTGTGCTTCACAGTGCCCTCGGGGAGGCAACAAGTCAGTCTGAGCTAAGCTTTGCTGGGCCTTGGTGATGACGAGGGACATTATGTTCTTCTCTCTCAACTTTTGCATGAGTTTTACATTTTTCATTATAGAAAAATGTGTAAAATATATGAAACTAGGCACAGTCGCTTCATAAAGATTGCTCAGAACCCAACAAAAGCTTCAGCAGTAGAACTAATTCATTATTTTCTTACAGCCAAGCTTAGCAGCCTTCCTTTTTAATTAACATTTTGTTTTATATTAATTTTAGATTTATAGAAAAATTTCAAAGATACTACAGTATTCTCAGGTATCCTTCACCCATTTTCTCATTCTTAATGTCTTATCTTGCCACATTTATAAAAACTAAGAAACAATGCTGACAAATTGCTCTTAATAAAACACTAGAGTTTGTTTGGATTGTACCAGTTTTTCCATGGTAACACCTCACGGTCCAGGATTTACTCCATGGTATCATCTTGCATTTAATTTTGTCCCTGCTGTCACTTTACTTGGTGACTGTTGCTCAGTCTTCCCTTGTCTTTCTTGACGTGAACAGGTCTAAAGTCCTAGAGCCTCCCCACCTGAGTTTGTCTGATGTTTTTCTTGTGATTAGATTGAGCTTGTAACTCAAGAGTTGAGGTAGCCTCGGCTCGTCCTGCTCCTGCGTGCCGGCAGAGGGAATCTCCCTGCGCCTGAGCGCTGCCTTGTTGGCCCGCAGGAGCATCTGCAGCTTCCTCCACCGGGGAGTGAAGTGCCTCACCTCCCTGCGCTGTTCTTTGGAAGCAAGTCCCCGAGTCTGGCCCACACTCGAGTTGGACCGGCAAGGTGGTTAAAAGGCCCTTTCGATGAGACGCAGAGACCACCCAGGCTCAGTGACTGATTGAGACCCACAGGGGCTTGGCGCCGGGCTGTGGCCAGGAGGGTGCTGTGCCGTCACCGCAGAGGGCTCCAAACACAGAGAGCAGGGGGACAGTGGGAAATGCCACTTGGGAAGCTAGAGAGGAGCTTCAAAAAGCCCTCGTTCCTGGAAGAGGAGGACTCCACAGCAACAACTATGACAAAGCGTGGAAACCATAGAGGACCCAAACTGCTTGAGCGGAGCAGCCTAGTGGTACCCTAGCTGCTTGCACAGACAGCTGCCTTGCATGAGCCGAGATAGCACATGCCTACAGAAACGGACACAGGCATTAGCCACATTCTAGTACAAACACCTTGGGCTCAGTGGGCTGCATTCTACTCACAGGTAGAGTCAGAGCAGTGTAGAGACCTGCTTCCTGGGCTCGTGCCCAGCCTTGCAGGGCAACACAGGCCTTTCTAGAGACAGCAGGCCTTCACTGCTCATTTTTCTGTATGGTGAAGTGTCTGTATATCACTACTTTGATCGCCATTTTTATTTTGAAGAGGAAAAAGGCAATCATACAATCTGTAGCACACAGTAATGGAAGTATCATGGCCGTAAGAATGATGAATGTTAAAATCAGAGCAGAGTCTGTTTCTAATGAAACGTGTGGCCGTGTAAGTGCCTTTGTTGCTTCTCTAGTATTTTTCCTGTCCGTTCCTGAATACCACTATAAAAATGTTAGTCCTACTACAACTTTTGGAATGTTTCGTCATAAAAATGCCTCCACGTTTTGACCTCTTCTGCTAGAGAATTAAAAGAAGGCATGTGTGTCCAGTAGTAATAATGTAATAGCGTCACAGTCCCGTCCTCTTGGAACTACAGTCATTGCTAACACTGGAGACACTAGTCATTTACTTTTTCTTAATAGGAAAAACGTGGTCTTCGAGAATTGCGCGTTCTTGAGAACTTGAAGAATATGATCCAGGAAACAAATGAACACATGCTTCCCAAGTGCAAAGAGACCATGCAGGACGGCCTGGCGGAGGCCCTGCAGAGACGTAAGTCTAGCGCTGTCCTGCAGCCTTTGCCTTACATGTCCCCATACCCACGTGTGTTCTCCTGTGTGGGGCTCACCAGAGGGAAGCCAGCCACACACAGCGGCTGTCGAGTGCAGTTGGTCACTCATGTTACTGGCATCACTATTCAAATTAAGATGTGTGTACAAGCATCTCACAAGATGAGCTCTTTGGGATGGGAGAAAATTGATACTTTTTGCCTTTAAAAATTTTTCAGTTTTATCTATAAGAAAATATATGATGACCTGGAAATAAGTTTCTTTTTCAAATGCCCTTTATAAGTGTTTTTACATTTTATCAGTTTCTCACTAAGCGTTACTTTTTAATGAGAAGAGGCAGCTGACAAAAGAATATTTGTCGATGTTCTTCAATATTAGACTTTAACATGAAAGAAACATGTTGTTTCTGTGTGGTGCTGAAATATCAGGCCATCGAGGCCTCTCCTCGATGTCTGTACTAAGGACTTGCAGCTTGCCCGCGGAGGGAGAATCACTGATGACGGAAGTCAGCTGGAGTCAGCTGGTGAGGAAGGGGCAAAGCAGCCTGTGCGGGAAGCAGGAAAGAGGCCCCCTGCTGGAGTGGAGTCTTAGAGCGGCACGTGTACTTTGACAGTTGGGTGATTAGAGAGGGAAGGAGAAGGTGGGGGGACCTATATTGGGAGACGTAGGAATGGGATGCATTATTTTTACAATTTCATTTACATTTTGACAGAACAAAAAATAAGGTAAGCCCAAAGGCAACAGCTGACGACAACTGCTTTTACAGGTCAGGCAGTGGTTACGAGAAGCTTGTACTAAGGAGGCTAATGAGATGAATGCTCCAGAAGATGCACCCCCATTCTTCCCCCTGTTATTGCATTGTCTCAGCTGTTGGCAGCATTAGCGAATGCCTCTCCAGGAGAGCTGGCCGGTTACAGCTGAAGGATGTCTGGAATGGGGCCTTGACCACACCCCTCTCCCCGCCTGCCCTCTCACTGTGGAGTTCAGCTTTGTGCGGCCATGCGTTTGCTTTCTGCTCCACAGTGATAACTTTGCCGGTTCTTGCATACATGACTCAACCCCTTGTTCATTTGGTTTGGTTTGGTTGTGTTTTAGAGACAAGGCCCAGCTATATAGCCTAAGCTGCTCTGAAGGTAATGGCGCACCTCCTAGTCCAGCCTTGAGTTCGGGGTTCACCCTGTGTGCACCACATCTGGACCCTCTCCTTTTCCTCTTCCTTTGCATCTATGATGACACTGCTGAGCTCAGTGTTTCTTTAGCTGTGCAGTCTCATTTTCCCTTTCATCTGTGTTTTGTTGTCACATTTGGTCTCTTACCAAAACAGCATTGTTTAGCATGGCAAGGAAACAATGGGAGTGCTGTTGCTTTTCTCTGTCTTTGCTTTTAAAGAATAGATGACTTGCGTTGTTGTCTCATATATTCTGCTCTTTTCTCACTCGCAGTCGTGGTTCTATAGATTAAAGCATCTTAAAGTTGTAAGAGTTTCATCAACTTGTTTTCTCTCACTAAATTTTTATGGGTGAGTTGCCGCTTTGAGGAAGGATGTCCCTGTCTGAGCTTGTGTGCAACAGTGTAGCAGCTCCACTTGCCAGTCGACAGACAGTCCTCTCGAGTGTTGTAGCTCCCAGCCGAGAGTATCCCTAGCTGGGCTGAGGAGGTCAAGAGCCTCAGCCCTGCTCCCCTCTTCACTTCTTCCCTTCTTGGCTCTTTTGCTTCTTGGCTTCTTCTGATGAGAGAGTCACACCAGGCAGCAAATCTCATAAAAGAGATTTATTGGGAGGGATGAATTCAGGGGTGGCTGACTCTGTTCCCAGGAGAAGACAGGGAACTGAACAGTACGCAGGGCTTACAAAGGATTTCATAGGGGGTAGGGCTTTCCAGGGCAGAGATTTCCAGGATGACTACTAGTGAGATTTCAAGTCCTGAGCTTGGGGGAGTTTAGGGATTGGTGAGTTTTCCTGTTCAGGAATTGGTGGGATTTTTCTTGTAGGGCAGGGTACAGGCGCTCTCTTTCCTGGGGAGAAAATGACTGTTAGGGCCGCAATTAGGAACATTTGGGGAGCAGGGCCTGGCTGCTGGAGCTACTCAGGCCTGGCTACTTTCCTGCCTTAAGGTTGACAAAGTATACAAATTTACAAAGCAAGTCAACAGCAGGGAAGGCTTTCCCTGGCACACTTTTCCCTTCCTCCCCCTACTCATCTTCACCCTTTCACTGTCTTCTCTCCTTCCTCTGTCCTGCCTTTCTGCTCTCCCTCACCTCATGTTTTATTTTATTGCTGACCTCATAGAACCACAGCTTTAAATATCATCCACATGCTAGTTAATGTCGTATTTGTTTTCATCCTGGTCTGCACCCCTCCTCCCACCCCCGAGAATCCCAGAGTCTGTCTCTAGATGCCCTGCACACTTACATGTCTGAGCATTTCAGACGGGGCACTTGTCCACAGCAAACATCAAACCGGCTCTGCTTTGAGAGTGTAACAGGAGCATCCTGCCCACTTCCCACTGGCTGCTCCCACCCTGGCGTGCGCCACCGTCACCCCTCTTGTAGATTCTTCTAGTAACTTCAGGACTCATATTTTATTCTTCTCTTTCTTCCCTGTAGGCTGGTCTCCACATAGGATGTAAGTCGGAATCTTTTCTGCTTCTGTAGATTAAAAACCAAAATTCTCTCATACCCTGGGAGTCTCCACATTGTTCCCCTACTCTGACTGTATATCCTACCACTTTTTCCCTCATTGTTTCCTGGCCACAGTGACCCCCTCACTCACTTTGATGTCCCAAGCACACCCCCATTACAGGGCCTTTGCACTTGCAGCTTCCTCTAGAACATTCTTCTCTCAAGTCTTCTGCGAGTACCTGCTCAGGCATCAATTGTAAGACCTTTCTTGGCCTTTGAGACATTCCTCATACCCTTTCTTTTGGCATTCCTGCACTCTCTGCCTTGCATTTTAACCCGTCCCTCTGTCACCAGCTGACATTGCTAAATACGTATCTGCACATTGCCCCATCCTCTCTGCTGAAGCAGAGATTATCCGCCCAGGGACTTCCCTCCACTGTGCTTGAGCCAGTCGGTGTTTAGCACTTTTTTGCTGCTCTCTATTTACCTGCTTGAAATCAAGGGCTGAGAGCACAGCTCTCATCTGCTCTAATACTAGTCTGAGAGGTTATTGCTGTATGTGTAGAAGCTTCCACATAGAAAGATAGAATTTGTTTCTCTTTTCTGTGAAGCAAATCAAGACATTGCTAGCTAAGTGCAGCATAGTAACTCTACAAGGCTGCATAGTTACTCTTCAGTAACCTTTTGGAAAAATTACAAGACACTTGCCCTATGTAGCAAATGTACTTGCCCATTAGCATAGCACTGAGGAAGCTGATTAAGCCAAGAGCATCAGGAGCTTAAAACCATCCTTGGTGAATGTGAGGATAACCTTGGCGACCTGAGACCCTGTCTCAGGTGGGGGCATTTGGTAAGTGACTGTTGTTTTTCACAAGTCAGTACAGCCTCCGGGAACAGCTAGCAGAAGAGAGTGCTTCCTGCTGAAGGGTATAGCCGGAAGGTGATAGGAAGTGAGGGGAAGCCTCTACAGAGTCGGCCTTCTCTTGGTCTCACTGACCATTGAGGAAGGGAATGCTTAGTCAGGTGACTTTATTTGTTTATTTTAGTTTTTAGAGAGACAAATTTCAAGTTCAGAAAAGCCTTTTCTGAGTTTGTGAGATGGTTCCGTGTGGGAAAGGCCCTTGCTGCTAATCCTGACAACCTGAGTTCGATCCCTGGAACCCATATAGTAGAGTAAGAGAATAAAATTCAGAGTTGTCCTTTGACCTGTTGGAGTGCACGTGCCTACAAAATGAAATTAAGAAAGAAAAGTTTTCTGTTATGCAGCTTCATGGCTGAAATGTGGGTAACTTCACAGGGAATCAAATTCTGAAGATGGGTAGATGTTCTTTCCAAACATGGAAACAGTTCTGTAGAGGAGTGTAGACTTGTCATGTGCGTCTGAAGGAAGTTTTTAAAGGCTATAACAACCCACAGATGAGTGTAGTCTTCAAGCCTAATCCAAGAAACTTCATTTTACAATAGACAGACCACCACAGCCAGCTAAACGCACATTAGTAGAGCCCAGTCCCAATGGGTACATCTACGTAACAGTCCAAAGCTAAGGCCCAGGGAACACTGAAGAAGAAGGGGGTGAAGAGACCGTAAGAGCCAGAGGCTCGGAGCATTTGCTGTGAGACCGTTTCCTGTTAATGTCAGAAGCTACAACCATAAAATCTCGTCTACACGACAGCCTAAACATGAGCTGGACATGGATGACATCAGCAGACATGCCAAGGTGGACTGGGAAAGGCCCACAAGGCCTCAGCACAAATCTACAGGCAGCTAAGGAATGCTGAGAGCAGGAGAAATAGTCTTCCCAGAGAAGAGCATGTCAATTGGTCATTCAATACCAAATGGTCAGGCCTGAAGGAGGAAAGGGGAGGGAGAAATGATGTAATTATAATCTTGGGATGGGGGTGCTGTGACAGGTGGCAGCAAAAGTAACATGGTCCTTCTTCAACTTTTCTTCTAAATTGCACTCAGGGTGATCCAAAAATGCAAAGGACCTGAAGACAGAAAAACAGACTTTTAAGACCTGTTCACAGAGCCAGGAAGGAAAAAAGACTAGCAGGAAACGATAGCACCACGATTATAAATGATGATGTCATACTGCCACAGGAAGAAGGCAGATCTAATCAGCTCCTCTTGTTTTGTTTTCATACTTTTGTTAAGGAGGAAAAAAAGTGATTGGGAAGCTAATCCTCAGTCCATAGATACCTTCTGAGATCCAGGAAAGTTTGTTAACAATCGCCGAGGACGCAGCTTCTGAAAATGAGATGTGCTGACTGCATCCAGGAAGTGGAGGCTTCACAGATTTCTTGGAGAGAAATCACTGTCCCTGCTCTAGTGTGGACCTGGTTGGGTCAGCCCTCAAAGGAAAAGGAAGACAGGCAATTAGATGGCTTCCAGCTTCAGCATCTGTAAGAGCAGGTGTTCCTTTAGGGGTGTGCCTCTGCTGAAGGAGTGTCACAGTGAAAACAGGGACGGAAGGAGAGAGCACTGTGTGAGGGCAGGGGAGGGAACAGGGCGCTCAGCACACCATTACTTGATGCTGAGCGTGAGTGAAGAGCTGCTCTTTGTTTTTGCTTTTGAGATAGGGTCTTTGCTGTGGCAGAGGCTGGTCTGGAGCCCACTCTGTAGACCAGGCTGTTGTGAGTCTGTCGTTGAACCTGAGTCTTGGAGTTTTGGCTAGACTGTCTCTGCCCTCAGTATTGGGCTTGCAGGAGCAGCAGTTAGAAATCCAAATTGGGTCCTCACACTGTGTAGCCATGTCTCCAGCCCTGTCACATGATTCTTATTCATATATGTAATCTCTTAGCCGGCCTGTTTACTATGCTTGCTCATGAACGGTCATATCCACCCTGAAGTCCTGTTGTTAGTTCCTCATTTGTAAAATGAGTATGACACCAGGTTGGACACTTGTAGGAAAATTGACAGAAAATTGTTCTAGGGGATCAGGAAGTGCAGAAGTCCTGCAGTGAGAGTGTGCTTGGAAATGATTTATGAATTTTCAGGCTGGGGAGAGGTAAATGTTGAGGCAGCACCAGGATGAGTTAGAAGACAGGAGCAGAGGAAAAAAGAGTGATAGAAAGCTGTGGAGGCCATCGAGGGGTCAAGCCTTGCCTGTGAGAGAACAGCAGCATGAGAGGGAGAGAGACAGGGAGGGGCTGAGAGGTTCAGACCATAGGCTTAATTGATCTGAATGGGACTGTAAGTTCATCTGGCGTTCTCCCTTTTCAGAGTATCAGTTTAGGTGGCTGTTGCCGACTTGTCAGGGCTTAGTGTTTCTATGCCTTTGAGTTACAGCTCAGAGCTCAAAAATGGTGGTTTTTCTAGCTCTACCACCCTGAATGTGTTGACAAAATGTACTTTTCCTCCTAGCCACCCCCTCCAACTGGCAGTTAATATCTATGTTTAATATATTCCATTGAGATCTAAAGAATCCAAATAGGTATCTTTCTGAGCAGAGGCCACTGTTGAAATCCCACTGTCTGTTTTATTTCAGTGCAAGCAGCTAATGACTCCATCGGCAGACTCCAACAGAGAGAACAGGAAAAGAAAAAGGTAAAGTAGGTGACCAGAGCAAAGGGGCACATAATTCTTGGCATCTGTTATTATACTATTAGCAGTTAATTTTAGTCTGAAAGGCTCTGAACTCATTTTCTATGATACACTGACTAAAAGAGTGAAAGCTGGGGCTGGAGAGATGACTCAGCAGTTAAGAGCACTGGCTGCTCTTCCAGCAGACCCGGGTTCAACTCCTACCAGCCACATGGTGGCTCCAACTGGCAGTTACTCCAGCCCCAAGGGATCCAGTGCCCTCTTCTGGCCTCCTCAGGCACTGCATGCATGAGCTGATGCAGGCAGAGCACTCATGCACGTAACACCTACAGAGGGAATGCCAGCCAGCACAGTGCTGAGTGAACCAACGGCAGGGACTGGAGTGGACACGCCAGCATGGAGAGCAGATACGTTCCAGTCATGTGCTTCACCAGCTGTCACCAGGGCTAAAAACTTTCTTGTTTGCTAAGGTTAAGGCAGCCAAAGTTCTGGAGTCTTAAACCCATGAATGCTAAGAAAAAGAGGCCAAAGCGTGCACCAGGGCCAAGTTACATGAGCCTCATGTGATCTTAGCAAAAGGTGTGGTTAGGAAGCTGTGACTGCCCATGCCTAACCCCAGTTGCCAAGAAGAGTTCAGTTGCTGGTGGGTAGAAGGTGGCTGTGAGAGGGTAAGGAGAGGACATCAGCAAAGATAGGAGAAAGCAATGACCAGCTGGTTTGGATCTAAATGACAGCTCTGGGTGAGTGTGGAGGATCTTGGGTCCTGTGTTGCACACTTTGTCACTGGGGCACAAGAGCATTTCTGTTTGTGAGAAACAGTATCTGGTAGAATGCTGGCTACACATTTTGCTTTGTTTTTTGAGACAGAATCTGACATAGCTCAAGCTGGCCTTGTGCTTGTTCTGTAGCAAAGTATAGCCTTGAACTCCTGATCTTCCTGCTTCTAGTTCCCAAGTTCTGTGATTTATACTTATTCTCCATGACTGACTTTAAATGTGAGTGTTTTGAGGGACTGGAGAGATGGCTCAGAGGTTAAAAGCATCGGCTGTTCTTCCAGAGGTCATGAGTTCAATTCCCAGCAACCACATGGGGGCTCCCAACCATCTAGAATGAGATCTGTATACATAGTAAATAAATAAACCTTTAAACAAATTAGTGTTTTTGAATATACTGAAATGCCATTTCACCAAGGCTTAGTATAGACCCAGTAGACCTTGCATTTTTTAAGGAACTACTCTGGATTTTTTCTTTCCAGGTAGCTTAATAAATAAACAACCTTGAAGTTGTGAAAGAGGTGCATTTTCACAGACCAGCCATTAAATGAAAATTCCTTACATTTTTACAGGGATAAACCTTTAGTCTAAGCCCTAATTTAATTTTTTTTAGTTTTAGACTTGCCTAAGTACCAGAGCATTGGAAGTGTGTGGCTACAGGTTCTTAAAGTTGTTTGTTTGGTTTTACTGCCACTTTACCCCCTCCTGAAAGTTAGACAGGGCTGACGTTTTAGTAGATGCACACACACACATGTCACACACATAACATACATACATATACACATGCAATACATATAACACATTCATACACACACTACAAATACATACATACACACATACATGCACACATAGACATACATACACAAACATAAACACACATATACATACATACACACATACACACATTTGTCACAAAGGTAAAACTTAGTTCCTTGTACAGCAAGTATGTACAGATGAAAAATGACCCTTATTTGCACTTTACTGCCTAATATTATTCGTTGCCTTGGGTTATCCTTTTGGCCACATTTTGTATCTTTGAAAGGCACCCTGAACAAAGAAAGATGGGAGTAGTAATGGAATAAAATAGGCTGTTACCATTACTCAGTAATTCTTTTATGTGAAGACAATTTGTGGAATTCTGTGGGAAGTAAGTTGATAAGCGTCATTTGTGCAAATCCCATTTCCCACAATTGCTATCTAAGAGCGCATTCAAGAGAACAATATGTGCCCCTTCAGCAGTTGTTCAGCGTGTCTCAAGAACGACCCTAACGCAGAGTTGTGTTCTGGGTGCTAACAGAACAGTGAACGGAAAATACAGTGGCTTGTGAAATCTACTTGCTCTTAAAAACGGGCCATGGAGAGGTGAGGCGGCCAGGGACCGTGGCCAGGGCGTAGACTTAGCTCCATGCACACACATGTACTTGGCATGCCCAGCCATCCCAGTGACAGGGAATGGACTGTGAAGGAGGGCTTCTATCTCTTCTTGACTACAGACAAGTTCAGCCAGCTTTCTTTATGACGCTGTCCTGAGAGCAGTGGCGTCACACAGAGCCTTGGTGATAGAGTTTGAATGTGACTGTTGTTCTAAGTAAAACTGGAAAGTGCAGTAACATGAGCACATATGGCTCTAGGAAAAAGACTTGTAATAGTTTTTATACTGACACTTCTTACAGAAGTCATTGTCCTTATGTGTGTTACTAACAGATGTTCAGAATCGTCCTGATCTCACGGGATCCCTCAGGCTTGCCTTGGCCTCCAGATGCTAGGATTACAGGCATTGCCCATCATGTTGGCTTTCCAAAGACCTTCCCAGTTGCCCTGTTGAGAGTTTTCCCTTGGTAGAGTTCCCCAGCCTGGGTGCCGCTGGCACTGTAGACCAGATGTGCAATGGGGTCTCCATGGGGCTGTCCTTGGCACTGGCTTCTGTCTGCCAGCTGCCAGTAACATCTCTCCCATCCTGTGTTTCCATGCCAAACATCTCTTCAAGATGAAGAGAACTTCTGGCTTAGAGTAGTAACACGCAAAAGTGTTTCTCCTGTGCGTGCAGGCCTCGTTCACAGACGTGGTTCTAGATGTGCTTAGTTTCAGGATCATTTTCTACTTAAATGTCTCTAATGTGATACTAGTTTATTATTAACCTTACTTTTCCTGTTGTAACTTAATTCGCTCATTTGACCAAGTAGATAGAAATGTTATGATAGCCACTGACTTTGGCTGCATAATTGAAGTGCATTAACTAATTTTCTAAGCCATGAAACTCAGTACTCGTTAACACTGACTCATCCTCCACCCCCATCCTGGCATCCAGCATTTGACTTTCTGTCTGTTGGTATTAGACTCCTCCAGATAGGTCATATGAGTATACTCAGATGGGCCTTGAACTCACTATATGGTTGGGCATGGCCTCAAACTTGATGTGTAGCGGACGATGACCTTGAACCTCTTGATCCTTCTGCCTCTACCTCTGAGTGGTAAAATTACAGATCTGTATCTCCAGTCTTCTCTGTTCGGTTCTTGTTGTTTTGGTTTGTGGTGGTGCTGGAGATTAAAGCCAGGCAAGCACACTACCACCTGAGCTATCTCTCTAGCCCAGGATGGCTTATTTCTTCAGAATTCGGTTTTCAGGACTCAGTCACATGGTGGTATGCTACAGAATTTGTCATTTTTAAGGCTGAATAGGCACACAGTCATGTATGTATAAAATATGTATATATATATATAAATGTCTAATTGAAGTATTGTATATTTCAGATTAATTTTCTGTAGAATTGAATATTATTTAAAAGTTTATATTATGATAAGCATAGTATTTCTCTTAGCAGAAGATAGTGAGGCAAATTCTGTGCAGTGTTGTAGACCAGAATCCAGGGGGTCTTGTGTTGGAGTGTTTGCTCCTTCTCCTTCTGTGCTGATAGCATTTCTTCCCATCTCATTGATGGGCCCTTTCTTCTTGTTAGCTGGCTACAGTGTGTTTGATATTGGACACTTACGCCCAGGATCTTCTGAAAACGGCAATATTTGTAGTTAGACCACATAGCTTCTTTTTTCCTTCTGCTTTGCAAGTCATAACCTCAGCCGAGCTTCAGTTGATGAGCTTTCCAGTTAGCTCAGTTTCATTCACTAAGAGTATTGTCAGTACATGAGACATAACTAACATACTGAAAGCAGGAGATGAAGCAGGGGAAAGTAGAGTGACTTCAGGTACTTGGTAGGAAAGCCACAGATCTTCATTTGGGTTGGGAGTTGTCAGCTTTCAACTTAATGGTCACCTGCCTTTGAGTTCAAGGAACGGTTGGCCTGATAGCAAAATGCTACTTGTATATTTGTATGTATGTATGTGTTTATATATATGTATATACATAGTATATATTTTTTATATATTTAGTATACAATATTCTGAACCTACAAAATAGAAATACTTGGGGTTGAAGAGATGGATTATTGCTTAAGAGAACATACTCCTTTTGAGAAGGCCTAGTGGTTAAGAATCCCTGCTTGTCTTCCAGAGGACCAGAATTTAGGTCAGCGCTCCCTTCAGGCAGCTCACGCCTGCTTGTTGGATCCAGGGGATCCAATGCCTCTTTATGTCTCCAAGGGAACCCTTACACAGGCACACACACACACACATAAGTAAAAATAAATAAATAAATATATTTGAAAAGAGAGAACACATACCCCGACAGTGCCACTCACAACCTCCTATAAATCCAGCTCCAGGGATCTGATGCCTTTGGCCTCTGAGGGCACTGACTTCACACACACACACACCCACACACACACACACGCACCCATGAGCACACACACACACTTTTTTTTTTTTTTAAGAATTAGAGTGCTGATCTTTGATGCTGGCTTTACTGAGAATCTTTTTTAACAGCCGTGTGGCTAACAGTGTAGGAATTAGACTCCTCCAGATAGGTCATATAGGTATACTCAGATGGGCCTTGAACTCAGTTGGGCGTGGCCTCAAGCTTGATGTGTAGCAGCTGATGACTTTGAACCTTTTGATCCTTCTGCCGCCACCTCTGAGTGGTAGAGTTGCAGATCTGTACATCAGGTGGAGTGAGTTGAACACACAGGTGGGAGGGCTGTGACTTTACCTGAGCTAGCTGTGTTGTTTGAATTGTTACAAAACCCCATCGCTAAAAACTTACATTAAAATGAAGTAGCAAACACTTAACTGGCAGGGGGAAATAGTGGTGAGGTACGCTTTCTAGAAGCTTCCTGTGCCAGGTATAGTAATATTTACCTTTTGGTAAGTACCCAGGCACTGAGCTAGGAGCTTAACAGGCATTGCCTCCAGGCTTCATGAGCCTTGTTCACGCACATGATTTTCTTCAGTTCTTTAACGTGATCAGTGTCATGCAGCTGGTGACCCACGGTCCTAAATTCGAGACAAGGCTCCTGTGCTGCCTTCCATTCTCTCCACCGAGCTGCACTGACTGGCTGTTGTCGGCCAGGGAGGGCAGCCTAGGCAGCAGCTGCCTCATGGAACAAATCAAAAGACCAGCTAAGCCAGTTACGGTTTTTCATTTACAAAGAAAGGAGAAAGCTGACATGTGAGCGTGCGCTAATAGTCCCTGTATTTATTAAACAGAAAGATTAGGGCTGACAAGGTGGCGCACAATAAGTAAATAAATAAAGTTGAACAAGGTGCCATTTCATGAAGTGTTTATATTTTTTCTTCTTAGCATGTGGCTTTCCCTTAGACTCTCAGAGTTTTTGTGGTTTTTGTCTTGTTTTCAAATTTTTCTTCAAAGTAATTTAGCAAACTTTTCATGTTTTGTTCAGTTTCTGGAGAATTCCAGCCTGAAAGACTAACAACTTAAAACAATAATGTGCCATTAAAATGGTTGTTTAAATTGTTTCACAAATGCACTGGACGCTGGAACCCTCATGTAGCCCTCCCTTCCCACCTCTCCACTAGCTGCTCACATCCCAGTGCTCTGTGCAGCGTATTTCAGGGGAACGTTTAACAAAACCGCATCTTCACACTCATTATAATTCTTACTTGAAAACTCTTGGTTCTTGAAAATGTTGACAAACTTGGCAGAAAACCTATAGCCAGAGCCTTTTTCTGTCTTGCAAAGGAATGTTTAGCAGCCTGTGTAAAACTGCCTTTCCAGAGACCTGCTGTTCACCCATTGGCAGGAAAGGCAAGGTTCTCCGTGCTAAACAGCAGCCCAGCTGTTAGGTGAGGGACAATGAGAGCCACGGGTGTGTGCTTAAGCCTTCATTTATTTGTCTGTAAAATGGGATAGTATGAGGCTACAAGAGGGACGTTTAGAATTGGGAGGCTACACCGAGCAACTAGTTTTGGGGTGAATTTCATGGGTGCTGAGAGCATATGCCCCCTCATCCTCAAGATGATATAGAATGCTAGAAACAGTTCACATTTCCCTAGTTTTTGTGTTAGCATTCACGTTTACTCTATTCTCTGACCTCCTTTAAATTATTAAGCTATAATTACACTATTTCCTCTTTTCTTTTTCCTCCCTCCAACCTTCTCCCTCCCTCTCAAATTCATGGGTTCTTTTTCTGATATATATGCTGATACACATATATGTGTGTGCGTGAATAAATATGTAAATAAATAAATATAACCTGCTAGGTCTATTTAGTGTTGATTTCAGGGGTATTGAACACCAATTACAGGGCTCATCCCTGGGAAAGACTTAATTCTAATGCTCTTAGCAGTCATTAGTTGCCTGCAGTTCATTGTCTAGGGTTAGAGCACGATGAGATGTTTCCCCTTTCCTGTCAGCATGTTGACTGGTATTATCCTGTTCAGGTCTTTTTTTTTTTTTTTTTTTTAGGTAGCCGTATTGTTGAGATGTCATGGGCGTAGCTTCCTAGTCATTTCTAGGAGGCACAGTCTCACAGCAGCCTCTCTGGTCCTTTGGCTAGTACAGTCTTTCCATGTCCTTTTCTGAGATGTTCTCTGAGTCTTCGGTGTAGCAGTTGGGCTGTAGATGGATTCATTGGGGTTGGGCACCCCATGGTCAGTTGTCCTCTTCGTTTTGACCAGTTGTTGGTTTTCGCTGCAGAGAAAGCTTCTTTGATCAGGAGAGCAACGATCTGTAGCTAAAGATCAGTTAGACAGCTACTGGTTACGGCCCGGGTGTTAGTCCCACCACTGCACCTTTAGGGTTGTCTTGCCATGCTGGTCATGGCTGCGATTCACAGTCATCAGATGCTTTCCTCATTTGACGGCTTGCGTACGACCTCCGGGAGACCTCAGGAAGGAGGTCAGATCCAGCCCAAACCTTCCAAGTCTGTATCTGAAGTACGTGGCAATTCAGCTTTACCTTCAGTCTTTGGGAAATAACTACCAGCAACAGTAATAACCTGTCTTATTTTGGAAGTCTCTTGGGCTTTCTGGAATTGGTAAACATGGATTTAGAAGGGCTTTACATGGTCTCTCTATTTGTCAAAGGCTCTGGAGCTTGTTTCATAGAACTTAGTCCGAATCCAAATCCTTTTCTTTTTTTTCTGTAGTATTTTATCTGTAATTTTTTTGTACTCAAAAGAAAGCAAACCTTTGTTGGCATAGAAATGTTAAAAAGCCATCTTGAAAATAACTTAGATATTTGACATAAGATGGTGCTATCACTTTAAAAACTAGACTGAACCAGAAAATGTCTTCAGTTCTCCAGCAACTGCTAACCTGTGATTCTTTCTAATGTATCAAAAAAAAAAAAGCTTCAGAAGTTATTTTAACTTCTTACAGTGACTTTTCAGTATAGATTTTTAGACTTGATTAAAACAATATATAATTAATCAGAATTTTGAGAGAAAGAAAAGTGTGAAAAAAAAATTGTTACTTAATGAGACTGGACCCCTGAAGGCAGCTGTCGGCAGAGCACTTGCCCAGTGAGCTCTGGGCTCTGAGCTCACTCCCCAGTGCCAGTTCCAGTGACTAGCACTAGCTGAGCATCTTAGAAATTGTAGAAACGTGAGTATCCATGTTCACTTACAGTAAGGAAAGTTTTACATGTTTCTGACAGCATACGTGTGTTTGTTTGTTTTTGAGGCAAGGTCACTCTGTACCCCAGGCTGGTCTTGAACTCACAGTCCTCGCCTCCCAAGCGGGGTTGCAGGCCTCATGTATAATGCTCTAGTGGATGTTGAAACTTTGAGCTCTGTGACTATCTGCTGCTTGTCACAGTGACTGTCAGTTGATAAAGTTCTCTGTGTGGTTCTGCATGTGTCTGGAAGACGCCATGTGGCTTTCGTGTTTTCTTTTCTCAGGTGATTAATGAGCACTTGACAGCTAGTGAGAAGCAGCGCCTGCTCCAATGGGAGGAATTCATGAAAGGACAGCCAGAGCGGAGAGCGCAGGTGGATGACGAGCACAGGAGGGCCATGGAGAGGCTCAAGGAGCAATATGCCGAGATGGAGAAAGACCTGGCAAAGTTTTCCACCTTTTAAGAATTTGATCTGCAGAGACAGATGGATGAGAAAGCACTGGCTTCCCCCAAATCTCCCCCCCCCCCCCCCGCACCACGTAGCCTCTCCTTCAGGTTAGCAATACACTCAGTGGCACTCTTAGGTCTGAAGAGAAACTGCTGCAGCCAGACAGATGTGCAGTGTAAAGAAGAGTGCTTATGTGCCTCAATGTGGTCATTTGAAGAAGAGGAGGGGAAATGGGACAACTTTATTGCTAATCACATTTGTTCTTCTCTTCAGTGATTAGCTTAGAGAGCTGTGCATGTAGATTTCTGCAAGAGTCCACTTCATTTTCACCAAGGGTAAATGGTTTGTCATTGTGGATTACATGACAGGTGTGATAGCTGCCCAGCCCAGCATCCCTGGGGAAGGGTCAGGATAGCCTCTTCTGTGACAGAGATGCGACAGTAGGCTTCGAACAGCTTGCTTGGAAACACCAGATTTGGCAGTGCAACGCAATACCAGGTGTTTCACTGGGTGACAAGACATACATGATTGATGGCCTTGTAGCACTTAATATTTTCATCTTCTAAACTATGCTTAGGAGAAAAATCTCACCAAACTGTATTTTGACTTTTTGCCGCTCCAAGAACCATTATCTTGCCCATAGTACTTGCCTTGCTTTTGTATCCATTTCACCTTGGGCAAGAGCTCCAAAGATTGACATCTGCTCATGCTTCTCCTGCTCAGTAAGTAGTCAGCAGAATCTGCCAGAAGTTCCCCCAGCCCAGGCTATGGAAGATGGGCTCTGGGTGGGCCAGCAATGCTCACCCACACAGCACATGGTCTGTGTTAGAGGTAAACCTCTTCATATTAACATCTGATCTCCAGCAGGTGTGCTGGGTGGAACGCCACTGCCCGTCACCACTGTGATCCTCTGCACGCCCGCACCTCACCCAAGGAAGAAGCATGCAGAGTTGAATTTGCTGTAAATTAAACAGAAGGTCATGCAGTCATTTGAGGAGATGTGTAGCCAGTGGATACGAGGCGCAGATGAGGCTTTGTAGCGTTTTCTGTTGCTCTCCAGTAAAGAAAGGCAAGCAGGAAAATTCCTAACTCCCCTCTGTTATCTCAGTGTTCTCACAGCAGGAAACTGACAGTGCTGGCCTGTGTGAATGTATGGCCGCCTGTGAAAGCTTCATTCTTGGCTCATGTTGAAATGTGATTAAAGCTAATAGAGGAGATGAAATAAGTATTTGAGATTTCTTTCAGTAACACTGAACTTCTGCCAACTTTCTGCGTCTGCTACCGTGGGCCTGACAGGTTCATCAATCATCCTGTGGTCCCGGACTGAGGCGCCCTTGCTGACACAGAAGCATGCTGGAATTTTCTTAATTCTCTCTCGGTGGATGGAAAAGAACACTGCCAAAAATATCTCACACGTGAAAAGGGAAGGGAGGGGGCCGCAACTAAAAATCCTCTTTGTATCATAGGCACTTTTTGGAATGCTGTTAGTGACCACCAGGCCATTAATAGCTGCTGTCACCAAATCAGAATTCTCTGTGGCCATGGGCATGTGTGCTGTGGTCACCGCACACACAACACAGCAAAGACTTCTGGTTCTCCATCTGAGCCACACACAGATGATAGATCCTGTACCTCCTAAATTTGTATATAGCATATACCTTTCTAAGGAGTGTAGACCAGGACAGAGTTTCTAAGCTTTACTTGTTACCGTATGAAGTTTTGTGTAGCTCAGTTAAGTTTCTACAAGAGTCAGTTGGTTTGCCTTCCTGTTGTCATGTTCAGGGGTGAACCCTTTTCTTGTTTCCCTCCTTTCCAAATCATTTTTGTTACATATTTTTCTATAACAAATTTCAGTTGCATAATTTACATTTGTGCTGTATTGAACACAGATACTGTGGGTTAAGTGTGGCTCACAAGATTACAGTGATCAAATGACCTAATTTTAACCATTAGAAAATGTTGATTTGAGTGTATTTTCTGGTTTTAATTGATTTCTCCTTGACATGTGAGGTTTTCTTTTAACATATGTGGATTTTAAATTTTGCTTTTATTATTGAGCCCTCCTATAGTTGACCTCTGGTCAGAGAATAGGAACATAGAAGATTGAATTGTTCAGATTTATCAGGGTTTGTGTTGTGGTATAGACATGGTCAGATTTCACACCTCTTTCACAGCGCTTAGAAAACAGGCACTTCCGTCTGGGGTCCGTTAGGGCAGACCTGCCCTGGGCAAGTTTCTGTCCCGTCTTCTTCTATGATCTTTTGGATTCTACGGTGTGTTATAAGTTCCTTTTCTACTGGCTTTACTATTTTATCTCTAAAACTATTAATTTCTGTTTCATGTGTTTTGGGTTTTGTTGATAGCTACGTTCAGCCCCACCAGATGTGTTTCAAAACTAAACTGAGTTATTTTTCTAGTTATTTTTAGCTAGAAAGTATAATCCATTCATACCTCTTAAGACTGCTAATATATTGGCATTTACTAATATCATTTTAAACTGTTTGACATTTGTTTATCTGTTTATTGGGGGAGGACAGCCCACCACACACGTGTGGCCATCAGAGGATAATTATGGAGTCAGTTCTCTCTTGTGCCATTTGGGTTTCTGGGGACCAAACTCAGACTCACCTTATTTTATCTTGAGTGTTTTGGTCTCCCTCTCTAACTTTCTCACAGACCTCTTTTTCCATGTACCTCTCTTATACCAGTTTCAAAATCAGACACTCAATTTTTAATCTTTCATGCTCACCAGAAAATATAACACGGATTAGTAGACAAAAGCTAAACTTCCTGTCCTCCCCCTGTTAGACACGAGAGTTTTTGGACAGTGTCTCATTTCCTCCCTCAGCTTAGCAGTCTAGAACTTTAGCTCCGTCTTGTTTGACCCCAGAGCGGTTTTGTACACGATCCGCTGCGACTCTCGCACAGCAGTGTTTGATTCCCGTGGAAAGCTGGCGGGGCACAGCTGCAGGGCAGTGGTTATATTTTTCCCCTCCCTGTTTTCCCTGGTTGTTTCTGAAATGACAGCTGTCCCTCTGGTCAGCGTGTCTTTGTCCTCCCAGGCTACTCTCAAGATTCTTCCCTTTGGTGATAGTCAGACTTTCCCAGCACCACTGATCTCTCCCCCGTAATACTGCAAACTCTGGACCATTTCAAAGCCAGTTTTCCCTCTGGTCAGTCTCCCACCCTTACTGTGTTGGGCTTGAATCTCTGTCCTAAACCCACGTATTGTGATGACAAGACTGCCTAGGACTCCCTTTTACGTCTGTATGTGAGTGAAGGAGCACATGGGTTTCAATGTTTTCCTGTTATCTACTGAATATGTTTTTGGGTTCCCTGTTAAGGACAAGCTCACGTCTTCCCTGAGACTCTGCAGCTGGAGCTGTAATCCCAGTGTGACTG
Organism: Meriones unguiculatus; assembly: GCF_030254825.1. Lineage (NCBI taxonomy): Eukaryota > Metazoa > Chordata > Mammalia > Rodentia > Muridae > Meriones > Meriones unguiculatus. The sequence continues at coordinate 53,987,243 of NC_083366.1, read as the reverse complement.
CGTCTGGGGGTGTCCGGGTCTGGGTGCATCAGGACTCCATCATTACCGTTGGAATGTTTCTGGGGAGCTCGCTGGCCGCCATCTTCCTGGTCATCATCCACATCTATGTCAGTATCCCCAGAACTGGCCTCTTATACAGTCTGCTTTAGCATGGGCATGGCCATCCTCAGCCTGCTGCTCAGGTCTTTGTCCTGCTGCTCTCTCTGTCACCGCCGCTGAGACACATTCCCACTTTGATTGGACTTCATTGAACCGTCTCAGGAGATCAGGTAACTGACGTGCTAAAAATGCCTTCAGAGCCTTGGCAGGCCCAGCACACAAGAGGTGAAGCCACCCCTGCACCTGGTTCCTAGGCCTGCATGACCTCTCTGTCACCTGGCAGGATACTCTCAAGTAGTGTCTTTAATCTCAGTAATTATCAGAATTACCCTAGTAAGTCGGGAGTCCTCCAGGGCTTCCCATCAGTAGGAATATCAGTTTTAGTTAGGTTCCTCTTGCTGTGACAAAAATGACCAAAGGCAATCTGGGGAAGAAAAGGTTTATTCCATCTTAAAACTTTCAGCTCACAGTCTCACTGAGGGAAGTTAGAGCAGGAAGTCAAACAGGCCATGGACCTGGAGGCAAAAGCTGATGAAGAGACCATGGAGAATGCTGTTTACTGGCTTGTTCATGACTAGCTCAGCCTGAGACCACTTGCCCAGAGGTGGTAACACCCACATGGAGATGGATCCGTGTAAATGTTTTTCTTTCCTCAGATGAGGGGACTAGATGAGACCCACTCCCAGGCCGCTGTACCTCTTTCTAAATTCTGACTGACTGGTTCGACTCAGCTGTTCTGGCCTAAACTCCTCTCCAAACTGACTGATTCAAACTGGCTTCTCTCAGCTTCTGACTGTGTTGCTCTGCCTGGCCTCAAAACTAATTCCAGCAATATGTTTTAATCTTCTGGCTCCTTCTCATTCTCTGTCTTGTTCTGTCTTCACCTGTGTCTAGTTTGTTCTTTTTGCAACCTGTCTTTGTAAAATTGTCCCGGTAATCAACTCTCGGTAAAAACTCTCCCTCTTTCTCTCTGCTGCTCTTAAGTAGCCTGTTCTTCCTGTCTTGTTCTTGTGAGAGTTGGGTGTATCCTATCTTTGGCTCATTCCGCCAAAGCTTTCTCTGATTTGTCACTTTGCTCCTCAATTAGACATCACTTTCAAACATGGGTGCTTTCTTCTGTAAACTAACTTTACCTTCATTGTTTGGGATTAAAGGTATGTACTAAGGGTGTGCCAGATCATACTGTAATCCAGAGTGTGTTTGCATTCCAGCGAGATCAAATAGACCTAGAATGTCTCTGGATATGATCCCTTGTCAGATGAGTCATGTTGCTGGTTGAAATCCTCCCACATCAATCATCATCCAAGAAAATGCCCTACAGACTTTTCTACAGGCTGGTGTGATGTGGGCATTTTCTCAATTGAGGTTCTTTTTTTCAAAATGATTAGCTGTGTCAAGCTGACATAAAACTAGTAACATATCCCAGCCCCAATTATCTGAGTCCCCTACACACAAACTCCTCTTTTCAAGACACCCTCGTTCCATAGTCTTGAACCATGATCACTTTCCTCCCATGCCCTAACTGTTCATGAAGGTCCCAACAGAGCTTTGCTGATTGTGCAAGGGAGAGCCTTGAGGGTAAGTAATGACACTACCCCCTCACCCCGTGTGTATCCCTAGCTGTGAGTTCTCACCTGTCCTATAAAGGAACAAGATGTGATGCCTCTCACTGCCTGATCGATTGGTGCCCAAGGATTCCAGGCATAGAGGTGGGAGAGTTGAGCCTCTGCAGCCGCCCTTACATTAGCTCTGGCATGAAAGTTATATCATTTTGTAGCAAAAGAAAAGAAAAAGAAAAAGACTTAAAGTCTACATAAGAAGAGGAAGAGACTCCAGAGCATGTGTTCTTGTTTTTGCTTTTTCTAACCCCGTGAGCGCAGGGGAAAAGTCACAGGGGACATCAAAAGAAGAGAGCCTGGCTATCTGATAGCCGGAAGAGGGACATCGCCACGTGTGTTTGAGCCACTCCATCGTGGACATGTTGCCGCCAGGTCTGTGAGAAGAGCCGTTTCCTGTGGTTGAGCCGTCCACCCTGTGGCGAGCAAAGTACATTGACACCATCCCTGTCTTTTCTCTTTGTCGCTCTCGTTCTCATAGACAAGCCCGCTCGAAACCCAGACTCTTCTAGCCAGAAGGGCTGGGTACACTTCAGGGCAGCTCCAATACCAGAGCTGAGTCACCCTGTGGCATTGTGGTGTCTCCTGAACCGGTTTCAGTTGTTTTCATTAATTTCCTATGAACTCAGCTATGAATAAAGAATACAGTTTAAATCATTTCTTGTAGCATTTTTGGAGTATTCCATAGCCAGAGAGATCTCTATATATGGAAACTGCTCAGGAAGTATGCGGTAATTTTGCCGCATTAAAAGTTCCTACAAAAAGAATATGTTCATTTCTTTTGATATTTGTGCCAAGTATTTTCTATTATTTTGCTTCTTATCCATGAATAGATTTGATTGTATCTATTTATGCTGTATTTTTTAACTATTCATAAGCTAATGGAAGTCAAACTGAATACAATAGCCTTATTCTAAGTCTCCATAATGGGTGGGTGAAATGGCTTAGCAGCAGGGCGCCAAGGCTATTGAGCTGAGTTCAGTCCCCAGGAACCAAACAGCAGTGGGAGAGAACCAACCCCTGAAAGTTGTCCTCTGACCTGCGCACACACTGACACACACACACACACTCACACACATACATGCACACAAAATAAATAATGTGACTTTTAAAACTGCTTTTTAAACCTGAATAATTTACGTGAATACTTAACCTTAGATTCCTTCAATTTTTAGGGCTTTGTTGTGGTTGGTGAAAATGCCCCAGGCTACTGCCATAGACATGGAGGGGAAAGGGGTCAATCTATACCTGAGTATGCCAGAAAAGTACGTTAACTCATCCAGAATGTATGAGCCTTTTGTTTGTTTTGGTTTGGTTGATTGTTGGTTTGGGGTTTTTGTTTTGTTTTGAGTCAAGGTCTCCTACAGCCCAGGCTGGCCTGGAACTGATAGTGTAGCTGAGGGTGGCCCCAAACTTCTGCTCCTTTTGCCTTCACCTCCAAGTGCCAAGGTTGTCGGTATATGCTACCATACTCCACGTATGTGGTACTGGGAGCCCAGGGTTACATCGGTGCTAGGCAAGGATTGTACAACCCAAACTCCAGCTTCAGGCCCTGAAATTAGCAGTTAATATCTATCTTTCAGTCAGTCAGTCTTAATTAATCCCTTATGTTCTAGTTTTATTCGGCTGATGTGATGAAGCACAAAAATCAAGTTAGGGGAGAAAGCATCCACATCAGCTGACAGGTCAGTTCTGAGGAAGTCAAAGCAGACACTCATTTGTGTCGTTTTTGTCGGGCAGTAAGTCCATAGGTACACTGCATGCTATGTTCTGTCCTCACTAAAACTCAAGGCTCAGGCCGTCTATGAAATGGTCAAAAACAACTCACAGTAAGGAGACACAGGAATTAATCTGTACCATAGTTTCAATGACTTTTCAATGCCTTATATATAATTTTATATTTCAGCCTCATAACAAGGAAATACTAGTCAGGTTTTTTTGTTGTTTGTTTGTTTTTAAGAAAAAGCAACTTACCTTCTGGTTGAAAAACAAATACCATGTCAGGTAGACTATTTTATGCTTTAAAAAATAAAATTTTTAATTAAAAAAATCGGTAAGTTATATCATAAAAATCTCTTTTACAGGTAGATTCCAGTTTTTTCTTCATAATTATATAGTTTTCATGAAATATGTGTGAAGCCTGGTTTTTCTGCAACATTCTACAATATTAAAGATGGCATCTCTAATGCCCAGTTTAGTCATTCTATAGTATTCATGCATATATCAAAAACATGTCTGGCATTGGGTATAGCCTCAGCTAAGAGACGAGTAAGTGCTACAGTTGGTAAAGACCTATGCGTGATTCAGTCATCATGCAGACAGTCCCTTGATCAGATGGCGCCATGTTTACTGACAGGAAGGCGAGAGCGTGTGGAGAGATATTCATTGGAATGGCTGCTCCCCGTGGCCAGCAGGTCCCCTCTGCAGCCAACAAGAACACTGTTGTCTTTTAAAATTGGAGGGAGTGGGGCTAGAGAGATGGCTCGGTGGGTGAAGGTGCTTGGTGCCGCTCCTTAGCACATGATGGAAGGAGAGAGCCCAGTTTTCCCAGGCTGTCCTCTAACCTCCCCCGTGTGCCCGGTAGCACGTGTGAACCCACACACATACACCATGTGAAAATGTAAACAAGTTAAAGCGAAGTGAATGGGGATCTGTGCTTTGCGTCCCCCCTTGCCGCCTCCCTCTCCGTCTTGATTTAACAAAAAGCATTCGGTGAGATCAGGCAGGAGTGGTTGCCAAGCATGAAGCATGTTATCACCATGTAGAACTGAAATTTCATTTAAAGGAAGCCGGCATGTGAGGCTGTCTAGACTGAGCCTCCGCTCGCGCCACGTGGGCCCGCTTCATGACTGACACATGGATCTGACTTAATGGCTTGCTCATTTTGCTAGCATTGATTTCATTTTTGTTTTTGTTGTGCTGGGAAATCTAACCCAGAGCCTTCTGCATGCTAGGCAAGTACTCTACCACTGAACTGCATGTCTGTGTGAGGCTGCCAAATCCTCTGCAACTGGGGCTACAGACACAGCTGTGAGCTGCCATGTGGGTGCTGGGAATTGAACCTGTGTCTTCTGGAAGAGCAGTCAGTGCTCTTAACCACTGAGCCATCTCTCCAACCTAGATGTGTGTGCTTTTAAAGACAATGGTTCGTGCAGTTAGAGTGAGATCGTTGTAAAATTTAGAAATCATCCCTGCCATTTACATGGTGTCATATATGGTATATTAAAGTTTTAAAAATTCAATGCACATCAGATAAATCATTAAAATAGAAGACAATGTTTAGATGTTGTTTAAAGGTTTATTTTTTTCAAATGTAAGTAATTTTTTTTTTACTTTTTGAAGTTATTTCTCTTTTCCCTTTCCTTCCTGCCATGTATCATGTATTCTTTCTCTCTTTCAAATTTATGATGTGTTTTTCATTAATTATTGGTGTGTGTGTGTGTGTGTTTCCTAAGTAATTAAAGCCAACCTGCTCAGTCTGTGTAATGATACTATGTTTTCAGGGCTGACCATTTGGTATTGAATGACCAGTGGGGTGTATTCCTCCCTGGACAAGTCAATGTTCCTTTGTTGCTTGTAGTTTTTGTGTAGACTGAGGCCTGTGGCCATGTCAGTCCCCACTGCCACTTGCCTTAGTATGTCTATTGTTTAGTTTTATTTGGGGCAAAGTCTCATGTATCCCAAACTGGCTCACACTTGCTACATAGCTAAGGATAACCTTGACTGTCTGCTCTGTCTTCCCCTTGCTGGAGTTGTGGGCGTGTACAAGCTCAGCCTCTAAGCAGTTTTGACACCAAAGAATGTCCGTCACTTAGAACCCAAAATTTATACACTAAAACCAGCAGGTGTCACTGTGAGAAAGGATTTTTATTCCCTCCTCTATTGACAAAAAAAAAAAAAAAAACAAAAAAAACAAAAAAAAACGTATTAAAATAATAAATTTATATTCACATAGCTGAACAAAGGTAGGAACTAATATATAACCTGGATAATTAGGAGAATTTTTTTATTTTTTTCCAGATTTTCTTTGTATCTTTTATTATGTAGTTTGATGTCAGAGTTTTGTTGGGGGGGGGAATAAAGGTTAAAAAAACCTGTTAATTTTCTGGACTTAACTTTATGTTAAAGTTAATAAAGAACACATATTACAAAGCTCCAGTTTGTGTAACCAAAACTGAACTGAGAACATTACCCCTAATGACATAATGACTTACACAGATTCAAGAAACTCAGTGCTTTCTTTCAAATTAAGGAAGAATTGCAGTGCCCAAAGCATCATTTAGGGGCATAAAAATATAATTGGTAGAGTATGAAGATAGGAGTTAGAAAGCTTGTTATTGTTTTATTCCTCTCCCATATGGACGCCAAAGTCGACTTTGATCCACAGTCTTCGCTAGAGCATCGAGCTGCGTCAGCATTAAGCTCTAAACCAAACCTAGGCAAGAACTGTATCCTGTCATTAAGGAGTTTGCAGTTGAATTGCACCCATATAGTAATAAATAGGAAACAGAAGCATGCAACATTCTGATGACCAGGATCAAACATGCTTAAAATAAGTGAACTCTGTGTAGAACTGCCTTTGTGAACTGTGAGTAGGGAATCATTTTCACTGAAGGGAAAACGTGAATTCATGAGGCTCTGGATCATGAAAAGATGGTCGTGAAATCCAGTAAGCATTTATGGATCGACTTACTCTAGGCATTTTTTTTACTCCTAGGGAGAAAGGGATAATTAAATATTGGTTTCTGCATATACCACACACACACACATACACACAGCTGGAAACACTACTGGGAAAATAAAACAATTTATAAACGTATTTAATGTTGAAAAATGGCGGATGAGATTGGAAGGGGAAGAAGTACCCAGTGTAGAGTTGTAACGGCCCCAGACTTAGGCCCCTAGACCCTAGCACAACTGACTCCATGATGGAAGTGCCATTTAGGCTATAAAACTCAGCATGTAGACAGCCCCACCTGCCAAAAACTAAAACAAAGGCCTAATCCATCAAAGTCCATAGTTCAGGGAAAGTCTCAAAATGTACTAACCTTGCTTTTTAGCTTCTGTACTTCTGCTTCTAGTTAACTGTTCTTGTTAACTGAAGGATGCCAACCCAGAATATGGTTTTTGTCCTTAAAAGCTCACCCTGAGAAAGTCTCAGGACTGCACTGGGATTCCCAAAGCCCAGTGTAGTTGCCAGCCAGCTAATAACGTCTTTCTATTGGCTTAAACCCATGTCCGAGCCATCTTCTCTGGTGAGTACCCCACAGCAGAGTAAGAAACCCTTTCAGCCGAGCCTCATCACTAAATTTACATGTGGACTTTAAGCAGCCCCGTTTGCCTCGTTTCCAATCTGTTTATCCTGATACTGGGTAATGGGGCTCCTAAAGCCATTGTCTCACGAAGCTTACTCTGTGGACTTAGATGCCTGACTGATGGAAGAAATTGCAGCCTCTGCGCAGATTTTTTTTTCTTTTCTTTTTTAGAAAATTACTGGAAATAGCTCTTTAGTCTAGACAGACGCAGCCTCAGTAGTGTGCACATAACACAAGTGCTAACAGCAGGCAGCTGCATTTGCTACAACTGTTTGCTGTTACACATGTATCCAAACTGGACCTTAGTTCGCTTTTGCTGCACTCTGCCAGGTAATGCTTCCAGGTGGAAAGCAGTCCCCCAGCGATGCTTCCCAGCAGCATTCTGGAATCTCTTTTGGTTATTTATTCATCCTTCACATCCAACCCATGTGTTAGATAGGTTGGCACTGGCACCACCTTACCAGCTTCCCCACACCCCCCCCCCCATTCCAGGACATCAGCTCTTGACCAGAGTCCTTGCTTTTTGCTTGTCTCCCTCTGCCCAGTTTTACACAGCAGCAGAGATCTTGCAATGGGCGCCGTTTGCTTTCTGAAAACACTCCAGTAACTTATCCCATTCCACGACATCTGGCTGTTTCATTCTTGTCTCACCCCGAGCCCTTGCTTAGTTTCATTTAGCCATGCTGGCTTTTTGACCTTCCAACATGCTTGTTTGCACTAGAGAAGCACTTGCCTCCCAGGTCTCTCCCCTAGGTTCTGTCAAGAGTCCCTCTCTCGCTTTCCTTGGCTCTCTTTACTAATGCTACCTCCCCAGATAGGATGGGAAGACTGATGGATGGGTGACCACAGGAGTAGCCAGGTAGATGGAAGGGGGTTGTCTTTTTTTAAAAAAATCTGTTTTATTGGTTTTTTTTTTTTTTTAATGCCTCGACATTCCTTCCAACCCCCAACACTAGGTAGGAGAGAGATTAGAGGGAAGCGGGACATAGACCACTGTAGGCCACTTCCTGCTGATTAGAGACAAAGCGTTCCTCGAGGCAAAGTCTCATGTTCATCTCTCCAGGATACTCCAACTTCTTCTTGTCTCTTTTCTCCCGACCACCTGACAAACCAGCAGGAGGAACAGCCACACCTCTTCTCTTGCGGCTTTCTTCAGCCCTGCCAGAGGCTGCACGAGGCAAATAGTGTGCTACTGTGGACAATCTGAAGCAGCCTCCTATCCCACACCTGAGATCAAAACAAAAAAACCTACCTGGGTTTTTGAAGACACCAAAACTCTGGCTGCAGGTGGGTGGAATCCATAGGCAGGTGAATAGATTGGGGGTAAATGGATGCCCCGAAGCCCGGCTTTCCTTTTACCCACACATCTTCACCTCTGCTGTTCTTACGCGTAATACAAAAGAGTTGCAGTGTTTCTCAGTAGCCTGACTACATTTTTTTTTTTAAGGCATTGAAAGATAATGCATTAGAACATTTAAAGATAAACTGTTGAGTGATAGTTTTAGGCATAGACACTTAAAAGCGACCCTTTCGAGAGTGAAGCAGACAGATCACTTGCCAGACAACACTAAGCCTACTGCTTGAGGGAAAACAGAACTGCCACACAGCAACTGCATGTTGAGTCGGAATACAACTGAACTGATTCACTTAAAAGTTAGCCTCTAGGGAACAAAAAAAAAAAACAAAAAAAAAAAACAGTGTTTCTCATTTCTCGACATAACAGAGAATATGTTTTGCTAGGATAGCCTTTGCTAGGAGAATATTGGACTATCGTATTATAACTGAGTTAAGACAAAACTGTTGGAGGACCATGAGAGGCGATATGGCAGAGGAAATCACGGGAGTGGGAGCTCAAATCCCAGCATTGTTCCGTGTTGGTGGGGTGACCACGGACAAGTCACATAGCCTCTCTGTGCCTCAGTTTCCTCATTTGTACACTTGAGTTGTCGAAAGCACTGATAGGCACATCACACATTTGAAGATCAGGTGAGACAATAGGTATGATAAGTTTAGAAAGAGCTGACAACGTAGGCGTGATACTCAGTGTTTGCTCAATAACAACTTTACCATCGCTATCATCGGTTCCTGGTGCCCATCTAGAAACGACTTTGTAGTAACTGTTGAAAGGCTGATAGGTCACAGCCGTAAGAAGTTTAAGCTTCTTAAGCTCAAGTCTGTAACAGCTCCCTTTGGAGCACTTAGTTGGATTACACTGCTTTCTGCAGCCTTAAAATACACATTAAAGCCAAAGAGAGACGAGTTTTCTAAATCCTTAGATGGCACACCCACACAGCTGGTGCCACAAATGATGTCACATCTCAGGAAGATCAGCTAATATATTCCATAGGATCAAAGATATTTCTCAGGACAAAACGTGTTTTGCTTCTAGTTCCCAGGCTGCCTTTGATTCAGACCCAAATGAGAGAGGAGTCTGGCCTTCCAAGAAAGTTTCTGCTGAAGCCATTTTGATAGCACTCCTCTTACCAAACGTTCTCATGAGCACATTTGATAATTTTAGTGAAATTTCTCATTCCCAAAACAAGTTGGGCTTACACCCTTTCAAAATAATGAGGTTGGTATGTGGTCAGGTTGTCTGGGGCTGTCTTATCTGCAAACCAGATTCAGAAGTCTGAGTTCAGTGTGGTGATTTACCCCTCACTCCTGGCCTTGTTTTGTTTCAATGTGCTTGGTGCGTCTGGCTGAAACACACCACCTCCCCCATCAGGAACAATGCTGCACACATCACTTCCCGAAGTAATGGAGCTGGAAGGCAATTATCTGCTCAGAAAACAGGCTGAAACAACAGTTCCTGATATTCTCCTCAAATACTTTAACTTCCCCAGGAATCCGGAAAAAATAATTCCACGGGACAGTGTTATGAATGAAGGCATGGATTCCAGTCTCCTTGACCGGGATCCAGCAACCAGAGCCCTGGTCACTACCTGCTTGGCATGATGGAAAGGGTCTCTGATTGGGTTGGGTGGCTGCCTTTTGGGATTCTTAAGATGAGGGTCTGGGAATGCTTTCTGTCCATCTTCGGGAACCATCCAGAGATGACCTACAGTTTATTGGAATGTATTTATTCTATGGCTGTTTTCCTTTTCTTTCAAGACTTCGGTTTAAAACACTCCAGATTTTCTATTTAAAAAAAAAATGCTTTTCAATGAAGAATTAAACAAGTTTTATAGCAGTAAGAGACGGTTTTTCAACTTTTTGCCTTCCTTTGAGTGTGGACTGAATTATATGCCCGAGAGCTGTCTTCTTTGTGACCCTTCATAGTCTCCAAGTCCTGTCAACCTGATGGAATTTAGAATTACCATGAGGAGGCGGGATCTGCAGACATACCTGTGAGGGTTTCTGGACTGAGTTCACTGAGATAGAAATGGCCTCCCTCAATGTGCCTGGCACCATTCCAAGGGGTGAATTGGATAAAAAAAAAAAAAGAGAAAACGAACTGAGCGGCAGCCTACATCTCTCTCTCTGCCTCCTGACTGTGGTTGCATGGGTGCCAGCTGTCTCTTCCAGCTCCTGTCACCGTCACTATCCTGCTGTTGATGACTGTACCCTACAGCTTCGACCCAAAGTCAACCGTTCTGTCCTAAGTCACCTATGTCCGGGATTTTGTCACAGCAATGAGAGAATAACTTAATACACAGTCAAAACACAACCACTGCAGCTATGGTGCCATGGCAAAGCAAAAATGAGACGGCAAATGGTAATCCATTGGCCTCTGGAGTTCTCACCGGAAGGCAAGCAGGCCTAGTGACTATTTCACCTGGCATGCAGAAAGCTTCCTTCCTGATCTCTTTAGAAAAGGCTGGGGACAGTCATCGGGTTCTTTTCAGGGCCAGCTCTCCGGAAACCTCCAGGAGATAGCTGTTTAAGCTTTATCTGAATGTTTGGCTTTGTATTGGTACATCATCTCCTAGCATAAGAGCTCAAGTATAATAATGTGTGCATGTGTCACAGAAGATCCTAAACAGAAGGTAGAGAACCAAGACACCGTGGCATTGCTGAGGGACGGGGAGTCAGGGTTTCCTCAGAGGAAGACCATCTCAACTGTTGGTACTGTGCCCGTAAAGTTCCCTCCCTGGGAGTTCCGTCAGCGACCTGATGCATTGGAATAAACCGCTCTGACATTTTCCTCTGATAGAGAATGTAGACGCACAGTGTAGAGTCATTTAAAATGGCTTCTCTTTGTCTGTGTCAGAAATCAATCCATTGTGTTTAAGTTGTGGAAGTAATTTCATGGTTTGTATGTGCGTCCTCCATATTCCCAGGTGCTGAAAGCTTGGTCCCCAGGGTTGGTACTACTGGGAAGTGATGGAGCCTTCTGGAGATAGGGGCTGGCCTGAGGCCTTTAGATCACGGGGTGTATGTATGTAAGGGGATTGTGGGATTCTGGTCACCTCCACTTTGTCTCTTTTGCTCCTTGATGGACATCTTTGCCATAGCAGTTGGTCTTGAAACAGCCCAATGGACATTTTCTCTTCATAAAGTAGCGATGCCGTGTATTTTATGATAGTGGTGGAATGCTAACAGCAGTTGTTTTAAGGTTTTGTTTTGTTTTGTTTTTCCTTTAAGATAGCTCTCCATTTAGCCTGGCCTTGAAAACTTAAGAATGAACCATGTATTCATTTTTTTTTTTTTTTTAGCTTATATCAGTGGGATCGGTTTTGGCTTTTGTATCTTAGCTCACTCCTGGGATTGGTTTGCCAATTCTATAAATTATAGCTGCCTCTCTGGGCTCTATCACTTGCCCCAGAAGGGACCAGCTATGAACAGTCAACACTTCCATCTTTTTTTTCTATTGGTTTGTTTGTTGGCTGGTTGGTTGGCTAATTGGTTTAAAATTTTAATTTAATTTTTGAGGCAGAGTCCTGCTATGTAGTCTCAGCTAGAACTCCCTCTAAAGATCAGCCTGGCCTTAAAATAAATGCTGAGATTAAAGGCATGCGCCTTCACACTTGACTAAAGCTTTTTAACAAGCTACCACATAGATCCAAGTAAACACATGTTTTCTATATGTTATTTTCTTAATAATGCAGACATCCAGGATATAATAGTATAGTTTTAAATGTAAATACCAAGAGTTTGCTGGCCTTCAACACAAGGAACATTGTAGGCTGCACACAGGCAGAAAGACAAATGACTTTTCTCCTCACTCTTACTTCATATTCTTTCTGAGTAAATAGATTTACTATTTAAATTAAACATACCTACTTATAAACAGTGTTAAAACGGAATGGATTCTTTCTAAAGCAACTGCTAATTTCAGTTGCATCCAGGGGCCTTTCTTTCTAAGCCAGTCAGCATTTGTTTAGATATTTCCATGTGCTTTTCTAAATAACAGCCAGTATAAGTTGGATATAAAACATGGCTGCATCCCTGTGAGATCCTTAAATTGAAAAGACTGAGGGGCTAAAACTTAAATAGCTGGAAAATGATTGAAAACTACACTTTGAACTTTAGGCTTTTGTAAGAGAAGAAATCTCTGGGTTAAAATGGGTCTTTGTTTTCTCCCAGAAGCCTTCATGGAAGAAGCAGGGTATAAAAAATGAGTGCACTGCAACTGGGCAGAGATGAAAAGAGAAACATCCACAGAACCTCCTGTGAGTGCCAGGGTCCTTGCCAGTAGCCCCATGTCCACACTTGTGTTAATCCTGCAGAGCGGACACTAGATCCTTGTTTATACATGAGGATGCTAAGAACTGGAGACAGTAAGTGGTTTGCTCGTGTTTATTACTCTTTGTGTATCATTGGCTCCAAATTCCAGAAGCTCTGAATTTGAATCTGAGCTCCTCTCCTGACTGACTGTCCACCCTCCCTCCCTCCTTTCTTTCCTAACTTTCTTTTTAAGAGTCTTATGTAGCCCAGGCTGGTGTTGAACTCACTACATAACCGAGGCCCATAGGGAGTAGCACTACCAAACCTTGGACCCTTGATTCTCCTGCCTCATGCCTGCCAAGTCTTGAGATCACAGGTCCACACAGCCCTACCTGACATTAGGTGGTGCTGGTCTTCTTGCATGCTAGGTAAAGTACTCTACCAACCGAACATTTCTTTGTGCTTTGGTCCTTTCTTCATCTTGGGAGAAATAATAAGAGCTACCTCAAAGGCCACAAGTAAACTACTTAATGAGATGAAGAACAAATAGTTTCATCATATACTGTAGCCACTCACATGTTTAAGCTAGTGTGTATAGTTAAGCCTAGGAGGAACGGGGCTGTACTCCAGCCCCTTGGGAGGCTGAGGCAGGTGGACTGCGAGTTCAAGGCAACCTAATGAGCCCCTGCTCTCTCCGTAGAGTAATGAGATGCAAAGGGCATTGCTTGCTATGTCAGCTAAAAGGTGAGTGTTGACCCTTTCACTGACACATATGCACGAGTCATAAAGTCATCCACAACTCTTCAGTTCTGTGTGTGTATGCGTTTGTGTGTGCACGAACGCTCACATACGTGTATGTGTTTAGACTTCCTTGCTTGGTGCTGCCGTTTGAACCCAGAACATTGTGCACACTGTGCAAGTTCTCTACCGTTGACCTCTGTCCCCAGGTGATTTTGAGACAGGGTCCCGTCAAGGAAAGCATATGCTCTGCTCCGGAGGAATGGAGTCTCCGTGCCCAAAGCGGAACTGGGTTGAGGGAGATGAGAAAAGGTACTTGGATAAGCCGGTGGCAACTGAGAATGCAGGAGTGTGGAGGGGGGTACTTCAGAGTTGGCACCCTCGGAGCAGGCAAGCCAGTCCGTGAACCAGGAGGGGGCTGATCAGAGCGTCCCAGTCGGTGGTACACGCAGTGCTGGGATGAAAGTCTGCTTCTTGGTGACTGCAGTCAATCATGAATTAGCTAATAGTAATGTATCTCGAGGCCTAACATCTCATTCTGTGTACCAGCTCCCCGCTCCCTGTCTTCACATCTTCACCCTGTGATGCCTTTCCAGTTGTATGCAGTAACAGCCAATCCATTTCCTTAACAATAGAGACTATGGCTTTTACCCGCCAGGTCAGATGCTCACTCACAAAGGCTGGTTAGCATTGTTGTGGTTTGAACAGGAATGGCTCCTGTGGACTTGTGAGTCTGAATGCTCGGCCTGTAGGGAGTGGCGCTCTTAGGAGGTGTAATCTGATTGGAAGAGTTGCGGCCTTCTTGGAGTATGTTTGGCCTTGTGGGAGGGAGTGTGTCACTGTGGGGTGGGCTTTGAGGTCTCCTGTGTTCAGGCTATACCCAGTGTGGTGCTGCTGTAGGACTCTCAGCTCCTTGTCTGTCATCATGTCTGCCTGAATGATGTCATGCTTCTCACCATGATGATCATGGACTAAACCTCTGAAACTGTAAGCTAGCCCGCCCCAATTAAACGTTGTCCTTTATAAGAGATGCCATGGTCATGATGTCCCCCTCACAGCAATAGCAATCCTAACTAAGACAGCACCTGAACACAAAGCATGGAGTGGCACCACGGTTCCTGAACAAATTGTTGTGAAGCCAGACTTGCCATCTGGAAAGGTGCTGATAACATACCAGAAGAGCCCAAGCCTGACAAACTATGAATCATTCCTGTGTGTTCGGCCAGTCACTGGAATTTAAAACACAGTTATAACACAATCATAGGAATAGTTGAATTATTCATTAGGGAAAATGGAGACAATGATTAAGACTATGAGATTGGAACTACTCACGGCACCCAGTCCTATCTTGCTCGGCCCTGGCTGTATAAATTTAGCCTGTTACTGTATTCTCTGTAAACCTCAGTTTCCCCACGTGTTTGCCAGTATCTGGTGCTTCACGAGGCTTCATAAACGCTCATTAGCACTGGGCCCCTCGTTCACCCTGACTCACAGAACCTGCTCACTTAGTTCCTTTGAACTCCTGGGAAGTGGGTGGGAATGCTGTCATCATCCTCATCTGATGCTGAAAACTGAGCTTCAGAGAAGAATCACGTAGACCAGGTAGGACTACAAACCCTGGAGCTTTTCCCTCCAGTCTCCCTGCTGCACCCAGAGAAACAGGGCATCAAGGCCCAGAGCTGGGCAGCCTCCTGGGCAGCCCTGTGTGGTGATTCTCTGCACACTCACTTTTAGTCTTAGGTCGGGCAGTGCTAGGAGTTTACAGTGAGTTTAAATAGAATCATGTTTATCCCACTGAAAGAACTGTCTTTTACTCTTGCAGTTTTAGCTTTCCTGCCTTTTGTACTAAAATAATTGTATGAAATAAGATGGACGTGGTAGCTCTCTCTTTAGTTAGCCTCTGTGCTAACTAAATAACTTGGGGAAATAACAAAGTGGATCATCAGTTTTGTTTTAGAAACCTGTAACCAAACTCTGAGAATTAAGTCGCTGTTTCATATGCCAATAATCCTAATCCCCACATTTAACAGGTGTCAGTAGTTTTGCTGTGGTCAGCCTGAGCCACATAATAAGACCCTAGCTCTGAACACAAGTGTAACAACGAGAGAGAACATAGCTGATCTACAGCGATATTGTTACTCACTTAGTAATAATTTAAGCTTACAGTGTCATTTAGTTTGTCTATATTAAGCTTAAAATTAAGTATTTGTATTTTTATGCAGTTGAAATTTCATCTCCCAGTGCTTTATTTTGCAGGCCACCAATTCTTGTGGTTTGTTGTTATTGTTGTTTGTTTGTTTTATTGTTCACAAGTCATATACCATTCTGGGAATCCGGTACAGTCTATGGATTTCTTATTCCACTTCCACCCCTAAAACTCATACACAAACAATTGTAGGTGCACACTGGATAATTGAAAAATTGGTGACACTTGTCCACGTAAGCCTTTGGTCTGTGTGTCCTGAATATGTTTCTTCATTAGCCATCAGGGTTTATGTGGGTGAGGTTGAGGTCCCAGCAGACTGGGTGAGAGACTCAGTATCAGAACAGAGAGTTGAACTTTGACCCTGGGACTCTGTTAGCATGTGCTGCCACCACACTGTGCCCCCAACCACAGGACCCGACATTTCTTTGCTTACTCACACTCCTTGTATAACCATATTGACAGGGGGCAGAATCAACGTACAATAAATGATTGTGAGGCATGATTAGAATGCACTGTGTTAGTTAGCATGGAAATGGGGACAATGAATGTTTCCATCCTACCAGGGAGTGATACGCTGAATGTTGTAGCTCTTTGGGGGTGAGGGACACCAAAGAAACAACTACCAACATTTAAAATGCATGTGCTTTCATTTATGGGTTAAGATGTATATAAAGCTTGGTGTGGTGTCTAATGCTTGTAATCACAACAAGCTGGCCATGCAGGACGTGGCCAAAAAATTTGAGGCCAGCCTGGGCTAATGGCGAGTTCAAGGCTAATGAGAGTCTGTTAGAAAAAAAAAAAAAAAAAAAAAACAGAAAAGAGGAGGAAAACAAGATGTGTGGGTGTGTACGATGGCGTATGTCTGTAATACCATTTGGGAGATGGAGACAGGAGGATCGAGAGTTTCAGGCCCTAGCCTAGGTAAGACCTTGTCTCAAAAATAAATAAATAAATAAATAAATAAAAGACAAGTGTACAAAGTGCCTATCGCTTTTCACGTATGAGCAAAATGCTGGGAACCACAGTGCCCACCAACATGAAACTGATGAGCTCAACTGTGATGGACTTAAATCAAGCTGTTACACAGGCAGGGAAAACGACAAGGCAACACTGTTCAGTGAGCTATGCAGCGACTTTCAAAACATGAGAGAAAAGTTCTGGGTACTTCTGGAATGTATGCCAGTGTGGTTCTAACAAGCGCCCAGTGGTGGGAGTGAGGCAGCCAAGGGTCTACAGGGCTTCAGTGAGAAATGAAACTTGCTGGGTTTCATTTCTTGAAGTGCCTCAGTATTTGTGGCCAGTTCCTTGCGTCGTGTACCTGGATTTTTAAAGGCTGGTTTTTAAATGGAAGTTTTCAGCACAGCAGATGCCATTGTTCTTAGTTACTCACCAGAACTTGTTGGAGAACCTATTGCCAAAGACATCACAACATACACTGGTCACCTGATGTGAGGAAAGCAAGTTGGTACTGACAAGAATGCTTCCTCTGTGCTAGCTAGCTTTCGAGATATTAGAAGGTCTTTTCTATAGAGGCTACTAAGAGAGAAAAGTCACCGGCAGTCTTGTCTAGCTGTGAACCCTGGGAAATACAGTAATGACCAATGCGGCATGATATGCTCATGCGTGCAGTTGTGGCACTAGTCTTATGGGGATAACCAACCACTTTCTGATTAGGGTTAAGGCCCACCCCACAGGGGGAAACATGTATGGTACTGTAAATGTGGCTGTGTACCCATATTAGGAAGTCACAGTCCCCACTGGTGAGCCTACTATTCTTCTACTAAATGGACATTGTGTCAAGTTGCTCTTAGACCCCATTAGAGAAGTTTCTTTGTGCAGTGAATGGTGGTTAATATGGGAACCCACAGCTGGTCAAAGTGTAGAGAGTAAGTGTCAATGGGGTACTCAGCCACAAATAAGACATCAGCATCACACACGCACTCTAGTTTCAGGGACCGTTATGAAGGAGGGGATAAAATGATTATAAGAGCCAGAGGTCAGGAGGACCTGAGAGAAAACAGTATCTTCTGGACATGACAGGACCTCATGAGCTTATCAAAGCCGTGGTTGGCTCTGCAAGACCCATACAAGACCAAGCCATTCAACAGAGCATCACGGAGGGTGAAGGGTTTACAAGCCCCCACTCCTAACTGAGGAGCTATGGACAGTTCATGGCTTCTGGGGAAGGGAAAGTCAGTTTTCTTCCAGGGTGTGGCTCCTGGTAGGTCAGCCACACTCCAGTGGATGCCCACACCCAAGGATTATGTGGGCAACACAAATTACATTCTGTGTGTTAAAAAGGGGAGGCACAAAGATGGAGGTGGTTCCAGGAGGACTTAGGATTCGAAAAGTGAGGGGTGAATATGATGAAACTTGATTTTTTTAAAAAAAAAGTATTTTTAAATGGACTTTTAAAATGACTGCAGTATGAGAAAAAAGTTAGAGGATATTTAGGTTAAATTTCACAACTGAAATGGGACAAGGAAAGAATGAACTTTCTTTCTTTGTCTCTTTCTCCTTATTTCTCTACAGTGAGAACTGGGAACTGAACAAATGAAAGGAAATAGCTTTTCTCCCAGCGTGTAGCTACTCTGCAGTATTACCAGTCATGGAGTCAAGTATTGTAGCTGGTTTTTTATTTTCTTGAGAGTCTGGTCACTATGACATTCACAGTTAAGCAAGAAAAGATTAGGACAATAAAATCTGATGGGTGAGATGCAAGCCGATCATTTCCACAAATGAAGTAATTGCTCCCCACAGCCCTTTCTTTCCTGGCTTCTCCCAACACCTCAGGATAGCATTACACAATTAGCTAGGCCTGCTTTGAAGAGCTGGCAGGCCTTCCTTTAAAGCAATGGCTGCCGTCTGTGGCCAAGGGAAGGCCTACAAGCCAGAAGAGCCGTGGAGCCCCTAAGACCTTCTGCACACAGCCATGGTCCCTCTGTTCGGAGCTTGGCACTGCGGCAGGAGACAGCCTCCTGCTGAGAGGCCTCCCAGCCACTTGGGAAGAGCACTTTCAAAGCAAAATAATGGGCTTCAGTTTTTCCACTGCTGAGTTGGCAGTGTCCCACAAACAGACCCTAGCCCTCTAAGACTGAACAGATACAGGAAAATCACCCATGCTTGTTTTCTGTCTCTTTCCCTCTTTAGCTTTAACTAGAAACTTTTGTCCACTAGCAGACAGACAGAAGACACAAAGAAAGCTTCTTGCCAACCTCACACTTCTCCCACGGCAGTTTTAGCTGTTTTAACTCTCTCGTTCGTCATCCCCATAAGCCGTGGGGCACTGCACGCATGTACGTCTGCTTGAAAAATGAGAGCAGGATGAGTCAAATGGGCTTCTATTAGAATAAGTCAATGACATATGGAATTGATCCCTGTGTCCATATGAGTAAGATAAATTATACTGACTAAAGCCCACTGATAGCCAAGTGTCCAACTGAAGTGAGACAGGAAGGAGAAATTAAGGGACATGGGAAGGAAGGAAAAGCTGGTTTAGGGTCAGAAATTTTAACCCAGCTGACAAAACCAAGATTACCTACAGAGATCCTGCTGTCTTCCTAAAGGCACAGACAAGAAAAATCCCTGCTTGCTTGTGGTCAGAACACTTGTGGCATTGAGTTTTAGAGTATTAACTATCTCATTCTTCCTTGAATACAAATGACGTGCTTGTAAAATCCCATCTTTGGGGAGGCACAGACAAGATGGTTCCCAGGGGGCTTGCTGGCCAACCATGCTCACTGTTCTAATTAGCAAGTTCCAGGCGAGTGAGAGACCCTGCCTCAAAAATAAAGGCAAATGGTACCTGAGGTGCATCAGCCAAGGCTGTCCTCTGCCCTCCACCTCCTCCCACCCAGGTGTTTCTACTGTGCTTTTAAATTTTGATTGTATTTCTTTGTAGTTAGCTACAATGCCTCTCCTTTTTGACTTCTCAACCCGTTCGTTAGCTTTGTGTTCAATCCCAAACTTTGTGCCTCTGCAAGAGGCTCATGCCATAGGGACATGGCCCAGGAATGAGTTCTTGTGAAGAGAATGGGTAGTGCCTGTGAGAACACAACGAGAAAACAAGACGAGAGTTTGTAACCTCAGTTTCTTCAGAACATGGACTTATTCTTGGAATGTAGCTTTGTGCTCTTCCCAGGTGTGTAGGATAGGAGTGATTTTACTTCAGATTACTCACTGTTGCTTGTTGATGCTATTCAATTAAATGTTTAAACAATACTTTATATGCCTCTATGGAAAAAACATGTTTTTGCTTGTGATTATATACAACTTGCACTCAGGAGGACTTTAGTGACTTAACCCTCAGAGTATAAGTTGTCTGATGCTCTGGATAAAATTCGCTAGTTTTGTCCACTTTATTTCTTGGCTCCATTCTCTCAGGTCCCACCACCTCTAGAGCAGCGACACATTCCACTTCCAAGTTGTCGAGTGATATTCCTGGAATGGAGGAAATGTCCTGTGCTTGTGCTGTGTGGTTTAGAAGCCACTGGCCACACAGGAGTGCTGAGCAGCCTGGCTGGGGAACCAAATGTCTCATGAACTGTAAACAGCAAAGCTCAGGAGCTTATATGCCCCTTGTGTAGCAGCCTGGGCTTGCTTGTTTGTTTGTCTTAACCTTTGATATAAGGCCCTGTAACTTATTATGTAGCCCAGGTTGACCTCAGACTCACAATAGTGTTGCCTCAGCCTCCTGAGTGCTGGGATGACAGGAGTGAGTCGCCGCCTGACTTCGCCAGCTTGTTCCACCTGAGCATCTAGCAAGCATTCCCGAGTAACGTAATGGTGATTTTTTCTTCTTAAAGACCATTGAAAGCAACCCCAGCATGCCATTTTGCTGCCCTTCGCTCCACTGTTGGGAAAGTAACCCAGGCTTATCATTCAGTAAGGAGCTAGTGGCTCAGGCTCTCTCCTGGGGTCAGGCTAATAACCTCACACCTCCACCAGCACTCTCGCCTTGCAGCATTCATGAGGGCTCTTCCTCTCTCTCAGTGGAAGAACCTATCCTTTTTAGATAATAATAACATTTCAAACATCTAATTTTTGCACAGCCAAGAGCAACATGGGAACTAGGAAATTCCATCGGCGAGCCAAACAACTTCTTGGCAGAGGCGGCGGTGGCGGCTCTCTGTTTCCTAGCTCGTCTTCTTGGTTCTTAGCATGGGTTTTAATAAGCGGTCCTCTGGATGGGTGGTTTAGGATAAGGACAGCCCCGTTCTGTGTCTCAGAAGGGATGAGGCTAAACACCATAGCAGAAGTTTGTCCTTGAAGTGCCAAGCACCCCGGGCAGGTGTCCTTAGAAGAAAATACGTTATGGAAGAACATGCTATGTGCAGTTATGTCTTAGACCTGTAAATCTAAAAACTGTGAACATAAAAGGGAGAGCATGTCTCTCAGGGGGAGAGCCCTTGTCCTGCCACTCAAGGTCCTGTGTTCCAGTCCCAGCACTGCAAACACAGAACCCCTCAGGCTTTAGGACTCTATGAAAGAAGTGATGCTGTGTGAGAAAAAAAGAAAGAAAAAAAGAGACCATGGGTTCAGAGAAAAGAAAAGAACACCTCCATTTCCCAGAAATTTGTACTTCTGTTGTGTTCATTAGTTGCAAACAGTGTCACCTTGTCCAGGCCATTTCTCTTCATCTTGTCCTGTTTCTCAGCAGTGCAGATAGTCACTGCCTGCTCTTACCATTACTGTGGTCAGGTTTCCACCTGTTTTCCTTACTGGTCAGCTTGCAGTGATCTGCCAGTTCCCTCACTTGGTCACCTAGCTCAGCCCCACTGTTCAAACTGTAGCTACTCCGAGGATCTCAGAATCTCACCTGCTCCATCGCCACTTCTTGCTACTTACCACACACCTAGACCCCAGATGATGGATAGATACTTCACAAGACCAACAAGCCATAAAGGAAAGAACTTGGTACCCTAGGATGTGTAGAAATGTCTTTAAAAGTCTCTGTGTGACCCTGAACAAGTTATTCCACCTTTCAGGGGCTCAGTTTCTACCCTGTGAACTGTCAGAACAGGGGATGTAATTGCCTTTTAAAAAAAATGTTATTTTTGTTTCTTTATCTTTTTCTTTTTCGATTGGGTCCTACCTATCCCAGGCTGGCTTCAAACGCTCTGTTCTGCGGAAGGGAACACTGAACTGCTGATCTTGCTCCCAAGTGCTGGGATTACAGGCAAGGTTCACCATGATTCGCTCACTGTATCCGCTCGGCCTCTCTGCCCTGTTCCTCTCCCTTCTCTGGCCCACCCCCCACCCCTCCAGTATACAGCCCAGCCTGCCCCGGAACTCCCTGTGTACTCAAAATGGCCTTCAAGTTGCAATCTTCTTGCCTCTGCTCTCCCTAGTGCTGGTAAGGGGCGTGTCCCAGGACACCCGGCTGATCCCCAGCTGTTTTAAGGTGTGTCTGTTCAAAGCAGTTTAAAGGCAAGCCCAGGGGGCGAGCGGGCCCGCGGTGCAGCTGTGCTGTTGGTACCGCAGGTGAGGCAGGGGACCGCTTCCCGCCCAAATGGAGGTGCTCTTCTGAGCATGGAAGAGAACGCTACCAATACATGTGCTGGCTTTTGAGGCTAAGAGGAAACAGAGACAGAGCCTTCACCTATGACCCTCACTACAGGATTAGTGTGAGACAGCCTGAGTCACCCCAGACAGCCCTACTCAGGCTTGGGGCTGTTTTGTAACGCTCCTCTTGGGACCTCGGGCTGTGGTCCGCTCCGTCTCCCTGCAGTACTCCCAGAAACCTGAAGGTGGCATGCCATTTCCAACAGTTACGTTCGAACCTCATGGGGACCTTTGGCTCCCGCGGCGTACTTGAGTGGCTTTTGACCCGCCCAGGATGGTTGTCCTGATACTTGGTATAAGTGCTGCATGGCAAAGGGAACTGGGCCAGGGTGCGGGGTGTAGCACCACGCACTGTCTGCAGGGGGCATGCATGGCGCAGACATCTCCACGTAGGCGCGTCTGCCCCCGAGCCGCAGCTGCCCACCGGGAGGGGCTCCACTCCGCCGCTGTCCTTCAGGAGCACACTGGCAGTTTGCCCTTCCATGAGGCCACAGTCTGGAGGATCCCTGATGGCCTGTGGAGACAAGAAACGTCTTAGTTGACTGGGGATTTCCTAGAATATAGACGTGAATGGCAAAGACAGACGTTTGCAACGAACAAAAACAGTACCCTCCGCACCAAAAATACTTTCCGAGCTATGTCAGCCAAACGTAAACATTACCCCCGATCCCCACTGATAAACGCTCACTTCCCTGCTTCTTCCATAGGAAGGCTGTGGAGTGAGATAAAGCCGGTGGTGCTACCAAGGACAAACATCTCAGCATCCAATAAACTTGAGAATGTTTCTCTTTTTGTTTGCAAGGCTGGTTGCTATTTCCTTCGTGCCTCGCGTTTATTGACGCGCCGGCTCCTCTGGTGTCCAGCAGCCGTTTCCACACCGAAGTGATGGGCCTTGCATCTCTGCCAAGCGGAGTCGGAGCGAGAGATAACAGCCAGCTACAACAATGGCCTTCCTCAGACCCTCGCCAAGAAAGCCCCTGGCACCACGGCCTGGGAATCCCTTATCGGCGTATGCCCTGGAAGGCTCCGAGGTTCTGGAAGCAGAGTGGTGGCTTGCCAGACAGTGATAACAGGCGGGTGCCACCAAGAGCCAGACAGCCGACAGCCACTGGACATCAACGCCCCCCTGGCAGACAAGGAAAAGGAAAAGGAGATAGTGTAGCCAATTCACGCAGGGTTTCCTGGTTGCTGGGGCCACACTGTCAACACAGTTGGATGCCCTTATGCTAGCCAGAAGGACTAAGTTTATTTCTGGATCCTGTAAGGAAGTTAGTTAATGCCTGCAGTTCATCTTGAGGGGAGAATGTATTTTTCTGTTGCTCGTAGAAAAGGCACATGAGCCGGGCTTGATGGTGCAGGCCATTAATCTAAGCACTCGGAAGGAAGGGGCAGAGGCATGCTTAGTCACATAGTGAGTTTCAGGCCAGTGAGGGCTACAGGTGAGGCCCTGTCTCAGAGAGAGAGAGAGAGAGAGAGAGAGAGAGAGAGAGAGAGGGAGAGAACATGATTGTATAACAGGTGTGAAGATTTTTCTATTTTTTGTTTTTAAAATAAACTTTATTGTCAATAACAATTAAATAAATTTAAAAAATCACAAATAAAAGTCTGTGGACTTAGCAAATTTACACAGTTAGAGTTGATGTTCAGAACTGAGCTGAAGCAGTGAAGTTTCACGTTAAATTTTACACTTTCGGTATGGAATACAATTTATTCGCTTATCCACTTAAAAATTTTTTTTTATGTTTGAGAATTTCAGGCACGCATTAATCAGACCCACCCCTCCTCTGCATCCCCCCCCCCCAGTTTCTTCCCCTCCTTTCCCTTCCAACTTCTTGGGCTTTTTTTCTTCTAAACCCACTGAGACCACGTAGGGCTGCCTGTATGTGCATGGGTGCAGGACAGTCAGCTGGAGCATAGAGGTTGCATCCCTAAAGTAAACTTACTCTTCTTCTCCCATAGCTTTTCTGACAAGGGCGGGATTTCATGACTCCCTCTGGCTTCCATGCTAGGACTTTGGCCGGCTTGATCATGTACGGGTCTTATGAATGCCGTCCCAGCCACTGTGAGTTCATGTGTGCAGCAGCTCTGCATGGCCAGCAGATGCTGTTTCGCTGCAGGCTATGAAGGTTTCAGTTCTAAATGTGGTTATATCAAAACCCCTCCCCCTAGGGCTCAGGGGTCATCATGAAAGAGGGAGTAGAAAGAGCAAGAAGTAGTGGGTATCTGCTTTTCTTTTTTTTTTTTTTTCTTTTGTGACAATGTCTCCTGTAAGCCAGGCTTTTCCTCGCTTTCAGGTGAGGCTGACTTAATCACCTAACCTTCCTGTATCCAACTCCAAAGTGTTGGGATTATAGGCGTGTGTCACCAAGTCCAGCAAAGGTGAGGCTTTGGCAGTCATATAAAACCTTCGTTGGCATGACTGACAGACCCTTCATTCTCACAGAATGGAATGGACTCGATCACTCAAAGACAGGAGGCCAGTCAAGTATTTTGACATGCCTAAAGAACATTTCAATTAACACTGACTGTTGACAAAATTCACTGCTTAGTGGGTATGTGGATCTCGAAGTGTCCTCCAAAAGGCCATGTCCTTGGTCCTCAGTGTGGTGCTATTGGAAGATCATGGAACCTTTAAGTGGCGGAGGCTGCTGGGGTGGGGATTTTAGCTCCTTAGCTCTTTGAACATGATTGTGGGAACTTTGTCTTTTGCCTTTCTTCCTTTGTTTTCCTCTGCTGTCCCACACAGCACCCTCACTAGAGTCTTAAAGGCAACAGGTGCACCTGATCATAGATAGAAACCTCCAGAATTAGGAGCCAAAGCAAACGGCTGCTCCTCATAAGCAGGTCATCCCAGGCGTGAAGACCCAGGCACTGGCACAGAGCTGGAACAAGGACTGATGGGATACCGATGGGAAACCCAGGCACCTTCAACTCAAGTCCTTCAACACGCAGGTAGGCATCCTCTTTGAGAGTGTTATTTCTCACCAGACCCACAGAGAATACTCCTCATGGTCTCAGAGTTTCATGGAATCATAACTGAGGTTTCGATAAAGGAATGAGTATAAAACTAGCTCCTTACTGTTGCACAAATCTCGTCACCGTTCAGGTGTCCCATAAATCCTGAATGGCAGAGTCAACGCTATTCACAGGGCTCAATTTGAGCACAGGGGGGGGGGGTAAGCTTGTTCTTAGCAATGACTCAGAGAAACCTCCTAGCCTGCTGAGTTGTTCTAACCAAGAGCCGCACCTAGTTTTTGCATACTGTTGAGTCATCGTAAAAGTGCCTACTTAACATGAGGAAACTTAATTACATTACTTAAACACCCTGGACTGACACCATGCCGCCCTCCTCAGTTACTGTGATACAGCTTCATCTTCTGGAGTATCCATTAGGCATCTGTCATGATGCTCTGTCACCCACCCATCCAAGGGCAGAGTGTTCCTCCCCCATGAGTTAGAGCACTCCTTCCTGGTGCTTGATATGTGGGTAGGTTGAGTTTTTTATGTTAGATACTTCAGTCCTCTGAAGAGAAAGGTCTCATCAAAACACAGGGCTTGCCTGCAGGGAGCCAACCGTGCTAGTTTTGTTTTTGTTTTGTTTTGTTTCCAGCAAGTTTTTGTAAATTAAGGAGAGGTTCCATTGCTCAGGCTGGGACAAGGGCTGCCCAATTTGACAGTACCATATTGACATTGGTCTCTTGGCTGAACCCCAATTGTGATTAAGCGTCTGAACTCCTGAGCCAGGCTCTTGCAGTGAGCAGTTTATTAACCTGTATGTAGACAACCCATGAACCCCCGAGATCAGCAAGACATGAACTTAACTCGCTTGTAATGGAGGGGGAGGTGCCAGTTACAGAGTCTAGAATGTAATCATGAATTTTAATTTTGTTAACATCCTTCCTTTGGGCTGGACTTCTGGAGGAGATGGGGGGAAGTGATGTGGTCATTTAGGGAACAACGAGGACACAACTCTATCCCCTGGACAGGCACCTCTGCTGTGAATCCCATGTCTTGAGGACACTCTGTGCCTCTGTTCTAGCTCACCACCCAGCTTCCTTTTGCCTGAAATCTATCTGGTATTTAGACAAGTGTGTGTGTGTGTGTGTGTGTGTGTGTGTGTGTGTGTGTGTGGCGGGGCAAGTGCCGTGGCATACATGTGGATGTTAAAAAACAACTTTTAGAAGTCAGTTCCCTCCTTTCATCAGAGGAAAGCCAGGGATTGAACTTGGGTCACTGGGCTCGGCAGCCAGTGCCCTAACCCTCTTATGTTGCACAAGACTCTAAGTCCCCTGGAGATTATTACGGCATGCAAGATGTGTGCCAGCTCTATGCAAGCTCTATGCCAGGATGCAGGCCTCAAGCATCCGTGGAATGTGGGTGTCACGGGGTACTGGAAGATCTCATGTGGAAGTGAAGAGAGGACTACATTCACACATATGGCTTCATAACAGAAGGGTCTAACTGAGGACCAGCCAGACAGAAGGGTCCGGGAGTGAGCTTTCATTCTTCCCCCATGTCACCCTCCCAGGACATCTCTGTGTTCACCAGCCAGGAAGGCCCTGATGTCCAGAGGTTTGTTTGTTTGTTTATTTGTTTGTTTTTTCCACTGCTGTTTTCACTATGCTAATATGGCTGATTAAGTTATTGGCCATATGACTGGAGTCAGCCTATGACCCCCAACTTGTCCATTCATGGATTCCTCTACAGACCACCAGCCCCATTCCAACCTTCTATTCTTTCTGGTACCCAGTCTCATCCGCATGCTATAAAGAGATGTTAACATAACGAAGACACCTCACCATTCAAGTTTTGATACAGCGGTTTGTAAGGTTCTGTACCAGGCCCTGGGAATAAAGCGATAAACAATTTACAGTTGAGGATGGCCCGTGACTTAGAACTGATCTTAGGCTCTCATTCAAGGCTCTTGGCCTTCCCTGGCTGACTTGGTGAACAGCACAGCCTCTGTAGGACATCCTGCTGTCACCTGACTCAGCAAGTCCAAAGTCATGGTTGGCTCTGCCCTCCCCGTTAGCTTGTCTTAAGTTCTCCCAGGTAGTTGCTGTCCACTGTCTCCCTGGGTATCACAGCTTCACATCTGAAAGTCATCCCTGTCCCTCTCCCTATGGTGGATCGAATTATTTGGATCACCTTCTAGCGTTTGTGAATGTAGGCCCCCGATAACAAGTGTTAGAAATCCCAAAGCAAACGAAACAGTCAAAGTCTTAAATTCTGTATCCTTTTCATCCGTTCTTCCACAGATTCTCTTGTGTCCCATCTGGTTAAAATTTTCTAGGCTAGAGATGGGCGTGATGGTTCACACCTGTGATCCTAAGGCCACGAGGGGGCTTGGGAAAGGGAACTGCAATGAGTTCCAGGCCAGCCTGGGCTACATAGTAAATTCCCAGCCAGCCTAGGCTGCCCAATAATGAGTAATTATCCGGCTCAAATAATGAGTAAATCATTGGGCAGATAAATATAAAAATAAAAGAATTTGTAGTCTAGATTATATAGCTTCTCCACAGTTTGTATGAGGCTATTTCCTAATAAATACGTCACAATGAAATATCAGAAGTTAGAAACGCATCTAACGCGCCTGACCTACTAACAATCTAGTTTAATTCTACAGTGTGCTACTACAGTGTCTGTTGTCCTTCTGGTCGCTGGCTGGGAGCTGAGGCTCATTGCCAATGCCTGCATTGTAGGAGAGGTACAGTCACAGTCCTTTTGATAGAGTGGGGTAGGGGAAAGAAAGATCCGCATCCAAAATTTGAAATACAATCTCCACCGAATGCTTATCACAAAGCCAAAAGATAAGTCTGACCATTATTAGTCAGGCACCATCTGTAGTTGAATTACAAACGTGACGTTAGTCATTCTCAGCCAGCTGGCACCAAAGTTCACCAGAACCATTTTGAGCAAACCCAGTTTCCTCGTCCCAAAACAAACTGCCACTGAGTTATCTTGCAAAGCAGGTTTTTGGATTTCAGTCTGAGAGATCTGGTGCTTAGAGTAAAAGTGGCCATGTGATATTTGGTGGACAGCGGGTGACTGTGGGTCACAGAGAAACCGATCTTCCTTCCTTCCTTCATTGAATCTACCTATTTCTCAAAGAGAAACTTCCTGGCCTGCTTCTACACGGCATGCATCCATTCATGGTCACTCAAATGGCCCCTTCATTTATTAATTCATCCAGTAGCGCTCCTCAGGGCCAGGCACCACTGGAACACCTGGATTGAATAATGTTTAATAAAAATAGGGCTGTAACTCTTGGGAAAACTCCAGACTAGTAACTGTTTGTAACAAGCACAAAGGGAGCAGATATGCAAGGAGATATCATATCCTGGACTTAGCAACTGGAAAGGATTATTCCAGCTAGGCTTGTTAGTGATGTACACCCCCTTTGAGCATGCAGTGGCTCCCTACTCCTTGCTAGATACAAATCTGCCTTAATTGTGCCTGGTCCAAGGGAGGAGCTACTGTGTATAGGTGGGAGAAGACTAGGGGAGAAGGCTACCCCATCTCATGCCGGTGTGGTAAAGGCTTTCCAGGTGTGGCCTTTAGGGAAGCAGCTCTCACTTCCTCCATAACCCCTTGCCTCGGGTCTGTAAGGAACACCAATGGTTCCCCAGAGTAAACTTTGGTGGGGTCATGTCTCAGTTTGTCATTGGGACCTCAGGAAGGAGGGGTTGATCTTGTTCCCATCTCTCCAAGGCAAGGAGTTTTAGTAACACTCTGGCTCATACGGCCTGTTTTTGTATGGGTTTCTAACCACCCAAGGGGTGTCTGCACATCTAATCTCATCCCCACTTCAAAGCTGAAGACAAACATGAGTCACTGTCTTTAACCTGTGGCACGAGAGCAGAGCCTGCAGAACATGGCCTCAGGATTGACATGTCAAAGAAGCCAGTTGGCAGAAGACTAGAATCTGGTCCCTACCTGAGCAACTTGTAGCAAACAGAGCATGTGCAAGAAAAACATTCAACAAATAAACAAGAGAGGCGGATGCTTAGTTGATGACCTATAAGGGGTCATGACCCTTGTGGCCCAGCACTTTTGGGCACATGTTTCCCCTCATTCATTTCTATTCTCAGAAGCACTCTTCCTTTCTTAATAAGTGTCTCTATTTCTGTTTGAACCATGTGATCCTGGTGTAACCCTTTGTCCTGGGACACAAGAACCTTAGTCCTTCTGGCTAGCATAAGGGCATCCAACTGTGTTGACAGTGTGGCCCCAGCAACCAGGAAACCCTGTGTGAATTGGCTACACTATCTCCTTTTCCTTTTCCTTGTCTGCCAGGGGGGGCGTTGATGTCCAGTGGCCGTCGGCTGTCTGGCTCTGAATAAAGCTCTTCTTACTGCCTTCCTTTCTGTGGCTTACGTGGCAGGCAGGTGATGCCAAGATCCTCTGTCCTGCCAACTGGGATATGAGCTGAGGCAAAGAAATGTACATGGCCACCCCTTCTTAAAACTGAGAGGCAGTTGTGGGAGGGGTTTTCCTTCGAGGACCGCATGGATCCCCTGTGGCCTAGGAGTCTCACTGAGGACCTGTGCCACCAAGTACAGGCAGAGACCAGCCAAGACGGAGACACTCATGTGGTTGCTCAGAGTCCTTAAAGTGGCTAGGTCCCCTGAGGACTACCACATCCCCACACTTGCCCTCATTTTAGGCATGCATCCCAGCCTTCCATACCCCTTCTCAAATCAGTAGAGTGTTGTTCTCATGCCAGGCTTCCTGCTCTGTTCTTCTTTGTCCTGCCTAAAGACTATCCCTCGAACTTCTGCAAGATAACCAGGGAGAACTTTTAGAAACTCAGGCCCCGTAGACTGAGCTATTGGGCCCTGGCTTCTTGATGGTCAACAACGAAGACCTGAAGGAAAGGCCCAGCCCCTGAGGTGATCACAGACAGGACAGAAAGTACCCAGTAAAGTAGACCGACAAACAGAGACAAAGGAGAGATTTCTGGGTGTCCCCAGAGGTAGCCTTGTTCTCTCTGACTATCAACAGAAGTCAGGACTTTTTACCTTGCTAAGGTCACCGTGTCATGTATGTTCTTAGTTGTCTGTACGACATTCCATGCTAAGACAGGCTGAGCTTAAGCTGGTCTTAGAATTCCCTCAATAACTGACTAGCAAGGCTTCTGGCCCCTTTAATTTTTAAAAATTCATTTTTGCTGTGGGTATAAAGAAAAAATATATACATTGGCATACCTGCTTTAGAAAGTGTGTGCATATGTGTAAATGTAAGTGTTTGGGGACATATTAAAAGGCCGACAAGTACATAGCATATAAACAGAGCCATTCTTACCTTCTTAGGGACTAGTTATATGGTATCTTTGGGTCAATTAAATATTACGTAAAATGTTATTTGTCTTTATTAAACAACATTCACTGGGGTCATAAGATAAAGGTTTTATTAGGCTATAAAATTAAACATCAGGTATAAAGATCTTGATGGTGATTTCCTTGCAAACAATTCTATTTCATGGTTTAGTAAGCATGGGTAACATAAAATAATAGGAAATACAAGGTTTTGTCTTAATCAAAGTACCTCTAGGTAATGTAAATTATTAATTCATTTAATAGATTAATTGTTTTGGATTTTTATGAATATACTTACTGTATGAGTATTAAATGTGAGATTTTATTAAGTCTGTGGTACATGCAAAAAAAATGTGTGTGTGTGCCAGAGATTTTTATATTTAATTTCCTTTTCAGGAGAGACTGCATCTTGGCCTCATGGCTGAGAACAAGCGAAAATTACAGGAGACACAATCCTAACAAGTAGCAGCGTTCAAAAGTCGTGGTAAGTTTATTCTGTATGTAATAAGATAACTGTGTTACAGAGTCCTAAAAAGAACTGATTCGGGTGCTGGGGAGTTGGCTTAGCCGACAAGTACCCGTGTTGCTCTTTCAGGGGCCCCAGGTTTGGATCCCAGCCCCTACACTGCAGCCCCCAACCTTCTGAAATTCCAGTTTCAGAGGACCTGACGCCCTCTTCTGGCCTCTGTGGGTACAGCATGCACACAACACAGACAAATGTAGTCAAGAGGCCCATTACTCATAAGATAAAAATAATTAAATCTAGCTGGGCATGGTGGCACATGCCTGTAATCCCAGCACTCTGGGGAGGCAGAGGCAGGCAGATCTCTGTGAGTCTGAGGCCAGCCAGGTCTACAAAGTTGAATCCAGGACAGCCAAGACTATACAAAGAAACCGTGTCTTAGGAGAGTGTGTGGTGGGGGGTGGGGCGTGGAGTAAATTTAAAGTTAAAAATGATATCCTACATTTTCAAGATAAATTTTAGCTTATTATAATAGTATTAAAACACAAAACTATCAGTTGTGACTTGTGTTTTCCTCTTTCAGAGGTTTGTAATCTTCATTTAAAGAGGGAAAAGAAATAAGTGTTTAAAACCCAGCTGTTGGTTCTTGCACAACCTGATTGAAGGCGCTTCCAGGTCAGGCTCCATGTCTTAAAGATCAGAGGTCTTCCTCCTTTATCTGTAGTAAGAAGCATGTCTTAGGGCCAGAAAGATAGCTCAGCAGTTAAGAGGGGACTGCGGTAATGCTCAGGCACAGGAAAAACTGCGGGCTGGAGGGCAGGCGTGACGTAACGGGCCGGGCGGAATGAATTCTGAGACTGTTTTGGAAATGAGGTAGGAGAGAGAGTAGTTATAGATGTGAGGAAAACAGGTGGTGGGCTGTGTACCTATCACCTAAACTCAAGTTTTTTTTTGTTTGTTTGTTTGTTTTTGTTTTTTTGCTTTTTAATGGTGAACGCAATGTGTTTAACTGAATGAAGAGGCCCCAGTTGTTAGCCAGCAGCAGCAGGAGGAGGGCTCCTGGCAATGATGGAAGCAGTTTTGGAGGAGTCCCCAACCTTACTTAGTCCATCACCTCACTGACACTGCATGCATGAGGGAGAGGGGAGGGAACCGAGCAGAGGCCTTGACTGAGAACTGCGCAGCCTCCTCTCCTGAGTTTTGTGCAGGCGTTTTGCCGCACATCTTGGACTGACAGACTCCTGATTGGTCCTTACTCTTTTCCTCATTTGCATACAGATGCCCAGGTACTCAATGTCTCCGTAAATAAACCCTGTACCAGCCTCTCTATCGTGGGACTAACATCGAAGGAAGATTGCCCCATATCCTGTCTAGGGGTCTGTTTGTTTGTTTGTTTTTCCCCTCGGTGACCTACGATTCCTGCCCTCTGAGAGGAGCTGCTTGTGCCACTCTGGTCAGCTGTCTGCTTGCTTTCTGCAGAGCTGTTCTTAGAGCATTTGGGTGCCTTGAGGCCTGCGGAGGGCTTGGAACTATAACATTCACAATTTCCATCACTTGGCATCCCACTGCCGCTGAATGTTCCAGTCTCAGTTTTCTGCTCGAGTCGTCACTCCCTTTCCCAGTGTGGTGACCTTTAATTTCCTTTTGAATTGTTAATTGAAGTCTTCAGTTTGTCCACCCTCCCTGTCTGCCCGCTTCATTCTTGGAGGAGGGGGCAAGACAGGACCCCTGCATTGTCTCATAGCACTGCTTGGACAATGTGGACAAAGGACGCGTACATATATCTATGTGTGTCCTTCCTGTGATAATAGTTTACCATCTCTACATCTGTATTCATGTTCACATTTTTCTTCTTCCTTTTATTCTCCTTTGTTTTTTTTTTTAAGAGACAGGCTCTCACTGTCTAGCTCAGGTTAGTCTCAAGCTCAAACGTATGACTCTCCTTCTCCTCTTGAATACTGAAATTACAGGTGCACACGCCACCCCCTGCCATACTAACATCGTATCTGTAGCTACATTTTATCCTGTGTTTTGTGACCTTTTCCTGAGGAGGCACAAACAGGTGTTTCCTCGCCCCAGACAGGGCGCTAATGACAGACCGGAGAACAGAGTCAAGTCTGACTTGACCAACCAGTGAGTTTACTGGGGCTATTTACAGGAGTACGGGTGGGCCAAAGGCAGCTTGCATCGCCTCAGTGTGGGTGACAACTCGTAAAACCACATCCCTGGAGTGCCATGAGCAACTTCCAGGCAGCACGGGGCCTGAGAATCTCAACCTGAGCAATCACTTACGGCCCTTATATCCTTGGGGAGCATCCTTGTGACTCCTGTAAGTCTCAGGAGCTTCCTGAACCTTGTAGACTTTGCTTCATGAGTCTCATGAGCTTCCATCTTCCTCTGGGAAGGGGAGTTTCAATTCAGAGGACAGAGCCACACAATATACCTCCACTGGTTTCTATTTAAATAGGATAAAATTGTCAGAAATTGGGAGAAAGTTTTATAGCCTGAGTGTGAAATGGAGCTGAGTGGAGCTCATTATGTCACTCCCTTCATATAGGAACTCTGTGATGAGATTACTTGATGAGAACACTCTGAACAAATTTCAAATATCCGTAATTGTTAACTATGGTCCATGATGTGTGTACATTAGGTTTCCAAACTTATCCATCTTATAAGATTGGACCCTTCAGCCAACATTTTCCCATTCTTCTTTCTCATACTCTTTTCTTCTACCACCCTGAAAAAAAAAATCTTTGATTCTCTGCCATTTTTCGCTGCCACAATGAGGATTATTTTTAGTCTTCTCTTTTTTGTATTTTAGCCTTTCTAGATAAAGGGTAGCCATCTCTCTGCATGGGTTTTTGCTTTGCTTCTTTTTCTCCCCCATTTGTACATCCTTTCTGGGAAGTGTCTGTTGTTTCCGTTTTCATGTTCAGCATGTGCTATCCCACTGAACTGAACAGTGAGATTTCCCTAAAGATATAAATGCCTTGTCCACTGACTCACACAATTTCGCCAAATTCTACTTAACAACAGTAAGCTGCGTAAGCATAAGATAGACGTCTCGATGAGCTTTGGCAAATTCACTATTGAAACCGCATTCATCACAGTCCAGGTAGGAATATTTGCACCAGCCTCTTGAGGAGCAGTTTCTTTGGAAACAGTTTTTTTTGTTTTGTTTTGTTTTGTTTTTTAATTCTGAAGAGGCTGTTTTTCCAGTTCTCTCTTGTGGTGAGTATATTAGGTAGGGTTCTGTAGCAGAGATTGCTAGAAAGCATTCATGTACACACACACACACACACACACACACACACACACACACAGTGGCTTACAGCCTATAGAGTGACACAGGGCAGTTTAACAATGGCTGCTCCATGCTGGAGAGACCAAGAACCCTGTAGCTGCTTAGTCCTGAGGCTGGGATGATGCAGCAGTCCCAGGTCTGGTGCTGAGGGC
Source organism: Meriones unguiculatus (assembly GCF_030254825.1). Classification (NCBI taxonomy): domain Eukaryota; kingdom Metazoa; phylum Chordata; class Mammalia; order Rodentia; family Muridae; genus Meriones; species Meriones unguiculatus. The sequence continues at coordinate 53,952,861 of NC_083366.1, read as the reverse complement.
CTGGAAGCTCCTACAGTGCCTGCCACAGGCCAGCGCACACTAGAGGGCAGAAGAAACTGAAGTCTGCTGTCACCAGGGAGTGGTGATTAGAAAGTGCAGAAAGAATACACATACCAGCGAGAAGCAAAAGCAGGCACGAGGCACTGATCAGGGGCCTCTCTGTCAGGGCCACCTACTAGAAGGCCAATGATGCTAGGAGACCGTCTTCGTTCCTCCATTAACCCTCCCTAGAAATATCTCCCCAGGCTTCCCAGGAGACTTGTCTCTCAGCTGATTCCAGATCATATCAAGCTGACAGTCAAGATTAGCCGCACACTAAATGATTTTCATATTCCTTTTAGAAAAAAGCCAGGAAAAAGAGAGCAAAGCAATTGTTTTCTATATTATCTTTTAGAAACCTTGTTAGTTTGGGTGTACGTATTAAGTCCAGTAATCATTCAGAAAAGTAGGATTCAAAGGTCATTTTTCCCCCGTTTTCAGCTGTTCAAATACCATTGGCTGAAAATGTTTTCTCTTCACTCCAGATGAACTCGCTTTGTAACTGTCAAAAACTGGCCTTTGCTGGGGACTTGTAAGATGGCTCAGTGGTTTAGAGCACTGGCAGCTCTTTCCAGCACCCACAGCAGCTGAGGTCCCAGAGGCCACACAGTAGGAAGAGAGAACCAATAATCACAAGTTGTCTTCTGACCTCCATTCTTATGCCATGGCATATCCACGTGCACGCGCGCACGCGCGCGCGCACACACACACACACACACACACACACACACACAGACACACACAAATGTAACAAAATGTAAGGAAAAACAAAAACAAAACTAATTATTTTTGGCTCTTCTATACAGTTTGGGGTTGGCTTGCACAAAGCCCCGGTTTAATCCCTAGCACCGAACAATATTAGCATTGGCCTCACTGACTTCACAAAGCAAAAGAAAATGTAAGAAGGCTACAGGGATCTCTTCAGGCTGCTGTTCATGCTGAAGGTTAAGCCAGAGAGGATGGTTTCCTAGAGTAACTCTGAAAGCCTGGCATGTTTCTCCTATTTAAAATTTCTCATCTGTTTATTTGAAAACAAAATTAGACAGATATAAGCAGAAGGATGAAAATTTAAATGTAAGACTATTCAAAAACAAGCACAAAACAAAACACAGCTCAATGTAGAGGGAAGAGAAAGAACCACGGGAAGGGACCAAGGAAAGGAGAAACCACTGCCCCTGAATGGAAAAAAAAAAATACATAAAAGTTTAGGTGAACACAGGAAGGGAAATGACAAATAAAAATCGTTTCTCTAATTTATATTTAAAAAAAAAAACTACAGAGAAGTGAAAATCTTGCTAGGTTGGCTCTGCAGCCCAGTCAGTTGGAGAGCTTGCCCAGAGCACATACAACTGAACACGCCTGTAATCCCAGCACGCAGAGGACAGAGGGAAGAGGATCCAGAGTTCAAAGTCATCCTCAGTTGCAGAGTGAATTTGAGGCTGGCCTGGCCTATATAGGATTCTGTCTCCACAAACAAACACAACCCCTCCAAATCCTGCCCAGCGTGTAGTCTAAAGGAGGGACGGGGGTGACGGGAGCACGAGCTGCTTAGATCCCTGGGGCTGGCGGCTTCTGTTGTCCCTTCGGCTCCTGCGCTAGGTCAGTCCTGAATAAGAGTCTGTTCCCCACCACAGCCTCAAATGCCTCCTAACGAACTCACGCTTTTCCTTCAGAACACGAAGAGGTCCCTCCTCCAGGCAGGCCACATAGACCTTCTTGCCTTGTTTCCCCTGCCTCTTCATGGGGGAAGCAATTAGTTCTTATTCGTCACCAAACAAACAAGCATCTGGAAGGTAGGCGTCACCTCAGGAGCCATTAATAAGCACTGCAGAGTGACTAAAGCAATGCCACATGCATGAGTGCTTCAACCTAAGGTCTATTTGAAGTGTTTTTATGCCTTAAATAATTAGCACTATTACCCTATCGTATGGGGCCAGCCTGGAGTAACACAACCACGGTCTTCCCAACGCTTCAGCCTCAGTGAGTCAGCCACTTTAAGGACTGGGTGTTGGGGTGTTAGCCCACAGGTGCCATGTCATGGATGTGACTTTTGACTCCTCTCTTCCTATTTTATCTTGATTTACGACTTCGGGGATGGTCAGTGTTTGCTCTTACAGGTCACCAAAGAAGCTGGTCACGGCACGGGGCTCCCGGTCCTCAAGGCAGTCATGTCCTGCATTCTCCCTTGTTCTGCCCCCTTGTTAGTGGTCGATTGACCTTGTTAGAAACTACGCATCAGACGTTTGGACATTAGGCTTTCATTTTCCAGGACTCCGCCTGTTTTTATGCTATTCTTGTGTGCTTTATTTATTGATTTTTTTCCTTGCTCTCCCAACCAAGAGGCTATGGTTTCTTTCTTGGGTGAGAGTGTTTTGTTTTTGTTTTGTTTTTTTTTTTCCTGCTTTATGTAAGCATTCTTCACAAGACTAGAATGCCTTGAGCCTCAGAACTGCTTTAAATGTGTGACTCTCTGAAAAAAAATATAACCTGGTAATAGACAAAAACTGTCTCTATTAGAGCCTTCGTTATGCTGTGGGGAGCCTGACTCTAGTGCCTCCTAAATTTGGGACCTATTTGTTAGAGGGAACTTTCAAAAACTGCGGTAAGGTTGATCTTGTTCCCCGTTTTTAATGTTCAGCCAGTGGCACTGAGCACATTCATACCTCTGTATGACTGTCACCACCCTCTGTTCTCTGAACGCTTTCATCTTGAAAAGCTCTTTCATCTTCCCCTTAATTCCACTTTCCCACACAACCCAGGACTGAGGACAAGCCCAGGGCCTTACATTTGTGGGGCAAATGTACTCTACCATTGAACCAAATCCTCAAACCCTAATTCTACTTCTTAATTCTACCCCTCTCTCCCCAGCTCCGAAGCCATCATTCTGCTTTCTGTTAACAGCTCTGTGGATCTGTTGATCTTCATAAACATGGGGCCATGCGGAGTTTGCATTCCTGAGAGCCGATGGAATGCTGTCCTTATAATCCGAACAGAGTTCACCCATGGAATCATCAGGCCTGTGGGAGGGTTGTTTCATGACTACTGAAGTTTCTGTCTTGAAATTTGGTGGATTTATAGTTTCATCGGTTAAGAAGACCATTTTTCCCCTAGAAGTGTTTTCTGTTTCAGTGACTGTATTGAATGTACTGCCGTCTAGCTAGGTACAGACCTTTCGTAACTTTAGTAAGCCTTCTGGCTATTTTTAGAAACTGAGAAAAACATTAGGGAGCTTGCTCTTATGTATTTGTCCAGCAAACTCAGTATTCTCCAACTCTTGCATTGGTCCAAAGATCCTGGTTCGGAAGAGATCCCTCCCCAAAGAGGGATATAAAAACTAGGCATCGGCCATGAGGTGGCACAGGCCTTTCTGTAATCCCAGCACTTGGTGGGTAAGGCTGAAGGGCCCAGCCTGAGCTACGAAGTGGGACCTGCTTACCCCACCCACCCTCAAATACAGAAGCGTGAACAGTGGCAGAGGGAGCCATGGAAGCAAGGCAGGGTCCAGCTCCAGGGAGTTGAACTGGATCAGGCTGTCACACACAGCCCTCTCCTGGGTTATTGAAAATGGCCAGCACCTCAGCAGGCGGGTGTCTTGTCTGTCCATCCTGATGATCCAGCTGTAGAGCACCCAGGCCAAGGTAACCAGGATCCAGAGAGCATTTCCCCAGTGGGCAGCGTTGACCTATCCTCTGATGCCTGCTCAGGACATTACTGGTAGATACCTATTTCCTGCTGTTTAATGTTAGAGACAAGAAGCCAGGCCGTGGTGGCGCACGCCTATAATCCTGGCAGAGGCAGAGGCAGAGGCAGGCAGAATTCTATGAGTTTGAGGCCAGCCTGCTCTACCAAAGTGAGTTCTAGGACAGCCAAGGCTACACAGAGAAACTCTGTCTTGAAAAACAAAAATAAAAATGTTAGAGTGTTAGACATACATGTAATCCCATCATTCCTTGGAAGACAGGACTGGGCTACATAGGATATTTAAGGTCATCATAGCTACATGAGACTTGTCTCAGAAAAACAGCAAAAGATGAGTGTTAAATCAGTGGATAATCCCAAACATGAGGATTGGAGTTAAAATCCTCAGGAAAGGCATGGTAGCCTCCTGTAATCCTAGTCCATGAGAGGCAGAGACAGGCCATTCAAAATTGCTTGGTGGTTAGCTCCAGGTTCAGTGAGAGACCCTGCTTCAATGCATAAAGTGAAGAGAGACACTTGAACTTTATCTTTGATCTACAAACACACACACACACACACACCATATACTCACACACCACACACACTCACACATAGGAACAAGTAGTACCAACACAAGCTTTAACTAAGGAAAATCAAGGAAAAGTGAGAGAAACTTGTAAGAGTTGCAGGGGTTCAAAGATGTAGAGAGAATCTCTTGCGTACTGAATGGAAGCACCACCTGTCAACAAAAAAGCTGATGGCCAGTTAGCTGAAGCAGGAAATAGGAGGTGAGGGATCCAGCTGAAAGAGAGGAACTCTGGGATAGAGTCAGGGGAGATTCATCCTAGACTCTGAGGAAGACAGACACTTGAAACTAAGGAGAGGTAACCAGCCATGTGGCACACAGAGACTAGAATAAACAGGTAAAATAAGTTGTGAGCTAGTCAGGGAGTGAGGCCATAAGCCTAGGCATTTATTCATAAATAATAAAATCTCAGAGTCATTATTTCAGGAACGGGGGAGCGAAAGGGATAGCCCACAGTTACATTAAGAAAAGGAAAACCCTTTTAGAGGCTTGTCTGGGAGCCTTTTAGAGGACTTCTAAATTACCTTGGACAAAGACCGAGGTACTTTCTGTTGAGACTGGTTATTCTCTGAGCATATCATGGGTTGAGTCAATAGGAGGTTTTCATCGTCTATGCATGTCCTTGTGACCCCCCTGAGCAGATGGTCTACACAGGATGTTCAGGAACTGCTCACCCAGCAGTGGCTGGACGACGTTCCTTTCTGCCTATCTCTGGCTTCTGACTTGACATCTGTTCATCTGGCTTCTGAACTTGACATCTGGGTTCACCTGGACAGTGTTGCTACTCTCCAGCCTTGCAGATGTTGCCGGCCCCACGCCCTGCAAGGCCCACGAAGTAGCAAGCAAAGGCCTCCATTGTCTCTCCTCCGTGGAATGAGGACGAGTCAGGACCAGAGGATGGGATATTGACAACCGCAAAAACTGAGCAAAACTTTCGTGTTCAGAGTTTTTATTACAGGGGCTCCATTCTGTGGGCCTGATTTATTTCCACATGTGATCTCACTCCCGGCCTTTTTCCCTCTGGGAATACCTAACCCTCCCATTGTATGCCACACAGTTACTCTTTTTGGTGTGGCCAGCCCCGTACCCTAGGTCACACTGTTCCCATCCCACCAACCAAAACCAACAGTGCCAACAGTACAAATGTGCCAACTTTGCCATTATTTAATTAATTCCAGGACATTTCCTAACCCTCAGAAAAACTTCAGTTGTGTTGGTTCACTTCTTGTTTTCTTTTGGTGACGGGGCCACATATAGCCCAGGTTGGCCTGGAATCCCCTACACAGCTGAGGATGATCCTCCTACCTCCATCTCGTGGATGTTGGGATTTCAGGTATCAAGGAATCAAACCCAGGGCTTCACAAAAGCTATGCAAGCCGCTACCAAGTACATTCCCAGTACACACACACACACACACACACACACACACACACTTCATTAGCTGCTGAGCATTTGTCTTCACTGTGCAGTTATTATAGAAGCTTCTATACACACTTAGGTTTCTGCATGGCTGAAAGGCTCCCTTCCACATTCTCTGTCTTACGTCTTATGTTTTAAGATGGATGGCTGCATTTATTTGGTTTTCCTCTCCAATCGGCCTCATCAGTACCCCCATTCCATGTTATGTGGAGGTAAGAGCAGGTATCATGTTGGGTTCCCAACCTCAGAGCAGCTTTTGCTCTCTCTGTATATGATAATTCTGCCACGGGGTTTCCTTGCAGCTGGTATTAGCAGATCCCAGGGGTTCTCACCTACTAGCTGTTGAATGCCATTGTCAGAAAAAGAGGTTGTGATTTGCTGAGTTCCTTTTCTGGATCTGGAGAGGGGAATGTGTGGGCATTGTCCTTCCTATGCTACTGTTCCCAGATGATTTTCGTTACTGACATAAACCCTGCTTCCTCATGGTGTATAAAATGCAGTTGCATCTTGCTGGATTTGGGGTACAAATCTTTTGGGAGGACTTTGCACTCATACTCCTAGGAAATACATAGTTCCTTTAACAGCGAGATCTGTCAGTTTAGGACTAGTGTAATTCTGGTCTCAACAAGATCCAGGAAGTATCTCCATCTAATTTTCCAGGAACACTGTCAGGCTGGTGTTGTTCCACTAGGGAAGCACCCACACCTCTCCCTCTCTGTGGGTAGTTGTTACTAACCCTAGTTATGATTGTTTTTGCCTGATCTTCCCACCTGTTAGAAACATATTTGGGTTTTATACTGCTTGTCAGTTTTAGTAGTTTCTGCCTTTCTAGTCATTTGTTAATTTTATCTAGACATGTAATTATCCATGGAGTTTCTTTTGTATCTCTAAGATATGTAGTGATATACTCTTTTTCTTTCAGAATTAGTAACATTAATCCATGCTATATTTTTATTTTGATCAGTCTGCCAAAAAACCTCTTAGCTCTATTTTTTTTTCTTTATTGTTTTTCTGCTTTCATTATTTTATACTTTTATTGTTACGCCTTTTTCCTTCTCCTGGCTGGGGATTAGTGTAGTTTTTTGTTTGTTTGTTTGTTTGTTTGTTTGTTTGTTTTAGAAAAGTCTTTTTAAGAAGCAACCATGAAGAGGAGGGTGGAAAGGGGCTGTTTTTGTTTATTTTACTTATATTTATCAAATTTAGGGTTTTTTTGTTTTGTTTTGTTTTTTGTTTGTTTGTTCGTTTGTTTGAAGACAGAGGCTCAGGTAACCCAAGCTGGCCTCAAATTCAACATATAGTCAAGCCTTGAACCTAATTTTCCTGCTTCTGCCTCCCAAGTACAGCAATTGCTGGCTTGCATTTCATTCCTAGTTTTGTGAGGTGCTGGGGCTTGAACCCAGGGCCTCTTGTATCCTGGACAAGCATGCTACCAACTAGACTATGTTCACAGCCTATTGTGTATCTATTTTAAATGCAGGCATTTGCAACTATAAGTTTCCTTTTAAACATCTTTCCTCTAAGATAGCACCATAAGATGCACCTCATAAAATGTCATTTTAATTTATCTTAAAGAATTACCTCATTTCCTTTATAATTTTTAGAACATAGATTATTTTGGGATCATGCTACTTAACATTTGTATAGTTTAAACTTACCAAATTCCTTCTGCTACCGATCACTAATTTCACTGTATCGTTGTAGAAGAACACACTTTGATAATTTCAATACTCTTCATTTATTGAGATTCATTTATGGTGTAATACTATTTACAGGGATAAACTTATCTGCACTTGATAAGAATGTATATTCTGTTGTTATTGGGTGGAGTATTATATTAACACCTGTTAGATCTGGCGTTTAAAGTCATTCGAATCATCTGTATAATAACTGACCTCCTGTCTCTTTGTTTTGTCCATTGATTAAGGTAGGCTGGGACTGAGGGTGGGGCTCAGAAGGGAAACTCTTTTCTAACTTGTCACAGGCCATGAGGTTCAGCTTCTGGCACCACAGCTTAATGAGTTAATGAATGTGAAAGTGGACTGTCGAGGTCTCCAGCTGCTAACCTGGGAATGTCTATTTCTTCTTCCCGCTCCGCAAGCTTCCGCTTCAGCTTTTTGTATCTCTTGTTAGATGCATACATGTTCATAATTACCACAGTTTTGACACCTTGATCCTTTTATCTCTATCCCGAAACAAGCTTTTAATTACAGTTTACTCTATCTGAAAGTAGCCTCTCTGATGCTGTTTTCTTTCATTTATTGTTTGCCTCATAAGTTTTTCATCCTTTTAGTTGCGGCCTATTTATACCTTTGAATCTAAACATTATGCTTTCATTTTCATATGTTTTTGCCAAATCTCTGCATTTCATTGAAGTATTTCTAAACTTACATCCAATGTAACTTCTAGTATGGTCAGACTGAGATATGCTGATTTCCATCATATATATATATATATATGTTTTGCGTGCTTTTTGTTCCTCTATTTCTTCTTTTATACTTTTCTTTTGTGTTAATTTCTCATCATTTCTACCTACATATTTTAGTTATTTCCTAGTTATTTCCCTGAAGATTGCTGTTCTCTTAATTTATGATACTATCATAGAGATGACTCAGCAGCTAAGTACACTCACTGCTCTTCCAGAGGTCCTGAGTTCAATTCCTAGCAAACACAGGGTGGCTCAAAACCACGTGTGATAGGATTTGATTTCCTCTTCTGGTGTGCATGAAGACAGAACACTAATATATATATTAAAGAAATTTTAAAAAATCATTCCAATTAAATTACAATAGTATATAAAAACTTTATTCTTGCTCCACTGTTCTTGCTCTCCTATTCTATTGTTTTCATGTACATTACATCTTTATCTGTTATATGCATCTCAATACTACAAATGTGTATATATGCATATATAATGTGTAATATACATATCTAATATATGTGTGTATATATATATATATATATATATATATAATTTCTCAGTGGGGTAACCTTTAAATAAAAGGAAAGGAAAATAGTTACAAAAATATCTTTACTATACTGATTTTTACTGTATAACAGTCATATTATCCATGTAGTTCTCTTTGCTGGTCTTTTGTTCTTTGTTGTATTGTGTTTGAGCTACTGCCAGCTATCACTTTGAGTAACCCTAGAAGGTTCTCAATTTCCAAATGATTTCTTAAGTGTTTTGTTTTGCTTTGTTTTGTTTTGGACAGGCTTTCTCTGTGTAGCCTTGGTTGTCCTGGACTCATTTTGTAGACCAGGCTGGCCTCACACTCACAGAGTCTGCCACTGCCTCCCTGAGTGCTGGGATTACAGGCATGCACCACCATGCCTGGCTATTTCTTAAGTTTTTATTACATTTATTTGTTTATTGTAGGGTGTGTGCTGTGGGGTGTGTGCAGGGAGGTCAGACAACAACTTGTGGGATTTGGTTCTTTTCCCTCTACCTCGTGGGTCTGGAGATAAAGCTCAGGTTGCCAAGCCTGGTGACAAGCATCTTTACCTCAACCATATTGACAGTTCCAGAATTATTTTTTTGTAGACAAGTTCCGCTAGTGATATGCCTCTCACTTTCTAGGGAGTATGCCAATCGCTTTCATTTCTAATGATAGCTTTGCTGGGTATAGAATTCTTATTTTGATAGCTATTTTTCTTTCAGCATTTTAAATATGACATGAAAGATCTGAGAATTACTTGTCCACAAGGAAGGCCACTTCTCTTTTGGTACTTTTAAATTTCTCTCTTTGACTTCAATGTGCAACAGTTTGAGTATGGTGTGTTCATATGAGAATCTCTTTGAGTTTATCCTACATAGCACTTTTTAAACTTCACATATAAAAGTTTTGTGTTAAATTTGCAGACTTTTTATCAATTACCTTTTCACTTATTCTTTCTTCTGTTCCCTCTGATGCTCACATTCACGTGTAGTTATAGTTGATGTCCCAAGTCTCTGGGGGGTCTGATCATTTTCCTTCATTGATTGGTTAATGGAATTTTCGATTTTAGAATGGCTGTTCAGATACCTGCTGTATGTTTCCTATCTCTTTATTGATGTTTTATATTTTGTTTAACAACAATCTCAGCCTTTTATTTAGTTCTTAGACATGATGTTTTTCCTCTAAAACATTTTTTCTTTATGGCAGCCATCTCTCTTATATAGCCATGACTGGCCTGGAGCTGACCTTGTAGATGAATGGCCTTGAACTCACAGAACTCCACTTGTCTCTGCCTTCTTGGTACTGAAATTAAAGGTATGCAATTCTATGCCCAGCATCCTCAAACAATTTTTAAATATTGAAACTTTACTATATAAATAATTTATAATTAATTGTGTGCAGGTAGAATAGCCGTTTTGAAGCTGTGGAGCCTCGTGCTAGATTTTATACTTTCAATATTGAATATATTTTTATGCACTTATATACCACCAAAAATGAAAAAAATCATGACAGAATTAGAACTACCTTCCTGTCATATATATGGTCACAATGAGAAAAAATAATTAATATTTTTGTCATGCAGTGATTGTATTCTGTCAAGTGCATATTTTTTGTTCTGTCTGGCCACTGTAGTCCCTCTTCATTTGTTACCTTTGTCAACTAAAGTTTAGAAAGATTTCCTTAAGCACCTGGAACCACTAATTCTCCTAGTCTCTACAGGCTGTGACATGCCTTCAACACTCGGCCTGTTCTTCTTGCTTGTGCAAATCTGGTCATACTGAGAGGCAAGGGCCATCTTGGGTTTTTCCTAAGCTTGTGCCCATCCTTCTAGAGTCCCAGAAATTTTCAGATCTCCACTGACATCTCATTCTCTAGCTTTTCCTCTTTGAGTTTTTTTGGTCACCTTGCTCTCTCTCCAACTGTTGTCATTCTTCAGGCAGCCTCAGTATTAAACAGCAGCCACTAGCTACTTCACTAAAGGTTAGGAAGGCTTTCCATTTGGCATTTGAGTCAAATACAAACAAGCCCCCTGAGGCCAAATGTCATAGAGGTCACATAATGACTGTTATCTAGGAATGTACCTTGGAGGGACCCTAATCTGTTTGTCCTATAGGAGCTTCTTGTGATACTTTCACTGAGAATATAGGGTTTTCATTTTCAAGGTGACCATAGAGAACAGCAAAAAGTAATGGTATGAAGCAAATTAAAACACCTTAAGGTTTACTGTTTCAGCTCAAAGTTTTAAGCAGTTTTTTCTTAAAACAAATGTTCGCTAGTTCACAGTTCCTTGGTTACTTCACTTCACAGAGTTCTTAAAATGTTGACTTGGCATGACTGATCATTACAGAGGCGAGCCTCCAAAGCGCATTCCTTCACCATCTCAACCCATGTCACTCTCTTATAAATGTGTAGTCAACTTGTCTCCAAACTTCCCACAGAGGCTTTTCTTCATAGTTCCGACTCTCCTCCCCATCAGGATCCTCATAACTTCACCCTTGTTGACAGCATCTCATCTTGTCACCTATTGCTCTCAGTTCCCTCACTGTATAGCCACTCTGTCTTTTGCATTCCTTAAATACATCTGTGGTCATTTGAATGTAATCAGCCCCCATAGGCCTATAGAGGGTGGCACTAGTAGGAGGTGTGGCCTTGTTGGAGGAAGTGTGTCACTGTGAGGGTGGGCTTTGAGGTCTCATATGGTCAAGCTACGCCCAGTGTGGCTCACAGTCTCTTGTGAATCAAGAAGTAGACTTCTCAGCTCCTTCCCTAGCTGAGAAGCAAGCATGGCATGCTTCTTGCCATGATGACAATGGACTAAACCTCTGAAACTGTAAGCCAGCCCCAATGAAATGTTGTCCCTTATCAGAGTTGCCACGGTCATGATGTCTCTTCACAGCAATAGAAACCCCAACTGCGACAACATCTCAGTCACAGCTGACAGTCACCAACTCAGAGAGAAAAATGTTCCCAGCCTCTCCATTCCATTACCCTGAATTGTACAGTTATTGTTCTAATTTAGCCCTGAAGTGACTGACCACAAACTAAACGTGAGTGTAGGGTAGAAAACAAGATTTAAGTGTGTTGATTTGGTGACATGTTTCTTCCAACAAGGCTAAAACTCCCTATACTCCTTCCAAACAGGATAATAACTAGGGACCAGCTGTCCAAATACGTGAGCCTATAGGGGACATTTCTCATTCAAACCACCACATAGGTACTAGAGAGTTCAATGGTGCCAGGGGAGGCAACAGGAAGTTCAAAGTTAATGGGGCACTCACTAAGCAGGAGGAAAGCAAGACAGGCAGGACCTCATCTTTCTTTCATTGGCATAGTGTAGTCGTTCATTGTTGAGTGAACTGAAAGCCAGTTCGCTTTGCAGACAACTAAAAGAGACTCATACCAGTTCGTAATGACTGGAACTCTATGACTGATTATGAAACGTCAACCAAAGCTTCTCAAATCTGTGTTTTCACTGGTAAAATGAAGTTAATAAAACTTTGAAGATAATGGCTAAAAGTGCTTGTCCCCAGTCCTGGTCACCTGAGTTTAATCCCTGGGGCCTACAAGGTGGAAGGAGGGACCAACTTCCAAAGGTTTTCTAAACACACACACACATATACACACACACAAACTTAAATGTAGTTTAAAAATAAAGTCTCATAAGAAAACTTTGAGGAATGATTATATTTTACAATTACTCTATATGGCTGGTTATAGTCTTTATTAACTGTGTCCAGTGTATATTCTCAATATTTTTCATTTCTAGCCTCTTAAGACCTCTGTGAACTTTAGGAGCACATTTTATGCATTATCTAAAACAAAGGGTAATTTCCTTCCCTTTATATTTAAAATTTTTATAATAGGAAATTCTAAGGAATCCCTGTCCTGTTAGTAAGGAAACCATAACAACAGAAAAGAATGTGAACTGTAAGAAGCCAGAGAAGGCGTCTACAGTAGGTTGGTGGTATGTTGGGCCCTTAGTTCCCAGAGTGGTTACAGTCAAAGCCTTGGGCCTCTTCGCCCATCAGCCCTGCTCTCCCCATCCACTCTGCCAGCTCTGGCACTTTAACAGGCGAGGCTCAGCCACCTGTCTCTTGCATTCCAAGAATTTAGTGAAAGACAGCAAATGACTTACTCAGTGTGATCACATTTGGAATAGGGACCCTTCCATCCCCGTGTCCTCTTTCTGGGCCCTGACATGAGGTTTATTTAGGTTTAAGTAGAGGGCAAGAGGTATATATAGTAAGCAGTCCTGGTCAAGGAGTGGACCTCAGCCCCAGTCTCCTCTGCACGGTGGGCTGAGGACAGTGTGGGGACAGCGTGAAACCTCTTTCAGGAGACAAGGTCCTTCCGGCAGACACCAAGCTTCAGTCCCCCCCACACACACACACACCAGCATGAGACTCCTGATTAAATCTCCAAATTCATTGGGTTCATGGTCTCAACAGTCTGATAACCAATGGCAGGGGCCCTGTTTCTCTGTTTAGAGTGTTGTCGGTCCTGCCTAGGGTTGTTGCCCCTCAGGGTGCGAAGCTATCATTTACCCAAGTGCTAAACTCCTCTCAGAGAAAACAGACCAAATCTGAGTTAATATAAAAAACGCTCCCACCTTCTCTAGACACTCTAAGCTTTCTTCCTCTCAATGGCACTACTTGCAGAGCTGAAGTCTGCAATGGTGTCCATCCCTGCCTGGCGGCCTAGGTAAGAACTCTGAGGTGTGGCCCGCTGACTCACTGTGTGCTGGCTCCCCTCTCCAGGAACTGAGCCACGTGTACATCCTAAGAGCCAGATGTCAAATGTCAATGTTTTCTTAGGGGAGAAACAACTCCCTGGATGATGAAGACTTAGTAGCAATCTTCCCTGGATGGTTAACACTTAGTAGCAATCTGAATGTACTTCACAGTCCCTGCTCTGCTCTTCAGCTTGCGGTGGGGAATATTTGCTGTAGCAGCGACCTTGGAAGAGCAGCAGGTGATCGCTGCCTGCCTGAGTGGCACTCTTAAACCTCCCCAGGATTGCAGCCGGCAGCTTCCACTCAAGTGTGCTCTTTTGCAAGCAGGGAACAGCTTGCCTATGTGAAAAGATAGCAAATCCAGGAACCGCCTGGCAGTGTTGGCGTGGAAATGCTTTACACAGAGCCATAAGCCTCACCCCACCCAGCTTTTATCATTAACAAAAAAAGAGGGCAAAAGTAGCCCTGTCCTCTCCTTGTACAAGACGGCTCACCCACTTACTTCCTACTGGCCATGTCTGCCCTCACCCACCAAGCTGAGAGACAATAGCAAAAGTGCGTGATTGGCTGACAACTGCATGGTGCTGAGGGGTCAGAGGAGGCTGGTTCCTCTCAAGGAGGTTCGCTTGGATGAGAGGAAAGAACATGTCTGCCCTGTGGCCACAGCATTCTCTTTGGCGGATTCACTACATCATTTACAGCTCTGTTACCAAATCAGATTGTTGGCCCTACAGAAAGAAACCAGTCCATAGAAGCTGCTTTCTAACTCTGGCCTCTCCTTGACCCAGCCTGTTGAGACGTGATAGACAACAAAAAGTGTTTCTCTTCCAAGCACACAGTATGGCATTGACATCTCCATAACTTGATATAGTTACCTGTTGGGGGAGTAATAAGAATACTGCAGATATAAACTGGGTAAGTTTTTAATATACAGCACATTATGATTAATTATGATTACCCACGGAACATTCAGTTAGCAGAAATTACTCATCAATACAGTGTATACTCTTGAACCAAATCTCTTGTTTTGTCCACCTTCATTTCTTGGTAATTTTCCTGTTTCTCCAGGTTCAATTCTTTTTTTTTTTTTTTTTTTAGGCTTATTGTAAAGGTGGCATCAGTATCTACGGGTTGCAAATTACAGATTTCCTTTCTTTTTTATGTTTGAGTAATACTCCACTGTGAACACAGGCCTCTTTGCCCAACTTCCACAATTCTGTCAAGAGAAACTGTTTCTTAATGTGGGTGAAGATATATAATAGTAATAATAATAATAGTTTAATTCTGTACAATAAAAGAATTTTAAAGATTGTATAAAATATATTTAAACATTTGCCAACCTGTTCATTAAATCAGTATGGAGTTCATTAAATCAAAGAATACAAGGGCCAATGAGAAATCATTCCTGCCTTCTAAAAATTTATAATGTAGAGAATTTTTAGTTTGAATTGAGTGATAAAAGCTTTTTTGGGGGGAAAACAATAAACTGAGGTCAAATGAAATTCAGTTATTTTCACACAGTTCTACAAGAAGCTCCTTCCCCAATATATGAAATTTCATTCAGAGGAGTTGGTGTGTGCCTGCAATCCTAGAACGCTGAGACTAAAGGAGAATCATGAGTTTCAAGGCCAGCCTAGGCTACATAACAAAGTCATGGCCAGCCTGAGCTATGTCTTGTCTCAGCAAAGGGAAAAAGGATGGTTAGTGGAGCTCTTGCCTAGCACCCACAATGCATTGGGTGTGAACACCAGCACTACCAAAACCATGCTCTACAAATGAAATATCAGACTTCTTTCTCTTGGTGTTATAAATGAACAACAAATAAGCACCCTGAAGCTTTATTTCTGGTTTGTCCTAGCATATATGTAATTTCACATATAATGTAATTCTAGGCACTTTAAAGAGGGGACTCTAAGTAGATATTTTCTACAGGAACATAGATCTTTGGGCTGGAGAGAAGGGTCCATGGTCAAGAGCACTTCCTCTTCTTCCAGAGCTTGCACCCATAGAACTTCATGATTACCTGATCTTCTGTGACGTGGACGGTATTTGTAGGTGAAATATGGTGAACCGCATGGCTTCTTGCTGTGCTTGGATATGGAATGCTCGAAAAGCCTTGCTCCCCAAAGCGGTGCTTTGGGGTGTGGTAGTAATTTTAAGAGGTGAGGTACGGCCTGGTGTGAAGTCTCAGGCCATCAGGATCGTGTTCTAAAGGGCGGACCGTGGGACTTCAGCCTCTTCCGCTCTGTTATGTTTGGACCTTAGATGAAGTATCCATCACCATCTGCTTACTTCTGTGATGTAGTGCCTCACCACAGACCCCAAAACAACAATGCCAACCAACCATGTGGACCGCAACCTCTCAAACTGTGAGCCAAAGCAAACCTTTGTCTTCTAAAGTCTGTTGCCTCAGGCATTTGCGATAGCTATGGAAAACTCTCAAGCTCCTCTTGGCCTGCCCCTTCAGTGGCTTCCAATTTTGAGCTCCCAAATTTGCCATGATCCTAGCAAAATCATGGGGCGCTTTTTTCTGGGCTCCTGGTAACACTGGGGAAGGTATTGCAGTCGTTGTTATTCCTGCTCAAACAAATGAATTCTGTACATTTTTATGAGTCTGAATGCACAATGAAGATTTTATAAGTTAAAATCCATGATGCATTTTTTCCCCACAGCCCCTTCCTCTCATGACACTACCCAAGTTCTGAGACATGTGGCTGAAGAATCATCAAGAGAGGTGATTAGGAGAGGTGGACCCAGCCTGCCAATGGGCAGAGATGTCGGCATCTCTTAGGACCTTACTCCCTCTTTGGCTGGGGTACCTTGAGGCATCTGTATTCACCACTAGCTCCAGAGCAGTCCTCAGAACGTTCTGGAGGTTTTCAACACTGACAGCAAAGATGCCACTAATGTCTTTTTCAAGCTATAAACGATTTAAAGCAAACTATTGGTCTCTCTTATCAGTTCTCTGAAAGGAGTTAGCTAGGAAACGACTGGTAATGATGCCTCTTCTTGTTTGCAGGCTCGGGCTCGGATGAAGTGCTCTTTATCACCTGCACTAGGCAGGCGCTGCATTAGAAAGTGGGGAAGGAAGAGGTCACGTGTTTACTTGGTCCTCCTGGGGTTGCCACAAGAGTCTTATTGTGCCCCATATTGTATTGCTCATTCAGACTGGGCTTCCTGAATCAATGTATATAAAACAGAAGCACTTAGTTAGAGGCAGTTAGGAATATTTTCTTATGTGATTGTATACTTAAAGCTAAACACTGGATACCATCAATACTTCATGGTATGCAATAACATTTGGTAATAAGCTTGTGGCTTAAGGTGGAAATAAAATCATGAGTTTAACTTAAAGAGGGCATTTTTTCCAGCTTCTGTAGATTTAGCTAAGCCCAGGGGAATAGCAACCATGGTATTATATTTTAAGTCGCAATACTGAACCTTGAGTTATAAATATCGATGCTACTTTTCAAACAGGTTTTTACTATTTTTTTTTTTTGGCCATGGTTTTTATTGCCCCAACCTTATCACATGTTAGAATACACCTACAATTTTATAAGGAAAGTGACTGTCACAACAGTCTGGATAATTTCTAGGTGACCATGAAGCAAATATTCTCAGGGAGCAAAGGAAAGATACACACTTAGAGAGACCAAAAAGTATTTTCTTAACTAGGGAGGTTAGAAAACTGAGTCCGCTCCTGGAGTAAATCAATATCTGAGGCTCACAAATGGAACTGGCCACACACGAGTGGGGTTTTGGAGGTACAGACAGAAGGCCACACAGAGAACGCTGCCCCTGTGAGGGAACCGAGGATCTTCACGTCCTGGGAGGGATTGAATGAGGCTGGTAGTGGTAAAAGAAAGAATGAGGCAGAAGGAAGGAGTTAGGAATTCAGATGGTATTCTGCAAACTGTGAGAAGCCCTGATCAATTTTTGGCAACTTTAGCCCTTAGTCTCTATGAGGATTGATGCCAGGGTCCCATGGCTACTAAAACGCACTTTTCCACATACTTCATCTCTGATTGCTTATGATACGTAATACTACACAAATGTTATGTAAAGAGCTGTTACGCCTGTATTGTTGAGTAAGTAGTCATCCTGAGTTCACAGGAAAATGATTATATGTTTTGTAGAAAAACAAAATGGTTTGGGGATTTGCACATGCTGGGATTCTTCGATTCATGGCAGTAGAAACATGGAGAATAAGTGTTGAGTGTCTGTGGGGAGGGGTTCTAGTCTCTCTTTTTTTTTTTCTTGTAGGCTCCATCCTATGTGGCAAGAATTTGGATATGATTGACTTTGAATTTTACATCTAAATACAGGAGCTAATTCAGCTTCCCTTCATGCCTCCATGAACATGTTAATGTTAATGAGGTCTAAAGGTGAAGTAGAGGGAGGTAGGCTTCTGTCAAGGCCCTGTGAAGTGTTGCTTTGTAGTCTGGCATGGGCTTGCAGCTTTCAGAAGGCTGAAGACATGGGTGACCTAGGTGAGGAGGGTCATCAGGATGTCTGCTTTATCCTTACTGTTGAAAGTTTAAGAAATGAGGATGAATTAAATATGAATAATTTATTTTCTTTTATTTCTATGTGGAATTGAATATGCATATTTTTTCTTTTATTGAAAATGGATTTTTTTTTCACCTAATATATACTGATCTTGGGTTCTCCTCCCTCTATGCCTCCCAGCTCCTCTCTTCCTACCCTTCTATCTAATCTGGATTTGCCACCTTTCTGTCTGTAATTAGAAAATGAATAGGCTTCTAAGAGATAATAGTAAGATAAAATATGATAAAACAAAAATAAACACTGGAAGAGGACAAAACAAACAGGAGGAAAAGAGCCCAAGAAAACACAAAAAAATAGATACGGGTACAGAGACCTACTGGTTCACACACTCAGGAATCCTATACAGACACAAAGCTGGAAATCATAATGTGCCTGTAGGGTAAAAAAAAAAAATAGAAAAATAAAATAAAAAGATAAGATAAGAAAGGAGAGAAAGGAAGGAAGGAAGGAAGGAAGAAAGAAAGAAAGAAAGAAAGAAAGAAAGAAAGAAAAAAAGAAAGAAGAAGAAGGAAGCAAAGAAGGAGAAGGAAGGAAAGAAGGAAGGGAGGGAGGGAGGGAGGGAGGGAGGGACGGAGGGTCCTGGCACAATAGTATGAGATAAGAAACTTCCAAAGAAGCCATTGAGTTCATTTTCTGTTGGCCTTCTACTGCTGTTTATTCAGTCTACTTTAAGAGTAGTTACTTTCCCTAGTAAGACTCGTATGGAGAAAACTGAATCTTCATTTGCAAGCTGTTATCAATTGGAGATAGCTTTTGGGTTAGGGATGGGGGCATGTGTCCATTTCTCCTTTCAGCTCTAGGACCCCATCTGGTACAGGCCCTTGCAGGCCCTGTGCACACTGCCTTAGTCTCTGTGAGTTCGTAAGTGCATTGGTCCTGTTATGTTTAGAAGGCCTCTTTCCTTGGTTTTATCCTTGGTCCCTGGCTATCTAGTCTCGGGTCCTTGGTTACCCAAGTAGTGTCAGGTATGGATTCCATCTCATGGAGTGTGTCTTAAGTCAATTAAGATTTGGTTGATCACGCCCACAAGCTTTGTACCACCCTAGCACTGACATACCTTGCAGGCAGGACACCATAGTAGATCTAAGGGTTTTCAACAGGGTTGGTGTTTATGTTTCTCCTTTGGTAGCATGAACAGAACCTTCAGGTACCAAGAACACTAGCCCATAGGAGTAAAGGCTCTATGTAGGCCTCAGCTTGACTTCTCCATGTTTGGTGAGTTCTGTAGGTGTTGGCTTCAGGAATAGGGCCTTGCCATCCGTTGGTAAAGAACAACCTGTAGTCTTGGCAACAGCTTGGGTTCTTTGAGGGTTCCCTTTGGACAACAATTAATTAGGTGTTACCCAATCCTGGTACTGGAAGCTTCATTTGGAAACAAGAGTTGTCCAGTTGGAGCTCTGTTTTCTCCTTTTATTTGACAATTTCAACCAGGTCACCTTCCTATATGTCTATATTTTAGGAAGTTTCTGTTATATCAGGTTTATATACCACCTCTCAAATGGCCCTTAATTTTATCTGTCTCTTCTTGTATTCCCTCCTTCTTCCCCCTCTTTCCACCCACTCCCTGCTTGATCCTCCCGTTCCAGCCCCACAACACACATTCATCCACAACTATCTACTCTATTTCCCTTTCCTGGGTCTAACTGTTCCTCCTAGTCCCTTACTTTATACATAACTGCTGTGGTTCTATAGCTTACTTATCACTGAATTAACAGCTAATATTCATATATAAGTGAATACATACCATATTTGTCTGTCTGAGTCTGGGTTACCTCACTCAGGATGACTTTTTCTAGTTCTGCCTATTAACCTATAAATTTCATTATTTCATTTTTTAATGCCTGAGTAATATTATGTGAATATGCTACATTTTCTCTTTTCATTTATTCATTGAGTGCTATCTAGATTATTGAGCAAATGTCTTTTTGGGAGGATGAAGTGTCCTTTGAATATATGCCCAAGAGTGGTATAGTTCAGTCATGAGGTAGATCAATTCCCATCTTCCTAAGGAATGGCCCACACTGATTTCCACAGTGGCTGTACAAGTTTGCACTCCCACCAGCAATAGATGAGTGCTCCTCTTGCCCCACATGCTCACCAGCATGAGCTGTCATTTGTGTTATTGATCTTTGCCGTTCTAACAGGTGTAAGATGAAATCTCAAAAGTAATTTTGATTTGCACTTCCTTAATGACTAAGGGTATTGAACATTTCTTTAAATGTTTCTCAGCCATTTGAGTTTCCTGTTTTGAGACTTCTTTGTTTAGATCTGTACCCCATGTTTCCTGTTTTGAGACTTCTTTGTTTAGATCTATACCCCATTTTTGATTGGCTTATTTGCCTTCTTGAGATCCAGTTTTTGGGTTCTTTATAAATTTTGGATATCATCCCTCTAACAGACATATAGTAGGTAAAAATCTTTACCCATTCTGTAGGCTTTTACTCTGTTCAAATGATGATGGTTTTGCCATGCAGAAGCTTTTCAGTTTCATGAGGTCCCATTTATTAACTGTTGACCTTAGTGTCTGTATTAATGGTATTCTGTTCAGAAACATCTTTTCCTGGACCAATGAGTCCAAGGCTACTTCCCACTTTTTCTCTTATCCAGTATATCTGGCTATCTGGCTGTATATTGAGACCTTTGATCCATTTGGAGTTGAATTTTATGCATGGTGGTAAGTATGGATCTACTTGTGTTCTTCTACACGCAGCCATGCAGTATGACCTTCACCATTTGTTGAAGACGCTCTCTTTTTTTTTTTCAGTATATATTTCTGGTTTCTTTGTCAAAAACTCAGGTGTCTATGGGTGTGTGGATTTACATCTGGGTCTTTAGTTCAATTCCATTGATCAGTGTGTCTGTTTTTGTACCAATACCATGTGGTTTTTATTACTATAGCTCTATGGTACAATTTGAGGTTGGTGATACCTTCATCAGGATCATTTTAGCTATCGTGTGTGTGTGTGTGTGTGTGTGTGTGTGTGTGTGTTTCCAATGAAGCTGAAAACTGACCTTTCAAGATTGTGGAGAATTGTGTTGTCATTTTGATTGGGAATGCTTTGAATCTGTACAGTGCTTTTGGTAGGATGGCCATTTTTACTATATTAATCCTACTGATCCATGAGCATGGGAGATCTTTCCATCTTCTGATATTGTTAATCCCATCATTGAGAGTAAGACCCCTACCACAATTTAAAGCCACATTTGAAGCAAATTTAATTAAATGCTGGCCAGGTCCATCTCTGGAGTCCCAGAAAATGGCCATGCTTCCTGCCTTGCAGGGGCTTGAAAAGGCAACCCCACAAGGTCACTGTGTGTCCCATCAGGTCTGATCAGGGGCAGTCATGTACCCTGACGTAATTCCTGCCTTCATACCGGTCGCCATGCCTCCCACACACAGGTGAGCAAGCACATCTGATGCAGATGGGTCAAACAAACATAAGACAATCGGGAACTTATTCTTAACCGCAGTTAAACATGGTCTTAATCTGTAAGGTATATTTTTCCTGTTTTACCCTCCCATTAATGTGCAAGGTTTATTGTTCTTGTTCCTGTTTTGGTCTCTCAATACCGTCTTCAATTTCTTTCTTTAATGTCTTAAAGTTTTTATGGTACACGTCTTTCACTTGCTTGGTTTGAGTCACCCCAAGACAGTTGACATTATTTGAGGCGGTTGTGAAAGGCATCGTTGTCCTGGTTTCTTTCTCAGTCCACTTGTATAATAGAAAGATTGTGACAGTGCATGACAGTGTAAAGGTTCCTCCATCTTGAATTTTTGCTGAGGCCATTTTAGGTTTATCTAGAATTCGATCTCCTTAGGGAAATGACCCAACTCTATTTTAGGTCAAGGCTGTCCTAGCTAACTTATCTTAGCCTTTGTTAAAACTGCCTGTTTGTATGGAACCCCTCCAGCTAACCACTTTTTCTTGCGTTTGGTTTGTAGGTATTTTATTGAGAGTTTTTGCGTCCATGTTCACAAGGAAAATTGGTCTGTGCTTCTCTTTCTTTGTTAGATCTTTATGTGGCTTAAGTATCAGGGTAACTGTGGCCTCATAAAACAAACTGGGCAATGTTCCTTCTGTTTCTATTTTGTGGAATAATTTGAGGAGTATTGGCATTAACTCTTCTTTGAAAGTCTGATAGAATTCTGTCCTAAAACCATCTGGCCCTGGGCCTTTTTTGGTTGAGAGACTTAATTATGGGCTCTACTTTCAGCAGGTGTTACAGGTCTGTTTAAATTGCTTATCTGATTTTGATTTAACTTTGCTAAATTGTATATATCAAAAAATTTATTCATTTGTTTTAGAATTTCCAATTTTGTAGATTAGAAGCTTAAAGTATGTCTTTATGATTCTTTGGATTTCCTCAGTGTCTGTTGTCCCTTCCCTTCACCCCCTGCCTTCTTTTTTAACTTTATAAATTTGGATCTTTCTCCACCTTTTTGCTTATTTGGCTAAGGGTTTATCAATATTATTGATTTTCTCAAAAAAAAAAGACATGAATAAAAAATGAAGACGTGATTACTCTTAGGTATGATTGAGGAGAAGGGTTATATTGCAGACATGAGGGAGAATCCGGTCAGAGGCATCTGGAAGAGTCCAGACTAAACATGGCCAGCAGAATAGGATGGGCCACGAGAGAAGAGACCAGGGGAGAGTGAGAGAAGAGACGAAAAGAGAGAGAGGCAAGTGGACCAAGAGAGTAGCCGTGGACAAATCGGCCAGGAGGCCAAGAGAACACATAGCAAAAATGGCTGAGTTATATAGGGATCAGAGGCTGGGGGAAGGGAAGGAAAGATCCTGAGCTGGAAAGGTTTAGGGTGAGGGTCAGGGTTAGAAGGGCTGGGAGGAGCCAGAGGTACTGAGTGAGCCTTGTCCCTGGCTTCTTTGAGACCTGACAAACCAACTCTTCATTTCATTGATTCTTATAACTGTTTCGTTGTTTTTGTTGTTGTTTCTATTTTATTGATTTCTTGCCATCTACTTCTCTTGGGTGTGAGTTCTTCTGTTCTAGAGCTTTCAGGTGTGCTGTTAGGTTACTAGTATGAGATCTCGCCAATGTTTTATTTCTATTTTATTTTTTTATGTAGGCATTTAGTGCTGTGAACATGTTTCTTAGAACTGCTTTCATTGTGTCCTATAAGTTTGGATATGTTATGTTTTCATTCTTATTCAAATTTAGGAAATCTTTAATTTCTGTCTTGACCCATTTTTCATTTAGCAGAGAGTTGTTTCATTTCCATGAGTTTGCAAGCATTTTGTTGTTTCTTTTGCTCATAGGCAGCTTTAGTCCATGGTGATCAGGTAAAATGCAGGTTGTTATTGCAAATTTCTTGTAACTGTTGAAACTTGCTGTGTGTCTGAGTATGTGGTCAATTTTGCAGAAAGTTCCATGAGTTACTGAGAAGAAGTTACTTTTCTGTGTTTGTGTGAAATTTTCTCTAAATAGCTACTAGGTCATTTTGGTTTCTCATGTCAGTTAGTTCCAGCATTTCTCTGTGTAGTTTTTGTCTGGACGACATATCTGGTGAGAGTGGGTTACTGAAGTCACCCAACCTTACTGTTTGAGGATCAATATGTGATTTAAGCTGCCGTAGTGTTTCTTTTACAATACTGGTGCTCTTTTGTTTAGTGCATAGATATTCAAATAACATAGATATTAATGCCTTTAATCTCAGCATTCAGCAGGTAGAGGCAGATGAATCTCTGAGGTTTGAGGTCAGCCTGATCTACATGTGGAGTTCCAGGACACCCAGAGCTCTGTAGAGAGATCCTGTCTCAAAAAATTTAATTAAGAAATTGCATTGTCCTCTTCGTGGATTATTTTTTAATGAGTATGTAGTGTCTTTTCCTATCTGTTTTGAATAGTTTTGTTTTGAAGTTTATTTTGCCAGATATTAAAAGGGCTACACCTGCTTTCTTCTTGGGCCCATTTTCTTGAATTATCTTTTTCCATCCTTTTAGCCTGAGGTGATAACTATCATTGATATTAAGGTATGTTTCTTGGATGCAGCAGAAGAATGGACCCTGGTTTCACATCTGTTTCTGTGAATTCTGTGAAATTGTGTAGCCTGTCTGCTACAGCGCCCCCTGTGGTGAAGAAGACGCCCAACATAATCAGAACCGACCAGGACTGTGTGTGCGCCTCATCAAGCTGTTTAAGGGTTGTGAGCGCTGCTTCTTCACACCCATTAGCTGACACAGGAAAGCAGAACAACACAGTTTGTTTCTTAGAAAGGAGAAGGGCTCTTCAGTCTTGAACGCAGTCCTCTCTTTCTCCCCACTGGCTTGCTGTCTGGTTGTCATCCTGCTCATTATCAAGCTAATGTAATTTGCATTAAACTGATGAGGGAGTGTATTCCCTATGGGCTGTGAGCATGGCTTCCATTCTTAAAATCCTGTCAGCATCTCTATTCAGAGATCATGTATTCTACTGACTTACGCCCTCTAAAAAAGGATGAGATCTGAAATGCTTAGATTTCCCTTGACTAATCTTCAAAAGGAGCCCCTGATGAGAGTATTTGTTTTATTCATGAATTTAATGTTCGCGTTCCAGTAAGTCATTTTTATATGGAAGTTCCATAGAGATATGGAGGAAATTTTTAACAGTGAACAGAGCTTTGTTTAGTGTATTATGTAGCACAGTTTCAGTATACACGTGGTGAGAAGGGTTAATAAAAGAATAAGACTAGATGCACGAGTCACTTAGGTCTCTTAGACCACCAAATAGGCTTGCTGAAAGTATGAGAAAAGCTTTACTTCACAGATTTTTGGATTCTAGAATAATAAAGGATTGTGGACCTTTTTTTTTTTCCAGGAGAAAAACAATTGATTTTTTTTAAACATTCAATTTCTATAAGTAATTTAAAAAAAAGATTCCTCTTAAAAATATGATAGTGCAATTTCTCTTAAAATTATTCATATTTAGACATATATTCTTCAACTTCCCCCCCCATCCTTTTATCCCAGCCCCCAACTCCAGTAGGCATTCCCTAAGCATCCACATAATACTTCAGCCAGGGAAACAGACAGGCTGACTGAGGCTCTCCACTTGTCCTCCTCTCCTCCAAATCCAATCCCCCAGTTTCCCCCCAGCTCTGGTGCGCCTTCTGTGGCCTCTCCTCACTCTCTTCCACCATTCCTAGAGAACTAAGCACATCCTGGATGGCACCTCCTGCTTTCCTCCCTGCTGTGGACCCCTTCAGCTCCTCCCCTTCTAGCCTACCCCCATCCCCAAGTGTCAACTCCCAATACCTAGAAGCCTTCTTACCCAGAATCCCATTGGCCACACCTGGAGTATCCTAGAAGAACTCTCTACCAGGCAACACACAGCTGCCACAGAAGCAGAGAAGCCAGGAACGAAACACATGCTCAACAACGACAAACCAGATACCACCACCTAGACTTGTAACCATCCCAGACTCAGGTGCCTAGATAACAGGACAAGTCTCCAATAGAGCCCAGCAACCCTTCCACAGTAAGCCTTACTCTTCCAAAGGGCTCAGCCATGAGGGTTGGTAATGTTTAAATTCCGCATCTTGGTGGTTGAACATACAGGTTGTAAATACACACACACACACACACACACACACACACACACACATACAAACACACATTGAATCGAGAATAAGGAAACTAATAACTAAAGAACTAAAAAGGTTTTCTGTTGATTCCTGCCTAGGCTAGACTAAGCTCTGAGTAAAAAGAGAGTGTACACAGATTTTTTTTTTCCTTCCAAAGCCTCATTTGTGTCCAGGGGTGTTTATAGGTTTGGTGCAGATAGTTGCTTCTGGTTTTTTTGTTTGTTTTCTTTTTTCCTTTTATCTCCACATTTAGGGTTTCTGGTAAAAATCGGTCCTTAATACATGTTC
Source organism: Meriones unguiculatus (assembly GCF_030254825.1). Lineage (NCBI taxonomy): Eukaryota > Metazoa > Chordata > Mammalia > Rodentia > Muridae > Meriones > Meriones unguiculatus. The sequence goes on along the minus strand of NC_083366.1, from coordinate 53,927,032 downwards.
TAGGGGATGCTGAAGCACATGTCTTTTTCACCGAAAAGAACCGGAGCCTAGAGAAACATGCTCAGCATCCCCCAAACACACAGGAGCAGATGCAGGCCGGAAATACTCTTTATGACCCATAACAACTTGAGCACACTGAGCAGCCACACTGCAAAGCCCCGGAGACTGGCATTATACTAGAGAAAACTGCAGAAGGAGAGACATAGAGTACCACGTATAATTTAGTCCTTTGTTCCCAGAGCCCCAAGTTGTGAAAGCCCTAATCAGAAGGAGACCTGAGACTCATATGATTCCCACACAGGGGAAGCTGTTGGCCATGGCTCCCTGGGAAGCTAATGGCTCCTTGTCGCAGCTATAATTTTACTGTGGCAGTAGTTGCCAAACCAAAAGAGAAAACAGGGAACAGAATAACATTTTACGAATACACTTCCTTTCAAATACCCAAAACTTGTCAACTTTGTCAGAGTCGTGCTCCTCCGAGTATAAGCCATCTTCTGGGCTGTCAAACCCAAAGCACTGGTGGGTGGCAGGATGACATCATTGCTGCTCAGCAGCTTGTAGTAATTTCCACTCCCTGCCCTGCTCAGAGGTTGTGATGATGGCTGGAAATGGGATTTCGGCTTTCACATGAAAGCCACACTTTTCCATTGCAATCACAACATTCTTCTCTTGAGTAGGATAACAATTGTGCTGTCACCAACATTATGTCATGCTATCTCTCTTGAAACAGCATCGTGTAAGCATGTGAGCACAGCTGTGAAAATAAAACATATTTGCTGGGCGCTCGGTTGAATCCTGCAGGCACATACTAATTGGTTTGGCCTTTTAAGAGCAATATCAAAGTTTTACTGTGAGAGTGTGGTTGCAGCAAGTGAGCTTGGAGAAAGTTCAGGAACTCGGCAGGGACCTGGATCAGGCCCGGATTCCTGTCATGGTTCCTGTGCCTGCTGTGCCTGTATTCCTATAGCCAGCAAAAGCCTCCATGGCCATGCTAACCGACCCATGGCCCCTGAGGTCTGGCTGGGCTTGGGGAACAGGCATATCGTTGAGAATCAAGAGTGGGACCCTCACATGTTTTGTAGTCTGAAGGCAACATTTATGAGTAGCTACTGTCAGGATCTGAAAACCTTGAGTGTCTTTGCAACAGCCTAGAGCCCATCAAATAAGTGTAACAAATGCAAGTGCAAAAGCACTTTTATGTACCAGGGTGTGGGAGTTTGAATGAGAAGTGTCTCTTAAAGTATTTTGTATTTGAATGCTTGCTCCCCAGTGGATGGCAGTTTGTGAAAGTTTACGGATAGGGTTTGGCAGGAAACCTTGGTAGACCAGCTACATCCCTTGGGGTGGGCATTGAGGGTGTAAAGCCTCACCCCACTTCAGTTTTACATCCATTTCCTGGTGTGCTGACAAAGGTGACCAGCCAGCTGCGTGCTCCAGCCACCTGCTGCCACACACCCCCCCTGACGTTATGGACTTTCCCTCTGGAGCTATTAGCCAAATTAAACTCTGCTGTCTATAAGTTGTTCTCGGTCATATTTTTAATCCCTGCAACAGAAAAGTAGCCAAAACACAGGGCAAACCAAAACAGCATCCTGGTGTTGGAAATAAGCTTAGATGTTCCAAGGGTGGATGGGAAAAGATTAGATATGCCTGAAAGTGAGTTGAAGAAACATTGCTTCCTTTATTCTATAAACACTAAAAGAGTTGCGCCTTGGTAATCATGTGGAGACCAGGAGGTTCTTCTTCCTAGACAGAACAGTGGCTGGAGCTCTCTTAGCTTTCTGTCTTGTTCATCCATTATCTTTTGTTGCTTTAGGAAAACTCAGAAAGAGCTGGGGATTTGGCTCCATTGGGGGAGTGCTTGCCAAGCACACACAGGTATCCCTGGGTTAAATTCCCAGCGTTGTATAAATTGGGTATGATGGTGCACAACTCTAATCCCAGAATTTAAGGATTTGAAGTTGAAGGTCATTCCCAGTTGTGTAGTTTGTGGCCAGCCTGGGATATATGAGATGGAAGAGGAAGAGGAGAAAGAAAAAAAAAAAGGAGGAGTAGGAAGAGTAGGTGAAGGAGAAAAGGAGGGTGACTGTAAAAGCCACTTCCTTCACAGAGCTGTGTATCAACAGTCCCAACCTGTGGTATCACCAATCATTCATTCTGGGAATCGATGCTTCCAAAATAGCAGCCTATCCTGGGGGTCTGTATCCAAGGGAAATGGTGGTTTACTTTGATGAGGTCTTCATGATAAAGTATAATCTAGGGAGGGTAACATCAGGAAAATATTTTTATCAGACACTGGAAACTAGAAGTTAAGCCAGAATGCATTCTTCCTGAAGCGTTTGTCCTTGGATTATGGAAGGCATCTTCTCCCTTGTCCTCTTGGGTGACCTTTTCTTCTGTGTGTATTTGTATCTTACACCTTCTTCATATAAGGACCACAAATGGCCTCACTTTAGCTTCCTTTCCTCTTCCATGGCCCTGTCTTCAGACAGTCACATTCTGAGGTTCTTGGTGCTGAAGCTCATGATGAAAGGAACAAGTTAACTTTACAGGCTTCTTTATGAATTCTATACCCCATATTAGATTAAGTTCTCCCAGTACTTTTCCAGAAAGCAGAAGGATGAAAGGAGAAGTGGGTGAATTAAGACAAGACCCACGCCTTTGCAAAGGAGTGCCAAAGGTCTCCACCCCACTATGGAGGAATGTCCAGATCTGCAGTACAAGATAGAGTTGCTTGGCAACCAGTCCAGATGGTCACAGCTCCCCTACCCAGATCGGGGCAGGACTAGATGGACTTGGCGCCTAAACTAGACCAATCATTTTAAAAGTCAACCACCCTATGGCCTCTTCACCCAATCGTGGACTGTTAAGCTTGCAACCACCCCCCCCCCCAGCTTCCCCACACTTTTTCCTTTAAAAACCCCAGGCTTTTGTCTCTTGGGGCTGTTCCTCGATGGTTTGGAGGGCAGCCACATCCCACGATGGCTTGAATAAACCGAATGGGTTTGCATCGATTTGGTTACCTGAGTTCCCTTCATCTACCTTCCTGGAAATTAGGCTCCTGCTGGGCCTAACAATTATAGACAGCAAGTTCAACAGCCCAGGGCTCTGAGCCCAGGCAGAATTATAGCTCTCTGACTAGAAAGGACTACTCCAGACTCCCAGGGACAGTCCCATGTGGGTTTGGCTTCAGACCCCTAAGGCAAAATTCTATCACTGTCTTTGTATTTAAAAACCAGCTCTTAGAGTCTTCCAAGAGGGACAAGCTCAGAACAGTAGAAACGCTTTTCCTCCCTAGGGGAAGAGTGGATTTCTTCCTTCCCTTCTACCAACAGAAGTTTCTAGAGTGTGGAGCATTAAAAAAAAAATCCATTTGAGGGCCTCATTAGCACGCCTGTTTTGCAGTCAAAAACCTCTGCCAGCAAGCCTTTGGCAGAGCCAACCTGTAAGTCAGAAATTCCACACTTGTAAGCCTCAGTGTCACAGATGTGAGTGACCAATTCTGGTGACATGCCCCTCTCTCTGCTGGGGTCCCCAGAAGCTTCCTGGCTGTACCCAGCAACTTGGTATACATATGGCTGCCATGTCACACTTCCTGGTTAGGGGGAGAGAAGCCAGTGGATACCAGGGTTTGGCTGGACAACAGGAATCATGCCATCGTGTCCATAAAAAGAAGAGACTTCTTAATCCCCTAGAAGAAGTCTTCATTACATCATTGAGGTGTGCGCACCATTACATGTGCTTGATGTACTTTATACTATGTCTGGCTTTCATGGGTGAAGCTATGGAATCATCTGTGTTTATTTTAACACCAACCAAGGAGGCACAACTGAGCAAATACCAGATACTCAAGACCTAGAATGTTGGTGCAAAGGCACACGATTTTGCAGCTCTCCGGTTATTTGTAGATCTTAAGACCTGAGACTTTAAAGTAATCCCACTAAAACTGCTCAAGACAAGCAGTTTTAACAGGGTCTGTGATGGTTAAGATTCACTGTCAACCTGGCGAGTTCCAAAACCACCTAGAAAAGCAAGCTTTCTGGATATGCCTGTGAGGGATTCTTTGGATCACATTAATTGAAATCAGAAGACCCACCCTTAGTAGGTAGTAGTGTTCCCTAGACTCCCAGAATGAATAAAAAGGAGAAGTTGAGCCAAGCAGTAGTAACCATGGGCCTCTGCTCTCTAAAAGTGGATGCAATGTGACCAGCTGTCTCAAGATCCTGCTACCAGGACTTCCCTGCTGTGATGGACTGTGTACCCTGGAACTGTGAGCCAAAAGAAATCCAAAACTCAGAAGGTAAAGGAGTAAGTAGATAATGACATACCCAGAAGAGATTAAATAATTAAATATGAACCCAAATTGTGTGTGTGTGTGTGTGTGTGTGCGTGTGTGTGTGCGTGTGTGTGTGTGTGCGTGTGTGTGCGTGTGTGTGTGTGTGTGTGTGCGTGTGTGCGTGTGTCTGCGTGTGTGTGTGTGCGTGCGTGCGTGTGTGCGTGCGTGCGTGTGTGTGTGTGTGTGCGTGTGTGTGTGTGTGTGCGTGTGTGTGTGCGTGTGTGTGCGTGTGTGTGTGTGTGTGCGTGCGTGCGTGTGTGTGTGTGCGTGTGTGTGTGCGTGTGTGTGCGTGTGTGTGTGTGTGTGCGTGCGTGCGTGTGTGTGTGTGCGTGCGTGTGTGTGTGTGCGTGCGTGTGTGTGTGTGTGCGTGTGTGCGTGTGTGTGTGTCTGCGTGCGTGTGTGTGCGTGTGTGTGTGTGTGTGTGTGTGTGTGTGCGTGTGTGTGCGTGTGTGCGTGTGTGTGTGTCTGCGTGCGTGTGTGCGTGCGTGTGTGTGTGCGTGCGTGTGTGTGTGTGTGTGTGCGTGTGTGCGTGTGTGTGTGTCTGCGTGCGTGTGTGCGTGCGTGTGTGTGTGTGTGTGTGTGTGTGTGTGTGTGTGTGCGTGTGTGTGTGTGTGTACATGTGGAGCAGAAATCAGTGTCAGGTGTCTTCCTCAGTTACTGCTCCATCTTTTTTTTTTTTTAAAGCGGGGTCTCTTACTGAACCTGGAGCTCACTGATTAGACAGGTCGAATCCACCTGTCTCTGTCTCTTCATCACTTGGGATTAGAGATGTTACCATGGTACCCGGCATTCATATGGGTGATTGGGTGCCAAACTCAGGCCCTGGTGCTTTTACAGTAGGCTCATGATATAGCTATGGTTACCAGGAAGTTAAATGTGGTGGTTTGAATAAGAATGGTCCCCATAGGCTCATCTATTTGAATGCTTAGTCACCAGGGAGAACTATTTGAAAGGATTAGGAGGTGTGGCTTTGGTTGGAATAGGGGTGGCCTTGTTGGAGGAAGTGTGTCACTGGGGGTGAGATTTGAGGTTTCAAAAGCCCATGCTAGGCCCGGTCTCTGCCTCTTCTGCCTGTGGATCAGGAGATAACTCTCAGCAGTAGCCTGCACACTGTCAAGCTCCCCACCTGATAACAGACTAAGCCTCAGAAACTGTAAGCAAGATCCAATTAAATGCTTCCCTTGGTAAGAGTTGCCTTGGTCATGGCATCTCTTCTCAGCAATAGAACAATGACTAAGACAGCACATTAACCAACTGAGAAATTCTTCACATGAGATCTTGTTTCCATGGAAATATAATTATACCAATAATTGAAGAGAAAAGGGAGCATATATTTGTGTAGGATTTTAAAGTTTAGCTTTTCTTTCAGTTTTCCCTAACAGCTCTGTTAATAAACAACTTGAGAATTTCACTGCCAGACATTTTGGCTCAGACAAAGAAAGACTGAATATGTTCCCTCTATGAAATATGTACAGTGAACAGTGAACATTATCTATCTATCTGTCTGTCTGTCTGTCTGTCTGTTTATTTACCTATCTACTTGCCTATCTGATAGACAGATATTGATATAGATATAACTTCTTTGGAAATTTGGACAATAAACTGCTGCTCTATTAGACATTTGGATGCACAGCCCTGAGAAATTTTTTTTAAGTTTTGTTTTTTAAAGATGTATGCCAATTTAGTGCAAATTGGTAGGCTAAATGAGATTTCTAAATGTTTCTAAAAGCATATTTATAAAATAACACATGACAGAAGCTGAGGTAGCCATATTGCAGAAGGAGACTGTTAACGTTTGCTTTAGCTAATTTATCTAAAGTTTCATTTTTCTTTTATGTTTATATGTGTGTATGTGTGTGGTTATGTCACATGTGTATGGGTACCCCAGGAGGCCAGAAGAGGTCCTCTGCAAGGGCAACAGGTGCTCTTAATTTCTGAGCTATCTCTCTAAGGGTGAATTTCCTAACTTAATTAAAAAAAATCTGCAAATAGATTTTCTCTAATTGTGTGGATGATGTTTAATTTGTAACCCACAGTGGATTAAAGTGGAATAAAGGAGTCTGAAAACGCTAATGTTTCCATTTCAGCGTGTGCTATTTGGAAGGGCCATGTTGTTTAAAAGCAACAACAACACAAGAAAACCCAAACAAACAACATGAACAAAACCCTGCAGTCATCACGGCACCAGAAACCTTGATGCCCTTGCTGACTACAGATGCTCAGGGATGTAATTTGCATCAAACCACTCCTTCCCCACCAAATCCAAATCTGTACCCTAAGCAATATAAAATTGGGGAGAACATCAGTTTTCACAAAAAGATGAAAAAATAAGTCATCAAATCAGCAGCAGTGGACCCCTTTCCTTTGCCTTCTGGAAAGCAAAGGGATAAAACTGTGAATTCCAGGGAGTCTGGACCTAGAGGCCTGGGTTCCAGAGATGAGGGTTGTTCATGAAAGGGACCCTGTGCCCCTAGCTAAGTCCCCTCAAAATGTTTTCGCTAAAGCCAACAAGCTGTTCTAAACCTGGGCCTTGGAGGGTGGGGGCTGCTTGACTGGGGTTGGCTTTTTGTGAATTAAGGTGGATTCTTTACAAAAGGAGTTTTAGAAGGCTACCTGCCCCTCTGTCACAGGGAAGTGATGCCTATGATCCAGGCAGTGGGTCATCCCCAGGCACTGAATATTAAGACACTATGATTTTGGACTTTCAGCTTCCAGAACTTTAAGCAAAACATTACTATGGCTGATAAGCCACTCAGCGCGTGGTATTTTGTTACAGCAACCTCCATAGATGAAGACACTCGGGAAGTGATGTGAGCAGTTTACGTGTATGAACTCGAGGGTCCCCTGCTGTGGGGTCAGTGCCATGTACAGAAATCCATGATTGTAATTAGGGGAAAATGGTGGTAAAAGTGATGGTGATTGCCTGGTAAAACTGGACTGGAGAATCTGGAGGAACCACCTTGTTGAACATGGAGCTGCTGGTCATGAGAACAGCATCCCTGGATGGTGGTTGTGATGGCTCATTTTGGCTATCAACTTGGCACACCTGAGGAGAGAGAGCCTATGAGCATGTCTGCTGGATGTTTCCTAGATTGCTAACTGATGTAGGAGGGACCAGCCAACTGTGGGAGGTTGTCCTGGGCTGCATGAAAAAGCAGGCTGAGCAAGCCAGGGGAAGCAAGCCAGTAAGCAGCACTCCTCCTTGGTTTCTGCTTCAGTTCCTGCCTCGAGATGCCTGCCTTGAATTCCTGCCATGGTGTCACCTGATAATAGACTGACTATAACCTATAACCCAAATGAACCCTTTTCTCTATCTAATTTTGTTTTGTGATTTATCACGGCAACAGAGAAGCAAACTAGAGCAGTGGTCTAACAAAAACGTCTTCATCAAACGGTAACATATATGTAGGGAAACTGGGCTGAGGAGCAGGCATGGCCACAAGCCTGGTGGCCCACAGAGTAACCACAGGAGAGATCACAGGGACAGAGTTCTTTCATCAATAGAGCTGTGGCTCGGATGCTCTCTGCTGTACTCAGACCTGATCACTCACTGTGTTAGCCAGAGAAGGCTCTTGGCTGATCAATGAATTACAGACAACATTTTAAATCTCAATAACACACAAGGAAAAGCTCCCCCATGAAATACAATAGATTGTAGGCGACTGCAGAGGAGTGAGTTGAAAAGGATGCAGACCACAAAGGGAAATAAATGGGGTATTGAACCAGTCAAATAACATCAAGTCTACAAAAAGCATTAAAAACAGCAAAGAAGAGAATCGACCTTGCCAAGAATGATTTCAGTAATGGAGAAGACAGCCTCCATTTAGAGAAGTGACACACACACACACACACACACACACACACACACACAGTCCAGCAAAACACACCCCATAATGCAAAAAGGATAAGAGAATATGAGAGTTCCTACAGTCATGCAATGGAGAACCAATGTATGAATAGTTAATATTTTTAATTATTTTATTTGCCCACTGTTTATGTAACTATTGCATGCAGTATGTATGTGTGCCATAGCCACAGTGTCAGAAGGCAACTTGAAAAAGTCAATTCTCGTGTCGCATCAAGTAGGTCTGAGGATCAAACATAGGTTCTCAGGCTCACTGGCAAGTGTCTTTACCCCTGAGCCATCTCCCAGACTATCTGATGTCTTTTTTTAAAACCACTAGCACAAATGGGGGGAAAGGATTATTTTTAAACATGTACTTAGTTATTTGTTTATTTCTCTGTGTGTGGGTGCACCTGTGGTAGCCAGCAGACAACTTGTGGGAGAGGGCTCTCTTTTTCCACCTCGTCCTGGGGAATCAAACTCAGGCAGTCAGCCTTAGCAGCAGCATGTGTCCTTACTCTCTGCGTCATCTCCCTACCCGGGGAAGCAAGATTTAAAGCAATAAAATTTCCAGGAGCTGAGGAGATGGCTCAGCAGTTAAGAGCACTAGCTGCTCCATGTTTTATTTCCAGCACCCGATGGCAAATCACAACCAGCTGTAACCCCAGTTCCAGAGGGTCCTATGCTGTCTTCTGTCCTCCACACGCACGGCACGCACATGCTGCGCAGCCTTACATGCAGACACAACACCCCTCCGAGTTCAAGGGATAGCCAGGGCTACACAGAGAAACCCTGCCTCAAAACAAAACAAAACAAAACAAAAAACCCCAATAGAATAAAATAATTCAAGACAAAGGTTTCTAGAAATCTAAATCTCCAGCAAATAATACATAGTCCAGCAAAATCAAGAGATTGAAGGACAGAGCACACTCTGGCTAAACTTCAGAAACATGTGTATAAATATAAACATATCAATAAATGGCATCATCCATGCTCTGGAGGAAGCTCCATACAGGGAGAGGTAGAAGGAAACAGGCTGGTTTGGGAGCAACAGAGGCACCCTGATTTGTACAATATAGTGCAAAAGGCAATGGAGCAATGTTGAGGGGGAAGAACTTGTGGTCCCAAATTCCTTAAAGAGTTGCCTGTCCTTCACCTATCAGAGCAGAGAGACTCCAAGAAATTCAATTCAGTGAGACCGGGGGCGGGGCGGGGCTGTGCGTATGCACCTATGTAGTCTTCATGGTGGGAAGGATGGTTAGAGATACAATCTGGAGCCACTCAAACTGCTCCACAGTACAGCAAAATCCTGCCACCTGGGGCTTCTTGGAAATGCCAGGGATCATGTAGTCATGAACTTGGTTTCTCGAGTGATTGGTGCTGCACTCATACAAATCAGGCCCTCTCGCTAGCGAGTCACCAAGGGTGGACAGGTTCATGGGGCCCTACCCCTCACGGTTGAACTGTTTGTTCCTGATAGACTTTGGGAAGGGGGCGCCGTTGTCTTCAGTTGTGTAGACACTGGTAAAATCACCAGGCTCCGATGAATAGATCCAATCCTGAGGTCACAGAGACAACTGTGGTCAAACCCAGAGGGGACACAGAACACAAGCATGTGAATGTGGGAAAGAGAAGAGAAGAGGAGAGAAGACGAGAGGGGGCCAGGACAGGAGGGAGGAAGATGAAAGGGCAGGAGCGAGAGCAACCAGAACACACGATGAATGTATATGAAATTTCCAAAGAACAAATTTAGTTAACTTTTAAAAAGTAAAACACACACGCATGTACACACACAATCCCAGGCATAGTCTCAGACCCACTAAGTAAGAATCTGAAATGTATCAAGCTCTCCATGTGATTTTACATGCATATTGAAGTCTGAGAGCTGGATGGCTCAGTGCGTAGGAGCCCTTGCTGTGCGAGCACGCGGACAGATCTTCAGCACACACTTGAAAAGCTGTGACATTACCATGCACCTGTAACTGCAGTGTTGGGGGTGTGGCAGAGACAGGAAGGCTGCTGGGGCCTGCTGGCTGCTGGTCTAGAGGAAAATCAGCAAGCTCCAGGTTCAATGGGCAGTGGCAGAGGAGGATGCCTGGAGGCCTCCTCTGGCCCGTGGGTGCAAGTGGGTGTGTACCCAAATGCATGAGAGCAGGGTGGGGAAGGTAATAGCAAACCCAGTGAGTGATCAAAATGTAAACTGAGGACGGCAGCAAATTCCCAAAGAAAGTACATAGAACCAACTCTCTCTCTCTCTCTCTCTCTCTCTCTCTCTTTCTCTCGTGTGTGTGTGTGTGTGTGTGTGTGTGTGTGTGTGTGTGTGTTGTGTGTATACAGGGCACATGCCATGACATTTGCGCGGAAGTCAGAGAACAGCTTCTGAGAATTGTTCTCTCCTTCCCCCACGCAGATCCTGAACTTAGGTGTCCAGGCTCGGCAGCAGACCTTTCTCACTGTATTGTCTCACCAGCTCCATAGACTCAGACCTTAATAAATGAGATGGAGGGCTGACTTATATGCTCATAGAACTATAGGACACTTCTCGCTAACTTGGACTACCCCGTCCACACACACCTTTCTCATATACCTCAAGAATACTTGTAGAATGTGCTGGAAATAGTCTTGAGAGAGAGAGAGAGGGAGAGGAAAAAAATAAACCTGCCTGAAATTGCCTCAGTCTTGGTCCTCCAGATGTTCAAGGTGCCATCCTGATTTAGGAACGAGCTTCCTGTGATAGCCCACACTTTGCTCTCCTCTCCAGGAGGCATGGCCTTCAAGGCTCAACCCAAACGAGTCACTTGGATCCTGAGGTATCTCATTCAGGAAGGCTGGCTTCCTCTGTTCTCCTCAGTGAAGCAAGTGAGGCAAGTGCTAATTTGGGGGCCTTGGGTACTGGTACACAGTGGGTGCTAGTCTGGGTACTGTACACAGTGGGTGCTAGTCTGGGGACTGGAACCCAGTGAGTGGCAGGCGGGGGACTGCTGCCCTAGGACGCCAGGCTTTCTTTGTCTCTTCCTATCTGAAAGTAGTCCCCTGCTTTTGGCCACTTGTTGCCTGTAAGGATGTCCTGTCCCCGACTGCAGCAGGTTAGTGACCAGCACACAGCTTTGCAGTAGCGTAAGACGATACCTTGAAAACACGTGTTGTCAAAAACACAGACTAGAGAGGTGGAAAGAGTGGGTGATCGGAAGTAAAACAAACCTGTTCAAAGATGTTCCCCAGAGGTCTTAATTTGGGGGTGTTCTACTCCTTAAGTTGGTAGACATCAATAATGTTCTTGAACCTTTTAAAGGTGAGTAAGAGTCAAATTATATTATCTATATAGAAAACTATTGGAGGGGGAGATACTGTATAATATGAAAATGAGTCGGAACATATTCTTTATAAAGCCAAATGCAAACCAGAGAATAAAAGCAGGCTGATCTCTGTGAAAAGAGCTGTTTTGTTAATCATCAATTCAAAGAATACAGAAAGTATAAGAAAGAAGCCAAAATTCTTCTAAGCTCCCATTATATTCAAATAATAGAATGTTTTAATGATCATTGCTTCCAAAAATCAGCCTAATATTTATTAATAGGATCTTGCCGCACAAAGACTTGAAACCTACCCCTTGAATTTGATGCGTAATTGCATTTGTTGCTGTTATTTATTTATTCCCCCCTCTCTTTGTGTCTGCCTGTCTCTCTCTGTGTCTCTGTCTCTGTCTCTCTCCCTCTCTGTGTCTCAAGAGTGTTATGTAGCCCAGGCTGCCCTTGAACTCCTGATGTTTCTGCCTAAACCTTCCAGGTGCTGGGATTATAAGAATGCACCACAATGCCCAATGATATACTTACTTAAATTTAAAATACCTAATGACAAACAGCAGCAAGAAAATCATCTTTAAAGTTAAAATTACAAAAATGGTAAGAAGATATGTTTATTGCACAGAATTCAAATTCAAGTGTGTATGTGGTGTGTTTGTATCTACACATTCATGAATGTGTGTATGTACATGCAGAGGCCTGAGGTTAATGTTGAGTGTCTTCCTTGGTCACTCTGCACATCATCATCATCATCATCATATCATGATTATTTATTGGAGATAAGGTCTCTTATTGAATGCTGACTTCCTCCATGTCCTTCATAAATGGGTGCTAGGGGTTGGAACTGAGGCCTCACGCTAGTATGGTGAGTATTTCAGTAACTGGGCCAATCCCCCAGCCATGTAGTTGAGGTTTTAATTGTCCCCTGTAGTCCACATGTCAATGCCTTAGTTCCCCTCCTGCACATCCACTGGGAGCTGGACAAAACTGAGGAACAGAGACGGCAGGTCCTTAGGTCCTCAAGGGTGTGCACACAAAGGGGCTGGCAGCCCCTCCCTTTTCCTTCTTCGCTTCCCAGCCATGAGGTGAGTGGCATTGCTCTAGCAAATGCTCCTGCCATGATATCATGACGTGTGTCACTTCAGGCCCAAAGCCAAAAGCTGGCAGAGAGCCAAAACAAAGCTTACCTTTTATAATTAACTTACTTCAAGCACTTGTCATAGAAGGAAGCTGACTAATGCACATAGAATATGATGTCTCAGAAAGCGAATAGGCAGGTGATTCACTGAAAGTTACTAACAGATCAAAGAGGCAATGAACTCACACATTCTATGTTCATGGCAGAGTATTACAATTTCTAAGACATCCATCAATCACATTATTTGGCGGACTTAAATTACATAGTCCAGCATTATCTCTCTTCTCATACATTCACCCTGTTGCCTCTCTGCCTCTGCCGCTCCACTTGGCCCCGTCACAAGATGGATAAATCCATCTCTCTGTATACTCTGGGGATGAACAGTACAGTACAACATAACCTGGCATTTCACAATGGCCTCAAGTGAACCCTCAAAGCCACCCAGCAATAATGTTAAATTACTCTGATCCATTCTCTGCCCCATTCATTTCCAGTCCTCCATTTCATACTTTCTCTGCCCTCCCAAACCTCAGATACTTCCTCCATCTTCAGTTTTCACTCCAGACAGTGTTTCCCATTAAAGCAAGAAAGTGGACGCAAGGAGGACAGATGCGAGCTCCCCAAACCATCATCCACCATCTCTCTGGATCTGTGCTTACCCACTGCTCACATCCCAGGCAACCACGCACCCTCAGTGGACAGCTGGCCTTACCTCCTACTCACCTGGTGACATCCCTGTACACTCATTCAGTTTCGGGTCATCATCTTTGTGATGCAAAATCAAGTGGCTTGACTTTTCCTCCACATTAAGGAAACACCCCCCCCCCGATCTCCTCACTTTCTTTTGCTTAACAAGGTAAGTTCTTGAAAGTGCCATGAACCCTCACTGTCTCCCAATCTTCTCAAAGCTGCTATTAGATTTTTATGACACCTCCTGAAACTACTATTCTCGAGGTCCCCATTGACCTACACATTGCCTAGTCCAGGGTGCTTCTACAGGATGGCCTGTCAGAGTGTTGCCCAAACTGTTCCAAGAGACCCTTCCTCAGACTAAATAAACCTAGCAGGGTTTTGTTTGTTTGTTTGTTTGTCTTCTTTTTTGGTAACAGGGTTTCATGCAGCCCAGGCTATCATCAAACCTGATATGTAGCTAAGGGTGACCTTGAATTCCTGATCTTCTTGCCTGTACCTCTCAGATGCTTGGTTCTGACTACGTAATTTAAGTCAGCCAAAGTGTGAGGGAGAGAATGACACCATACTAGTAGAGTTTATTCAAACAATGCAAAACAAGAATGATCCACAAACCAGGCCGTGAGCAGACACTGCAGCTCCAGCTGACAATGTCATCATACAGCACGTACAGGAAAACAAAAATGAGGCACAGGCTTCGCTGGCTACAGCTTAGTCAGCCAATCAGTCAGCGATTACAGCTTAATTAGATCACTGGCTCCAGGGCCTCCAGCAACCAAAGCTTAGTCACTGTGGCTAACTGCTCTGTTGGTTTGGGCCGTTTGCCCTGTGTCGGAACCCAGTTCAAATCAACAGTCTTCTTCAAGTTGTAATCAACAAAACCAAGTCACTAGGCATGAGCTGGGACTATTCACGGAACAGCAAGATCTGCAAGTAGATTTGAAACAGCTGCTCACAGCTTCCTTGCTATTCTATTTGTGTCTCCATTTGGACAACAGAGATCAGGCCTTCCTCCTAACTTCCTGGTTGCTCCTAGTCAGTCTTCTCCTCATCTGCTGGTCCTGAAACAGTGAGAGACCCCCTCCGGCTTGGCCCTTGTGCCTCTCAGACTGCAGCAGTGATCTCACCCTAACTCACAGCTTTAAATGCCACCTCCACCCTAATGAGTCTCAAATGACCTGCTACACGCCTCTTTCTCGGACTGGAAGATGCGCTTTCCCAGTTTACGAATCTGCACGCGTCCAGTTTTTGTGCTCGGTGCTGAGTAACTGACACCCATCCTTTTTGTGTTTCCACTGATGACAACTGGTCACTGTAACCAAGCCCAGCGAGTCACCGGATTCCCTCTCTGTCTCACAGCTCTTGGCCACATCTGCTCATTCAGCAACCCTGTTGGCAGCTACATCGAAACAGCTTTGGGCTCCAACTCTCGTCACCTGTGGCACAACCGTGACAGCCTCCTCGCCAGTCACCTGACAGCTGCCCTGGTGATGACATTGACGGGGGAGCCAGACCACATCATGACTCGGCTAACACTCCTCTAAGGACATCCCTTCAGTCCTGGACGCCGAGTTCACACTGCCAACTGCCGAGTCCTGTGCCCTTGACCCCTCACTACCTCGAGTGATACTGCCCCTCCATTCAGTCTATTCAGAGCTCTCTACAGTGGCTGTTCTTTGAGCGGAAGTGTTCATTCTCCAAATGCTCTTCTTCCCTTCTTCTCTTACAACTCCAAACCCTGTCATCCTGAACCCCAACCCTTAATGCCCCCTTCCCTACTTGCCCTTTATTTTTACCACCAATAAAATGCTTCCCTCCCTCTGTTATTCCACGCTCCCTTCCTCCCCACTTTCATTCTTTCTTATGTATGGACATAGGCTACATATATGTAAGGCAGGCACGTGACCTCTTGGGCTGGGGAAATGGCTCAGCCACTTAAAGCTCTTGCCTGAGTCTGAAACCCAGAACCATGGTGGAAGAAGAGAATCAAGTCCCCCAAACTGTCCCATGATCTTCAAATGCACACTATGGCACACACAGAGAGAGAATAAAAAATAAATTTTAAATATTTTTTTGGGAATAAACTCAGTATTCACCAAACATGTTTTGAATCTGAACCTGTCTCTTAAGAAAATGCCTATTCTCAGGTGCTCCTTGGTCGAGCCATAACCTTCCAAGAGCACCAGAGGCAGCACCACCAAATCTCAGTGCTTCTCAGCCTTGGGACTTGGGATAGGGCATCCATATTGTTTTCTAGACCCAAGCAATTCTAGGGCAGCCAGAGTGGAGAACTGCCATGTTAGTCAAACCATTTTTCTAGATTCTGAGTCTGGAATAGTCTTCTGGGATTCAGGCAGCCAGCCCTTTAATGCTGTCTCCTATGCAGCACGAGAGAACTGTGTCTGTATGTCAGACCAGGACATTGCAGACCCATGGAGATGGCCATCAACAATGGCTAGCAAGGCCAGTGGAAGAACCCAAGTGATGGTTGGTGAGCTTGTGGGCTGACCCTGTGTGCAGCGGCTCTGTGGAAGGAAGACAGAGGACCCTCCGTGACACCATCGGAAGAGCTGAGACACGGTGGGTGGGAAGAAGAGCCAGCGTCAGTACAGACTCATCGAAGTGGTGGGGAGGCAGCCAGGCTTCTGTGGGCCTTGCTGGGCAAGATAGACCTCAGTGCTCACAGTCCATTATGACAGAGAAACTTTCTTTATACCCTCCTCACTGCCCACAACGATCCCATATGGATTTCAAACTCTTTCTCTTCCATTAGAGTCCCGAATCTATTATGTTATACTGTGTTTGTCTGTACTTATTAACTATTCAGAAGGCTGTGTTGTCCAAGAGCTTCTGTGGGTAATGAGTAAATATTAAGTTCTGTTCGCCATTTTAAAACACTGAAAATAGCACTATATCCCTGAGTGATTCCAGGCTGGGAAATTGCTTTGTTCTTTAGATTTTTTTTTTCTGATGATGACAATAATCTACTCTTTGACCTCCTCTCCATATGCATCTCTAAGCAATCATAAAAGTTGATTTAAAAAAAAAGAACATTTTCCATCTTTAGAGGCACCTTTGATGATGCTCTGACAAAGTTAGAACAACCAGATGTGTTTACTTTCAGTCCCTGCTTAAAAGTAGCATTTTTAAGCCCAACTCAGGATGCACCTGTTAAAGTAGATCAAGTGGCGGCATTTCAGTTTCTGAGCTTTTTGTGGGGTCCTCTCTTCAGAATGCTATTTTAGGAGTACGTGGCATTGTGAGGAGGTGGAACCTCAGCGCTGTCATTTCTCCTGTTTGGGAGCGATTCCTCCTGAGCCAATTCTCACAGAACACCCCAGGACACAGAAAGCTTTGTAACTAGGGGGCTTCACCACAAACGCTATGGATGGACTGCTGCTACCAAAACCCAATATGCACAGTTAGAAGGATAGCATGCCAGTAATGTTCAGTAATGGCCACATGTCTACTGCTTGTTTATCCGGGATACTTTTTCAAAAACATCAGCCTCTGAGAGTAGACAAATAGGAGTTCCCATTTATTCATCTCATAAACAGGTGTCAAATACCTGCTGGGCATCAGACATCTTCCTCACAACCCTCACCCCACGAGCTCACACACTAAGCACCGTCTGCCCCAGAAAGGAAATGATACAACAGGCACTAAAGTTCTGTTAAAGAGCCTGGAAAGGGTAAGGTGTCAGAGGCACATAGCGCGGGAGTATTTTTCCTTCCGGAGTCACCCAAGTCCTTCTTGGTGAAAGGCTTGCAGTGTTGTCTGCATGGGAATTGTGTACAGCTATGGGAATGAATGAGGTCTCCAAGAGAGCGAGTGGGGACAGAAGGTGAGTGGGAGGCGAAGCCCTGAGAAATTACCATGGAGAGGGGCACTGAGGACCGAGAAGTAGTGAATAGAAAAGCAGATCAGAGAAGCTGAAAGGATGGTAGACTTCGGTAGAGTGACTGCAGAGAGACCCGGTGAGGTGAAGAGAATGGAGTGTTCATTGTCAGAGGGGTGGGGTGTTAATCTGCTCCCTGCCACTGCAATAAATACCCAAGACATAAAAAGAGGGAAAAGATTCTGACTCACAGGCTTAGATGATCAGTCGTGTCCGGGCTTTTAGGCCTGTGGTGAGACACCACCTCATGGTGGAAATACACCCTCTCACCTCAGAAGCCAGGGAACGAGAGGTGGGGGGGTCCCACCACCTCCTTTGAAGATATTCCTCTAGTGATCTTAAAACCTCCCACTCCCACCTCTTAAAGCTCCACCACCTTCCATCAGCACCACTCTGGGGATGGATTGCCAACACATGACCCTACAGAGGTGATATTCAGGACCCCAAACCATAGCCCCTTTAATCAGATATTGGAAACGGTCAACACTCCAGATTTCCTTCTCTGAAGGAGTTACAGACGGAAATGTCAATGTGCTATCCAGCTAGATGCCAAAGTCACCAGGAATGAAGACAGGAAAGAGTGATTGGAAAGTCTGTCCACGGGAAGGAAGTGTGGTCTTTAGTGAAATGAAGGGAGTGTCCTGGAAGAATGGCAAAAACTAAAAGAGCAGACAGGCCACACTCAGGAGAATCAATATAATGGGAGCTGAAGTTCTGTAGACAGAAGGGAGCAATTTGGTAAAGGAAGGCATCTATCTTCTGTCTCAGCTCCCAAGCGAGTCAGACAAGCATCAGCCAGTGCTCAGGAGGATTCCAGGCCAGCGGTTCAGCCATCAGCCAGTGCTCAGGAGGGTTCCAAGAGCTATGCTCTAGGCTAGTGGTTCTCAGCTTCCATCGCTGCGACCCTTTAACACAGTCCCTCACGGTGTGGTGACCCCCAACCATAAAATTATCTTTATTGCTATTTCAGAACTGTAATTTAGCTACTGTCGTGAATCGTAATGTTAATTTCTGATATGCGACCCCAAAGAGGTCTTGAGCCCAGGCTGGGAACCAGTGCTCTTTGCCGATGGAAAAGGAGTTGATATTATGAACAGTGAGTATGGGGATCTTCTGTTGGGATTTCTCAGCAGCTTAGTGAGAGAACTTGAGCAGTATGAGGTACTGAGGAGCATAAAGCTTCAGGCTTGACCATTACAGATCACTGGACAGAATCCTTGGAATTCTAGCCGCCAGTAAGTTTCGTGGGACAGGATGCATGGAGGTGAATGTCACAGGAGGCCTTGAATGGCAGACCAAGGCATTTCCGTGATAGTCTATCTGCCAAGGCCACCAGGCAGGGTTGCTGTGCCAGTCTACGTTGGAGCAACAAGCTACCATAGTCAAAATCATGGGAGCAAAGGACGCTCACGGAATGCTCCTGTGACAGGCAAGTTTAAGCCTGCTCCGGTTAGGAAAGTGTGAGGAAGTGCGTGGTTGAAATGTCCTTACTAAGAAGGTGAGGACACAAAGGAAGAAAGAGCAAGCAAGAAATGCTGCCCATAAGTCTCCCGAGAATAGGTGTTTCAGGAGGTTGGTGTTTGGCAAAACACGGTTAAACGTTTTCAGATAGCTGAAACTAAGACGAGAATAGTTAAAGATGATGGGACTTTCCCTCCATTGCCTACCCAGGCATAAAGGCTTTCAGTTTAGGGAGGCGGAGGCTCATGAAGATCAGGTGATTCTCAGAAGTGTTCCTGAGAAGTCCTAATAAAAGATTACCATATACACTTCTTGTAATGTCAATTTCTTTCTTACATCGGCATGGAACGTAGCTCTGGGAACCCTCTCAAGTGTTGACTACTGGTTTATGTCACTCTCCCTAATTTAGCTGCAGGTTCTCAAGGCAGGGCTGGGAGCTTGGATTGCCACCTGCCATCAGATTCTTTTACCGGCTGAGTTAACACATCTCAGCCCAGGCAACAGCTCTCAGCCGTCTACAAGGCCAGTTAACCCACAGCAGCTGTTGGCATTCCCTTTTGTAACCAGAGTGAGTAAGGACACCCAGGATACCAGCCAGGGCTGGAAGGAGGGGCCGCTTTGACTACCCTTCCTTTTCAGCCCAAGTGAAGGCAAGGCTGGGTATCCACTTCTTGGGAAGAGCTTTCCTCACACCACCTGAGGCCAAGCCCTCAAATCACAGTTCAGCTCTGGCTAAGATTCTGACTCATACAAGTGCAAACCCCAGGCCCTTTTGCTCAATTTCTTCCTTTCTGCTGACAGCAGCTCAACTTGGTCCTGAAATCTCAGGGGTCTTTTTGGTGTGTGATTAGCCACTACTCCTTGGCTTCATCGCTTGGCCTCTTCGTTCCTGACGGGGAAAGACTACTGAGGGCTTTGGGAAGGTGAAGAAGCTCCGCGGGATGGACAGGAACTGGACTGGGATGGCGCTGGAGGTCCGGCACGAAGGACCCCAGGATCTAAGTAACCTCTTCCTGGGGGCTTTCAGCAGAACGCAGCAAGTTGGACCCCTTTCCTGAGCCCTCCCCAAAGCGCCCGCAGGCCGGGGGGCGTGACACAGGGGCGTGACTTTGAGATGGAGGCGTGGCTATGCGGTGGTGGGAGGAGCCGGGGCGGGAGGCGGCGCCGTGGAGGGGACCCGCGGCCCGGGCGAGAGCTCGCCAGCTCCGCCGCGATGCCCCCGCGCCCAGGTCGTCTCCTCCCGCCGCTGGCCGGGCTGCCGGCCCTGGCCACGCTCCTGCTGCTGCTCGGCGCTCGCAGGGGTGCCCGGGCCCAGGAGGCGGAGGCGGACGGCGGGGCCGAGCAAGACCCGCACGCCAAGCACCTGTACACGGCCGACATGTTCACGCACGGGATCCAGAGCGCCGCGCACTTCGTCATGTTCTTCGCGCCCTGGTAACTGCAGCTCCTGCAGGCCGGCGGGACCCCGGGCTGGGGATCCGGAGAGCGGGGGCGGCCGCGGGGCCGCGCTGGCTGTGCCGGGGGCGTGGGCCGCGCTCGGGGCCTTGGCGCTGACGTGGCGCTGGCCGCCGGGCGGGGAGCGGGGAAGGGCGGGCCCTGAGGGGAGACCCGGAAAGGCCTCTCCTCCCCGCCACGCTGCTGGAGTCCAGGCATCCCCTGCTGAGTCCCCTGCCCAGCTCCCCAAACTTCCTGTGCTGGCCGGACGCGGCGGGAGCCCAGCGTCCACGTGCCCTGGAGCCTCCCTGCTGGCCCTTCAATAATGGGCTAAGACCCTCCCAAGATGTGATTTCCCGATGAGTGTGTCGAGGGTGGGAAGGGATAGCCTCGGTTAGGAGGGGGGGGTCCCTCCTCCTCCCCACCCCCACAGGAGCCCGGTGTAGTGCCAGTTCTAGAGTCCCGCTGCACACTGGAGTGCATGTGAGCTGTGTTCTCAAGGCCTTTAACTCAAGCCTGTCCTCTGCCACCTCTTAATTCTTTGCTCCTCTGGGACCCGGTCATTTGGAAACTGAGGCAGAACAGTTCTTCGTAAAAGTCGTGCCTTCGTGTTTCCATTCTTCGGTTGGAGCTTTCTGGTGCACCCCGCCGCTCTCTGAGAAAGAACTCTGCCCCAGGAATTGTTCTAGACTTAGCAGGGCTTTCCTGCTGGGGCCTAGATGCCCAGAGAAAGAAGTTCTCCGGTTCACAGCAGAAAGCGGTATTTAGAGCGCAGGCTCTCGATGTGGGCTGTGCTGGATGTGTTTATTGCTGAGCGAAGTACTCTTTCCCCCTGCTCAGTAGGGCCCTCATTAAGGAAAGGGGGTTAAGCAGTTAAGAAAAATTGTGTCTGCGGAATCCAATTTATTCAGTGATTGTGCCTTCCAAAGTGGGAGAAACTTTTGCTCTGAACCCTATAGTGGGCGATTACTGCGTTAAATTTCATTTAGTGTTAAATTAACTTTTGGGGGTCAGCGTGGCTCACAGCCATTGCCTATTAAGAGTGCAGGAACGGAATACATTGTTTTACATTGTAAACAGCCGACTTGAATCTGTAGAACAAGGAGACTGGTAGCCTGCAACAGCCAGTGTTAATAGTTACCCCTTGCCGAGTAGTCACAGAGTAGTAATTCCAGTTAAGTACACCACAGGACTTAATTGGGGCCAATTTCAGTGGAATAAATAAATCTGTGGGTTTTTAGTTTTATGAGAAAAATTGACATGCAGGCAGAGTTAGGTTCCCTGCTGTGCTGATGGGGGTGTTTTACGTTTGGAATATTTCCAATAAATAGCCAGCTCGTCTTGGCCTGTCAGGGTAGGAGGCATCACATAGGTTCTTTTTTCACTGTGTGGCTTTTTTCACATATAGACACTTAGGCCGATGCTGCTCCCTAGAGTACACCTTTAGTTGTTTGCTTCTTGCTAAAAATATTAGAGACATGTGGGTGCCCACCGTGGCCATTGAAGGTGAGGTTTTTTTTGTTGTTTGAGGGGAGGTTGAGACAAGATTTCTCTGTGTAGCCAAATTGACCTTGAACTCATGAATTATTATTAGTATTTTGTCTCAGCCGGTGGAGTGCTAAGACTTCAAAATTAGGCTTTTAAAAACAATATGGAACTCGAGGTAGAATACACTGGGCCCACTTCTCTGGCAGTTCGGGTGTCTGAAAGGTTAGATGCCTACGTGTGACGCGGGGGCAGGGACACTGTGTTGACAGCATTGACGTGTGTATTTGTTCAAAGCATGGTGGCTGCAGGACTGTCTGCTGTTGGTTTTGTGCCGGCGTCAGGTCATGGTGTCTCTAGTGCCAGTTACTGGGTCACACTGAACCTGGGGACAGTGAGGTCAAGGTTAAGGTTAAGTGCCTTTGCTCTGTCATTCGGCCCCTGGCCACCTTCTGAATGCAGCTGGCTGTCTCCACGGTGCTGTTTCCATGAGGGCTCCAAACCAGTAATGCCGGCTAGATAGAACCAGTGGCGCCATCTCTGTTCCAGGGTGCAGAGAGCCGTGCCTGCTTAGCGATGGCCCCAGATGGTCAGTTTAATTTGGGGTACGGAGGAGTAAATCTTTACCTTTTCAGATCTTGTGTTGTTCTCGTAAGAACCCTTTCAAGGAAGCAGAGCATGGGCACAGCCCTAAAATGAGCGCATCAGATCAAATTCCCCAAATGTCAGAACAGCCCTTGAGAGTCCCTTGGGGCAGCCCACCCCACTGTCTCCCAGCAGCATCTCATCATCTCATCACGGGGTCCCATAACCTCCAGTAGGACCCAATCCTGCTTTCTTTGATTAAGCACCAGATGCCACAAAGGGCAGACAGGAACGTGGGCCAGCTGGGGAGCAGCAAGTCCACGTGTCCCATTGTGTACACACTTAAGGGGCCTTCTGGTCTTGGGTTTTTGTTCTTGCTATCCTTTCTTTCCCAACCCACCTGACCTTCCTGCACTCACTTGGCTGAATTCACGGGAGTTAGATCCTCAAGTACAGTTCGCCTGTGTGGGTTCTCACCCTGTTCATTCTGCTTACGTTGCCAAGTGCTTAGTGCACACTGAGTATTCGGATGGGACAGTGCTTGCTTTCTTGGCACTTAGACCGAGTACGTTAAAAGAATACTGATGATCTTTCAGACAGAAGGGTATGATGCTGTGTTTTAGGCTTTTATTTGTTTATGAATTTTATTTTTATTTATGTGCATGTGTATATTCCTGTGCATTTGTGGGCCGTGCATGTGGGTCCCTCAGGAGGCCAGAAGAGGGTGTCAGATTCCATAGAACCAGAGCTACAAGCAGTTGGGACCTGTCTCATGTGGGCGCTGGGTCCTCTGAAAGAGAGACAAGTGCTCTTAAATGCTGAGCTCTCTCTAGTCCGATTTTATGTAGGCCTTTATAAAGTAGGGATTTGTCTTAGCTGCCCAGGAAAGTCCTGCAAGGAAGACAGGTTATCTTTAAGCTGTTTCCAGTGCCACCTTTAGATGTCTGCTTTGGAGGTCAGCTCAATAAAAGAGGCTTCCCATAGATTATATTGAGAATGTGTTTGAGAGAGAACTCACAATTGTCAGTGCTTATCACTTCTGTAAGTGGACATTTTTTTTAAATGAACCCTTCAGAAGGCAGTGTAGCAAGTAGTTACATCATAAACACGAGTAACTTGTTTGTGAGAGAAGAAAGAAAAAACAGTCCCGTGCCTTAATGCCATGGGATTGCGCTCATTCAGAAGTCAAATGTGGTACAGCATGCAGAAGAGAATGGGAGATGAAGGTCAGCCCTGCCCTTCAGATCCTGTGACGAGGGAGAGTCTGATGTTGTAGAGCACTGTGCGGAGAGGCAAGAAGCCACAGTCCTGCTAGCATTGTTTTAAATGTAGGCGATTCTCAAATGTTCGTGTATGACCGAACTCACCCAGTCAACACCAGACATTTGAGTGTACCAGCTGTAGAAGTTTGGGTTACCACAAACTCTGCCACAGCAGTACTTCGTGGGGAGCACTGGGGGGCATGACTTGGGTGGCGCAGTGGCTGCCCAGCATGCCCAAGGCCCTGGGCTGATCTCCAGCACTGCGCACACACAGTCTCAGCACTTGGAAGGTGAAGGTAAGAAAGTCACAAGTTCAGGGCTGTACTCAGCTCCATAGCGAGCTCAAAGCCACACTGGGACACCCAAGACCTGCTTAAATAAAGAAGGAATTGGAACGTATTTATTTTAAGGCCTCTGATTGGAAAAGGTGCAAAGCCGATCCATCTGGAGATGGCCTTGCTTTTGTGTACATTCGGTTGTGTAATGGAGGAGAACCGTCCTCATAAATAATGGAGCAGTAACAGCAGAGCGCTAATTGGCTGGGAGTGTAGGGGAGACTTCCAGCCAAGGAGGAAGAGAAGAGAACGGATGCCAAGTAGCCCAAGAGCTAAGGAAGACTTCTTGGAGGAAGTGATGCACAGACTGGATCTGACTAGAAATCAGGCAGGTGGAGTTTAGGGCAAGTGTCAGTAGGGTGTCTGTCAACCTTGAACTCCAGGGGTACAGCGAACTATAATTTTCAGGAAACTGAAATACTGTCTGCAGTTGTACCCAGAGACCAATTAGAAGCCAGGTTGGGTCTGACATAAAGGTCAAAAAAATTACACCTGGGTACTGGGGACAGTAGCCTGCTGAATTTAAATCAATGTGGAGAGTGGTGTCATCGCCAGCTATCCATCTGCTGCAGAGAAAAGAGGGTGGGGAGTTGATGGCTTGCTCTAGAAGCCTAAGTAATCTGGACCCCTGGGAACCGGGCCTCAGTGTGCTCTTCCTTTGGCCTCCCTGTAGGTGCGGACACTGCCAGCGGCTGCAGCCAACTTGGAATGACCTGGGAGACAAATATAACAGCATGGAGGACGCCAAGGTCTACGTAGCCAAAGTGGACTGCACGGCTGACTCGGACGTGTGCTCCGCGCAGGGTGTGCGAGGATACCCCACGTAAGTAGGAAGGAAGAGAATGCATGCCTCTTTGTGCTGGGCTTTCCACATTTGTGTGTCTGCCGTCTGTGGCCTAGGAACGTCCAAGCTCAGCTTCCAGGAACTTCCATCATAGAGCTGAGGAGCGGAGTACAAGCAGGTGGTCCCTGTTCTTAGGACAAGATTACATTGAACATTGTTCATTGTAGACACCTTTTGTATTTTGCACGGGAAAAGCCTTAATTACTGTTGGCTTTTCCCATTGATGGGAATTTGTGGGGCAG
Source organism: Meriones unguiculatus (assembly GCF_030254825.1). NCBI lineage: Eukaryota > Metazoa > Chordata > Mammalia > Rodentia > Muridae > Meriones > Meriones unguiculatus. The sequence continues at coordinate 53,902,176 of NC_083366.1, read as the reverse complement.
TAGTGGGCTCTGGCTGCCTGAGATCCAGCCCCTGATGATGGCTCACATAGGTTTTACACGGCGTCCTCTGGCTGCGTGATCACTTTTGGTTTGACCTTCTTGTTTGAACTGTGACCACTGCAGCAGTTCTTCTGTTTCTTCTCACCAATTAAAAATATTTCCCAAAGCTACAACGCCTGCAACTGCTACCAGGTCTGTTTCTGTAAAGGAAGGGGACAAACCAATGCAACAAGTCTCACAGGTGGCCACTGATTCCCTTGACAAACATGTACTTGGTTTTATGATACAAATTATGACTCTGTTATAATCTGGGTGAGTGCCCCCCAAACTCACGTATTAAAGGCTTGCCCGGCAGACCGGGGCTCTGGGGAGCTTATAGACCATTTAGGAGGTTGGGCCAGGTGGGTGGTAGCTCCCTAAAATTGCATCCTTGAAATGGGTACTGTGATCTCGGCCCTGCTTTGTTTGTTTCATGTCTGCTGTGAGACGAAGTGCCTGTAATGTGGTACAGACCAAAGGCAACAAATCCAAGTATCTCATGGGCCCAACGGTCCAAAACAGGGAGTCAGAATACATTGTTTCTCTTTCTTAACTGATCTTCAAGCTGACAAATTGACTTAACTCAATTTAGTTCATTTTCTGTTGTTGTAATTACATTGCAAACTGGATAATTTACACAGGAGTAAAGCTGTATTCAGCCCCCAGTTCTGAAGGGTCAAGGTTGATGGGCTCCATGTGGTGAAAGCCTTCTTTGCTGGTAGAATTCTTGCTCAGCAGAGACCTGAGGTAGCACTGGGCCTCACATAGCCTGACAGCACCCTTGCTTATTGCTTCTTTGGGTCTCTTCATATAAAATCACCAATGTAGTCATGGGCTCCCTACAGTATGATCTTCTCTAATCCTAACTGGTTCATAAGGGTCCTACCTTGTGTCCATGTCTCGGCACCTTGCAATAGGAGTTACACTTTCGATTTGGATGGGGACCATCAAATTAAAGCAGGCTGTGGGTGAGCCCCATGGATAATCAAAGAAGCCAAGAGGTCTTGGAGTTGCTTCTACTGTATCTGCTTTGAGGTAACTGAACTTTTCATCCCAGTCTCTCTCTCTCTTCCTGAGGGAGGACTTGGGCCCATGGCTGAGGGACCCTGTCTGGAGGAGTCATCCAAAACCAGCCACTGTGGTACTGACTCAAGATCTTGTAGACAACAGTATCCCTGTTCAGACCATGTGGCCACTGTGAGAGGAAAAGGCAGTTTACCAAAGAGGGTTATGCTGTTCCACAGGCCGGCAAACAGTTGGCTACTTCAACTCATAAGTATTTGTTATAGTTGGGGTGCCAAATCAAATCCCTGTAATTCATAACAGGGCCTGGATTTAAGTATGAAATCTTAACTCTCTGCTCCTTAGAAGCGACAAGGAAAAGTGGAGGAAGCCCTGCACTTTGGGGTGTGGAGGCCACAGTGGACTCCAGCTCTGCCATCCGGAACTGTGCAGCACTGTCCACGTCACTTAACCGCTAAGTGTAAGGATGCTAACCAGCCAGCCGCCTTGCTTTCCCATCAGCTCCACATTTGAGGTTTAGCATTTCCACAAAGGACTCTTGGGTTTTAGTGATTGCCTGCCGATGTAAGTGCCATAGTTCAAGCCTGTTTCAAGTCAGAAAAATGTCCTAGCATGTGTACCTTATAAACGGCACTAACTGCCATGTATTGCAAGTCAACAATGGGGCTGGCCATGTAGCTCAAGGCTCTAGACTCCCTCCCTGGAATGAATGAATGAAATAAATTCTGCTTGGTTCATTTGGAACACTCTAAAGACAGTGTTGGTAAGTATGAGGGAAGATACTCTTTTGAAAGCCTGGTGCTTCCTGGATACAGGGACAGTAGAGATGGGTTGGCTGTGCCCCCTTCCTTTCTACAGTGCCAGCCATACAAAACATGCCACGGGGAGGCTGAAACTGGGGTCATAGTGGGCTGAGGACAGGTGCTACTGAGAGGGAAGCTGTCTTAGTTTGTTTCATGTTGCTGTGATAGACTACCCTAACTAAAACAGATGAGAGGAGAAAGAGTTCATTTTAGCTCTAGGTTGCCAGGTTACAGGCTGTCACTGTGGGGAAATCCAGGTGGAAAGAAGTTGAAGCAGCTAGTCACCTTCTCAGTCAGGACAGAGGGAGAGTGCGTGCGTGCTCGTGCTCAGCCGGGTTACTGAGTAGTTGGAGAGCCTCGGCCTAGGGAATGGTGTCACCCACAGTGAGCATGTTTTACCATCTCAGTGTAATCAAGATAGCCCCCCCCCACCACATACACACACATACCCACAGGCCAGCCTACCCTAGACAATCGCACAGTGGGACTCCCTTCTGTAATGGAGTGTGTCATGCTGACAAAGCTAACCTTTCAGAAGTTTATCAGGGTACTATGTGGTTGTAGTTGGAGGTGTTCTGTACTGTTAGGTCAGCACTCCGTGGATGCCACTGACCAGTTTAAAGATGCACCTTGTATTTTGTGTCTTGACTTTCATTCAGAATATCTAGTTCCCCCGAGTAGACCAGACATTGGTTTGTGTTGTTACAGTAGATGAAAATAAGCTCAGGTAGAGTGAATGTGGTCCGAGAGGGATTTCCATGTTGATCAGGGGCTTGCAGAAGCACACAAGGGCAAGTTTCTGTTTGGTTTTGGTTTTTACAGAGTGCAAGAGCCAAGGGTGTTGCCTAGGCGTATGCATTGAGGCAGGCAGGGCTTTACCTGTGCATGCTTTTCTTGCTTTGAAATAACTCCATTGCAAACACTTGTTGCAAAGCCTCAATCAGAAGATGACTGTAGGTGCCCAGGCTTGGGATTTGTATCAGAACACAGGCTTTAAAAACAGTATTTTCCTGCTGGCACATTTAAATGGAGTGCAGGATTGGAGAGGGAGGCCATGTGGACTTCCATAGCCCTGAAGGTGGCTGACTATGTTCAGGAAAGTGTTTAAGGACTTCTCTTTGAGCTACGAAAAATTGTTGTTTGATAGGAAATGCTGGACAGGGTCTGGGCTGAGTAGGGATAGCGTCTGTATTGATCTCCTGCAGCTGAAAACAATAAAAAGCGATTTTTTTCTCAGTTCTGGAGGCTGGAGGTATTGTGAAGGCCAAATTCCTTCCGAAACCTGCTTTGGAAATCCTTCTGTGCCACTTTCATGGTTTGCTGATGTCTCAGTTTTCTGTCACTGTTGCAGAATTCTCAAGATGCTTGGAAGAAAGGTTATATAGTAATTTCCTGGCCAGTCTGAACCAAAATGAAACTTTGTCTCAACTCCTTTCCTTGCAAGAAGAAAGGTTTGATTGACAGTTTTGCCTGGTTTAGTCTATGGTCAGTTGGGCCCTGTTGCTTTTGGGCTTGCAGCAGAGTAACATGTGGTCATAGCTGTATGAGTACTTATTGTCAGGCAAGAAGCAGAAACAGAAAACAGGGGATGGGGAAGCGAGCCTGACATCATCTCAATAAAGTCTTCAAGAGCACATTCCCCGAATGACCAAGATCTCCCACTAGGCCCCCTTCTTAAAGCTGCAGCAGAGCAGAGCTGCACCGCCCAGCAGCCCCGCAGCAGAGAACACACCTTTGATGACTAGATCCAACTCTTAGTACCAACTCTTTACATCCTTGGACTGTGTATCTGTGTGTTCAAATTTCCCTTCCTTGACCTCTGTGAAGGCCTGGTTCTGAGTGAGGCCACAACCTTAGGTTGGTTAGGCTTTGAATAGCTCTGTTTTGGAGGTCACAATCAAACCCCTAGCACATCAGTTATGGTATACTTTGTCACAGCCTGTACAGAGTAACAACCAAGTGGGGAATTTTTATTTTTTCTCTGTAGCTTCCCAGGAAGAGATAGATCACCAAGAGTCACATATGTCTATGGAAAGCTTGTAGTAGAGAAATTGAGGGCTGAACTGGGGTCCAGTAGCCTTCTCTCTATCTGTCAACTCCTTCACATCTTTGGATTGAGAGTTAAGTAGAGGCTGTAGGTGAATGCGAGGGTGTGTAAACAGCTCTCCAGCTCTCCTTGGGCCCTTTCCGCTTAAGGAACAGTCTCAGACTTAAGCAGCTTGGGAAGTTTTTTTATCCAACAAGAGATTTGTATACCAAATTAAGAACCCCCCCCCAGGGGTGAGGACAGGCTAGATCTTATATTTTAAGTTTAGCAAAAAAACATCAAAATGCTTTTAAGCCCTGGTTCTTTCTGGTATTTTGAGAATCCATGTTTCCTGCACTTTGGTGTGGGGAGGGAGAGGAATGTAGAGCTTCCAGCTTCCAGGTCTCTGTGACCCTGACATTCCTTGCCAGAGCTGCAGGAGGCCCAGTGGTATATATGTGTGTGTGTGTAGTCTTCTAAGAATGACAGTGTACTTTTGATTGCTTAGACTTCGGATTTACTTCACCATATAGTATAGACTTTAGTTTTGCTGGTGGGTAGCTTTTTCTTTTCAGAAAGATTCCCACTGTATTGCCAAGATTACCCAGAAGTCTAGTCTCAAGTCTTGTGCTTAAGGTTTACCTGCCTCAGGCCCCAAAGTGCTGGGACTGTGAATGTGAGCCTCCATGGCTTGCTTTCCTATGTCCTTCCTTGGAGGTGCAGTGTAGCAGCTAATCTACTTAGACGCTAGCTCTTCCTTGTCTCGATGGTCTCAAGTTCCTGATAGTTGGACTTCAGATCCTGCAGAAGCAACCCCATACAGCCACTGCGCTCCCTGCATGCAGCGCAGTAAGGGACAGGAGATGTAGTGTCAGGTCATATTATACATCTGAGGTTCAGGTATGCATTCCAAGCACTCTCAAGCTGGATAGGATGTTTGCCAAGTGATTGTTTTCATCTTACTGTTATTTTAGCTCAGGAAGGTTTGTGAGGACGTAGCCCTTCTGTGAGTTGAGGATCATTGTCCCTGAGCTCCAGAGGAAGCAAAACATATGCTCACATGTTCTCCAGAAGGCCAGTATACCCTCCTCACTGCCCAATCTAGCCAGTGTGCTCTTCTTACTTTCTTTTTTGGTGTTGCAGATGGAGCCGAGTGTCTTGTGTGAGCTAAGCAAGCACTCTGCTGCTGAGCAGCATCCTCACTTCTCAAGACAGGATTTTACTGTGTGTCCTGGGCTTGCCTCAGATTTGCTGTCCTCCTGCCTCAGCCTTTGGACTACTACCATATAGTCTGGTTTCCCTTTATGGCCACGGAACTTCATTTTTAAGTCTTCTGTTTTAAAGCCCTTATTTAAAGGGAACTTACCTGTTTGTGAATGGGCCGAATGTTAGTGTTTTAGAAAACACCATGACAGTCTAACTCCCGGTATGTTGGTATTAGGAGGTGGGCGTTATGAAGGGGCGCCAGGGAGCTCTCCCGGCTTCCCTGTACATGAGGGCACAGGGACAGGGTGCCGCTGGGGAAACAGAAAGCCATGGTAGACATGGACGTATTACACTGTGAATGTGGACGTTAGTCTCCAGAACCATAGGAAATGAATTTCTGCGCTTTCTGGGCCGCTAGGCCAGTCATGGTCTGTCCCTGCAGCCCGCACTGCCTGTGACACTCCATCTGCATCTCAGGTGTGCACAAGTCTGTTTCTGAACATTGTATCAACTCTCAAAATCCAAATCATGACCGGGAGGTGTTGGAGGGTTTTTAGGTAAGCCACGGCCTCATCGACCTTTCCCTGTCTTCTGACAGGAGCTACGTTTCTTAGCGTAGTCTTGACAACTTCTGGGTAGTTTCTTCTAAGGCATGTTATGAGTGCAATGATCCAGGACCCGAGTATGTGAAATTCATCCTCTGCTGGTGTCTTTCGCTCACCACCAAAGGAGTTGCTTCCCCAACTCTGCAGTTTGCGCAGAGGCCAGTGAGTAGAAAAGAGTCTCGCTCTGGGGATGCAAGCAAAGAGAAGGGGATTGGAGTGGATGGAGGAGTGTGAGCAGATAGCAGCTCAGGTGCCCTCAGCAACCCATCAGTGGCTGGTTATCCATCTGCGATGGTGGCCTGGAAATATCCCTACTGCGGAACAGTGTTTTGTCTGCTGCAGCCGAAGAGACCCTCAGGCAGCGGGAACAGTGAGGGCGAACAGAAGCCTGAGGCCAGGAAGGATAAGGAGGACTAACCAGGAGAGGCCTGGGGAAGAAGCACTGGCGGCCAGGTTAACTCAGTCATGCGACCCCAGCCGCATTTTCCCAGAGTAACATCAGATACGTGTGAAAATGTAAGATCACGTGCACACATTGTCTCCTGAGACATGGTTCTGTTTCCCTTTGGAGTTTTATTTGCCCGGCAGCTAGGTGGACGGCCGCAGCCCCAGGCAGCTTCATTGCTGTTTCACTCTCTCTCCACTGCGAGCAGCTTTTCATCGCCAGATGTGTGCTTTCTGATCCGCTGTTGTCCTTTCAGCCTCAAGTTTTTTAAGCCTGGCCAAGAAGCAGTGAAGTACCAGGGTCCTAGAGACTTCGAGACGCTGGAGAGCTGGATGCTGCAGACGCTGAACGAGGAGCCGGCCGTGAGTGTCCCCTCCCCATCCCTGTGCAGCCACCAGAGAGGTGAAACATTGAAGCTGAAGTTTTTTAGAAGTTGTAAATAGACCCCTTCTACCTGTACCACTTCTGGCTGACAGAATGAGTTTAAATCTGTATGCAGGTAAACAAACAAACAAACAACAAAAAACATAGCATCCCAAGCATGTTCTCTTAAGTACAAGATACTGAGTAAACGGGAATTATCAACGCAGATGATGAATTTCCACATTGGGCTCTTCTGTGGGGTATGTCCCATTGTCAGTACAACTGCAGGTTTTCCCCACCCATGGTTTAGAACGGGCAGTCTATCACATTGATCCCCTGAAGAACTGTTCTTGATTTTCTTGGGCAAGAACCAGATACAAATTCCTCATAACAGTCTTTAGTTCTGTTTTTAAGGTTGGTCTTCTTGTTTACTGTGTTCTTTGAGTGTGTGGCCCAGGCTGGCCTTGAACTCGTCTCATTTGTCTCCAGAGCTGGGCTTATGGGTGTGTGCCACCACTTACATCTCTGCTCTGTTTCCGCCCAGTAACTTTCTTTACCTTTCCTTTGCCTACTTTTTCCCTTAGTAGTTCACTGTGATTTCCTTAGAGTTCTGTTAATTTTTAGATGAACGTTTGATTTTCAGTGGGTTTTAGTAGATTTGTAGTCTTTCTGCTCGGTTCTGCATTGTCTAGGAGTAAGGCCAGTCACAGTTCTTGGGGGCAGTTTCAGGTGGCCTTGTCACGGAGGCCACCCACAGCACTTATCTGCTTTCCTGCCTGTCATCGCCCTGAATGATTGCCCGAAGCCGCGGCTGTCCTTTGCCTATAGCAGAGCACCACACGGTGGCCGCTCTTGGCAGCCGGTGGTGTCATCTCAGATTGCTTGGGGGTTTTCTCTACTCCACTCTCCTGCAGGACTAGCAGGCTGCTAGGGAGCCTCTCACAGGCTCTAGAGTCCACTTCTGTTTAAGCACCTTTCTTAGAGCTGACTGATATTAGAACTGGCTGGTAATATTCAAACATGTACAAAAGTACACTTTTCACTGTCTTGCCAGCCTTTACCTCCCCTTCCCCCCGATCCCTCCTGTGTCCGTCCCAGGGAGTGTCATTTGTAAATATTTCAGAACACAGTCTCACAGACATGTCGTTTTTGCTTTGTAGCATAGCCGCTATGTCACCCTCTCATGAGCTGCAATAAGCACCCATGCGCTTGTACCAGTGGCTGTCTTTGACCACCTGGGGTCAGGACCAGGCTTATCCCAGAATCTTCTGTTTGAGCTAATGCTTCCTCCTGATTCTCTAGCTCCCACAGCTTATCTGGGCTTGCTCCCACTGGCTGTCCATAGTGTCTCTCTCCTTTGCTTCTTGGTCCTCAGCTTTCCAGGCCCCAGCTGGCTTTACTAATAATGTAAAACCCTTAGTAATTGCTCCTGTGTCTTCCTGCATCTCTGTGTACAGGCGCCACCAGAACACTGTAAGAGTGTTACTTACAAGGCTGATACGGAAATCTTCATTTTGTTCTAAATCATAGTGATCACACATGATTTCCTCAGTATCCTTCTGTATGTGGATGGTTAGATAACAATGGAGTGGACTTTAATGGTTTATGGTGTAATGTTGGTGGGACTGGAAAAGTAGACAGCATTCTCTTGTTTCACATCTCTGATGATGGTCAGGAGCATCAGGAGATCTGAGTACAACTGCAGTTGAGTTGTACAAGCTCATTGAGGCTGCTGTATCGTACAGTGTCGGAGCTCCACTGGCGTGAAAGGTGGTCTGTGGCTTCCTCTGGTCACAGCACTTGGTTTGAGCCCATTTCTCCTTGGTGCCATCTTCAAGGTCGTGTGTGACTCTTCAGCTGTGCCCACTACTCTGTGGATGTCCCGGTTCATTAGAAACTCGGCTCCCCCTTTAGTGCTTCGATGCCTCACATTTAAAACCTCCACTACCGTGTTGGTGGTGGTAAGGAGTTGCCTGCGGACTGCATTCATTTTAGGTATCTGGAAGCCACAGGCTTCTGGGAGAATTTGCATCTTTGTCATGCTGGAAAGCTGCCGGGATGGGGCAGGGAGGGGGTCCATATAGATTGAAACAGCCTTGTTTTCTCTATGAAAGTGGTCCTTTTTTGGAGGGGTAGGTGTGAATCCAGGGAGAAAAGTTTTAAATAGGAGGTAATTGTCTCAAAAAAAAAAAAAAAGGACTTTTAAAATAAACCTTGCAATAAAGAGGCATTCTTCTAAGGCAGCCTTGCCCTGCAGCTGGTGTAAAGTAGATGGACAGGGAAGCCTTCCTCCCCATTGGGAAGTACAGGCTAGGAGCGTGCTGTGCTAGCCAGGCTCAGCATGGGCGTCTTAAGGGTCTTTCATCCTCAGTCTAGGAGAGAGATGGCTGCTGGGAATCTCCCCTTGGCATCCTAGAGCCAGTCACCTAAGCTTGGTGTTCAGGGTCTTTGAGTAGCCGGAACTCTCAGCTGACTTCCAGAAAGAATGAGAGTGACAGTGTGCTTTCTTGTGGAAAGTTTAAATTGCACTTTTTTTTTTTTTTTTTTTTTTAGGTTCTATAAATTAAATCAAGGGCCTTGAGTCAAGGCAGCTCTATCCCGGAACCATACTCCAGTTCCAAATCTGCAGGCTTCCTATAGATTATTCATGTTCTCATTATGATGTCAAAATCACACGTATTTATTTGTGACTGTGTGTCCTTTTGCTGGGTGTGGGAGTTGGGGGATTATATTTTGAAACATTCATGTATATGTAAGGAGATAGATGGCTCAGGGATGGGCTCGAAGCCTACGGATGAAATTCAGTAATGTTTGCCCAGGACATCATATTTGTACAATGTTTTTAGTGTGTCCACCTTCTAACTTCAACCTGTGACATGAGGACACTGGGTTTTCCATTGTGGTGTCTGCTGGGACTCAGAAAAATCCAGATTGGGGAGTATTTGAGGTTGGGGTTGGGGATGCTGCATTTGTAATACAGACAGTGTCGTGACTGGTTGTTTTGTCAACTTGGCAGAAGCTAGAGATAATCTGAGAAGAGAAATTTTAACTGAGAAAATGCTTTCATAAGACTGTCCTGCAGGCAAGTCTGTGGGGCATTTTCTTGGCTGATGCTTGATGTGGGAGGGCCCAGTGCCCTCACCGAGGGGCAGTGCCACCTCTAGGGAGGGGGATCCGGGTTGTGTAAGAAAGCAGGCTGAGCAAGCCAGGAAGCAGCGGTCCTGCATGGCCTCTGCACCCGTTCCTGTTCTGACTTCTCTCCATGTTGGACTGTAATGTGAAGTATAAGCCAATTAAATCCTTTCCTCTCCAAGTTAGTTTTTAGTCATGGTGTTTATTATAGCAACAGGAAACACACTAGAATATAAACTTTTACTTAACTTAAGAATGAAGTTCTTAAACATCTCAGCTTGACTAGATACAAAGGAATTTAAAAACATTTAAAGATGTGTTGAGAAAAACCAGGATTTTTAAAGCAATGTTTGTCATCACTAAAAAGTCAATGTACTAAAGTGTCCGTGCTGCACAGGCCTCAGAGGGTTCTAGTGTATGTGGTCAGGGCCCAGAGAGTAAGCATTGGGGCGTTCATTTCTTTCATAAAAGTTTATTTACTTCTATTTTTCATTGTGTACATGCATGCGCCTATGTGCACATCAGTGCAGTTGCCTTGGAGGTTGCTGGCGCCTCTGGAGCTGGTGGCGGTGAGCTGCATGAGTTAGTGTTGGAGTCCAGACTCTGGTCCTCTGGAAGAACACTACACACGCAACAGCTGGCCATCTCTCCAGCCACCTTGCTCGTTCCTTATTGCTGGTATTTTATATTTGCTTGTTCTTGCTGAATGACTAAACTGGATGTTGGTAGAAATGGTAAGTCGGTATTTACTCAGCTTTGCCCTGCTTGGCCTTGGGAGCAGACAGGTTCTCAGCCAGAGATATGCCGTTTTTGTCTCTGGCATCTTGTGGTGGGTTCTCTGGGCATCGGTGTTAGCAAATGAATTGGCAGTGACACTTATGATGAGCTCCTTGCTGACCTTGATCTTACCTCCTTAGTTTTTCTTCCCCTCTTGGCTGTCCTTGTAGAATTGTAGACTATAACTCCCATGTGTATTCTGTCCCACTGAAGTAACCTTGCTTTGCTGAACCTGATTGTTAGTACATGTACACACACACCACACACATACACACACACACACACACACACACATTACTCCTCTCTGCTGTTGGAATTATGTGTTCAGTGGATTCTACATATGCAGTAAAGTGGGAACCTTCACCTGTGCTAGGGCTAGTGTTGTGAGCTCTCCGTCCCTTCTTCTTTTCCCCACACTCACTCTTCTAGAAATTCTGTCATAATTGTGAGGACCTCTTCAAAGCAGATAGCGTCCATAAGGGTCACAGTCTGCTGTGTGTCTGCTGCCTTGCACTGGAGCTGCATTAAGTTCCAGTCGCTGCGTCCAAGCTCATTTCTCCTTCAAACACATCAAACTGCAGTCTCTCTCCCACACCGTGAAGGTCCTTCTCAGGTTCTTTATAGTTTGCTGTACGTTCCTGTTGGTGAAAACATCTGCTTATTATACTGAGCCATTTACCATCCTCCAAACCTTCTTGGGATGACCTTTGGTCCTCCCTGGCATACGCTGCCTGGTGAGGCTGTCTGGGCCTCTCTTGCCTGTGGTGCCTGGCTTGGTGTCATGGCTCTGGGCATGGGCTGTGGCTCCTGGAACTCAGTCTCAGTGTTCTCGGATATGAAGTGGCTTTGGCTGCCTGGGCCTCCTGTCAGGTGTGATGGGAATGGGGCCAGAGTTGCTCAGGGCTCTCTCCAATCCATAGGTTTCAAACAGCTTTTATTATAGTATATTGTTGTGATTTTTATTTTATCATTAGTTGTTACTAAATCTCTCATTGTGCTTCACTTACAAATTAAACTGTCACGGGCATGCGTCCTCGGGAAATGCAGTAGATGCAGGGCTTGGTTCTAGCCATGACTCCAAGCATGGATGTGTCACCTACAGTAAAGGGCCGGCAGAGATCTTTGCAAGGCTGCACACTCCTTGCACGAGCTTCTTGTGTGAATTCCCTTCTTAAGGTTTAGCTCACAAGACCTACCCCATCTCTTTCTGTGCTTCCTGTTGCTTGTTGGGTTCTTGGTTCTTATCACTGACCTATCCGTCAGTTTCTGGTAGCTTTTCTTCCCCGGGTTCTCCCTTCCCATGTTAGGAATGGATCAGGACATGCTCAAATGTGATTTCATCTCTAGCCTTGCCTGTTTTGCTCCTTCCTGTCTAGAGCAGGAAATTTACAGTGAATACTGTGGGGAATCTCAGATCAGGTCCAGAAAGAGGACATGGTTTGGAGTATGCAGGCTTCAGCCTGTTTCTTTGTTTGGTTGAGTTTGGGATGGAGAAACTGCCCTGGAGTTCAGTCCTGTACGGTAAGCTTGATAAAGCATCCAGAGTGCTTGGTGGGCGTGACTTCCTGTCTGGCCTTGTTCAGCACAGTAAGGTAGACAGGTGAGGGCAGACAGACATTTTGGACTGTTCTGGACAAGGACAGGGCCTCCTCTATGCCTCTGCATCCTCAAGGACAACCCCCCCTCATTATGGCTTTGCTTCTTTCTATCAGACACCAGCGCCAGAAGCAGAGCCACCCAGAGCCCCTGAGTTCAAGCAGGGCTTGTATGAACTCTCAGCCAACAACTTTGAGCTGCATGTTTCTCAAGGTAAGGATGGAACTGGTGACCGTGGCCCTGGCTGGCTTTTCCTCTTGCTGTGTGAAGGCTCGTGACAGTGTTCAGTTGCATCTCATGCCTCACCAGTAGAATTTGGACTGCTGCAGGATGCAGCCTGCTGTAGGTAATAGATTTCCTCCTTTTTCGTCCACGTAGACGTGCCTAGGTGCACACAACACCCTTGGATTAGAAAGTTTATTAATAGTATTCACGTGTTTACTGGCTGGCAGCAGAAACAAGCACATTTCTGACTTGTTTGAGCAGTGTAGTAGAACTGTTAGAACTATGAGTCAAATTAGGTGTTCTTTATACTCACTTTTTGGACTTGGTCTTCTAAGTATCTACCTACCGTCTCCACTGTGAATAAAACACAAACCTCCCTTTGTTACCACATGGACGTGTTTCAGAAGTTGGCTCAACCACACGTGGCTAGAAAGCAAACACAGGTTCCTTGCTGGCTGCATTATCAAGTGCTGCCGTGGAGAGGAGCCCCCCTCTCCTAGAAGACTGGGTTGCATACACTGTGAAAAAGGATTTAGAACTGTATCTGGCCCTGAAACCTGTGCCTGCCCGGAGCCAGGTCTTCTCACCATCTCTGTTAACTCAAATGCTTTATCATGGTGTCTTCCATTGCTATTAGAATGAGTTATGTAGTCTACTGGGAAGTCAGACCTACTCAGGCTCTGTGTAGAATAATGCACCCAAATCCCTTGTCCTAGACACTCCCCTACAGGCCAGCCAAGCCCCACCCAGAGCAGATGTCTCCTGGGGACACACTCTGCAGACCCCATATGGTGGTGTTCTGGGGCTCACTGGCGCTCTTTCCTCGAAAGGCAGCTGTGGCTTCCTGCCCTTGCTGGCTTCCCATCAGAGCTGCTGAATTCTGGGAATTCAGTTTGCATCCTGCTGCCCAGGTCAGCACTCTACATGTCTCCTGCACAGGTACATTTTCAGCCTTGAAGATAAGTTTCTCATAATGTCAAATAATCGAATCACTATTTCCCTGAAGAGCGTTATTGCCATAGCCTTAGCCATCAGTGTGGCAGGTCACTGTCATACACTGTGGCCACTGCCCAACGTCCATTGGGGGTTCTCTCCTGATTTGGGGCTACTGTCAGCCTAATGTAGAAGCAGAACAACCAGATAAAAATCTCAGTGCCCAGATTATAATGTTGTGAGGACGTGATATTTTTCTTTTTTAACTAGCCAGGAGGGTTATTTAAAAAGAAAAAATCTTCTGGGTTTTGTTTGTTTGTTTTGCTTGCTTGTTTGTTCATTGTTTGTTTGTTTGTTTTTGTCAAAATATATAACTACAGAAAGCAAAATCAGGGCTTAGTGAGTTTTAAGACAGTTTTCCATGACAACTATCCAAATAAACCCACATCCCGGACCCCTCTCCTGTTCCCTCCCCAGAGGCCCTCGCCCCGTGTGTAGAACCTATACCTTTTCCTTGTGACTTCATAGCTCAGGTGTGCATTGGTAAATACTAGACTTTGTTTGGTCATCCATCGTATGACAGTTTAATGCCTTTTTTAATTTTTATTTTTTTTAATATTAATCATAGGTTATTTACTTTGTATCCTAGCCGTAGCCCCCTCCCTCATTCCCTCCCAATTCCACCCTCCCTCCTTCATCTCCTCTCTGTCCCTTTCCAAGTCCACTGCTAGGGGAGGTCCTCCTCCCCTTCCATTTGACCCTAGCTTATCAGGCATCTTCAGTACTGGCTGCCATGTTCTCCTCTGTGGCCTAGCAAGGCTGTTCCTCTCTCAGGGGTGGGGGGACGTAAAGGAGCCAGTCCTTGAGTTCATGTCAGAAATAGTTCCTGTTCCCCTTACTAGGAAACCCACTTGGATACTGAGCTACCATGGGCTATATCCGAGCAGGGGTTCTTTAATGCTTTTTTTTTTTTTTAACTTCAAGTTTATGTTGGATTTTATGTATCTTAAATTCATTTAAATTTTTTTTTTTTTTTTTTTTTACTCACTGAAGGCTGAGGGTGTCTGTGTAAGGCTCTTTTGATCTGTGTGGTCCCAGCATTTTTTCCATGTTGTTTGCTGGAACACAAATGGCTTGTGGACCTGAGGAATATCCCCCACAGTCTGGACCTGTTCATCAAACCTCTGGTGGATTCACACATTTCCTTGCTTTAGGTTTTTCCATGTATGCTTTTGGGGCTGCTGGGGTCCCTATGGCTGCTGGTGACTTAGAATGTCTGTCATCTGTGATTGGCGTGGCACTGATGGCCACTGTCTGGTCCCTCCCTCATCAGATTTGTTGGTGCTAACCTCATTTATCACTTGGCAGCGTTAGGGTGGTAAAAGAGGCAGGGGAAATGTACAATGCTTTCCATTCTGCCAGTTTTCTCTGTCTGAGTTAGTTTTCTGTTACTTTTCAAAGATGACAGATTTGATTGTGAGTTACTCAGATATAAACATGTGCTGTCAAAGTCTTTTTTTACCAGAAGGACTTGAGATCTATAAGCCAGGGAACAAAGTTGTATTCTTCATTCAGTTGAGCATCTGGTCCTGTGGTGTAAAGTGGTTCTTTCCCCTTCCTCTCTGCTTGGCCTTCGCTACAGGCAACCACTTTATCAAGTTCTTCGCTCCGTGGTGTGGTCACTGCAAAGCTCTGGCTCCAACCTGGGAGCAGCTGGCTCTGGGCCTCGAACATTCCGAAACTGTCAAGATTGGCAAGGTAAGTGCAAGCCCTTGTTAAACTGGAAACAGTCTGCTTTGGGCTGGATTAATTAGCAGAGTGGCCTATTATTCATTCCTCGTGCAAAGTCGCAAACTTGATTTATTAATTCCAGTTAGTGTGCCACTTGACAATTCATTTCACCTTCACAGATGGCAGCCTGGTTTTGGAGCCTGCTGGGTTTTCCACAGCCTGGAGATGAATTATGGCCTTGGCCAGTTTATTTTGAAGGGATGGCCAGTTCTGAATTGGCAGCCCTGGAGCTGTGCGAAGATAAGGGGGTAGAGCCTTGTAGAATGTTCACTGATGTCCATGGAGCTCAGCCAATAGCTTTCGTCAAGGGTCCTGTGTTCTGCACTCACACAGGCTCACAGCAGACCCTTCCTCCTGGCGAGGTCCACCATGCACTGCTAGCCACAGTCCCTTCTGGCTGTCCACACAGAGAAGCCAGAAGTAATGGGTAACAGCATCTTTGTGTCCAGGGTTTCTGGAACTGTCGAAACAGCCCCTGGGCATCTGGGCACGTTTAGTCTCATCAGCTTTCCGGTACCCACTGGACGCTCGCTCTTTATGAAATTCCTCCAGTGAAAGTCTCCCTCGTCCGCTTACCATAGGCCTTGTTCGCTGCCGTGTGTCTGGGGTTTGATGCTCAGAAGCAGAAGGTGGGGGCTGGGTAGAGCTAGCAGGCTGGCCCTGGTTGGTTGTCTCCCCTCAGCTGCCCCTTGTATGTCGTCAGGAAGATGAGAGTTTGCTGTTGAGCATGGCCCTGGGCGCGGGGGGGGGGGGGGGGGGAAGAGTGATGCTGAGTAAATTGAAATTCTCACTGTGACTTGTATGGATTTTCTCTTTTTGCCTGCTATGCTTGCAGTGCCATGTTCTGTTGCTGATGATTAGTTAATGGCGAATGTACTGATTATTTCAGCCATTGACCACTGTGTGGAAATACATCATCTTGCATTCTGCCTTGCCCCATCTTGGTATATATACTTACTTCACATTGTTTTGTGAGTTCACATTGTTTTAATGGGAGGTGATTTTATTCAGTAGAGGCTCTGAGCAGAAGCAGGCATGAGCAGAAACAGGCACTGAGGGGCCTTTATGGCTAGGCACTTGGAGCTACTTCAGACAGGACCTTGGAGAGTGCTTGTGCCCCTCGCAGGCCTAGCTAGAAGCTTCCTGGACTTCATTTTAATACTTTAATGGCTCTTGCTGCAGTCTTATAGCCTAACCCCACTCTGTTGACACAGTGAAAACCAGCTTAGTTCTGCTTGGCTAATTTTAATGCTCTTAGAAATTAAAAAAAAAAAAAATGCTTGTGAAAATATCAGGCAAGCAGAATCTTGATTTACATGAAGTAATCTGAGCCAGGCCAATGGTACAGGTCTCTTAATCTCTGCTGTTCTGGACTTTGAGGCATGAGGAGCACAAACTCAAGGCCAGCTGCCACAACTTATTGAGACCCTATCCCAAAATAACAGTATGTTAGCAAAAGGGCAGAGAATGTAGCTCAGCAGCGCTTGCCTCGTATGACAGAGCTCTGGGTTTAGTTCCCACCAAAATAAATAGCTGCTTTAATTCTTACTTGGACAAGCTGGAGTGCTACACTTAACAAATGTTCTTATTAAACACAGACTACTTTGCTCCCACTTGTGTGTCGGGGGTGGGGAGGTGGTATGCATAGGAAGCAAACTGCAGGGACCTGTGCGTGCTAAGCATTTGCTGTGTCCCCAGCCTTGATTTGAATCTGTAACTATGAGTGACAGTAGGTTTCCATGGCATTGGGAGCTGCCTAGGGGGTGTCCTACTCTCAGCAGCCCAGCTCAGAACCTTCTCAGGTGCCAGGTGGGGCCATTTTCAGTTGAGTTCAGATAAATCTCCTCTCTCAAGACAGACCTCACCATGTCTCCTCAGCATGGGTGTATTTGTGGGTGGCTTCTAGGCACAGTCTTTCTAAAACTTGCAGATTGCTGCCAGGGATGCTATGGAATCTGGATTAAAACTTTTTTAAAGTATAAACTGTCTGATAATACCATTTACAAGACAATGAAGAGACAGACCGGTGCTTTTCTGTGCTGTTTTCAGGTTGACTGCACGCAGCATTATGGACTCTGCTCGGAGAACCAGGTCCGAGGCTATCCCACTCTGCTCTGGTTTCGAGATGGCAAGAAGGTATGTCCTCAGCTCCTGTGTTCTGTGTGGGGATCCTTCCACCGGCCATCATGGCTGAGTTGCTGGGAGTTTCTAGGTACAGGGAATGGCCACCGTCACCTGTTGGAGGAGTGTGTTCAGTGGAATACAATGCATGTATTTCCCTTAACTGATAGACCTGGTAGAGAAGAAAACTGATACCTGTCAAACTGTTCCGAGGCATTTTTGGTAGCTTGGGTTTTCACTTGCCTTAGACACCTGTGCAGGCCCATGTTCTGGTATGAATGCTTGCTCCTGGTGGGGTTTTCTCTCTCTGCCCTCTTCCATGCCTTGTCCACGGTCAGCATCTCAGAATTCTCGAGGAAGTAGGAGGGATGAAAGCCTAGCCCCTACTTTAGACTCTGATGAGGTGTAGCGTGGGGGAGGAGAGTGTTGTTAAATCTATTTCCCATCTAAGCTGGAGCAGGCAAGTACCACGAGAGACAGACAGCCGGAGCTGGGGAGCCTGCTGGGGGCCTGCCTAACCGGACAAATGGGATGGCGAGGCGTGCGACGAGAACGCTGACAACATCCCTGTGTTTGGACAGGTGGATCAGTACAAGGGAAAGCGGGACTTGGAGTCACTGAGGGACTATGTGGAGTCACAGCTGCAGGGTCCAGAGGCGGCTCCGGAGACTGTTGAGCCTTCAGAGGTCCCCGTGCTGGCTGCCGAGCACACAGGTGACAAGGTGGGTGTTTGTCAGAATGGAGGGAATATGGTCCCACCTACCTACAGTCTGCTCAGTGCAAGGTGATTTCTTGTCTTTTTATTGTGTGCTTCTCAAGGCCAGGGTCAGCAGAGGTTTCTTTTGAGAAAACCTGAGGTAGATGTGAGAAAATCCTGAGCAAAGGCAGTGTGGTGTCAAAGGCTGCAGTCTGTCCTTCTGGCTCTAGTTGCTTGGGAATGATATAGGTAAAAGTTTGGCATAAGCCTTTTCTGCTGCCCATTTCTGGTTCCGCCAGAGCTGGCTGATGTCATTTTACTTTGACCCTGTTTCAAAGGGGCCTGAGAGATCTGCAGTAGGAAGGGCTATGCAGAAAATTAGGTGGCCAGATTGAAGAATATTTCATCTGTTTAGGCGGCCTCTGTCCAAGGGTGTTGGGTGTTAAGGTTTATATTTAATTCTGTGTGTAGGTGCCTGCAGGGACCAGATGCATCTTATCCCCTAGACCTGGCATTAAAGACAGTTGTGAGCATGGGTGGGTACTGGGAAACAGCTTGGGTCCTCTGCAAGAGCAGCATGCACTCTTAACCACTGAGCCATTTCTCCAGTCTCAAGGGATCTTGGGTTATAGACTTCGTTTTGCATTTGTCAAGCCTTAGGCACAGTCTAGGCACTGCAGTGGGCTGCCAGGAACAAACAAACGCACGAAGAAACCTTGTAACTGTTTCCCCGGCTGTGAAAGGTGCTGGGTCTCTGGAGGAAACAATGAGAAAATATATGAGCAGGTGTTGTGGCACTGTGACAAGCCTGGAGAAAGTAAGCCTAGAGAGAAGAGAAATGAGCAAGTGTTTGCAGAACCAGCAGTTCAAACGTTGCCAGAGGGGGGCGCATGGGAGCCAGATCCAGCCTGAAGAATCTGCTGTTGTGTTCAGAGCTGGACCACAGCCTGGCAGGAAGGCGCTGAGAGGAGCCTGCTCCAGTGCTGCAGTGGGGTGTCTGAAAGTGGGGAGGGATAGGAGCCTTGAGTGTGGAGCCCTAGCAGTTTTGAGCAGGTCAGCTTCAGGAGGATGACTTGCAGCTGCTGGTGTAAGAGGGAACACTGTCGTATTGAGTTCTGGATGACAAGGAGACCGAAGTAAAGGCGAGACAGTGGGGCAGGAGGAGGGGTGCCTAAGGACCCCACCACAGTGAGGACGGTTGTGGGGCGTGGGTAAGGGAAGAGGAGGGGTCCGAGGTGACTCAGATTTCGGAGTCTCTGGCCAGTGGTGGCAGATACCCAAACACAGGTAAAGAAGTGGCGAGTGGGCGGTGGCACCTTTGGTTGCCCGGGGCTGGTTTCCAGGCTCTGTGCATGAGAGGGTAGAAACGAAACAGTGGACCATCAGTACAGGACTCAGATCCAGGCTGGAAGGCCACACTGAGTGATAGGTACCAGTTAAAGCATATGGGAGGTTGTGTACATATCCACATGCCCAGTCATTTCGTGGGAGCAGACCCTGAACTGGGAATAGGAGGTCCCTGGCACCAGCACCCTGTGGGTGCCAGTGTATAACTGTATGCACATTGTTGCTTGAACCCTCACCACTGAGCTCTTCCTTTGACGGTGAGGCATTGGGGCCATGGGAGCCACAGGCAGGCTTTTGGGGCATGTCTTGTCCCCTGGGATGAGGGCAGTGACTCTGAGTACCTCACTGAATGCCCGCTATGTACACCGAGGGTTAAGACTCCCTGGAGCCATCAGTCAAGAAAACCCAGGTCTTTGGAAATTGGAAAAGTCAGTGGTGTTAGCTGGCCCTGTCTCCTGGTCAGGCAGCAAGAGGCTTCCCCAGGCTCTGGGACCCATTCCTTACGTGGACTCCTACTGGTCAGGGATAGCCCAGAGTTTTGGCTTATGAAGTGTGACCACATACAAACGTTAGGGGAGTCTGTGTGTCATCCCCAACAGGGTAATTACACACTGCAAGTGCTGCTGTCACACACCATGGCTATTTATAACAGTTTTCCACCTCTGATCTGGCCTTTCAGAGAGCATGCTGCTTATTCTGGACAGAGGATGGATGGTTGTGTTTGTAGTGGCCCCGCTTAGGTCAGTGTACCGTTGAAGACCCGGACTGTGATGAATGCTCCACAGTGCCACTTTGAGAGGGCTGCTGAACTTTTAGAGAAGTACAGATGAGATCCCCTGAGCTGTCCAGGGAGAATTGTTTTAAAATGCCTGCATGGAATCCTCCAGCCTGAGTTGGTCCACACACATACTTACTCTGCACGTCAGCAGACTTAGAAGCCTGTGAGTGTCGTAAAAGCCTCCTACTCCATCGGTGCTGCTAGGTTCCCGTTGACTAGAGGAGGTACATGCTTGAAGATAGGCAGGGCAGGAGAGAAAAGTGGCATGCAAGTCCATGCGGACCCAGAGTTGGGCCGCAGGTCTGGACTGGTCCACACTACAGAGCCCCAGGGGACGGTCCCTGAAGCCCCTAGGCTGGTCATGGGCTGTGCGGTCTGTGAAGGTCTCAGCGTACTACCCCTTCTGTCACGTCCTGCGCACCCCCTCCCCCAGCAGCTCCTGGGCATGGCACCCTGGGCCTCCCTGGGCCTTGTGCCAGCGTCTCTGCCCATCAGGAGATCTGGCTGCCCTGCACGTCACTTGTGGACTGCTCTGGCCAGGTCCTATCTTCCTGCTCTCCCTTGCTTTAATCAGTGTGTTTAAATCAGCCTTCCTTCCCTGAAGGGCACTGTGTTGGCACTCTCCGAGAAGAACTTCGAGGACACTATTGCACAAGGAATAACCTTCATCAAGTTCTATGCTCCATGGTAAGTAGCTGCTGAGACACTGTGCCAGCGCCCTGTCATAGCGTGTTTCTCAGCCCAGTGGGCAAGAGTCCCATTTACACATAGGCCATCCTGCAGGAAATGATGCCTCTGGACCTTGTCCAGCAACACTTCTTTTATAGAGAAAGACACAAAGTTACTTTAAAGCTCGTTCTACTTAGGCACAAACAGAAATGGAAGTGAATTGTGTCAGGCATAGAAACACTCAGGAGAGCTCAGCTTTCTCGTAGAGCCATTTAGTACATGACCTAGTTACCTACCTGAGCCTTCCTGCTCTGTGGTCCTCAGGGACCAGAATCTGAGTGGATGGAGAGCAAACAGACCTAGATAGCCTGGCACAGGAGTCGATGGGTTCCATGAATGGTTGTGGCTCTGTGCGTCCTTCGATGGCCCTGAATCTCAGTTCCCTTAGCCCTAAAATCGCAGGAACACTTTGTCTTCATGAGTGCAACAGTCCACTGAGCACGCAGAGGACATAGAGGAGCGTTAGATGGTCAGCCCAAACACACAGAGGTTACTGTGTCACTCTTCCAGCTTGTGCACTCGGGTGTACTGTTCATGAGGATCTGACTCATGCCTGAAATCCTAACACCAGGACAGCTAAGGCAAGAGGACTGTGAGTCCATGGCTGGCCTGGGCTACAAAGAAGAAATGCTACCCGATTAAAATTATATTTTATTTATAAAAACCCCAAGGCTGTGCAGGTGGAGTGAGAAAAAGAAGACCCTCTTGTAGGGGGAAAGGCAGAAAGTGTGTCAGGACAGAAGGGAAGATTTGAGCCTAACTTTGTTGTGGCCTCTTTGATGTGGCTGAAACATCAAGGCATCTCCACCCAGGCCGTCCAGTCTAAGCTGTCCTCGCATGGGTGTCCAGTTCACCCCTGCTCCCCCAGTGATTCCGTGTGTCAGCTCCACTCACCACGCTCTGGACGTGGGCTTAAAATCCATCTTTGCAAACCTGCTCGCCTCTGTCAAGTTACCAAATGTGGCACAGCTGTCAATTCCTTCCCAGGAGAGGAAGGGCCTAATGTGTCCTCAAGTGGGAGTACCTGGTGGTGGTTATGGATACGAGGTCACGGTGACTACCCTGTGGGCGGAACAGACTCACCGTGTCCCGAGTCTCAGCACAGCTGCCCCTGTTCTTTTCTAGGTGTGGCCACTGCAAGAATCTGGCTCCTACCTGGGAAGAGCTCTCCAAAAAGGAATTCCCTAGCTTGGCACAAGTCACCATCGCAGAAGTAGACTGCACCGCTGAGCGGAACATCTGCAGCAAGTACTCGGTGAGAATCTCGGGGAAAATACGCCTGGGGAGAGGGGCTGAAGATTCGGGTCAGTGCCCCAGGGCACTGTCACCTGGCATCATGGAGTGAGTTTGCTCGCCGTGTTCAGGTCTCCCTAGAGAGTGGCCTGTTTCTTGAGTTGTGTCTTTTGAGAAACAAAGGACACTGAAGCAGAGAAAAAGGCTGGCCTTTCAGAGTGGGGCTCGGGGTTCTGGCTGTACTATCCTGAGATGCCAGCCGTTGAGAGTGGCCCTTCAGGGACCTGCCTGCCCACAGCCCAGCAGCTGCCTTGTCCTAACCACCCAAGAGTTCAGCCTTCCATTGTGAACATGCATTGTGAAGGTTGGGGCTGAAAGCAGTTGTGATTCTACCCCCCCCCCACCTTGGAGAGCCAATCTGTTGTGAGCTCATCATGCGACATTATAGGCTATGTGCGTGCCATTTATAGTTTGCCTTTCCTATGTGTGGGGCTGGGCATGGAATGAGGGCCTCATGCATCCCCAGTGGAACTACCACTGACGTTAGCCACAGAATTTCCCAGCCTGACTGACAGCAGCTTTTGTTGTTGTTGCTCTGTATGCACAGGTCTATGAGCTCTCAAAGGTTGACATCAGATGTCTTTAGTCATCATCCACCTTAGTTCTTGAGATTGGATCTTTCATTGAACCGGGAGCTCACTGATGGGCGAGGCTGGCTGCTCAGTGAGCTCTGGGATCCTCCACTCCCAACCCCATGGCACGGAAATCACAGAAGAGCTTGCGGGGCCTGTTTTCTTTTTTTTTTTTTTAAACATGGGTGCTGGAGATCCAGCTTCAAGTCCTCCTACTTGTGTTGTGCTTTACTGACCAAACCATCCCTTCATGTGTGATTTAAAGCACCCTCCTTTTCTCTCTTAAAGGTACGAGGCTATCCCACGTTGCTGCTTTTCCGAGGAGGTGAAAAAGTGGGTGAGCACAATGGAGGTAGAGACCTTGACTCTTTGCACAGCTTTGTTCTGCGCCAGGCGAAGGATGAACTATAGAAACCCCCGTGCGTAACAGTGACGTCACACGGACACACGCGTCTCCACTGTGGTTAGTCAGAAAGCTGAATGTATCGAGCTGTGTAGCTCCCTGTGTGCTTCCCCAGCCACCACACACTGTGGACCTTAAGCTTCTCTAGTCATAGCTCCGGGTCCCCGGGCCAAGCGAATATTTTCAGTGGCAAACCGTCCTCTAACCTTCTCTCGACTAGATTAAATTGGGTTCCTCTGCTACTGAAATACAGTCAAGGAAAACCAAAATGGCTGAGCTCTGTTGGCTCCTGGGGGATGTAGGGAGCCTATCATCCAGAAGCAGTTTTGTTTTTTGTTTTTTAATTGCCTGAGTTCTAGAAAGGTGGCCTAAGGCACTGTTGATGTCCCCCTGATCTGAGGTCACAATTGACTCCATAACATGGAGGTCCATAGTGTGGAGATTTCTATCCACAGAGCTTTGAAGACCCCTTCATAGCCACTGTTGGGTTCCTGGTTGTTAATGCTTCTCTAGTTGAGAGGTAAGCCATAACAAGTGGTACTTCTGATGTGTGCCCAGAATATTCATGCTGTTCAAAGGATCCTCTTGTCTGCTTTGCATAGGGTGGGACACATAGATGCCTTCTGCAGAAAGTGAGAGGGTGGGTTCTCGCCATTCTATTTGCCTCCCCGGGCAAAAGCACCTGATAGGCTTTCACAGGTCCAAGGACCAGGGAGACTCTTCGGCTCCACTCAGGCCTTCCTAGAAACAGCTTCTGATTTTCTTCCTAAGTAGTCCCTTTTAGCAGCTTGCTCTATGACGTCCACCTTCAAGGAGGCTGACCATCCTTCTAATAATGTGTGAGCAGTGGGATTCATTTGACCTCAAGACCAAAGACTGCATTCAGCAGGGCTGCCCTCGCCCAGGTATCCCAGGCTTGGATGGCACACTAGCTTCCTTCCAGTTCCTGCTGTCCCGGTTGGTAGACGCTGCTGCTCTCACCCCTGCAGAGATGCAGCTGGGGCCACGCCTCTGTCTGTCTGTCACCATTGAGCTACTTGTCCTCAGAACCACCTTGTGCCCAGACCCTTCACCCACCTCCCGTGAGCAGGGTGAAGTCAACCCCTGGCACAGAATGTGTGGTAAGGAGACCGGAAACAAGGCCACGTCTACTTCCCGGGCAGCAGGAGCAGAGGCACCCGCCAGCCCCTGTTACAGACATTCACTATGAATCATGTGTGGGCCACAGCTGTCCTCGGCCCAGCTCTACCGGCCCAGCTCACAGTGGCTTCAGCTTTGCATCATGAGTCTTGTATTAAAAGAAAACTCAAGTGGTACAATTGGTTTATACTTTCTAAATAAACTTTTTTTTTTTAAAGAAAAAAAAAAAAGTCTGGTCTTTGCTTAAATGTTACAGCAAAATGGATATAAAATAGACAATAAATTATACTTTCTATTTACAAAAAAGCTGTAAATACAAACAGTTACAGATTGTAAATGTATTATTTAATCAGTTTAGTATGAAATTGGCTTCCCAGTACATGATTGTGAAAAAGACATTTAAAAAATATCCTAAGATTTAATCTGAGTCTTAACTTTCTACAAGAGGAAGTTTTGGTTCACAAACAGGGCGCTCACCTCGACAAACCCATTCCTAAGGGGCAGGGTCTCCTCTGTGGGTTTCTGCTGTAGCCCTGAGCCATGGAATGCTACTGTGTGGAAAGCAGAGAGCAGCGATAGGAGCCAGCCGCAGTGCTGGAGCCAGTGCTCCTGATGCTAGCGTGCCTGTGGAGCCAGTCTGCCTAAGGATGCAGGATCGCGCTGTGCTGGTGCATGGTTTAAAGGAAGGCTGCTGCAGGTGCCCCACGGCCCCGCCACAAAGTACAGTCCATCTGCTTTGGGTTCTAGTTGAGAATTCAGCTATTACGGGAGGAGGAGGGTGTGGAGATGCTACAGTTTGTTTGGACCAAATACAGTACATTTTCATACCACCAAGCATCAACACAAAACATGGAACTGCAGCAGCACGCAAAAGGCACCTCCTCAAGCCTGCTGATGGCCAGGCTGCAGGTCCTGTGTGAGCTGGCCTTGCTGGGGATGGAATCTGACAGAGCTTTCCCCGCCCTCCAGCTGTCACCTGCAGCATCTCCCTGCGAAGCTGCTACGGAGCCATCTGGTCTTTCGACCGGGGATATTTAATATTCCTTCAAGCTTATTCTCCGCTTACACCTCAAACAGCTAGATCCTAAAGCTAAAGCTAATCTGGGTGGGACTGGGGGAGGTGAGCATTGTGTCTGCATTTCTCCGGCCTGTACTGCAAGCATCGCAGCTTCTTACAGACCAGCAACTGCTCAGGTGTGAACTGGGGAAGTCATCGGCAAAGAAAATCCTCGTTGGGCTAAGGCACCAGCGGGAGACGCTTCCGGAGTGTCCTCGCCCTGCGGCACTGTGCTTGTTCGTGGGTTTTAAGGCAGATGTAGTTAGGAATCCAGGGCAAAATCACCCCTGCAGCTAGCTCCAACTTAATGGCATCCACACGCTCTCACAACCATGTTCCTGTATTTCTTCAAGATGACGTTGGAGTTATCGTCAAAGTACAGAACCGAGATGGCATTCAGCTTAGTTGGTGCACAGCACGGCTTGGGGACGTACTCGGGATTCATGAGGTGAACCTGTTCCGGGATAGAAGCATGGGAGGGCACTGTTAGGAAGGACAGCTGATCTGGGCCTGCACCCGCTTAACAGCCACGTGAGGGCGCTCACCAGGGTCTGCACGATGGCGTGGTTGGTGGCGTTCATGTGCGCATTGAGCGGGAAGGAGCACTCCCCGTCACAGTAGTTGGCAGCGTAGCCTTTGGGCGCGATGATCCAGTCCTTGAGAGAAAGCAGAAGGAAGCAATGAAAGTTCAGGCACCCCTACACCGTCTGCACTCTTGGGGGCCCCAAGAGAAGGCACTGTTCCTGGGGCACCGTGTGGGAGGTTCGGTAATCACCCAGGTTCACGTTCAGGTGAAGCTCCGGGATGAATCTGGCCTGCCCGACCCTGGAGCCTTCAGTCTCCCCATGGGCTCACATGGCTTAGTTGCTACGGACCTGTTAGGTCTGAAATTGAGCTGGTGGCTGGCTTAGGACAGGGTTGCATCCCTGGTAGATGCCAGTCAAAATGCCCACAGTGTTCCTCACAGACTTAGCATCGTAGCTTAGCACAGGGCGCTGTGGGTCTGACTGCGGACTGCAGCTTGCCGCTGCCACCCAGTGTGTTCATGGATGAAGAGAGGAGACTGTAGCCGAGAGACAGGACCTTAAAACTCGGAGCACTGTGTCTGCCGAGTGCATACTGCTCCTATATCACCGTACAGCTGGGAAGCGGGCAGTTCAAACATGGTAGAAGTCAGGGTCTGTCGTGTGCACTTGGACCCAAAGGATCCTCTGGAGGAGCCCATTATGCTCCTGTCAAAGTGATGCCACCTACGTACTGAGAAACTATTACCTTCTGAGCACATCTAGCTGGACTTGTTAGAGTGGGTGAGCCAATTTAGAGCTACTGGAGAACTTAATCATCAATTTTCTTTTAAATCCTGTTTCAAAATAAAAGTTAAATGTTGAAATAAAGACATGCTCTTGGACTCTGGAAGATGAGCTCAAAGAGAAGCAGGCCTTGAGTGTGAGGGGTCAGAAAACCCTGGAAGGCCATAAAGGAGCCAGGAGGCGCTTCCTCTATCAGCAGGCCGGGTTTTCCTGCCTTAACTCCCGCAGCCTGAGCGTTTGAGGACTACCTGGATTCCCATTGAATCAACTCATTCCAGAAACTGATGACAGCAGCCATCCGTGAGGTAGGAACAAGGTACCCATTAAGGCCCTCCACCCTCCCTGTCCTGAGAACTCACCTGCCATCCCAGGTCCTGGAAGCTCACGTAAAGCTCATGCTTTTTGCAGGCTGTTTTTAATTCACTGCTGTTGTAGTCTGTTGGAGGAGACAAAAAGATACATTCGTGAACTCCCTTGTTCCTTCAATTAAAAACTTGGATTGAGAGTCTTCCTCTCACACATGCCAGACGCTGTCTGAGGCTCAGGACAACTATGAACCAGGCCCCTGCTGACACACATGGTCCCCCCCCCAACAGCTCTGTTGAGTTCCCAGTTGTTTGCCTAAACTTAGCACCACTGGAGAAGGGAAATCATTAGGGTTTGTTTTTGTTTTTTTTAATCTTGTTTCAAAATAAAAGCTGTTTAAGTATTCAAAAAATAAATTCCTCTTAGGCTTTGGAAGAATGAGGTAAGAGTGAGGGAGAGTTGGCAGTGAGTTAGCATGGTCGCGGAGCTTTAGGCCACACTCCACTTTACGCATTCTGGGGTCTGCTTTGGACACCCTGTTGATTTAACCTTTAGACAACAGATGTGCCTCATGGAATCTGCTCCACGCAGGGTCTGCAGGTGGGTGCACTGAGATCTCCACTGGCCTGGAGAGATGACATACAGTCGTTAACAGGCGACTGTGACAGGCAGGAGTCACTGTGTTCCAAGTGTGGACTGCACAGACATGGCGTGGGGGTTTGCAGACAGCTCTGGGCCCGAAAGAATGCCCTGAAGAAGTGTTACGGTCAAGGGCCAACCCGGAGGCTGAGGAATGGGGGAAGCAGACTGTGAGACGTGTTCTCTTGTTCATGGTCCCCTCTATACATTGAGCCCTTTATCCGCGCCCTACCACCATCATTCCAAAGTCAACAGTTTCCCCGAGAATCTGCTGAACCTGCCTGTGCAGTTGAGGAGCCACTGGCCCAGCTGACAGCCATATCAGGCGGCCTAAGAACACCTTGATTCATTTCGGCCTACCAGGGCAGCTTTTGTGTGACGTGCACATCTTCTCCCTGCTGCCAGGGGAGTAGAGAGGTGACTCCCTTAAAGCTGTGTCCTCCAAGAACCCAGAGCCTCCAACGGGTGTGTGAGGAATGTACTCAAGTAACTCAGGCACAACTCAGAATACAGACGCCACAGGCAAGGGTCACGGATCAGCAGCGTCGCTGAGGCTTATTATAGAAGGAACAATGGGGGGAAGAGTAGTTCTGTTGGGATGAATTGGTGGACATACAAAGAGTTGGGAGATAACGTTGGGAAAATGAATGACTCGGAATGATAACAATGATGTGGACTTTTTTACTGGAGGCTGAAGTGAGTCTTCAAAGGGTTTAGAGTCCAGAGCTACGGCTTTAAAAGACACGTGGGTGTGTTCGTTAGGTAGGAGAGGTCAGAAAAGGAGAGGAGGACAAGGAGACAGTTTGGGAAAAAAAGAGTCTTCCCCTGATATGGTTAAGAGACACACATATGCCACCCCTGCCCTTGTCAGTCAATACAAAACAATGAGTTATCTAACGGATGGATCTGAACTGGAATGACACACTTTAACTCTTGGAATTCTCAAGCTCAAATAAGAAGAAGGTGTCAGCTGAGGCTAGTGACCTGGGAAGAGAGATGTTGGTCAAGTAGTTACTGATTCTAAGGATATCCACTCCACCCCCACCCCCTACCTGGTCTCGAAGAACCTCCTCCCTGACCTGTAGTTTTAAGTCCACTTGAGATACACAGTCAGCTCTGGTGAAGGCTACACAGGAAGAGTAAATAATGGAAACGCAGGAAATACTAAAGCAAGAACATGATGGCAAAAGAATGGGGCAGATATGAAAAGACAGGTAATGCAAAAAAAGAAAAAAAAGAAACAAGTAGAACTTCATGAAAACAATAAGCATTGGAAATAGAATGGAAGATGTAAGCACCAGATTAGATATAACTTAAGAGAGAAGAATCAGACCGTTTATTTAAAGAAACCTCTTCAAATGTAAGTGGTCAAAAAGATATGACCATCTACAAAGACACATGGAAGACAGAATAAGAATAAAAATAAAAAAAAAGGCCAACTTCCAGAAGGAGTCCCTGACAACAGTGATGGGGGCAAGGGATATTTGGAGACCTAAAGGCTCTGAGAATTTCCTAGAAGTAAAAGAGAGAACCATCTTTAAATAAAAGAAGGCATGATGAATCCCAATCAGAATAAATAAATTCCTATGATGTCAAAATCTGGTGAAATTAGAATATATTAAATAGAAAAAAAATCTCAGAAGTAACAGGTTAAAGAAAGATTGCTAAACAGACTGATAATAAAATTAACAAAAATATGCATTTGAGTATTGAATGGCATAAGAATAATCCCACTAATCTACAGTTTTATAGACAGTCATAGCCCACCTCACTTTCCTTTGAGCCTCTAATCTTTCTTTCCTGCCAGCTGGGTGTATGAGCCCAGGCTCTTGAAGATTCTAAGGCCCTAGTTTCCCCATGTCCTTGTCAATGATGTGATCCCCTACCTCGGGTCTCATCTGGAATGGCCCTATATAACTAATGCTGGCTTGTGTTTTCCCCAAACTTCCTTCAAAGTCTTTTAGATCAATTTTTAATCAGTGGCTACCTATAAAATGCAGAGATATCTAAATATTTTCTTTTAGAGTTCAGGCAGATAGGAGCCGTGTGAGATAATAATGAATGTATGTATGTGGTCAAGCATGATAGTGCACACCTGCAATTCCAGCATTTAGGAACCTGGGCAATTTGAGGCAGGAGCACTTGCCAGGAGTTCAAAGCTAGCTGGGGCTTCATAGTGAATTCTGGGCCAGCCAGAATATATTATCTGGTTTTTATCTCTATCTGGAGACTGGGTTTAATCGTGTAACTGATGATTTGCTTTTGCACAGCAACAAAATCCCATACTCTATGGCTCACACATGGTATGTTGCTCAAAGGTTTCTGTGCTGGCAACCTTGTCCTCAGTTTAACAGTTCTGCTGGTGGAACTACAATGGGCCTCGTAGGCGGTAATGATGTCACAGGCACCACCTCCCAAGATGGTATATGGCTTTCTAGTGACTAGATCAGTTACCTTGACAGTAGATTCTTATAAAGCAGAGCCACCCATGTTTACTGTCTTTTATATGTCCCATTTTCTGTCCTTGGATCCAGCGTGAGGCTGTCTTCTACACCATGACACTTCCTGAGGTCTTTATCAAATGTAGCTGGCCAAACTTTTCAGCTTCCAAACCATGGGCTAAAATAAGCTTTTCCTTAGACGTACTCAGACTCAGATATTTCATCATAGCAACACTGGATGGACAGAGCAACCACACAGAAACCCAGGGCCACGAGGCTTAGTGGCATTTCCAGGTATGTGTACCTTCTGAGGCTGTGAGAGAGAGGATGGTGGACCTGGAGAGGGCACAGAAACTCCAAGGCCCCAGTCCCCACTCCACCTTGTTCTAGATCTCTGATTTAGCCATTCCTGAGTCTATAACCAAATGGCAATCATAAATTCAGAGCCTTCTGGAGAAAGTTACGAAACATTGAGGAATGGGCACAGAGACTCCTCAACTTATAGGAAGACCAGACACAAGTGGGGGTGGCCTGCTGGAGATTTTGCCTTGGGGAGAGCCTGAAATAGGGTGGGCGTTCCTAGTGAGGACCTTGCTTGAATGAGTTGGCTCATGTTAGAACTGAACTAAAGGCCACCTGGGTCATCAGAACACAGACAGGGACAGCTCCTTCAGCCCTAGATTCCTAGTTTCCTGTCTATGACAGACCCAAGATGACATAGTCCAAGGACTTCATCTCAGACTTTCCAGCCATCCCAGCTGCCTGTGGATCCGACTCCCGCAGCGCTCAGCACAGAACTCTCTGGAAAGAGAAGCTATTTCTTTTACGGCCAGACATTGACGTTTTTGTTATTAAGGACTGGGGCCAGAGAGAGGAAAAGCAGGAATTCAATCCTTCTGTTTCCTTTCCTACAGATACTCTCCGGCCAAGCTTGTGTTTCCTTATAGTTCCATGGTGAGGGCTGGCAAAAAGCGTATAAATATTTGTGGAGGTCACTGACCTTTGGAACGCTTGTTTCTGTAGCTCAGGGGTGGGTGCCCTGGGTTCCACATGGAATGACGATGCTGACCCAATTTTTTCATGTGTTTTGTTTTTACAGATTGACAGATGGCTGAAAAAAACACCCTCTTACCCCAGCCACCCTTGATATCTGTTTACAAGAGGGGTCTGAGGAAGGCCAGGTTAAAAAAAAAAAAAAGTATGCAGCTAAAATTTAACATGAACATACCCACTTCAGTGGGAGAAAAGAAAAAAGTGCACCTTTGTCCAAATGAGGCAGAGAAAGAATTAGAGGCAAAAACAAAACCATGAAAACGCAGGGCCACAACCGCCTCAAGGCCGGTGACAGGGCCCACGGACCCGGTGTTTGACTCATGGGCATCCTATACACAGATCTGAGGAATCACCAGCCCTGGCACTGAAAGGGCACTATAGCTCCATCTAGACCCCAGGTCAGAACCACCAGGAACAAGTGCCATGCTGCCCAGGTAGGTCGAAGCACAGAAGAGCCACAGGTGCTGCCTTGGAGGATCAGAGGCAGGGACACCATTGCTCTAAATAGAGCCAAAGTCTCGCTTTGGTCCTCAGGATGCCAAGGGAGCCCAGGGACACGCTCCCATGAACCCCTGGTATCAAGATACATCTTCAAGAATAACTGGCTATTATAAGCTTAACAAAGCAAGCCAAAACCTGGCCCTCCATCACCCATATGGTTCTCTGCTTGTACAATTAATCTGGTGCTTTCTCAGAAAATTGGGAATAGTGCTACCACAAAATCCAGCTATACCACTCCTAGGCATATATCCAAAATATGCTCAACTATACAACAAGGACATTTGCTCAACATTGTTTGTAGCAGCTCTATTCGTAATAGCCAGAATCTGGAAACAACCTAGATGTCCGTCAGCAGAGGAATGGAAACAGAAATTGTGGTACATTTACATAATGGAATACTACTCAGCTATTAAAAACAAGGAGATCATGACATTTTCAGGCAAATGGTGCTAACTAGGAAAGATCATCCTGAGTGAGGTATCCCAGAAGCAGAAAGACACACATGGTATATACTCGCTCATAAGTGGTTATATATAATATAGGATATATAGACATATAATATAGGATAAACGTACTAAAATCTGTACTCCTAAAGAAGCTAAACAACAAGGAAGATGATAGGGAAGATGCTCATTAAGAAGGGCAAACAGGATAGACATTGGAAGCAGGAAAAGACATGGAACAGGAGCCTACCACAGAGGGCCTCTAAAAGACTCGACTGATTGAGGTATTGAAACGGGCTGAGACTCATAGCCAAACTTTAGGCAGAGTGCAGGGAATCTTAGGAAAGAAGGGGGAGATAGAAAGACCTAGAGGGGACAGGAGCTCCACAAGGAGATCAACAGAGCCATAAAAACTGAACCCTGGGGGCCCTGAAGAGAATGATATCCCAACCAAGGACAATGCATGGAGAGGACCTAAAACCCCGGCTCAGATGTAGCGCATAGACTCAGTCTCCAAGTGGGGTCCCTAATAAGGGGAGCAGGGACTTTCTCTAGAATGAACTCAGTGGCAGGCTCTCTGATCACCACCCCCTGTGGGCTGCAGCCTTACCAGGCCTCAGAGGAAGATAATGCAGCCAGTCCTGATGGGACCTGATAGGCTAGGGTCAGATAGAAGGGGAGAAGGACCTCCCCTATCAGTGGATTAGGGGAGAGGCATTGGGGGAGGACGGTGGGATTGGGAGGAGACAAGGGAGGGGGCCACAGCTGGGATACAAACTGAATAATTTATAATAAATGATAATTTAAAAAACAAACAAACAGGAAGGCAGGGCCAGGGAGATGGCTCAGCAAGTAAGGTACTTGTTGCCAAGCCTTATGACCTGAGTTTGCCTGTCTGTTTGTCTGTCTGTCAATTCATTCTCTCTCTTTCTCCTGCTCCACTTCCTCCTCACCCTTCTTTTAAAGAGGGCATACCTACTCTTATCCTCCTTTCTCCTCAAATGACAAGGGCAAAAACAAAACAGTAGCTATTAAGGTGACACCTGTGTTCAGAAGTCTAGCTGTCCTTACCTTGTCTCTGGGCTTCCAAGCATCATCTTATTCCAAAAAGAAAAAGTCTCTCGCTCCTACTCTCCCCGCCTGTAGAACAACACGCCACTGAGGAGGATGCAGGAGGGACCAGCTCCTTGTGTTGCCACGTTAGGACAAGTGCAGGGGACTCACTGGGGCTCAGAGTTTTGGTTTCAGGAACCACTTAACAGGCCACAGAAGGGTTTGGCTTTCTGTCTGTAACTAGAGGCCCCAGGAAGGCAGGAGTCCTGTGTAGTTCTGGGGTTCCCAGGTTACACCCATACCGCCTAATCAATATGAGATGACTTTGATCTCTCAACTACATGCCTTAAAAACAGACAAGGTTTCCCATAAACACTGAGACTCCATGAGCACCCCACAACCTCCTCACTCTGCCACTTCTTGAGTGAGGTGTCTCTGGCTCCCGGACCCTCCCTGTGGTCGGTGATCACTAACTTTCTGGGCATCTTACACCTTCTTGTTCTGATTTATGGAGGTTGAGAATCAAAATGTTTGATTCTGACCAGACCGGAAGAACATGTTTCAGATTTTGAGGTTCCCTCTGCCCAGATTTTGGAATAATTCCATCAGCTTTCCTAAGCTGAACTTCTTTGATAAAAGAAAAAAAAAAGTTTTTGAGTGCTGACAGGGTGCTCGGAGGGTTTTAGGTGAAGTGTTTCGGTTCTGGAATTTTTGGACTGGGGGTGCTTGTATTGGACCAGGTTTTCCCAGGTTTTGCTGACCATCACAAGGGAGAACTAGGAGGAGGCAGAAGGGAACTTCCTAGCCTGTCACACCCCAGACAACTATTATTCTAAAGCGACTGGATAGTAAAAGCCAGGCATGATAAGGGTTTTGAAATGATTCCAGCTTTGGAGTCACTAGCCCACACCTAGTTTGGCACATCTATAAAAGATTAAGATTTTATTTCATTTGATACGCTCTGACCAAGCCTCATTCTTAGCTGAGGCATCTAGAATCTAAGCTCGAGCTCTAGAACTTTAACTTAGGCTCAAAATGACAAAGTACAATCCCTGCTTCCTTTGAAAAAGCAGAACGTTGGCATTTTCAGACCCAGGTCATGGCTTCTTCTGAACCATGAGTCTCGTGGTAGGTTGACCCGCTCAACATCTGCGCCCTCCGCCCACGGCAGCCAGAGAAGAGGAAGCACCAGGAACACTGTGAGATGAGACACACAGCCCCCCCCCCCAGTCTGCAACTGAAGGTCCCTGAATGCTACAGCAAAGGATCACACGCTGTAATAAAGTAATTGAAGACATGCTTTCTAAGTCATGCGTTCTGACTACTTCTCTTGTGCCTGATGAATACTTCACGGATCCCAGTGGGAAATGTAAGGAACTGGGGATATGAAACAGCACATGGGAAACTACACTTTCCTGACAGGTCTTGAGATGCATGAGCGGGTAGGTGGGAAAGAGATGGAAGGACAGTCTATTCACAGGTAGCAATGGAGCAATGGCAATCATACCCAAGGATGCCAGAGTCCTCAGGGCTTGCTGTTTCATGGGCAGAAACAGTAGAAACAAGAGACAACTGCCGTTTCCTATCAGCTGGTAAAGGTGACTGCAAAGACTGAGCTACAGCTCAGTAAAGTGGTTGCCTAACAGCCACAGTTCCAGCGATCATCTGATACAGAGAGCAGTTCAGAGTCACAGCATCACACTCCCTAGCTGAGTTGAAATAGTATGAATGGCCCTCTCTTCCCCCAGCTGGGCCACAGGCGGTCCTGAAAAAGTAGCTGGAGCAGAACCTGCAATTACCAAAGGAAGTCGTCCATCAGGGCCATCCGTTCACTGACCTGACCATGAATTGGCAGAGTGGTATCACACACAGTCCCCCACAAGATAAAACACCAGAGGCCAAGAGAAATATTATAAGAGAAGGGAGAATGGCAGCCAGCAGAGACTTCAGACTATAACTGAAAGACCGAGGGGCAGGGGCTTGGAGCCCACTAGACTGGCAAGAACAGGGGCTGAAAAACAATCGCCAGATTCATGAGACTCCCCCCTGGGCTACGTGGAGCAGCTTGGCCCAGCACTGTCGAACAGGTGTGAAAACAATAAGGACAGGTCCTGAGGCTGTACAAGCCCATGGGAGAGGCGCAGCTCGGCCAATGTCTGCCGTTCCTGTGGAGAGGACAGCTGTGGAGAAGCCTAGGCATGTGGACACCATGCAGGGAGGCTCTCCCCCAAGCCCGCTGCCCATGTCTGCAGAGTCCAGCCTGAAGTCAGGTGCAGATGTTAGGGCACGTCGGCATGGCCTGTGGGGACCCAGAGGCCGTGGGTGGGCTCTTGGCCACTTCCATGCGGTGTCTGGCCTTTTCAAGAATCCACGGCTCGGTCCCTAAAATAGTCCCTTGTCATGTTTCACTCTGATGACAGATGATTTGATGAATG
Source organism: Meriones unguiculatus (assembly GCF_030254825.1). Classification (NCBI taxonomy): domain Eukaryota; kingdom Metazoa; phylum Chordata; class Mammalia; order Rodentia; family Muridae; genus Meriones; species Meriones unguiculatus. The sequence continues at coordinate 53,866,894 of NC_083366.1, read as the reverse complement.
ATGCTAACAGCTTTACTCAGGTGCAAGGTGTCCCTGGTGGGCTTCTTCTAGACAGGGCCCCTTTGGGAGGAAGTGTCAGTGCCCTGAGAGTGCACTAGGGAAGAAATGGGCCGCCAAAGAACAGCAATCTCCTCCTTCAATCTCTCGAAAGGCTTACAGCAGGGAGTGGCTCGAGTCACATTGCAGACAGCACCTTTCCTCAGGATGATTTAGCTCACTAGGGCCCGGCCATCTCTGGCCTCCTCAGGAGCTTAGAGAGGAAGCCTAGAGAGACAGATATCCATTGTCTAAGCAGGGGCCATAGTTCCAAAAATCTTTTTTTTTCTTTCTTAGTTTCCTGTGGTTTGCTAGTTCGTTGGCTTTAGGGTTTTTATGTATTGACTCTGAGAGAGTTTTATGCCGCATCCCATTGTCCTGGCATCTAGCTCTCTACGTAGCAGGCAAGGATGACCTTGAACTTCTGATCCTCCTGCCTCCAGTTCTCCAGTGTTAGGATTATGGGCATGGTATACCATGCCCAATTTATACCGATCAAACCCAGGGCATGCTAGGCAGGTGCTCTACCCAACTGAGCCGCATCTCCAAGCCTAGAAATCCTTTCTTGGGTAGAAATCTGGCCCTCTGCATGTCCATTTCCATTACCAGAAGAAGGAGCCGAGCGCATGAGGCAGAGCTCTGAGGTGCTGCATGGGAGTCACTTCTCATCTCACTGGAGGATCTGGGAAGACGTGAGACGAGAGGCCCCTTCATCTCCATGCTTCCTTGAGGATTCTAAATATGCCAGGCCAGAGGGATTTGGCATGGATTCCTTTGCCCTGGAGCAAAGCAAACTAGAGGGACCGAGTTGGGAGGTGGAGTGGGAGACCAAGGGACAGCAGGAACCCTCAGAACCTCATTACAAATTAGGGTGCTTTAATATCCGTAATTAGTTTTAACTCATCAGATTGAAAGAAAACGACGTCGAAAGAGACTTAGAAAAAAGTAATTGGATGGCTCTGCTGAAGCCCAAATTAGAGACGACATATTTTCTTAATTAAAAAACAAAAACAAAACTGGTCTATATATTTGGCGGGCAGGGTGAGTGTTGAATCAATCGAGTGAAATTATAATTATAAGAAGCAATCAGCATTGCAAACGATGCCTCCACAGTCTGGGGCCCGAGTGACCGAACTGGCTACAGTTCCCAACTGAAGTCTCCCACTGTCTGAGTCCACCACCGGGCCCCCGGGGAGAATGAAGACTATTGATTGAATTCAGCAGACTGCCTGGGGTTGGGGGGGGGGGGGTGAAGCAGGGCAGGCATTCCATTTTATTCTTTATTCTGTCAAGTCCTCAGTCCCGACTATTTCTGTTGGTAAATACAGGAATGCCCATGCTGTGTGTGCTTCTAAGAAACACCAAGACGAGGAGAAGCAAAATGTCCTATCACACTGGGTGGTGGGGACACAAGTGTCACATCCGAGTCACTGGCCTAAGAGGAGGCTTAGCAAGTCACGGCGTTAAATCTAGGAGACGCTTCTCAGAGAAAAGTGGGGTGCTCTGAGAAGCTACGCTCCTTCTTCCCAGGCACCAGAAATGACAGTTGTAATGAGCTGCCGTGAAAACTAAGCGCATCCCCTAGGAGTTATTTCACTTCCTGCAGGTCCCAGGCTCCGAGCACCTACTTCCTCCAAATAGGCAGAAGTACTCTCTGAGGGTAATGGTGTGATGTGTGACCACTGTGCTTCATCCTAACGATCGGCGAGGTATTCTGCCCCCTCACCACACAGAGGGGTAGACTGAAGCTCACACCCGCTAGGAAGATTTCTCCAAAGTCACAAGCCTGCAAGGAAGAAAGTTCTGACAGAGTATCTCACGGCAGGCAGGCAGGCCTCAGGAGCCCTTGAGCTGGCATGAGGAACGGTGGCGGTTAAATTCAGTGCCATCAACAGCTATGAACACCCTTGCACCAGGAGCTTCCACACCCTCCCAGTTCTCTTCAGAAAGTTGGAATTAACCCCCAGGCACCGGGGGGCTGGTTCCTCTCTCGTGCCCTTCGGACATGCTTGTCCAGAATGGAACTAAATGCCCAGTGCAGGCTTGGCCAAGGAGAGCACTTCCTAGGCAGCAAAATGATGAGGGCTGGGCACATGGCGCAAACCAGTCCAACGAACTTCAAGATCTGAATCCTGCTAACACCAGAAAGGGAGAGAACTCTGTGTTTGAAGATGAGGTTGCCAAGGTTACCCCACGAGTACCCTTATCATAGCTTGACTGCCTTTTTGAGGATTTCCCCCAACAAGAAACACAGAAAACACGGTCTAGTACCATCTGTTCCCAACAATCCAACCAAGCTGAAGCAAGAAACCCTGAACTTCCCAGCTGAATGAGCCAATAAAATCCACTAAATCCAATAAAATCCTCTAAAGGCTCTGACTATCACTACCAGCCAGGAGTCATGGTAAATACAAGTCCATAGTACACAAATATACACCAACCGCTTCATGCAAATTTAGCCCCCCAAGTCTGAAATGCACCAAAGCTTAAACCTCAGTGGATGGTTGTTGGTCAAACCAACATGCACTAAAAATATTGTATAAAATGAACATACAGCTATAAGTATGTAAGGAAAATAAGGAATATAAATTATTGTTGTCATTAGATATAGGTCTTGTTCCCGAGAAATCTCATTATGTACATGTGCAAGTATCCCCAAATCCTAAGAAAAGAAACATCTGAAAACTTCTAGCCACAAGCAGTGGGCCCAGGTTTGGTTCCTGACAGCCACACGGTGGCTCACAACTGTCCATAACTGGTTCCAGAGGACCTAACATGTCTTCCAACCTCTGTGGGCACCAGATATGAACACGACACACGTCTCTACATGAGCACCAGGCATGAGCATGGCACACATATACACATGGGCACCAGGTAAGCATGGGACACACATATAGACATGCAGACAACCTGTTCATGAATAGAATAAAAATAAATCTAAAAAATTAAAGTGATTGCGGGTGTTTCCATGATTCTGTGGGAAGGGGAAAACAAAAGAGCTGCGGAAATCTCATCCAACGGAAAGATGCTTGTCTGAACCAGGAGGTGGTGGGAATGTAATGCTTGGAGCCTACACCGAGGGTCCTGGGCACACCATGCAGGTAGCTGTGACTAGGCCATCACGACCATTCCTAGGACCCCCACGAGCCACTGTATCTGCTGAGCACAAGCTGTCTCGCATCCGGGGCCATGGGTACCTTTGTCCTGACGGGGACCAAGGCTCCAGCCACACTCACCTGAAGCACTGGAGCCCCGGGACACATCCTGCGACGGGGTGGAGCGGTTGCGGCTCTGCTGCCGGCGCCGACCGGAGGCTGACCTGGTGGTACGCACGTGGACCTCGCTCACCTTGAAGAAGGCCACCATGAAGGGCTGCTTGTCGTAAGGACCGTCTCTGCCCACCAGGCCCGCCGCGCGGGGGTTGACGTGAAGCCCTTTAAGGCAAACCAAAGCCCACCTCTCTTTACTCCACAGAATCTTAGTCTCAGAGCTACGTGAGGAGGTGACTCTTTCTATTCTTTCACGTACTAGTAAAGTAGTGGAGAGTGGGAACAAGGCCCCATGCGTTCTCCCACCCTGGCTGGCTCCCCTTACGCAGGCAGACTCAAGGTGTGCCTCCCAAAGCACACGATCACCCCCAAGGGGCGCACTGGTTTCTGGTGCCCCTACTCCATCCGTATTCGCACCTCCTTTCTGGCCCTCTCTCCCGCCATCCGTGGAGCAACTAGGTGGCAGGACCAGAAGCCGGGAGCCAGTCAGGAAGGGACATTTCCTCAAGGGCCCCTTGACAAAAATCACTGGACAGTCAGATTCTAAGGGTACCCTCTTTTCTTCTTCCCATGCTCTCCCTTTCCTTCCCCTCTCTTCCTTTGGTGCTGGGGAGAGCCCAGGCACTCATGCTAGGCGACTGCTCCATCACTGAGCTGTACAGTCCCAGCTTCCTGCCTTCCTTTCAGTGTCTCCCACCTGGCTCAGCCTGGGGAAGCTCTCCTCCCATTGTTAGTCTCATGGGGGACATGGCCTGAGCCTTCTTCCAAGTCCTTGCTAGGAGAAAGGTTTTGCTTTTCCATACGGCCACCAGGAAGTAGTAAACAAGGTCATCCTGGCGCCAAGGACTGGGCTGCAAACAATGGTCCCACCACATCAGCGACGGAGGAAATGAATGAAAGTGACCGTGGGGCAGATGCCTGGCGGTGTGCAAATCACAACTCACCGTCCCGCGTCACCACACTCAGCTGGAGTCCCATGTTGTGCTGCGGTGTCACTACCCACAGATTGCTGGTGGCTGTGATGTCAAATTCCAGCCAGCCTTCCTCCGATGCCCACACGACACGGGTGTCCAACAGAAATAGGTCAGAGTCTCTGAAAGGAAGAAGAAATGGCATGGGGGATCACCTGCCGTCCTGCAGCTCATCCCCACTGTGGAGTCAGACCAGACCCATCTGTGTGACCCACCACAGCTCTGTGTGAATGACACCACATAGAATGCAAACACAATAGAAATGGGAAAGACACAGAACATGAGCTGTCACGGGGCTCCTTAAATTCACCAAGACCTACTGCTTCCCACGACAAATCTTTCTTTGAATTAAGGTAAACTTGCAAGTATCTCATTTGTTTCAATATTTAGTTCATTTTCATTAGTGCATTGTTTTGTTTGTGATGCTGTTTATTGGTTAATAGCTTGATTGTGGCTAGTGAACCCTGAAAAGTGGGAGGCATATATAAAACTAAATTAAATCAGGATCCAAATAATTTATAAAAGTTAGGTGTCTCTTGCATCAAATCCCTGTAAATACCATCAGGCCCTGTGTGTAAGATATACGCGAATCAAAAATAAATTCTGCATTTAGGCCTAGCAGCCACTCCCAAGAGATTTCATCATATATGCAAATTAACATACACATACATACCGAAAACACACACTGGCAACACTTTTGGTTCCATGCAGTTTACACAAATGATTTTCAACCTTCACTAGTTTAAAATAAGCATCAAATTCTAAGAGTGTACATTTACAAAGAATTCTCTCCTACCTTGCTTTACTTCGTTGTTACAGTAACCATGACTGCTGGGGTATGGTTATCTGCATTCCCAGCTGGGAAACTGAGTCTCAGACACGAGGTTACGGGGTCAGGATCATGTAGCCAACATGAAAGCCAACCACGTGTGAGGATTTAGTGAATGAACAAAGGAAGGGGCTCAGCTCCAATTTGGAAAGTTCTCCCTAGTGAGCACCTTTGGGGATTATTTCTAGAGACAACCTGCGATCAACGGGGGAAAGTTCACTCCTCGTTCACCAGCATTTTTTGAGGTCAGTGCAACATCTGAGTTTAGAATCTTAGGTTCTGAGGTGGGAAATACACTTTCTTTTTTATTTTATTTTTTTTTCTGCTTCCCAGGGCAGCTTGGAGTGAGACGGGAATGCTATTGTCATCGTTCCCAAGCATAAACACTAGGTAGAGTGATGGGGAGTTTACTCAGCTGCCTGGCAGTCTGCGGGGGCGTCCTCCAGCTTGTCCTCCTCCGAGCTCTCCCCCACGTGGATGTGTCACATTCCCTGTGGACAGCCTACCCCCCCGTGTGACTGGGGCAACAACTTTGAGCAGGGAGATGAGGGGTGTTCATGGAAAACAGCAAGAGGGGACTGTGAGTCCAACGCTTTGAAGTTGAGATGCAGAGAGACAGAAGGTCCACACTGCAAGGTCATAAGGGACCCTCATCCAGAAATAACACAGACGGTATGAACAGCTCTGCAGGGGGTGAGGGAACAGCCCCAGTCCCAAAGCAAGCTGAGGCCATAGTCACATTAGGGGAAGACTTTGGCTGGCACCCCCCAAAACTAAGATCCAGGGAGAGGTTCAAGGTCAGAGGCAGAATGTATGTGTCCATATACAGAGAGCTCCTGCCGGGGGTCAGTTGTTAAGTATAGAGCTCCAGTTATGGAGCAGGCACCTGATATGTAAGGAAGTGCAGGAAGGATGCAGACAGATGCAGTGAGGGTATAGCAAGGCTGGCACACGTAATTGGAATCAGCTTATGCGTTTGCTTCTAAAGAGTGGGGTTCATGAGAAAGAGTGGGGAGCCAAGCAAGCATGGTCGTTCACGCCTGTAACCGAAGAACTAAACATCATTGTCTAATGTGAAGATGGGAAACAGAAAGGGGAGGAAGAGAAGGGAAGGAATGAAAGAGGAAAGCAAAAATCCATGGATCTGGAAGAGAGTAAAATTTGGGGCAACAATGGAAAAAGGCTGGTGAGAAGGATTAATTATTGCAATGTGGAAAAAATTAAGTTTATATGGTTGTACTGGCTAGATTTATGTCGACTTGACACAAACTAGGATCACCAGAGAGTAGGGAGGGGAGAATGTCTCCATAAGAACCGGACTGCAGGCAAGCCTGAAGGACACTTTCTTAATTACTGATTCACACCCCTGGGCTGGTGGCCCTGGGTTCTAGAAGAAAGCAGGCTGAGCAAGCCATGAGGAGCAAGCCAGTGAGCAGCACTCCTCCATGGCCTTTGCACCAGCTCCTGCCTCCAGGTTCCTGACCTGTGCGGGTCCCTTTTTCTACTTCCTTCAGCGAAGAACAGTGCTGTGGAAGTGGAAGACGGCTCAACCCTTTCCTCAGGTTGCTTTGGTCATGGTGCTTCATCACAGCAACAGAACCCCTGAGAAAACGGTTTATGGTCATTAACTGGAAGCCGGGGGCTGGGTTTCTGTCATGACCACTGCAGTTATCTTGGGCACCCAGAATATATGGCTGTTTCTGTGGTACCCCTTGCTCACTATAACGAAGCTCACGGTAGTTCTCAGTGCTTATGAGACCGGCTAAGCAGATGCAGTTCAAGAGCTACTGGTTCAAGGTGGGAGAGGGGACCTTGACTTTAGCGCGCCTCCATCCTCTGTAAGGAACAGCAGTCATTCCCCTTTCTTCTGCCTATGACAAAAATGCTTGATGGACATGACTTGAAGAGCGAGGATTACTTTTGCCTGGGAGTTAAGATGGTTCAGTCCACAAGGGGTTGGACTCATGGGCTTAGGCGGAACACCCTGATGGTAGGCACATGCTATAGGGGAGGGCTATTTACTTTGGTGCTGTCTCTTTGAGGGTGAAGGAGGGAGGAATGAAGATATAGGGGGAGGGAAATAGAGAAGAAGGAAGGGAGACAGGGAGGAAAGAGGAGAGTAGAGAGAAGGACAATATACCCCCCTGGAATATACCCCAAGCTACACTCCAGCTAGGCCTCACCGCCTCCGAAAATGCCACCACCAGTTAGAGGCCAAGTGTGTAACACTCCAGACTGTGGTGACCATTTCATGTTCAAATAATAACAAGAGGTAACTTAGCACACAGACTTTTAGTAACAGGACTAAACAAGATAAAGAAATAAACAAACACAGTGGTTCCACAGAATGCTGGAGTGTGAGTGTGTGTGTGTGTGTGTGTGTGTGTGTGTGTGTGTGTGTGTATGACAGGTCTTCACTGTATAGCTCTAGTTGGCCTGGATCTCACTATGTAGACCAGGCTGGCCTCCAACTATCTGCCAATCTGGTCTAAGAAGCATCAAATAAGATACATTGTCTTAAAGTAAATGGTAAGAACTGACGCCCAAGGTTACCCTCTGATTTCCACACAGATGCCCACACCCCACCTTCTACCTCCCCCACAGAAGAGGTTGTGGCAGGTGGAAAGGTTCAGGTGAACCAGAAATGAAAACCATTGCTTTGGAGGCGGTGGGTTGTTTGTAGGGTTTGACCGCAGCTCATTGACAGAGATGGCCACATATTTACATGTCCTTGTCAAGAAGCTCATCTGGAATGTTCCATCATGAGGAATTCCTCACAGTAGTTCTCAGCTTGTGCACTGGAGGCTCATTCTTCATGGCCTCCATCCCCATCTATAAAAAGCAGAGTCTAAAAATGTCCTCGGCACAGGCCGAAAATACTGAGCAAGGGCTCAAATAAAGTAAGGGATCAAGACCAAGTGAGTTCAAAGATCAGAGTGATCTGCAAAGTCAGCTGTACACAGAAAAGGGGCAGCAATGGGGTTAGAAATCCTGAGCTGGCCTCACACACTGGCCGGGGGGGGCAGACAGATGCAGGCAGAGAGGCGCTCGGGTATGGCTAGCTGTGCTGGAACCCCCAAGGCCTTCCTGACTCTGCTCTGTTCCTCCCATTCAAGGGAACACTGTGCTCAGTGGGATGGTATCACAAACCACTCTTAAGGTCTGAAGGTGCCCCCCAAAGTCACAGCTCGGGGACTTGCTGCCCAGGGCAGCAGTGCTGCCATGGGTCTTTAGGGTGTGACTAAGCTGTGAGGTCTCTTCCCTCGTGAATGGATGATATCCCTATCGCCAGAGGAGGTTCCTGGTGAGAACATGAGGTTCCCCGCACTCTCTCTCCCTCTTCCCCCCATGCATGCACTCTTTCCTTTCTACTTTCCATACTGGGATGACATAGGGATCTCACCAGCTGTGGCTCCCTGATCTTGGACCACCCATCCTCCAGAACTAAGAAATCTCTGTTCTCTGTAAAATACCAGCCTCCCATATTTTGTTACAGTGAAACAAAACAGACCAAGAAAAACCTGTTTACACAGTCAGTGCACGGGATTTTTACAAAGGAATTACAGTCTAAAGCACAACCTCAAAGCATCTAGGAACTCCCTCATGCACTTTCTCTTGGACCCACATCTATTCATTTCTTCAGTGACTCGTGGCCTTCTTTGTTGTGGCCTTCTTTGTCTCCTGTCTCCTTTGAAAATTGTAGCCTCCACCGAGGAGGCATAGAGCTCTCCCTGTGATGAGTCTCTTACCCAGCAGGCACAGGGGTTACAATCCGAGCACTGAGAAAGTAGGAGCTCCCCAAATCAAGGAGGGTGCCTCTGGTCCTCCTAACCACACTTTGGCAGAGCCGGAGTGAAATGGGCTCAGGCACCTGTTGACCATTTTTCTCTACGCCACCACACAGACGCCATTTTGTGTGATGATCAAGGCTTCCTTCTGCAAAGACAGAGTGATGTCTTGTGTTTCAAATCTAGGGTGTGATTTTCCTCAGCCTGATAACCCTGAAAGATGAAGTTTTTAACCAATCAACAAGCCTGACTGAAAAGACCTTAAAATTTTTTTAAAAAATTACACTGGAATTAAAGTTGACCAACTGGCATGGCTCCCTGAGACCCGGAGGGCTCCAGCTGGTGAGCACAACTGTTTCCATGTGGTCCCATGTGACTCAGCTTCAAGGTGCCTTCCAGGTTGCTACTGCTCCACTGGGTATCATACTGTGGACCTTTCCTTCATTGATTCTGGAGAAGGGCAGGAGGTGCCTGATGATCAGTCTTCCTGTCAGACTGTACCCAAGGTCATGGTGCTCTGTCAGAAACAGCTGTGTTTGCCATAACCCATTTTATTAGGTTTTTTAAAAAAGTTCTTGATAATGTAGGGGTGTTTGTTTGTTTGTTTGAGGCAGGGTTTCTGTGTGTAGTCTTGGCTGTCCTGGAACTCACTCTGTAGACCAGGCTGCCCTAAGACTCAGAGATCTCACTGCCTCTACCTTCCCAAGTTCTGGGATTAAAGGCATGCACCCAGCTCAAGTTTTTCTTTATGTAAGGTACATATTTAAATTTTTGCCACTAGAAAGGTAGAAAGGGAATTGTAAGTTTGAAAATAAAAGTACTATAAGACTAGATGCATTATTATTGCTCTGCATATACACAGCTTTTAGCAGTGATGAATAAATTCATAAATTAGTTGTTATAACTGACTTTGTAGCAGTTGGTTGCGCTAGGATTTCACCTTGATGACTATCATATTCTAAGAGGCTGTAAATTCCCACAGGCACCCTTTCATCTTTACCCAGTACAAAACACTTTGCTGTCAGAACACAAACAGAAAATACTATCGGCATTTGCCCTGTGACTGTTTCCAAAGCTCCTCCACATTAGTTCCTCCTGAACACCCTGATAGGAGAATAGGGCTAGCACCAGCACAGATTTGGCAATGGTTTAAGTTCCTTGGTTATCATGGTCACACAGCCAACAGCACATGCTGTAACCGTCTTCCATGCATCTTCCAGGGAAGCCTGCAGCAGACTATGACCCCTCACCAGAAAGATTCAGCCTCAGTGGACTCAGGTGGGGCCTGAGCAAGTGTGTATTCACCAGGCTTGAGAGAGACCCAGATACTTCTGGTCCGGGAGAACACTCCATGAGGCAAGGCTCAAAGCATAGCACCTCTTCTTTAAATACTTCCGTTCTCCCTAGCCTGCTTGGTAGACACAAGCTTGGAGGCCACCTGCTCTCAAGATGCCTGTCTTCTTTTCCTTTCAGAAACAGAGAAAATCATCTGGAGGCTGGGCTAGGAGCTAATGTTTGGTTGTACTATGGATGGGTTCTCAAGTTAGGCCTACAAGCAGAGTCACAGAAAGATCAAGTCCAGAGAAGTTGTGTGTTAGAGAAGGCAGGGAGAGGTATGAAGGCAACTGATTCCGTTCTGTATGGCCAGAGCTTCTTTAGCCACTAAACAAAACAATGATCTAGTGTCCTAGAGTCTATTCCGGCCTGCCCTCATCACAAATGCAAAGAGGACGGAGAATCCCTGTACCTTTGAATAAGCATATACCTAAACTGTACCCATTTTAACTCTCCAACCCTACATTTCTACATCTTTGTCCAATGTAGGGAAATCAAACAGTTAAAATACTGCTAATATGATTGTGGGGGGGGGAAGATGTCTCATAAACTAATCCTAACCACTAATGTAGCCTGCCTCTGCACATGCATGGAGAAGCATGCAATCAAAAGCAATCAGTTTCTAGTAATAAATAATGCATAAGCCACAGTGAACAGAAACAGGAACCCGTTTGCCCATCTTACTTAAGCAGCTCCCAGAGACTTGCTGTGCTCTCCCACCACACACCCCGACTTCCAGACAACATGGGACACCTCTGCGTTCTTCTGGGCGTACACAACACTTTGATAACTTTAATTCTGCACTGTGCCTTACAAGCAGATCATGAGACGTGGAGCGAGGCTTGGGAACTTCTCAAGCTTGGTTTTGCACTTTAGCAGAGAACATTCTGAGGAGAAAGGAGGTGTACTTAGCCAGGAAGACTAAGCCAGCTAGCTACATACCCCAAGCTGTGGATGCCTCAAATTGCCCCCTTTTCAAGCAGAAAAAGAACAAATGCTAAAAGGTTCATCACTCGCCTGAAGCCCACGCTGAGCTGTGAAAGCCAGGTAGAAAACTGAATGTGGCGTGGCTGGGGACCATGATAGAAGGCTTTCTTCTCCACAAACACCAAAACTGACTTTCCATCCTGGTTTTCTCAAATTCGCCCTTCTTTTTTTAGAAAAGAAAGTGTCTCAGGTTCCTAAGAGGGTTGAGTTTTATCTTCACTGAAAACCCAACAGCATTTCATAGCAGCACTGTCTATCTATCTGTGAGTAATGCTGTTCTAAAGAAACGCCTGTCCTGGATCCTGGAGCTGGATTGGCTACTGAACTTGGATCTCTGTATATGTTTGGTTAGTAACACAAGTAACAATATTTGTGGGGGATCCATTATGAGACTTCCAAATTAAAGTTCTAGTTAAGATGCTGGTCGCCTGAGATGGTGCAGACTTCTGTCAGACTAACACACCTCCCCTCCAAAACAAACAAGCAAAAACTACAAAACAAAACAAAATAAACAACAACAACAACAAAACCCAGAAGGGCTGTGTTTACAAATTCAAGCCGGTTTGAAATCACCTCAAAGCAGGAGAAGAGGCAACACATGACGTATCAAACTCAAGACCACAGAGTGGGGCGGGGCCCTGAGGTGAGGTGTTTGCTAACTGGCATTTCAGAGCACTTGTGAATTCCTACAATCAACACACCAATGCAGAAAGCAGCGGCTTGGCATACCAGCTAAGGATAAAAAAGAGAGTTCGATGATGATGATGATGACAATGACAATGACAATGGGTTGAAGGTAGCTAGGACAAGAAAGAGGAAGGCCTCACAAGAAAGAGGAAGCAGCCTTCCTACAAGTGAACATGTAAATGTGCCCTCGCAGGGTTTTGGGTTCAGTTTTCTTCTTTAAGTCCTGGCTGCCATGAAAACCAATATTTTCATTTGAGATATTTGCCAAATATTAAGCTGTGTATGCATGGGGTTAGGAAGCTGAGAAAACAAGCAGAAAGAAGCTATTTAGAAGCTTCAGAGACAAAGAAGATTTTTGGCAGTTTCACAACGCTGGGGAGTTAAATATGAGAGTTCAGAGCCCACCAAGGACGAGGGCCTCGGGTAAGCATCCTAGCCTCAGCTGAAACCTCCAGGGGGCTAAGCTGCAAGAGGAGGAGGAAACCAGAAACAGATGAGCCTTAGCAAACCGGAAGCCCAGCCTCATCTCTGACAAAAGGATAAAGTGCTCTGTTTGCACTGTCTCTGACTTCCAGAAGAAGGTCCAGTCTACAAGAAAGCAACAATGTCTATGGCTGCTTTTATTACATTATGCATAAAATTTAAGAAGATGTAAGGCATGTCAGGAAATAAAACCAAATGGAGAGCAATCAAGAGATTAAAAAGACAATGGAAATAGACCCAGAGGTGATCCAGACCTAGTTTCTGAATCCAAACTTATTTAACAATAACAAATCACAAATGGAACTTGTTCCAAGGTCTAAAATTGCTTCAATATTTGAAAATCATTTAATGTATTGATAGTAGAAAAGGTTAAAAAATCACATAATCCTATCAAATCAGAAATGTATATATATATATATATATATATATATATATGTATATATACAGTCACATGAACTCCTAATCTTAGAAAACATAAACAAAAAAACTTTTTAGGAAATTTAGAGGATAATTTCTTTAGTCTACTTAGTTTGAGTGTTTTTTGTTTGCTTGTTTGTTTGTTTTTTATAAAGAGTTATTGAAGGGACGAATCCAGGAGTGGCTGCCTCTGCTCCTAGGTTTTTCAAGACAGGGTTTTTCTGTGTAATGAGCCCTGGCTGTTCTGGACTTGCTTGTAGATCAGGCAGGCCTTGAACTCACAGAGATCTGCCTTCTGAGTGCTGGGATTAAAGGCATGAGCCACTATGTCTGCCCCAGTTCAACTATTCTATAAAAACATTTATAACAATCATCCTGAACAGCAAAATAGTAAATCTCTCACTCACCCACCCCAAGATTAGTGTATAGGCAGATTTCAAAACTCCATTGGACTTCCTAGCCAGCGAAATTCAACCGACTGCAGTTCTAGATGGGAGCACAGACCAATCGCACACACACAATACACCACTACTTACCGTTAGAATGTAAAATCCAGTGTCAGGATTGGAGAGATGACACAGCGGTTAGCTGCGAAACCACGAGGACCCGAGTTAGGTCCATGAGAACCCCAGGACTTATGTAACAAGCTGAGCATGGTCTCTCTCCCTCTCTCTCTCCCTCTCTCTCTCACACACACACACCTCTGTCACCCCAGAGCTATATATGGTGATGATAAGATTTCTGAGACTTGCTAGATATTAGCTTTGCAAGAATTTGTGGTCTCTGGGTTTTAGGAGAGACCCTGCCTCAAAGGAGTAAGGTGGAGAGTGAGCAAGAAGGACACCTGACACCCTTCTTTGGCTTCTATTAAGCCCTCTCTATCCACAAACTCATATACCACACATGTATGTATTCTCTCTCTTCCTTCCCCTCCCCCCCCATACACACACACACACACACACACACTTTGGTGCTACGTATGCCAGAAAAATAATGCACTTTAAATTTACCAATTTTCACTTTAAATGTCTTCCCCCCAAAACTATATGATATAATGTAGTAAAGAAAGAGGATCATAGTTAAAGAGAATGGGCTGTCACTGCCAAACAACATGGTTGTCAAACAAGGGGGGTGGAATGTCAGAACCAGCACAGGCAACTCACACACTGAATGGCCACACCTCAGAAAGTAAACAGCTCTGTCATAATTTCTGACCGGCTCTCACAAGAATGTCTTGGACTTTCAGGAACACTAAGTTCACTGAATAATAAGAAGTGTTGGCAAAAATGACATTCTTTAAAGGCTGCAACATTGCCTGGTTTATCTAAAGATGCTACTTATGGTTTAAATGTAAAATGCCTCCATAGACTTGTGTTTGAATAGTTGGTCCCCAGCTGCTGGTGGTGTTCTGGAAGGTTGTGGAACCTTTAAGAGGTGAGGACTGGCTTGAAGAAGTAGGTGGGCTTATGGGTTATTGCCTGGCCCTGGTTCCCGCCATAGTCCCCCTCTGCTTCTCCATGTATAAAAAAGTAATGATGTGTGCCCCAACTCCTACCACAGATTAAGTCACCATGCCTTCCTGGCCATGATCCTGTGGGCTAAACTAAATCCCTTCTTCCTTAAGCTGCTCTTTCATAGATAAACTTGGTCACCGTGATGAGAAAAGTAACACAGATGTGCTAGAAAGGAGCCATGTGTGTGGAAAGCAACACAGTACCTTCTTGCTGCTCTGCATGGGGATGGGAGGGCAAGGGGAATGCAGAGAAGCCTGTAAGTGCACTCCAAGCCTGGAGACAGCTGCTGTGCACATCACACAGAGGATCACAGTGAAGAGGTAAGCGGACAGGAGTGATCCTTGAGAGTACAGATGGTGACACATAAATTTATCCTAGTCTTTCTGCTCATTCTCTTACCTCCTCTACAAAACATCTTGATGGGCCATGGTCAAGAAAGCAATTGAAGTATGGAAAGGTTTTCTGTAGGAAAGCCTGAATTCTAACAGACATGCTCTTCCACCAATGGGAACAGATTGGAATATCCTTGTGATGCCTGCATCTGAGCTCAGAAGATGTCGGTATGGGGCATGCCATCAAGGACCGTGGAAATAACCTAGAACCCCTGCACAGATCTAGCCCATGGCAGCTCAGTCTCCAAGTGGGTGCCCTAGTAAGGGGAACAGGGGCTGTCTCTGATATGAACTCAGTGGCGGGCTCTTTGATCACCTTTCCCTGAAGGGGGTGCAGCCTTACCAGGCCACAGAGGGAGACAATGCAGCCACTCCTGATGAGATCTGACAGGCTAGGGTCAGATAGAAGGGGAAGAGGACATCATCCTCTATCAGTGGATGGGGGAGGGGCATAGGAGGAGAAAAGGGAGGGAGGGTGGGATTAGGAGGGGATGATGGAGGGCTACAGCTGGGATACAAAGTGAATAAATTGTAATAAAAATAAATAAATTAAATATTAAATTAAATAAACTTAAATTCAATTAATATTAAATAAAAATAAATTATTTAAAGGAGATATATATATATATATATATATATATATGTATGTATAAAAGGACAGGTGGTGAAGACCTCTCCTGGGTACTTCTTGCTTATCCTAGTTTAGGGATGCTCCCATGTCATCAGGGTAACTTTTAGGAAATACCACCAACAGCAGTTTCAGTGTGATTTAGCCTCGGCAAAATTCAAACGTGCCATGCTTTTTTCTCTCAGATGTGACATCTGCCTCATCTATGAGAGGGTATGAAGGAAAGGCTTTTCCCAAACTGTTAATTTTATATACAATGCAAATTTATATCAGCATTACTGTAAGAATGTATTGGTTTACAGTACCAAATCTTGTTCTCCTTTTATTAATTCCCTGAGAATTTTATGCACATGTAATGTGATCTGAATGAGAATAGGCCCCACAGGCTCCTATATGTGAATGCTTAATCCCCAGTTTGGTGAGCTGTTTGAGACAGATTAGAAGGATTAGGAGGTGGGGCCTTGTTGCAGTGGGTGTGGCCTGGGCTTTGAGGTTGCAAAAGCCTGTGCTCTGCCCAGTGTCTCTCTCATTCTGCCTACTGCCTGTGGATCAGGGTGTAAGCTCTTAGTCCCATACCTGCCTGCCTGTCTGCAGCCATGCCCCCCACTGTAGTGATAATAACTAAACCCCTGAAACTATAAGCAAGCCCTCAGTTAAATGCTTTCTTTTATAAGAGCTGCCTTGGTCATGGTGTCTCTTCACAACAACAGAACTCTGACTAAGACACATTCTATGTATCTTGATTATATTACTTCCCTGCTCCTCCCCTGAACTCCTCCCAGGCCCATTCCTCCCTCTCTCCTACTTTCTCCTTTTTAGGTGCTGGGAATGGAACCCAGCAGATGCTCTATACCGAGCCATACCCCATCAAATTCATCTTAAAATATAAACATTCTCAAGACTACAGAGTAATTTTTACTATGTGCATAATGTGTTTATATACCATGACATGTGAATAGCGGTAAGAAGACAACTCTGTGGAACTGGTACTCTCAGTCCACCTTTATGTGGGTCCTGGGGATAGAAATCAGGACACCAGGCCTATGGGCAAGCACCTTTACCAGCTGAACCATCTTGCCAGCCCACCACTGAGTAAACTTTCAAAGAAGTAACTTACAAAGTGTATCCTGTATGCCTTGGCCTTAGCAGAAGTAATCGAGTTGCTCTTGTGTAATCTACAGGCTGCTTTGAGTCTTTCCTTGACTCATGCACACGCCATCTCAAGATTCCTTCTCAGACTTTGGGTCAAGGACCATGTTTCTCTAGTAAGTACCCTTTACTAAGAAACCAATTGCTGTTGTAAACTTACCTGTTCTGATTATTTACAAGTCACAGAAACACTTGACTTCTCGGAGGCCTTTGGAACTTCCCAATCAGTTCTCCTGGCTGCGTTTTACGTCAGGAGACTCAACACACCATTCCTTCAGCCCTTTAGCTGACGTTCTGAGTTAGCATTTAGAAACCCAGCGTCCCTCCTTCAAGGAGGCCAACTGTTTTGTAACGCAAACATTTGTTAAATTTAGTGAACACAGCAAATGCTACAAATTGTACTTCAGCACAGATTAGATAAATAAGTTTCCTCTATGCTCAGAAAAGCATGTTCAGCCAAGACACCCCAAGATGGTACAGATGGGGAGGTCAAAGCTTCCACAGAAGGAACCCTGCCGCTAAGTCTGGAGGCCTCTGTAAGAACATTTGGAAGTAGCAGGAGGCCCGGGCTTCTGGCCCACAGATAAGAAAACCTCCCCCAGCCAACCTGGATCCCTTCAAAAACACGAAAGTCTCCCCAAATTTCCTAGTATTCTCTTTCTCCTATGCACACAAATCAAACACACCCAACTGCCAAAAGCTCCCATCCTAGAAGACGAATGGATATAAGAGAGCCATCCAAGGCTGAGAGCATTCTGGTTTCCGCTTTCCAGTCTCACGGCTGGCCCCAAGGAAGGATGTCACCACCATCCTGAGCCAGTGGCAGCTGTCCCTTTCTGGCTAGAGTGCAGTACGAACCTCACACAGAGCTTCTGCTAGCTCCCTCTTTAAGATAAAAAAGCTTTTGAAAAATTCCACAGTCGCTATACTTCCAGCCTAACCTTTTCGTTATGACTTTTCTTGTAGGACAGGGAAAATCAAGGATTTCAAGCAGACTTGAGAGCCCACAAAGTACCTTCTGGCCATTCTCAGAGAGAAGGAAAACGGGATGTCCAGTTGGGCAGATTGAAAAGCCAAAGCCTAAGACAGAGCCAAAGACCCACTGAATGCCAATTTGTTCCAGTGCATCAAAAGAGAAATATCTAGAAAGGAGAGATTTTGCCTCCTAAACAAGCTCTCTACCATAAAGCTACCAGATGCACTTGTATTTAAGAGAGACATGCAGACACTGGGAAACTTCCTTGTCCTGAAATTCTGGTTCCTTATCACCATACCCCAATGGCTGCATTTCACTCATTGTGTTACTGTACCAGCTAAGACCTAACCTATAGCTTTAGTGTAATATGTCAGCACCATGACGTGTTCAAAGTGTCTGCCATGTGCTGGTCTCAAACCCGGGAGAAATGGCTGAGATGTCTGTTAACATATGAAGGCTGATGCTGATGGCCAGGCTCTCCCAGAAACTCCCAGTCCCTACTTGTTATAGGGTCTTCCTGGCTGGCATGCCCCGCCCCCCTTTACCTGGAACTCTCCAGCCCAGATACTAGGTTGGGCTTCCCCCAACCTTCAGCCCCTATATAACATAGCCATTTTGGCTACACCAGTCTTTTGGCCCAGGCCAGCCTTTCTGATCTGTGACTCCTCTTTTGTTCCCCCTTTCCAACTCTCTTCGCTTGGCCCTGCTCAATCTGGCCATGTTCACCCTAGACTCTCACAGATGTCTCTGCCTCTGGCTATGCTCTCCCCCCACCCCCTTATCTACAATAAGTCTTCACCTTAGCCCATACCTAGGAGCAGCCATGTCCTCCTTTTCTTTTTTTCATTCATCTGGTGCTGAAACCCACAAATGGCACAAATGACTTTCCTACGGTACGCACAGACCATTTGTTTCTGCTGGCTTTTGCCATCTACCAAATTTGATTCCCAATTCTAGAGTTCAGGTCATATCCTACTTCCTCCCTCCATCTGCTACTCTCCTCCTCATCAACTCCATAAGTCTCTCCTAGCTCTCAGAGCTGTTAACACCCTTTCAGGCATCCACCTGGGCGCTTGTAGCTCTGGCCTGCTACAATTACCTGGTTATTTCTCTCTGCTCATACGGGCACATCTTTAAAGACACATATCCATCTCTCTTTTCCCAAAAGCTTCAGTCTCTCACCTTCCTCTCTCCACTGCAGTCCTGCCTGCGGTGACTACCTATGACCTTTTCCTTGTCTTCTTGCCTGCTCTGTCTCTTCCTTAAGCCCTCCTAGGTACCCCCCTTCCTCTGTTGGAGCTCTAAAATTCTGAGAGTGTTCTTTGTCTCTCAGCTCCCTCCTCCAGCCCCACAGCCACCCACAGGCTCTTTCTCAGCTTCTTCTTGGGGCATACAGAGATTCCCTCCAGTGGAGCGTCCCTGGATGGACTAGAGACTGCCCAGGTGCCAGAAACTGGAGTGCTTTCAAAGCTAAAACCACCCTTCCCCGGGGGCTGCTCCTGTTCCTTGTCATCTCAGTGAGCACGCTTGCCACAGCCCCACAACAGATCCAAATGTCCAGAAGAAACCAAGGTCAGCCTGGAGTCTCTGGAACCTACTGGAAAATCAATAGTTTTCCCAGGTGGGTTAGAGTTGGTTTCTGAAAGCAAAGGAGATAATGGGCTTGCTTTGTGTAACCCCATTATCTGCCTTCTGACTCAGGAGGCAGAAGTTGGAGGACTGCAAGTTCAAGGCCAGCCTGAGCAACATGGCAACCTGCTCAAACCAAGCAAACAAACAAAACAGCCAAACCAACAGAAAACAAAGAGAAGTGTCTCAGGTCTGAGTGTGGGCTCTCCTTCCCTAGGCATTGTCCATCTTTCATGCTTCTCTTTGCATGTGCTTTCTAACTGCTGTAAGCATTATCAGTGGCTCAAGCTGCCTTCACTATCCACCTCCTGTATTCTGTTCTCTCTGAGTGATATGCTAAATAGAGGCCCAACTGTTGGTTTCCTTTCTGACTTGAACTAAATGCTTACTACCTAGTCCTCTGCCTTACCACGCTCAGAAAGATGCTGGGACAGTTTTTCCTTATTGTTAAGAGGCACTATGAATGTACTTTATTGCAGATTTCCCATCAATCAGTCTGAACTCATCTTAGAAAAAAAAAATAATTCTAACATACAGAAAAAAAGCAATTCATCATTTCCTGCATACAAATGGTAGTGTGTTTACATATGCAATCTCTTGTAAGTGCTATTCTATAATTTTGATGTATGCATTAATTTTCGCCACTCGCACATCATCAAAAATGGGGACCAAATGATAACCGTAAACAGATTAGCCCAATAAATCAGAGTCTGGCTGGTCACTAAGGATACTTACGAGGTACTACTTAAGGGCTTGCTTAGGAAAAGACAGCTATTTGAAAAGTCAACTTACTAGGAAAACACCCAGCCAGCTACACACTATCCTTCAGAACACCAGCTCTTCACGTTCAATGGCCCCTGACCTCCCGGGCACCTTTCAGAAGACACCTGAGGTCATATGAGGAGAGAGGGTGAGAAGCGGGGAGTGGGCCCCACCTTTGGGCTTCCTTGAGACTTCATACCTGTGCGGATGCTCCTGTAAGACTTGATAAACGCTGATAAGAAAAGTTTGGTTTTTAAAGCTCCCCACAACACAGTCCTTGTAGACGCGGAACTCTGCAGCCGTCACCGCCTCACCCTCGGGGATCTGGGATAGGTTGAACTTGAACTCTTTGTGGTGCTGCTGGCGAGGGGAGAACTCCTTGTCGTACTCCACTATAGGATTAAACAAGAGAGAGTGACAACTATTGTTACTCGGCTAGGCGGCATGGTCCCCAGTTTGACATCACAGATTACCAGTTACCAGCAGGGGGGTTGGGGTGGGGGATGAGTGAGACCAATGGGCTAAGGGAACACTGGCCGAATTGCCTGGTGGGCAGGGATTGAAATCCTTCCTCTTTGGTTCAGAAACTGGGACTTAAAAAGAAAATATATACGCCGTGCCTGTTAGGCTACCTTCTAAAAATCTTATGTTTATAAATAATGAGTCAGTGCTGCCCTCAGCTTTGGGTAGAAACTTCTTTTTGTAGTGGGGAGTGGGAACCCCAGAGACTCAGGTCTTCTGCAAGTCTGGTGGATAAGTGGCTACCGAGTATCCAGCACGAGTGGGGCATCTGTGTCCACCACCACTTCCAAGGCTCAGCGAGCGCTGCAGAGGCGAGGGCAGAAGGTAAGGGCCCAAGGACGAGGCGGGATGTTGTGGAACACTGTGCCTCGGGTATGACTTGCGGTTGCCCTACGACAGCGGGCCTAAGACCCACACAGGCCCATGAACATCTTGTCATGGAAGGAGTTTTATACACACACCTTACCACACACACACACACACACACACACACACACACACACGCACGCACACACGCACCACACCACACACATACCCACCCCCACGAACATACCCTGCTCCAAGGGTCTACAGGCAGTTAACAGCTGCTGGGAGAGCGGGAGACATCATCTTCTACTAGTGAGATGCCTAGGCTCCTGTACATAACCTGTTGCTCATGTCCCTGCATAACCACGAAACCCTAGGGATAGTTCATTGGGTGAAAAACAAACAAACAAACAAACAAACAGGAAAGTAGCAGGGACAGCTGGAAAGGAGGAGATTAGTGGAAGCAAGAGGGGGGGGAACATGAAAATAATGAGAGACTAACATGATCAGACTAGATGAAAGGTCATCATGAAATCCATCATTATGTAGGATTCATATGTGCTGATGACCTATCCGACCCTTCTAGCCTCTTCCCCCCTGTTGCTTTTCCTTCCCCAGTTCTCTTCATGTGTCACCATCGATAGCTGACACGAAAAGGGGGAGGCCTGAGCTGAACTTGGAAGCCGAGACACGAGTGGAAGAAAAGCAGCACATGTCTTGACATTCCAGGGGTCTCCACATTTTGCTGGCTGTCCCATGGAAATATCTGTAGAACATTACATTTATTTGAGACTTCTGTACAAGTATATAATGCATTCTTGCTCTTACCCAACCCTCTCATCTCCCTTCCACGTATCAACACAGCCAAGTCCCTTTGCTACATCCGTTGTTTCTTTGTTTTGTGACCATGGGTTTGGAACTATCCATCGGAGCCTGGTGTCCGTTGACTTTTGTTGAAGAGTCTAGGGTAATGTCGCATAGAGGATGATCCCCCTCCTAATGGAAACAAGGGCTGAAAAGTAAAGGGAGAGGCCCTGTGCTCCAGAAAGCCACTGGAGCCTTTTCAAATTTGATAGAAGATCCCAAGCAGGATAAAAGGAATGAGTGAAAAATCAACCGTGTCACTTGTTATGAATGGCTTACATAAAACAAAAATTAGAGGGGAATGAAACATACATACATGTATACATACACACACATATACACACAGTACCTGGATCCAGTTTCCCTCCTGTGGATGAATGCATAAAGGAAATGAAGCATAGAAACACTTAAATGACTTTCTGCTATCTGTGGCACACAGATGGACCTGAAAGGTTTGGTGTTAAATGAAATAAGCCAGGCTCAGAATGACAAAGCCGGCTGATCTCATGCCTACGTGGCATCTATGAAAGTCACACTCCCAGAAGCAGAGAGTCGACATGGTTGCCTGAGGTCAGAGGGAAAGAGTAGAAAGGACTGTGGAGAAAGTCCACGAGAGGGCATGTAAGTTAAATTCTGTGTGATGAATGCGATGTACAGAGCCGGTGGGCAGCACAGCGACTGCCCGGTCGTGCTGTGTTGCTTTGAGGACCTGTCAGGTATGTGAGGTATGAAGGGGTTTGTCTGCTACAGAGGGCAAAGAGAAGATCTGTGGCACACCGTCAGCCCAGGTCCCTTTTTCTATTACGTCGCAAAAGAAGCCAGACAAGAAAGTATTTGTCTTTTTTTTTTCCCCTGCATGCAGGCAAAGGCAAAAGAAATTTTCAGTTGCTGGCTATTGTTTATTGGAGTTGGCTTTCAATGGTCTGTATTTATTCCTGGGTGAGAGATACAGCATCAGACCCTGATGCTTAGTTCACAGTCATTGCCAGAGAGCATGACTGTTGCCAAAACTCTGGGATTTTTGTTGTTGTTCTGAGTAAAGAGCTGTTCCTAGGGAGGTGGGGATGGACTAGTTTGTTTCTACTGTGTTTTGAGACAGTCTTGCCATGTAGTTCAGGCTAGCCTGGGATTTGCAATAATGCCTCTGCTTCTGAGTTCTGAGAGCTGAGATTGCAAGTGTGTACCACCCACGCCCAACCTTTTTAGTTTATAAAAATTTACTTTTATTTTTAGTTACATGTACACATGTGGATCCATATGAGCATATCTACACTTGAGTGAAGGCATCTTCAGAGTCCAGAGAAGGACAATGGATCCCTAAGAGCTGGAGTTACAGGCTTTTGGGAGCTGCCCAACCTGGGTGCTAGGAACCCAACTCAAGTCCTCTGGAAGAGCAGTAAGTGCTCTTAAATGCTGAGCCATCTCTCCAGCTTTTTAATTTTTTAATGACCAGCCCAAAGAAATTGCAAGAACTAATTCATCTTTCATAAGGTAGGGGTTAGAGGGAAGAAGCCAAAAGCTAAACTGTTTGCCACCTCTAACTTCCCATTTACTCCCACATCTGTTTTCTGTCATCCCCAGAGGAAAGCTTTGGAGATTTGGCATCGTGATACAAAACAACAAACAAACCAACAAAGAACCAACAGAGCCTAGTGACCCTCTGGAAGGAAAGAGGTACTCAACGGTATCCCCCCAAACTAAGGAAAATTAGATTACTTATGTCTGCAAGGAATTCAATAAAGTTTTTTTTAAATGATGATACAGTTGTGTGACCAATCCTCTAGATCTGAGCTATTTGTTTCCTTTCTCAATTAAAAAACTTAAAAAATTAAAATCTTTAAATGTGTACAAATGCTTTGCCTGTATGTATGTATGTGTGCCATATGCATACCTGGAGTCCTCAAAGGTCAGAAGAGGGTGTGAGAGTCTCTGGAACTATGACACAGACTTGCATGCAGGCCAAACACCCATACATACAAAAATAATTGGAAAAAAATTTAATTAGATAAAGTAATCTTTTGGAAATGACATTGACAGAGACTTTCAGGGGTTCCAGATGCCACCATGTGAGTACTGGAAATCAAACCTAGATTTTCCTCTCTGCAGGAGCAGCAAGTGGCCTTAAGAGTTCTTTCCCCTCTTTCTTTCTTTCTTTCTGGAAAAAGCTTTGGCTTCAGTTAGAGTCAAATGAGGTCTGAGCAGAAAGGAGATAATGGTGTGTCCCCAGTGTGGTGGCAGGTTTGCTAGTCAGTGACTGAGAATGAAAAGCAAGATTGTTGAAGAGTTCACACAAGGACGGCCACACAGAAGGTGGATTACCTTTCTCTAAAGCTGATCCACCTTCTAAATTATCACTGTTGGTTAAAAATGAATCAGATCTGATTTCTTGAAGAGATTTTCTTTAAAAAAAAAAAAGTCACATGTCCTTTCTATGGGACCTTTAGAAGTCTTAATTTTAATATAGTTAAATGAAGATGGGTTTCTTAGAGATTCCTTAGAATATGCATAAGAATTCTTCACAGAATTCTTTCCATCTCTTACTAGGAACAGAAAAAAATATGTACATGAAATGAAATACATGAAAGTAAGATATTTTAGTTGCAAGAAGCAGAGGGACAGAAACAATTTTCAATAAGTGGGAAACGTGGATCGCCATTCTCAGCAAGCCATTCTCAGCAAGCCATGTTACTAAATCTGTAACCTGCTTCTGGCTGTGGACTGGGACACGTGGGAAACTGAAGCATTTCCTATGCTGTTGTAGGTTTTGGGCTTCCTCAGATGCCTGTGGGAGAAAGACAGCTACTGTGAAAGAAGTCTCTCATCCGGAAATGTCCCTGTTATGAGGAAGCCCAGGTTAGGGCAGAAGTGCACAGAGGTGTGGGGGAAGAAGAGAGGAGTAGAAATGATAGAGAGGAAAAGAAAATACGGAGAACTGTCTAGCCACACCACATTTGTTCATTTTTAGTTTTGAGGGCTCTTTAAAGGTTTGTTTATTTAATCCCAGCACCCAAGAGACAGAGGCAGGTGGATCTGTGAGTTTGAGGCCAGCCTGGTCTACAAAGCAAGTTCCAGGACAACCAAGACTACACAGAGAAACCGTGTCTCGAGAGAGAGAGAGAGAGTGTGTGTGTGTGTGTGTGTGTCACTGTATGTGTAAAATGTTCATACAGTACCAGAGAGGGCCAGAAAACAGCATCATATTCCCTGAGTGGCTTTGAGCCACCTAATGTGAGCGCTGGAAGTTGAACCTGGCTCCTCTCAAGAGCAGCAAGCACTTCCTTAACTGCTGAGCCATCTATCTTTCCAGCTAAAGAGTTTTGTTTTTGGAAACAAGTTCTTACGCAGCCCAAACTTGCCTTGAACTCACTATGTCTACTAGGCTGGCCTTGAACTACTGATCCTGCCACCATCAGGACTGGGCTTACAGGCAGGTAACCATG
This sequence comes from Meriones unguiculatus, assembly GCF_030254825.1. Classification (NCBI taxonomy): domain Eukaryota; kingdom Metazoa; phylum Chordata; class Mammalia; order Rodentia; family Muridae; genus Meriones; species Meriones unguiculatus. Next base: position 53,841,910 of record NC_083366.1, on the reverse strand, counting down.
TTCTGCTCAGTTGAGGAAGCCACCTTGGACATCCAGTTCACTGGAGCTTTGGATACATCCAGCCACAGCCATCACCTGACACGAGAAGCCTTGAGGAAGAAGCATCTTGCTGAACCCAGTCATTTCAATCACAGTGCATTGTTGTTTTCTGCTACTACATTTTTGGAGATTTGTTTAACAGTAACAGGCAAATGACTCAAGGAAAAGAAAATGGGAAGAGAAGAAGAAGAAGAAGAGGAGGAAGAGGAAGAAGGAACTATGAAAGGAAGGAGGAGGAGGAAGGGAAATGTGATCCTACTAAAAAGGGGAGGTTACATGTGATTCTTAAGTCTGAAGACTGTCCAATAGAGGGAGGCTCCGCACAGGCATAAGAAAGAGCCCTGACATAGGTGGGTGGTGCATGCGTGTAATCAGGAGGAGGCGGCTAGGGGATCAAAAATTCAAGAACAGCATGGAGAGAGATGACTCAGTTGACAAAGCACAAGCAGGAGGACTTAAGCCTGGCCCCCAGCACCCACATATTAAGTGAGGGGGTGTGCATCTATATAACCCTGGCACTTGTGAGAGTGGGGTAGGAGGCAGAGACTGGATGACTCCTAGCGCTTCCAGGCCAGCCTGTTTAGGGTTCAGTGAGAGACCCTGCCTCAAAAAACTAAGGTGAGAGACAATGAAGGCAAATACCTTAGGTTGATCACTGGTCTCCTTACACATGTACATTTGTGCATATACACACCCACATGCATACACACACAAACACACACAGTATAAGCCAAATGCTCAACTCAAAACAGAAACAAAAAAAAAGGGTAAAGCATCTAGCAAATTCTCTCACACATACAAAGAGAAGGATCCTAGAAACAAGAAGGCATTACTTTATTACGATGTGAATTCACACCCCTTGCCCTCTAGGGACGCTTTCCCTTCTCGGACAACATCAAACATTCTTTTATCCTCTTCAGAGGAGATTCAGTCTCTAGGACCCCGAGGACCTCTGACTATTGCCTGCGTCTTTCACCTCCCCCCACATCTGTACCATAGCATGGGTGGTCCTACCTTCCTTCCGGTAATGACAGTACGTAGCCATCACTACTGAAGTTTGCTGAGAGATCCGTGTTTCTCGGCTATCATTTTGCACAGTGTGTGTGCTCATGGCTTACAGGGACATATGACATAAATATGACTTAGGTTGCTGCCTCCACGTGCATCTGAAGACCTGATAACAGCACAGTTTGAGCGCCCAGCGTCCCCCTCGGGCTCGTGTGTTTCAAGGCCTGACCTCCATCTCAGGCACTGCTTTGGAAGGATGCGGAGACTCACTGGACGAAGTGTATCCCTGGGGCTGGACTTTAAAGTTTCTTAGCCTTGTCCTACTTCCTGCCTACTTCCTGCTTCCTAACTGCAGGTGTGATGTCACTAGTTGCCCGAGCCATCTCATAGTCCTGCTGCCAGTGTGGACTGTGTCCTTTCTTAATCCCGGAGCCAAAATAAACCTCTGCGTGTGGGTGTGAAATCTCGGCTTCCCTTTGTGTTTCTTGGGTGTCGTCTGCAGTGTGCTTGGGTTACAGCATCCACCAGCTGAGTGGGGATGACATTTCCCGAGATCAGGTGAGGCATCTATCTGTCGCAGCCCAGCGCATCGTGCAAACGTGCACAGTAACTGCAGTGATGACCACAGGCAGTCATTTGAGCGTCCAGTCTTGTGAGCACGATTCAGAACGGGCTTTGCCGAGTCCCTCGACAGTGCCAATTAATATTTGCGGTAATTTAGCCTTGTCTTTCAGAATGGTGTACCCTCCCCAAAGGGCACTTATGCCATCACACTCTTGTCCTCTATGGTAAAACAGTGCTGTGCCCTCCTAGGCAATCATTCCGAGAATTTTTACTTCAAGGACCAGTTAAAGAGTTGTTCTTTTTTTTTTTTTTTTAACCTTGTACGAGGTCAACGACTCTTTCTGTTTGTCCTTCGTAAGGTCAGTGAAAACAAAACAATGCACCACATTCTTTCAGCTGTCCCATTTCTACAACAGTATATTTGTTTTAACACCAAATAAAACACAAAGAACACTACTGAAAAACAGAATGGATTCCATCCTTTGAATGGAACAAATTTGGTTTACAAAACTCACTTTATTCTGTTTGCCTCAGATTCTACCTGCTTAGATTTCAGACCAGCCCAGGATCTTGGGCCACAGTAAAAGATCCATCCTCACCCTGGGGACAAAAATGACAGCTTTAAGGACAGCTGGCTCCTGCAGCTTGCGGAGGCAGGCCCTAAAACAGGGCAAGGAAGAATCAATCTAACCCTAGAATGTGACCAGTGCCACCGCACTCCAGCCTGGCCCAACCCTGCCTCGGCCCCACAGTGGCCCAAATCATGAACAGCACGCCTACCACGCCTTGCCTCTTAAAAACAAATACTTCCGCTACATACGTGTGAGTCACTGTAATTCAGACAGTATCGCTCTTCTCTTTCCCCTTGAAGTTATTTTTCTCTTAGAGGCTGGGTGGAGACTTGAGAAGGCACTTAGGAATAAAGGACAGGCATGTTCACAGTGAGAGTGCGGGTGGTCCCTGCAAGATGGCCACCTGCTTCAGATGGGTCTACCGAAAGACACGGGCGTTTCCTTACAAGAGTTGGTGGGCCCTGCTGACTGGTCACACTCTCTTCTTCATCCTTACCATAAATGGATCTGTTTGAAAACATGGGATAGTCCTTACAAGAGCTGGCATAGGTGTGGAGAAGGTGGATGGTACGCTGCTGTGAAGAACGGCAATTCAGCATGCTCACTGTGGACTTACCACAGGACCAGGCATTATGGCCCCGGCACAGAAGTGATGTTTCTAACAGTCAAGGGACAAAAGCCAGGCAAGCATCCCGCAATGTACAAAATATGGTGTGTGACCTCAATAAAATAGTCTTCAGTCTTAGAGGGGGAAGAATCTTCTCACACATACTATGGTATCGATGATTTGAGGCATTGTGCTTAGCGAAATAAACCAGATACAAATGGATATACAGTACATGGTTACATTTACATGATATCTTAGGTCAAAGTCAGAGACAGAGAGGAGAATCCTGTTGCCAGGAGCTGAGGGCAGGGAAACTAGAAATTAGTGGTGAGTGAGTAGAGTTTCAGTTTGGAAGATGAAAATGTTCTGAGGATGGATACAGAGCAACATGAATCTACTTGATACTGTAGAGCTGCATACCCAAAGGTTTTTACTTAGAGGGCTGGGAAGATGTCTGAGCAGTTAAAGCGCTTGCTGCTCTTGCAGAGAGCCTGGGTTTGGTTCCTGGCACCCATAAGGCAGTTCACAACCAACTGTAATTCCAGTTCCAGGGAAACCTAGGCCACCTCTGCCCTCTGCAGACACCACGCATGCTTATGTTGCACATACAAACATGCCAGCAAGCGCTTAAACACATGAAAAAATAAAAAGACACATCTGGGGCTGGAGAGATGACTCAGTGGTTAAGAGCACTGTCGGCTCTTCCAAAGGACCGGGGTTCAATTCCCAGTACCCACATGGCAGCTCATAGCCAATTCCAGGGGATCTGACACCTTCGCACTGATGTTCATAAAATAAAATTCAATTAAAACTGATACATCTTTAAAAACAACAGATTTAGGCTATGTGCATTTTTACCGCCATAAAAAATAGCCTACTAAAGGGAGACATTATATTTGTCACATAATCACACCCAGCTAAATTAAAACATTCTTTACTCTCCTGGGATAACTAATCCATCAAGTTTTCTCAAACATTTCAAAAATTTATCTTTCTATATTTGGCCTAATGGAAGTGGAGGTCCCAGTTGAGGACTTCCTTTTCAATTGGTTGTTTTGTCTATTGAGTCTTTTTTTTTTTTTTTTTTAAAGCTGGTTAACCAGACATAAGAGGAACTCCATTAGACCAAATTAAAAAAAAAAAAAAATAGAGCTAACAACATGAATGGCAACGTGAGAAATACTTCCTTTAAAATCATGGAGAAGATGACTCTCATTTTCAGTGCTGCGCTAGGGGCTAAGTCAGAAGAGTCACAGGGGCGGGAGACCCATGCATCTAACATACAGCCCAGGCTAGCCTCAAGCTCAGGTGAGTGATCCCTTTGCTTCTGGCTCGCTGAGTGCTGGGCTCACAGGTACAGTCCACCACAGCCGACATCATTTGGCATTTCTGCGGTTGTGTTCGGGGGAGGCTTGGTGACACCCTCTCTCACAGTACGCTTTTGGATTCTGCTGGGATTGAACCCTCTCTTCCTGAGACCTGACCTGCTTCTCAGAGCTCTGGCAGATCACCTGGAGAATGTCTCATCCTGGTGGTTTTATGAGGGAAGGTTTGTGTGTACATGCCTGATTGTGTGTGTGTGTGTGTGTGTGTGTGTGTAGGGGCCTGTGTGCACACATGTGAAGGCCAGAGGACAACCTTGAGTGGTATACCTCAGGAGCTGACTGACTACCTTGGGTTGGTTTTTTTGTTTTTGTTTTTTATCTTTTTTTGTTTTTGTTTTTTGTTTTTTATCTTTATGTTGTTTGTTTGTTAGTGTATTTTAGTGAGACCTGGGGCTCACAGACCTGGGGCCTACTGTCTTAAAGAAATAATTTCCTAACTATTATAAATTCCCCATTTCCCCTTTCTTCACTGGTCTCATTAAATATTGTTTTTCTTCTCACTATTGCTTAATTTGATTATAAAAAGATACTTTAATATGGCTATTTTTCCAAAAGGCATCTGTGTCTGAATTATATCTGTTGAGGTTATCTAGAGAGGAGCTAAGAAGAAATCTGAGCTGGTACAGTGCTTGTTACACAACTACAAGGGGCCTGAACAGACTTCTTGGTTCCCACAAATTAGGCCCCATGCTGGAGAGTGGCTCCTATGTCCCTCCCATCCCCGCCCCCTTACCCTTCCCACAGTCCTGGCTGGTCTCAGCTAGGCATGGTGTCTTGTGTCTGTAATCTCAAAGCCGAGGCAATGAAGCCAGGTACATTTCTGGGGCTAACTGGTCAACCAGCCTATCCGAATTGGAAATATCTAGGTCGGCGGAAGGCCCAGTCTTATACAACAAAGAATGACTCCCAAGCATGTCCTCTGGCCTTCACGTATTTACCCATCCCTGTACCTCTACGCCTCTTCACTGCTTCCCCACACATGTGTACCTGCACATGCACACACATGTAAAAAATTGCCTGGAGAAAAATAAAGAGACTGCTTATTTCAACGAAAAGCTCAGAGAGAAAAGGAAATGAAAATGAAGAAAGACAGCAGAAAAACCTGCTTACTATACAACTATAGGCTGGGAGCAGTGGCACACTCCTGTAATTCCAGCAACTCAGGGAGGCAGAGGCAGGCGGATCGCTGTGAGTTCAACGCAATTCTGGTCTACAAAGCGAGTTCAAGGTAGCAATGGCTACACAGAGAAACCCTGTCTCAAAAAACAAAAACAAAATGAAACACACACACACATATTTCTCCCTCACTAACTCGACTGACTTCCTGGGTAATTCTGTCTAGATTAGTCAAAGCAGTTTCAGGAATCCCCATCCAAATGCTCATGTTTCCAGATGCTTCATGTTTCTGCTGATAGTTATATACCAGACTAAAATTCTTAAAAAGGAAAAGCAGCTTTAGTCCATTGTGTTGACTAATGCAAGCAAATTTGTGTAAGATGGCATAGTTAACAATTTTAGGGAACAAGGACATTCCTGTTGTCTAAGGGCTGTGATGGCATCAGCCTTCTGACTTACATAGCATAAGTCAGTAACTAGTAACTTGACTAGTAAAATGACACCAAATTGTACTTTCTAACTCGCTTTTAATGACGGGGAGGTGAAGGGCTTGGCATGGAGGTTCATCAGCCATTTATTAGCTTACTTAGGGATGGGGGTCTCCTAAAGCCTAGACTGGTCTTGAACTCACTACATAGCCAAGAGTTATCTTGAACTGCTGCTCTTCCCTCTCTTACTGGTCTGGTGTTGGCCTTATAGACGTGTGCCACCACATTCAGTTTATAAAATGCTGGGGCTGGAACTCAGGGCTCCCTGTGTACTACATAAAAACTCTACTAACTGAGCTGCCGTCCCTATTCCCACCAAATATTTATAAACATGAATGTTCTTGGATCTCCTAGATAAAAAGAATTCATTTTTTTTTCCTGGCTGTTTTTCAAATACTTCTTTAAACTTTTAAGTTTTTATTTTAAATGATGACTTGACTTGGGGGCTTGAGGCTCCAAAATTACGAGAGAGGTCCCTTCAGCAAGCTTTGGCTCAGTGGTGCCATCTTTCTGGCACAGTGACGCTGATACAGCCCACTAGAATAGGATCTACTATACCTATTCTGATTTCACCAAGTATCTATAGCACGTGTTTAGGTGGGCACATAACGCAATGCCGTGGCACTGAACCGTATGCACAGATTCACATGCCTACCACCAACACACAGGTCCAGATAGCTCTGTTGTCACAAAAGCACTTCCTTGGGCTATCTTTCTGTTCCGATGTATTGGTAGGAATAGTTTAGCAAATAAGTGTGCTTGCACATACATGCTTACACACACACAGGGAGGGTGAGCACATGGTTTAGAGCAAACATTTAGTATCTGCATAGTCACTAATATGAATGTTCTTGGATCTCCTAGATAAAAAGAATTCATTTTTTTTTTTTTGATAAATGGCAACCCAAGCCATTTATTATTAGTGTCATTATTATGATTGTTGTTTTGAGACAGGATATGATGGAGCCCAGGCTGGCCTCAAAGATGGGAAAATACCAGAGCACGACCTTGAACTTCTGATCCTCCTGCCTTTACCTCCCAAGCACTAGGATCACAGGTGTGGGCCGCTGTACCCAGCTCGTGTGCTGCTGGGAACAGAACTCGGGGCCTCGTGCATGCAAGGCAGGCAGGCACCTTAGTGAGTGAGCTATGCCTACCAAGTCGTCAAGTCACTTATCACATTTCGCAACCACTTTCACACACCCCAAATAGGTATTAATGGAAGGTGCTTGGTAGCTCCAACGATTTGTGTCTCACTAGGAAAACGAGCAGATCTCAGCTCCCGTCAGGAAGCACATTTGGCATCCAACAAACCGTGTATCAGGAACTCAGGGTACCGTTAATATCAGAAAACTACACCCTTTGCCCACTTGCAAGTGGAGTAGATAAAGCAACCAGGCCACATTTAGGGAAACCCAATGTGCACAGTATGCTTTTTTTTTTCCACAAGTGATTTAAAAAAAAAAAAATTCACATATTTGGTCAAAACAGATAGAACGACCTAAGAAGAAAAGCAGACACTCCCCTCACCTCCCACTTGCACAGCAGAGCCATGCTGGACAGCATGAGGAACGGGGAGGGAGGAGGGTGAGCCTGGACTCGCTGTGTCACACAAGCAGCTCCTTTTCTCAGGCCTGGTCTCTGCGGAGGCCCCTTCTCGGCTTTGGCTCTCACTAAGAATGCCTTCCAAGTGCGCTCGCTCTTCTTTTATCTCCGAGAAAGTACACAGCGGCGTGTGCACCTGTAGGTTCCTAGTTTCTATCAGTTCTGGGAAAAAAGCGCCTTTTCTCTCAGCTTTAAGCCTCTGCTTCGTTCTCTTTATTGCCTCTTCAAAAATGACAGCTGGATGAATGACAGACTTCCTCTCGTGGACACTCTAAGGCAAGGGGCCCACGGATTATCTGCTCCGAAAACTTCTGTATTTTGAAGTCTTATCTTTCCAGTTTCTACTTTTGGGAAAGAAATTGCTTGGAAATGTTTGGGAAACATTTGGGACACATCCCTCTTAAATCTCAAGGATTTTTTTTTTTTTTTTTAAGAAACAGCTTTAAAAAGAAAAGCATTTACAAAGCAGTACTACGTACTACGTAAGTGAGGTAGAACAAAGACTACCACCACCAATACAATCGACGGGAATCAAAGGCCAAAGGCCACTAATGTTTACAACTTCAGCCACTCTCTTTATGCTCATCCCTCCCGGCTGTTCTTCCTGAAAGGGTGTGTTCGCTCCCAGGCACATGTGTCTCCAGATACACACACACACACACACACACACACACACACGTGCGTGTGTGCGCGCGCGCGCCTCCACTTCCTTGAGGTCCCGTCCTCTCCCAGTAGAGCTAGAGGCTGACAATCGAGCTGCAGCACAGTGCTTTGTTTTTAGAACTTTTTTATTTTTAGCTTATGCTTTTAAAAATTTAAACCATAAGTTGGGTGGCTTCTAGACCATAGGAATTTATTCCCCACAGTTGGGGGAAGAGGCCAGAAGGTCAGGATCAAGCCAGCATATCCAGGGTTTGCTGAGGGCCTGCTTCCCACACGGAACTGTCTTCTTACTATGTTCCCACATGGTTCCCAGGCTGAGACAGCTGTATTTAGGCTCCTTTTCTTCCTCTGTGGTTCTGAGGGAATGAAACCACAGCTACAGGTATGCTAACCATGTATTTCGCTAAACTATGCTCTTTCTCACGCACCCCTTTCCTTTACAAATAGAATTCATTTTCATTTTTGATCACGTGTACACGTGTGTGCCAGGAGTGGGGGTTGGGAGCATGTGCACAAAAGTCCGGAAAAAGTTGTTAGTTCCCCTGGAGCTGGAGTTACAAGCAGTTGTGAGCCACCTGCTGTGAGCGCTGGGAATCAAACACAGGTCTTCTGGATGAGCAGGAAACAGTCCTAACTGCTGAGCCAGCCCCAGGAAACCCCATCTATAAATATGAATTCTAATTCCATTCAGGAGGGCTCTGGCCTGACACAATCACCTCCCAGAGGCCCCACCTTCTCATGCCACCCCATTAGTTATTAGTTACTGGGTCTCAACATGAGAATCCAGAAGGAAGAGGGGACGCCAGTGTTCGGTCTCTCAGAGTGATGCAGCGCTCTTCTGAATCGTCCTTTGAGGGGCTGGAGAGATGGTTCTGCGGGTAAAAGCTTGTACTACGCCTGGAGAGAACCCAAGGTTCGGTTCCCAGCACTTATGCCAGACGGCCAACAACCGTAACTCCAGCTTCAGGGGATCTGATGCCCTCTTATGGCCTCTTTGGGCATTGCATGCACATGTGCATGGCTCACATACACACATAATTAGACAGAATAACTAAATCCTTAACTCTTCCTTTAACACTCAATTGGCAAGCATTCTGCTACAATTTAGATCTTATGTGCACCCCAAAAGTCCATGTGCTAAAGTCTTGGCCTACAGCCTAGTACCAATATCGGATTACTGGATGGCAACGGAACTATTAAGGCATGGACCAACAGGAAGTCTTAAGTCACTGTGAATGAATGAAATCTGCATCTGTTACTTTTCTCATCACCATGACAGAAGGAGGAAAAGTATTTATTGCAGCTCACCATCTCAGAGCATCTGTCCATCATGGCAAGAAGGGTGTGGTGACACAAAGCATTTCACAGCATGGTGGCCAGAGAGCAGAGAAAGGGAGACCGGAAAGGCCACGACATAACGTTTCCAATGACCTACTTCCTTCAGCAAGGTCCTACTTCCCAAAGTTTCCAGAACCTCTCAGAAGAGGACCACTACCCTGGGACCAAGCATTCAAATCATGAGCCTCCAGGGAACATTTCGTAATATTCAGGACATCACAGGATTCCATGTCCTCTTTCACACCCATGAGGTGGGCAACTGTATTCTCCTTGTGATTTTGACAATGAAAAGCTGCCTTAGCACAGGTGTAAAAGTGGCAGAGCCAAGTGCTCATAGGCAGTTGCTCAAACACAGGCAGATGAACCACAGCTGAACGAACCTTTCCTCTTTGTATGTGCATCACCTTTGGTGCATGTTATAGTGACCGACAGCTGCCTTCCCTCACCTTGCCTAACCCCAGGGGTTTTGGTGCCCTCTACTCTACGTTCCCATAATGCCTCCCATGGGAATCAGCAGCAGCGGGTCCCTTCCTTGTAGGAATGGCCATTATCTGCTGCCCTGTAAGCTCACAGGGCAAGAAGCTCCATGCATGTGCACCTCCAAGCCTCCAAGAGAGGGAGGGCTGAGCATTGGCAGCTCAGGAGTAAGAAACAAATGAATAAGCTATGATTGGACATTGTGCCCTGGGCCCTGGAACATGCTCAGGGGTAGTGTGGAGTGAGAACGGAAGCCAGGCGTCTGACCTCTGCCCCAGCGAGCTTTCTCCTGAGATCCAGGGTTAGTTCTAGAAGACAGTCACCTGGCTGGAAGAGGTGGACAGCACACCTGCCCAAGGCGGCTGATTTTAAAGCTGCAATCCTGTAGCCCCAGCTAACCAGTACTTATTTTGCTTCAGGATCCAAACTCCAAGCATGCTAAGTTTTATAAGACAAAAAATAAAAAAAAAATTAATCCAATAAAGTTATTTCAATTATGGTCAAGCGGTAGCACAGGTCGACATGCACGGGAGGGGCGAATGAATCTCTACATCGCATCCTTCATTCATTTCATTCAGAGAAGTAGATTTCTGACTCCTTATTTCTTTCTCTTCCATTTAAAAAAAAATCATTGTGAAATTTATGTGATGTAAAACAAACCAATTTCAAGTAAATGATTTGGCAGCATTTAGGATACTGATATCATACACTTCAACCTTTAGCCGACCCCAGGAAATTTCATCTCCCCAAAATAAAACGGATGAAATGGTAGTTCCGCATTCATTGCCTATCTCAATGTACCGTCAACTGCACAACGCAACCAAGAGGAAAGAAGTCGGGAAATCCGGTGCAGACTGTCAATGTTATGTGCCTGTCTTGGTGGCCAGCACACAGTAGGGTCACCATGAACATGTGTTGACAGAAATGGGGTTAATCTGGAGGAGTCACAGAAGAAAGTGGGGGACGGTGAACTGGATCGATGCTGCAGACTGACACTCAAAAACCCGGACACAATCTCCCTCCCCGATCAGCATCTCGGGAAGGGTGAGGCGGGAGGCTGGAGACTGAGCAAAGACAAGAGGGGGCTCTTCTTGCCAGAGAAAACTCTGGCAGAGTTAACAAGCCAGGAGCCCTCATCAAATGGCTTTTGTGTGTTCTTTTGAAAGCCAGTAACCCAGTGTGCGGAAGATAGGGTAGGCCGATGGTGTGAGATTCAGAGGCATTTCTTTCTGGCTGGGTCCAAGTGGCTTAACTGTTTGCTGTCTCTCTGGGTGGCCATAGAAATCTAGACAGTGTTATGTTATTTTATCATGTATTGAACTCTGGCGTCCAAAGTCGTTTCAGTGGATTTGCCCGTGTTCATTCTTTTGGTGAAGAGGGCTGCCGGTTGAGATGGGGTAGAAGAAGTGACGAGAGCTTTTCTCGCGAAACATAATCTGTAGATGCTGACCACTCCTCTGGGCACAGAGATGCTGTCGTTCCTTTTGTTGTGAGCCTTGTTTATCAGTCTCCCCACCAGCAGGGATTGTGTTAACATCTGCTTATCCGACCAACACATTTCATTGCTTCCAGGAAAACATGGAGGGGAGGACACGTAAAAACCTCCAAAATAGAAAATCATCTCCTGAACAATTAAGAGTTGAACTGTGTTGGTTTGGACAACCTTTTCTCAAACTGGGTGGCAGAAAGAAAGAAAACCCCACCCCCTAGAAATAAATTAAATCCTAGCTTTCGTCACAGTGGGCTTAACTATGACAATGGAGCTGTTTGGTTCAATGAAACATTCAAGTTTTAAAAGTAAAAAAAAAAAAGAAAAAAGTAACCAAGAGGCCAGTCTCCTGCTTCAGTTCCCAGGGTCACCAAGGTTCATATTCCTATCAAATTACACCGCATCAGATAACCTATTATAATCCATGGCACAGCACCCGGTGTGCAACCACAGGGATGTGGGCACAGAGTCCGTTCTCATGATCCTTTCCAACCTCAACTGCATGTGGTTGGCACAGGGCAGTCTAGGCTGTGAGGCGACCCCATGTCCCTAGCCAGAGCCACCTGCACACAGCCCTCCTCATGCTTCATCTCTGTAACACTCGGGACAGTGGCAGATGAAAAAGAAAACACAGGCGTGTCCCAAAGGTGAGGCGGGTGAGGAGAGGGAGTTCTGCTTTGTGTTTCGTCTGGCTCAAGGGGCTCCCCCCACCCTACCCCTTGCCCAGTTCCCAGCAGGCTAGGCTAGGGAGCTATTTGCATCCCACCCCCACACCGTAGTGTCTTTTCATTCTTGGGTTTAGAACCCTAAGGCAACAACACACAACCATGTTAAGACCCTCATCATGTGGTGCCAAGCCTTGGCCTTTAGTGTGACTAGGAAATCTTCCACTGTGTGACTTTGCTGCTGCCAGGTCAGCCAGTGTTTGAGCAGTATAGATCTGCTGACTTCAGGGGCATTGCCCTCTCACTGGACAAGTGCGTGCTGCTACCTGCGAGGGGCTGCTGAGGTCCCGTGAGCCAGCAGGGTCACACCCTGGAAGGCTTCCTAGTCAGAGGAAAGGCCAAGGCTTGGCACCACATAATGAGGGTCTAACCACCTCGGGGGTGCAAATAGCTCCGTAGTACAGCCGTGCCATCTGCACGCAAACAGGACGGAGCCTATCAGTTCCTTTCATAGACAAAACTCGGATCCCAAACCCCTGCAAAAACATACCAAAAGGCTCCTCCCAACACTCTGAGAGAACAGGAAAGCCTACAACAAGGGCAACAGGGCTTCTCTCTCCCTCCCGAGCCGCAGCTAAGTTGCCTCTATTCAGCCCTGTTGGATTCTAAGTGTATTTGAAAAGGTCCCCACGTTGCTGAGGTCTTACAAACCCACCAGGGCCGAGCATGTGACTATACGACTTGAAGCAAACATGACAGAAAACACCCTAGAAAGCCGAAAGACAGAAAAATCGTGTCTTGTCGCTTCCGTTTTGCTCTAAAGAGAACCCGTAGCTTCTGAGCTAACCAGGTAATCCTCACCGGAACAATGCTATTTTAAAGCTGTTTTATCCGTAAGGCCCCCCAGAGATGCCAGGCTACCAAGGCATCTGGGGGCACTTTCCCTCATACGAGGGTGACAATGATGACTAGCATAAAGCCAGGAAGACAAATTAATCTGGGAACCTCTCGAGTGTGACAGATTTGTGGCATGCTCTCATTTATATTTTTCATTTGGTTTTGATTTACTAATTAGCAAGCGGGGCAAGGAAAACACATCCTGGGCTGAGTTGGAGGCGTGCTCTCTCATAGTGCCTCGTCTCTGCTTCGTGGGGCCTTTGATGAAATGTGACTTTTGGATCTGCTGCTCCTCAATAATTTCCATGTCTAACGTGGCTTTGTCATGTCACTTCAGGATTGAGCCTAGGAAAAACCAGGCTGGAGAAGAAAAATTCTTATCCAAGCATATATCTGAGGGGAGGGGAGGGAAGTAATGGGAACAACAAAGTGACCAGCCAAAGGTTTCTCCGTTTCTCCCTCCCTCCTCTAATTCAAAACATTATACTTTATTACTGTGGCCGCACCAGACGGCACATTCTTCGCTCTGGTGATTCACTTGGTTTTCCTGAGAACACAATGGACAGAAGATCTCCGTGTGAAGTGACTGATTTGCCTCCGGGCCAGGTCCAAGCTAAACGGCTTCCCTTCACATTCCATTTTCCCAGGAGCACAGCAGGTCCTCACAGGAGGAGAGGGTCCACAGGATGGGTGGCTCCCCCCTTCCCCCCCCCCCCCCCGGCTAAGTCACAGGGTCTCAGATCCCAGGCTGATGAGATCAGCCAGCAGGCATTTCCGAAGGTTTGGGAAAGAAGCGAGCAGTAAAGATGGGTAGAGAGCGGCAAGCATCGCTGCCTTGACTTCTGACCTGAGATTTCTTGAGACGAGCACTCCAGCCTCTGGGGAGGCTGTACATAATAAAGAATCCAGGTTCACAGAGTGGAAAGAAAACAGATGGGGCTGGTGGATCGGGTGGCTCAGTGGCAGAGCACTTGCCTTGTGCGTGGAAGGCCTGAGTACCACCCCCAGCACTGAATATGAAAGGGTGAGAGACGGAGGTGAGATGAAAGGGAGGGTTGTGGAAGGATGTCAAGGAGCGCGCACCAAGGAGGGGTGTGCAGCATCCGCAAAAGGTATCGTCGGTCGCTTACGCAAACCATCTTCGACCATTGGCATTTCCCCACCAGTTCTTCCACCAAAGCAATGAAGCAATGAGCAACTGATAGTCTCCTCTCAGAACCTTCAAATGCCCAGAAGCCGACAAGAAGGGACCCAGGACAGAACAAACCACAAATGACAACTTGCTGTTGGGGGGGCCCAAGCCTAGGCTGAGGAGAGGTGCTGGTAGATACAGTAGCCAGAGCACTGCGGCACCCAAGAAAACAGCTGGGGAAGAGCTGACCAAGATGGAGGAGAACACAAGACAGCAGTCATGGAGCCTATGCCTCAAAAGATCTGACTGGGATCCCAGGGTGGGATTCCCCCCAACCTGGAGGGAGGGTCCAATTATGTAAAGCACTTTTGAGCCAAGGAGAAACCAACCCACCCAGGGGGAAGAGAGAGAGAGAGACAGAGAGAGGGAGAGACAAAGAGAGACAGAGAGAGAGACAGGGGGGTATAACATGACAACTCTATGGTCCATCATCTCCAGATGTTGCTGAATGTAAAGAGTGTAATCTCAACGCCTGCATCCGCCTTCTCCCTCCCTTCTGTGTTGGAGACCTCATTCCGGCAGAGCTAAATCAGGAAATACGGCGCAAAATTAGATTCTGGAAGGACTGTGTGATTTTGTTTTTGTTGTTGCTTTACCATTGTGTTTGCGGCCTCAAACAAAACGCCAATAGAAACAAACAAACACAACAACAAAAAACTAAAGCTGGGGAATATTTTTGTGGACAGGCTGCCATTTAATCACAAAAGGAGCCTCTGCTAGTTGGCTAGATGAAGCTATATGCCCTTCAAGGCACACCCTGGAAAAACACTTTGTCTTCACATCACTCAAGTTTTAGAAGTTACCAGCCAATGGGCAGCTATCTGGCCAAAGGGAAACCCAGGGGGCGAAAACGGATTGAGTCTTCTCTTTGTCAGGATGCAACAGGCTGGGTGCCCCAACGGTGATGACTGGAGATCCTAGCGAGGCATCACCCACCTCCGTGGGTGGTGAGTCAACGGGGTAGTCTCAGTTAAGTGCCTTCCTCCTTCATCTTCTCCCTCCCAGTTTCCTTGGTAACTCACCTGTAAGTGAGCCATGACTCAGCGTGAGAAAGAACCGCTGTCAGCCTGCTCCGGGACAGGCTGCCACTCCACACTCAACCAGAACTCATCAAACCAACAAACGTTTACTGAGCACTTATTACCTGCCAGAGGTGCTAACTATCCCGCTTTGCAGTCTCAAGTCACAGTCCACATTGCTCACGTCTGCACAGGAAATAAACTCGAAGGCCATCACTGGGCTTTTTAACGACACCACAAATGGACTCAATGGTGCCCCGTCATTCAGTTGAACATGCAGTCAAGGCTTCCCACAGACTCATCCCCAGTGTCCTTGCGATGACGTCAAATATTCTACGGCAACCCAGCCTGCCCCCTCCCAGTCAGAGAAAGTAGGATAGAGGGAGAACTTTCTAGAAACTTCCCAGTGGCCAGAGGGAGAGATTCTCTGCTGTTCACTGGCCCACGGGAACGTGTTCTGGAAAGACGCTCCGGGCGTGTCAGCGGGTCCAGATCTATCTCTAGCCAACCACAAGAGCATCAAGATTGTCATCGCTTCTTGTTTGTGTGGTGCACATCTACACCTAAGTATAGAATTGTTTGTGAAACACGGTTGCTAGGCAACAATTTGTTGAAGACTTTTTTTTTTTTTCACCTTCAACTGCCAAGAAGAGGCCTCACCTGCCTCCTGGAGTGGATTAAATGAGATAATGCGCGCAGACACGTCTGGGGAGGCATGGAGCACAGCCCTGCAGAAATGGAAGGTATGAACGACTCTCATCTTCACCCATCTTGGAACACAGTGGAGGCGACACTTGATCAGCATCACCTCCTGCAGGTGAGCCCCACGGACGTTCAGGGAAATGCCAGTCAAGAGGTAGAAAACCCTCTTCCGGCCTTCAAGGGCACCCACATACTTATGAACATGTATACGCACATAGACAAACATATATGCACTTAAACACAAATAAGACGAATCTGAACTTTTTTTTTTTAAGAGACTCGTTACAGTGGCAGCGGCAGCCCCTCTCGACTTAGAACGTTTTGTGTGGAAAAAAGAAAAAGAAAAAGGGCTAGGGACCTGGGAGAATCTAAGAGGCAACAGTCGGGGCACAAGAGAACGCTGAGCAGGTTGGCTGTGATATGTAATTTCAGCCTTGGAACCCTTCAAATGGACCACTGCCAGAAAGGAAGGGGGGTGGAGGGAGAGAGGCTGGGACGGCGCAGCCCTGCTGTGGGACCCCAGCGGCCCTGTGGTTAGTGGAATGAACGAAGTGCCTGAGGGACTTGTTGCTATGGCTTAAGATTCCATCGAATCAACAAGGCCGCAGAGCCTGGCACCACGATCGCTGAAACTTGTACTTTTGAACGTCACACCAATCTCCGGGTGGGTCCTTTGTACCACAAACTTCACTTTGTGCTGCTGCTCCCAGCATGGTGGGAAGCAGACAGGAGGGTGATCTACAGGATTGGATGGATAATGACAAGGAGTGGGGGGTGTGGTATGGTGGCGGGTCGGGGGATGGGACAGACCCCAGCAACTGGCTACAGGGAGCAGGAAGGTGCTTCCATATAAGCTCCCGGAATGGAACTAAAGCCCACAGAAACAGACCAAGCCCACCACAGGCTGGGATCTGGGGCAAGACGTTAAGACCTGACCCAACCCATAAAGCAATTTATACAAAGACAGAGAAGGGGAAAGCGCCACCCATTTCCAGAGCCCAGTACAATACCCGGCCAGTCCCCTGTCCCCAAGCAGTATTTTATGCTAATCTCATCCCCAGCAGCTTTCCTCCTGTGACAGTCTGAGTCCCATCACATATTCTTTTCTAATGTGATCTGTGTCAGACAGATCTTGTTTCAGAACATGGACCAAATCACAGAGAGCTTGGGTGATGTGTGTACCATGTCCTCATGATAATCACACACGCCGTGGTCATATCACTGTGCTGATGGCATCATTAGGAAAACTGACTTTCAAAAAGGGGAGTGACTTATTCAAGGCCACGTGAGGATTTAGGACCTTGCCCCTAAGCACATATAGAAATTACTATCCTCCAGGGCCCTCGGGCAGCTACCAGGACACCCGACAGTTCAGAGGACAATGTCAGTTCACAACAAAGCAATCTCATCACAGAGCAAGGACCTGAGAGGCAAGTTTTAGCTCTCCTACCCTGATCAGAAGGCATCCCTATTTTGGTCCTGCCTCAGCAGACTGGCCCTACCTGCGATCCATTGGGACTACGCAGAGGGGCTCAGGGTTCCCAGACTCCAGAGCAACTACAGACCTAGAACAGCTGCCACCTGGAAGAGCTTTCTGCAGGAGAGTAACGAAGCCAGCTTGTGGCCACAAGGAAGACAAGAAAAGCCATTCCCCCAAGAGCTGTGCGGTAGCCAACCAAAACTGAGGTCATGTTACTTCCAATGGCTTCCAGGCCAACCACAAACTGACAGGGACTGACTGACCTATTATCTGCAGGTAAGAGCTTCCTTCTTACATCAGAGACAGGGACACACCCAAGGCCATGGGAGATCTCAGGAAAGTGTCTGTAGTTATCTCTCCCCATCCTGGGGTGTTCTAGAACATCTCTTCTAGACACCAGAATCTATGTACACCCAGGTCTCTTATGTAAAGTAGTACCAGGACTAGGAATATAGCCTAGCAGTTGATTGGTTGACTTGTTTTCACAATTCCCAGAACCACAATAAACTAATAAATATCTGAAATCATCTCTAGGTTAATTTTAATACTGAATCTAACACAAATAAATGACTACACACGTTCGGTAGAGAATGAGTGCTGTTTTCAAATTTCTCTCTCTCTCTCTTTTAAATTCATTCATTCATGATTCCTGAGACAAGGTCTCATGGAGTCCAGGCTGCGCTCAAACTCCCGATGTTGCCAAAGCTGGCCTTGAACTCCTGATCCTCCTGCCTCTACCTCTTGAGTGTTGGATGGGAGCTATACACCACAACACCCCCTTGTTTCCGTATCTGATTGGCTCCCTCGATGCAAACCCTCAGACCCTGGGGTTTACTGTATCTACAGAACTACAAATGGTTCTATAGTGCCATCGGTGTGCACACACATATTGAAATCCACACACAAAAGAATATACAATATAAAGTTCCACTTATTTAGAATGGAGCCTTTGTCTTCTGTTGTTGTCTGTACTTTGTAAACGATTCACAACAAATAGATTCTGTTTGTAATAAGATACATGTGTTATTTAAAAACAAAAAAATTAGACAAGCGTCATTTAAACGGACCATCGATGGCCCTGATTTCATTACCTCTTGCTTTTTTTCCTTAATTGGTTGAGCACTCGGATGGCCGGGGACATAGTTGGTAATGCCTCTTTCCAGCTGATGAGAAGATTGTCCACTGTACAAAAGCAGCTACATGAAAAACAAAACCCCAGGCTTGTATTTCTGCTCGAAAACTCACAGGATCACCTCAACTGCAGCTGGAAGACGGAAAACAGCACTTGGGAGGAGAAGACTTTTTTCACTGACTTGCCAAACTTTGGGAGAATTTTGGGGATGGGGGCAGGAAACTAAAGACAGTACCCCAGGGCTTCAGAAGAGTGTTGGTCCCCATGTATGGGCTCACTGGCGCCTTTCAGAAGGACCTAGGGTCTCCCCAGCTTCTTTCTGTGTGTCTGTGTGTCTCTGTGTATGTTTGTGTCTGTGTGTGTGTCCCTCTCTTTCTCTGTGTGTTTTCTCTCTCTCTCTACCTCCCTCATTCCCTGCTCTCCCTACCTCTACTTACTTCAGTTTACCAAATTCAAACGTAAACCCCTGTTTTCTGGATCCGATAGACTATTAACAGACTCACAGTCCCTAAGACCTCGTACATACACTGATTGTGATGCCCTCTGGCCAGCTCAACTGTGAGGAATGTGACCATTGCACATATGTGTCACTAGCACTGTACACTCCTGGTTCATTATCATCAGGCTCCTTTCCTCCAGATGCCTCTCAAGCATGGCTTAAAATCAGGTACAGGTGACCAGTCATCCTGCTGGCTTCCCGGACACAGGCTGGATGAACGCAGGCAGCCTGAGGTGGCCTCACTACTGCCACAGGATGCCTGCTGTGATGAAACCTTAGACTCTGAAGAGCCCTGGGTTAGAGGTGACATGCGTGTGCCACCGCAAACTCACACTTGTGCTCACTCATGCCTGGGATCCAAGCCTCCTCATGCCGAAGCTGAGAAGCTTCTCTTCTCCAGCCAGTTCCCACAATCCATCTTGGAGTCTACAAACACAGTCTTGCTGATTTCATGGTAATAAAAGGTCACCAGCAGCTCACAAAAAGGGTGTCCTTCCCCCAGACCCTGATGACCTTGCTCCTATTTTACCATTGCTATGGTTTGGATAAGTGTCCTCCAAGGACCCATGTGTCAAACACTTGGGTCACCAGACCATGGCGCTGGAGGGAAAGGATAGAACATTAAAGAGAGGCTTAATGGGGGGAGGCTGATCATTATTGGGTGGCGGCACCCGTGGAAGACGAGCCGGGACCCCGCTTGTTTCTTGCTCTGCTTCCTGGCTTCCAGGAGGCAAACAGACTTTGACTTGAAGCTTCTGGAACCACAGACCTAAAGTACTAACCATCCCCCTATCACTGGAGACTAAACCCAGGACCTCACGTGCAATAGGTGAGGAATCTGTAAGACACCCCCTCTACACTTTCATTTTCCATCCATTCATTGTGAGCAGAGGGTCTTACTAAAAGCTGGCCGCGCCTGGCCTTGAATTACTTGTCCTCTCACCTCAGCCTCCCAAATAGGTGATCACAGGCAAGCACTTGCATTCTCTGTCTACTCTACAGAAAGGTGATGGAGCAGGGTCCCAGAGTTCCATGCGCTGAATGAGGCCCTTCGGCTGGAGCCAGCATTCTGGTAGGTTGTGCCTGAGACTAGCGCCTCCCTTTGGAGCTGGTTTGTGATCAAATGCCCTCTGCCAGAGAAGAATCTTTGCAAGCTGTGCAAGCTAACAAAGTAGACTAACAAACTCCCATAAAAGGGAGCCCTGACAAGCGGCTGTCAGCGGGCTCAGGTTGGGAGGAACTTTCCAAATCTGAATGAGAAGGGCTGAAAATATTTCACGAGTTGTGATACTGAGTTAAATAACATGTTTCCATGGGGGAGTAGTAAAGATAATAAAACCTATTTTTATCTCCAGTTCACTTCAGCAGAGGAGGATGTAACGCAACCCCAGCGACTTGGGGTGGGGTTGCTCTGTCCTACTGCTCACTGAGGCTGAACCCAGAAGGCTGCTTTGACTTCAGGGATAGCCTTGGCTATACAGAGGGAGACCTTGTCAAAACAAAACAAATGTCCCACGGGTATACAGCAAGCACAGCGTGGAGACTCTTTCATGTGTTATGTGAAAAAAGGAATGTTTGAAGAACGTTCTTTTATACTCCCGGCACAGATTAGGAGGTCTGGAATGTTTCCCTGGCTCTAATTTGTACATTTTTGCCTTGTTTTTGATCTACTGAAATTCTTTGTAAATTATGAGAAAAATCAGCAGAACAAAACTGTCTCGGCCATGGATTTGGTCTATTTTATGCTTTTTAAAAGTCTTCAAGGAAGCAGTCCAATTATACCATGTGGGCATGGGGACACACGCCGAGTTTATTCACCTGTTAGACCCAAAGCACAGTTGCCCCACACGGGGGGCCACACGGGGGTGGCCAGGCCGGCGGACACTGGGCAACTCATTTCCAGATCCCCATTTCTTCACTTTGCAGTATGAGGGGGCTGAGGAGGATGGTCCCCCAAAGTGAATCCCAGCATCCCATTTCCCCAATGACGGGGCGACTCCAACAATCCGCTTAGATGAAGGTTACACGAAAATGTGCACATTATCGGAACTTTCACTCCAGATTTGAAACAAGCAGCTTGCTGACTTTATGGGTACATAATCTCATCACTCACTAACAACTGAGTATCCTCAGGACACAACATCAACACTCACTAAAAAAGGAAGAAGTGAGTGATGCTGAGTCCTAGAGGACCTAGAGACAGATGTGAGCACACACCTGACGCCTCTCAAATCACACATGTGAGGACGTGTTACAATTGTGGCACTCACAAGCCAGGCTTTTGGGCTGTGTGTGTGGATAGCCCAGTCATTACCAAGCTTTGCTTTGAGTTCGGCATCTGGAAATAAAACAAAGAGCTGGATGGAGGTGGTGGCACACCCTTGTCAACCCAGTCCTGGGGAAATGAAGACCACCAGATCCCTGGGGCTCACTGGCCAGCTAGCCTCGCACACCTGGCAAGTTCCAGGCCAGTGACAAACTCCGGCACACACACAAAAAGGTAGCCAACACTTCTACACACATGAACATGTATATAGTCTCTAGGACATGAGCTCACACATTCTCAATTGCACACACATGAGCATCTGTGTGCGCACTCACAGCATTGTTTTCTTGACGAAATCAGAAAGTTGGTTTTCCCCAGAGTCAAAATGTGTTGAAGAATTGGGGCTTATATCTGTTTGCCTCTTTTTCTGATTCATCTCCTTTTTAAAACAATGTTAAGAAGAACTGATACTCCTGGTTAACTGAAGGACTTGAGCATTAGGGATTGAAGTTGGTCCTAATAAGAAGATCAAGCACCCGCAGGGCCGCGTCAGAAATAGTAGGTTTTGCTTATACACCATTCTAGAGCATTTTACCCTAATGTTGCAGTGCTATCTTCTTTAACCTATGGTAATTTTCCATCCCAATAACGAAATTCCTGGAATAATCAACTCATAAAGAAAAAACGTTTCCTTAGCTCACTGTTTTGGAGGTTTCTGAGCATGACTGACTGGCCACGCAGCAAGGTGAAACATGAAAAGGAATGCTTACTTGATGGTAGGGAGGAAAGAGAACAGAGGGGCTGGACGCCATGTCCCCTTTGAGGGCACTGTCCACGGTGACACGCAGTCTTTCCACTTACGTCACTGTTAAAGGCTCCATCACTCTCGCAGCGCCAGCCTGTGGAGCAAGTCTAACCCATGGGCCTCACGGAGACATTTGATATCTCACATTCTGACACACCGGTGTAAAACACAGTCACGGCTGGGTCTTTCACTGAGAAGTGTTCCTCCTGGAGGGAGGCTTTCTCTCAGCTTCTGCTTCCACTTCGTCTGTTCCCTCAGTGACTCAAGGGCAGAGTGCCCCGAGACTGACTCCCTGGCTGTGATTTAAAATTAGGTCAGAGCCCAAGGTCCCCCCAGTAGCTGGTACGTGGGCTGTATAATCACACACACCTTGGTACTGGCTCCTCCACTCGATCTGTGTGAACGGGAAGAGCCACCGGCAGCTGAGCAGCCCGTACAGAGTCAGGGGGAAGAGCTGCTCTCACTCTTCCTGAATGGAGCGTGAATGTTCTCATGGCCTTTCTTGAAACTCTCCGTCTGGTCAACTGCTGGCTTCCACATCTAGAGGGCCGGCCTCTGCAGGCCACCGACTGACTGAGACAGTCTGCCACAGAAGTATAACCACATGCTCAAGCGTCAGGGTCAGGGCCTAATTTAACGCGCACCGGTGTGGTGCACAAGAGATTAGCAAGTTGTCTCTGCCAACGATTTGGTTTCCAGTCTGCACTGGTATTTCTGCAGCTCTGCTGTGTTCTATTTCCTCTTGTTCTATTTTTGGACCCAGGGATTGTGTTAGGAAGTCCACCAACCAGAGACAAAGGAAAACCTTGATATCCAATGCATCACCCCATTCAGCACTCACTCTAAGTTATAATAGGACCATTAAGCCATTTTTCTTTCCTCCACCTTTAATATTTCGGAGCCAGGAGATATAACTCAATGGTAGAGCCTGAAATGCTACAATTCCCAGCAACACCACCACACACACACACACACACACACGAACGCACCAATCTAAACTGTAATCCTCCTCATGAGCCCTGGGATCATTTTTAATCTTCACAATATTTTCATTAAAGCCACTTCAACCAAGATTACAGCTGAGCATGGCCACCAGCTACAGGGACAGCGTGCCCTAGACAGAACACTTACTATGTGCCCCTCGGAGTGACAAGCTCTACGAGTTTGGATTCGTTTTTCACGGCTCCCACTTCACCCCAGCTGGTGACAAGCTTCCCCTGGTTCCTGAAGTCTATCTGTGGCAGGGCTCTGAGCTGAGCCCGCAAGGTTTTATTCTAAAGTTCTTGGTGGAGGCTGGGAGCCCATACCTTCCAGGAAGGAGGTAATGACTCTCACAGTTCACTGCTAGAAACCAGGACTGAGTCCTTGGTTAAGCCCCGTAAGCTCTTGTGGTAGTCGAGAGAGAGGGGGGGACCCTTGTGAGGAAAGAGCAATTTAGTAGGTGACTCAGGAGCTTGACGTCACACAATATAATTATTTTGAAAGACATAGATAAGCTCATTTTCTACCAAGAACAAACATGAGCCATGAGTCACCAGCAAGGAAACAACAATGACAAGAGGTCAAATGGCATCCTCAGTTTGGGGACTGAGCTGCCACCACGTATATGGGCCTCCTACTTCTTGGACCACATCTCCCTTTCAGAGCCTGATAAAGAGTAAGATACAGGGAGGAAAAGAGAACAGCAGAGAGAGAGGGAGAGAGAGAATTCATGTCATTAGTGAAGAATTCAGAGATGGGGATGAAGGATAAAAATAAAGTGAATATGCACAGAAAGGAAAACAACCCTGAAATAGAAATAAGGACCTCGGAAGCTAGTGAATAAATACATTGCATGTCCTGGATTTCATCCAGGTCACTCTCCTTGGCAAGCATCTCTGCAGGCCTGGTAGGTTTTGAAGAAAAGATACTGGTTTGGTCTTTCGTTTTGTTGGTTTTCCTATGATGGGATCTAGACTTCCTTTTTTTAGTTCACGCTAGATGCTGAAGGAGGATGTAGGAAGCCTCACTAGTGAGTGATGAAGACCAAAGTGGAGAAGATCATAAATGCAGTCTTAAGGTTGAAGGAAAACTGATAGTTTGGGGGCTCTGGCTTCATTAAACAAATTCCCAGAGCTGCTGCCCCCTACCTAAGGTTTCTTAGTGTAAGCACTGGTATCATGCTCTGATGACGGTTAGCAAAGTGACAAAAGGGGTGTTCAAGTTATGATGAAGATTGCTCATCAACCCTCCCCCCAAACAACAACAAAAACAAACAAACAAGAAACTTCAAAATTTAGCCAGACATAGTGGCAATCCCAGCACTTGGGGAGACAGACACAGACGGATCTCTGTGAGTTCAAGGCCAGCCTGGTCTACAAAGAGAGTCCAGGGCAGCCAAGGCTACACAGAGAAACCCTGTCTTGAAAAACAAACACACACATCAAGATTACTCATAGGTACATTTTGAGTTAACCGTGGTGGGAGTGAGTTATTCACTTGGGCCCAATCTAATCTGAGGAGCCCTTTAAGGGTCCAGAGTTTCGTCCAGCTGTGCTGTGCATTGCTGGATCCCCGCAAAGGACTACGCTTCCAAGGCCTATTCTCCAGTCTCAAGAGGCGGCAGAACCCTTAGCATGTGGGCTGCGGCAGGAAGTTCGGTCACTTGGGAACGTGCCCCCAAAAGGCATTCTGGGACTCTGGACTTTTCTCTTTCCTTCTCAGCCACTTCAGGGGTGCAGTCTGCTCTACCTTCTGTCCCCACGCCATGACACTCTGCTACTGCCACTGGTATAAACCGCAACAGAACCAACTGACCATGGACTAAACCCTCCAACTTCTTTTCCTTTTAAGTTGCTTTTCTTTGACACTTTGGTCACAGCAACTGAAAGCTCGTATTGACTCCAGGCATGCTGAATGGCTCCGAGGAAGAGGAGGCTAGTTGGTGTGGGAGATAGGTGGCTTCTAGACTATAAGAGCTTTGGTTAAGCGCCATCAAGGGAATGGGGAACCTCAGACCTGCAACCACAACAAACTCAACGATGGTAGCATCAACAGCTGCAGTTTCCCAGAGTTACCACGAGGGGGAGGCACCACGCAAGAGCGGCGGGTCTTAATTCCGAACCTCCAGTGGCTGGTGGCGGTCTAGAGAGGACAGTGGCAGAAAAGGTGGGCGGAGCCAAGCAGTGCTACTTAATAGCAAGTGACTATTTCCTACTCAGAAACTGTGGAATTCCCAAGATAAGCTGAAGGGGAATAATTTCTGTTCTAAAATGTGGACATCCGAACTTAAAATTATTTGTACTTGGTGACGATGCAAAAGCACATAGGAAGCCCAGTGACACTGCGCTTTCAGGTTGAATGTTGATCTGCCATGGGCTGGTGATATTACCACAGTCTTCTCTGGACCTGCCGAGCATTGTCAGTGATCAGCAGGTCAACCCTCATGACACTGCCCAGTTGACTGTGGCTGAGACAGGGTGTTCCTTAATTCCATGCGTTTTTTTTCAGCTTCCAGTGAGTTTACTGAGATGTAACTCCGCCAAAAGGAAGGGGTGAAACCCAGGCCATGCCACAGAGCACGGGGACTATTTTACACAAATCCAACCGTGCATCATGATTTAAAAAAAAAAAAAAAAAAAAGTGAGAAGACCAGAGAAGAGGTAAGAACCTGGAGACAGGGATGTTGATGAAAAGCTGGGTGTCATTAAGACCCTTCACCCATGCTAAGGATGGTTTTCTGCACTCAGCAATTGATGAAATCACAGAACTACAGTTACATAATTCCCACGGAAAAGTTACCCAGGAAAAGCAGGGACCTATAGGTAGTCCCCTGTAGGGGTGGCTAATATCTGGACAGGGTGTTAAAACTGTAAGTGAAGTCTTTTCTGTACTTTGGTACTTGGTAATGAAGCAACCGATAGCTGAGAACACACAGCAAACATTTACATTTCCTCCTCAGTTTTTTTTTTTTTTCAGTGCTTTGAATATTTTAAATATAACTCAACATTTTTCTTCCATGGGCTCTTTGTAGGCTGGAGGGATGGCTCAGCAGTTAAGAGCACTGGCTGCTTTTCCAGAGGCCCCTGTTTCAATTCCCAGCGCCCTTATGGTGGCTCGCAGCTGCCTGTAACTATAGTTCCAGGAGATGTGACACTCTTGTGGCCTCTGGAGGCACTGCAGAGACATGGTGGCACACAGACATACATGAGGGGAAAACACCCATACACATACATGAAAATAAAAGGCCTGAGTTTGATTCCCAGAACACACATAAAAAGGTGAAGTGCTATAGCACATGCTTCGAATCCCAGCATCAGGGAGGCAGAGACAGAAAGATCTGGGTTTCTCTGGCTCTCGGGGCATCCATCCATCCTAGCCTAACTGGGACCCTAACTGGGTCCCAGGTCCAGACCCTGTCTCAATAAAAAGTGGGTGGCTGCCTTGAGGACAACACTGGAGATTGACCTCAGTGACCCACAAATGCACACACAAGGAAGAATAGCCCTGGCGCTGATTGTCTGCCGTGCTTCCGACAAATGCAGCAAAGGGTTAATCCTGCTGGCGTGTTAGGGCAGAGACGGGGTTTAGGATTAAACCCCGGGGCTCTTGCATGCCAGGCAAATACTCAGCTCCTGAGCTACACCCCCACCTAATTCTGTTTATACTGTGACTGAAGGGGATTTTAACATTTCATCTATTCTAAAGTATGTGTCTATTTATCCCTTATTACAGTTCTCTGATTATTTATACCTAGAGCTCGTAATCACTTTTATTTTCTTCCAGTTTATAATAGATTAATTTTGTAAATTTCTGTTGCCTAAAGGCTATCGTATTTCAAAACGTATCTGAAGTCTAAGCCAACTTTTGTACGCACCGAAATGGAGAGCTCCTTATGTAAACCCGGTGAAACTTTCCCTAAGATTGGGAGTTTAAAATAGTTATGTGAGAGAATATTCCGTCAGTCTTGAGAGCAGATGGATTCGCTTACCCTTCCCTCCCCAAAGTCCTGTTTTCTTAATCCAATTATAACACAACCTTATCAAAGCACACAAAATGGACAAGCCTTGCTCTAACTCGGCCCCACCTCAAAAACAACCAAATTACCGTTAAACCCGGAAACTCCTTCGTGGCTTTGGCACTCTCCACCCTGGTACCTACATTTCAACACTCGCCCAAGTGGACGCCAGGCTCTGGGAGGGACATCGTCTTGTGCGCTCACAGTCATCTTCACAGACATATTTTTCCGTCTCAGAGAGGGGGCTCAGTGGAGAAATATGCTTGCCTCCAAGACCCATGCTCTGAGTCCCACGCCCTGGGCCCATGTGGTAGATGGAAGAAGACGACACCTGCAAGTAATTCTCTACCCCGCCCCCTCACACACAAGTAAATAAGTGTAATTTCAACATCTCTTGAGGAAATGAAAAAAGTCTAGCTTAAAACTCTCTCTCTCTCTCTCTCTCTCTCTCTCTCTCTCACACACACACACACACACACACCACGTTTTCGTCAGCAGGGGCTTCCATTACCCAAAGAGAACATTTGGGTGATTCCAAGATAAGCGGTATCTGCCGCAGGATGAACTGTCACCAGGGCAGAGAAGCCGGCGTGAACTTAACCAAGCGGTTGGGGACAGCTGAGAGACAGTGACGAGGAGGCCTGGAATCAGACAGGTCAAATTATACCACGTTACGGTCAAGGGAAATAGCAGTGAGGGCAAGCCCTGGTTGAGACCCCATTTCAGAACAGCACATCATTAACCCCCCCCCCAGGCCCCCCGGCCCCCAATCCAGTCAGTTCAAGCCAGATGGGGAGGCAGAAACAGCTAACTGCAAGCTTCTCTCAGGGGAACATCCATTTGCCCCACTAGGGGGCTAGTTCCCATGACAACAAGTGGACAAGATGGACATAGCAATGAGTTACCATGCCAACAGAATATTCCTGAAAGTCATACCCTCTTCTTGAAGATGCTTAGCCATTTCCTTCTCTGCCACCAATTGCTTCCTCCCGTCATTTCACCCTGACAATGGCATGCCTGGCTTCATAACCTGCTGCTTTGAGTGCAGCTCTAATGGGCCTCGTCTGACGTTTGCTCTTAGAACCTAGCCCTCAATACCAACTTCATGCCTGCGGAAGGAGCTGGGGATGCCAGGCCGTCTAGGGGACTGCTCTCAGTCTCTAGGACCAGAAGCAAATGGGCGTGGAGAATAGGCCTGTCCTCTCAGACAGAACTTTGAAAACACACAAACAAAAACCAAGGATGGTGTAACAATCATGTTTATTACTGACCTTTGACGCCATTTAGCGCGTGCTTCGTAATTACGTTTTCAGCTGTTTTGACTCTTAAGTGTGCGCTGCCCTGAGGTAACTATGCGCTTATGATGAGGCCTTCCAGTGATGAGCATTTTCCAGTGTGTAGGGGCTGGAGACGGGAGGGGCATTGCTCAAAGGGATTCAGTGTCCAACCTGGGTGTCCAAGCGTAGCAGGGACAGGGTCAGTGCCAGTATTCTGACTCCACAATGTTGCCTTCCCTGTTCTTCTGCAGTGTAAGAATGACCACGCTCAAATATCCAACCATCACTGCAGAAGCACAGAACTCACACAGTGTGAGCGTAATCTCACACTCTGAGAGTCTCCTCATCTTGAGAACCAGTGTTTTTGAATGCTCTGTAAACACTTGGAACAAGATAGAAAGAATGCAATTATGTACTGTAACGAAGCCCCCGCCAAACAATCTCGGGGCCACTAACAGATCCACCGGTTGGATTTTGTACTTCTGGTTTCTAGTTTGTAACACAAGACGGAAGGTTTAAGACACAAATACAGAGAGCAACTTGGGGACAGTGGCTTATCACTTTGCTTCCGGCCGCAGTCCTTAAATGCGGCACAGTGTCTGAGACCAAGTCAGTGCCTCAGTGTGAGGTTCATGAGAGCTAGGCAGTGGTGCACACCTGCAATCCCAGCCCTCAGGAGCCTGGGGCAGGGGGATTGAGCATTAAGGCCAGTAAGGACACTGGGTGAGATCTTGTAAAACAAAGACAGAGAAAGAAAGAGAGGGAGGATGGATGGGAGAGGGAGGAAAAGAAGGGGGGGGAGAGAAAAGAGGGAGGAAAACAGAAGAAAAAGAATTCTGTGCGTGTAGGCTGTCCACCTGAGGAACAAGAACAGGAAAAGGCAAAGCTCCTGGAATTGGCTACCCATCAGCCCCTGCAGCCATAGAAGCCTTCCTGGGATGCTGAGCTGGGTATTTCCTGATTTGCTGGACATTTTGGGTTTCTATGATTCTTTGTAGCTATTACACTTTGGGGAGGGGGGTCAAACAATGAGGGCCACTGTTTTGCTGTTTATAGACAATAAGAACTTGGCCTGAAGAAAATGTATAATTCTTTTTAAGGAAGCCAAATAAATATATTTGAGTTAATACCATTAGAAATTTTCCCTACCAGTATATACAATTAGCCAATGAAGAGACAAGCACGAAGATTTGGAGAGGATATAGAAATTATTCAATTATTTTTAAAACGATTTCAAAACTGTGGGCTAATAATCCCTAACTCTGTACGCAGTTGGAGGTCAGACAACCTCTCAGTGACAAATGCTGAACTGAAAGGCCTCTTGTTGCAAGGGATCGTGGAAAGAGAGCATATTTCTATGATCAGATCCTCTCCCTCCACCCTGCTGTCTCACAGATGCCGACTTCCCTAGAACACCCAATCCCACATGGCTGCTTTCTCCCCAGCTCGGCACAGCTCAAGTTCAAGTACAGCCACACACTGGGCTGTCAACCCAAGTCAACAAACAGCATTCGCAGCTGTAAGCAAGCCAGTCCTCCTCCTCGCGGGGGCTGGATAGCAGTGGGTGGAATGTGGTCAGCCGCCCAGGGCATCCCCCAGATTGAATGTTCTCCGGCACTAATCAGGAGAGGAGCAGTGAGTCTGTACTTAATTTTTAAACCTCATCTCATCCTTTCCTGTCCCACCACAGCCACACACGGGGGGGGGGGTGTCCTGTTGTCCATGATACGCATTCTTCTTCCAATTCTTCTGGGCTGTTCTTCCATTTCTGTTTAGAACAGCTAATCTTCCACAAGCCTGGACTGAGTGCAAGAGGCCCATTTTGCACATCCCAACCCCGCAAACATAAATAAGGCCTAGACACCATTAACCCTCGAATGACAGCTTTTCCCGGCCATAGATCCAAGGACGGTTCAGAAAACATATGATATCTGTTCCTCACTCTCTCCGATGAAGTCCATTACAGATTGCAGAAAGCTATCAGAAATTTCCATTTATACAAACGCAAGCCAAACGCTTTGAAAAGATGAATGTTTAAGCAATCACATACATTTTTTTTTATCAACAGAGACATAAAAAGGCTACACTTCTGTGCTATATACCCACATATGGAATAAGCCCACATATGAAATAAGAGGAACCATTACCAAAGCTCTACACTAAGAAAGAAAGAAAGAAAGAAGGAAGGAAGGAAGGAAGGAAGGAAGGAAGGAAGGAAGGAAGGAAGGAAAGAAAATATCTCCAATGTTCCTGATGGCCACAAGTTTCAACTACCCTTAAAGCACAGACAAGTAATAGGAATTGAAATGATCAGAGCCAGACTGATCTTTCGAAGCAAATAAAATGATCTTGAAATCCATTTTGTGCCCACTGTTGGAAAGGAAGAGAGAAAGCCACCCACTCCTTGTTAGGTGGCCCATGTCTAAAGAACAGATGAGAAGTTTAAAACTGACAGTTCAGAAGTTGTAGTCATATTATTGAGATGCTAACTGTAATGGAGAAATTTGGGATGATTTCCCCAAGAGATGCTGAGCAGAGCCTGGTGAATGACATCTGCTCGGTTCACTGGCAGAGTTCAAAGACCCTTTCCCATCCACCAGTAAGTGATCAATATTCAAGAAGACTGCCTCTGACCAGAAAAGCCTGGAATCATTCACAGGAACTCTGGGGGGGGGGGGGCGCCCACCAGTCATGCCTGCCTACTGCAAGAGCCTTCAAGATGAATTTCAAGTATCAGATGTGGGACAGGGCAGACTTCTTTCTTGTGGTGGATCTCAAGGGTCTACTCACCAAGCATAGGTCAAATTCAGCATCCATTCCGGATGACAAGTGAAAAGTCCAATAGCTGGGCCTCGTACCCAATGCTCTGACTGACCAGATCTGATGTAGGCTCCCAGAGCCACACTTAGCCAGTCCTCAGGGGGACACACTGATCCTGCAGGCCACACTTTGAGAGTCAATGTGTGTATCGAAAGGCTGGAGATGGAACATGGGGTTAAGCATTTTGTAGGGTACCACTCTCTCAACTATGATTAGGAGGCTACTATATAGGACAATAGCCCACTGGTTTCTATTTCTTTTCAGATATAGTGCTTTCATTAATTTGTTGAAAGTTTCATACATGCACATAATGTATGTTGGTCATATCTCCTAACTCCTCCTGGATCTACCCCTCATACCCACAACTGAATCCTAAATTTATGTCCTTTTTTTTTTTCTCTTCAAATAACCTCCTGAGTCCAATTTTTCCTGTCCATACATGCACAGGTGTAGGAGTAGCCACTGGAACACAGCTGCTCTAGCAGAGGCAACACCCTTAAGGAAAACCCTAATAGCTACCAAATGTCACCAGCCCCTCGTTGTGTTGGGGTTCATTCATGGGCTCCTTCTTCCTATATGCTATACTGCTGACTGGCTCCATTTTATGTCCCACACATGTGATCACAGCTGCTATGAATTCATTGGTAAAGCAGCCCTGTCATATCCAGAACATACTATTCCCCCCCCCCAGTCTTCCCTGATTTTGAGCTCTTATGGTTATTTTCATTGCCTCTTCCATGGTGACCTCTGAGCTGTGTGGGGAGGGAATATGATATAAATGTCCCACTTATGGCTGAGCACTCCGCAGCACTTATCTTTTGCACTCTGACCAGTTGTAAAAGGTTGGTGTTAACTGCCGTCTACTGTACAAAGAAACTTCTCTGAGGAGGACTGAGGACGTCACTCGTCTATGGACACAGAGATGTGAATTTAGAGGGTGGTTTGATGCTAGGTCCATTTAGTGAAATAGTTGTAGCAGGTTCGGTCATGGGTTCTTGACCGGATTAACTTTACCGTGTGTGTGGATCAGGCCTTAAATCTCCTCAGAGAGTGGCTAGTTACTTCCATAACATTTGTGCCATGATCGCACCTACTGGTATATCTTTCCATATAGGGCATTACCACAGCCCACCAATTCACAAACTGCAGATGACTTTCCCCTCAGTATAGCCTACATAATACCTTCCAGGCCTATGAACACTAGACAGCACGGGGAAGCTTCTTGGTCAAAACAAGCTTGATTTCTCCATGTTCTATGACTGTGTGGTGTCTCCAGCAAAAGGATCTTACCATAGAGTCTGATGGGCAACCAAGAACAAAGGTCATAGCCTGTATTGTTTGGGGGCGTCTTTTGGACAGCCATGACCAACAACTCAAAGGAAGAAGATTCAGATTCACCACACACCGAATTGGGCTTTTTGTTCATCAGCCTATATTTTCCAGGTGGGGTATTTTCCCATAGTTTTTGTTTTGTTCTGTTTTTTTGGCTGTGTGTGTGTGTGTGTGTGTGTGTATGTGTGTGTGTGTGTACATGTAGCTTATAAACTAAGCTGGTTTCCATATTTTTTTTCAAACATCCTCTCCCAGCTTCCTCCTGTGTCCTACCACCCAACATATTTTAAAATTTTATTACATTATTCGTTTTTAGTGAGTTTTGAGAAGAGCACAGTATGTGAAGATCAGAGGATGGTTTCGAGAGTCAGTTCTCTCTACCACGTGGGCTCTGGGGATTGAACTAGTTCATCGGGCTTTACATCAGGCACCTTTGCCCACTGAGCGAGCCATCTGGCTGGCTCACCGACTTCTATTTTTAAGCATAAAAAGAAGACTGACAGACTGAATCAAGAGATGTTCAGATCAGAGCTAAGATGGGGTAGCCGGTAGGCAGGCGGCAGAGCCCTCTTATCAGAAGGTTGATACTAGAGACCATTTAGAATTCAGTATTAGGACTACACTGGACAAAGGGGCTAATAAATTCACTTTCATCCCAGCTTAGATGAATTGTTTTATTTCTTGCTCCTCACTGTGCTAAAATGAACTGGCCTCTTTATAATGTGGAACTTTAACTCAAAACTGTATTTTTCTTTAAAAAAAATTAGTAATCCAATTTCAGCTCATAGAAGATAAACTAATTTTAGACTTAAGTGGAAAGCATTAATTTCACTGGGATATAAAACACTGAATGTCAGCCAAGCCACAGCAGGAAACAGCTCAGGAAAGAAGAGAGCAGTAAAAGTGTCTGCTGACCACTTCCCTGTGCTTCTGTAGCTTAAGTAACTTAGCTCGTTAGTTGTCTGGACCAATAGGTGGGATGCGGCCCTAAGAAACAGTGAGCATCACAAGCTGAAAGAACACATTCTCGTGACAGAAGTCTGCCTTTTCTAAGTTGAATACCCGGGTAAGGGAAGGGAAGGGTCCACAGATCCACAGGATGAGAACCTTAAAGGTTCACAAAGAGAGCTGTATGGGCAGCAGGCTGTCTGGAAGTCATGGCAACAAGACATAGAGTTTAACATACAGCTTTCCCACTACCCACCCTACAAAGTAATCGCCAACAGAGAGAACAGCTTTACCAAGCTGGGTTGGATTACAATACATGCCATCCTCCTCTAGGGGCCTGGAGCTCTGAAACAGGAGGCCCAGGTGCTAGGAACCCGGAGGCAGCACTCACCCTGGGAGGGTGATTCCAACTGGTCGGTTTAACACGTGGAGTATGCTCTGTGGAAATATTTGGTGCTAATCTCCTGAATCCTATCGCTGACCCGTGTCTCAAGAGGCAGCAGTGTTTGTGTGTGAAAGGGTGCATTCTTTCCAAGCGGACCCTTCACACTTGAGCAGTAATGAGACTGAATGTGACTGGAGTGGTGTGTCAGCCCAAGCAGAGATAAGCAGACTCGAATGGGCCTTCCGTGTTGACCCCGCTCAGCCTCACTGGGACATTTTACACACTGTGTTTTTCAGAATTTAACGGCCTTCTGACTTCTGTGCTAGAATAATTTAATGGCCTCACTGACACTGACCCTCAACATACTCTTCGTGGGGTTTTATTTTTGCTTTACATGGTCCCACAAAGGCCCTTATAAAACTACAAAGTTCTTGAAACAGATAGTGATACTGTTTTTTGTTTGTTTGTTTGTGTGTGTGTGTGTGTGTGTGTTTTTTCAGTCCTCACAAAACCCAAGCCCACCGATTCTTGCTCATTTCTGTTTTGGGGACCTGTCCAAACCTCTAACAGGGCAGGGGCATGGCTGATGGAATTAGGTCTCTGGGGCCAGGCTTTTGGATGGTTATCTTATAACATGGCCTCATTTGCACCCTAAGTTCTCTGCATCCTGATCCCAGGAGACATAAGCACCCCGTTCCCCAGGCTCTGCCTCAAACTGAGCTATTACAGCCGCCACACTGCGATGCACCGCCCTGTCCAGAAGCATGACCCACAGTAAACCTCTCTGCCTTTAAGTTGCTAAGAGAAAAAGTTGACTAACATGATGACAAATGTGGGCAGCTTCTTTCTTTTCGCTTAAATCTAAGCGGCAAGAATGAAAGAAAAGAAGTATCCGCAGTGGAGGTTAGCAAATGTCCTGGTTAGATTTCCCTCCTTGACACAAGCCAGAGTCATCTGGGAAGAGGAAACCCTCAACTGAAAAAAAAAAAAAAGTCTCCAGCAGATTGCACTTTCTTGATTAGCGATTGATGGGGCAGGGTGTAGGCCACTGTGGGTGGTGACAAACTTCGGCAAGAGTTCTTGAGCTGTATAAGAAAGCAGGCTGAGCAAGCCACGAGGAACAAGCCAGTGAACAGCACTTCCCCATGGCCTCTGCTTCAAGCTCCGCCTCCAGGTTCCTGCCCTGACTTCCGCCAGTGATGCACTGACTTGGGGGGTTGTAAGATGAAATAAGCCCCTTCTTCCTCGAGGCGCTTTTGGTCACGTTGCTTATCACAGCAATCGAAAGCACACTAGGACAAGAGTACGGGTCCTTTATGCTCTGTTTTAATGTCCCCCCTTTGTATTTGCCTCTAACTTACAGTCTGGGCTGATTCTGAGGAGAGTAGTATTCTCTAGCATGGCCTTTGGGCCCTCTACAGCCCAAATGATCCATGCGCTCTAGATAGCTCCACTTTTTACAATGAATACAGCAAAGCCTACCATGTGGCCCCCAAGCTCAGAGTTTTCAATGCAGAAAAATGCGATTACATCGATTCTTTTAAAGAAAATAATTTTATATGCTTTAGTGTGAAGGTGTCGGATCCCTTGGAACTGGCTTTACAGACAGTTGTGAGTTGCCATGTGGGTGCTGGGAATCGAACCCCAGTCCTTTGGAAAAGCACACAGTGTTCTTAACCACTGAGCCATCTTTCTAGCCCCTATGTTGATTCCTTATAGGTTGAAATTAATTGCTGTATTTCATCTAGTTTAAGATGCCACATTCAATGAAACACGTTGAATGTATTCTACACGGAATGTAACTACTCAGAAAGGGCAAAGCCTCACAAATCAAACTATGATATCATGTGACTACTATGTGCCACTTGAATTTTGGTCTAGCTTCCAAAAAAATCAGCAGTTGTGGCCCTGCAAGTTTAACTTTTGGCCCTGAGTACACCAAAGAAAACTGTTCATCCTTTATAGTCACCGGACGCTCGTTTTTAATGTGAAGAGACATTGAACAATCAGAGAGTATATAATAAATAGCAAGTACATTTGCCAATGGAGATCAGCCTCCAAGCCCTTTCTCCAGAGTAGATCACTCCTGTTTGAGCTTTGTATCCCCTTTGTGTCCCCCTGCAGTGCACACACATAAACAGACATGTTCCTGTATCTACTCTTAATAGAAATGACAGGTTCTTCGAAAACATACAGATTGAAGTTAATGGACTATAATACAATATAATGTCCTGAATTACAAAGGGCGAGTACTGAAAAGAAATCACATCTTGACAGAGAAGCAGGTGAAGGCCTGGTAGAAGGTTCAACACACGAATGGAGCCCTGAAGGGGGTGGGGGGTGGGTTGGGGGTTTCCAGTAGGTCTAGCTAATCACGAGTGAAGGCTTGAGGAGGAGCATGGAAGAGCAGACTCTGACATCAAGAGCTGAGCTTACTTTGCATACTGGGAAGAAACGGGAACAGGAAAGTCAAAGGACACTGAGCCCCAGATGGAAGGCGAAGACCTCAATTTTAGTGCAGCATCAGCTCAGAGAGACGTTAACCTGACAGTGTTATCTAGGACTGTGTATTCAGACCTCTGTATTCAAACTACTCCGCGGATCCTAGTTAGACCTCCCAGACCCTTTCCCAGCAATGTTAACGCACCTGATAGCCAGACTGGTCACCCACCCCCTTCCCCGCCCAGTCTACCTCTTCTCCCCCTTGGCTGCTCACTGACCCATCTGTGTCTGAGCTGGCCAAGATCTCTCAGCCTAGGCCAGACCCGTGGATCATGACCTCTTTGCCCTCAACACAGGGGTCACATATCAGATACCCTGAACACTGGATACTTATACCTCGACTCGTAACAGTAGCCAACTTACAGCTATGAAGTAGCAAGGAGATCATTTTATGGCCGGAAGTCACCACAACATGAAGAATTGTGTATTAAAGGGTCGTGGCCTTGGGAAGGTTGACAACCACTGCCCTAGGCTCTTCTTTCATTGCTCCTCGCACAGAAAAACCTCTCACCCTTCAGTGTACTCACCTGTGCAGAAGAGACCTACCCCAGACGGACCCGTCAGGTCTGTGTGTTTCCTACTCAGCTTCTATGTTCTTCCCTAGCATCCATCACAGGCTGAATTGAATTCATCTCTATTCTAGTTATACGTTAAGCTTGTTCTTCAGGATAGCGAGTGGGCCTCGCCTCTCTTCTGATTCATCCCAGGTACCTCGCTATGTAATAAAGCGGCCACACTAAGGCCTGTCCCTACCTTCCTGAAACAGGTGTCTTCTATGCCAGAACTCCATATGGACCCCTCAACTGCCTTGGTCTTGCCATCTGGAACTAGGGCATTGCCTAGGAGTGTCCCTGGGATGAAGGAAGCATAAAAATCTGACACTGAACAATCAGAAGAATATATGATTGTCAGGTGACAACCAAAAGTCTAGTTCACCCAAGGGAACTGACACCACCTCCCCCATTTCAGTGGCCTGTTCAAGCGGGTCATGGAGAGGGTGGCAGCATCCTTCTCTCCCGGTTCAGTGACTGTCTTGCTCCTCTCTGTTGCCAACAGGTTACAGTAGAAGCTGAAGGAGTATTCTCCTAACTCCCAGGGTCAGGCCAGAGTCGCTGTGCCTGGATACTAACTCCAGGTGCCGTATCGAAACCCCTTAAAGCCTTTATCACAGCTGTGTCCAACAGATCCCAGGGCAGGGAAATGACAGTTGGGGCTACCCCAGTCTCCAAGTAGAGGTCCATCACGTGGAACTGCAGGCCATTCCTGTTTTGTTCACTGGCTAAGCAAGGCTGAGAGCACAGAGGAATCTGATACTTTCCCCACTCGATCCAGAAGCATCACCTCTCACACTTTCCTTTTAAATCTGAATTATCAGTAAACAAGCAGGCATTTCCTTTCACAACTGATGGAAAGAGATGAAGTGAATGAGGGCAGTAAATGAACTAGTTCATATCGGGGTCACACACACACTACAGTTCCCCGGGAAATGGTTCCCCACCAAACACTTTTTCATAGCTGGTGTGTCCAGGAGCCAATGCAGGATTTACCTTCTAAGCTTCAGGCTGGTGAAGGATGTTCCATGTCACTAAAGTAAAAGGGATCTCCTCACCAAGATCAAGCTGGCCACATTCATCGCCTTCAGTATTGAACTATCACCATCCCACAAGATGTGATAACCAACAAGCAGATGATTGTTTCTGTCAAGAAACGCCTCAGAAGCTTACAGAGGTGTCTACGTCAACCCTCCTTTCCTCACACCCACTCCAGTTCGGCACACATCTCGGTTCAGAGGAGAAAATCTCCTCTGACCCTGCTCTGGTATCTAGACAGAGCCCGACAGTCCCTGCGCTATGTCAGCGAGGGGCCCGAGGTCACTGAGGACAGCAAGGCTGGCAGGGAAGTATGACTTGGCAGCCTGCAATTGTCCTGGGCCGCACCACTTGGTCACTAGGGATCTCAGAGCTCCGTGCTGACCAGACTGTAAGGACTTCCTGTTCACCTGCATTTGCTCTTGGGGATTTGTTCAGGTTCCTCCTGGTAGAGCCTGCCCGAACAATTGCGTGTCACTCCTCGCAGGTGCTTCTCTATCGAGTTTCCCAGTGCGTCACTGCTCGGCGGTGGAGGGCTGGGTTGCCGTCCAGCGGTATCAGGCAATGCCAAAAATAAGAGGGCTGGTCTTCAGAAACACAATAAACAGAGTCATTGGGAAATTTCTGCAGGAAGGTTTTAAGAGGGCATGGTTTGAGTTAATAAACACTGTATTAAAAAGCCAATGCTAGGCAGCCAAAAGAGTATCGTTCAGGAGCGCAGGAGGGAGCATCCAGTTAGAAATGTTTTGCTTCATCATCTTTGACTTGATTGCTACATTCCAGAAGTGTGATACATTTCTTCTTCTGAAGTAAGTGGCCAGATGAGAACAGTCTTGATTCTGAAGCGCTCCCAGACGGCTCCCTCCAACCTGCCAGCACTGACCCTTTTCCACAAAACTGAAGCAGAATCTGGGGACTGGCCTGCTCAGTGGACTGCAACCAGGGTCAAGGACTTGCAGCCTTCTCCCATTTGCTTGGTTTTATAGCCACCCTAAAATGACTGATCCTGTCTCAGCTAAAGAATCACTGAAACTGGAAAATGTGGCTGAATGCGGTTTGCATTGTTAAGGGATATTTATTGATAAATGAGTGTGGTCAGCAGCTTTATAGAATGAGCCACTCCAACAAGCATTTCCACTATGCTTCTGCACATAGAAATGAAAATGCAGTAACATAGAATGCTTAAAAAAAAAAAAAATAGAATGTAATTCCCAAAAGTAAATATACAAATGTAACCTCTAGGTCAGGGTTCTCAACCTGTGGGTCCTCACCTCCTTGGTAATCAAATGGCTTCTTCATAAGGTCCACCCAAGACCATCAGAAAACAGACATTACGATACAGTAGCAACATTACAATTATGAAGTAGCAACTAAAATAATTTTTATGGTTGGGAGGGGGTCACCACAACATGAGAAACTGTGTTAAGGGTTGCAGCATTAGGAAGGCTGAGAACACCACTGCTCTAGAGGGAGGGGAAAAAAATGCCTATAAGTAGCAAGAGAAGCTAGTGCACAATAAAGTCAAACTAGAGCGCCTGCCATCAAATGGGGTTTAGACCTGGCTTCCAAGCCTCTGGGCAAGCTAGGAGAGATGTTTCAGTATTAGAGGACACACAGGCCATGGAGACAGAAGCTTGTGAGATATTTTATGGACATCATTGACTATGTACGAAGTTTTTCTACTGGAAATATTTGGCTTTACAAGGCAATTTTTTTTTCAAACATACATTTAAACTTTCTCTCCTTAAAATGTCAAGGAGCATTCATGTCTATTATCTTTGTATCTGTTGCTTGAGATGAGGTTAAGGAAGAAGAGGATTATCCCATTTTATAGCTGAGCATATAAGGTCAGAGGTTCCGGTAAATCTGATTATGACCGAAGGTTTAGACGAGGAGGGATGATGCTACCTGCCAAGTGGGAGCTTTAAACAAAAAACATAACCTTTCACACAGGTGTTCTCACGTGCCCTTTCCTCCTCTTGGTTAGAAGGCATACTGGTACAAATAACAGCAGAAAAGCAAGG
The DNA here is from genome assembly GCF_030254825.1 of Meriones unguiculatus. Lineage (NCBI taxonomy): Eukaryota > Metazoa > Chordata > Mammalia > Rodentia > Muridae > Meriones > Meriones unguiculatus. The sequence continues at coordinate 53,802,029 of NC_083366.1, read as the reverse complement.
AACACAAAACCCTCCAAACCGCCCATTATGTGCCACGTTTTAGTCAGCTTTTTGTTGCTGCGATAACGTAACTGAGACAATGAACTTATAAACCCAAAAGGGCTGTTTGAGCTCATAGCTCAGGGAAGGGCAGTGGCTGTTGACCCATTGCTTTGAGCCTCAGATGGATATTGCCAGATAGCCATGACAGGTGGTCTATAAAGAAACAAAAAAGCAGAACAAGGAACAGGAAGGGGTCAGGTCCCCGTTATCCCAAAATGCATCTCCTAATGACCTTAAGACCTTGCATTCTAAACTACCCATTACTCCCAGCCTGGGAGCCATACCTTTAACACACAGGCCTTCAGGGGATATTCAAGGTCCAAACTATAGCACACCAGGAGTCTCACTGAAACAGGCCGGGGCTGTTTAGCAACACCAGACAGTTCAACATTAACCATTAATCAGTGAGCAACTGGTTCCTTAAGCAAGCAGACAATGGCTACGTAAGTGAACAGACTCAATTGTTAACAGGGCTGGAGACTGAAGCCAAAGATTTGATACTTAAAATACAAAACAAAATAACCAAGAACAATAACAACCCGCCCCCAAAAAACCCAACAGTATAGCTGTAGCAGAAGTTAGAGTAGATTTGTTCTGGTGGTACTTTACTTCACTTGACATAACAGTTGCTTGTTTTGATTTAGTTTCTTTTCAAGACAGGGTTTCTCATGAAATAGCCTCGGCTGTCCTGGAACTTACTCCATAGTCCAGGCTGGCCTTGAACTCACAGCTATCCGCCTGCCTCTGCCTCCCAAGCACTGGAATTAAAGACATGTGCCACCACAACCGGCTTCACAGTCGCTTGTTTATTAAGCTACAGTGGTCAAGATTATTTGATCACTTTGTTTCATTACCATTGGCCTTTTAAAATAACGTCCTGTATTTATAGGATGTCAGCACTGGAGGAAACCTTAAGTTTTATCATAGTATTACCCTAACTTAAAAGAAGATTCTGAGGCTTAGAAAAGGAAGGCAATTTGCACAATAATGATTGCCCAGACTCAAACAACCCTATTTTTCAGAGAGAGAAAAAATTAACATTAATCCCTTTAGTAGTTTCAACAGGCCTTCCCTGTTGAATAATCCATGTTATTAGCAGTTCTCCGAATCCTGCTTTATACACAATTACTGATTTAGCATCTGACTCTATCCCCTGCTTTGGTTGGCTGTGACAGGGTGATCATTGACAATCCTCAACATAAATAATCCTTGAAATGCATAATTGAGAGCTGAGTGTAGTAATTTTAGCAAATGAGCTTGGCTCTTGGGCCTTCAAATGAGGTTATTCTGTTGAACAGGCCGCCCTCTCCTCTTTGCCTGCTTTGGAGTCCTTGCCAGGTTCTGCCATCCAAAACCTTGAAATCTGCAGTAGCCCAAGTTTTCCTGAGCTGTGTTGGAAAGTTCGAGTAAGCTTGTTACTCTTCGGCTACTGACCAATTAAAACCAGTACATGATGTGGTGAGGGAGAGTGAGTGAATGAGGTCAAGAGGTAATAATTAAAAATGAGGTAATGAGATGATTCAATCCCCTCTGCCTGCCAAGAGGGCCCACTGGTGACCACGTTCCCAGTTTCCCTGTGTTTCCCAGGCACCTAGCCACAGAGTCTGTGGAATAAAGTCACCTCCAACCCTAGCACAGATTCCTCTGGTTCCTACATGGGATATTATAAAGTCTGAACATAAGGGAATTCATGTGCAGCATTTTCTTTATGCTATACATAATTCAAAATCCAAAGACTATTTTCAAGTATTTCCCACTAACAGGTGAACAATCCGTCCTGTGATACGTGGCAGTGACACGCAGCAGTGTCCACTGGATGATTGTGGGACACCCAAGACGCACCTTCAAGATGAGGGAAGAGTGTCTCTGGTTTGAGGAATAGGAAATTTGAGTCCTGGTGCACTTTGCTCATTTATGACAATAATGCAGAATGTTTGTGGAAACATCCATTCACACTATAGCAGAAAGAGCTCAGTGCAGAAGTGTGGCCACCCAATACAAACTAGAAGAGGCTGTGAGGCTTTGCACGAACTTGCTTCATATAAGGCCTCAGTTCATCCTTTTTAGGGTAAGGAAAGTGGCCCAGTTAATCTGGGAGATTGCTTCGGCTTCAGTGTCTTTTGCCCTTGTAACTGATTCTATTCCATGACTCACCTACAGGTATGCATGGCCTTTGGCTCTCAGTTGTTAAGACTCTCCAAACATAATGAAGTCTACAGCGACACATTTTTAGGTTAAAGTATAGGGTGCTTTGGGGCACTAGTAAATTCTTAGGTTAAAGAATAGGGTGAGTTTTGGCGTTAGTAAATCCAACTCTTGGACTCCTCAGTACTTCAACCAAACAAACAAGTCAACTAGTTAACAGTCTAAGATTCAAGTGCTAGAGGATTCCTTACACACATTAACTCAGGGGAAGCAAACAATAGAAGCAGGAGACCCACAACACAATTACAAGCAAAAGCCACCCCACCCCACAAAAAGGATGAGCCAATGGACACCTCCACTGAGGTGCTAGTTTCCGTACTTTTCATCACATCATGATAAGACTAATCCTCATAGAGAAGGCCAGTTAGTAAAATAGAAATACACATAAAATTAAAACACAGAATCTAAAATATCTTTTTCTATGTTGATGTCTCTAACATTTATTTTGTTGCTGTATTTAATAAAGTTGAAGTCTATGAGATGGATCAAGCCATCTCTGGGCACATGGAACTTACTACTCATGCAATCTGGAATCCAAGAAAGAGATTTACAGACCCATGGAGAAAAATAAATCAAAAGGTACACTCATGAATAATGCCCAATAAGAACAGTTTTGTGATGAAATGTCCCCATTTGCAGGGTGGTGGCTTATGCTCCTTCTCAACACCCACTCTTGTTCCTCAACTACAATCCAATTTCACATTGACAGAATTTATAAGCCTCAGTTTGCCAAGGCCAATTGCTAACCTTAACTTCTTACTCAATGGATTCTTAGATGCTTATTAAGATTAAAATACATCACCTATTAGAATACCCACTCCTTAACGCTAGATGCCAAGACAAAGTTGGAATGATTATAACACTTGGTTGCTTGGGATTTGTAACGGCCCACGTTCTGCATGGTGGATGAAGAGGGGGTGCTGCCCACACTGGATTTATTTTGGAGACTGAGAACTTAGGGACACATTAAATAGAGCATATGTTCAAAAATAAGCACTACCTGGAATTTCCAGTATGTCACCTCACAAAGAGTGTGACGATGTATATTTGTTGTAGTTACTGCAAAATTTCCTGTTGGTTTACCAAAAACTCCTCATCTTTGGATTGGCTCTTCTACGCTGGGAGTGTATTGTGAAGAGGTGAGACTTATAAAGAGGCTTACGCTCAGAATTTTATACTTATGTTGACAAATAACAAAAATAAACCCCAGAACACATGACAAAAAAAATCAAAACAAACAAAATAAACCTTTGGGTTCTTTTTATGAGCCTAAGACTAGGCCAATGAATTTAAGACAGAACCAAGTGTCTAGACAGATTCTGGTACCACTGGATAAAACCACTATTTCCCACATTATTTCACTAATTTAAAAATGTAAAGATTTGGTTCTACGGGAAAATGGCAATTTTGTGTTTAAGAATCTGTATTAGTTTGCTTACAGATTAAATCTTGTGAGATAGAACTAAAATTCCATGTGTTGACATTACTAAGCAATATAGAATTGGCTACGCTAAAACAATGAATGGAGGAAAATCACATTATTTACTAAATATTGCTTGCTCTAACACAAAATGACTTCATCACAAGGAAACCTTGCTTTCCTAAGAATCAAGACACTGGAGACATACAGATTTTTCTCTACCTAGAATGTCTGTTTTGTATCTGGTAAGAATCCAGGCAGGATGGGTTCAATCTCGCTGCATCAAAGATTAATCTTAGCTCTAACACTCTTGTGCGTAAGGAAGAGGGCATGCCATTTAGCCGGCCTTAAAGCACCAATGTGGAAAATGGGGTGGAGAAACAATCATGTTTCCATCTGGCCCCAAACGGACTTTCCTATAACAGGACCAGCCTTTCTCAGGCACCATGGATACTTCTGGCTTCACCCTCACTAACTGTGCCAAGATATCCCTCCCTTGTGCTGCTACCATGGATGGTTGGATGGATGGATGGATGGATGGATGGATGGATGGATGGATGGATGGCTATATTCCTCTCCCTCCCCTTCCCTCTCTCTTTTCCCTTCTCTCCCTGTTTGGAAACACAGGTGGAGTTCTTCTCTGCTTTTTAAGACCTCTCTGCAGAACAGCATATTGACTCCACTGGCCTTTGCTGGTGGAATGTCATATCTTTTTCTTTTTCTTCCCAGGGTCCACTTCATTACCTACCTGCTTCTTAGTCTAGCCCAGTAACTATCTCATTTTTAATCTCAGGTACTCTTCTGGACAATGTCATTTATGTTTACTAAATTATGTATCAATCAAGCCTCAACTCTAATCTTGGCCCTTCTTGAAAATTCTTGTTGCCTACCTGATGGATTAAAAAAGTTCCTCTAATTCAGCATATGTCAAACTGTCTCTTTCACAAATCTGTCTCCCCTCATTCTCTAAGTCATTAAGAGTCACCCATCCACCAAAGTTTTTTATCCCCTCCCCCCTTTGGTTTTTTGAGACAGGGTCTTTCTGTGTAGCCTTAGCTGTCCTGGAGCTCATTCTGTAGACCAGACTGGTTTCAAATTCACAGAGATCCATGTGCCTCTACCTCCCAAGTGCTGGGATTAAAGGTGGACACCACCACCGCCAGCTCCATCAAAGTTCTTAAGATCTATGATTGGGAGTCATCCTTCACACCCCTACCCCTAGCCCTGCCAACTGTATCCTCTAGGTTGGTGTTTCCCAACTGGTAGGTTGCGACCACCAGGGAACACATATTTCCAATAGTCTTAACAACTGAGACACTGCTCAGTAGAAAATCTAGTTACAAAGCAGCAACAAAAATACGGTTGGGGCTTCCCAAAACTATTGGAAATGTATGGGTTTTGATGGATGACTGCGATCCACAGGTTGAGAACTGATGCTTGAACTTGTCTGCCTAAAACCAACTCTTTCTTTATTAGGACTTGCCTCTGAGTTTGATAATCTAAACCAACCACCTCCATGGAGACCTCTGCAGCTACTCCATAAGCTTCTTTCAAAATCACAGGCCAAGTAGGAAGTAAAGCCTCCCAACTCCATGCTTCTCCTCACAGAAGGTTACAGACACGAAGACAAAGTTTCATTCTCACTGGGTCTCCCAATCCCAGCACACAGTAGGTGCTTCAGCTGTAGTGACTAAGAAGAGATGGTTCCATGTGCCTTTTTTCCCTTTAATATGATGACTATTGTGCTATGTTTGCAGCTTACTCAATAAACCACCAGCAAATGTGTTTTCTGGAGAGATCCTTATAATTTCCTAGACAGTAAGGTGATCTTGAGGTACAGAAAACTTTCTCTGTGGAGTAGGGAAGGTCTTACCTGAGTTAAATACTTCACACCATAACAGGTGTTATTTGGAGAATGACTTTTCTTTTTTAACAGCACAGTGATATCAGTCAACCCCTGTCCAAGTCCTCGTCCCACCCCTAGACCTTGAGTAAGTGTGATGGCTGCTGAAACGTTGCATCTAATTTCATTGTCTTCTGTTGCCAGTGACAGTACGGTCTGGACTGTTGTGACTGTAGCATATTTACCACAAATTATCAAATGATGCATTATTTTTCCAGACCCATGATATTCTTCTCTTTGTCCTAGGACTATCTTCTATGTAGTCTATGACGTACGAAGTAGGCCATTACCACAAAGAAATCATCAGAGCATAATAAGAGAACCACACGGTTCAGAAGTCAGGACCCTTTCCCAAGGGAGCAGTTTTGATGGAGTGTGTGCTGGGCCGGGTTTATCTATCTCCCTCTACTCTTTCTGTGGCACCAGACAAAGCAGGGGAACTTGAGTATGGGCCCGAGAAGACGAGGCTCCTCCTCAGACAGAGCTAATGCTCAAAAGTGACAGTGCATGGTATGTTTTCAGATCCTGTCTGAGAACCCTGGGAGACATAAACATCCCACAACACTCAGAGGCAGAAGGGTAGGTGTAGCTATTTGCATAACTCAGAAAAAGTCATGGAGAACAAAGACCCCAGAGGGTGGAGGGGATTGCTGGTATCTCCAGCGTGTGCTCAGGAATGAAATTAACTGCTAGATAGCCATATCATCTTAAAAGACCTTGTAAGTGGCATAGGTTGGCCTGGACTATGTGCCTGAAAGTCCAGGCAGACCACTACAGCACTGAGGCAGTTTCTCCTCCAAAGGTTAATGTGTTGGCAAATGGGTCTTCAGCATGGTAATGTAGAAAGGTTGAAGGACCTGGAAGGGGTGGGGCCTAGCAGGAAGTAGTTGAGTGCATGGCCTAGTCCTATTGAGAGGAAGTTATAATACAATGAGACAGTCTTTTTTTTTTCTTCCCTGTGTTTTGAGTTCTTCCCTTACCAGCTGACACGTCCCACAAATTCCCACCATCATTATCCCGCCCACCCTGGGAGGCCCTCACTAGAGGCTGAGTCTGGGAAGCCACCTGAGCTTTGACTTTCAGCCTCCTTTGCTATTTGGGAAGAACCCAGCACAGAATTACAAGACAGACTGTTAAACAGACACAGCAGCATTATACCAGAGTGGGAAGAGATCAGAGTACAAAGTGTGAAAGCTTAGACCAGTGGGTTTGCCTGGAAAAAGAAAATGATGACCAAGGACGGATTACATCCTCGCCACTCACTTCCTGAAGCCATACAAAACTCAATAAATGAGATACAACCCTACGCAGAAAAGCTAACAAGATTTCTAATCTAGAGTACAGAGGAGGAAACAGGCTACGAGGAGGAATTTGTAAAGGAAAAACCCCAAGCTTATTTTGAAGTCATGGGGAGGAATCTGCAGACAGGTGTGTTTGACCATGAAAGTGGGAAGGGATGGGTGGATTTGTGAGGCAGGCAGGGGTGGGGTAGGATTGGGCTGACACACTGAGAATTCTCTGATGGCAATGGTGGGAACTAGCCCTGAGGGATGCAGGTCACATCACACGGGGTGACAGAAGCTGGTGGTTTGTGTCCCATTCAATTCTGTCTGTACTACTGATATCCCGAGAAACTCAATGGCCGCCAAACGGTAACTGTTGACTTTGCACTCCCCACCACACGTTAGATAAAGTCTCACAAAGCGGAAGGGGCAGAGAGACAGGGACATGGTCTGAGACCCAGGATGCTCTCTAGTCCCACAGCGCTGTTCCTGGGCAGGTGAAGGGTGTGCAAGGCAACCAGATTCCATGGGCTTGCTGTAGGTTGTTCAGGCTCAAAGGCTCCCAAGAACCTCCTTCATCTTGACAAGACAGAAAGGCCATTTGTAAAAGGACAGGTAGGGGCTGTCTCCTGGAGTCTCCCAAAGGAAGGCAGAGAAGACTGTGCCCCATGTATGGCAGGCAGAACATGAATTGGCTGCTTAGGAGCAAGCCGCCCATTCCCAGGAGACTAGAGGCATCTGCCATCCTATCCTGTCCACCTGTCTGTATCTCAACATCATCCACACAGTTTCAATGCACACATCCAGGTGAACCAAGGTCTCATGAGGCTCATCCCCCTTGCACTGTCTTCCCATCTACAGGCTGCCTTTCGTAAGTCGTCAAATAGAAGAGTTTTTATCTTTCACAACACGAGAAGTTTTCCCTCCACAGCGGGGATTCACGATGGGGTAGGTATTTACGACATCATGGCATGGACATGAGTGTAGGTGGTTTCTAAAAGTTGACTATGTTTCCAGAAGTTCACTGTCAAGGTGAATGCTTTTCCCGTGTTGGGGCTCAAATGATGACACCCCTAAGTAGCAGCCTTGGGAGCAGAGACTTTGAACTTCTGCCCTCATGTTGTTGGTCTCACATTCTCCCCACAAGATGGGTCAGAGCAACTCTTCCACAAAGCTAGCCACAAAGGCTAAACACCTATTCCTGGAACTTTTCGTCACGGAGACATTCCCTATCAACCTTGGTTGATGACAGGACAGAGGGGAGATGCAGACCAGGATGCACAAGTCTCGGCTCTGTGTAAAGTGTTCAGTTGCTCAAGCCTTCTGACCTAATGCACCATGGTGACAATGGTTAGTAAGAGGTACCATGCTCTTGAAATCTACTAAGAAGGCAGATTGTGAGTGATCACACAAAAGGAGGAAGGTCAAGTGATAGGTAAGTTACTTGACCTCGGTAAATGCTTCATGTAACATTTCCTCTTGAATACATCAAATCAAACTGGACACTTTAAACATAGACAATCAATCATCAAAGATATGCCGACAAATCCATGGGGGAGAGTTGTGAGTGCTAAATCCAAACAGTAACCTAAGAACACGTTCCCAAGGAAGAGCTCCCGAGGACAAAGCATAGAGCATGTCTTCTGAAAACAAACAGAGATAAGGATAAGCTGTGACAAGGGTTGGCAGGGGATATTATTTCTTCCATGGAACAAATACTATAAGGTCCTCACTGCCTCTCCCTTTCCATGTACACATATATTAAATTTTAATACAGAATTTCATACAGAATATTGTTGGTTGGGGTATCATACACACACACACACATATATATGTGTGTGTTTATTTAAATTCAAAGCAAAATAACCATTCCTGACCTTTTTGGTTTTTTCTAGAAAGAAGACTAACTATGCCATCATCCATAATTTGCAATGTTAAGAGTCATGGGGTGTAACATACAACCTTGAAACTATCCAAGTTTTTTTTTATCTTTAATCTTCAGTTAGTGGCTTAAAAACATAAAAGGGTTTATAATTGTTCAACAAATGCACTGAAAGTAGCCAATTGTTTCTCCATTTTGCATCGGTATACAACAGCACACACCTTTGACACAGAAGTTAGTTACTGCCTGTCTGAAGTCCAGCTGAGGAAGCTGATCTATGACCCTGCTACGGCATGTATCTTCAGTGTCACTCAAAAACTCTTGTGGTCGCTATGGTAGCAATGACTGTGAATCCTTTAAGAGGAAGGGCCTAGCAGGAAGTCTTCGAGTCAGGAGAACATGCCCTCAAAAAGAATTAGGGACCCCAGCCCTGCCCCACTTCTCACTTATAAGCCTGGGCTATGAGTGCATGGTTCTGTTTCCCAGTATGGTCCTTAACCTCAGTGTTACCTCAGACCCCACACAACAGGACCAACCAATTATGAACTAAAACATCCAGAGTGTGGCCAGTGCCATTTTGTCTTAAGTATTCATTACGGTGACAGAGTGCTAATCTAAACAGACCTGATTCTTCTAATGTTGGGTACCTGGGGTGAGTTTTTGTTTTGTTTTGTTTTGTTTTGTTTTGTTTTGAGGTATGGCTGTAATTTGAGGTCTGTTGCCAGCTGCTATGAAGCCACTGCAAAAGAATACCTTAGGGTGTGAAAGTTAACTGATTAAGCCTCTGGAAAGAGATTTCAAAAACCTTCATTTTACTCCAGTGATTTAAGAAATAAGTTCCAGAGGTATGCAAAGACTGCCCATTCTAGGAGACTGGACCATCCCTGCAATCACACCCCCATCACTCGTTAGTGGGCTCTGTGACAGGGTACGTTTATTGTATGTGGTCTAAAGCCATACATTTAAAACTATTCCAGGCTGGGTGCCCATTACGTCAAAAATGGCTTGGTTTTAACTTCTTTCTTGAGATGGGGATCTTATCGTGTTGCCTCGGCTAATCTGGGACTCAGAATTCCCCTGCCTCAGTTTCTCCAGTACTGAGATAGGCATACACAAATACACCACAGTACAGAAAAAACAAAAAAAACAAAACAAAACAAAAAAAAAAAAAACACCCAAAACTTTTTTAAAAATCTAAAAAAGCAGGGTACAGTGGTTTACATCTGTACCCCTAGACTGGAAGGCTGAGGCAGGAGGCATGGGCGTTAAGGCCAGGCTGGGCTCACAGGGTGGGTTTCTGTCTCAAAAACAAACAAAACAAAACAAAACAGTAACAAAATCTACCAGCCAGCAATCCAGAGGGTGGCCCAATCTTGCCAGATATAAATGTGAACTCACTTATCAGCAAAAAGGAAGGCTAGCTTTGGAAGGGAAATGTCAAGGGCAAGTCATTTTGTGGGCTTCTGAGTTAAAAAAAAAAAAAAAAAAAAATCTTACTGCTATAATGAAAGTAATAAGCATTCCATAGGAATTAAGAAACACAAATTCCAGAAGACTTATACCAGTGTCCAGGATTTAGCAAACAGAGGGCTCACTCCAGCCTAACCCAGGCACACACCGGCTCTCAGTGGGACCTAGGCCTCTCCAGGCTGAGCAGCTAAGGCTGAGCAGCAGCCAAGTGGCTTATGACTCAGAGCACAGGGCACCTGGGTTTGCTAGCCGGAAGGCTGCAAGCAGACAGAGCCCTGCTCGGAGAGAGGAACAACAGAACAGATTCCTTGCAGAGCTTTTTCACAGTCTGTAACAATTCATCTGTCAAAAAAAAAAAAAAAAAAAAAAAGAGCATGAATGGGAAAAATCCAGCATCAGAGCCAGGGACTGTGTTGCAACTGTCTAAGATTTTTGAGAGCTGGCCAAAGCCGCCTTTATAGATTGTTTTCACTCTCGTGGCTTTGCGGCGCTTCATGCCTAAATACTTGATAGCTGCTCGGGAGGTGTAACTCCGTCTCGGCCGCTGACTCACTCTGGTGCTCCTCCACGCACGTTTGCGGCACAGATGGTCAGCTTGTACTTGTCTAACGGGCAAAGGGACGCGCAGACACACTTCCCCCGTTCTAAGAGTTGATAGACAAGTTATCCCAGGAAGGGTTTCTCTACCTTTTTCCATCTTTCCTCCCCTGGTTGGACTTTTTCTTCTGCCGCCCTCCCGGCCCCCACTACCATTTCAGCAGAGGATTAGTGGGGTGGAAACAAGTGGAGGGTGCATTTAAACTAGCTCCATGGGGCAGCTCCGGAGAAAAGGATCCCAGGCCTGCCATGGATGTGAAAACCATTAACAAGATTTAAGGATTATCTGTGGCTCTGTAATTCCTCCTCCTGTTCCTATCTCTAAAGGTCACAGACGCTGACAGCTAGCTGCTGGCAAAGGCTGACCAAACCGGGGTATGCTTAAGAAACTGCTTCCCTGATGGGCTTGGTGGCAAACACCTATAATCCTAGCACTCAGAGAGGCAGAGGCAGGAGTATCTCTGTGAGTTCAAGGCTAGCCTGGTCCACTAAGCAAACCCAGGAAAGCCAGGGCTACACAGAAAAACCCTGTCTCGAAAGCAAAAACAAAAACAAAAAGAAACTGCTTCTGTTAAACCCGGCACCAATCACCCGCACACCCGAGGGCGTGCGTGCGTGCGTGCGTGCGTGCGTGCGTGGTGCTTATGCACGCATGCGCTGTCCTACCTTCTTCAGTCATGACTGCAGCTCTCTGTGATCACCGCTGTCTATCCTGTCTCTCAAGACTGCAGGAGGGGGCGGCCCATCGAGCAGTGACCTGCGGAAGTGGAGGCTCCTAGTAACAGGTGCTAACGGGAGTCTACCACGGCAGCGAACCTGAGAGCTTCTCCGAAGCGCTGTGCCATGGATGTGAGCTGAACGGTTTCCGGAAGGATTTTTATTGGTGGGGGAGGGGAAGGAAGAGAAATAAAAGAAAAACAGACTAAAGACGGGGGGGGGGGGGAGGAACAGCTGTTTGGAAATAAACTATAAAACATCTGTACCACACGACAAGAATTCTCTTGAGTGTGACCGTGAGTGAAGCTTTACAGGAACTTTGGACTTTAGAAATGAGATCCCAGCCCACCCAAGACACCTCAGGCTATAAACTGTCCCAGGTGTCCCTGATAGGGTACAAGAGAGGTGAGTCTCTGAGCACACTGTCGCTGTGCCCACTAGAGCTGGCCGCGGGAGGAAGAGGGAGAAGAGCCTGGCGATCTTTTCTCATCGCACATGGAGTCTGGAGAACTGAATCCTGTGCTGGGAAAGCCTCAACTTCTGCCTTGAGCATTTTTTTTTTTTTTTACACTCTTTGGGGGCACACAGCTAATCAAGGAGCAAAGACGGATCCAGCAGTTCCTTTCGCTCCCTGCACATCACTACCATAGAAATCAGAACTGTTGGTTCGTTTGTTTTCAATCAAGCTTTAAGGATCTAAGTAGCTCAATGTATTTTTCAGTAACTAAGTTACCAGAAACTTGTAGCATTGGCTGTATTTATTCTCCGGAGGAGGTTCCAAGTTGCTAAAAGGGTCCTCAGAAGGGCATATTTCTTCACGTTCTCTTGATCTCCGTGTGTGGAGATTTGCTTAACAGCTGTTCTATGTACAAGTGTTTTGTTTTGTTTTGTTTCAGCCACATCCTCCCCTCCCCCTCCATAAATAGCCTTTTTTTTTTTTTTTGAAAGGCAAAAGACATAACGGAAAGTTAATATTGTCCTCACAGTCCTGCCACCAGTAGGCCTGGTAGGTCATGAGAAGACAGTAAAGGAATATCATCCTGCCCCGTGGCCTCCATTTATTTCTTTAGTCACTTAAGATGGAATTGGAGTTGAAAGCAAAAGACAGCTGTGTGTGTGAAGTCAGCAGGACCCTCTGCCGGCCCAGTCCAGCCCAGCAGAAAAGGGCAGGCACTGTGTAGTAAGACAACCTGTCTTTCTAAGTGCCTGGCAATTTGAACGCCACACACTCAAAACCTCTTTTCTTATTCGCGGAGACAGCTAATAGCAGGAATGCCAGTTATGATACAGGAGAAGCCAGGACAGGAGCCTTCACAATGAATGAATGAATGAATGAATGAATGAATGAATGAGTGTCAGCAATGGTGCATGTGTTTACACCATCACTTCTGAGTAGATATGGTACCCTCTTTTCTTCCAGCAGCATCAATGGGGAAACCACAACTGTCTGTCATAACCACAACTATGTCATAGTTGCTGAGAGAGGGTCACTCCAGAAAAAAAAAAAACAAAAACCTAGCTGGCACAGCGCTGTACCCATAAACCTCAACTGACCCCCTCAAGCTACCTAGGCAGGTGTTTGGCATGGGGGTGGGGATCGGTTTTCTCTAGGACTGACCTACATTTCTCGTCACCATGACAACGTTTCTTGGTTTGTAAGCACAGTTGAGCATTCCTAGTCTGAAACACTGCAAAATCCAGAGCTGTGAGTGTTGACATGATATCACAAGTAGAAAATTCCACGCCGTGAAACTTTGTCTCACGCGCAGAACTATTTAAAATACTGCATACATCACTAACAGGCTATGTATATTAGGTGTATGCAAAACGTAATTGAATTTTCTGTTTAAACTTGGGTCTCATCCCCAAGATAGCTCATTATGTCGATGTAAATACTCCAGCATTGGAAACAACCCAGAAGTCGAAGCACATCTGGCCCCAAGCATGTGGATAAGGGATGTTCCATATGTGTTAGACTCACAAAGTGGAGAGAAGGGCCTGGGGGGCTCCCCCTTCCTGGAGTCGAGAGTGCACTCCAGCACGCGATTTCCACGGCACACCCTGGAGTCCCAGGAAAAAGATAGTGATCACGTGACAGTTCTTTCACCCCAGAGGAGGAAGTAGCCAAACTGTTCTGGGACACCCCCCACCTCCGCCACCTCCGCCACCTCCGCCATTTCCCTTGCTGCTCCTAAAACTCTGGGTTAGCCTCCACCTTAGGAGTGGAGTGACCTCCAGTGCAAACCAAGAGCAACTTACTGCATCTTTTTGACTTGAAGGTTAGATCTCCTATGCCAAACACTGCAAGTTAAAGTCTCAAGGATTTTACCAGAAATAAAAAAGTAGATGTCACTAGGGGCATAATATTTTCTATTTTATTTTATTTTATTTTATTTTTCATTTTTCAAGACAAATGGCTGTCGTGGACTCACTCTGTAGACCAGGCTGGCCTTAAACTCATAGAGATCAGTCTGCCTTTGCCTCCCTGAGGGCTGGGATAACAGGTGTGTGGCACCACGCTCAGCTATAATTTTTTTTTTTAATAAAAGGCATTCTGGGAAAAATACTTAAGTTTGAGACATAAATTTAAATGCCTTTGTTTTATTTTGTTTTGTTTTCCAAGACAGGGTTTCTCTGTAACCCAGGATATCCTAGAACTCACTTTGTAGACCAGGCTAGTCTCCAACTCAGGGTTCTGCTTGTCTCTGCCTCCTGAGTGCTGAGATCAAGGGTATACGACATCACGCCTGATCCAAATGGTCACCATGAGACACAAATTTGAAGAAAAATCTCATTTTTTTTTAATAATTATTTTTATTTTATGTGCGTTAGTGTTTTGCCTGCGTGTATGCCTGTGGAGCTGCCATGTGGGTGCTGGGAATTGAACTAGGGTCCTCTGGAAGAACATCATTTTCTAATAGCACATATGATATGAAACACATCACCTTCAGGTGACATGAGCACAGACACATACATGGACCCACTGAGCTCTAGTAACAGGTTTATTGACAGAAATCAACACTAAAGAAATAAAGGAGAAGGACTTAGGCTTTAAGCAGAAGAGATCCAAGAAGATACACCAGAAACTTATTTTCCCAGTTGAGGATCCCTCTCTGATGACTCTAACTTCTGTCAAGTTTGACATGAGACTAGCCAGGACCCTACCCCATGCCAATTTGCCCCAGATCTCTCCACTAAAGGCTCCCAATAACCACCGAATAGCCTCCTGGATGCCAAGATCTATAACCAATGTCAAGTTCCCATATACTTTCGAAGTTCTCATATAGGTAGTATGCCCTGGGTCCAAACATTAAAGATGCTCCATAATCAAGAATTATAACAAGGGACAATGCCTGATCCCATGTGATAGGTCACAGTCAAAATACGTATATGTATACAAGCTAGGTTTCATGAACCATTCTTTAAAAAAAAAAAAAATACTGTGCAACACAGAGCTGAGAGATGGTTCAGTGAGTAAAGTGCAACTGTGAACGCATGAGACCCTGAGTTCACATCCCCAGCACTAACATAAACGCCAGAATCAGAGCTGTGCCATAACCCCAGTTCTGGGGGACAGGGGCACACGGGGGAATCCCTGGAACTCAGTGGCCAGCCAGCATAGCTGAATCAACAACTCCATTGAAGATGGGCTCAGTGAGATCTTGTCTCAAAAAATAAAGTGAGGAGTAATTGAAGAAGACACCTAATATTGATCTCTGGTCTCCATACACACACATCCCCACACGAACATGTATATACAGTGCACACACACACACACACACACACACATACATACACACAATTTTATGATACAATCTTTGGCCAATGTATATAAACAAATTTTGTGTTTAGACTTGGGTCCCACACTCAAGGTTCCCATATATATGTGTGTGTGTGTGTGTGTGTGTGTGTGTGTGTGTGTGTGTCTTCCAAAATTTCATAAAAACCCCAAAGCCAAAATACTTCTGGTCCAAATATTTCTGGTAAGGGGTGTTCAAATTGTATAGCTGAACCTGACCACCATACTGAAAACTACATCTTCCCTGTCCCTTGACATGCCTCTCTTCAGCATTCCTGATCCCCCACCTCAGTCCTAGCCGGGTCCTGAGCTTTCACCCTACTCCACCCACTTACCCTGCCTTTACCTCCATGCCCTCTGCTTCCATTTTCTGCCCACAATGATGGCACCAAGTGCCACTCTCTCTCCCTGCTTTGCTCTTTAGACCTCCAGAAGTCTATCACCAATGCCATAGTGACAGACAGCTCCACCTCGGCGTCTCAAAGATGCTTCCAGCCCAACGTAAGCATGAACAACAGTCTTCCTCGATGGCCTGGTGCGCAGGCGTCCAGGGTCCCCAGTCTCTGGGAAGAACATGCTCTTTAAGAAAGACTCCACACTTCCTTCTCACGGGCCTCTTCAAACTTTATCTGCCACCACACCCTTCTCACTTCCCTCTTAAGTGTCTCACATTCATCCACTCCTCTTCCTCCCTGCTGTTCACCATTACCCCGTCCAGCTACGGAAATAGCTTGGCAGGGCTCCCCCTACCCCGTACCCATATTACGTCTTTTCCCCACACAAAAAAAGCAGTAGTCTTTTTCAATTGTTCTCCTCCCCCCCACCAGCTTTTTAGTTTTGTGAGACAAGGTCTGACCGTATGGCCTAGGCAGGCCTTGAACTCTTGACTTTCTACCTCAGCCTTCCAAATGCTGGGACTACAGGTGAGAGCTTTGGGACCCAGAGATTTGCCTCTTTCGGGAGCTCTAGCACTCCACCCAGCATGAAAACATGACAGTTATCTGTTGAATATGGGAAAAAAAAAGGAATAAGCAAGTGAACAAAAGCGCCAAGCAGCCCTTGAAACAATGCAACATTCCATACTGTAAACCTAATTCTAAGTGGGCCCTCCAGCGATGCTGGTAAGAGCCCATTATAGAGCGGGTTCCTTCCAGGGATCTCATGCTTGAATCACAACAGTGACAAGGGATAAATGTGCTCTGAGGATCAGGAGGATGCACACAGGACACCCTGCACATTATTCTTTGGGGACACCACAGTGGGATTATGCCAACTTAAACACTGCTAAAGTACAGCCTGAACTTGAACTCCGTAAGAACCCTGCTGTCATCACTTGGAGGAGGGAGAAGGAATGGCACAGAAAACAACCTGAATTCAGCAGGCATACACACACACACACACACACACACCTACTATGTGCAATGCAGCTACCTTATTTACCTGCCCAAGAAGGAGGCAGGCGGCTCCTGCCACCAGGATAGCAGACTCGACAGTCGAAGATAAATACAGACAGAAACATCTAAAGCTAGAGGGAACTCCAGACTGATCCACCTTGTCCTCCATCAGTCTACACTGAAGCCAGGACCTGCTAAAGGACTCGCGGAATGAGGCTGTTGGAGCCCAGTATGTTCCCTAAGATACCAGTTGGCCCGGGCTTTGCGCAAGCCTTCAACCTGCTGCTTAAGCTTTCTCACGAATGTTGTGAAACGATTTCAAGAAATTCTTGGATGCGTATGCTTGCATTCTTTCAGGTTGCCCGAGCATCCAGCAGAGAGAGAGAGAGAGAGAGAGAGAGAGAGAGAGAGAGAGAGAGAGAGAACAGCAGCAGGGTTCTATGCAGCCCACAGAGTCACCAAGTTTTTGAGTCTTGTTAGAATTACTCGTCACTACCAGGACATTGGCACTGGTGCTAAATGGTTACATTAGCTGCCACCTCCTCTCTGCAGGTAAAACTAAGATGCATTGCTGCTAAGAACAGGTGTGCTAATGGGGCTTGCCGGAGACAAAGGACCCAGACACCCACCATAGCATAAACGAAGGGTCGTCAATATCAGATTCTATTTTTTGTTTCCAGTATCTGGGAGGGATTTTCTTCTGGTAAGAAGCTTCAGCTTTGCTTCCGCAAATCATGGATATGCTACCAATTCACCCACACAGTGAATTCAACTATTTTAAACATGTGATCCCAAACCTTTTATAAATCTAAACTTAGCCAGGTGTGGTAGTGCTCTTAAGAGGCAAAGGAAAGTGGATCTCTGAGTTCAAGGCCAGCCTGGTCTACACAGTAAGTTCTAGAACAGCCAGGGCTGTGTAGAAAGACCATGTCTCAAAAAAATAAAAAAATATAAAAAAATAAAAAAATCAACAAAAATAAATAAACTTATTTCTTATAAACTTGTATATATGTTATATGTTGTATGTTTGCATATGTGTATGTGTGTTTATGCATGTGAGTGAGCTTGTGTGTGCTATCATATTGGAAGAAAGCAGGGGAGAAGCAGAGAGATGGTTGAAATAGTTCTGTGAGAGTCAGCATTCTGCTTGTTTTGCAGTCCAGACAGTAAAAATATTCGGGGGCCAACATGTACTGACTCATCTATATCAGGTTACAGATGCAGGTAATAAAACCCAACCACATGCATGGGGTTGTAGCTCAGTGGCAAAGCATTTACCTGGTACATATAAGGCCCTGGGTTGAAGGATGGCATTGCAAAAACCCAACCTATCAACTTGAAAAGATTTTTATATATAAACATACATATATATAAATTTGAATGTATTTGTCTTATGCATTACTCCCCCTCATACATAAATCATGAATTCCTTGAGGCAAGGCTATGATCTCCTCTTTATATTTCTGTATTGGCAGCACACTATTGAAGTTTGGGGGTTCTCTCTATTCCTGTTGCATAATTTAAAAAAACTCCCCAAAGATGCAATGGTAGGAACTGACTATCCGGATGCACAGTTTCTTTCCCTTCCCTTCTTTAATAAGCTCTGTGGACTGTCCAGAAAACTTTTTACTCTTATCTCAGGGTCTTAAATTGCCCAGAAAGTCGTAAGTAGCCCCCCCTTGGTTCTTCATAGTAGCTGAGGAAGCTCCAAAACACTTGATGACCAGACCTCTAGTATTATTAAAAATTAATTTGGGTAACTGGGTGCTTACTAAGCCAAGATAAGTGTCAGAGGATGGTCCTCAATCATGATGCTCTAGAACAGTGGTTCTCAACCTTCCTAACCCTGCAACCCTTTAATATAGTTCCTCATGCTGTGGTGACCCCCAACCATAAAATTATCTTCATTGCTGCATCATAACTGTAATCTTGCTGTTATGAACTGTAAAGTAAATATCTGATATGCAGGATATCTGATATATGAGTGAAAGGGGTTGTGACCCACGTGTTGAGAACCACCGCCTTAAAACAACATTCCAGAGGTGGCTTTCTTAAGAGAACTGTTGCTACAACGCTGGACAATCTGGAATCCAGTGTTGCAGCCCTGGCCCCACACATCCAGGGAAATGGGAGGCTGCTAGTGGACCAGATAGACCATGCTGGGCTTAGAAGACAGCACTACCAGCAAATGCACACTCCCACACCCCTTCCTAGCTCCCGCCTCCTGAGGCGGTTCCAAATCCAAGGTGTTCCTAGGCGCAGCCAAGTAGGGAAACGAGAACCACGCCAAGAGCTGAGGCTGGATGCAGCTGGGCCTGAATAATGCAGAGCGCAGCAGGGGGGTGGAGCAACATCGAAGGACCAGCCTGCTGTCCTTACAGGCAGCAAGAGGGCCAGCCTTGCTCTGAATCATCCCTGCTCTAGAGGATAAAATCCAGGGCAAGCCCGGCCCGCAAGTTATTATTAAAATATCCACAGAATAGCAAATGCATCCGCTGCCTTGCGAGTCCACCCACTATACATTCCCTCTGTCCCCACACCCTCTGGACAGATTCCTCCCCGACACTGCTCTTCAGGAAGACAGACTGGCTGCTCTCTCTGTAGTCTTCCTCGATGACGTGAGCGGAAACTGACCCCTCTGCTCACTGCTGATGCAATGAAAGGACCCAGGATTTCAGTCAAAGAAATCCAATCATGCTCTGCCACTGAGAGCCTAGGGAATCTCCAGGAGAGTCCTGTGTTGGGTACTCTTCTCCTTACTGTGTCAGAACACCGGACAAGAAGCCAATTAAGGGGGACTGAGGAGATGGCTCGGTGGGTGAAGTGCCATCGTACAAGCCTCCAGTAGTCACGTAAAAGCTGGAAATGTACACAGGTGTGAATCTGTAACCCTAATGCTGGGGGAATGAAAACAGGCAAATACCTTGAGGTCACTGGCTAGCCAGCCAGCCAGCCCAGTCAAATCAATAAGCGGCTCTAGATTCAGTGAGAGATAAAAGAAGATACAGAAGAACATCAATCTCTGGTCGGCGCGCGAACACACACACACACACACACACACGCACACGCACACGCATGTGTGTGCTCGCTCTCACATATACAATTAAGGCATGTTCATTTTGGCTCATGGTTTGAGAGGATACAGTCCCACATGGCTGGAGTAGGTGTGGTGGCAGGCAGCTCCACGGGAGTGGGAGTTGCAACCCTCACTCCTCACCAACTCATCTCTCAGCACAACAGAAAGTAGAGAGAGGGATAGAGGCAAGGCAGAGCTGAGCTATCACCCTCAAGGCCCACCTCCAGCAGCCCATGTCATCCAGTGAGGCTCTACCTCCTCAAGGTTCCACAATCCCCGAGACAGCACTAGTAGCTGAAGGTCAAGTGTTCAAACACGGGAGCCTGCTGGGAACATTTCACATACAAACACCTTCAGCACAGAGGGCTGTGGTTTTCTAAATGGTACAGCAAGCACCCAGGGGCGCTAACAGATCAAGTGAGAGAGAGGTCAAGTTCCAGGTAGTCCAGGTTCACAGTAGGGACTCGGGTATTTCTCCTCGTGCTTTGACCGAGGTTCTTGCCTGTTTTCTTGCAAAAGGTTTACACTGTAAGTAAAGCAGACGAAACCGAGCTTGCCTCTGTTTTAGCGCCAATATCATTCACCTCCTTGCATTTTGGTGTTGCTTCTCCGTGGTGTACAGTATGGCCTCCCAACCTCCCTATTCCAGTCCTGTCTGAAGGATGCTCTCTACAGTGAGCCCCACTCTACTGCTATCCCATGGAGTTTCCCCAGCCACCTTCTCTAGGAAAGTGTATTGTGGTGAGTGAATGCGATTGATTCCAGATGTTCTCTGGTCTCCCGTTCCCCCCTGAAATCCCTCCTGGAATATGGGATCTCCTCTGGCTTTGCCTGAAACACCGCAATCAAGCATAAACCTGGTTTTCCTGGGCCGTGTCCACACGTGTGCAGACAGGCAGGAGAGAGGGGGGACCATGCCAGAGCTTTACATGCACACTGGGGAGCTCTCACACACAGACACTACAGAAATGGCACCAGTTAGTCAAAGTCCTTTGGAGACAGAATGTACTAACTACTTCTATGTTTTTCTCTTCCATTATTTTCCTGACTATATCATGGGGGACTATAGGGAGAAATCTCCTCTGAGAATCTGGAGATAAAATTGCCCTTGGAAAATTAAATTTTGGAAATCAACCCATAATGAATCCAATTAAGACAAGTTAAGCCACCATAAAGAGACAGATTAGCTCCCAGGCCTGCAAGGCATGGGAGTAATCAGATCAAGTGTTTCACAAAACATGGAAAGACAGAACCTAAGAATGTGGTAATCGGCTGGGGAAGGGGGTGTTCCTGTCACCTGTTAGCCACCAGGCCTTAGAAAATAAGACCCAAAGCCAGGCGAGGTGGCTCATGCCTATAATCCCAGCACTTGGGAAGCTGTGGAAAAACAAGAGTGTGGGCTCTAGATGATTGTAGGCCATCCAAGGAAGCCCTGTCTCATTAGGGCAGAAGGAAGGGAGGGAGAACAATAAGCAGGATCCACAGGTAAGTTCAGACACAGGACCTTCTGAAGCACTATCCAGAATAAGGGAAGACAGCTTCAGAACTTTAGAACAAAAGTCAGATTTTGAAGGCTCTAACTCACTCTAGTGTTCTGCTTCCTGCATTGTGTAACCACTTTCCCCTTATAATATGGCTCTGTGGCAGTAGTGCCCAGGGAGACGACATATTGGCAAAAGGACACAAGGGCTTCGTCTCTCTGGTAGCCATCATTCTCACTGTATGTCAACAAGCCAGCACTAAGTTTGGCTTGTTTCAGCGTCACCTACATAGAGGGAAAGTTCCCACATATAACTGGAGCTGTCTGTTGCCTTCTGTCATCGTAATTCCGTTATTAGCCAGTAAGCCCAAGGCCAATGTCAGACTGTGGACCTTCAAAACCATGGTACTAGTTTTCATGGATTCACCAAAGAAAACCATCCCTAACCAATACAGTGCTACCTGCGAATGGGAAAGGTAGTGATCCTGGGCTTGGAGTGTCCAGGAGGACAGGCAAGTCATCTCGGTTAGCTAGAAGCCGTCCTGCTGGATGAGCCTGGTCACTGAGTCAAAGAAAAAGTGCTCTGCTCAACAGAGGACAGAGTGTGTGGTGTTCCCAGGGATGATCTCAGCAGGAGACAGGTTGTCATACCCAGCTACCCAAACCAAGCGGCATGTCCCTGGGTCACATGACAGCAAAAGAGGGTGTGAGAAAAAGGGACCAATGGATATTCAGTTGCAGATTGCTACTCTTTGCTCTGCTCTGCCCCTCCCCCCCAGGTGACATCCTTTCCCATGCTGGGCTCCTCTTCAGAAAAACTGACTGCCCGAAGTGTGGTGGTAGAGGACTCAGCAAATTTCAGAATGGGATGACTTTGCTCAGTGTCCTGGTCCATCACACATTCACCGCCAGATCTTAGGAAACGTTCTGAAATTTCTCTGCCTCAGTTTCCTCACCTGAAAAAGGATACGATAAAGCAGTGGTACCACAGAAGTGCTACAAAAGACAGAATTATCGGGAAGTTCTAGGCATGGGAGGGACGCTTGCTTGTACATCAAAGCCAGCTGTGTACAGAAGACAACCCGGAAGCAAAGGCCAGCAGAACCCACAACACTGACTTGGCAGCTGTCTCCAGGGCACGGAAGAACAGTCCCACACAATCAGGCCTCAAGCCCAGAGAGCTGGATGGGCCTGGATGACATCTGGAATCTACCAGCGATGATTAGTGTATATTGAGCATTTACTATCTGTCGGGTACACATCTGTTTCTCTGCTAAGGTCTAAAATGGTTGACCAGTAGGATTTTTAAGTAGAATTAGATCCAAAAGGACAATGAAGTGCCATAAAAATCAGAACGGAATGAAAAAGTTTGGTGTCATTCATATTACATAAAGGCACATCATGCTCCGTTATACTCGGTCTCAATCTTCCAATGAGCCAAAGAATCGTCAGTCATCTCAAAGAATATCAGCTGGGTCTCAGGAATGCTGGAAGTCAATGTCTCAACGCTGGCAGAACACACTGAAAATCCTGATGCCCAAGGCTCCTTTCCAGAGATGAATTCACTTAGCAGGGAAGGCCAGGACATCGGGCTTTAAGCTCCCCCACGGATCCTAGACAAGATTTAACAGCACAACTATAATGGACTTTAAATTATTTCCACCAAGACAAGGTTTTCCAAGCTCCCCTCATAACAGGGGGTCAACTGGGGTAACTTGGCTACCACACATCCCCCCAACCCCTGACATAGAATTTCTGAATGATCCAATCTAGAATGGGATCCATAGTTTATATATGTCTGCAAGCACCTTGGGGATACAGTTAACCAACAAGGTTCAGAAAGCAAAGGGGAATTATTAGGAAAGAATGTGGATAATACCATAAAATCTGCAGGAAGCTGAAAGTAATGACATGAAGTCTTACATTTATATCCACAACCCAGAGTATCTCCCCTTGGGAATTTTTTTTTCCCCCAGCTCTAACCTATGTCTTGGACCTAGATGACAGATGAAAGAAAAAAGGGGGAAAAAAAGTTCCTAAGAATCCTTCTAACCTCACTCAGTGGACCACAAGGCCCAGAGAGGAGAATCAATTGTTACATGTGGTTTCCATGGCTCCTCATGGGATTCCCCGCCCCTTGATATAATTTGAACAAAGTACCAGGACCCAGTGTTCAACCATGATATTCAACCATGATGTCAGCTGTACTCACACCACTGAATAAGTACTTAGATAATGGTTCAATTCAGAGCATGTTCAACTGCTTCAAAACAGGATGTGGCTTATTTTGCTATTTTAAATAAGTCTTATAGTGTGTTGTTTAGACTAGTCCATGGCATTAAACAACAACAAAGCAGAAAGCTCCCAAGCACATTTTGACTCCATAAATAGATATGCAACCCCATGCCAAAACTCAAGAAACATGGAAAAAATGTAAAATAAATTCATCTGATTATACCTCAAGATTCTAAGATAGCAGTCTGTTAAAATACTCATAGAGAACCAGTAAGGGTTTACTGCAGGGCGCAACCATGATTTGACGGTAGAAAATCTGCATATATATAAGTTACTGTTTTCAGGTGATTTCAATGGTGTCCTTGAAGACATGAGAGACCAAGTCGGGGGGGGGGCGGACTTAAAAATTTCCCAAATATCTACGATGATAAACCTCAGAAATCAAAGGAAACCCAATGCTTCTTTAAAGAATCGCTAATCACAATTCACAACTGACATCAATAACTCTTTTGCAAGTATTCGTATCTCCTTGACGTCCTAAAACTCCCTCAGAATGACCGTGCAGATATTTCCACACTTGTGTGGAACGCACTGGTTAGGTCTCTCAACTCCCAAATTTAAAACCTAGAAAATGCAGAAAGCACCGCCCCACAAAGGATTAATAAGGGTAAGGCCCTCCGAACACACACCTGTGTTGAGCTCAACCGCGGCTCAGCACATCTGCTGTGTAGACGCCGCTGGTGGGTGGCTCTGGGCTCCGCTGCACTCAGAGGATCCCCTGGAAATCTCTTCAAGATTCGGAGCTCCCACACCCAGACATCGACATTGAAGCTTGGGAACTGCAGGACACTTTTTAAAGTGGTTCTAGTATGCCACGAACTCTGGGAACCACTGGCTTAAAACAGCTTTCAGGATGCCCATCTGACGGGCAACAAGCTTGCCAGCCAGCAAGGACCGCTGGATCCCTCCCACCAGCTAGCTCAATCCCTTTGCTCTTAAGCACGCTCCATTCTTAATTCAGAAGCTACGTGGGACTCGTGGTTTGCTTTGGATTCTGTTCTACCGTGCTAACGCATCGCATGCTTTGTGACTTTTGGGTTGGGGGGGAAGGAGTGCACCCCCACCCCCAGCACCAAGGAAAGCTGCCGTGTACCGTACACTGATGGCAGTGTTCTTTTCCCGACACTGGACAACACAACAATGAGGTTTCCATCTCTGACCTCCTGGGTTTATAGTTTACGACACGGAAGAAAAGTATTCAAGTAACCACAGCATTCGACGAACCACAATGAAACACACAAATAAAGCATAGAGGGAATTCAAGGGACAGAAGAATTTTTTTTTAACCCCTCAGACTAAGGCGGGATGTGACCGACATTCCTGCTGAGGGGATGAAATAACTAGGAAAGATTCCTCGGGTCCCCAGACAGGTGATCTGGTGAAGTGGCAAGGTGATGTCAGACAGGCTGAGGTGACTCATTTCCAGAGGAACTGCTACAGTCAGCAAGCCCAGGACAAAATGGAATGCGGTACACATGTGTTGAGGAAGCCGGGGGGGCCTCATCCAGGCTGGAGTCCTGTCTCTGCTCAGGAGCAGGTGGCAAAGTAACGGAACCCAGGGCAGCCAGGCCTGACTGGGCGAAGTGTAAAACTCAAGTGACACCGGTCAGTTCAGTGACTCTTCTCCAGTGTGTGACACCCTTGTACTCACACCGTCTTAACAAGCTCTAAGCTGAACAAACCAAAACCTCAACAACCCTGTCCAGGTTTCCAGGAAATGGACACACTGGTGCACACGGCTGCCAAACTGAGGGGGCCGTTGGCTGAGTGTGGAAGAGAACACCTTCCCAGACCACAAGGGACCCAGCAGAAAATGCCTCAGGAGCCAGTGCCGGGTCTGGGAAACTGATGGGTTGCTTGAGGATCCCTGTAGAGAAGTCTTGTGGGTAAAAAATCAGGGACACCAGCCGTGGCCATAGCATTTTTGGCAACTCTGCCTCCAGGGACCGGAGGAGTCCTCACAGCAAGTAAGAAAACAGAATTCCCTTCAGTTTCCAACCAGGGGTAGGAAAGGGGACCATTTTGACAAGTACAAGTGCTGCTGGGCTGTAAGGGTGCCCACAGGAAGATGTACTCCACGGAAGCCTCGTCAGCCTTGGGAAACACAAACCTCCAACTCTAGCCCCTTCTAGCCTTCTGCTCCACTTAAGAGCAGGAAAAAAAGATGAAAGACCTTTGGGAAGGTCACAGTATCATTAATAGAGGCTATGACCTAATAGGGACTTCACTTCAGAATGTCTCCCGTCCCCAAACACCTACCTGCCACATCACCAAAGGCCTATTTACCATAGCTTCTTTGAGCAGCACAAGGAACTGATTGATGAAGAGGAATCGGCTCTCAACAGAGAGGATGAGGCTTACTAAAAAGGCAAGAAACCAAGCTTCGAAGGACAGAGCAAACATCAAGACAGACTCAGGTGGAGCCTTTAAGGAGGCCGCAGTGATCAGATCGGGAAGCTGAAATAACTACGACTCAGTGCCAGGGGCAAGAGGCTTGCCAGCCACTTCCTGAGTAAGGATTGTCTTTGGCCTGAATGAGCCCACTGTATTAAGTTTTCACCTAGGATAATAAATACAGAAAAAGACAGCTTTGTATCTGGGAGGAAAAATAGCTAAGAACTGAGTTTCCTCAGCGTCCACCCCCGCACCTACTGGACCCAAATCTCCAGGGTGGGGCCCAGAAATCTACATTTTGCAAAGTACCAGGTTCTCTGATGATCAGGCAGTTTAGGAAAAGCTGCTCTGTGCCAAAAGAAGCTTAAAAACTCGGAGACATACTCTCCCCAAACAGAATGAATGACCTACTTGAAATGTTTTTGCTACCTTCTACAATAAGCACAAGAGGCACCGAAGTATCTTCAAAATATTATGATGTTCCATACCTGTTGGCTCGTATCCTACCCTATTTTTTTTTTTCCAATTATCTGAATATTTTTGCCATGGCCGGGATGTCTCCTCCAAAACTGGTGTTAAAATTTAATTGCCAAAGTAAAAGTATTAAGAAGTGGGGCCCTTAAAAGCTGATCAGTTCATGGGGGCCCTGCTAAGAGAATATGTTGGGTTTAAGCCTGTCCCCTCTATACTCCATATTCTTCTCATCCTTTGCCAAGTTATGAAGGAGCAAGATGGCTGACCTTGAACTTCCCAGCCTCCAGATCTGGGAGCAATGTAAGCCTCTACTAGTGCTTATGAAATTATCTAGTCTGTGGTATCCAAAGAATAGGTGAAGATATAATAATTTTTCTTTTGACTTTTTGTTTTTTGAGACAGTCTTGTGTAGCCCAGGCTGACCTCAGATTCTTTATGTAGCAGAAGACAACCTTGAACTTTAGATCCTCCAGCCTCCACCAACCCAGAGCTCACGATATAGATCTGTACTACCATGACCAGCCTTCTTGGACTTATTTTTAACTATTTATGAAATACAGTAGTAAAGTAGCCTAGAAGATAGGAGTGATGACTAGAATGTCCTTACCTAGGCCATGAGGTTATAGAGGAGATACCTTCAAATTATGCATTAAATATATTTTATCATTCAGGTAATCCTGATAAATATCAGCCTATGACTACCTATCTTCTAATTCATGATTTCTAAAAATACCTTTTATTTAACTTATTAAGGATAGATTAAAAAAAAAAACTCAGAAAATCTACAGACATGATATAAATTTCAAAAAGTCCACAGCAGGGTTTCTCAACCTGTGGGTCATGACTTCTTTGGGTGTCAAACAACCCTTTTACAGGGGTTGTCCAAGATCATTTGCCTATTAGATATTTACATTATGATTCATAACAGTAGCAAAATTACATTATGAAATAGCAACAAAAGTAATTTTATGATTGAGGGTTACCACATGATGTGCTGGATTAGGGGTCCGAAGCATTAGGAAGGTTGAGGAACTCTATTCCACAGCATCTTTCTAAAACTTGATAAAATACTAAATACAGAAAGATCCGCCCCCCTTTAGAAGTGGTGGGAACCCTAAAAATGTCAAGTCTACTGTGGCAGGGCTTCTTCCACAAAGATGTCTTCATCCTAGTCCCTGGAACCTGTGAGTAGTTTACCTAGAAAAACCAGACAGACTTCAAACCACCCCAGATAAATGAAGGACGGACGAGATGGAGCACTGTGTAGGTTACCCAGTGAACCCAGTTAACACACAGGCTCTTACAAGGGAAAGGGAGAGACAGGGGAGTCTGCGAAGGGGATGTGATGAGCAAGGTAGAGTAAAGAGAGTCAGGGAGGTTAGCAGATACCCACTGCTGGATTGGTTTTTGTGTTTGTTTGTTTGTTTGTTTGTATTTTTCTTTTTTTCTGGTAATGGGGGTTGAACTGTGGGCCTCAGGCATTTGAGACAAGTGTTCTACCCATAAGCTACATCTCCAGTCCTACACTGCTAGATCTGAACATAAACAAAGGGGCCATGAACTACCAACCAAGGGATACAAGTGACTTCTAGGAGGTGGAAAAAATACATGGGATATGGATTCTTCCCCGGCCTCCAGCAGGAACAGAACCTACTGCAACCTTGATCTTAACATGTTAAAACTGATGAACTCACATCTAACTGCACTGAAAGAGAATACACTTGCGTGTCTTAGCCATAAAGTCTCTGGTAATTTGTTCTAACTGCTATCCACTTCACTAAAGGTGAAGTTAAGCTGAGGAGTTAACAGAGAAACTCCAGAATCAATGTTCGTTCTTGGCAGATGCTGTCAACACACTGTAAGAAGTGCATGTTGGCTGGTGTGACACGAGTGGCCCCTGTGACTGCATTCGTCAAGTTAACCTAACTGAACCAAGCCGGAGAGGCCATGTTCTATGTCTTGTGTTTCCTTAGACTATGGTGGTGAATGTTGATGTTAGCACAATACTGTTACATTGTTCTTCATTCCTGAGGTGGGGAGGCAAGATGGGCCTTGGGAACAAGCACATACTCCTAGCTCCTCATGAGGCTAAGGATGGATAACTGCTTGACTAAGAGTTGAAGAGCAGCCTGGCAACACAGCACAACCCTGACTGCATAAGGAAGGGGACAGAGCATTCATTGCTCGGTGATGGAAGCTTTGATGAACATGCACATGGTCCTATTTCTGTCCCCAGCCTTGCAATAATCACTATTTCATCATCATCATCACCACCACCACCACCACCACCACCACCACCATCATCATGAGGCAGCAGGTGACAAGAATGGTCAAATAAACAAAGAGCTCCCTCTCTGAGAAACTTGAACTTTCAGAGAATGACCCCACAACCTTAAGCTCATTAGCATCCTTCAGGGCAGCCAACTATTTTAACCAATGGCAGGTGGAGATGAAATAAACTAATGATTAGGAATATCAAAGCCTTCAAGTCTCAAGAGTTGTCCACGCCAGAGCACTTGAGATGTTTCAATACGTTTTACAAGGTATAATGACCACATCAGGCCAAGTATTCTTTCCATCGCTTATCATTTCTGTATGTTAGCATACAGAAATTATATCACAAGAGGGGAACAGGAAGGAAGATGACAAAAAAAAAAAAAAAAGACAAAACTCAATGAGGGAGGGGCGTTCAAGACAGGGTTTCTCAAATTGAACACAAGCTTTGAAATACCGAGAACAGATAAGGCCATAGAATCAACTATCTGTTTTAACTAAGTAGTTCATAAATGTCTGTTAAATAAATGAAGGCAAAAATGGAAGCCTCTAGCCATCACCTGCCAAGGTCACCAGCTGTCCATGCACAAAGCCAACCAGTATGATCCTTGTATGTTATCAAGATCATACCATAAATGTCACATAAAACATACAATATACTACATTTTAGCAGCAGAAAAAGGAACGAAACAGAAGACCCAAAACTTATTCTAAGCAAGGGCTGACATCGCACACAAGCTGCTTGGTTCATGATTTTCTCGTGTTCTTACTCAAAATTCTAGATTATTCTAAAATGAGAGTAAGTAGGAAGGAGAAAAAGTTCTCCCTTCACCTCCAGAAAAAGGCAGCTGCAGTCTTGCGTATGAAAAAAAAAAAAAGTTTAAAATGAAGAAGGCAGATGTAATTTGAGACTCTTTTTTCCCCAAAAGCCTTTCCACACTCATCATTCTGACCCCTCCATCTGCCTCAGCTGGACACACAGAACTGGCCCTGCTCACACCCAGCTTTCACTGGAAGGCAGGGAAGACACATGGACCAGGCCTGTTGAGCCTCGCCAGTGCCCCTGAAGTCCTGGAACAACACTCTCCCGCTGTGAGCTCCCTGGCAGGGCAGGGCTGTTTTTCACCATTTCTGAGGACCGGCCTTCACTCAGCAGCTGTTTGTTTACAGGCCTAGAAATGAGCACAAAAAGCACTGGCTTGATCCAGCTGAGTTTCTCTTTTGGCATTTCCCCCTCTAGACTACACAATATATTGGTCTATGTCGCCCGGTTATAACTTGCCATCAGCGAGAGCCAAGAGGGCGGATAGACAGAAGGCTGCCGTGTTTAGGAATCTGGCAGTATTTACTTAAAATGCTATAGACAGACTTTTTTTTTTTTTCCCTTTCGGCAGGGCCAAGGGCCACACCTATGGTCACCGTCCACACCTGTCCTTTGTTTACTGTTGATGGTCTACCCACTTCTCACACACTGGAGACAGCCCAGCAGGAGCGAACAGGTATGTCCGTGAGCACAAACCACGCTTTTATAGCCCATGCATGATTCCTGGGGGCAAAGAGCTTTGTGCATGAAGGCAGTCACCCTCTATCATTTCAAGTGGCATAAGGATGAGGGAAAAGGCAAGGACCTGAAGAAAATGGGGCTGCTTCCCTGGAGTCTCTGTTTGGAAAAATACTTGTGTTTTCTTTTGGTTTTGGTATTTCGGATTCCCACGAGGACGCCTTCTCCCCAATGCTTTAAAATAAAAACAATAAGAGGATTATGATTCTTCACAAAAACAAAAAGCTTAACTTTGGGGTTTTTTTTAATGCCTTCTTTTTTTTTTTTTTTTTTTGAAACAGGATTTTTCTGTGTAGCCTTGGCTGTCCTGGAACTTGCTCTGTAGATTAGATTGGCCACCAACTCAGAGGTAGATCCACCAGCCTCTACCTCCTAAATGCTGGAATTAAAGGCATTGACAACTTTGGTTTTTTTTGTTTGTTTGTTTGTTTGTTTGTTTGTTTTAAATAATGCTAAGAGACTTCTTGTAAAATAAAAGCATATCTTAGACTTTTGTGCTATCCCTCCCTTGGAGCTGGCCACAACCACCAGAGACTGAACACAGACACACACACAACACACACACACTGGAAAACTTTATCCAAGTTCAAAACTCATGCACACTTTGTACTTCAACACACAGGCTTCTGAAAATTGAACTTGTGTATCCAAGGCTTGCAAGATTCTCAGTGTCTCTGCTGAGCAGAGTGTGGGATGTTGCAGTCATGGCAGTTCAGGGGCCAGGCAGAATACAGGGTCCAAACTGCACAGTCACACTGAGTGACAGTGTAGAAGGCCCCCAGGATGCCCTAAGCTCAACGTGCACTTGAGCTGCATGTACTCCTGTATCCCACGTGGCTCCTTCACCAAGCCAGCGCTTAAGATCCAGCCAGCTTCCTATTGCCTAATCTTCTAAAGGGGAAACGTGACTGCGTGGATGTGCAACCCAACAAATTACAGGTTGAGTGTGCCTTATCCAAAATGGTTGGGACCAGAGATATTTCCAAGTTTCGAGTTTTCCCAGTTTTGCAACATTTGCAGACTGTATATATAGGGAAGGAGACCCAGGTCTACACAGGAGACTTATTTATGCTTCCTGTACACTGGATACACATTTCTGAAGGCACAATTACACCGTGTCTTCAGCATGCCTTTGTTTTGACCCTGTTTTTCACACCAGGCCACATATGGAATTTTCCACTTGTGTCTCCATGTGGATGTTCAAAACATTTTGGATTTTGGAAGAATTTGGATTTCTGATTTTCAGATTAGGGGATGTTCAACCTGTAGGGCCACTGGAAAAATACTTAAAACATGTGGACAGACACAGTAGGACATGCACACTGTCACATTTCCTAAGTACACCAGAACCTGAGAACAAATGCCTCCATGCTCAGAGCTAGAAAAAGCCAGGAAGCTGTGAAGTAAGACTGAGGTCTACATTTCTGTAGAATTTATTGACTAGCTTTTAGAACATGATGTCGTCCATTTTTCTTTTGCATTTATTATCGCCCCCCCCCCCAACAGACTGTAAAACTCTAGGAGGGCAATGCTTACTGCAAAAAAGTTTAACTCTACCACAGCATGTCTTAGCAATAGCAGGTGTGAGATAGTTCATTACTGAGGCAAAGGTCTACTTAGGAAGTCTCTGGCTGGACCTGGATGTTTCTCTGGAAAAATAACAGTGACACATAGACAGCCTCATCTAAAGAAAGAAGCTTCTTTCTGTGACAAACCCAAGCTAAGCAAGACACAGGCCTCACCCCCCACACACACACACACCCAAAAAAACGTTACAGACAAATGAAAAGTGAACAAATAAGACTCCAGTGATGAAGGGGGTACAAACAGGACACTAAGACTTGCAGAAACAGGAAGCTGACTATGAAGATGTCAAGAATGAAGTAGCTCCCATTTGAGGCTGAAGGTTGGCCAAGCGCCAGTGTGAAAACACATCTAAGACAGCGAGAGACAGCCACAGACAGGCAGTGTGCTCAACTTACTATTTAATCATCTCTTCAAGAACTGGGGATTCCATGAAATAGCAAAGATAACTGGGCCTGTATCTGCAGTCCCCTAGCTGTACTGCAAAATGTCTGTGCTGTTAATTGATCACACTGAGGCCATTACAAGATAACACATGTCCTCGGCCTTAAAGAAACAGATACACTCAGAATTCTATGCTAAGATAATAAATGGTGCTCCTCCTATCCACTGCCCAATGATGGTGGAACATTTGACTGGAAACTTACTATCATGACCAGCCAAGAGCAGAAGGTCAGAATGTTTTGATTGTCAAACAGGTTGTACATGATGCAAATACATGACTTCAGAAGTGATTTCATAAACATGTTGGTAACAGTAATCTGACTCATAAACTCCAACACAGTCTAATGAAACAGCTGTGTATATAAGCAACCAAAGATAGTGCTGTCGAAGTGTTACATAGAAAAGCACGAAATTAGAGGATAAAGTCTGAGCCTTGAAGAGAGTACTGTATCGTACTAGAGCTTTCTATCCCGTGTAAGGCAAATCCACATTTCAAGCAAGATGCGTCATTGCTGTCCAGACTGGGCAGGGAGCAGGTTAATCATGAGAAGACAAATGTACAGAGGCTTCTGTCTGACAAGTTAACTGAAAACATTCTACCCACTGCAGCACTGTGCAAAGCAAAGGCACCTGGGAGGCACCACGAGGCGGCAGTATTTACTTCAGAGAATCATTTGTGCACATATGTATGATATGTGCACATGTGTAAGTCTGTGTAGCTGGCTAGACTGTTTGGTCAGCCAGCCCACGCGCTCCTATCTGTCTCTCCAATGCCGGGATTACAGGTATTCACCCCGGTGCCAGGCTTCGTGCGGTGAATGCTGGCAGTCTGAGCCAGATCTTCATGACTGTATGACCTTACAGCATTTCACCACGCTGTCCAGAGAACTTCCTGAAATGCCCAAAGCCTTGATTTCCATTTTCATCTTATCCACCAGACCCTCCCTTCAACATGTGAAGTCACACAGGCCAGGACATTTAGGCAACTCGCCCAAAGTCACCCAGCGACAGAGTCAAGGTGGAAACAGCTCTTCCTTTCTGATAGTTCTTCTTATCCATGTGCAGATTGACAGGGATATTCTAGAAATGGGTCAAAATAAGTTACCTTTCTACGCTATGTTTCAATGTCATGAGTTTATCGTACCAGATATTTTTAAGGTCTCATTTAAAAAAAATTAATTGAAAGCTGAGAGGCATGGTGAACATCTCAAATCCCAGCACTTTAGAAGCTGAGGCAGGAGTGCCCAAAGCCCAGGCTAGCCTGGGCTACACAGTGAGTACCAGGCCCTATAACACCCTATCTAAAAAAAAAAAATTGAGTATTTCAGATTTTCTTTTTTTGAAACAGTTTTATTATGTAGCCCATGATGGCCTAAAACTATCAATGTAGCATGGGCTGGCCTCAAATTTGAGATCCTCCTGCCGCAGTTCTTCTAAATGCTGACATTGCAAGTTTACACAGGTAACATGTCCCCTGCCATGAAAGTCTCTGAAATCCTATTTGAGCCAGGGATGGGAGCACATGCCTACAGAGGCAGCTGTTTGGGAGGCAGAGGCAAGATGTTTCCCGGGGCCCAGAGAGTCAGGTGCATCCTGGCCAACATAGCAAGACCTTGTCTTTAAAAATAAAGAAGATCATCAGTAGTAGAGTGCTTACTCAACAACACTGAGCCACTGGTACCAATCCCCCTACACGTATCTATTACTTAGAACTCAGAGCGGAAGCTAGACCAGAGGTCAGAGGTAGAAGGTTCCTGAAGAGTATATGCTTCACTGATGAGGCAAGTGCGACCCCAAAATGTCATGTGACTCTTAGGTCACCAGTTCGTAATGACAAAACCAGGCCAACCAGTGCGCTTGGGATTTCAGTTCGTACACAGTTGGTGAGTGGAAAGTGTCCTAAGTGCCCACAGTATCAGGCACATTGGTTTCACCCATTCTTTTTCATAGATCTCCTCATAGCCATTCAAAGACGGCCCGGTTTTGCCTTCCCAGGGACGCTGAGCTCCTGATCTGACTTGATGGTATCACAACTCTCAAGCACACTCACATGGAGTGGAGCCCTTACAGGATATAAAACTGCAAGGACTGTCTTATTGGCTCATTAAATTTCAAGTCTCCAGACCAACCAGCACCAGAAAGACATCCAAGGCAAGCCTTCTTGGCACTGCTTAAGCCATTCAGAAGAGAACTCTGAGGGTGCTGTTCCAGCACTGTGGTAGCCATGACATATACAAACAGGAGCAAGAACCCTGGCTTCTCAGAGCTCTCAGGTTGTGAAAAACACCATGGAGAAATGGACTAAAACATGGATCTACTAAGGTCCTATATGGACCTGATAGAAGCCTGGATGAATGTCTCTAGGTTTTTGTTGTTCCATTTTTGTTTTATTTTGTTTCAAGACAGGGTTTCTCTGTGTAGCCCTGGCTGGCCTGGAACTTGCTCTGTAGATCAGGCTGGCCTCGAACTCAGAGATTCTCCTACCTCTGCCTCCCAAGTGCTAGGACTTGAGGTGTGTGTCACCATTCCTGGCCGAATGTCTTTGGTCTTCAAGAAAGTATCTGATGTTGAATAGTAAGTAAAAATTTGTGGACTCTATTCCTGGGCCTGCTAGCTGTCGTATCCTTGCAGGGGGATCTTTATTTATTCACACAGTTCTGCCTGCAGAACTGGCATGTTGATTATCCAAGAGTGGTGGCTACTCAGCCTGAACCCACATTCTCATCGACTTCACAAAGACACTAGACCCTGGGGCTGGGGTGTGGCTCAGTAGTAGGAGTCCTGGGCTCCATCCCAGCACCAGATAAAAAGGAAAGGGGGTCGGGGTGACAAAGGAGGGACAGAGTCTGGATCTTGTGCAGACTATGATAGGCTGAGCCATACCTCGGCACAGTAGAGAATGAACCATTCTTGAAAATGGCATCTTACCTACCTGGTTCTATTCCTGCACAACGGTGCCCTTCTCCACCAGCAGGAGTACAATTTGGCATGATTCATTATTCTGAGGCTTTGATCTAGAAGTGGAGTCAGAGCTGGGGAAGGCACCACCAAGAAAAACCCCGTACGCATCCTCTGAGGCAGGGTTCTAACATGTGTGAACTTCTGACAGTGTCTACGTTGGCGGGGTTAAGGAGGCGACCAGCAATTATGACTAAGGGCCATGAAGAGAAAAAAGAGAGGAATGCTAGATGCGATATCCGCCCTGCTCTGAAGTTCAGGGATAGCTGGGGGCCTGCAAAAATCAGACATTCCTGCTGTGGGGAGATGGAGCTTTGGGTACATTGTGTAATACAGAAAGCACCGACCGATTGCTGGGCAGGGCGTGGAGACGCGGGAGGGGAGGGCTGGAAAAGAAGCAGGACGCGTATCTGAAGCAAGTCTTGTTTCAGCATAAAAGGTTTCCTTATCAAAGGATCAGATGGAGGCTGGAACTCACAGGCACCGTATGTGCTGGGCTGAATAGTGTCCTTCTGTGATTCACGTCCTCTCTAGAACATAAGAGCATGGCATGGCTTGAAAACAGTGTCTTTGCTGATATAATCAGTTAAAGATGAGGCCATACTAAAATGGGGATGGACCCTTAATCCAATATCATTAAGATCCTTTTATGAAAGGCGACATAGAAATGGGCCCAGGGAAGGCAGGGACAAGAGAGGGGGAGGCTGAAGTGACGCTCCTACAAACCCACAAATGCCAAGGAGTGACAGTCACATGGGAGGCAAGGAGAATGCTCTATACTCTGTAACTCTAACTGGATCCCCAAGGCACAGTTGCTGCAACTCCACAGGCTATGCTCATTCACGAAGCCTGCTTGGTAGGTGCACTAACTAGTATATACATACTTTCTCTTGTGTCCCATCCCCTCCCTCTCAGAAAGTGCTGGGAAAAGGTCAGTGGGTAGCTGGGGTAAAGCGACTCACTTCAGAGAGAACAGAAATCACCAGTGACCACTGCATCAATTAACTAGCAGGTGTCCAACTGAGGCCTGGACTAGTTTTAATTACTGTTGCTTAAAATGCTCCGAAAGCTTTTATAATATCTAAATCTACTTTGGACTCGGACCAGAAAGAATTTTTTTTTTTTTTTTTTTTTAGATTGGTAGCGCTCTCACCATCTGTAACGGGAAGCGGTGCTGAGTCTGTGCTTGCCTGCTTCGGTTGCATCACCCACCAGAGCTGACTCTTGTCCTGGTCTCTCGGGCTGCACAGAGCTGTTTATTATGCCCAGAGGTTAACACTCTGGCAGTCCTTTGTTCCCACAGAAGGTGCTCAGTCAGTAGAGAAGTATGAAGTGGGACAGTGGGAAAAACATACGCGTTGAGCCCCGTGTGGTTATTCTGTGTTGCTATTCTGAGTCTGTGTTCCAATCGCCGCTGTAGCCCTGCAAGCACGGCTGTATGCAGAACCATGCCCACAGCCTGCCCTTGTTCACTGGCAGCTCCCTCTACTCCGCTGAGCCAACTCCAAGCATGATGCTCACCCATGAGTACAAGCACTTTTTAGAAGCTGTACACTCCTTGCATGAAAATTATGTAGCACCTCAACTATTCTCTTAAAAGGAAAAGCGAAACAAAACTAGGGCTGGCTGGCCAGGTGATCCCATGGAAGGTGAAGGTGCCTCATATTGAATCCCATGACGAAAACACTCATATTCAGGACATCAGATAGCTCTACTTACAGATTCGTCTACCAGGATTTGCCATGGTTTGAACATGGCTTGACCCAGCAAAACCCGTGTTGAGCCTCAATTGCCTGCTGTAACGGCACTGGATTTGGAGAGCTGTTAAAAAAGGTTCATAGGCACGGAGAATCCGTTCCCATGAATGGACCCAGGTTCTTGTTCAGGGTCAAGGCTAGTGCTTCTAAGATTGGGTTAGGCATATAAATTAAACATTTATTAAGTCTTTAGTATGCACATACCTTCATCATTTACAGAAGGCGAAAGCAATTTGCTTACAAATGAGATGGAAGCCTTTGTTTTTACATAAAGAACTAAATCTTGAGCAGGGAGGTGGGGGAGAGGACGGGGGGGGTGTTTTAGTAGTAAAACATACTGTTTGAAAAATGCCAGAATAATATCTAATACTTTGTGTGCTATTTTAAACTCTCAAGATTTCAAATAAAGAATTCTTTGGCTGAATAATACAAAGAACGCAGAGCTTTTTGGTCAAAATATCAATATTTTGATTTCATAATTATATTTTGATTGTATTTGAGAATGACATTTCACATAAACACATAGTACAAAATGACAGAGATGTGTTTACGGCCGTTTCAGGAACTGTTGGAAACTCTTCCTAATGTCTGGCCAAAACAGATTTCACTTCTTTAAGTGAATCCTGGGTCAGCAACGCAGATAGCAGATAGTTTTTCAAATCAAGCATTCTGACACAGTATACCTCAAATGTATACTCAATGTACTAATTTGATACGAACATGCTGAGGATAGATGGCAGGAAAATATTAAGTCTTCGTTTCCTATCATTAAATCCTTACGTTTCGTAAAACCGGAAAACTTAGTGTGCGTGGTAAAGGCACTGCAATTCATGCCAGAAGGCAGTCAAGAACATGAGTTGCTGTGTGCCCAGGTTTCTGGCGGCTTCGCCAATGTTGTGCGGGCGCCTGCAGCACATCATTGGGAGAGCTGAATGTTCGAAACCGTGAAGTCCTGTGAGGCGACATGGGCGGACACTGCCAGGGATCCCTCAGTCTCGGTACACATTCAGTTTAAAGTTAAGCTGGTCCTTACACTTCCAGAAACCTTTCACCCTTGTCAACATTCCCGTGACTCCCGCATTGAATTCCTCGACCCCATGTGGGGTCACAAACCTCAGTTTCAGAAGTTGACCAAGGAGTTAGACGGTGTAGAAAGGTGAAGAGTTTCTCAACGGAGCAGAAAGCTATGAAACATCACAGCCCAAATTCTTACAATGTCTCTGTCAAGTGCTAAGCATTACGTACGTGGGAGTGTCTAAACTGCTGGGGTATATGACTGCAGCCCTGAGGCCCGAGGTGGAGCCTTGGGTGAGGTGATGAATGTGACGTTTGAAGTGGTGCTTCAATCACTACCAAGCCCCGTGCGTCGCTGCATTGCCGTCGGCTGCTCAGGGATCCACATGAGCCCTCTTGAAAAGCAGGCTCACTTGAGTAACCAAGAAAAACGTCTGACATTATACTCTAGCTTTATAGGGTTGCAAAGAAAACTTGCATCTTTCAAAGGAGAAGCCTGGGTCCCTTCTGGTGGCCAGCTCCTCAGTAACTGTCTCTGAAGTAACCCCGCTGGACAGAAGCCACGTCTAATGCTGTGACCAGTAAAGCTCTTAACATGCTATGTGATTGCTCCACAGAGACCTGTAAACGTGATTTAATAATCTATCTATGCAGTCCAGAGTGCCAGATCCTTCTAGCCTTCCCAAGGAAGCGAGACAAAGAATATATGTGTCAACCAAACATATACTCTGAAATACCTGCCATTCTGCTCACAGCATTTAAAACAAAAGCACTTTTTCTAGAAGTGGCAGATAAGTACAGAAATGCTGAGGTTGCCAGAGGTTCATTTCTTGAGAGAGAATTGGAAGTTTCCAATTAAAATGTTCACTGTGTCTACTATATTTTAGTTAGGGAGCCTCACGAGGCTGATCTGAGCTCTGCGTTTCAGCCAAAGGGACGAACTCTGAAATTCTCAAGCCAGTCTCTTCTTTGACCAATTTGGCAGTGTGACTGGCCAAGCCTGCAGGTAGTCAGTCCAGCAAGCGCTCTTGGTAAAATCTTCATTTTTATGGTGTTGGCTTCCACCTAGGGAGCAGTGGGAGGGAGGGAAGGAGGCAGTGCCACTTGGTCCAGTCTGCCTTTCAGCTACATCAAAGGCCCGAAGCTTAATGTGGCTGAGGAGAGAGTAATCCAGCAACAGTCACAGCCCTGGCTCACAGCCAGCAAGAAGTAGGTTGCGAGCAGAGCCGTCAGCCCTCCTCCAGGCTCCCAGCAGCATCCCACAGTGGCTCCTCCACCCTCACAGCGAAGGCAGCTCAGGGGAGAAGCAAGGTAGAGGGAACTCAGGCCTGGGGCAGCGCAGAAGTGGGGCAGAAGCAGGGCCGAGGAGGTTACCTGACACTTCACCTCAAAGTATTTGATGGCCATGGAAACCAGACTTGAAAAGAAACAGTAGCCAAGTTATTTTTTTTAAAAATTGCCATTTTTAATCTTTCAAATAAAGAATGTTCGCTTTATATTCTTAAAATGGGGGAATGAAAAGTCAAAGAGGCTTTTGATTAAAATAATAATAATAATAAAGAATTCATGTTTCAGAACCTACCGGGAAAAAAAAAATCTCAAATATACCTAGTCAAGGCCACTATATCTTAAAGTTCATTAAATTTTAAAAAGGCAGGTAAAACACACATGAACTGTCCAAGAAAAATAAGAAAGTTATTGTTATAAAAGCTACTGTGGGAATCCCAAGCTGAATCACTGCATTATGAGACTTTTTAGAAACTCAAAAAAAGCTCAACTTTCAGTTTCAGAACTCCTCTGCTTCCTCATCCTGCCCTTATCATTTCCGAATTGATGCGTGACCAAGTATATTTCTGTGCTGGTACTTGCTGCAGCGCGGAAGTCCTTCGACTGAGCAAGCAACCCCTCTCTCCCCTCTAAACCAAATTCTCCAAGAATCAATGGGTATCATTGAGACCCATCCAGGCAGCTGGCAAATGGTAGATCCTCAGTATTTAACCAGGACAGGGCATATTAAATATTTAAACTGGTAGCTATGGTTTGAATTTGAAATCTCCAAAGGTCCATGTGTCAGAGGCTTAGGAGATAATGAAACACATATATGTATATATATATATATGCATGTATATGTGTGTGTATATATGTATATGTATATATATATATGTATATATATATATACAAGGAACACTAACGTAATGCAGCATTGTATTTATTTATGTGTGTGTGTGTATTTGTGTGCTTTCAAATGTATATATTTTTTCAACATGCATATGTATAACAAAATAAAGAACAAAAGGTCCTGAATTTGAGGGGGGGCATGGGAGGAGTTGGAGGGTGGAAATGATGTAATTATATTTTAATTGTTTTTAATCACATGTTATACTCTATCCACATGTACAACATGGCGTGGCATGTAGGAATGAGAACAAGAAAG
The DNA here is from genome assembly GCF_030254825.1 of Meriones unguiculatus. Taxonomy (NCBI): domain Eukaryota; kingdom Metazoa; phylum Chordata; class Mammalia; order Rodentia; family Muridae; genus Meriones; species Meriones unguiculatus. Next base: position 53,761,572 of record NC_083366.1, on the reverse strand, counting down.
GCTACATGTTAGGGGATGAGGGAAAACTGAGTGCAGGTAATTGATGTGAGTTATGAAGATGTTAGAAAGACGGTGTTTTTCTAATTCTTTCTGGCTTTGACATAAGTATTTTCTGTGGTAGATGAATGCATAAAAAAAACATACTTGAAGCTAAGCTTGGTAAGATGCCCCCCTTTAATCCCAGCAATGGTGGGGCAAAGGCAGACAAGATCTCGGAGTTTGAGGCTGGCCTGGAGTGGTCAGCCAAGGAGATACTGTCTCAAAACAAACATTTTTGGTAGTAAAAATGTAAGTCGAACATGAAGCTCCACATTTTCTGTTCCAAATGCCTTTTCTATCCCTGTATAGACACCTATGGAAATGAATAGGCTTTGACTCTGGTTAATTTGTATGTGGATTGTATTATTTGCAATTTTTATGAAAGTTTGTAAAAAAAAATAATAATTGAAATAAAAATTTTAAGCAACAAAAAGAAGTGAGGCCTAGTGGAAGAAGTTACATAGATGGGGTGGGCCTTTTTATAATAATGTGTGCTGGGCCCCTGGGCCCCTTCCCCTCTTTTTTCAACTTCCAGGTAGCCATGAGCTGAACATGCTGCCTCATTACACCCCAAGGCAAGAGCTAACTGACTAGAACCGAAGCCCCTGAGACTGTGAGCTGAACTCTTTCCTCGTTTTCATTTTATGCACGCTTGGGGTGTTGAAAATGATCATGTTCTTTGGGGTTTCCCTGTAGAAAATGCAGAAAGACTATTGTAGAGTCACAGCAACATGAAACTAACACAAACATCAAGGAGATGTAGAAATGAGAACGAACAGGAAAGGGTTCGAAAAAAATAAGACGTGGTTAAGATGGGCGCATTAATTGTAGGGTTTTTATTGCTATACTCAAATGCCTACAGGAAGCAACTTCAGAGAAGGATTATTTTGGCTCATTTTGAGGGGGCCAAGTCTGCCGTGGCGGGGAAGGAATGGAAGCGTGAGCAAGAGGCTGCTGGTCATGTGTACCCGCATTCAGGAAGTGGGAAACAGGATCATCTTGGGGGTTCAGCCTACTTTCCCCCTTTTCCCTCAGTTTGGGGGCCTAGCCCATGGATGCTGCTACCCACCACATTCAGAGCAACTTTCCTCTCCAGGGGCATTACTGAGACACAGCTCTGGAAACACCCCCACAGACACGTGTAACGACGGACCTCAGTCATGCCCAGGCACGCCTCCATCCAAGCTGACAAAATCCACCATATCTTATAGGCAGATGCAGCTCAGATGATAAGGAGAGGTCTTTAAACCCGGCAGAAGTTTGTCATCCAGCAAGCCTCAGTCTTCATCAGGCTAAGCAAAAGCTGGTTAGAAAAATCTACTGGGTTTCTCAGACAGTGGCAGCTGAGCATCGGGGTCCACAGGGCACAAGAAATCGCTATCACTGCAATCACGCTGTCTGTGGGGGATTTTGGCTAGCTTGATCTCACAGCTGCTGTAAGCTCACCATAAAGAGTACGTGTGATCATATTTCATTGTAGAGATGTACGAGAATGTCAAAAGTTAAGAAAAATTCCCCATATATCCATCTCCACTAACAAAACAATGATCTATTTTGTCCCTTCTATTCTAGAAATGGTCAGATTACGTGTGTCATTAATAAAAGCATACTGGCCCCTATTTACGTTAAAAAGAAGAAGAAGAAGAAGAAGAAGAAGAAGAAGAAGAAGAAGAAGAAGAAGAAGAAGAAGAAGAAGAATTATTACATCACTCCAATGAAGATGGAGCTTTGCTGAGTTCTCAGTGGTTGCCTTACATGGATAAAGCACACAGGAGATGAACAGCAACAGAAAATTCTAGACCCCTATACTGAAATGTGACAATGTGAGAATACAAATTGAATACAAATTGTGGTTTGGGCTGAGTATTAATACTCTGAAAACTCAATATCCCTTTTGCCCCTCCCCCCAACCCTGTGTGTTTATTTGTGTGTGTGTGTGTGTGTGTAGGGCAGGAAAGACTGATGGTTGAATGGAGAGCCAAAGCGTGCTAGAAACTACGCTACTACTGAGCTGCACACCAAGACTGAAATTCCAAAACCTGTAGGCAGTAATAGGAGACCATATGAGGGAAACTGTACATTATGTAATCTGCTTCCCCACACAAAAATCATTTCAAATACTGCATCGGCATGTGGGGAAGGCAGAGGCAGGGGGATTAGAAGCTTGAGGCCAGTCTGGTTATATATCAAGACCCTATCTTGGAAGAAAGAAGAGAAATAAATAACAACCTTCGGTGTGTGGGGAGGTGTGTATGAAAAACTAATAAACTTTGTATTCACACTTGGGCATATATTCAGCCTACCCCACTGTGTTTATGGGGTAGTCCAAAGCACTTGCCATTACAAGTGTCCTCCACAAGGGATACTCAACAGTATTAGAGGTTTTTCAGGTCTTTCTAGGATTGCCGATTGTCTAAAAGAACATTCAGGAACATTGGCAGCCTCAGGACTGTTTTAAGTTCCTTCTCAACTGATTCCGAGGTGGAGGCATCCTGAATGAAAACACAGCAGCACTCTTACAGTCATAGAGACACTGCGAGATGCAAGAACGCCATAGGACCGTGGGATTGTGGGAGTGTGGAATTCCAAACTTCCAGGCCACTGGAATGGTTCTCAGTAAGTGCTGGCTCTTCAGACATTAGCAGTGCATCCTGGTGATTCCACTCCAGTTAGCTCAGTAATGCGAACATCTCCACCCGGGCTTATGCCCACTGTAGCCTCTGACCTAGTTCACAGGGTCTTCCTGGTACCCACAGCTAGGGCAGCCCGAATATTCTGCTCTATTTTACCACACATACTGACATAGCCCTTGAACTTATAAGTGTCTTTCATTATCTGCTCACATTCCAGAAATTACAAAATGTGTAAGTCTTCCAGAACTTTAAGACAAACAGGAACCACTTGAGGTTTTCCGGTTTTCTGTTGGACGCGTCCCCACCCTGAGCACAAGATGATGATGTGCTAAGTAATGTAAACAGGCAAGGAGCATGAAGACTTGGTTTCATGTGGCGCTTTTATTACAAACAAATCTAACAATACTTTACAACTACTGAGTGCTTAAAATGTACTATGCCTTGTGATAACCTCCCTACATGTAATCTCTTTCCTTTTAGGAAGTGAAGGGGTTAAAGCAGGATCTTACTGTGCACCCCAGACTAACCTTGAACTCGGGGCCCATCTGCCTCAGCCTTGTAAGTGTTGGCACAACAGGCATGCGCCATTACTCCTGACTACGTGCAGTATTTCAGCCTTGACGGCTGCCTTGACAACTACATGCATTTTCCATTCTGTGGGTAATAAGTGGAAGGCCAGAGAAAGCAACTCGCCTTAAGCCACACCACCTTAAGAGCCACGTTCACATCGTGGCTGTTATTTAGTCTTTATATCTCATAATCATCACTTTCATTTGGCAATCTAGCTAAACTTAAAAGTCAGTAATCGAAAGGACCACATCAAGGATGAAAACGAAAAGGCAAGCACCAGGGGCAGGGCGGAGCCCTCCAGAGCAATGGAAGGAGTGACCTGGTTATTAAGACACAACAGGCAGGAGGGCAGTGGGGGGGAGGGCGCGCAGAAAATTGCAAAATAAATGATTTATGGATTGGAACGTCACAACGAGATCATTTATTTTTGTGCTAACTAAAATTGTAATCTAAAAAGTGACTAAAACATACAGAAAGAACAAGACACAATAGAAGTCAAACATAGTAGCAACTTCCAGGCAATAATGATGACCTTGCTGAATTTTAGCACAGCTGGACCCAGCACAAGGCACTGCCCATCATATTCTTCCCCACCTTCCCACTGCCCACATGTTCATCCAGCCCCTGAGTATTGGTGCAGACGAAAACATGGGACGCTCGTGTTCATCTCTTTGGCATTTCCCATGTGGGTTACAGAATGGCATTCTCAGCACCGAATAGTATACCATCAGGTGCCAACGTGGCACATGAAGTCACCACCAGAGCACATGCCTCCTGGAATGTTCCTGCAAAAGCAGGATCGCTGGCAACAAAATCTTATCCTGCAGTCTTCAGGACACAAAAGTTTCCGCTGTCTTCGAGGACTTGGCAAACAGACCAGAGGAGAAGCTACCCAAGAGCTCACAGCCAATACCAGTGTTGAAAACATGGCGGTGTTGACCATGGCTGATGGCAGTCCATGGCAGCAGCTTATTCAAACCCCAGTGCACAGGCTGATTGAAGCACCTTCACTCCAACAGCTGCTGAGCCCCACCCCACCCCCCGCCACCCAGAAACATCTACCAGCTTAGGCTACTCTAATAATGAAGTGAGGCCAAGAGAATACACTCCGTGCTGATAACACCGCTACTCATTTTTCACTGCTGCCTTCACAAACTTAGCAACTCACAGTGACACAAATTTATCCTCTCTCAGTTCTTTAAGAGAGAAGCCCAACAGGTCTACTGGACCGAAGTCAAGAGGTCAGACAATCATTGTACTCCATCCTCTCTGGGCTGCTGTAGGGAGGGGAGAATCCACTTCCTAGCTCATTTATTGAGCCCCTGGTGACCCCCATCTTTGCTAGCTGCCAGCTCAAGACTATTCCCAGCTTCTCGAGGTCATAGTTTTCCACAGCCTATGCCTTCTCCATCTTTCATGGGACCTGACCCTTTTGTCTTCCTCTGTCTAGAAGACCCCTGGGAAGGATAGTTTGGAAAAACCATCCCTGATTTTGAGGTCAGCTGTTGAGTAATCAAAATTTGCTTTGCCATGTAAGGTAAACACAGTCACAGATACTAACACCAGGAGTGAAAATCAAGAGGCTGAAAATCCTGCTTTCAGAAACAAGCACCTCAGCTGTTGGGAATACGGGGTGTCCTGCAGAGAGACACAAATGTTGAAGGCTTGCTTCCCTGCAGCGCTGTTCAGAGCCAAGGCTTTGGAAAGTGATGGGACCATGAGAGCTTTGAGTTTAGTATCCCTTCTTGGAAGTCACGTGACTGCATCTTTGGAAGGAGGTAGAAAGCAGGAAGTAAGGCCTCCTAGGAGGGTGCCACGGGAAAGCTGTATCCTGTCACCAGTCCCTTCCTGTTTTTCTTCCTTCTGCTTCCTTGTGGCCATGAAGTGAAGCGAATAGTCTCTGCCACTTGCTTCAGCTGCCGTGACATGCCTTACCTCAGAGCCAAAGCAATGAACCCGGACAACCACTGAATGAAGCCTCTAAGACTGAGCATGAGCCAAAATAAATTTCTGCTCCCCATACATTGATTTTCTCAGGTATTTGTCATGGCAACAAAATGTCTAACATAAATATCTAGATTTCTCTATACCATTTCCTACATATGTGGTTGTCCTTATTTTTATATGCCATAGTAATGAAGGTTTGGGAACCGCAGCCTACAAACAAAACCTTCATGGGATTAATCAAGGTGTGATTAATTGGGGAGGTATAAATGAATCTTCTCAGTTGTCATTTCACAACACCTTACTTCAGCTGGAACAGGTGGATCCCAGCCCTTGGAGACAGTACCAGGCTTTCACCATACCTAGGGTAGGTGTGGGCTGGGCAACAGGATGGGGACAAGCCAGGCAGAAAATGAGGCTGAACTTCAGTTCAGCCAATTAGCAGCCTGCGGAAGAGTCCCAGATCCCTCAAGTCTCCTTGTGGGCCAATTAGATTCACGATGGGAATCGTCTCTGCACCTAGACCGCAGATGCCAATTCTAAGCAACCAGCTCCCAAATGGGTGTTTTTAATAGTAAGGAGAAATGAAGGGACGAGTTCCAAGAAGGCAGGTCTGTTTAAATCAGAGCTCAACAGATACTAGTTACTGGAACAAGAACTATTTCCACAAGTCACAATCTCCTGGGTATTAGCCACAAATTTATCACCTGCTTTCACCTACTCGATTAAAACACTCTAAATGTTTTAGAATGTTTTTAAACAAGAAAGTTAAAATGCAAACGATTTTAAGACTTCAAAAAGACACAATCAAACCTCGCAAATAAAGTTTAAACTGGGGATGGATCTGGGAAGCAACCTAGGGAACTGCAAACATGTCCTAGCTAACGTCCCCATTTCCTGGCTTTCCGAAACATCTTCCACAGCCACACAGCCACCATTTCTCAGGCTTTCTGAGGGGTCGTAAATAGTTTCTCACTGCCAACAAGACAAAACCTTGGATGCTCAGGCTTGCTTCCAGAGTGCCCAACTTGCCTGAGCTTGCCTCTGCAATCTCTCCTCGACCTGCCTCATGCCACCACCATCAACAGCTCACCTTGGGAACCAGGCCCCTGAGACTGCTTGCCATTCCTGAATCACCAGTGCCAAGGTCCCTGATGCATTCCTGAAGCAGCCTTCCCCCTTTGCCCTTATGTAAGAAACCCATCTTTTCTTTCCACACTCAGCCTGACTGTCACATGCCCCTCCCCATAAATAACCACATCCCCTGGATGCTCCTGGCACATCTGACCTCAGTAAACACCAACATGTGTCTCTGAAGTCAGAGGCAGTTCACCTTCTCTGCCTCCCTCTCTCACACCAGTGATTTATTCCCTGCATTTTGCATCCTTAACTTGATCTGTCCCTACCATAGCTAGGGCTAACCCAGTAAGATCGGAATACACAAAACAGAATAAAACTGTCGTATACAACACAGAAGACACTCCATGAACTTGAGAAATCTTCTCTTCATACTAGAACTGTGGTTCCATTTGGCTAGGAAACACTGTTACTATCTTCTGGAGTGTGAGCTTTGTGATAACAATGTCTATCTGCTGTTTTCCTCATTGACTGATGATGGTTGATATACACATCTGATAAATATATCTTAAGTTTAAAAAATCACAAGCTGAAAATGCACTGAATACATGCCACCTCCCAGCTCTTTCAGCTGAGCATCACAGCACACTATGGAGTTGTAGGTTGTCACCTCTTAAGACCATAAGCAGGGGAGGAGCAGAGGCCTGCCATTGCCACTAATAATCCAAAATCAAAATCCCAAGTATGACTTCTACAGAGTACGAATGGCTTTTGCACCAGGATAAAGTAGAAAACTTTGAAGTCAAACCACCATCATGGCTCCTACGAGACATTAGACTCACAAACTGTAAAAGAAATGAAAAGCATTTTAATACAATTCCTCATGTCCTGGTGACCCCCAACCATAACATTAATTTTGTTGCTACTTTGTTACCATACGTTTGCTACAGTTCTGAATCATAATGGAAATATCTGTTTTCTCTGAACCCCTGTGAAAGGATCGTTGGAACCCCAAAGGGGTCATCACCCACAGGCTGAGAAGCCCTGCTCTAGAGGCTGACCAAAAGCTGTCATATCCTTGGGTTGGTACTTAGGAGTGGGAGGGGTTTCCTTTTCCTTTTGACTTCTGGGTAAAGCCAGGCCCAGGCTGACCCCAGATGGATCACCAACAGGAGAGTCACAGTCCTGCCTGAAATAACCACAGAATACACACAGGCCACCCCCACAAAGAAAGGGTCCCCGGAAGGGAGAGGCAGGGAAGTAAAACCCTAAATTCTTAGGGAACCCTTTAAACCAGCCACACCCAAAACAGCAAGTGGCCTCAAGGAACTTTCTAGGTGTTGGTAGCAATGTGTATCTTAATGAGAATATGGGTTGCACAGGTGTATGTATATATTAAAATTCACCAAATGGCAAACAAAAAAAAAAACAGGCATTCCGTGTAAGCACTGAATTTTAACGACACACAAGGAGCGGTTCTGACATGGCGCTATACTGATGCCTATAAATTTATTTTAAAATGCATCAAAAGTAAAGGGTGGGTTTGACATGAATCGAAGCATAACCGAACAGATTAGGACAGGTGTAGCCACAGGTGACAGTAGAACCTAAGTGCCAGGCTATAAAGCATTTCTTGAAACTTTTCACACACACACAGAGAAATACATATATATGTATATATATAAATATATTTTCCCAGCACATACGTGTGTATGTGTGTGTGCTGGAAAAGTGGAAAGATGCACGCCAACTCAGAATTTAGTCCCTCCAAACAACTGTGGAAGCCCCACATTTGCAGGAGTCGCTACGAAGGAAGCCAGGAATTTATTACAGAGTAGTAAACAAAGATCACTTAGGTAAGAGTTTGGTAAAACAAGTTTGTGTCCAATAGGAAAAAGCATGTCCTCGGGGTGACCTTAGAGAATCATGGAAAGAACTCCCTCATGCCCGTGAAATGCTCTGGTGACATACTTTATTTTTGGTAGTGTCAACAGGGCTATCCCAGGAGTCTGTGTGGTCAGTCGCATTAGGTGGCACCTCAGGCTTCAATCCTGAGTTCAACTTTCTGTGAGCCAGACCCGAAACTCCTAAAGTGCTGTGAAAACAGAATGCTGAATGAGAGCAGGCAGCACTTTGATGACGAACGAGCATTTAAATTAGCCTGAAGGGACCCCAGATAGAGCACCATCGTGGAGCACCAGTTTGATTTCTCCAGGACTGGGTTAAAAGGTCAAAGGGATGATGGATCCTTTTGTCCTAGAAGGGACCACCCCGCATCCTCCAACACTGAAGGGTGCTACGGCTAGATTGCATCCTACAGACACAAGATAAATGGTTCTAATAAGAGCCTGCCAGCTAGAAAAAGAAGCCACACGTATGTCAGAGGCCAAGACAAGTAAACCCTGAAAACTGTGAATGACGCAACACCACCCATCAGCATGTGTTTCAGGGTGTGAAAACTAAAAATCAAACACAAAACACAAAACTAATGATTTGGGGTGGGAGGGCGTAGGGAGTACAAACCATTCAGAAGCTTCCCTCAGTGTTATCACGCATTCTAAAAGCGTGAAATGCCCGATAAGCAGGGATTGTAGCTCAGTAGCAGAGCACATACTTAGCTAACAAAGTTCTGGGTCCCATGCCTGGCCCCAAAACCAAGTAAAACAGTCAAGATAGGGCTTACAACCATGAGGAAGAAACTGCTTTCGTACTGTCCTTCCATCCCACTCCCATCAATTCAAACGTGGAAGGCATCTGGACTGACCACTGCGTCAAGGCCATCTCCCTCCCTCTTCTTTTTCTGCATCCTAAGGCTAATGCGTGTCCTAGAGATGACCGTGTTTACACCGTACAGACTCTGGTAGAGAGAGGAAAGGGTTAAGTGAGACAAAAGGAAAAGAGAAACACCCCCCCCTTCAAGACCTACCTGTCTCATTAGAGATAATTTAAGTACTGAAAAGTTGTTTAATTTTAAACACTTTATAACAGCCTATAAAAAGAGAAACACCACATCTTGCGTGCACTCACTCTCATTTGACATTTGTTTTTCCCCCAACCTATTTGGACATCCTCACACTCACTGAAGCAGTCTCTCTGGATTGGCTTCTCCGAGCTCTAACTCCGCCCGATTCATTTCACCAGCGGTCTGGAAATAACACTGAGGCAATAATGTACGTCTGTTTCAGGCACCCAACCAAGGGACCACACTCCCCCCCTGATCGGGGCATCTCAACCCTGCTCAAGGCTTTGATCTGCTTTCAGTTTTTAAATGTTCCCTGCTGCCTGGTGGGGAGCTAAGTGACTCTGCTTCAATAGACATTATGTCACCCCTCAACCCCTTACGTAAACAGGATGTCTAACACCTTCACAGCACAAGCCAAGCGAGCCTAAAGCTGAAGCTGACAAGATAAGTATTTGTATCTGCACCTGCGGGAGCCATGCCTGCTCTCGAGAGAGCTTTCCGCCTGGCACAAGACAGGAATTTAATCTGCGTCTTGGTGGCAACCTCTGATTCCTATGAATACTTAACTAAACTCATAATGATATCAGTTAGAAGGAAAATAGTATTTCTTCTTTCCTGGAGACCGTTGTTTCAACCATGTAGAAAGTTAGTGAACATACACACAGAAAAAAAAAAAAAAAAAAAAAAGGAAGGCAACTTGTCTCTTTCATAGCAATTGCTGTGCATGGAACCTAACAAGCACTTCCCCTCTCTAAACATAGTGCTTCTCAGCTTATAATTTTGCCACTCCAAAGTTTGGTTTTATTAGTGAAGAGAGAAAAGAGCACGGTGCACACCACTGCATTGTTAGAGAGCCTAACCTCTAAATTAGCATTCACAGGTGTCAACTCACTCACCCCCATGCTAGGAATGTCAAAAGAGAGGTGTGCCAAAGAGGAATGAAACAGAGGAAAGGGCTGGGGATTTAGTTCAGCGATAGACCACTGGTCTCGTATGCCTGAGGCCCTGAGCTTGATTCCCAGCAACCACAAAACAAACAAAACTGAGAGGGTGGTCATCAGGAGTCAATCTTGAAGGAATTGGAAGAGTTCATGCCATGGATGAGTGGCAGAGACAAGAACTCTGGGCTGCCAGCTCCTCATCCACCAGCAGGGATCTGAGTTTGATTGCCATCCAGGTTCCCTGCACTAAGAAAGTCCTCTTTCTTTTGGAGCCAAAGTTCTCCTAAAGAATCTTGGCATAGAGATATGGGAACTTCAGAGATGCCTCTAGGATGCGAAGGTGGCATCCGAGCTGGGTTTAAAGAACCGGGTAGAACTGAGAGTGTGAAAGCAGAGAGCTGTGCATAGTAGGCGGGCAACGTCACGGAGCAGAGAACAAACGGGAGAGTGTTTGCAAAGACAGACCAGCGAGTGGAGGAGAAACAGATGGGGTCGTGGGGAGCCAGAGTTTTGGCTTCCTTCAGTGGACCATAAGGATCCAATGAAGGTGCTGGAGGGCGAAACAGATCACATCTGTGCTACAGAGAAGCTGAGCTGGCGGGGATGCAGGGAAGGATTAGCAGCAGGGAGGCCAGGGCAGAAGTCAAGCCAAGGACCATAAAGGCTTCATCTGGAGAGCTTGAGAAACAATGGAAAGAGGATGGGCAGATGATGGGAGTGAGAGGTTTCCGAATCCGAAACAGTGAGCCTGGCAGTCGGGTAGATGCGGAAGTGAGGGCAGATTAGACTTAAACCTGAAAACTGCGGTTCTCACCCCTTACTTGGCAATCATCGCCAAGAGTTTGCTATCGTGCAAAATCGAATGCTCGCCACCCAAGTCAAGGGCAAATGTAGGAGGCTACACATCACAGCGTGTGTGAGGGTTCCTAGCTCTCCATTACTGGCCTGCCCCTGAGATCTGGACAGACATGGAGAGCATGTGGACAGCTCGATGGCAATCTGACTAATAACTTTATAGGAATGGAATCTAATAATTCAGAACTGAGGCTTGCTGGTGTACACATTTGGCTTTTCTCTGTCACTTTTCTAGTAATTCATTTTTCATGAATTTCGCAAAAAAAAAAAAAAATGGGCCCGCAGCTATTACTATCTGCTAAACAGAACGATGTCGTTCTTGTACTAACACAGTTATGAGAAATGCTAAACTGTGTGATTCTGGCACAGGAGTATCTTAGGTTATTCCCAGAAGAGATGGGTCAGTAGAGAAGGGTGAGGAATGTCTTCAGTATATACTTATCTGCATGCCAAGGCAAAGGAAGGAGACCTCTCTGATGCTGACATCAGCTTTTTGGACACACTGACTGCCACAGCCTCCATGGTAGGTCACAGTGACCATCACAGGACATAGCGGCGCCTTCTCTTCACTCCTGCACCCAGGTATGACCTTCCTCTCCCCCCTCCCTTCTCTGGGCCCAGTGTGTAGTTCTTCTGCCTGTGGCTCTTGTAGAATCTCTGTTATGTTTCAGAAATGTCCAAAACTGCAGCAAGCTATACAGCAGAACAGAATAAAGCAACCAAGGCCAGCGGGTCTTGTGAAGAAGAGGATGGGGACTCAGGAAAGCCATTAGTTGCCATCAATAAGGCAACATCAGCAAAACAACTGGACAGAAACCAGGTTGCAGGGGATATGCCGCCTCCCTGAAAGGCAGGCGAGTGGGAGGTGTCAAGTAAAATCTACAACCAATCCATGAACCGGGCATGGAGCCACATCTCCAGGAGTGCGGGGGGGGGGGGGGGGGGACGGGACACGTGGGTCTCCAGAGCTCACTGGCCAGCCAGTCTAACGAGTAAGGTTGAGGCTATCCCACACTGTAAGGAAGAAAAAACAAAACAAAAACAAACAAATGAGTCTCTATGTCTAACGGCCACAAATGAACGTCATTCCAGAAATACTTAACTTTTGCAGTCCTGTGAATTTTTGGATTGGAACGTCTAAGAACCACAGGACTGGGCTCTGCATTCAATTTACCATGATCTGAGGAAGAACCAGAAGAAAGTCTCCATCCAAAGAACAAACTCCTTGGCCAGATTCACCTGTGCCAGCTTTGCTGAGGAGGCTTTACAGGTTATGTTGTTAACTGATTCAATGCTATTTTAAATAAATTATTTAACAAATGACTCATCTTCTACATTATAACTTTTGTATTGGTTTTGACTGATTTTCTAAGGTATTTGTCACACTGCATAGTTCATATTGCCATAGCTTTATATGTTCTATGTAAAGAAAAAATTGGGGATATAGCTTGGTAGTAGAGCCCTTGACCAGCATGTGCCCTTAGTTTGATCCCCAACACCTCAAAATTTAAATAATGTAAATGGTGTTTTTATTTACTCAGATGAGAACCGTTTTCAAGCCTTTCTAGCTCTTTCTGAACTCTCTCTGGGTGGTTCAACTCAGCTGTTCTGGCCCAAGCTCCTCACCAAACTGGTTCAAATTGAATTCTCTTGGCTTCTGTCTGAATTGCTCTGCCTGGCCTCAAACTAATTCTGGCAATATATCTTCATCTTCTGGCTCCTTCTCATTCTGTGGCTTGTTTTGTCTCCACCTGTGTCTAGCTTGTTCTCTCTGCCATCTGTCTCTGTAAAACTGTCCAGGTAAAAGGCTCTCAGCAAAAACTCTCTCTCTCCCTGCACTGCTCCTAAGTACCCTCTTTTCCGTCCTCTACTTGTGAGAGTTGGGTATATCCCATCTCTGACTCATTCTGTCAAATCTTTCTCTGATTCATCACTTTGTCTGCCCCTCAATTAGAGGGTCCCTTACAAACATAACTGCTTCCTTCTATAAACTAGCCTTACCTTAATTGTTTGGGATTAAAGGTGTGTACTAAGGGTGTGTCTGTGTTCCAGCCAGATCACATAGACCTAGAAGATCTCTGGATGTGATCCCTTGCCAGAGCAGTTATGTTGCTGGATTAAAATTCCTCTACAAAATAAAATAAAATTAGAAATTGATCTCTAAAAAAAATAAATAAATAAATATGGTGGAGAACAATAGAAAACACTCAGAGTCAACCTCTGGTCTCTGCACTGCGCATTCACACATAACACACGTGTGCGCGCACAATAGGACTTAATGCTATTTGGACATGATGGTTAACATTGCCTTACGTATCATTTTCTACCGAGCCTTCCAAATTCTTCCCTTACTCTGTGTGTACGCACAGCTGATAAAGTCTAAATTTCAGCCTTACTGAGATAATGGGATAAAAAGTAGTGTCAGTTATTCCGTAAAGCAACAGATCATAACAAAATACAGTTATTCATCTTGTTTCACAAAAACCAAAAGCAGCAGTATCTGCTTGTGCTTCCAGAACCCTTGGAGAAGGGTGAGCATGAGGAGAAAGTTGAGAGTTGATTGGAGCCTGCTTTCTTAAAGTTTTTGGACTTGTGCCCTCCCTAAATTGCCCGAATTTAAAACAGAAACCCATAGAAGCATCTTTGTGCCGTTTTCCAGCAGGATCCAATCTTTTAAACTCAGCCCTTTAGAAACAAGATGCTGACAGGGTCACTAACAACCCCAAAGTACCCCAGATGTTTGTTCTCAAGTTTTAAAAAGAAATGCGCCCACTTTTATCATTATTTTCAAACATAAATAGAAAAAGTGAAATATCGGACCTAAGGCCGACCACAGTTGCAAAAAGCCAGCTTGATCCCACACAGACCCAAGCCCAGGGTTCCCTGATCCAAGAAAACCATCTTCAGCACATTCACATTTCATACGTACGGGTGGCTAACATGCTCTAGACAAAAGCAAGTGAAAAGGCATAGATGAATGACGGGGTTTTGAGTGTCACTTCTCATGTGTAAGGAATGGTCATTCGATGCCCTTAGGTGGATAATCACTTGGAGTAGCTCAAAACATATTATTCTTTATGACTGTAGTGACAATTTCTCTGGTACCTTCTATGCTAAAGTTGGCTCTATCTCCGTAGAGCTGTTTTGGGGGAGAATATTTCAGGGGAACACCTTAGGGAACAACCCTCGAACAAGGTGGGTTCTAGGCTAGTATAAGATTTCTGAACTGTAAGAGCCATTGGGGAGCCAGAGAGATGACTCAATGGGGACAGTTCTAGGCACAAGCATAAGGACCCGATCAGGATCCCCATATACCACACAAAGCCGGATACGGTAGCACGTGTCTGCAATTCTGTCGATCCTATGGTGAGATGGGGGTAAAAACAGAGTTCTCAGAATCCACCTGGCCTGGCATAGCCCAAAGAGACTTGGGGATATTCTCTGACCTCTATATGTGTGCCATGGTATATGTAGGCCCACACTCATGGACAGGAACACACAAATCACATATAAACCTCTACCCCCCACACACACACGTTTTCTTTTTAAGAAAAGCTATTAGGGTGTGTAATAGCTTGGAACTAAAATGTTCCCAGTAGCCCATGCTTTAGAGGTTATAGAATTCAGCTTGGAGCCGTTGGAAGATGGTAAAACCTTTAAGAGGCAGAGCCTGGTGGGAAGGTTTTAGGTCCAGGGAGGAGAACGTTAGCAGGGCTAGGAGGACCTTCCTCATCCTCTCATTTGTGTCCTGGCCACAGGGCGAATAGTTTTCTACCACACACTTCCATCATGGTGTGTGGCCTCACCACAGACCCAAAGGCAAGGGAGACAACTGACTGCGGATTTAAACCTCCACAATGATAAACCTGTTTTCTTTGGAAATTTACCATCTCAAATCATCTGTTACAGTAACAGAAACTGACTAACACAAGGTTATTAAACTAGAACCTGGGATGCCCCCCAAAGGCTGTGTTGAAAAGAGTCCTCAATACAGCAATATTTAGCAGTGGGATAGATACGGCTCTACCTCAAAGGGCTAATCAACTGAAGGGTTCACAACTGAGCAGACTATTGGGAGGTGGAAGAACCTGGAAAAGATGAAGGTTAATTGGAGAAAGTGGGTCTCAGGGTATTCCTTAGAAGGGTATATTTCAATCCTGGACTCTTTCCCTCATTCAGCCTAGACTCTGCCTTTCTCACCTTTCTTACCATCAGAAGGGAACTGGCTTTGTTCTACCATATCCTCGTTGATAGGGTGGCCTTCCTGGACACAGGCCACAAAACAAGTCTAGTCACCACAGAGCAAAACCTCTGAAAATATATGCTAAATACACATACACACACACACACACACACACACACACACACGCACACACATGCACACAGGCATAGCCTTCTGTTAAGTTGTTTGAGGTATTTTTTAATAACAACGGAAAAGCAATCAAGGAGGATTGTGGTGGTGTGAAAGAAAGTGGCCCCCACAGACTCACAGGGAGAGCGCTACTTCAAGGTGTGGCCTAGTTGAAGTAGGAGCGACATTGTTGGAGAAAGTGTATATCAGTCATGCCCTGATGCCTGCTGATCCAGATGTAGAACTCTCAGCTCCTTCTCCAGCACCGTGTCTGCCTGCAGGTCACCATGTTTCTTGCCATGACAATAACAGACTAAACCTCGGAACCTATAAGTTAGCCCCATTTAAATATTTTTCTTTTTAAGAGTTGTCGTGGTCGTGGTGTCTCTTTACAGCAATAAGACAGGGATCTACTAAAAAGAGATGGTGGCATGGGAGTGGGGAAGCTAAGACCGTGGAATGGAACCAACAGACAGGCAACAGTAGGTAACCACTTCCTTCAGGAGGAGGAAAGGAAGTCCACAGATCACCTATACAAGATAGGACAAGGAAGCCTGCTTAGAGCTAAAGTCCCAGAAGGGCAGGGACAGTTGGAAATGGGGCCTCAAGGGGTCCCTGCCCTCCTCAACCTAATAATTAGGAAGGGCCAGGAATGGGCATGGCAGTAAGTAGGTTCGGTCTGACACAAGGGAACTTTCATGGGGAAAGGGTTATGTAACAAAAGCAGGTTCAACAACAATGACATCAGTAGGCCGATTCGCTGTTAGCCTGGTCATAGCTTCAATACCCTGACAGGCACGTACATCTCAGGGGGAGGAACCTGAGTTCCTCCACGATCCTTTTTTTTTTTTTTTTTTTTTTTTCACAGATCATTTTGTAGAAGGACTCTCTTATGGAATACTTTTTGGAAAATGCTGATCTAGCCCAATATTTATACAGACAAGGGAAGAACCCTAAACATTTGATTAAGTGGCTTCAACTAGATAGGAAAAAAAAAAGATACTTTAAAGACTAGAGTCTAAATTTGTGTCTCCAAAGAGCCCTTAACCAAGGGCTCTTCTAATCTGTAAGAAAAAGTCTATCTAGGTACCTTTAGCACCCTCAAGAAACCAACAACATAACTGTAATAGTTGGCAGTGACTTGCAAAGCTCTATGGAAATGTATGTCACCTGCCCTATTGGACCAATGGCAAATGCACCACACTACGGGGAAAGTACATACATTCAAAAGAGAAAAGGGGGCAGTGGCTCACACCTGTAATTCCAACACTGGGAGGCAGAGGCGGGTAGATCTTCCTGAATTCAAGGCCAGCCTCAGCCCAAGAGAGCCAAGCCTACACAGAGAAACCCTGTCTGGAAAAACCAAGAGAAAGAAGGGGGTGGAACGGTGAGGGAGAAAGGGGGAGAGGGAGAGAGGCAACACAGACCAAAAACTAAAATCCACTAAATATCACCTACATCCTCCTGGTCACAATGTTACCACATTTATACCAGTGACACACGTGTGTCTATGTAACAATGTAACAATCAAATAACTTTCATGAAGCGAATGTAACTAAGGGCCAAATTTATAGGAGTCCCCAAGGCTGGTATTAAGAGAGCCCTACCCAGTACAAACTCCATAAAAATGAAGCGCCTGTTCCATGGTCCTCTGAGGGAAACATCATTCTGTTTTGTTTGCTTGTTTTCAGCTGAAGGTTCCTTACCACCTTTTTACAGTTCCCCCACAATCTTTTGCTTCGTTTCTCTTTTTGTTCAAGTATCTATCCTATCACCCAGAACACACCCTCAACCATATGGTAGGGAACTGCAGGTGAATTCCTTGAACCAAACTATACAGCCATGGCCCCAAGCACTTCCTTCTTTAAGGAGGTTTCCTCTATGCAGGTGAAAGGTAAAATGGGAAATGAGGGGTGGGTAATCTGGCTATAATTAAATGAGAAAATACCCCTGCCTATGATGAGTGTTCATATGAGAATACTCAACCTGACACACCTCGGACAAACTGCTGTGAATTCAATACCACTCTTCAGACTTGCCATGTTTCGTGCTAGTGTTGTCATATTTTCTCATTTATTTACCAGTAATCTGTATAGCCCTTCTTCACAGAAGTCAGTTAAAGGCCAAAGAGCCTTCTCTATGTATTATTTACAAAGCCCTTAGAAGTATGGAGCCTCGGTTAATTTAGATTCACTACAGCATAAGTAGTCCCAAGGTGGGCTGTGATCTCACCTCTACGTCCAATATAGTTTGTTTTGTTTTGTTTTTTGTTTTGTTTTGTTTTGTTTTGTTTGGAGGGAGGGCTTAGGGAGAAATTTTTTGAATCCCAAATTCACATTGTTTTAAAATAAGTTTTCAGAAAGGAAGGAAAAATATTTACCCCCTCCCCTAACCAATTTCAATAATTTACAAGCATAAAATTCCAGTAATTCCTGCTCACTCTTCAGGACTCTCTATTTTACCCCTTCAAATCCTGCCGAGCACGGATCAAACAGAGCACAAGCCAGGGAGAAATTTAATCACTCACGTCTCTCTCTGCCTGAGGGACTGTCTAGGTACTATGGTGACAGACACCTCAGTGAAAGTATGCAGAGGGGGGGAAATAGCTCCTGGACTTTAAAAAAGGGAAGAAAGATTTCTGATAGATTTGTTGTCAACACGTAAAAAAACACTCTAAGACCCGACTTGTCATATACAATCAAAAGTTTTTGTCCAGCACCAGGTTGGGGCTGTGGAGACAAAGTAGTATTCAACAAAGTTATTTTATTGTTCTTATCCCCAAAGGGCATATTTTGAATTTGGGTATATCCATGGCGGTTTTCTTACCCATTACATGGACAGCTTCTCCATTGAGGGCAATGAGCTGTTCTGCGTGACACTGGGATGGTGGACAAACATTATACATTTGTCCAAACTCACAGAATGTACACCACAGGAGTGACCCCAAATGTAAGCTGTGGGTGCTAGGTAATGATGCTGTGTCCCCCGTGATAACAAATGGACCACTCCTGATGAGGGATGTCCCTGAGGTGGTGTACAAGTGGTGGGGCAGGGAATACAGACAGAATTTCTGCTCTCATACATATAATATATTACATATTATATATATGATTTCTTTTTAGCATACTGCCTCTGTTGTTAACTTACTCTGATATGGGAAAGTACAAATAAAATCTGGAAGAAAAATTAAGTCAAGTAAAAATTTGTCATTTTGTAGTTGGAAAAAAAGTCAGCCTTTGGACAATTTAAATGCAATTCACAGACTTTTTTAAAAGGGAGGGGGAAAAAAATAACTCGTCTTGGAGAGTAAGCAAAGCCAATTTGTAAAAATATCCCCCGGCCTCATCCGCACAGTTTGCACCAATGATAGAGCTAAGCTCCTCCTCTTCTGAGACACAAGTTGGAATATTTTTCCCAGCCCACGTTCGTGAACAGGAAACCAACAAGACTGTAAACACGGGAACAACAATCAACGGGCGCAGATGTTTCAGGCTGGAAGTCACATTCTGGACAAGGTGAAAGGGTAAGTGGTGAGAGTGATAATCAGGACCACGGCAGATAGCAAAGGTCAGCTCCAAGTGGGTCCTCAGGGGACACTGTCCCTGCCTGCCCTGAGTCCACTCTCCCCCTCCCAGACACAGCTCCCAGTGATGAGAAAACAATCTGAACATAAACGGGCACTGGGGAGCACAGACAGTTCAGGGCGAGGGCAGGCCCAAGCTATCTAGCAGGATCGGTCATCAAGGGCGTATGCCGCCAGCCGTGAACTTGAAAGTCAGGAAGGCGAGCTCCCGCTCAGAACCAAGAGCAGAAATGTCAGAGGGAGACTCTTCAACCCAGAGGCATCTGGGATTGTGTTTGACACAACTAGGCTGTGGGGAGCCATCAAGGAATTACCTGATGTAATTTAGATACCAATTCCATTACGGGCCTGAGCTGTGGAGAATGGAGCTGGGAAGGGCAGGAAGAGGATCTCCTGGTGCCTATCAGTGGAACAATGCTGCTAAGGGCAGCATGGTTTTCAACTCAGTTTCTGAAAGAAAACAATTCTTTGTTGGTGGTCAACAGTCCTCCAGCATACCAAACAAGACACATTCATAGGCATCCTTAACTTTTTTTTTTTTCCCAAAAAGCAGAGTTCCAAGAGAAAATGTTACTGGCCCTGAAAAGAATCCAAATTGTTGCCTCCCTCACCACTTAGCTGGAAGAGTGCTTCAGGATGCCTTTCGCATTTCTCCATCATCTAGTCCCTCTGCCCCACAGCCCTCCCGCTCCAGTGCCCTAGGAACGGATTCTTGGAATTTCCTCCTAACGTTGACGTCTATCAGCAAAACAGAGGAAATGCTGCTGAATAAATCTAACGAATGAAATTACCAGCACGGGAGACCAGGTAGCGAGTGAGAGCTTTCCAAGCTCTAAATTCTTCACTTAACAATAAGTTACCAGTGATCCCAAGCCAGGGTACTCAATAAACTCAAGAGCCAGTCATCTGTGGCAAGCCATGTTTCCTCAGGAAAACAAACAAACAAACAAACAAACAAAAATATGTTGTGAATAGTTTCCAAATCATGCTGTGAATCCTAACTCTAGTCATAGGGTGCATAGTGGACCATCTATTTACGTTAAACAAACACCTTACAGAACATCTGCAAAACTTGTAACTAATTAAAAAACCTATAAACGTCAGTGTGCATTATTCTATAGGTGTGGTGGCAAGTGCTCACAATCCCAGCAATTAGGAAGCAAAAACAGGAGAATTAAGAGTTTGAGGCCAGAGTCAGCTGGGCAGAGTGGCGAATGCCTGTAATCCTAGCACTCAGGGAGGCAGAGGCAGGCGGATCTCTGTGAGTTCCAGGACAGTCTGGTCAGCCAAGGCTACACAGAGATATCCTGTCTCAAAAAAAAAGTTTGAGGCCAGAATGGATTCCATAGAGAGACCTTTTCTCAACCAATCAATCCAAAAAGATCCCACAACTCAGGGTCCATTTCTAATGTTAATAGAAAGAGACAGCAGGTGGAACTTAGACCCTGAGAATTTCTGAAATGCTCCAACACTTGAGAGTTTGATAGCACTGGTTGTTCAGTGACTAAATTACTAAAATGGTGGTTTCCTCTCCCCCTTAATCCAACTGTCACTCTTTTCATATTCCAGGTGAGACTGCATTTGTTTCCTTTTCCTGGCTCACAAATTCCAGGTACACAAGAGATGGGCCACAGGTGAGTGTCGACAGGAAGCTGGGGGTTTGAGGACAGAACCATGTGTCTGAATGAGGTGAACTCAGCTGTTTCAGTGGTGAGAGAGGGAGACAGGGACAACAGAACACCACTCACTGGTTCTTTGATAGTGACAGGAAAGACACCAGCCCCAGCCACTCCCCTCCTCAGCTCCAGGGTGACAGCCTGGGGCCTGGGAAGCTGGGCTGGATTGGCAGCAAGGGGTTGGGCTGTACTGCAGCCTCTGGAGAGTGGGACACTTAATGTGTAACAGCTGTTTACTTTCGTGGGCCCTTGTAAATTGCCTACCAGCATCTCACGCCTGTATTGATTTCTACTGCTTTAAACTAGATATTCACGGCAGCTTCTAATCAGAAACAAAAAATCACCCCCTTAAAATATTGCCTACTTTCTTTCCATTGCTGGAAGCCAACAAATGGTGAAACAGATGAAACCCAGAAAAGAGAGAGAGCAAGGGGAGAGGCGGGGAATGGGGAGTTGAAAATGGTATTTAAAAAAAGAAAACAATAACTTTACATCAAGTTATAAAATACGAATCCTGTAGAATAACAGGGCCTCTTCTGACTTGGATGGAAGCAGAAGGCAGGACTGATGTGTGACAAAGTTGGCAGAAGGGAGACTCACTCTCCAAGTAAGACTGGAGACTCTTCTCCAGTAAGCTCAGGGTGTGATAAATGGAGCGGTTATCATTGGAGTGTCTTCCACTATTCTCAACAGCAACTATTCACAGCCTCCACCCATAGCCATACTGCCCCGGGCTGGGTGTAGCTCCGTGGCAGCGTGCGGGTTTAGCAAGTGTTGGGCCCTGCCTTCTATGCCTAGCGCTAGAAAACAAAATCTAGCACATAAAGCAGCTGGACTCTTGAAGACACCCAGACGAAACGCAATCCTGACTTGTAAAGGAAACGCTGAACATCACCTTTTTTTTTACCACAGAGATTCCCACAGCCCCGGGGAAAGCCTTCTCCTGATCAGATGCAAGCTCTTAAACAGAGGAACTAAGCATGATTCAGCACGTTTAAAAAAGGATTTATACCCATTCTTAGAAGGACAACCAGAGGAAGCCCCATCCGAGCGCTAAACAATCGTATCTGCTTGCCCTTTGATCTTGGCTGAGGAACACTTTGTCCGGCTTCTCTGTTGAAAAGCCCCTGAATCTCACTTTTAAAACTCTACCTCTTCCCTGGACCAGGCTCTTTCACACTCTCCCAGCGCCTTTTGCTGAGGAGAGCTTACAGTCAACAAATTTATTTTCTGTTAAAAAAAAAAAAAATCTTTCTAAGTACAAGCATCCCAAATGAAAAACTGTAGCACTGATCCTCTGTTTATGAGAGCAAGACAGTAGAGTGTCTCTGGTTACAAATACAAGTAGGGAGTATTCCATTTTTCTTCTAATTTATGTTTCCCAAGAGTAATTCTGTTGAGAAGATTGCCAATATTTTCAGTACAATAAGTTTCTTGTTTCTTGTACTAACACTTACTGATTCCCTTACTGAGCATGTGAGCTTTTTATTTCATTTAATCCTAGCATCTGGAGATCAACACCTTATTAATTCAGGATAAGCCTTAAGTACAGAGATTTAAAGAGGCAGTTTCTACTCTCACACATGTAAAGATATTACAAATTAATACACATGTGGATAACTGAATTTAAAAGGCCTATTAATAAAACATTTATTTACATGAAATGCCTCAGTGTCCTAAATATCTTCAAGCATTTTACTAAGCAAAAACCAAGAATATCTTTTCTAAATAATTGGAGTGTGCAGATCAGTGAGAATTTAAAATATAGGATATTGTTTATTTTCCTCAGTTCGCTCTTTCTGAAGCGCCGTCAGTGTCTCAGCATTTTGTGGGGCTAGCATGTGGTTTCAGCCTTTGAAGGCTGACCTCCTGAATGCTACATACACAATGAGTAAGCAATTTTAAAAACAGAGACAGTCAGGGAGAGAAATTCCGTGGGATCAGCACAAGGAAGGAAAGGACCAGGGCGCTGTGATGATAAAGGAGACAGTAGAGCAGAGGCTAAGAAGTAAGAAGGCTTTGGGAGGAGGGTGAAATTTTAACCTAAGACCTAAAGGATGTGTCAGGGTATCTCTCCAAGGTCACCAAATTGGCAGGCTTACATAGCAGACTGTCAAGACATTTTAAGCAGAAGAAAAAAATGAATAGCAGGTGACATCCGTGGCCCTGATTTGATGTAAGTTCACAAGCTCACCCAGGCACTCAGCTGACACATTGTATCAACAGCAGACAGCCCCTCACATCCCAGCCTGTTCCCAAGACAGGATTTTAAACAGTCAACATCAACAATGAGGTGGACCGAATGACCAGCGTTCAGGCTATGAGAGATTCATCCTGTTGATTCATACTTCCTGATAGTCCGGCCGGCTGACAGAGCTAGGGTGTTTCAAATGTATTTCATGAGCAAATTTTCCTCTAGTGCCAGGGAAGAGGCATGTTTACAGAGGTGGGTAACTTTCCCTTCCGCTTCTAATGCGTAAAACCTCCTTAGTGCAGAGGATAACGTGCAGACACGGTGCTGTCTTTTTACGGGTTCTTTAACAAATGAGTCATGTACTACATCAGTCAACATGCCACCAAAGGGAAAATAAGCAGAATTCTCGTAGCCTCCTTAGGACATCCACACTGCCGAGCTTCAGACCCTTTCTCTTCAAGTGAACTCTCCTGGTGTCCACAGCCATGCTCAGCAGGTTTTATCACTTTCTAGCCTCTGGTGAATTCTCGTCTTCCCCACTGCTACACAGAGTAAGAGGAATGCAACTGCCTTTATTGGCAGGTGGGATGCTTGTTGCTGGGATTCTCCCTGTGAAGAGGTTTTCTCCTCCCTGCAGGGCGCCCTATGATAGGATATAATGGGCTTGGGACAAAGAGTATCCTTCAGTTCCATGTCAGACTGTCTAGGGATCCACTTGTCCTACTGGTGTGCTCCCTTGGAACTTTCAGTACTTAAAAACATCGTTTATAAAATAAATAAACAAATAAATAAATAAATAAATAAACAAACTCAGATATGGTCGCGTGTGCCAGTAATTCCAGTACTCTGGAATTTTAGGCAGGAGGTTTTCCAGCTTCATCTCAGCTTGGGCTACACAGCATAGCCCTGTCTCAAAAAGGAAAGATGGGATAGAAGAGAAGGAAGGAAAAGGACAAGGAGGAGGAAAGAATTTTGGAGGGGGAGAAAGAGAGAGAGAGAGAATTAGGACGGACCATATATCTAGGGAGATAGGATGCTAAACAATATAGCCATAACAAAATTAGTTGTCAACCACCTTCAAACAGTGTGTGTCGGAAGCTGTGTGCATTTGTAGACCACAGAAGGTCAGAAAAGCAAGGAAAGAGAGGAATTTGGAAGTCACTCACACTCACACTCACACACACACACACACACACACACAAACACAAACTTAACAAATCTGCCTCAAACCAGATCTTTACATTTCAGTTACCATCAAAAAACAATGGTTTCCGAACCCTAGAATTCTTCTGAATTCCGACCAAACCTCCACGTGCTGACTGAACTGAAATGGAGTGCCACCAGGGGTTCTGAAAAGCCTGCAGGTCATTCTGGTGTGGCACAGCATGAAGAAGCCTTTGGCTTTTCTCTCTTCCAGATATGACACAATGATTTCTTTCAGACATCTCTACCGTGGCGGCACAGATGTCTGAGCTCACCCACAAGATTCTCTCTCTCTCTCTGTGGGTCTGAGTAGGACCAGCCCCAGCACCGTAGTACTTTATAGGCCCAAAGTGGCACTAAGGTCAGCCAGGGCTGGGGCCTATGAAATTAAAAGAATCAGGCATGTTAGAACAACACAAGCAATACTGGCTCTCTGGCCCCCTGACCACCCCATCATCACCAAGTTTTAGTGACTGGCATGTGAAACAGTTTCCTTAGAATGCTCCCTGGAGGTGGCTCAGCCTTGAACTCGATTCCAATACACTGTGAGAATTCTTGTCCAATCAGATTCCCCCCTGGCAGAACAAGCAGCCAGGTTGGCAGGCCCTGAGACTCCACTCCCTGTGAGAGTCTGTTTCATGAATTTCCCAGGAGGATTTCAGCCCTGCTTGGATGCTGGTCATTCTGCCTCCACACCTTCCTGCTCCGGTAGATTGCCACCCTCCGCACACCGCCTCCACCCAGGCGGAACTAAGAATCCTAGGACTCAGGTATTTGACACTGGGTCATCATTCCTGTAACTCCTGCCTTGAAAAAACGAAGGACGCCTCTGACAGGCCTTGCAGCCCTCCGTCTGGCAAGCGCGCGCTAACCCGTTCTGGGGCCTGGGGACAGGCATGGGTCTCCCTGGGGACAGAGACCCAGGAGCGGCTGCAGCCACGCTGGGTGTGTCTCCTTCCCCAGGTCTGTTCACTGCGGACGCGCCTCCTACGTCCCTGGTCTATACTGAGTTTATGAATCAAGACAAGCAAGGATCGGAAGCAGTGACTCGGCAGTCTTCCTTACCCCCTTTTCTGTTTACAGATGAGAGAAAACTTCGGGGGGTAGGGAGGGAGGAGGGGGACGTGACTCTGTCCGGGGTTTGCCACAAAACATTTGTGGCCGAGCCCAATTTAGCCGCCCTCGACTTTCCATTCTGTTGCCTGGCAACGGAGTTCAGTAGGGCTCGGCGGCCAGCCCTGGCCCCTACCCCGCACCCTTTTTTCTCTCCCCGAGAGGCTTGGGCAGCCTTGATTAAAGGGTCAACCTTTTGGGACAATGGCCAAGGGCACTGAGAGCTCAGGCACTGGGTGGATTACCCCAATTGCGCTGGAATCTCGCCTCGCGCTGACGCAAGCCCCGCCTTGGCTGGGACCGTCACACCTTCCACGGTCCTGCGGGACCTTCCTCGGCCACCAAAGCCTGCCTTCCTCAAAGACCCGCGAGTTTCCCATAGAGCACTCACATCAATTTCTCAAAACTCCCCAACTGCCGGTGGGGTCCCTGACCGTCACGGTGGGTTCACCGAAACTCCAAGCGTCCAGGGGGCCAAGGAGGACAGTTCAGAGGGGAAAGAGTGAAGCAGATGGCCACCCTAGAGCGGGAAAGGAGTTGGGGTGGCCCGAGCTTGGCAGAAGTAAGAATACAGGCAAAGCGTCCCGAGCCCCATCCCCACCCCCAGGAAGGCATCCTCGGGCACCCCGGCGCGCCCCAGCCCCTCTCTGGCTGCAGCGGAGCGCACCCGGCAGCGCAGGTGGCAGGCGCGCCGGCCGCCCCGCACCCCTGCCGCGCGCGCCCTCCTCCGCCGCCCGCCACCACCCCTGAGCCCCGAGGGGCCGAAGAGGAGGGACCTGTCCCCCGCGTGACCCCAACACACCCCCCCATCCTTACCCAGGTTCACAAAGCTCATGACCATGTCGGCGTCGTTGAGGAAAGCGCTGTCCTGCGCGCTGGTCAGCGGGGACGCGCCGCCGCCGGCTCCCGGGGCCAGGAGGCCCTTGCGGTTCAGGGAGTGCGCGGCGCCGGGAGCCGGCTGTCCGAAGCGGGACGGGCTGGCCCCTCCGTGGGGCCCGGGCCCCCGCGGGTCCCCCCCGGCCGCTCCGTCCTCGTCGTCTTCGGCGGCGGCGGACAGGGCGTTGTAGAGATCCAGCATGAAGAGCGGAGCGGACTTCAAGCGCCCCGGAGGGGGCTCCTCGCGGGCCGCCTGCTGCTGCTGCTGCTGCTGCTGCTGCTGCTGCTGCGGGAGCGCGGGAGGCTGCGGCTGCGGGAGGCCGTGCAGGGGCCGCGGCCTGTGCGGGAGCCCCAGCACCGACAGGATCTCCTTCTGCATCTCCCGCTTCTCGTGAGTCTTGAGGCGCCGGTACAGGAAGCCCGAGGGAGACGACTGCGGCGGCGCTGGCGGCTGCTCGGGGCGCCCCGGGCTCCCGCCGGTTCCCAGCAGCTGCCCCCCGGCGGCGGCGGAGGCGGCCGCCGAGGCTAGCGACAGGGGCGGCCGGAGCGGCGGGGGGCCGCAGCTGCACAGCAACCCCCACCACCAGCACAGCCACTGCGCCCTCCGCCCCAGCCCGGGCATCCCCGCCCGGCCCGGAGGGCCCCCCGCGGGCCCCGGGAGGCGTCGAGCGGCGGAGCTGTGGCCCTCGGAGCGGGCGGCCCCCGCCACCTCTCGGCGGCCTCTCTTTCCCGTTCCTGGCGCTCAGTCCTTATCTCTCATGGTCATCCGTGGCGCCCCCACCACCACCACCACCAGCACGAGCCCGGGCGGAGGAGAGGCGGCGGCGGGGCGGCGGCAGGTCTCCGGGGGCGGGCGCGCGCGCGCGGCTTGAGCCAGGTGTGTCCCTAATCGGCAGGACCGCGCTGCAGCTGGCGCCCCCGAGCGGGTCACGGCGCGGTCACTCGCCGTCTGCACGCGTGCACTGCCCTGTGCCCTCGCAGGACGCTGGCGACAGTTCAGGAGATGGGGGCGATGCCGGCCACCATCCCTGCGCACGCCCCTCCTGGCTTGGAGGACGGTCGTGAAGTCTGCTCCGCGGAGGGTCCCGGGCTGTGGCGACCCCGCGTCCTGAGCAGCCGATCTCCTCCTTCTCCTCCTCCTCCCGGCTTCAACTTCTCTCTGGCCCGAAACTCAGCGCCCCTCCGCCCTCGGGCACCGTCGCTCCCCCTCGGAATCTCCGCGCGCCTCTCCGAATGGAGGCGGCCGGGATCGAGCTTTCCCCGCTCGGCCGTCTCCTAGGGTACCCGGAGGATCCCGCTCTCCGAGGCGATGGGAGAGGAGAGGAGCCGAGCGCGGAGCGGAGGCTGCGGCGTCGGCTCGGGAATTCGCAGTCTCCCGCCTCTGCGCGCTGCGCTCCCGGCCGCCGCCAACGTGGGCTTTCTGCTGCGCGTCTCGCTCAGGTACCGCACTCAAGCCCGGGGACGCCCCGCCCTCCTCGGTAACGGACAGGCTGTCGGCCAATGGAGAGGCGACGCTTGCGGGCTATTTGCATAGGCCCACCCCCTTCTTTCACCCTCTCTCCTCCCGAGGCCTCGCCTCCGCCGCCGCGCGTAGGTTTCCAGCACACAGAATTCTTGGAGGCACCAGGAGTTTGCTTGGGCGGGTAAGAAAGGCAAAGAGGTCATTGCTAAGGGAGGAAGATGTGGTCGCGACCCCCGTCTAAACTTTTCTCTGCTAAATAAAAGTAAACACTGCTATTTAATCCGTACCGTTACCGAAGGAGACAGTAATGTGACAGTTTTCTCCTTCCCTTCTTGGTTTCTCTTATTGATGGAATGTAGGCGTTTAGCAGACACGTGGCTCTCAGAGGCAGCTGCTGTAAGTTAAGACACACCCTACACACACACACTAGCTGCAGAGAGGGCGGAGGACAAGCAATATCAGAGGCCTGGAGGTTTTCAGTAGGGAGTTTCAACGTATCTCTTCATTTGGGCTGCATTTGGCTTCTTAAACTAAAAACAAAAACGGGAGAGGCCCCAGTCTGCTAGTGTCACCAGCAAAGCCTTCCCGGCGTTCCTGCTGCTCTCTCAATGCAGTTTGGCAGTTGGCAGTTGGCATTGTACTGAAATACGATGTAAGTTACAAAGCGCCCGGTAAAACGTCAAGGCGGTGGTAATCTCAATGAGGGCAGAGTCCTGGGAAGTATAGAAAACAGCCAGGATAATAAAGAGGTCGCCGAACACAGGTTGCTTCGATCCCTGAACCAAACTGGGACCGCTTCCAACACCACCTTCTACCAACCCAGACGCGAATTCATTTTCTTCTATACTCAGAGGCCCGCTCATATGTGGATGGTAGAAGCAGCTGCGTGTGAAACATTGGAGTCTTTCACTTGGCGAGAATGTAAGGATTGAGAAACAAAAACTTCGCCTACTTTCAGTTTTAGTTTACGCGGTCCAAAACATTTTAGGTCATCCATAGTTGGAGTGGGAGGCCAGAGGAATCAAAGGCGTCCGCCGTTTCTTCTGACTACGAATCGCTGCTGTGCTGCCCAAGAGGCTAGGAGCTCTGCTCAGAAGGCCTGAAGTCCAACAAGGGCACATAAACTTTAAGCTAAGGCCATGCTCCCTGCACAGACGCAGCCTCACCTTCTCTCTAGGAGGTCTGGCCAGGCGTATGTGGGCTAAAAGAAGCTCAAGTCACAAGGGCAGTAAAGACAGCACTGAAACCTGTGAAAAATAAATAAGCAAATGAACAAATAAACCCTACAGGGTGCCCCATAGGACACGAACGTGGGGATGAACAAAGTGGCATAACCCTAAAACCGCAGTGACTTCAGATGGGGGCCACAGCTTCTCTCTGGAGCTCAGGGGAGAGAAGGAACCTTGTAAGATCTGTGTTCCTCCCACTCCCTGCTTCCCTGGACACATCCCATCAGAGGCTCCATCTCCCGGAGGTCTTGGGACAGGGGACTACACAAAGCACGCACATGTGTGATTTCAGTGGATGCAGGATGGAGTTGAAGGGACTTGAGCAGGTCTCGCTTCTGAGCTCACTGGAATCCATGAACACTTGGAGAAAAATCACAGGTCACTTCGCCCCCTGCAGGACACCAAAATATTACTGCCCCCCCCCTCCCTCAGTAAACACAGACAGGCTTCACTAAGTTCTCTCTGAGCATCTCTCAGGCATATGGGGGAAAGAGGAGGAATTCCCGTCAAGAAGCCAAATGTGAGAGCCAACCCATAGCAAACATCTGGCTGCCTGGCTGACATTTCATGCAGATGGCCTCAGTCTCTGGAAATAGGTTGTCTGTCCCACCCTTGCCCCATTTCATGAAGAAGTGAAGATGGCCTCACCATAAAGCACAAATTTGTTCCACACGTTCAGGGATACCAGGGACAGGGCGGGAATCCCCACTGGGGCAGAGTAAATCACAGAAAATACTCAAAAATGCCGATTTTCAAAATTGTGCCTTGTATATTACAGAGCACATTAGATGTTTACAACATGCTTGACCTAATAATTTCTGATTTGAAAAGATACTGCTTATTAACTTACTATGCCAAATATTCTCATTTTGAAATGATACCACTTATTCATTTAATATGCTAAATACTCTATTCTTCCCCATGAATTACATCCATAACAATATACTACAAGTGGTTCGAGGCCAGCCTGATCTACAGACAGATTTCCAGGACAGCCAGGGCTACACAGAGAAACCCTGTCTTGACAAAAATAATAGGAACAGGGACCGTCTCTGACATGAACTCATGGGCTGGCTCTTAGATCACCTCCACCTGAGTGGGGAGCAGCCTTACCAGTCCACAGAGGAAGACAATGAAGCCAATCCAATGAGACCTGATAGACTAGGGTCAGATGGAAGGGGAGGAGGACCCCCTCCCATTATTGGATTTCAGGAGGGGCATAGGAGAAGAAGAGGGAGGGAGGGTGGGATTGGGAGGGGATGGAAAGGGGACTACAGCTGGGATACAAAGTGAATAAACTGTAATTATTATAAAAAAATTAAAAAAATTTTAAAAGCCACTACAAGGGTACTCTTTGATTTTGTATTAAATCACATCAGTTCCATTCACTGCCTTTCCTAAAGCTGAAAGTTGTTGCCTTCAGAATCCAACATAAAAAGTCCTATCATACGTGGCTGTGTTTAAAAACCTAAGTCCTGCCCTCCTTGAGTCCTTGGAGAACTCCACTCGAAATTCTAAACTCTCATCCTTATAATTAGCACAAGGTTGAAGGAGTTTAATTCCAAAACATAATAACTCACTCACATTTTAAAAATACCAGGTTGGGATTAAGTGAAAAGGAACTATGTTAAGTAAATGTTTGCTGAGTATGAGAAGCGAATGTTTGAGTGTTAAATACATATCGCTTCTGAAAGCTACACCTGTAAGGCAAACTTCAAAATATGTGTCTCATCCCAAAGTCTGCGGCCACATGTACGCTCCCTCATACTCTCCCCTCACTGTCTATTCAAAAATGCTGGGCATTCACACTTCAAAATGTCATTCAGACCATCACATTTTCCTACTCGGAGGACATCTGGTGGCAAAGTGAAAAACTAATATATAAATCTGTTTCCAGAGATTTTTCTTTCCACACTGTAACTCAAATAGTAAATCTGTTTTTTATTGAATTTCACTTTTCACACGCACTCAGGTCTCCAACTCCTCGAACCCAAACCGAACACTGAAGTATTAGTGGAATCCAGTCAGTTTGTTATGTCAGTTCTGAGTTTCTCATTGGCTAACTGGCTTGTGTAAATGAAGTCACATTTTTGTCTTTAAACTGAGCCAAACAATACCACATTTGCATTTCTAGGTTTAGTCT
Organism: Meriones unguiculatus; assembly: GCF_030254825.1. Lineage (NCBI taxonomy): Eukaryota > Metazoa > Chordata > Mammalia > Rodentia > Muridae > Meriones > Meriones unguiculatus. The sequence continues at coordinate 53,730,721 of NC_083366.1, read as the reverse complement.
GCCCTAGAAGGTTTATTCTGAGAAAGCACTGGACATGTGTTTGGTTGGGTAGAGCAGGGGTTCCTTGAACTGTCAACTTCTGGGTTTCCTGGCATTTTATGACCCTGTATTTCAAGTGTGTCTCTGTCTCTACTAACAGGCTACATGAAAATATGGCATACTGTGCTATCAATCCTCTTAAGCAGCAAAACCATACTGGTGACATGTGGGGGCCAGCAAAACACCACACTGAATAAACTCAGGTTAGAAGGAAAGTCACATGGGCCACGGTACAGGATAGGTAGCTGCAATCCCAGCACTGGAAGGCTAGTCAGGATGGTCTTGAGTTCCAAACCAGCCTGGGCCACACAGTGAGTCCTGTCTAAAAGAAAGAAAGAAAAAAAGAAAGATCAATAAAAATCTATATCATTGACTTTCAGCTTTGAAAGAAGATCAACACTATGCGTCCAGCTATCCAGTCACTCATTCATTTCACAAATATTAAAATGTCTGCTGTGTGGTGGGCAGTGTCCTAAATTGGAGACGCCAGAGACCTGTGCCCACCTACAGTCTCAAGGGGGACTCTGACAAAATAAACTACAGTGGGATCAGCAATGTACCACGAACTTGCTGGGAATTTTACTCCAGGTGCTACTCCTACGAAAACAGTGTTTCGCAGTGTGTTACAAAGGGGACTTTGAAGATAGAGTTAAAGTTTTTAACAGGTGGCCTAAAGATGGTCCTGGTTATCCAAGGGGCCCAATACAATCACAGGAGTCCTTAAAAAGAGAAGACACCGATAGGAAGGAACAGACCAAGAGAGAGCTTGGCTAGTCTCGCCAGCTTTGAAGGTGAAGTGGCAACAAGTTAGCTAATGTTAGGAGCACAGCTGACAGTGTTAAGCAAAGAGCAACCCCGGCCTTGATTCCTAATCTTGTCGACAACCCAGACAAATTTACAAGTAGATTACTGGTCAGAGCCTACAGATGAGTTCAGGGCAGAGACCTCTCATCCTCAGCACACTGGGACCTTTCCACGGAGAAAGGATCCACATTAACCAGACCCATCCTCAGACCCATGAGAAGAAAGTGTGTATTGTTTTTAGCCACCAAATGGGTCATATTTCAGCATCAAAACGAAAACAAACAAGCAAAAACCCATGTATTTATTTGGATGCTAAGTAATATGAAGGATGTGTAGACAGGGAAAGGGCTGGAAGCATATGGATGCTCAGGAAAGTGGCTTTATGGACGCCCTGGTAGAGTAAATGAAACCCCCTAGGAGGGTATCTTGAGGAGGGGCTTTCAGTGGTGGAAGCAACGTGTGCAAAGGCCTCATGGCAGGGATATGCCTCGAGAGCCTGAAAAAGAAAGAGCAAGAAGGCTCATGAGGCTACAGTAGGGGACATCAGGAGGAACAGCAGCAGGAAATTCTGTCAGAAAATCAGTATACCAACATGGTGCAGGAGTATGGACATCCTGGGAAGGATGTCAGCTTTCATATACTAAAATAAATAAATGCGAAAGTAAAAACATTGAGATGACATAACACATAGACACATCTCGCCAACATACAGGTGAGAAAGAACACATCCTTATCATTGGTTTTTACAAAATTCAAACACAGTTGAATGAATCTCGAAGTCAGTTAAATAGCTCCCTTTCAAAAAAAAAAAAAAATCACAAGAGGAACGATGGCATGGAACCAAGCCAGCAGGGCTCCCCTGACTGTTGATTCATTTTTTCACCTGGGAGGAAGACTTACAGATAAGGTCAATTTTCTTAACTACAGGAGGATTTTGCACATGGTAACACACTTTTCCGTACACAGGAAATAAGTTTTGATTGAAAATAAAGCAACAGCATCAAATAAGTGAGCTGCAAAGGTCACTGGGTGGCTTTGAGCAGACGGGAACTACTGTGAGCAGGATCTCTTGGGCCACTGAGATAGAGTAGAATGTTCTCGGGGAAGGGCAAGGAAGATGAGTGAGGAACCTCTCGTTTATGATCGGGAGGGAGAGGACAGTGGCTCACGGAAACCCTTGGGAGGAAGCAGAGAATGCAGGGAAAAGGACATGGGTCCAGACAGATTCTGAAGACAGAGCCCTATGCCAAGTAGATGTGCTATCCTCATACAAAAACAAGTCATTGCAACCCCTACTCCTTGTACAAAACCTGGGGTGATAGATAAATTTGCTGAAGGCTAAAGTCAAGGTCCCTAAAGGTTATTGTCATGCTAAGGAGCTGGAAAGAGAGTGTAACCACGCTCTACATCAGCCCCTGGAGCACAAAATATGCCCTGAATACACAGAAGTTTGCCATGCAAGCACGACTTCAAGACCATCAGACAAGACCTCATCTCAAAGTTACAAAACAAATTAAAAGCCCAGTGGGATCCTGGATGGGAGAGCATAGCAGAAAGAGAGAGAGGGAGAGAGAGAGAGAGAGAGGATTAAGGGAAAGCTGATAGGATTAAAGGATAGAGTTAATAACACTATAGTCGTACTGGCTTATGGGATGTGATAAATACAGTATAAATAATGTAGGATAATACAACCACAGGAGACCCGCACACAAACTTATTACTGGGAAGTTAAAAGTTTCTGAAAAGTCTAAACTATATCAGGGACTGGAGAGGTGGTTCAGTCACTAAGAGCCCTTGCTGCTCCTCCAGAGGATCTGAGCCCTGTTCCCAGCACCCACGTAAGATGACTTGTGTTCTCTAACTCGAGTTCCAGGTGACCTGACGCCTCAGGCTTCCAAGGCCACCTTCATGTAACTACATGCAGAGACACACACCTACACACAATTAAAAGAAATAAAAATAAAAGTCTTTTTAAGGATACTGAGCTCGTTTTTGCTTTGTTTGGTTTAGGGGGGTTGTATGTTTGTTTGTTTGTTTGTGACGGTCTCACTCTGTAGCACAGGCTGGTATGACACTGACTATGTAGACCAGGCTGGCCTCAAACTCACAGCTCTTTTTCTGTCTCAGCCTTCTGTGATTAAGTGCTGAGATTAACTTTTATAAAACCCAGATAAAAGCTTTAAAAAAAAAAAAAGAAAAGAAAAGAAAAAGTATTTCTGTGGCTTTAATCTGAGATCTGACAGGTTTCGCTTTTTCCTTTGCTGAAAAAAAAATAATACAGACCTTTATTCTTATTTGATTAGTCACAGGTGACTGTATCACTAAGCCTTTACGCCACTTACTACGAGTGATTAATACCTTCAGCTGTGCAGGAGGCACAGCTGTATCCCACTGTATCCACACACTTGTACCCCACTGCTCTCAACCTTCCTAATGCTCCGGCCCTTTAATACAGTTCTGCATGTTGGGGAGACCCCCAACCATAAAATTATTTTTGTTGCTACTTTGTAACTGTAATTTTGCTACTGTGCAGAACCTAATGGAAATATTTGATTTGCAAGATATCTGATAGGCAGCCCCGGAATGGGTCACAACCCACAGGTTGAGAACGGCTAGATTCTAGACCCCTTCACCTTCCTGTTTTTGAATTCCATCATTTCATTTTCTTACAAGTAATACTCTAAAAGTAACAAAAGTATAATTTTCATGGTCATCATCAAACAAATTTTCTAAAACCCATTAGAAAAACGTCACTTTCTGGTGCACAAGAACCCTTCTCCTTTTGGTTTTCCTTCCTCCTTCCTAATGCCTGCAAATCTTTTATTATTTGCTTCCCATGGATGATCTTCCTCCAGTCATTTTTTTTAAATCAATTTATTAATTAATTAATTTATTCACTTTACATCCTGGTCTTAGCCTCATCCCTCCTCACCTCCCAGTCCCATCCTTTCCCTCCACCTCCCTCTTTCCCCTCCCCTATTCCTCAGCATAGGGTCGACCCCCTTCCCATCCACCCCAGCTCATCAAGTCATATCAGGGCTGAGTGTGTCCTCTTCCCCTGTGGCCTGGCCAGGCAGTTCCTCCAGGGGGAAGTGATTGAAAAGCTGGCAAGAGAGTTCATGTCAGATAGAATCCCTGCTCCCCTTATTAGGGAACCCACATGAGACCTGAGCTGCCCATCAGCTACATCTTTGTATGGGGGATAGGTCCAGTCCATGCAAGGTCCTTGGTTGGTGCTGCAGTCTCAGCAAGCCCCTCTGGGCCCTGGTTAGTTGGCTCTGTTGGTCTTCTTGCAAAGCTCCTATCACTCTGGGTCCTTCCCCCCACTTTCCCGCAATGCCTTGCCCAATGTTTGGTTGAGACCTAAATCAGGGTAGGCTCCTGGGGGGATATGAGAGGGACTCTAGCAGAGACTCAGAGTAGAAGAGGTCGTAGAAATGGAAGAAGGCACCCTCCAACGAGACAAGTCTCCTAGCAGATGGAGGGAGACACCAACATAGCCACAAAAGCTTCAATTCAAAATTCTCCCTCCCTACAAGATGTTCAGAGATAAAGATAGGGCAGACATAACAGAGATGGAGGAAAGGTTCAACCAGTGCCTGGCCCACCCAAAACCTGCCTCACGGGAGAGAACCAAGCCTGACACTATACTCCGCTATGCTTGCAGATGGGAGTCAAGCAGAGTTGTCCTCTGAGAGGCTTGACTCAGCAGCACCTCGAAACAGATGCTGATACTCCAGTCATTCTTTAAGGATAAGCCTGCTTGCAATAAGCTGTGGGTTTCCCTTTGAGAATTACAGTTGGCTCTCCTATTTGCAGGCTTTGCATCCCCAGATGCAGCCCACCACAGGCCCAGAATATTAAAAGCCAGATCTCATCTGCACCAGGCATATGCAGATTTCTTTCACCTTCATTTCCTATTAAACAATATCTGTATTTACATTGCAGCAATATTAATCTACAGGTAATTAAAAACATGTCGGAGGGTGTGCGTAGATGATGCACAAACAGCATTCCATGTTTCCTTTACGATGGACCATATCTCCTCAAACCACAAGCCAAAAGAAAGCCTTTCTCCCTTTAGTTAGTTCCTGTCAGGAACCAAGACAAAATACAAACATCTAAGGCCTTAGGTATATGAGAAATTCCTGGATCACTCCCATTCAGAAGGGACTATACTTTGTTTTCCTGCCACCCCTTATTGCCCTGATATTTCTGTGGCTATGATAAACTATCCAAACAAGAAGCAATACAGGGAAGAAAGGCCTAATTTGGTTCCTAATTCCAGGTCATTCATACCCCATCATTTCAAAGAGGTCAGGCATAAACTCAAGCAGCTAATAAACCCCATCCGTTGGAGAGCAAAGAGAAACAAATGTGTTCATGTTGTCTGCTTGCCCCTTTTGCTCAGCTTGCTCTTTTCACTCTTGCATAGTTCGGAGTGTAGGGAATGGTGCCATCCGAAGTGGGCTTTATCCTCCTACATCAATTAACAGTCAAGGCAATTTCCCTCAGAGCAATCTGATCTAGGCAACCCCTCAACTGAGACTGCTTGAGTGAATCTAGGTTGTGTCAAGCTGACATTTAAAAACTAACCAGCACGTTTATGGACAGTTTTGCTGGAGGTAAACTGACAGTAGATAGCTCATTTCTCTCAGCATCTGAAGCATTCTGTGCCGCTTCCACCATAGTTTCAGATGATTTTCTATTGTCCTTGCAAGGGTTTTTCCCTAAAAATAACGTATGTTCCTTCCTGTCTTCATTCAAGACTATCTCTCTGTTTTTAGTTTTTAGTAGTTTAATTATGTCTTTGAGTGAATTTATTTGGGTTTATTTTATGGAGGATTTTCCTCGGCTTCCTAAATATGCAGGTATGTGTTGAGACATGTGGAGGCAAGTTTGGAATGATGGCATATACCTGTAACCCCTGCTGGGACAGAAGGATCACAAATAAAGCTAGCCTTAGCTATATTGCCAGACTTGGGGGTGGGAACGATGCAGACATAAGTGGATCCCGAGGTTTGTAACTAAGTAAGTAGAGTGCTATCCAAATATACACAAAGCCCTGGATTTGATCCTAGAACCACATAAGCAACCTGACGATGCAAGCCTATAAATCCAGTACCAGGGAGTAGAGGGAAGACTATCAATTCAAGGTCATTCTTATCTACACAGAGAGTTCAAGGCCCATCTGGGATACCTGTGTTCCTGTCAGAATAAAAGAAGGAGGGATGGGGGATGAAAAAGGGAAGGGGAGGAGGAGAAGGAGGAGAAGAGGAAAAAAAAGAGGAGGAAGAAGAAGGAAATTAGAGACCTTTCTCTTCTTTCTGGGAATAGACAACAAAATGTCACATCTTTCATGATTGTTCCACAGGTCTCTAGGGTTCTACTGATTCCCATTTCCTAGTTTCTCCAGGTTATCTGAACAGATGAATTCCACTGGTACCTCCAAAGATCTGGTCCTCTTGACCACACCCTCTGCCCTTCAGCCTAATTGGCAAATTTTAATTTGTTTCTGCAATAGCATAAAATTAAAAAGAGAAACTACTCTTTCTGTTGCCAAGACTTGTGACTCTTCATCTGTTTTAGAATGTGTAACTGACAACGCAAGTGTTTTGTCTGTGACAACTAGTTGAAAACTCCTTGATTCAGATCATGTGGGGTAATTTCTACATCTGCTTGATTTCTATGCTGTTGTCAATTTGTCTAAAAAAAAATAACTTTAGGGTATTTTCAGGTTTACTCCAAAACTGAAAGATACAAAAGTTTCCCACATGCCCCTTGAACTCCCTACAAGAGTGATACATTCGTTACAGCTGATAAACCTTCTTGACACATCGTTGTTACTGAAAATCCATAGTGACATCACTCATTCTTGGTGGTCTACCTCCAAATGCAGTGACAGAAACCCACCACTGTATCCTCACATGCCAGGGGTTCTCCCCGTCAGGACTCCTGTGCTCCACTCATCCCCTCGAGTATATCCCCAGAAACGTGATGGGTTGTTATTGTTGTTTTGTCTGGTTTTACTGTCTTCGTGGTTTTGCATTTTTCAGTCTCATGCAGAGTTGGAATAACAAACTCTTCAGGCTTTTCAGGCTGGGTTCTTTAACTCAGGATGATGAAGTGTACTTCAGTTTGCTCTGTGCCCCATTTTTGTTGGTGTTTTGTTTGTTCGTTTAAAGATTTATTTATTTATTATGTATACAATGTTCTGCCTGCATGCCAGAAGAGGGCACCAGATCTCATTATAGATGGTTGTGAGCCACCATGTGGTTGCTGGGAATTGAACTCAGGACCTCTGGAAGAGCAGACAGCGCTCTTAACCGCTGAGCCATCTCTCCAGCCCTGTTTGTTTGTTTGTTTGTTTGTTTTAAGCACTGAATGATAAATATTTCACTGTTAGCCAGGTCTGGCGGTGCACACCTGTAATCTCAGAACTCAGAGAGGTAGAGGCAGGCATATCTCTGTGAGTTTGAGGCTAGCCTGGTCTACAAAGTGAGTCCAAGACAGCCAAAAAAACAAAAAACAAAAAACGTGTGTGTGTGTGTGTGTGTGTGTGTAATATACACACAGGGAGCACTCACAGCTCTAAGAGTTTCTTGCTGAGTGTGGTGGTTTGGATGAGATTGGCCTCCATAGGCTCATCTATTTGAATATTCAGTTCTCAGCTTATGGACTGTTTACGAAGGGTTAGGAGTTGTAGGCTTGTTGGAGAAGGTGTGTCACTGCGGTGGGCTTTCCAATCCCCCCACCCCCACCAGTCTAGCTCTCTCTGTTTGCTGCCTGTGGATAGGACGCGAGCTCTCAGCTACCGCTCAGGCACCCTGCCTGCCTGCCTGCCTGCCTGCCTGCCTGCCTGCCTGCCTGCTAACCTACCTGCCTGCCTGCCTGCCTCTACACTCCCAGCTATATTGATCATGGATTCACCCTCAGGAACTGTAAGCAAACCCCAACAAAATGCCTTCTTCTATAAGTTGCCTTGGTCTTGGTGTTTCTTCACAGCAGCAGAACAGTAACTGAGATACTAAGGTATAAGGGGGTTTCAGAAATAGTTAGGCTCTGTTGTCTTGCCTGTGGGGATGGGGTGGGGGTGGGGGATAGAAAAATTATGGCAACCTGCTGGTTCCTCAGGCTGAAAGCACAAGCTGATCTTCTCCATGCTCTCCATGGATGGCTGCCATGAATCAAGTCCCAAAGACTTGGATGCAAGTCTTCAGGGATGGTCCAGGGTTTAATCCGTAGGGTTGGTCTCCCTAGGCCTCACCCAGCCTGTCTATACAACAGTTAGCCCCTCCCAGACTGTGGTAACCACAGGACCTGGGGCCAGGCAGGTAAAGAAGGTCCTTCCGGTTGGTGTCCTGCTCCTTGACATGACCTCCTGCGACCTGCATGAATTCCAGATCACCAAGGTGAAATCCCTGCTGTTCAGAATGCTTGGTGAGCTCTCCCACAAGCCCCCACTGAACCCCATGTGGCTTGATAGTGATAAAGGCATATTCATTGCTGGCCGTGGTCCACAGTGGCTGCTTGAGCACTAACCTGTTTGGCTGTTATATGGCATGATTTCCCAATCTTTATAGGGAGGCTGGTAAGACTGACTTTACTAACAAGCGAACTGAGTGGACAGAACAGGTAACCAGCAAGCCACCTTCTCTGTCTCTCCCAAGGTCCACCCTGATCCTTATAGGGAAGAAACCCACTGCTCCCCACTCTCACCTAAGCCCAGACTATAGGCTCTGTTGTTTCCTAGTACTTCGAACAGTGCCTGGAACACAGTAAGGTGCTCAATAAATATTTGTTCAATGATGGAATTTTCTTGGGTAAGACCTTGGGTGGGGAAAGAAAACATGGATGTCTCCTTCATCATCCTCTGCTCCTAACAAGAAGATAACATTAAAACATGGATGAGCACATCTGTTTACAATGCTTAAAATAAGCTTCAGTCTGTGATGACAACTACTAAATTATTTGGTAAACACTACAAGAATGTCAGGACTTTTAACTCACATTACCCTCTTTCTATGCGGACATTACAACAGGATGATAGAAACTAATTTTAACACTCACTTCTGCTACCTAAATGTGTACAAATCACACTTCTAAAAATGAGACTTTCCTACAGAAATAAAACTAAAATTTGCCAATACACCTCAGAGTAAAATGTTATTTAAGGATTAGTAAAACATTTATTTTCCTAGCCTGTGAATAGGACACTTGTTCTCATAATTTTCCTTCACGTCCCTCACCAGAACCAAATCTCCTGGCATGGGAAGCAGATTCCTTCACACACCCTCTGGACGCATACTCACACCTGCCTCCCATCCCCGCCTCCCCCGGCACAGGCAGGAGAGAGGACTTCCCGGCAATGCCAGCAGGACAGGGCACACTCTGCTAAATGAACCGTGGCATCTGCCCGTGCCCTTAGCTGGGAACTGAGGGGAAAGAAAAAGCTGTTTGTATTTGGCTAATAAAATGAAGACGTTATCACTCCCCAGTTCAGGGAAGTGCCGGCTCAGGGTGAGCCTGTTAGTCTAACTACCTCGTCCATCCTCCGCCCTGTGTCATTTTTCTCTACTTACCTTTGAGCAGACAGACTCAGTGAACAGCCTTTGCCAGAAAGCTGTTGTCCTCCCTGCTGTGAGCATGTTTCCTTCAGCAAAATCGCAAGGCTTGAAGGAGTGCTTCCCAGAGAGGTGCCAATGTCACTTCAGGTTACTACAGATCCCAGGGGGAGGAGGCTGGCAGAGGAGTGAGGGAACCAGGTTTTGTGCCTGAGCCAGGAAAAGAGCTGCCATCTTCCCTCTCATCCCACAGCTGGGGCAGGGTGTTAAACATGTACTGTCTCAGAACATCCCTAGGCACACACGTGTCAGTACCAGACAGCATAAAGAAGGCAACAATCCCGGTCCATGAGTGTGAGGCCTACTGATGACAAGGATGAAGAGCAAGCAAGACCTCCAGCAGCTGCTACAGGAGTGTGCGTAGGCCTAGAAATGTCCAGGTGAGCCCAGAGGAATCTGGGAAGGTTTCACTGGATACAAAAATTGTGAGAAAGGCAGATTTTTTTTTTCTTGGCTTTTCAAGGCAGGGTTTCTCTGTGTAGGCCTGGCTGTCCTAGAACTCACTCTGTAGACCAGACTGGCCTCGAGCTCACGGAGCCCTACCTGCCTCTGCCTCCCCAGTGCTGGGATTAAAAGCGTGTACCACCACGGCCCAGAGAGAGGGGTAGATTTAAGCTGAGGCTTAGAGCATGGCTGAAGGTTGTTTCTTCTGATAACGAACATGCTAAGTGACTGGCACTAGGTTGACCACTGAGATCAAGGCAGGTTTGATCTCTCTCCTTAAGCAGCTTCCAGTCTCACAGGGTAGGCCGTAACTGAACAAAAGGAATGTAACTAATAATTTTGGAGTAAATGCACGAGCTGGCCACTGTAAGAGACAGAAGGAAAAGAATTTCAAATGGGAAGGAACAGGATGTTCAAAGGCCCAGGGAGAACTGTGGTGGGGACCCTGGCATTCTTCAGAGCTCCTGGAGGTGACAGATGACAGGAAGTACGGTAAGTAGTGACAGTAAGTCATGATCCAAGCTTGGAAGGACAATCTGGGGACACATGAGTCTGAGAGACTGGAATTTCCAAAGGACAGAGGGAGGGCACCCAGAAGGTTTTGCTAGGCAGAATGTGGTCTTAACACATTATTTTTAGCTATTTAATTGGCCGTTGTGCACAGGATAAAAGCCAGACGCTCAGCAACGAACCGGTGGCAGAGGGGTAAAGAGAGCAAGGAAGAGGGCAGGAAAATGAGAGGTGGCTTGGTGGTGGGGGGAGTCTACAGTAAAATAAGTTAGGGGAAAGGGCAAAAACAGAAGTTCTGTTGCAGGCATTTAGTTGGAGGTCCCTCAGGGATATTCCAGCAGGATCCCCAAGTGAGCAGCAGAACCAGTCCACAGATTAAAGGTATTTACAGGCTCAATTAATTTCCTAAATCACAGTGATGGATACCCACCATCCCAGCCCTCAGAAGGCCACGGCGGAAGAACTGCAAGTTTAAGATCCCATCTAAATAAAAAACAGGTCAGTGAGGGGGCAAAGACACTTGCCACACAAACCTGGCAACCTCAGTTTGATCCCTAGAGCCCATGTGAGGGTAGAAGGAGGGTACCAAACTTTACAAAGTTACCTAACGACCCTCATGTATGCTCTGTCACACACACACACACGCAAATTGAAAAAGGAAAAAACAATCTCACTCTTAAAACCAAAATCTACGTACATGAAAGTGTACATTATTCCCTTTCTGACGTTCTCCTGTCATTTCACTTAGCGGTCCTCAACCACAGTAGACAGCATTAAACTGGAAATTCCATAATTAAGTAATTCCTAAGTTTTAAGCTGTGTGCCATTCTTCATGCTGGGATGAACGGTTTCACCATCCTGTCCTGTCTGGCCTAGTACAGAAGATAAAAGATAATGCTATCATCTGTTTTCTTAAAGAACTTGAGACCACATTATTAGGTGAGACCAGGTACTGAAGAGAGAACACAAGAAACAATGAAGTATGAGGTTAAACAGCCAGAGAAAAAAATGGCTGTTGCTGATCCCCATCATTCCTGCAAGTCACCTCTAACATAAAGAAAGGAATTCCTCTTGTGATTTGGTTACGAAAAACACAAAAAGCAAAATTAAAACAGAACTTCCCCTCATCCTACCCATTTGCTCTGAGGAAAACCAGCTACCATGTTAGGGACTGTCCTGTGGAGAAGCCTATCAGTGGAGGAACTGAGGAGGGCCTCTGGCTAACAAGCCTTAGTCCCACAGCCCAAGAAGAACTAAAGCCTGCAAGCAACCACACAAGGGAGCTCAGAAAGGATCCTACCTCAGTGAAGCCTGCAGGCGAGTTTGTAGCAGAGCTGGCGGTTTGACAAGGAGCTCATGTGTTGAGGAGTTCAGGACTCTCGGCTGAGATGCTCTCAGATTCTTGACCCTCAGAAACCATGACATAGAAAGCCTGTGTGTTCCAAGATGCTAATCATAGGGTAAGTCATCACACGGCAATAGAAGCAAATTAAAAATCCAAACCAAAAGAAATCAAGTTAATTATTCCACTCTAGCCTCTGTTCCATAAGATCAATATGTAAAACCCTACAGCCTTTTTTTCTCAAATCTATGCACTTAAGTGCTTCCAAAGGCCCATCTTCCATCTCTTAGCAGAGATGGGAAAGGTTTAGTGGCTTAAGAGTCCATTTGGTTCAATCCTCCAAAGTCCTCATCAAATGCTTAATACTTTGAAGGAGGACCCCAAACCCAGTGTTCAGTTCCCAGCTTGAATAAACAGTAGTTAAAAATCTCGTAACAATGTTCCACAAAGCTAATCTCACAGAACATCATTGTTCCTCAGCGAGATCTTCTCGTTCTGCTCCAATAAAGCTTGGGAGCCTAGCACCAGGAGAAGGAAGCAGCTATAAGAGGAAGAAAACCAGTTCACTGCCATGAGGAAAGTGGATGTTTCTTGATTCTTGGCCATCTGCCTTTTAAATACGGTATTCAGAGAAAAAAAAAAAAAAGCCCTGGAAATCCATCAACATGACTATCTTGTAAGTGGCACTTGGCCTGTCCACTGATATATGCTTTGATGTGATAATCCCTTATTTATTTACCTTTTTAAAGTCTCTACTTTTATGCTTTGTCCTTCATCTTGGAATAACTCTAACATTTAAATGGATGTCATGTTTGGGATGGTATCATGGAAGAACCCATTCATCAGTGATGAAATATTCTATTCCAGGTCTGTAAAAGATTACAAATGCTCCCTGTGTTATTTGGTAGTGCAGTTCAGTGACGTTCTCCACCTGAGGAATCCAGGAGTGGGCTCACCCACAAGGACTTTCGAGCAATGGAATTATTTGCGTCTTCTTCTTCCAAATATATTTTCCTGACTGCTCTAATCCTGTACGTGTTAAATTCACGTATACTTGTGTTTTGTGCTGTTTGTCTTGCTCTTTCCAGGATGGAGTGCTGGGAGGAAATGCCTCCATCCTCTTACGCCAGGACTAAGGACACACCCCTCTCCTCCCATCCCATAGTACAGTCATGGCATGCCTCTCCTACCAAAGAGGCAGAATGAGTTCACACAAAGGCTTCCATGTGTATTCTGGCCATATGTTGTGACAGCTCAGGTCTTTGGGGGGTGGGGGGAAGGGGTGTTTGTATTTTGGTTTCATCACTGAACTCTCCCTCCAATGGAGAGGGCATTCTGTGTCTGGTGAGGAATTTCTGGTTCATAGATGTTCTTGCTGTGTCCTCACATGGTGGAAAGGATAAACAAGCTTCTTCCATAAAGGCACTAACACGATTCACGAGGGCACCATCCCAGAGACCTAACCATTTCCCAAGGAGCTTCATCTCTTAATATGTTACTTCAGGAACGGGGATTCTAATATTCAGTGGGGACACAGACATCCAGAGCACAGAACAGTCGGGCAAGCATCCTCTCCATCTTTTCCTTTTCCCAGAAAGAGTGGGAAAAGAGCACCTGCTATCTCCACTTTATACAGACTGGCTTCTGCCTTCCCCCTTGTGGGCCAAAATTCACCCTAGCTTGTGAAAACCAGGAACTCTGCAGATTCCTCAGAGGAACTAACACACATGCCCTCTTCCCTGTTCTTGAAACACTCTTGCCTCATGACTTGAATGAAGTCCTCCTCTTCTGCCTGTATCCTATCTCTTTTTCTAGTCCGTGGCCTCTCCTCTTTCTAGAACACCCATTCTTCTACCAGCAGCCACGACGGTCTTGAAATCTCAGTTGTATCCCTTCTTCCAGCAGTCTCCTAAAACACTACCAACCTTCGCCCCTCAAAAACCTGCCACACCCTGTCATTCACGGTGGGCCTGTTATCCTTAGGCTGCTTCCACCTCCTGAAGGTCTCAGTAGCCAACCTTGGGGACTTTTTGTTTTGTTTTTTTTTTTCTTCCCTCTATTTTTTCCTTCGGGAATAATCCTCTTGCCCCCACCAAAACTCTTTACCACCCCAAGCCCTGCCTTAATGCTTCTATGTCACTTTCTCCAAAAAGCTTTCCCTGACGCTAGGTAACTCCCCAGGAACAATTGTTCACAGTGCCCTCTTCAGTTTTCCTGTTAGTATTTAGTATAGTTTAACCATGCCCTGTACCTGTCAGTCCTCCACCTATGGATTCAACCACCTGCGAATCAAAAACATTCAGGAAAAACCCTGCATCTGTACCGAACATGTACAGACATCTTTCTTGTCATTATTCCCTAGGCAATACAATATAGGTTGTATTAGGTATAAGTCACGAGAGATTGTTTCAATACACCAGAAAGTATGTGTAGGTTCTCTGAAAATACTACACCATTTTACAGAAGGCTTTTGTGTATGGAGGGATCTGGTGTCCAAGGGGAGTCTTCGTACCAACTCCCTTTGAATACCAGCAGACCACCGCAATTATTTGTGTGCCCTCTGTCTTGCAAATAACTTCATAATTGTCAAGAAGGACCATGTACATTCTCCCTAGAACCCAGCATCCTCTGATACTCCCAGGGGATGCTCAACAGATATCTGTAAAATAAAAAGTTGATAGAGGCAGTATATCTCAGTGGGTAGAGTATTTGCCTAATACGCTAAGACCTTGAGTTCCATCCCCAGTGCCATGGGGAGTGGGGGGAAGGCTGGGAAGGGATAATGAATGTTCTGCAATAAAAATTATTTGCAAACTTTTTTTTTAAAAGAAAATGTTTAAATATTTTTTTTCTCCTTTAGGGAGAGAATAATTATACCTAACTAGTAGTGAGAGAACTACTAGGAAGATTGAGAAGGAAAATATTACAAGGGCTGTTCCCTGTAACATGCTAAATAAGTCTAGTTATGAACATCACATGGCACTGGCTTTCACTCATTAGCATTTCTTAAAAAGAAATAGGCCAGCTGACTGTTTCCTGCAAAAACACAGAGAGCAGGCACTTTCATTTGAAGTGTACACATTCCACTGAGGACAGATCCAGAAGGAATCTGCTTTGGGAGAGGGTGTTTATTTATGCAATGATTGGATTCATTTATTGAAGGCGTCCCATTGGAATGTGAACCCACCTACATCTTAACTTTTGTTGATTCACGCAAGACATGGGGCCATCAAACGCTGAGTGAACACGATTCCCGACCAAAGGATTCCTTTGTTATGGCTACACTAAAAAGATAGCTAGCTCCAAGCTCACAACTGTCTGTAACTCCAGTTCCAGTGGACCCAACATCCTTACTAGTGCACACTGGAAAAAAAAGAAAATATAACTAGTTCTCCAAAGTGCAGTACATTTTCAGAAAGTGCCAGGTCCTGTTTCCTTGGCAGTCTTTTGAAATTGTCTGCTTCTTAAAAACACACTGGCCTTTTCTGGGGAAGAGATGATGTAGGAAACTGATACAACTCTACCCACGAAGCCTGGAGGGATGTCTCAGAGGTTAAGAGCACTGGCTGTTCTTCCAAAGGTCCCGAGTTCAATTCCCAGCAACCACATGGTGGCTCATAACCATCTATAATGAGATCTGGTGCCCTCTTCTGGTCTGCAGGCACACATACAGCCAAAATAATGTATAAATAATAAATAAATATTTTTTAAAAACCCTCTACCCAAGAGAGGTTTTCAGCTCAGCCTCTGATAATCCAAGTATCAGCTATTTCCCTCTAAAGTTTCAGCTATTTCCCTCTAAAAAGGTGCTTGATGCTTCTGCTGAACACAAATTAATATGTGTAAGGCTAAACATTCCTTCTAAACAGGTGGTCATTTGGATGTGACTTTCCAAAACCAGTTTGCCAATTTGGAAATGTTATCCCTCCACATGTTTAGTGAATCACGCTAAAAGTACTTCCATAAAACTGGCAGCACAGGTCAACTGAGCAACACTGCGGTTTATTTTCTGCCAAGGCATTTTCAGTTTACAGAGCCCGCATGCGCAGGCGCCCCAGCTTTGCCATGTGTCATCCTGATGTCTAACACATGCTTCGTAACTGTCAAAAATGTGATAAACCTGTCAGGGGTCTACAGAGGGAGCTGCAAAAGCCACGAGGCATTCCAAGTTCCATCTAGCCAGTGACAGCCTGAGCGCTGCGAAAGCTTAGCATTTACGGAAAGTAAAAAACCCCACCCTGATGTCATTCTGTAAATGATATAGGAATTTTTCCCCAAGCATTTTAAATAGCTTTATGTTAACTCTTTCTGTTCTTATTATGAAATTATATATATATATATATGACACTCAAAACTCAATACATTTTCACAAACTGAATCTTCATTAATAACCAGCACCTAGATCAAGAAAAAAACAGATAGCCCCTCAAGTTCCCATCCAGCAACTCCTAACAACTTCTAGAAACTTATCCCATGAATGGCCAGTATCTTGACTTCTAACAGTCTGAGTAAGTCTGCCCGGTTTTGTGCTTCATATAAAAGGAATCAAGACAGCAATGGTAGCTCAGCCTGTAAGCTCAGCTCAGCTCAGCATTCAGGAAGCTGAAATAGGATTACTATGAGCTCAAGACCAGTCTGGGCTACAGAGTGAATGAGTCTCAGGTCAATCTGGAGTAGACCTTGTCTGAAAAAAGAAATTAGATAGATAGATAGATAGATAGATAGTCACATGGTATGCTAATTTATGACTGGCTGTTTTTCTAAACTCCATGTTTTAGACATCTTATTAATATTTCTACAGTCAAATACACTGCAATTCTTATTCAATAATCCAACAAATATTTACTGAGCTCACATGTACCAGGAACAAATGGATCCTTTTCACAGATAACATTTTGATGTCCATCTGTTTAAAGAAACTCAACAAATAAAATCTTAGTTTATTAACATGTCTTTCAAGGTTAATTGCTTTCCCAAACTAAATGTCAACAATTTAAAAATAATCTAAAAATCATTACACACGTAAGAGCAGAGGAAGCTTTTTTTTTTCTTTAAATAAACACAGTTTCCATTTACTCCAAAATCCCCATTGTTTGCAGATGGTTTCAGTGTTAGCTCCTGACACTTGGTGATTGAAATAATATTTTTTAGGATTGAAGAATCCAAATTCTTTGGAACAGTCATTTCTTTGAACCAATCTGTTCTTAGTAGCAGGGTGATTCAAAGGAAATATTCAGTCTAGATGCAAACCCAGTTTTGCCATGAATCCACCATGTGACCTTAGACAATTTCCTTGACCCCCCCTCTGCGCTTCTTTCTTCCTCTACAAATAAGATGATGAACCTTCAAGGTTTCTGCAGTGTCTCCCTCAGAAAACTGCAGTTCTGGGGCTGGAGAGATGTCCCCGTGGTTAGGAGTGCTTGAAAACCTTCAGTTCCCAGCACTCCCATCTGGTGGCTGCCCGTCACTCCAGCTCCAGGGACCTGACACCCGAGTCTGGCCTCTGTGCGCACGCAAATGCAGATGCACACACAAATAGAGGTAAATCTTCTCATTATTGTTATTGTAGTTCAGTTTTTTTGAGGTGAGAATTTGTTAAATAAGACAACAGCACAAGCTGAGCAAATGGTGGTATACAGCTTTAATCCCAGCACTCGGGAGGCAGAGGCCGGTGAATCTCTCTTAGTTTGAAGCCCAGCCTGATCTACAGAGTGAGTTCCAGGACAGCCAGGGATACACAGAGAAACCCTGTCTCAAAACAAAACAGAAAAATGGGGGGGGGAAGACAAAAGGAAACATAAGTCTCTTCAGTGTCAATTAAGGGCACATAGCTGCTGTCCTGGGCTGAAAACCAGTTTCTAGCCCAGTCCACAAGCAGATATTCCCCTCACAGAGTACCTTTCCCTTTCAGTAAAGATCTGAGTAGGGTTCCTGAGGGATTCACACGTGTGCCTTCGGGAGGTAGCTCTCTACCACAGCCAAAGGGCACAATATAGTACATTTTCCTTTAGGACAAAATCCTTCACATCTGAAAAAGTCAGTTTTCCATCACTGTGACAAGATATCTAAGGTAATCAACAGATAAGCTTGAATGGTTGACTTTGGCTCACGGTTTCAGAGACTCCAGTCCTCAACTGCCTCATCCTGCTACTGCAAGCCTCTGAAAACACAACCTA
This sequence comes from Meriones unguiculatus, assembly GCF_030254825.1. NCBI lineage: Eukaryota > Metazoa > Chordata > Mammalia > Rodentia > Muridae > Meriones > Meriones unguiculatus. The sequence goes on along the minus strand of NC_083366.1, from coordinate 53,712,782 downwards.
TCATAGCAGGAGCGCATGGAGGAGAAGGCTACTTGCCTTATGGTCACCAGCAGGCAAGACACCATGACACTCTCAGTGTCCCTTTCAAGAGTGCATCCCCAATGACCTAACTTCCTCCCACCGGGCTCTGCCTCTTGAAGGTACCACCACCTCTCAGTAGTGTTAAGACCTGGAAACCAAGCCTTTAGAACAAAGGTCTTTGGAGGGTGTTTAAAAACTAAACTGCAGCAGGGAAAAAAAAAAAAAAAAAAGTCCAGATTGGCTCCATATTTCCGCTCGCCGTGATGATAGGATGGACGTCTCAGTGGCAATGCTAAAGCAATGAGCAAAATTACCAGACACAAACTCCCTCCGTTTTCCCAGAGAGAAGTTGCCCAGAAGTATTGCCCTATAAACCATTCAATGAATGAGTGTGGCTCCCCACCCCTTCTCTCTCTTTCTCTCAGAGATAGGGTCTCTTGTGGCCCAAGCTGGACTTGAACTACACAGCCACAGGTAGCCTTGGATTGCTGCTCCTCCAGCCTCTACCTCTCAGTGCTAGAATTACAAGTGTGCAGCACCACTTAGAATTTTAAGCTTAAAAAAACTATATTAAAATGTGGTGGCGCCACCTTTAATCCCAGCACTCCCATAAGCAGAGGCAGGAGGATCACTGTGAGTTCGAGGCCAGCCTGCTCTACAAAGCGAGTCAAGGACAGCCATGGTTACATAGAGAAACCCTGTCTTAGAAAAATAAAAACAAAAATAAAAATAAAAATAAAAACATGACTATACTTAGGTGGTTGGAGAGATGGCTCAATGGTTAAGAGCACTTACTGCTCTTCCAGAGGACCCTGGTTTAATTTCCAGCACCCACGTGGCAGCTCACAACTGTTAACTTCACTTCCAGGGGATCTGATGCCCTCTTCTGGTATCCACAGGCACTGCATGCATGTGTTGCCCAGACATACATGCAGGGAAAGCACCCATACACATAAAAAAAACCAAAAACTATACTTAGTACACATGTAATGTACAGTTTTTTTTTTCCTGTACCTCCTCCCATGTGCCCTTGGATGGGAAAGATGATGTATTTATTTCTCATATTTAAGCAGTAAATAATAAAATGAGAGGAGCGAGGATACACCTCAATGGTAGAGCGCTTGCCTAACATGCACAAGGTTCTACCCCCAGCATTGTAATACATAAGTAAATAACAGAAAAATGAAAGAAAAAAATCCAAACGATGTTTACAATGTTACTAAACACAGGAAAAGATTCCCTGCTGAAGCCCAGGCCTGCTTTCCATTTGGTAAGGTCTAAACTTGTAGACTCATTTTAGGAACATCAACGGGGAAAGCCAAAACAGACATAGAAGCAGTTGACGGAGCTACTGTCATTATCACGTGGGAAGGTGCAAACATTTAAATCAACCCCTGTCCTATTTTGGGTTTATTTGAGAGAGAAATAGATCAACACAGATTTTTTTTTCTAAGTCTGAAAAGGCAGTCACTACTTACGTAAAATAAACATCCAAGAAGGAAAGCTCCCGGCCTCAGCCTGTAGTGGGGTCGGAGGAAGGTGTTGACGTAACTCAGAGATTTCATCTGCCAAATGACAGCCCAGCTCGTGTGTATGCAGGGAAGACCCGGAAAGGTAAGCAACAAGGCACATTGCGTAATGACCCACAACGGGGGAAAAAAGTGCTTTCTGGGGCTGAGGTCTTTCAACTCCGAATTCTTGCTTCAGCGGTTCTGTTGAGTCACAGCTGTTCTCCATGTTGGCACGAACCAAAAATAACATGACTAACTGCAAAAGGTGACAGGGTTTTGGCCAGCTTTTTATGGCCACACAGCAGTACCTTTCTGTTGAGTGGAAATGTAACATTTAGCTTGTAAGAGAAATCTTTCTCAAGCAGGCTCAGATTCAAAGTCGTCTGAGGCTTGCCCGGAACGTCCTTTCAGCTCTCCTGTGAACTGGAGGGGGCAAATTGCTGAGGTATAAAGACACCCAGAGTGCAAAGAGAATGCCTATCTAAGAGGGGCTCCGGACATCCTAGGGTAGACACAGCCTCTAATGGAGAGAATGAGGCACTCTATGGGAGCAATGTAAATGAGCCCCACATCTGATTTCCATTAGAAAACATAAACCCTTTTCAGAATCTTTTCCTTGTCTGTCTGCCCCCTCCTTCCCCCCCAAATGGCACTACAGAGCACTTCATTTTTTCCAATCATACAGTGATATTTGGAAAGTTCCATTTGCTTCCATTAAGAAAAATACAGAGAAGGGAAAAAATACATAATAGACATCTATCATTTTGTATGTGAGGCTTGCTTGGTTATGGGATTTTCCCTCTCTTCCCCACAAAAAAACAAAAAACAAAAAAACGTCCTGTGTTAGTGCGTGAATAAGTTGGGTATCACAGTGGTCAACCTTCTTTTCTGCCTAAACAAATTACTTCTATATTCAAATAATGCTTCCCTTTGTAATGGCTCAAAAAGGAGTTCATTTTCTGCCTTCATCTTTCCCTTATCCAATGTTGTCATTTATTCACTTTATCTTATAGCTAACAAATGTTGATTAACTGGAGAAACAAAAGCAAGTGACATCATACATTGTCCCTGCCCTGGTTGAAAATCTAGGAAGAACAACCACAGGAATCAAAGAATCACAAAATAAACTTGGCAATGATTTTAGCTTCTGCACTGTGAGGGAAAACACATGTGCTTATCTTCCTCCGGCTGGCTCATTTCACTTAACAGCATGGCCTCCAGTTCTATCCATGTTGCTGTCAATGACAAGATTTTATTAATTTTTTTCTTTGTTTTTAATTTTTGAAGGGTAGTGAACAAGTTCTCATCACATAACTAGGCTGTCCACAGACTCTTGGATGCTAGGCTTACAGCATACCACACCATGCCAAAGTTTTTGGTTGTTGTCGTTGTTTGTTTGGGGTTTTAGAGACAAGCTTTCTCTGTGTGTGGTGTTGCTCTTGGTTCCTGGTTGTCTGGAACCTGCTTTGTAGACCAGGCTGCCCTTAAACTCATCATGTCAAGTTTTATTTCATTCTTAAAAACAAAAACTTATGAGTATGAATGTTTTTGCCAACATGTATGTCTGTGCGCTGTGTGTACCTGGTACCTTTAGAGATCAGACATGGGCATTGGACCTACTGGAACTGGGGTTAGATACAGCTCTGAGCTGCTATGTGAGTGCTGAGAATCAAACCTGTGTTCTCTAGAAGAGCAGCCAGTGTTCTTTACTGCTGAGTCATCTGTCCAGCCTCTTTTATTCTTTTAATGGATAAATAATGGTCATATATATGTATATATACATACACACATTTTAAAATGTATTTATATGTCAAGAAAAACCTTAATTGGCCTATTTGGCTAACATAAATAAATTCTGAGCCAGGTGTGGTGGCACATACCTTTAATCCCAGCACACAGGAGGCACAGGCAGGCAAATCTGTGTGAGTTCGAGACCAGCCTGCTCTACAAAGGGAGTTCAGGACAGCCAGAGAAACCCTGTCTTGAAACACACACACACACACACACACACACACACACACAGAAAAAACTGAAAAAAAAAAAAGAAGAAAGAAAGAAAAGAAATTCTGTACTGGACACAGCAGTGCATGCCTGGATTAAGAGGATTAAGAGGATGAGACTAAACCAAAGGAAAAACAAATTATTTATTCTGAGCTAAACATAATAGATTATATGTGTGAAACAATACAATAATATGATACACATATAAAAATTATTTTTTTTCATTTCTAGCAAAACAACTGGTATTAGTACCCCAAAGGGAACCTCAAATTTTTCTAAAGAATGCTGTCTTAATTAGGATTAAGCCTAATCAAGGTCAGAAACATCATCTTTAAATTATGTGGTATTCAAATCAAATACCTGAAGGGAAAGAAAGGCAGAGCTACCTGACAGGAAGGAAGAGGCTCAGTTTAAGTTCTCTTTCCTGAGGCAAAGACCCTGTGCAGAAGAGTGTGTTGAATATTTGAATTTCTAAGGCCCAGGCTGTCCAAGAGCAGAGCAGGGAGAATGTAGGGCGAAGGCTGGGAAACAAACAAGAAGGCCAGACACAAAGTTATACAGGCCTTCTCGTTAGTTAGTCATTCTCCAAGGGAATCAAGAAGCCATTCAAGGTGCTATAACTATGGGTAATTTCATACTTTGGTTTTACTTTTGTCCATATGAACTATTGGTTGAGTAAAAATAAATAAATAGCTAACACACTCAAGGGTGCCCCTGAATGAGCTATTGTCCGAGTTACTGATTGCTACATGAAAATCCTAGCAACATGTGTTGAGAATAAACTTGGCCCATGCCAGATTCTTAGCAAGGACAGACAATGACTCTTGTCTTCATGGCTACAGAAAGCTGACCAAACCCTGGTAACGTTCTTCATTAGTCATGTTGGTTTGAGCCAATTCTGACCCACCTGTTTCCAAAACACAGGGGAGGTGCTCTAGCAAGACTGGACCAAAGCTCTCAATGAGCCAAGGAGCCCCAGGAGCCCTGGGTGTTGTAGAGGAAATCCATGAAGGAAAATGCAGAGGCAAAAGACAAATTCCCAAGGCTAGAGTGCTAGCTATTTATTTCTTTTCACTCAACCAATAGATAAGATTCTAGCTAGAGACATTCTCTCTGAAGGTTGAGAGTGTTCCACATTTTTTTTTTTATTTTGACAGAAGGACTACAGCTCTTCCAGAGTTACAGGGCACGCATTCTGAAATGGGATTCCTCGATGACTTCCACTCTCCACCCTTTGCATATCCCATGGTCCATATTACTGCCCACACCTTGAAGTTTTGGCTTCTAGTATCTTTCTCTCTTCCTTGTCTAATTCCTTGTCACACCCACAACATCTCCTGCCATTGGAGGATGTCAATAGAATTCTTAAAAGGGTAAAATGCTTTTAAATTTTTAAGCTTTTTTTTTCCCCCACAAGGGCCAGTGAGATTGTTCAGCAAGAAAAGATACTTGCCACCAAGCCTGACAACCTGAGATGGAACCCCGGAACCCACAGGGCAGAACCAACTCCAAGAGAGAACCAACTCTGGCAAAGTTGTCCTTTGTCCTCCATACATGGACCACAGCATGTGCCTCCTGCTCTGCAACACACACACACACACACACACACACACTAGATGATAGATAACTAGGTAGAGATAGATAGATAGATAGATAGATAGATAGATAGATAGATAGATAGATAGATAGATAGACAGACAGAAGTAAATGCTCAGGGCTGGTGAGATGGCCCAGCAGAAACAGGCATCTGCCTCCAAGCTTGATAACCTGAGTTCTAGCCCCAGGACCCACCTGATGAAAAGAGAGAATCAACTTCTACAAATTGTCTTCTGACCCCCACTTGCATGCCATGGTACATGTGTCCCCACACAAACATACACATACAAAGTAAATAAAATAAGACTTAAAAAAAAAAAAACTTTCAACCCAGATCTCTGTCCTCCCTGGTTGACTAAGAAGTTGGTTCATCTCCCATATCACCTGGCCCACAGGACAGCCAGGCCAAAGATGTACAATAGATCCTGGCCTTACAATAGAATACTATAATTAGGAACATATTAGGACACTCATGGGACCTCAGCATTGTTGACCTTCTGTGCTATCCTCCCCCTAAAATAAAAAGAGAACACACATACACACATACACACATGATAATTGTGAAAAAGAGTACCCACTTCATATATGTTTATTGAGTCCATGTAGAGGACTGGGCACCTTCTGGATGAGAAAACATGCATCAAAGATGCTGTTGCTCTGAGAGTTCTCAAGGTAGCATAGAAATGTGGTAGTTGCATTTGTCACAAGTCTGTGACAAAGGTGTGTGAATAACATGTGCACACATCCATGTGTGTATCTATATGTCCTTCAGTGGGCACGATGGATGATCAAGTCTGTCTTGGTTGTGGACCTATTGCTGTGACACCATAACCACGACAATTCTTATAAAAGAAAGCATTTAAAGGAGGGGTTGCTTATAGTTTTCTCTGTGTTTCTCCCACCACCATGGGAGAAAGCATGGATGCACACAGGCAGACCTGGTGCTGAAGAAGTGGCTAAGAGTCCTACATCTGCCTCCGTGGGCAGCAGGGAGAGGGACTGCTCAAAGCCCAGTGACATGCTTCCTTCAGCAAGGTCACACCTCCTAATCCTTTTAATCTTTTCAAACAGTTTCACTCCCTGGTGACTTAGTGTTTAAAATATCTGAGCCTATCTGGGGGCCATTCTTAGTCAAACCACCACAGACTCCCTTACTGAAAACTGCATAGTATTGGATAATACCTATGCACATCTTCCTGTATGCTTTATTATTTAAAAATTTTTACTTATTCATCCAGTTACTTATTTTTATTTAGCACGTGTGTGTGCGTGCATGTGTGTGTGTGTGTGTGTGTGTGTGTGTGTGTGTGTGTAGGTGCCAGCATGCCACTGACAGCATGTGGCAGTCAGAGGACAGCTTTTGGTAGTCAGTTTTCTCTCTCTACCTCATTTTAAGGCAGGGACCCTCTTGTTGCTTTTTGTAGCTGTATTCCATACTGACCTGAGAGCTTCTGGTCAATTTTCCTGCCTCTGCCTCCGATCTTGCCGTATAAGGTGCTGAGATTATAGATGCAAACTGCCTAGCAGTCAAGAAGGACTTGGTGAAGGCTACGAAAGAAGTGAATTCTACGGGTTGGAGACAGGGCTCGGCTGAGATGCTGCAACACTCTCTGAGGTGAACGTGCCTGGGGTCCACATTCAGAGCCATTTCATGTGGCTGTAACTGGGCGTAGTGATGAAGAACAACAGGACTGGATTGGACTCTCTGCGTGATGCTGTACGGTCATACAGAGAAGGGAGAATCTCTTGGGTTTTCAAGATTCAGTTTTCCCACCATAAGACAAAAGGTGGTAAAACTGTGTTAAAAGCCATACAGAGAAAAGAAGACCATGCAGAGAAGTTAGGCCAGAGCCTTGTACACAATCCATCTGTAATACTGTGTTTATAGTGTCTCTCTGTAGCAGGACTTTTGGCTACTTTATTGGGTTCTTTTTTCCTACTGCCCTATACCACTTCTATCCCTTCCAACCCCCAACACTAGGTAGGAGAGAAAGAATGTGAGAGGAAAGCAGGTGTTGATATCGTTACACTACTTCCTCCTGAGTAGGAGCATCTTATACCTTGAGCCAAACTTAATCTTCGTCTTCTGGATATTTCTAACCAGCAACAACAACAAACAGCAACCAGCATCAGGTGGAGCAGCAGGAGCAGGCGGGGACAGCAGCTGCCCTCTTGGGTCTCTAGCATTTATACCCTCTGAAGAGTCTCCAGAATTCCAAAGGTAATCTTCAGCTGGCAAGATCACAGCGCTGCCACAGCAGGAGGCAAATCATAGCCAGCTGCTGTGGACAGTCTAAAGCAGCCCCATAGCCCACACCTGAGATTAAAACAAAAACATATCCCCATAACATTTCTATGCTTTTAAGGAAACTAAAAATTCTTACTATATTTCTCCTCATCTGCATAACAGAAATAAGCAAATTTGTACTATCATTGTGACTATAGAGTGAAATGATAGTGACTGGTGTGCTTTATTGAGATACAGCAAGAGAGTGTCAACACGGTATAACGCAGCAGAAGAACCGAGTCTGTATTCCAACTCCAAAATTCACTACATAGATGCTATGGGTTGGGTCTTGGGAGACTTCCAAAAGAGCCATGCATTGAAGGCTTTGTCTCCATTGGAGAAGCACTAGGAGGCAGTAGAACCTCTCAGATGTGGGGTCTGCTCTCCACAAGATGGAGCCCATACCCAGTACTGTTATCGTGGCCAAGAACCCATAGCCAGACAGGTCATAGGAAGCCTGAATACTATTACTCTGCTAAATGGGCATACCATTAAAATGATTCCTCATGATATATTGCTATACCTGTAGACTGGAGCCTCTCTCAGTCTTCAGTAGAACTCTGACGTCTCTGGAGAGCCTCTGAGCTTGGTCTATAATGGTGGACTCCCTTTCTCAGTGGGGTTCTCTCTTTGCCTGATCTGGGGGACCCTGGATCTTGGAAAGAACATCACACAGCCCTCAGGGAAGACTACAGGCCCGACCCTTTCCTGAGAAGCAATCCCATTTAGCAAGCACCTCAGGATTTCTGGAGATACCCACCTATGCTAATGAGATGTCTTGACTTCCCACCATTTATCTTTGACTTTAGCTGGAACTCTTCCTCCACCCATAGGTCAATCAAGTATTGATTTCCACCACCCCCCACTTACGAAAGGACTGTTTTGGTACATGTAGATTAAGTATCCCTGGCACCCCTGACCCCAGCCAATCAAACACATTCACCCCCAGAACTCCTCCCACTGCCCAAGGTTTGTATTGTGCCTGATTTCACACAAAATAAATGAACATGCTCTCTTCATTCCAAGAACATCTGAGGTTCATTTATTCTAGGGAAGAATCACTGCTGGACACCCAAACTTGGTTGTCAATCAAGCAGTTACCTGCTGGGCTGTTTTGACTTTCCGGACCTCCTGGGCTTGACTGCCAGTAGGTCGGCCATGGGAAGAACTGCCTTGGCAGCCTGTGTCTGGCCGGGCCTTCATCTCTCCGGACCTGCCTTCTGGCAGCCCTGATCCTCTGTGGTGCTTAGCACAGCAGCTTAACCAGGGAACTGGTATGGTCGTAGGCTTTGGTATTGTTATAAACTTTGGAACACCGGAGTTTCCATGGCCGTCTGATATCGGCAATTTTATTTAAAAAAAAAAAAAAAAAAAAAGCTAATTGTAACACTCAGTGGAAAACGCTTTCCACACCCTGGCCTGGCACACAGGCCTTGCCCTAAAGCGCTCTAGCCATTCCTGGCAGCCCCTGTACCTTGCCGAGCAGCGGCACATCAGCTGGCAGCTTCGTCCCAGGGACCATCCAGGCTGCTGCTGGCCCAGAATGACCACCCAGGCTCCTGCCTAACGGAGAACTACAGCACATATGAACTCACAGAGATTGTGACAATCCACACAAGATCTGTGCAAGCTCAAGACAGATAATCCTAGTGGGGAGGTGGACACGAAGTTTCACCCTAGCTGAGACACTATTGGCATTTGATCACTACTGAGAGAGAGCGAGGGAGTGAGTCAGTTTCTTTAAGACTATGACCTCTGGTAGGTTACCAATGGTCTAGAGCAGGCCCCACACTAAGAAGATTTGGGCAATACAAATTGGACTTGATAATTTGGGGGGGGAGTTCTTTCGTTTAAGAGAGAGAATACGAAACACAAAGTGGGGTAGATAGGGAGGTGGGGTGAATCTGGGAGAAGCTGGGGATGAATATGATAAAAATACATTGTATGAAGTGATCAAATAATAAGAATATTCTATTCTAAGAGACCAGGCCTGGAGAGGGGAGGGGCAGAGGTGAGGCTTAGAGGGAGTGCGTTAGCTTATTGGATGTGTAACATCTCGTCAGAAGAGATCGTGAGAGTTCTTCCTGTCTCGTCTCTTATGTCAGCCTCATGGCTGACGTGAGGTGAAAACACCTGCTCTGCCACGTGCCGTCACTATGAGGTATTAGGATACCAGAGGCCCAGAGCAACAGCGCTCATCAACCATGGATCGAAACCTCTGAAGCCAAGAGCCGGAATATGCCTTTCCTCCTAAAAAGTTGATCATTTCAGTTTTTTCCCCCCAGCCCTAGAAAGCTGACTCACCCAATGGAATATGTAAAATATTCGCCCCATCCAGCCTCACTTTATATACTCAAAATGGAGATGATGGCTATCCCCAGAACATGTCTTTGGCATGCACCAATGCCTTGCAGGTGAGTTGAGGAGGTTTGTCAGATCCAAGGTACTTTAAGGAAAGAGAAACAAAACAAAACAAACAGACAAACAAAAGACAACTCCGCCTGAGCTGCTGTTGACAAGCGCCAGGACCAATCGATTTGCAGTGTCAGCTTGACAGCGCCAGTCATTGGTCTCATCCCCTCTCTTCCCACCCTTTGGGGTTCTCCTCGCCTTTATCTTCTGCATCTATGGAGCTGCTCTTGGTTCTGGCATCGTTTCTTCAGTGAGGTGGACCTTGGGTTTGGCTAATCTGGGCCCCTTCTTATATGTACCCTTTGCTAGCCTTAACCCTATCCTGTTTGCTAGCTTGAGAACTCTCAAAAACGACCATGTAGGGCCGGAGAGATGGCTCAGCTGTTAAGTGCTAGGCTCACAACCAAAACTATAAAAATGACTGTGTTTTTGTGAGAGATTTGACATCACCTGGCAGTATTAGACTACCCTAATGTTTCCCACCTCTCAGGATGACCTCTGCGGAACACACGCACACGCACATGTCTATTTATAAGGTTATTAGTCTAGGTTTTAATGAAAGTTGTATCAATAAAACAGAAAAGGACTGTGGTGGGTTTCTCTGGGACGGTAAGATTGAAATGACTACTCCCCTCACCACAGAGGAGGGTTTCAAGCCCGTAACAGTCACCTCTGGCTTGTCTGTACGCTCAGACACTGGCAATCCAGGGCAGTGACTCACCCTCCCAGGGGAGAGGGTGAGGTTGCTTAATGTAAACAGAAAGCAAGCAACACCTGAGCTGTCTCAGGAAGGAACTTTGGGCTCCCAAAAGGTAGTGTGGAGACCGGCTTTGAAAGACGCCGTTGTGAGCTGCCTCCCACGACCTTGTCAGCTGCAGTGTCAAACACTGTCAAAGCTGTCCTACGGCTCGGCAGATAGCTCCTTCCAGTTTTGTGGCTACACGTGGAGATTCCCTCTTGTTTCGATAGCAGCCATATTGAAACAAGATTTCTCTTCCAGCCCATGCCATCTGCGCCCTCCTCTCCCAGTATACCTACTTCCACACTCCAGACCTGCAAACTGGGAAGGGGAGCAATGGACTAACTAGCAGATGTCTCTCTCACCATTAACTACATCCCAGATCTGGGAACAGCCTGAATGATGACCACTATGAGGAGCTCCAAGTCCCAGTCTACTGGTTCCCTCGGGGGGCTGCCTTAGCCATGGTCCTCTGCTAACCAGGAGCAGGAAGCCCACCCTCCCCCAACACACACATCCCACCAACGGGTCTGCAGCCTTATCTCCACATAGTGCTCTGCTCATCACATCATGGGCACTAGTCCAAGATAAGAAATCTAAACAGATTCTCTGGGATGAAGACTTAGAAACCAGAGATGGCCAGTTAAGAGGAGCAAGAGAGAAAGACAGGAAGTGGGAAGAGGGAAGGGTGGGAGGGAGGGAGGGGAGGAAGAAGGAAAGGGAGAGAGAAGAAGGAAGGAAGAGGAAGGAACGGATGGGGAGAGGTCAAAATGGAGGAGAAAGAAAAGTGATAGGAAAGAAGAGGCCAGGGAAGGGAAGAAGGGAAAGAAGCGATGATCTTGGCTTAGGCTCTCTGGCTCATGACTCCCATATACCTCCTCTTTGCAACATGAGACCAACCCATACCTGTGAAGGAATTCCCACTCTGACAGTGCACCTATAGCAAACTTTGGCTTATTCCTTCCCATGTGTTTCTCCTTTCTTGCCATCTACCTCTGTAGTTTGTTCTACTAACTGCACTTTCTCTGAGGGGAATGTGATTCCAGAATAGAACCCACGATTAAGGCATTTATAAATCAATATTACCCAATCACAGTTGAGCATTCATGATGGACCGATCATCCATCAAAACCAATGTAATATAAGAAGAGGCTTGAAGAGAACATCCAGAACTTTCCAGAACACTGCCCTCACTTACTTCTTGAGTCTTAACGGGGAAGTATGTTAATAGTTGCATTATAAACACAAAGAATGACACCATGGAAGACCAGCTAGAAAGTAGGAGAAGAAGCCTTATTGTGGAAAGCATCGTTAAACCGTCAAAGCGAAGCACTGTTGAAGTCTACTTTCCTCACACTGTTCAATGGACCCCTCTAATAAATGCTTAACCATGTTCCTGGATGCTGTTCAAACACGCATGCTCTCAATTGCTGGAGTCAACCTACTTCGGTGTGTTCCAAGAGAATGAAAATAATACAGGAAAAGAGTCTTTGACTGGAGAATGGGAGCCTCCAAGATAATTGTTTTCTTTGCTCCTAATTACCTATGGAACCTCAGGCAAGTGATGTGCCTTCAAGCCCTGTCATTCACTTGCAAAAGGATTTGCTTCCAGTACCAAGATTCTATAACTTTTCCTGTAGACCCCAAATACCAATATTTACCAAATCCCATGTGGGTAGTTTACAATTATATATCTGAATTATACCAGCTTCTCACTTAGAAATAAAACAAGAGCAAAAATAGAAACATTTAATTTCCATTAAAACTCTTTACCATGAGGTAAGAAACTCACAACTACAGCAATGAAAGGCAGAGAGGGGAAATGAGAGAACCCGTTTGAAAAACCTTCCGGCTGAGCCCTTTTTATAAAAGCCAATTTACAAAAAAAAAAAAAAAATCATCATTCTTGACTTACAATAACCAAGAAATCTATGGTGTGGTGATCCCGCTGGCCACACACAGCTGGGAAACGTCCTTCCCTGAAACTGTGTGGTTGTGGTTGGCTCTAACAATGGAAGGAGTGACCAGCCCTTCTCCTGCTCTGTGAAAGAATCTCAGGGTGCTATATTGAATTCGGCTGAGTTAGCTGGAGGAGGGCCTCTTTGGAGTTAGCATTTCTTATTGGTATTATTTTTCAAGGCTTTTTTTTTTTATTGTTAGAGATTGTTTGGTTTATTTCTGTTGTGTCTTGGTTACTGCTAAGAAAATAAAACCTGTCCCAGCCCTGAAACTCAGAGCTGAGACTCCAGGTTCTCTGAATGGAAAGAATAACAAAAACCAAGCCAGTATAATTGACTTGTACCACAAAGAGTGCGTATAAGCTGTGTGTGTGTGTGTGTGTGTCTGCATCTGTGTATGTCTTGGACCCCACTATACAGGAGTTAAGCTAGAACCAGACCAGGCATAGAGATTACTTTTTATCAGAAACTTCCAAATATTCAAGTGTAGAGCAGGTTTTACTACACACTCTTCAAGGAGTCTCTCTCCCCCAGCTTTAAATATCACTGAGCAGAAGATCAAATATGAGCTTAAAAAAACAAGGCAGGAAGAGTTCCCAGATCATTATTCGGTTGCTTGGCAAGGATGTACCATCTGATAGCATCAATATATCAGGCCAAGTTTAAGACTGACGTCTAGCTATGCTTGGGAAAATAACACTTGAAAAAATATAAATAAAGAAGCAATAGGATGAACATTTCCTAAGTGCGTTTAGTTTTGTTTTTTTAAGATAATTTTGTTAGACAAAAATATTTGTAATTCTCTTAACTTTCAGATTCAAAATTGAGATCTAGAAGAAACTGGAATATTAGCCAGTCGATGACAATCCTTGTTGTTACTTGACATATCTATACACATCTATTTAAAAAGTAGTTTGAAATATAACTAAACATTACTCTTGGGGGTGCAAGAGTCATTGCTACATGGTTCAATTCAAACACAGGTTCAAAACCAAACGTAAGCATAAGAACACGAGTTCTTGTGCTGGCTAGCATTATGTCAACTTGACACAAGTTAACCTCATTTGAGAGGAAGAAGCCTCAATTGAGAAAATGCACCCATAAGTTGACTGTAGGCAGGCCTGTAGGGTATTTTCTTAGCAATTGATGGAGGAGGCCCCAGCCCACTATGGGTGAGCTGATGGCCCTTGGTTCTATGAGAAAGCAGGCTGAGCAAGCCATGAGGAGCAAGCCAAAAGCAGCACACTTCTGTGTCCTCTGCTTTAGCTCCTGCCTCCAGGAGTTTGCCTCCATCAGTTCCTGCCCTGTTTGAGTTTGTGTTTTGACTTCCTTCAGTGATAAACAGGGATATGGAAGTGTAAGACAAATGAACCCTTTCCTCCCCAACTTGCTTTGATAATGGTGTTTCATCTGAGAAAGGGGCTGGTGAGGGGTTTATGAAAGGTTCTACCTCACCACCTGAATGGGGAGAGCGAAACTTGTGACAGCTGTGGAGGTTCAGAAGCCCTGCCCATGTCCTGCTTCACAGTTTGCATTCTTACACATCAAGCTATAAGAAGTTTGTCTGGAACAAAAGAGGAGAGGGAAGCATAGGTCGTTAAATCTAAGGTCCTTGTTTGCCTTTCAAAAAAGATCAAGGATGCACCTGCAATGCTAGCATTTGGGTGGAGGCAGGAAAATTGGGAGTTTAAGGTCATCCCTCACCACACAGTGAGTTCAAGGTCAGCATAGGCCAGCGGCTCCCCATCCTGTGGGTCTCAACTCTGTCGACAAACCTCTATCTCCAAGAAATATTTACGTCGTGATTTATAAGAGTGGCAAAACTGCAGTAATGAAGTAGCAAGAAAAATAATTTTAAGGTTGGAGGGAAGGGGGGCATCACCACATGAGGACCTGTTTAAAGGGTCAGCATGAGGAATGTTGAGAACAACCACCATAGGCTCTAAGACTTCTTCTCACGAAATGGATGGAGAAACTGGCAAGGTGGCTCTGTCAGAAAAGCACTTGCTGTGTAATTCTAAGGACTTGAGTTAGAGCTTCTGGGACTCAAGTTAACAAAACAACAACATAAACTGGGAAGGCAGAAATGGGAGCTTGCCAGCTAGCCAGTCTAGATGAGTTGGTGAGCTCCAGGTTCACGGAAAAACCTAAGGACCTCAGCCCATACAGTGGAAGGAGAAAACTGACTCCTGTAAGTTGTCCCCTGCCCTGCATGTGCATGCTAAGGCTGCTATCCACCCACGCGCATACACATACAAAAGAAAAGGAAAATAAAAATAACACTGACCTCTGGCCTCCTCTGCACATGCATTCACACATATACACATAACCCCCCCATACACACACACACACAATCAATCAATAGATAAATAACAAAAGAAGATGTACTTACTTTCAATTGAATGTTTATGAACAGATTAGTCTTCTATTCCTATTTAATCAGTATACAATAAAATTGACTTTGGGGCTGATAAGATGGCTCAGTGGGTAAGGATATTTGCCACCAAACCCACATTAAAACAAACAAACAAACAAACAAACAAACAAAAACACCTGACATTTTGGGGTATAGACGTCTATGAGTCAGAATGCTGACATCAAGATTCAGAACCAGACAATGCCAAGAGGATCCTGACCTCCTGGCCAGTCTGAACTACTCTGTAAGATCCTTTCTAAAACAAGACAACAAAGATTTAGAACCATCCATTATCCCCAGTGTCCCCAAATGTTCCCATGGCAGTCAGTGCCTCCCCCACATTCAACTCTGGGCCACCACTGATCTGTTCCTACAAGTTAAAGTTTTCCAGACTGTCATTTAGAGGAATTATACAAGGTGTGGTCTTTTGAAGTTGGCTCCTTTTACTGAACACCATGCATTTTGAAAGCGACAAATATTAATACTTGAATCGGTAACTTGCTCCGATTCAACTTGCTTGCAGAATGATAACCCTGGTCCATGGCTGTACCATTCTGTTGATGCATTCCTCAATTGGGAAGACAGCCTGGTATTTTTCATTGTGGCATGATTATGAATCAATGTGCTACGAACACCCACATATAAATTTTATGCGAATGAAAGTTTCCTGGTCTCTTGGGGAAAAACCTAGGAATGGCTTTGCCAGACTGTAAGGTTTATTGGCTATGCTCCTTATTTCTGCATGGTGGGTTTTAAACTAAGGAAGAGATGATACTACCAGTATAATTCTGCAAGCCAGCAAAGTATCATTCTTCCTTAAAAATAAAGCACTGTGGTGCCACAGCATGCATGTGGGGGCTGAGACAATTTGTAGGGATTTGTTCTCTTCTGTCATATAGGTCCAGGGGCAACCTCCTGGACCATACAGGCTTGTGGGCAACCTCCATCACCTAACCAAACTCCAGTGGCATTCCTTTTTCTGTGAATTATCTTTGTACACGCTCTGTCCACGTTTCTACGAGGATTCTAAGAACTGACTCCAAGGAGCTCTTGGCGGTGATTGCCCTTCTGTTGTAAGTAAATCTGTTTGGCTTTTACTTCATGTTATACAAATGTTTTAAAATCTACAGTAAAATTTATGGTTTTTCTTGATGAATCTCCATCTTAGGATGATGGCTAAAAAGACCCTTTCTACTGAAAAATTATAAAATAAGTTGTCACCATAAAGATAACATGTCCAATTACCTTGTGGCGCTTTACTGGGTGTCAACGCTGGTTTGTCTGGAAGCACTTGAGATAAAAATAAGAACCTCAACTTACTGAGGCTAAAGTTAGAAGAAGTTGAACTTGGCATGTGACAACCTTAAGTACGAATGAACCGACTTTAATCTAGCTGTCCGTTGTATGTGTGTGGGTGCACGTGGGTCATGGCATCCTTGTGGTCAGAAGACACTTTCTGAGAACCGGCTCGTCCTGTCACATGGGTTCTGGCAGCAAGCTACCCCACCCTTGTATCATCTCACCAGCCCCATTTGATAAGCCTTCTTCAAGTTATTTTATTCAGTTACTTCTGTTTACTGTTGAATCGGGGTCTTTCTGTATATCTCTGGCTGATCCAGCACCTGCTATGTAGTCCCAGCTGGCCACTGCCTTGTGGCAATCCTTCTGCTTTGGCTTCGGATCACAGGCGTGAGCCACCAGGCCTGGCTAGCAGCTACTATTTTTTAACTTAGACTTCTCCTGTTTCTTTGACTGATAGGCTGGTGTTTGCAGTTCTGGGTATTGAACCCAGGAACTTTCATGTGCTAGGCAAGCACACTAGCACTCAGTTACACCCACAGCCCGAATTTAGGTATCTTCAGGCATTTCATTTATTAATTTTTTTAAACCATACTCCAGCTTTATAATCTTTTGAGACTTTACCTTTCAGCTTTCATTTAAACGTAATGTAAAAAAAAAAAGTCTTTGTTGGGGGTTAGGAACACAGTTCAGCGACAGAGGCTCACTTAGAAAGTGTGAAGGCCTCGGTGCAATTCCCAGCCCTGGGGAGTGTTGGAAGGGAGGTGTTGCTTCTTGGTAGAATGTGGTATCGATGTCACTTCCTGACTAGATTATTAGAATGTAAATTCAAGCAGCATGGTTTGATTTGGGACAATTAAGCTGGATCCTGACAGCAGGTGCACAGAGAGGTGGCAGAAACAAGAGATCCTGCCTCCAAAACAAGTTACAAGGAGAGAACTTACTCTCTTAAAGTTGTCCTCTGACCTTTACATGTCCATGGCATGTATACCCATGCCATAGTCACACTCACAGCCTTACACACATATACACAATAAAAAATTTTAAGTGAGTTCAGGATCTGCCGAGGCTACATAGTGAGACCTTGCCTCCAACAAAAGATAAAAACATCACAAATTTTGTATACATAAACTGTAAACAGTGGTTCTCAACCTTTCTAATACCGAAACAGTTCCTCATGTTGTGGTGATGCCCAACCATAAAATTATTTTTCATTGCTACTTCTTAACTGTAATTTAGCTACTGTTATGAATCATAATGTAAATATCTGTGTTTTCCACGGCATTAGGTGACCCCTGAGAAAGGGTCATTTGGCTCCCAAAGGTGTTGTGACCCACAGATTGAAAACCACTGCTATACAGTAAATCAAATATAGCAAAAAGAAGCCAGAAATTATGAGAAAGAAACATACTAGTACTGGTGATCTAAAATTGGACACCAAATTTTGTCCCAATTTTATTTAACCAAGACTAAAAACAAAATGCTTGATGATTCATGTAGTTCCCCTCAGGCAGAAGGAGGCCCATACTTTTATTGGGCAAAATATGTGGTTTGCTGGCCATAATGTTTGACAATAAAATACTATGGGACACTTACACAGTTTGAACATCCAAAAACCTCCAAATAAAAAATTCCAACCCACTAGTCAAGTCTATGCAAGCATTCTAACACCTGAAAGACTTTGAAATCTAAACATTTCTGGTCCCAAACATTTCAGATCAGGTATCCTCAGTATATGTCCCTTGGGTGGCTGGACATCAGGGTAGCTTCTGCTTACCCTAAGCAACCTTTGAAGTTGGAATACGAAAATGTCAACAAATGTTACTAGCAGATAGTAAGGATGGGATTGGTGGTTCTATGAGATAAAGAATATAATATAATCACAGACCACATAGGGCAGTGTTCTCAACCTGTGGGTCATGACCCCCTTTGGGGGTCAAACAAGCCTTTCACGGGAGTCATCAAAGACCACCAGAAAACCTAGATATTTGCATTATGATTCATAACAGTCACAAAATTACAGTTGTAAAGTAGCAACAAAAATAATTTAATGGTTGGGGGGTCACCAAAACCTGAGGTATTAAAGGGTCACAGTATTAGGAAGGTTGAGAACCACTGACATAGGGCAAAACCGCATCCGACTTCACTTTGGAGATCCGTCCTCCATCGGGGGCCTCTTCACTGGTCTCCTGCTCTATTCTGCACATAAACTCTAAAAACTCTCCAAGCAACTCGACTTCTACTTCCTTGCCCACCTGACTTGGTGGAGTCAAAGCTCAGTGAGGAGCCACATGACCCCATCAACAACCCCTCTAGTCAACATGAGAGGACTGTCAGGTTCACTGGCTACACAGGAAATACTGAGATGCCATTTTGAATCATTAAAGACAATGCTGCTGGAAAAAAAAATCATTAAGTTATAATTTAGTTAAAGCAACATTTTGCTTTCTGTAGCTGAGTGGGGGGTGGGGTGGGAGAGGTACCAAAGAAGCAAACACGTTACTTTTCTCCTAGCTGTAACAATGAGAACCTGACAAGAAGCAACTTAAAGGAAGAAGGTTCTGTTCTGACTCACAGTTTGAGGGGATACAGTCCTTCACAGTAGGAAAGGCACAGCACTAATGATCTAGTTCCTCCAGCAAGGCTCCACCCCTAAAGATGCCACACCACCACCAGCTGAGAACCAAGCATTCAAATACAAGAGCCTACCAGACAGGGGGGACCAGTAGGTGTCATGCTCTAACAACTGTATGGCGATATGATTCTTCTCTGGGAAGAATGTTTTGCAAATTAAATGGTGTTGGGCTATATAATGTTTAATATTAGCCCTGCGATTATCATGGTGGTAGTATTTAACCCACTCTCACAATTAATAAGACACAGACAACTGTTAGATTTTATAATTGCTTCTGTTTACCTTGGGCTACGCAGATATAGCCACCTACTTTGTCTCAATAACCTCCCCATCCACCTCCCAGCCCCCACCCAATGGCATCTGCCTTAACCGTTCCTATCAGGCCTAACTTCCATTCTTAACCTTACAAATACTTGCTTGTATTTTTCATCTTGGTGTTTTTTCCTTACACCATCCTCGGAGTCCTTCCTCCCAGCCCGCATGGTCCCTTCTCCATGCTACCCCATCAGCCTCCTTCCTCATCTCTTCCCATCTCTGTCTCCTTCCTGTGATTCCTCTTTCCCCAAAACCCTGGAACCTTAGCCATGCCTACTTCTTGCCCAGGTACAGACCATTTTTAATTAACCAATTAGGAATAATGTGAGGGCCAGTAATTAGCATCAAAATACAAGCATCAGATCAAACCCCGCCCTCCCCCCCCCCCCCTGCAAAAGAAGACGCTTCCAAGTTCTTGCATAGGACATTCTATTCCCAGATCTACAGCTGGTGACATCTGAGGCCCAAGGACCAAGAAAAAGGATGCCCTCCCCCCCTCACAGAGGACACTAACAGATTCATGACTCCAGCATGAATCTGTCTGAGCCACTCCATTAAGCCACCCCACATCCCTCCTGACCACAGACATGGAAAAAGAGGCAGAAATTAACAGTCATCTTAGTAGCTCCAAACCTAGTCCCCTTTCTTTGACTGCAATTGGGCCAATATCAGTCACCAAATGAATTCCTATGGAGCGGTGGTTCTCAACCTTCCTAATGCTATGACCCTTTAACACAGTTCTACAGGTTGTGGTGACCCCCTCCCACCATAAAATTATTTTTGCTACTTCACAACTGTAACTTTGTTATTGTTATGGGTTGAACTATAAATACCCATGTTTCTGGTGGTCTTAGGCAACCCCTGTTGAAAGGGTTGTTCGACCCCAAAGAATTGCAACCCACAAGTTGAGAACCACTGCTATGGAGTGATAGTGATAGCATTCTGTATATTTTAGAGGAAGGAAGGGAGAAGATACAGACATCAGATTCCCTAGCCCTAGCAGAGAGAAGAGAAGTAGAAGCTTATCTGGATACCAAAATTACAGATTTGTAGAACTTGGGAAAGACTCCAGCATCTATGTTGAACAGCTCACTGCTTTTCATGAGAGAGGGGACACTGTAGTTCAAGGAAGTTAAGTCATTTTTCTGACATCACCAACAGGTTCAACGCAGAGTCAAAAATTCAAAGTTACCTGCAGCAAGCATTATTTAAACCAGAGGCCAGCAAACTGCTGGTATGTCCTTTCTTACATTTTTTTAAAAATTAATGGCTAAAAATCTTTAAATGATGATAATTTACTGTCACAAGCCTGCATTTCTGATGACTTCTAACAACATACTGCTATGCCCGTAGGCCAGTGCTTTGCTGAACGCTCATCAGCAAGTTCCTTCTTGCAATCAATGGTAATTAACCAGAGACCTATGACTAGACGATGTTCAGGGATTGAGCCTTTGGGGAACACAGTCCTAAATGGATGACTGTCTCACATCCCTTCACTCAAGGCTCAGGGATCTATGTGGAAGAGGAGGCAGAAAGACTGCAAGAGGCAGAGGTGATGGCTGACTGTAAGGAAACAGTGTTTTCAGTACATATGATGCACACATGAACTCACAGAGACTATGACAGCATGCACAAGACCTGTACAAGTTGAGCCAAACAAAGTCTCAGCATAAAGAAGGGAATCCCACCCCTAACCAAGAAGCTGTTTTGCAATTGATAGCTGCTAAAAAAAGGAAAATCAGCTTTGTTTTTGTTGTTGTTGTTTTTTGTTGTTGTTTTTTGTTTTTTGTTTTGCACCAGAGTGACTCTGGGTATATCATCCACGGCAAGTCATATGCTTGTAAGTACTAGGCCAACACAAAATGGACTCTATAGCTTTCTTTTTTGTGTGTGCATGTATGCTTTTTTATTTTTATTTATTTATTTTTTGGTGCTTTTTTGTTTGCTTTGGTTTTTGGGTTTTTTTTTTTGTTTTTTTTTTTTTTAAGAGCTAGAAAGATTATGAAGTTGGGGGACTATATAAGAGGAGCCAGAGAGGAGAAAGAGTATAAGCAAAATATATTGCATGAAAACATTTAAATGAATAAACAAAAGAAAAAAGATTTG
Organism: Meriones unguiculatus; assembly: GCF_030254825.1. Lineage (NCBI taxonomy): Eukaryota > Metazoa > Chordata > Mammalia > Rodentia > Muridae > Meriones > Meriones unguiculatus. Next base: position 53,691,486 of record NC_083366.1, on the reverse strand, counting down.
GAGGTGGAGAGATGGGCTGGCAGTTGAAAGCACTTCTTGCTTTTCTAGACAGCCTGAGTTCAGTTCCCAGCACCCATACTAGGTAGCTCACAACTACCTATAAATCCAGTTCCAGGGGATCCAATGGCCTCCTTGTGGCCTCAAGGACACAAGCATGCAAGTGGCATACACTTGCAAAGACAAATGCCCCCACCCCCACCCACCCCCATCCCAAATTGTCCCGATCTGCGGAACTTCAACGGGTTCCTAAGGAGGGGGGTGGAAAGGATGAGGTAGAACAAGAGACGCAAGGCTTTCTCCCTGCTGACAGATGAGTATGTAGCTCTCAGCTACTGCTCCAGTGACGTGTGTGCCACCATGCCTCCTGCCATGGTGATAATGGACCAAGCCCCCAGCTAAATACCTTCCTTTATAAGATTTGTCTTGATTGTGGCTTCTCTTCACAGGAACAGACATTGTCCATCTCACTGCCCCAAACATCTTAGAGCAGCAAACTTCCACCTCTGTCAGAACTCATTCTTCCATGCTCATGGTTATATTGGCACCTTTCAATTCTTCTGAGGTACCAAACAGCCAACATCTCTCTCTGATAGGGCCCCCATATTATTAACTCTGTCACCCCTTGCTTCTGAGACAAGCAAGTGTGCAGAATTGCTGAACGATCAGGAACTCTACTTGGCTGGGGCTGTCTACATACCACTCTCCTGCCAATGCTCCCAGAAACTGAGGGACCTCCTACCTTCACCAAGCTGCCCATAGGCTTCACTCTGAGCAATGGAATACGTTTCTCTTCCCTTACAATCATCAACAGTGTTAATACAAATGTATTCTAGAATATGTCCACATACAAATACGAGGGGAACAGTCTGGCCTAGACTGGTTTTGGATGCATATACCATAAAGCAAACTTTGTCCTCTGAGTGGACTTTCAGGGGGGAAATCCCATCTTATGCCTATCATAATTAGGCATGCCTCTGATTGAAATCAGATGCGTTTTGGGGAAGGGTGCGTGCAGTAGAGAAAAGCTTACACAATCCAAGCTTGTCAATCAAAACAGAAAACAATTCATACAGTACCCATAGTAACCAAATTCCTCCTCCCAGATCTCAAAAAGGGGTCCTTGGGCACTCAGAAATCTTGGGGTCTGCCGCTGTCTCTAGTGGTGACTCTTACCTGTGCTATCACTTTGCTTATAAATAAAATTCTCTTGCTACTTTGCTTTCTCAAATGCGTGTGCTTTTTCAATGCTTTGAGTAGGAAGCCAAGAACCCAGAAATACCTGATCTGGACAATGACCACCAATACCATTTTCCAATGTGCCAGTCTTTAAGCCAGCAAGGGACAGGCCCTCAGCATTCTGTCCCTCTCTCATCTCCTGCCTGCCCGTACTTCCCTCTGACCAGAATCATTTATCGTTTCTCAGGCTTAAAAAGTATACTGTGTTTGATCATTTCACGTCACTTTGCACAAACATTTTAGAGCCCAAAATGTAGAATTTGGCAACTTGTAGCAAATATCCTAGTTTGGAGAGTTGTTGTTGTTGTTGTTTTTCCCCTTTTCCTTTGGTTCTGTGTGATGTAAGTGTGATGTAAGTGTGACGTGTGACGTCCTCCTCCCCTCCCCCGTATAAAGCTATGTCAGCGTTACTGGAAACTGCTAATATGTCCCTTCTAAAGCAACTGTCAAGACAAGCGTGACTACCAGAAACTGAGTTTTCCAGCCTGCTACTCAAGCTTCACATTCAAGAGGGCTGAAAACAGAAGTCAGCTCTAGGGGTAGGGAGAGCTCACATTCTTCTACAGAGTACCAAATAGAGAGAGAGAGAGAGAGACAGAGACAGAGACAGAGAGACAGAGACAGAGAGACAGAGACAGAAAGGTGTGGAGAAAGCAGCAAAACAGGGTCACCTGCAACTGCCTGGAGACAAAAACAGAGAAAGAGAAGGGATCAGTTAACTAGATGGTGCTGGCAGCTGCCTGGAGCTCAAGAGTAAACAGGGCTTAATGCTCATACTGACCTCCTTTAAGCTCCTCCTAGAGTCTGTCCCTAAAGCACCCAGGTGCGTCCCTCCATCCAGGGCTTTTGTCCTTATTCCTTGCTGGATAAAAATGTAGAGGCCATGATGTCAAGAGGGCATTCAAAAATGCTAGAGATTGCTTAAAAAAAAAAAAAAACAAACATAAGAGGAGGGAGGTACTTAGCAAAGAAGTAAATACCCCCCCCATCTGACACTAATGGCCATGTAAACCCCGGCTTTAGAATAAATAGTGGAGAATGTATACAACAATCCCATTTGTAAAAAGAAAGAGAAACAAATCAACAATGAAAGCCAGAAAACATCCTGGCTTTCTCATTCCCACCCCTGCCTTGTGTCCTGTAGGAAGTAAAGAAAGGACCATTGAGAACCACACCTTCCAGGGCTATTTTACCCGGACATGTACCTGGATGGGAGGAAAGCCAAACTTCCCCACTGTGGGCTGCGTCAGTGACAGGCTTAGAAAACAAAACTCTTTCCAGGAGATTCCCTAGCAAAACAAGCAGACACGTTCAGAGAGGCAGTCAATGGGGACAATGGTATCCTTCTACCACACTCGTTTACCATATGCCATTTTTATAGCATGATCCACTGGCTTGAAGCGGGTCACGGGTTAGGAAGCTGCCCTATCCCTGCTGTCTTACTCAGTGGGTGTGGCCCTCGTCCTCTCTCCCTGTGTATTTTCTGACTGATCTATTTCATAACATCCTCTATCGCCCTTCCTCAGAAATGATTAGTCAGTTAAGCACAGTCCCCGTGTCTGCTCCGAGGGCCCTCGGCAAACTGCCTGCATCCACTAGTTCCATCCCATCTTCTCTCTCCTTCTACTCTGAAATCCTTCGTGTCTTACTCCATTCTGCTGAGCTGTTGGGATAAAATAGCTGAGACTAGCTACTTTGTACGGAAAAGAGGTGTATTCTGTCTCACCATGCTGGAGCCAAAGTCAGGCCACCACATCTAGTTTGTTGTTTTTTTTTTTTTTGGTTTTTTTTTTTTGGGGGGGGGTCATTCTACAGTGTAACAAAGTCAAAGGTATCATGAACTTGTCCCCTGGAAGGTCCCAGGCTTTAAACCGACCTGCTCTTACATCAATCTACTTAGTTCCTCAAAACCTAGCCCACTCCCAAGGAAAAGACATCAGGTCTTTCCTAAGAACAGAGCCGCTGTGGTCAGTGTTCAGGGATGAAGACTGACTAGAACCCCTAATAGTTCCTGCATGCCATGTGTGTACATCTCAAACCGTCATTATCCTTGGAAAGCGGGAAATAGTCCAGTAAGATCACCAGTCTCAAACTCATAGAAATCCCCCTGCCTTTCTCTGCTTCCTGAGCTTTGTTTCCATTTGATTTTTGTTTCTTTCTTGCTTGCTGGGATGAAAGTCACTATGGAGACTGGGCTGGCCTTGAACTCATAGCAAGGCTGCTTCTTCCTAGCTTAACATCCCTGCGTGCTTTCAGTTAACCACCTTCATATATCTATATATACACATAAGTTTTTTAATTTTCTGTTTTTATAATTTGTTTTGGTCTTACTATGTAACCTTGGCTGGTCTAGAATTCACTATGTAAACTAGGCTGGCCTCAGACTCAGAGATCCCTCTGCCTCTGCTTCCTGAGTTTTCTTTTCATTTTTTTCTTTCTTTCTTTCTTTCTTTCTTTCTTTCTTTCTTTCTTTCTTTCTTTCTTTCTTTCTTCCTTCCTTCCTTCCTTCCTTCCTTCCTTTCTTTCCTTCCTTTCCTTCTTTTTGGCTGGAATGAAAATCTCTATAGAGACTGGGCTGGGCTTGAACTCATGATGGTGCTACTTCGTCTGCCTTTGAGTAGAGGGATCACAGAAGCACATACCATCAGGCCCAGCAGAAGGCTTGCTTTTAAGTCACTATCTTCAGTTGGCTTTCACTTTCAACTTCTCTAACACCAGCCCTGCCTGGCCCCAGCTGCATGCACTGTAGACACTCCCTTTCATGTGGATGACTGATGGCACTCACATTGCTAAGATTATGAGGTTTATGACAGGAATCTCAGTCTAGAAGATATACACTCCTACCCCAGCTTTCAAAGAAGGCAGGAAAGGGGGAGTACACAAAAAGGGATTTTAACTCCTAGCCTTCCATTTCTGCCCTGCCCCACCCTTTCTTTTTAATCTTCAAATTTACTGTCTGCTAACATGATAAGGAAAAGAGCAAGGTGCCTCTCACCAACATTGGGCACCACCATCTGTGTCCCTCCTTACTGCTTCTTTCTTGTGCTTCATTTGAGCGTCTATGAGCCTCGGGTTCCTTCTGACAGCGTGAGGCGGCTGTACAGGCGGCCCTCCCACTTTACAAGACAGGCTGGAGTTCTCCTGTTCATGTTATTCAGGAAGTCATCCTCACAGAGTACAAATCACCTCCATAAAGCTGACACTTTCTTCTTTGTGCAGCCGGCTAGCTCAAATGCTCAGCCATTCTCCTTGCAGAGCATCACCCCGTGTGTCAGAACTCCAGCCAAGCCTGGGCTGAGAGGAGCAGGCTGGAGACAGCCTCCGTCGTATTTCACACTGTCATTTCTTCCATTGGCTTGTGCCCAGGTGCTATTTAATACTGGCCAGTGCCGGTTCCTTTTGTTTCTGGGAATGTATCTAATGTGTATTAACATTCATTTAATTCCTTATCAGAGGTGGAAGGAGAGTTCAGAGCGAGAAAGAGCTCTGCCCATGGAACGAACGGAGAGCAGAGAGTCCTGGTTTACCTGCCTGAGCCTAAGAGGGGTTAGAGAAAACAGAAGTGGGGCGAGGTCACAAAGGAGGACAGAAGGCAGGAAAGCCAGACGATGGCCTAAGGTATGTGAGGAGGTGTTCCAGTTTGCTTTCTGCTGCTGTGGTAAACACCAAGACCCAAAGCAACTTAGGAAATGAAAAGGTTTACTTTTGCTTCTTCTTCCATCTAGCAAGTCCATCACTGAGGGAAGTCAGAGTTATTCTCCACCAGAAGCAAAGCTGGGAACCATGGGAGAAGGCTGCTTCCTGCCTTGCTCCCTAGCTTCTGCTCACCTTGTTTTCTTACATAGCCCAGGGCTCCCTGCTTGGTCCTGGACGACCAATTAGCAACCAAGAAAATGCCCTGCACACATATATCTGCAAGTCCATCTGGCAGAGACAATCCCCTAATTGAGACTCCCTCAGGTAACAGGGCTGTGTCAAGCTGACAGCTGAAGCTCACCCGAGTAGGAGACCTCAGGTTCCTAAGTGGATTCTAGTTTCTCAAAGAATATTTTGTAGGTGTGAAATTCTAAATGGCTTTCAGGCAAAATAATGGATACTATCTGTTTTCTTTGAAGAAAAAAAAAAAAGTGAGTCATGATTGTCCAGAGAAACAAATCCATTCGATGGAGACAGAGCAGAAGTGCTGTCTCAAGTACGTAATCCCTGCATTTAGGAGGCTGAGGCAGGAGGATCACCATGAATTTAAAGCTGCTTGGGCTACATAGTGAGTTCTACAACAGTTTGGGCTAGAATAAGGTCTTATCTCCAAAATAAAATAAAGGATGCAGATAGATAAACTGATGGATTGAGTTCAAGGAATCAAGCGATTTAAGATTTTATGAAGGGTCACCCACTGTACTGAGTCTATTTAAATTATTAAATCTAAAGTAATATAAAATCTAAAAAAAAAAAAAATGCCTTTGTGGCAACATCTAGAGGGACATTTCGTCAGTTACGTCAGTACCTTACTCTAGCCAGGCTGACGTATAAAACGACTCACTGCAAAATCACGTGTTCCACCCAAGGCCCTCCACAAGAAAAGTAAAACGCCACTGTTTTCTGTGTGATCTTACTGTTTTAAGCAGCGTCTTGACTCTGAGACATCATAAGAAAATTTACTGTTTACGCTCTTGGACATTGGAAGGAAAAGTCATTATTGCAAAAGTTTTGGCCCCTTGCCTCGCCTTCATAGCACAATGTGTGTGACAGCTGATATAATAAATAGTTTCATTTCTCCTACTTGATCCATCCTATGCTGGAAAAAAAAAAAAAAGTGCAAGGCTGACGGTTTTCTCTGGGTCACACCTCACCATTGTTTGCGACCCTCTGTCTGTGGAAAAACACATCCTAGCCCTCAAAACAGCTGTGAGGGCAAGAGCAAGCTGTGAAGTTGAGGAATGTACACTAGCTTACAGTTAGCTAGGGTTTGGTGTTGCGCAGCTCATGGACTCTAGATAACAGCCAGAAAAAGAGTCATAAATGTTTTTACCAGGAGGAGAGGATGAATAATTGAGGGAACGCATTTAACACATTGTGTGTGTATACTCGTATATTTGTAGGGAGACATCGCATAGAATCTTCATTATTATATATAATCTTTACGTTCCTGAGTAACGGCTTAGGAAAGTAAATAAAGAAGATGACCCTTGTGATATTTTGCCTGTGGCAGCCTACCAGTTGATTAGTGGGATTGTGAAGAATCCAAAAGACCAGAAGTGGGAAAGCACCCCGGCCTTGTCCACAGAACCCTGCGTTCCTACTTGCGTAACCACAAAAAGTAACTGCGTCAGCCTGGTGTAGAGGTGCACACCTTTAATCCCAGCACTGGGGATGCAGAGGCAGGTGGATTTCTGAGTTCAAGGGCATCTTTGTCGAGGTGGTGAGTTCCAGGGTAGTTGGAGCTATACAGTTGGACCACAGACAAACAAACAGTAACCACCACTGCCTTTTTATCAGCCAGCATCAACCTAAGCCACTTAGCGCTTAGGTATTTATCCTGGAAGAGTGAGCTCACTCACCAGCTCCCCTATTGGAGGTGTTTATTAATTTGGATCTTTTTCTGGGCTGGTAAGAGGTGGGCTGTGCTTTCTTCTCCTCCTTGGGGCAAACAGCCTTGAAAGCTGATCACACACAGCCCCGTCGTGTGCAGCGTGCTGTGTGAATGTTGAGCTCTTTGTTCCGACGTGACAGTCTGAACACATCACCCACTCAGGATGTTTCATTACCGGCGGTGGGAGCATCTGTCATAGAAATCGTTCTTCACGTCCCGCCAAGCATGAACACAGTGGCTCTGTCACTCAGTTGAGCTGTAAATTACAGCTCCTAAGCTGACAGCAGTGGCAGATACGATACTACATGTTCATCAAATCCCACTTCCTGTTTTTCTTTTCCAAACCCATGTTGTCCAGCCTGCTAGCAGTTAGGGAAACATGCCGGGGTGCCATGCATGAGGAGCTGGTAGAGGTTATATAAGCCCCTTCCAGGTCTGCCCAATGACCAATGCCAGTCTGATAGGATTCATTCCCGCTACCATGGTGTTCCCTCTCTTGGCAATCTCTTGGATCACGTATGAAATACTTCAATGTCAGAGACTGACAAGCTTTAGGGGTGACGTAACTCAGGGGTAGTGTTCCTGCATGTACCAATCCCTGGGTTCAATCCCCAGGAACACACACACACACACACACACACACTGAGCTGAGCTGAGCATAGAGGAGCATCATGGTCCTAGTACTCATAAGACCAAGGCAGGAGCATCAGGACTCACAGGCCAGCCTCGGTTACCCTGTCTCATAAAGCAGAGACAGTAGAGTCCAGAGACAGCACAGTGGTGACACTCGGAGCAGCACAACATGAAAATTTCTTTATGGCATAGAGCCAATGACATATGTAGTTTGCTCATTACTCTTAGCTTGTCTGTTCTTATCACTCACATGTCCCATAAAGACATTTTGGTTAATGGCAGGTGCAAAAAATGATGAAGGTGATAACGGAGCTAAAATATCCCCATCATCTAGAGTCACTGAAGCCATTACTACACAGCACAGCACTCATCACGTGTCTGTAGTCATGCGGTGTATCAAAGTAAAACACACCCATGGCAGCCACGAGTGACTCCATTACTGTCGTGCATATTTGCTTTAGTTGTATCGTTCTTCCAGCCTGCACACCTACTTACGAAACATTGACTGTAAGGTCACCAGCCATGTGACTCAGATAGCAGCCTCGTCCACGTTGCGGTTAGCATTTCTCGGCTGCATCAATACGCCAATAAGGACTGGCTTATTCCTTGCAGGTTTGTGTAAGTGGTCTGGGATGCTCACGCAGGGACAAAGCGCCACCCACCCCCACACCAAAAGTATCTTTTGTGTCCTCGTCATTAAGCAGCGCCTGACTGGACAGTTCCTATTCCTTGTGCTCTTCCCATAGGAAACAGCATTGCTTAGGGGGAGCACTGCATTTGAAGGCTGCATCACTGGGAGCACAGAGAGGTCAGAGGAAGTGTAGGCATGGAGGTGGCTTTCTCCTCCCACCTTATTTGTTTTATTTAGAAACGGGCAGAGATGAGCAACAACAGTCTGTTTGTTTGTTTGTTTGTTTTTCAGAACTCAGAAACTGACAGCATCTGAGCCTTTCTTGGGTGCCAGGGCTAGACAAGGATTGCATAAGATGGGTATCATAACCCCCCAAGGAGGATGCAGCGCTCATAAGCAATCTGCCCACAGCTGGTTCACATCACAGGTGAACTCCCAACTCACTGCTCCCTGGCTGGGCTGCATTCACTACAGCGGGACGTACTGTAGACAGCAGGTGGCTGAGAGGGCCCTGTGACTCACGGGGGGTTTCAAGTAGAAGCGAAGGAGGTGGCGCCATCCGCTGGTACTTGAAAAAGACCGGGCTGCTTATAAACAATCCTGCCTTGGGACCACACCCTCCTCCTACGCCATAGGCCTTTCCTGGCTGGATCTAACCGCCTAGGTCCTTCCCTGGGCTGGCCCCCCTGGGGCTGCCAATGGGACCCACAAATCCACGCTTTCTACTCGCACCCTCTTTCTTCCTCCCACATCCCCTAGGCTGACTCCGACTGACACTTGAGCTTCCGTGCTGTTACACGCCTACCCCGCCCCACCCCACCCCCAACAGGACCCCAGGGGCCGTTCAGCCAGGCCTGATTTCTGCTGTACTCTTCCATTGTGACCTTCAGTATCTGGTATGGGCTCGCTCGTGAACTTGCGACCACGAGTGAGGTGTTCTTTGGACTCAGAGGAGCTTGGGTGTTCACCCTTCACCCTTTTTACTGTGCTTACTACATGAGAGTCCTAGCTACTTAACCCCTCTGGACCAAGTATCCCTCACCCTTAAAAGGAAGACAGCACGCACTCCTTGGCTGGTAGATTAAATGGAGGCAGAGCAAACAGCCTCTGGAAAGCCTCCCGGTGAGCTTACAACTTTCAGCTCCCCCCCAGGCAGCATGGCAGGACCGGAACAACGCACCTATCACCTATCTGCAGACCACTTCCTTCTAAGATCACAATGCACTTCATGTGAGTACCTCATTGCCCGACCACCCTGGAGGTGGGGCAGCCTCTACCATTTGCAGCTTCTAGGTCTCACAAAGATTTCTGTTAGAGCCGTGTGGGCAGGTCTCTACAGACATTGGAGACTCCGTTCCCGACTCTGAGGAGTTCCAAAGTTTTTCTTAAAAACAGGCACTTGGGTGGTGTACGCAAGGGGTTAACGGCTGCCTTTTCGGCCTTGATGCAGTAGCTGCTTCAGGCAGTAAATTCTCCTCTGACCTATAACTGACCCCAGCACACAATCATGTTATTCATATTCTTATAAACAGAGGGGGACGGTATGTATAATTTCCTAGATTTCTGGGAGATGGATCATAACGAAACTCCCAACTTTTCCTTTGGAGAAACGGACCCATTTGTTTCTGGTTAGCTTCAAAGCAAAAACTCATTTTTTCCTTGTATGTGTCAGTAACTTGAGTGAAATTTGTCACTTGTTTTTATGAAATATTCTTTGCCATTGCCTTCATTGCTTTGAAAAAAAAAAAAAAAAAAAAAAAACACCCATGACAACTCACAGTCCCTCTTCAGTCCATGAAGTGCCGTGACAGAATGGTGGTGTCACCTGGTCATGGACCCTAACAGGAGTCCCCCAGAATGGCCTAAAGTTTATCCATCCAGTCTACTTTCAAGAGCCCACTATGGGAGCAAGAGCACGGGTGACATCTTGTTCCAATTTAAGCAAGGTTGAGCTGTGGGCCAGCTCCTTCAAATCATAACCAGCGCAGAAATTACCTCCTACCAAAAAACCACAGGGTTTAGAGTCTGTAAGAATGAGGCCCACTAAAGTCGGAACTCTGGAGGCCAGGCATTTTTTTTTTCCTGAAGCCATTCCATCATGAACAGCGATTTCATTTTCTTTAAATGGGGAGGTGGGGGGTGACTTGTTTGTCCCAGGATGAAGTCGAAGCGTGGTTGGAGAGGATGAAGAACTGCTTTATTTTGCCTTGAAGGGAACTAATAACTCCCTTACCACTTTACCTTGAGCCAGGGTTATTTAGAAAACGGCCCGCCTATTTTTACCTTTCTACACAAGTACTTAACAGAGAGCATTTCATTAGCAAATCACCAAAAGACCCAGCTGACACACTCTTCACAAGTGACTCATGGTGAACAGGATGTCTCTCTAACAGCGAAGGCTTCCCAGGAGACCTCTTCCCCGCAGGCTGCAGTTCCTAACTGGGGCACGCTTTAGTTCACCTAAGACTAGCAAATATTGTGGTGCTTCAGGGAAGGTCCTCGCCTGAGGTTGAAACTCCAGATCTTGTAATTGGCACGGTCGCTTTGAACCCTGCCTGAGCTCCAGGTTCAAGGGATTGGTGAGCAAGGAGTGGTCCTGAGGGGATTCCGAAATGTCAGGTACACCCAGCGTGACCGAGGAGGGCATTCAGGATCCCAGAGGGGGACGCATGTGTCACCGTCAGGAATGACACGGGGTAGAGGAGGGAGGGTGCTGAGAGCCGTGGTCGATGGTGGCCATTTTGGTTGAGGCTACCTGCTGTGACTCTTGCAATGGACGTGGGAAGTATTGGTGGTAGGGGCACCTGGTAGGACACGCCCCATCCCTCTGAGGTGGTCACCAATGTCGCAGGTTGACTGGTGTTCCCCTGTTCATAATGGGGAAGTCTCACCTCAAAATGTGGCGTATTCTTGATAGGGCCTCAAAGAGGCAATCAAATTAAATAGGCCATTAGAGTTGGCCTTAGTCCACTTGTAAGAAAAACGAGTTAGGGCACAGATATACCCAGAAGGCCTTACACAAGGTCACAAAGAGAAGACACCACCAGCCGACCACAGAGAGAGGCCTCAGGAGACTGAGCCACGCCTCGCCTTGACTTTAGACTGCTAACGTACAGAACTGTGAGGCAATACCAGACCAGCCTATGGCCCTAGCAAACAAACTGACTGACTGCCATGATTTGCTCCTGGGTCTGCAGCTTCGCTTAGGCTCAGGATTCACCTCAATTAGGCAGAGAAAGGTCTGGGGGATCCGAAAACTAAGAAAGGTAGTAAGCTTTGAGGCGTATCATTAGGTAGTTCTAACTTTTTTGTTTTCTGTTTCTGTTTGTTTTTTTGAGACGGGGTTTCTCTGTGTAGCCCACGCCAGTCTTGAACTCACAGAGCTCTGCCTGCCTCTGCCTCTGAAGTGTGGAGTGCTGGGATTAAAGGCATGTGACACCACTGCCCAGCTAGTTCTGATTTTCTCTGCCGTCCCTTTGTCTAATGCTGGCCCTCCTCAGCCCTGAATTTGTCTCTCCCTTGGCCCTTTGAAACCCCCCCCCCCGTCCACAGCCTCACCTTCCCAGCACCCCCTGAACATGTCCTGAATCTTGATTCCCACCCCTCCCACTTTTTTGTTGTGGTTTAAGCAGCAGAAATACTTGCTCTTCTGTGACATATTTTACACTACAAAAGCCTGTGGAGATAAAAATAGGACCTATTTAAGCCAGTGAGGTGGCTCAGCAGGTTAAGATGCCAAGCCTGGTGACCTGAGTGCGACAAATCCCAGGACTCCACATGGCGAAGAAAAAGAATGGACCCCCTCAAGTTGTCCTCTAACTTCCACTCCTGTGCTGTGGCACACACCTGCACACACTTGAACACTCATATATGTAATCACACTTTTAGAAAAGAGAACTGCCTGAGCCTCTTTGAAACAGAGACGGACTCAAAACCACTCGCACTTTTGTCTTGCTGCTTTTCCTCAGCACGTTTGGTACTGTCTAGACGTAAAGGGTTGCGGTGTCTGGTGGGTCGGTGGCACACAGTACTGTCACCAGTACTCGGGGGCATGACAGCTGCTAAGCACCTGGCAGAGCGGCCTCAAGTCAAAGCTGTATCGGCCCGGATGTCAACCATTAAAGAAACCCCACCCCACGGTAGGCTAAAAGTGTGTCCTACTGGAGAGATGGCTCTCGAATAAGAGTTCTTGTGCAAGCAGGAGAACGAGGGTGGAGATGGCAGCACCGATATAAAAAGCAGGGTGTAAGCCCAGTGCTGTTGGTGGGGACCAACCGCAGGAAAATCCCTGGGCTCTGCTGCAAACAGCCAGCTCCAGGTTCAGGAGAAGGCCCCGTCTCCAGGACATAAGGTGAAGAGCAGTAGAGCATGACACTCCGTGCCTTCCTCAGGCCTCCACAGCCACATGCATGTGCACAGACACACATACTCTCTCTCTCTCTCTCTCTCTCTCTCTCTCTCTCTCTCTCTCTCTCTCGTGATTTGAACGTAAAATGTCTTTGACAGCCCAGCTGATGGTACGGAGGTCATAGAACCTTTAGGAAGTGGTGTCTCAGTGTGTCACTGAGGGAACACCTTTGACGTTTATAGCCCCACCCACGTCTTACCGGATCTTGGATTCCTGTTCCTCGGAGATGTGAGGACACGAGGAGTTTCAGCTGTATGCTTTCATCACCATCCAGTTGCCTGCCACCAGGCCTTCCTCACCATAAGCAATGATGTCCCTTCAAACCATGAGCCAGGATAAAACTGTCAGGTTTTTTTTGTTGTTTTGTTTTTTCCTTGTCTGGCATTTGAAAAGAGTAACCACTACATTCTGAAATACTCGTGGGCAGATGATAAAGGGCCAAAGGTTATAAAACAAAAGATTTCTGGCTGAGATAAAAAACTCAACTGACAGCACATACTGATGAGGATGTGGAACAAGGGGAACCCTCCTCCACTGCTGGTGGGAGTGCAAACTTGTACAACCACTTTGGAAATCAATCCGGTGGTTTCTCAGAAAATTGGAAATAGTTCTACCTCAGAACCCAGCTATACTACTTCTGGGCATATACCCAAAAGCTGCTCCACCATACCACAAGGACACTTGCTCAACTATGTTCATAACAGCATTATTCATTATTCAACAGCCAGAAACTGGAAACAACCTAGATGTCCCTCAGTGGAAGAATGGATAAAGAAAATGTGGTACGTTTATATAATGGAATACTATTCAGCTACTAGAAACAAGGACAACATGAAATTTGCAGGCAAATAGATGGAACTAGAAAATATCATCTTGAGTGAGGTAGCCCAGACCCAGAAAGACATACATGGTATGTACTCACTTGTAAGTGGATATTAGCCATTGAATACAGGATAGCCATACTACAATCCACAGACCCAAAGAAGCTAAGTAACGAGGAGGACCCAAAGGAGGATGCTTGAATCTCACTCAGAAGGGACAATAATATAGACATTTGAAGTAGATGGAGGGAGGGAACTTGGTGAGAGGAGGGTGGGGAGGGGGGTGTCATCTGTGGGACAGGGGAGGCTCCGGAGAATCTGTGGTGGTGATCCTAGCTGAGACCTCTAGCAGTGGGGGAAATGGAGCCTGAAGCTGCCGCCTCCTATAGCCAGGGGAGACTTACAATGGAGGGAGGGGGACACCAACACACACACACAGAACCTTTCGCCCAGCCAATCAATGACTGGCCCAACCTGAGTCTCATACCATGAGAGCCCACCACCGACACTACCAACGCTATGGTGCTATTTTTGCGGACAGGAGGCTAGCACAGCAGTCATCTGAGTAGCTTCACTCAGCAGCTGGTGAAAACAGATGCAGAGCCACACAGCCAACATTGGGCTGAGCTCAGGAAATCTTATAGACTGGGGAGAGGAGGGGAGGGGGCTGAAAGAATCAGAGAGGTGTGGGACACCATAAGAAAACCTATACAATCAACCTAACCTGGACCCATAGGAGCCCACAGAGTCTGAACCACCAACCGGAGAGCATCCGTTCTAGGTCCCTCACACACATATGTAGCAGATGTACAGCTTGGTCCTCACGTGGGACCTCTAATAGCACGGGATGCTTCTGACTCTGCTGCCTGCCTTTGGATCCCCTTTCCCTAATTAGACAGCCTTGTCTAGTCTCAGTGGAAGAAGATGGTCCAGTCCTACTTGATATGATAATGTGGGGTGATACCCATGGGAAGTCTCCCCTTCTCTGAGGAGAAAGGGTGAGGGGCACAGGGGGAAGGGAGGGAAGGTCTGAGAGGGAAGGAGGAGAGGGGGAAGGGGAACTTCCTATTGGGATGTAAAGTAAATACATTAATTAATCAACAACAACAAAAAAAAAAAAAACAGAACAAACGATTTCTGGAAATCTCTTTTTCAAGTACAGCCTAAGTGACTTCTCTTCAGCATGTCAGAGCAGCTGACACTGACCCTCATGATGCCTTGGCTGAGTCTGAAACAAAAATTATCTTACCAAAACACTTAGGATGCCATCAGCCATAAGGGATACAAACCCTAACTTCCATTCAGACAAATGAGGGAGCTAGCTGGGCATGCTGGCAAATGCATATAATACCAGCTACTCAGGAGGCCGAGCAGGCTGGCTGGAGCCCCAGCGGCTCGAGACAAGGCATAGCCAGATTCTAAGCCAACGTAATAACAGCAGATGTGATTTCTCATATAAGAACTGTCCAAATAAGTCAGACCAAGATCCAGAAGAAACACGGTTGGCATTGGGGTGACATATTTGGACCTTGCCCTCCCTTGATTATCAGTAAATAAAACTCATTATTTTATGCACCAACTTAACCCAAGGATTCAGAAGGCCAGAGTCAAGAATCAGTGGCCTCACTCCTGATTGTTGAAAAGTAGACCCTCACCAAGCAATCCCATCTCACCACGTGACCATGCCTTCCTGCGTCCATCCCCATGCTTTCTGCCATGATGTGACGCAGCCAGAAGGACCTCATTAGGGCCGCCCGAATGGCACCGTCACACTCTTGGACCTAACTATGAGCTAATAAACTCCTTTATAAAATATCCAGCTCCGGGTATCTCACTGTAGCAACAAATGATGGACTACGACAGCCACCGAGGCCGTGTATAGAGTGACTTGGCTTACTCTGCTTCCTTAGCTGCCCCTTCTCCGCATGCAGCGCATTCGAACTCTAGGTTGAAAGGAAACAAATACGTGTTTGTTTGTTGCTGTTCTTCCTTCCTTCATCAGTTAACAGTGCTGCATGCAAGGCACGTTCAGTAACTTAAACCTTTCCCAAAGGAGTTATGTACACGTCTGCCACCTGTCCTCACGTAAACACTCTATCTACCACAGATAGGGCTGTTTGTAGTACTCTCGTTAACTGATGCTGTCACAGAGACATTGGAAACATGATCCCTCCTCTGTATTCTAGAAGCAACAAAGAACTACAATTTCCCTCAAAACTAACCTCGACCGGAATTTTCTTCCACCCATGAGAGTGTAATGTTTATAAACATGCAGTTCCAAGGCCCATGAAAACAACATTCTAAAGCAATGGTTTGCTTTGATTATCACATATAATAAGCATTTGCTCCCTTAAGGTTTTATTAGTTTTGGAAAGTTCTTATCCTGCTAAAGCCAAGGCCTCTTCCCACTCCCATGTAACACAACTCATATGGTCAATGGAAGCCCACTATTACAATGTGCACAGAGATATAAAAAAAAAAAAAAGGTGATAGTACCCCACCTCTTGAAACTAGTCCAGGCCAGAGAAAAACGAAACTCTTCATACAAGTTCCATAGAGATCGGAACTGATCCTGGTCCTGGGCAGACCCACAGAGCTACATCTAGCCACTCAAAAGGGCCCTCTGCTCCCTTCCACTTTCTATCTAGAAGTAGAGAATAAAACCCAGAGATGACATAGAAGCCCCCAAACAATAGTCATGTGTAGTCCCTTTCCGGAGAACTTTCTGGAGTCTTTTAGGGCCTGAATCAAGAGTTTGAACAATCTGAATTTTACCGGATTAGCTGCCTCATGTAGAAAGTAGATATGCTTCTGCTGTCTGTCCCAGGATTCTCCACAAAGGAATTGTAGGTTTGCTGTCGACCCCGGAGTAACGTTGGTGGCTGGCTTAACTGGCAGGTTAAGCAGACACCTGAGACAGGGCCAGAGATGCTCCGTGTCTTCTCTGTGTAGGACAAGACCTCACAGCAAAACACCGGGTTGACAAAACACTGGTGGCCCTTCGGAGCAGGGGCCTACGCCCAATAATTAAATCAATTAACTACCAAGTTGGATGCTAAGACTTCTATTCCATTGTGGGCAGGTTATAGTCACCCATGGACCATATCCTCCTCAGAAGTCCATCCACTTTGGGGTACATACTTATGAGGACTTGTCTGTACCTGAGGTCCTAGGTGAAGTCTTAAAGACCCTCAAGAAGTAATGCCATCACCTCACTTCTAGCCCATGCTCTGAATGTGAGCCTCATACTAAAAACACCTAGAAACCAGTTTCAGCAAAGCCATGTCAGGAAAAGAAAAATTAAGAAACGAAACAAGTCTAACATGGAGCAAACGAAGACAGTCTGGGAAATTATCAGATGGATGAAATGCCTGCAAACCCATTTGTGCAAAAGATGTTTACTGCAACTAAGGATCCTGGTCTAAAGGCTCTTATCTGTCAACAGTTATTAAATTGCTTCTGCTCATAAGCAGACGAAGTCCTATTTTGTATCTCGACTTTGCATTTCTTATTGCTAAAATTAAAATTGAAACACTTACACAACCGAATATAAGCCAGGCTAGAAGCTGTGAGATGCAAAGCTTTTGAGAGATCTGACCTCTGGTAGCCTTGGGCAGAAGGGATGAGGAATGAGGAAGGGACAGTCAATACAATCCCACATACCACATAAATTCTGTTTTAAAGCAGTGCTCTAAGTTTAAAGGGGTGAGGCCTATTTCATGTCATGCACTAGATGTCCAAGAATGTTATCAATGTGTACCAAAATATGTAAATAGGGCCAGGAGATATTTTAGTCAGTAAAAAGCGCTGTGGAACAAGTATAAGGACCTGAGTCTGATCCTTAAACCCACATAAAGAGGCTGTGGATGGCCATGCAAATGCCCGAGATCTCAGCAGTGGGGAAGTAGAAGTTGGTAGATCCCTGCAGCTCACTTGCCAGCCAGCCCAGCCTATTCAGCGAGCTCCAGGCCAATGAAGAGACCTTGTCCCCAAAATAGCGTGAATGACGACATTTGAGAAACAGCACCCAAGGATGACCTCCGGCCTCCACACGCACACATATGTACATCCATCTGCGTACGCACGGGTACCTGCACACACACCTACAGACATGAAAGTGGTATTTAAGTAAATGGGTCTTTCTTGAGTCCTACCACACGCATATGCCCTGGTGCCAACAGAAGCTGGTGTTCTGGTCCCCCTCCCTAGCAAAGGCAGATAGTGATAAAGAAGGTGAGATTATGATAAAGAAGGCTCAGAGAACTGGAGACAGTGGCTAAAACAAGATTCAGGGTTGGCGTTGGTTGCTCTGTGAGCAAGCCCCATTTTTGGAAATAGCCTTCTGGCCATCAGCCAAGAAGGGCGACATGGATGGGACAGCAGGAAACTCAGCAACATCTCCCACGGAAGCCATCCGTCCTGCTTTCTGCAACCTTGTGCTTTGGAGAGGTCTTGGCGCCCCTCACCCCTGTCATGTGCTGTAGCTCCTCTTGGGTGGGCATGCATGACTCCATGCTGCTAAAAGACTGACTTTTGTCTGTCGCTAAACAGTTGTTGACATGGTGGGATTGGGATGGGGCTCGCCAACCCTGGGTCGTAAACCGCAGACCATAAGAGAATGCTTAGGATGCAGTCTGAAGCCAAAGCTTGTATTCATTGGCACAAGACTAGCATCTTGGAAGATGGTAGGTTGTCCTAAAATCTAGAAAGTAACTTGAAGTCCGTGTGAACGTTTCCAGCAGCGTTTAGAGATCAGAAACGAAATTAGCTCCTCTGGGTCTGCTGTTGTCCTAGAGGAAACTGTCAATAGTTACTGTAGCAAAAGGACATCATCTTAAAGGCAGAGCTTCCAGAAAGTTCTGCAAGCCATGACCAATATTTTGCAGGGAGGGGTCAGGGCATAAATGCAAGTCTGCAGTTTGGCTCTCCTTTTTCCTCGGATATCTTAACTGCTTATTTTGTCTGAGCCACAAACAATAAGAATATCACATGGACTTACAATAGTGAGGCTGATGTCTAAATAGGTTATCAGGGCAAAGGTTTTAAACAATCTCGTGGGTTGAAAAGACCTCTGCTCCCTCCTACTCTCTAGCCAGGGGATGGTGGCACTCACCTTATCCCAGCACTCAGAAAGCAGTGGCAGGCAGATCCCTAAGTTCAAGGCCAACCTGATCTATATAGCCAGTTCCAGGATAACCAGGGCTACACAGAGAAACCCTGTCTGGAAAAATAAATAAATAAAAATAAAAGGGAGTTGTTTAATTCCATAGTAGATTCTGCAGGTTGCTTGCCCCTAGCCCAGGTTAGCCTGGAACTCAAAGCCTTTCTACATCAGTCTTTTGAGTGCCGGGAATACAGGTATGCATCAGCATCGTCAGATGACAAGATTTTAAGTTGTCAATTTGTTTTTATTAAAGACAAACTTTCATGGCAACATGTCATTACTTTTCACTTTGACTGAGATTTTTCTTTTTAAAGCATTCGGATAATTAAGAAAGAAGACGTAGCTGGCTTTATCAATAACACTTGAGGGTCATGACTCCCTATTAGAGCTATCCTCACTAATACTGAGTAAGGAAGTAGCCAGAAAGAAATATCTGAGCTCTCTCTCTTTCTCCCTCTCTCCCTTTCTCTCTCTCTCTGTCACACACACACACACACACACACACACACTCACATACATATACACACGCCCTTCCTCCCACTTATGAAGCACCTATACATATTTAAAATGCACTCACCCACTTTTTCCAAAAGACCCAAATACAATTAGCAACTCTTGATACACTCAGTGTGCAAAGATGGACGCGAACAAGATCCTCACCGTAAAGCCATCGGCTGAGAAAGGCAATAATGGGAAGGAGCTCATAGTGCCCACCAAAATGAAGCATGCCATGATGTGCTCATCAGGGATGATAGGATCTACTTTTTTGGCTAAGCGTCTGGATGATTGTGGCTGCCTCTCCACAATCAGTTTTCTTTCATGACCCACGGAAGCAATCCCTGCTAACACAGGACATCTAATTGGAAACTATTTGGTTGTAAAGAACAAAAATTCCAACCATCTAGGAAATGAGTGGGGAGGGAGGGAAAGGAAGACAAAGAAGGAGAGGGAGGGAGAGGAAGATGGAGAGGGAAAGGGAAGGAGGGAGAAGAGGAAGGGAGAGGAGGGAGGCGGAAAGGAAGGAAGGAAGATTAGCTAGATAACTAAAAACTCAAGGTGGTATTAGTCTAGTTTACTGAAAACACTCAGCAATATCACCAGGACTGTCTCTGTTCCTGACACAACCCATTAGCCACGGCCTAGTCTGCCTAGTCTTTATTCTCAGACAAACTTTCTTCCTGGGGCAAAGTCTGTGCAGAAGCTTTAGGTGGTGTCTGTTCTAGGCTTTGAGCTGAGCAGGATTTCATTTTATTTGCTCTGATTGTATTGCAGTTGGTCCCTGATACAGGGAACAGGGACATCCTGGCTGCCTAAACCTGAGCCATATGCTTCATACCCCAAAGGAGTCAGAGCCACCTGAAGGAGAAAGATGACTGAGCATGAGTGTTCGTTAGATCCCGGAAGGGCATTGGCTGTGGTTATCAGAGAAGAGTGAATGCACGCTGAGCAGGAAAAACATCCACCGGATGCAGAGGCTTAGGAATGTCCCGACTCTTGTACACACCCAATGTAGCCTCTCTACATTGGCTTTGCAGAGTAATATTCAAAGCTGACCAGGACAGTGGTGCTACATTCAGCTGGGTGACTCAATGACTCTGGTGAGGCCAGCAAATACATGACATGAATGTCCCAATCAGGGGTTGTTAAAAGAAGGTATGGGCACTGTATGCGCCAAAGGTTGTCGCTATAACTTGGACCTGTTGAGCTTGTCTGGAAAGCACTTTTCCATTCACAGTGCTCTATGGTCTAGATGAGGCTGTATGTTCAATTTTATAAAGCCTGAGCTCCCAAAGTTTCTCAGGAAGACTGGAGGCAGGGGGAAGGGTAGTGAAGACTATAATTCCTTGTGACTATGCTCTCAAACCCATTGCCAAGAATTACTCAAAACTACAGAATAATTGGAAAATAAGATAAATATGACGTATCTTTTCAGAAAATCTACTTTTCCTCAATAGAGAGTAATTTAAAACATTGCTTATATAGTAGACAGACATAACAGCGTAGAATGAAACGCTGACATTAACTTTCAGATAAACCATTAACTTCAAAGTGTTGTCAAACGTACCACGGATGGCCCAAACTAAAACAACCTACATAATGGAGAGAAGGAGGAAACCCAAAACTTTTCCAGGCAGATATGAGGAAGCATGGTCTTCATTTATGAACTTGATCCTATAACCAGAGAAAACAGTGTACTAGCAAGCCATATTCAGCCATTCAAGGCAACGGCCATCGAGTATGGCCGAGTGATGGGCCTGCGTGCTGCTCCCTACAGATCTGTGGGGAAGTAATTTGAAATAGAAAAGGAAAGGCCTTCTGTTTTAAGTAGGACGTATAACTGTGGAACTGGGAGAAGACTGTTAACCTTTCTTTCTGCTAGGCATATCGAATTAGGCTGCAAGTCAACACTGGTAGGCAGAATGTGACAATGTCTTGGTAAGTTGTCCGGGGAAATGTCATAGCAAACTCCAAAACTGGACAGGTGAAAAATGGTGGCGGCAAAACCAACGTCTGGATAATTCTGGACAGCTTGGGTGTCAAAAGCCACCTACCCCCGCCAGCTCGTCGCTGCGGCCTGGGATGCTTCTTCTAGTCTGGCTCACTGAGATTTTTAGGAAGGTGGGGTAGAGAGCCGAAGGGTGATTACTCATAAAGCTTTTCAAGGTAGGCTGTAACGAGAGGGTGTCTTACTGGAGCCGAAGCTAAATGGGAAATGACAGGGCTGCCCAGCTAGCGGTGCTGGGGTGGGTGTGTCTCTACCCTCTCTCTTCTTTTGGGAAATGGCTTCACTCTAATAGGTGTGAGCTGAAAGGTGTCCCACCTTCCCCATCCAGCGCAACTCTCCCATCAAGGCTCTTAACACAGCAAGGCTAATCATATGACCCAGAGGGCAAGGGAAACCAATCAGAATCATTACCCTATTTGGGCATCCCTGTTCCTACTTGCAAGACAAGGGGTCCCCAGATGGTCCAGTCCTGCCGAGAGCTCCCTCACTGAAATGTATGACGAATGTAGTATCTGGGGCTGGAGAGGGTCTGTCTGGGACAGCCCAGACTACAGCCCTGCCCTTCTTAGTACGGAACGTCTTTCCGTACTTGTTCTCAGAGGTCCCCGTTTCAACAGATGCATGAAATCCAAAGTGGGCAGCTTTGGTGGCATCTAGCCACAGTATGGCACAGGGGATGTATAGAGGACACCCTATTTTCCTGGAAGCTTTCTTGAGCCTTGAGAGACTGGCTCTCCATACTCTAAGCTTCTGCTTATCCTTGACGCCTACCTGGGAGGAATAAATTGATTTTGCTTAATCATATGATTGTTCAGCCTCACCAGACCCAAGAGGATGGTTGGTTAGGATTGTCTATTAGTTACTTTTCTCATTACTGTGATTAAAGAAAAAAAAAAAAAAACTAGGAAGTGGGGGAGTCAGTTTAAGGCAAGGCACGTTAGTGTGTGCCTGCAATCCTGGCTGAGGCAGACCAGCCAGCTCTAAAAGGATCCTGTCTCAAGAAAACAACAAAAGCAGGTATGGTGGCACATATCTGTATCCTTAGGCCACCCTTACATACCAAGATCTGGAGCCAGCCTGGGCTACATGAACCCTTCTGAAACCCTGTTGTAGGGTTTTATAGGAGAGGGGAATTACTTTGTCCCACAGTTTGAAGATAGAGTTTATCATGGCTGCAGACTGCTCGGTGGTGCTGGGAACACACAGCCTGGAAAACCACTCTTCTTCACATCTTGCTAGGTCACGAAACAGGAAGTGGACAGGTAATGAGGACACATTATAAAACCTCAAAGCCTGGGGCACTGGGATGGCTCAGGGGTTAAGAGCTCCAGCTGCTCTTGTGGAGGACCTATTTTCGTTTCCCAGCACCCATTCTGTGGCCTACAACCATCCGTAACTCCTGTTCCAGGGGATCTGATGCCCTCTTTTGACCTCCATATGGACCAGGCCCACATGTGGTCAACAGACACACATGAAGGCAAGATAATAAAGATAAGTAAAGATATAAAATTATATATAAAATAACCTCATGACCCACCCTCAGTGACCCATTTCCTCCAGAGAAGCGATGCCCCCTAAAGGTTTCATGACTTTCCAAAGTAGTAGCACCAGCTGTGGGCCAAATGATCAATTACATGAGCCCATCCAATTTCAAAAGTCTCCATAATCTTAACTATTTCCACGCTGTTCAAAATGTCAAGGTCCACCCTAAAACTTCATAACTGTGAATTACCTCTAAAATCAAAATACAAATCTCATCTGTCCAATATACAACAACACAAAGGAAGCATTCCTATTTGAAAAGGGAGTAACAAGACGACAGAAAGGAAAGATCAGACCAAAGCAAGTCCAACACCCAGCAAAGCAAACACAAATGGTGCAGGTTCCTGTCTGATGTCTGATGTCTGGGGCTCATGGTAGCATCGCCTGGGCTCCGTTAGGCCTGGGTAGTCACATTTTTCCAAATCTGCTACCTGCTGGGCACATCACCTTTGTCTTGGATTTTATTTGGTGCCTGCAGCATTCCTTGGCAACTCCTCCCCACCCTCCACCCACCCCGACCCCCACCCCCACATCCTGGGATCTCCAGTATCCTGGGGTCTCCACCAGAACCCCCTACTCTTGGAGCCAGTTTTCTCTACAGTTTTCCCATCGCTGTGATAAAAATACCAGAAAGGAGCAACGTAAGGAAGAAAGGTTTATTTGGGAGTACAATTTGAGAGCGCACACAGACCATGCTCATGGGGAAGGTACAGTCGCTCCATGGCAGTGGCTGGGTACAGCTGGGACTCCTCACCCCTTCATGTCTCCGAGGAATAAGAAGCAGAGACCAGATGAGAGGCGAGGCTGGGGGATGGGTCTCTATGAACCCTTAACACATGCCTCCTGTGACCCCGCTTACTCTGTCAAGGCTCTACTTCCTAAAGGTTCCACAACCTTCAAAATCGGTGCCACCAGCTGGGGACCAAAGTGTTAAAACACATGAACCTATGGAGTACATTTTACATTCCAACCGTAACAAGAAGTCAATACATTCCGCCTTTCCCTAAGTCAGTTGGTATTGATTACAATTCTTTCAGTTGATGTTCTTTCACATGCATGAACGTGGCCACTCATACACACTCCAGGAAGACCAAGAGCAGTGTTCTGGACTGAGACCAGATGTGAAGGGGGTGGGACCTGGAGCAGAAGGTATGGGAACCTACTCTGATCTCTCTAATCTGAAGAGATGGAAGACATCCCTACATCCCAACTCACAGAGGTGCCTGAGTTACTGTGCTATTGTTGTGAAAAGAGACTGTGACCACTGTGACCAAGAAAAAGCATTTAACTGGAGGGTGGCTTACAGTTTCAGAGATCTGGCCCATTATCAGCACAGCAGGGAACATGGCTGCACAGATGGCAGGCAGGGTTCTAGAGAAGTAGTTGAGAGCTACATCTTGATCCACAAACACAGAGCAGGAGACATGCCTGGCCTGGTATGGGTTTTTAAAACCTCAAATCCCAACCCCAGCAATACACTCCAACTAGGCCACACCTACTCCCACAAGGACACACCTCCTAATTCTCCTAATTCTTCTCAAATGGTGATACTTCCTGATGATCAAGCATTCAAATATGTGAGCCTGTGGGGGCCATCTTTATTCAAATCTCCATGAGAGGGAAGGGACTTCTTAAAGGTAGAAAAGCAGACCGTTTTGATTCCCGAGCTCTAGAGCCAGAGCCTGCACCCTGAGTTTCCAGTCTTCTAAACATCCAGACATCTAGACTAGCCCCTGAGCCATCTAGATTAGAGCTCGGTCTGCAGCACTAAGTAGACCCCACAGAAGGAATTTTCAATGTTAATAAGAATGTGTGCTTACAGCAATGACATGTGACTAAGAATGGCAGCAGGAGCTGTGAGCACTGGTGGACAGGGGTCAAAAGGACCAGTCTTTGCTACATACAAGACCATATCTCCAAAACCATGATAATCACTAGCAGTCACTGTCCACCTCCGGGTAAGTTTGACATCTAAGAGATCAAGTAGATTTTAATCTTTTATGACATGCAGTTATTATCTAGATAAATATTGACATTCCCGAGAAATCACTGATAAGAATCACTTCAGATATTTAAGCCAAGATTCTAACAAGCAACTGTTTTCCTCAAAGTGTTCCAGAAATATCAAAGTTTGGATTTTTCTCCCACAGGAGAAGTACCTAGGAAAAGCTGTCCTCGTCTGAAGGGTGTCCCTCCGAAACCCTGAAGTCTCAGTCCCCAGGGTGGTATTTCAAGGTGGGGCCTTTGAGAAATAATTGGGGTTAGATGAGGTCATGAGGGTGGATCCCAAGGATGGGGCTAGGGCCCTAATAAGAAAAGAAAGGGAATCGAGATCTCTCTCCAAGTGCACATATGGAGGAAAGGCCATACGAGGACAGAACAAGAAAATGGCTGCAACCCGGGCAGAGGCCTCAGCTGCACCCAATCACCTGCCGCTTCAGATCTTCTGCCTGCAGACTGTCACTCTCCGGAACTGTGAGAGATGAATGCGTGCAGTGTGAGCCCCCTCCTCTCAGCCTCGTCTGTGGTGCTTTGTTGTAGCAGCCCTTGCTGACAAAGACGTAGGGTCACAGTTGCTGCCATGAGATGTCCTAGGTTTTCTGGCTCCTAGCACAGATTCCAATACTCTAACATATTGTCAAGTAAGGCCCAATCATACTCCAGGACATTTGAAAGAGACACGGGATCCACCCTGGGTCTGGACGCAGATGTGATGAGTTGTGAAGATCTTTGGGGAACACTGGATGAAGATTCCAGCCTTCCTCAGGGCCTTCCCTTTGTGAACTCGGGATCTAGAGAATACTTAGAAGAGTTGGACTTTTTAAAAGGTGATAAAATCCTTTCTTTGGAAAAGTAAAACCTACGAAACTAAAGCCAGACAGAAGCTTCTGGCCTTCCAAGTTCTCAGTCACTGAATGTTCAATGTTAACTTGCCATAACTTTGAAGGAAGTGGGAAGAAAGTCTCAGTTGAGTAATGTCCTTACCAGGCATGCATGAGGGATTGCCTTTATTGCTAACTGGTACAGGAATACCCAGTCCATCATGGGTGCCATCATTCCCCAAGCCAGAACTATAGGACATGAGAAAGCTGCATGCAGCAAGCAGGCACCATGGGTACATTCTTTGTTCTTGACTGTGAATGTGAGTTCCTACCTTCAGTTCCCCATAATATAAAACTGGAACCTGGGATTACAAGCCAAACAAACCCTTTGTTCCCCTAAATTGTTTCAAGACAGGGTATTTTGTCACAGTGACAAAAATGAAACTAAGACACTGGGTCATATAGAACTTCCAAAATCTATCTGTCTCTTCATTCTCCCTCCCTCCCTCCCTTCCCTCTCTCCCTCTTTCTCTCTCTCTCTCTCTTTCTCTCTCTCTCTCTCTCTCTCTCTCTCTCTCTCTCTTCCTTCCTTCCTTTCTTTCTTCCTTTCCTTCTTTCTGTAATAGGGATTTAACCAGAGCTTTCTGAATGCTGGGAAAGCACTGCCACTGAGCTACATTCCCAGGTAGTTTTTTTTTTTTTTTTTTTGGCATACATGTATGTGTACGTGTGTGTGTGTGTGTGTGTGTGTGTGTGTGTGTGTGTGTGTGTGTGTACATGTGTGTGGAGAACAGAGGTTGGCACCAGGCATCCTCATTGTTCTCCAACTTATTTTGTGTGTATGTGTTCAAGGGCATGTGGGGGGTATGAAGAGGGTGATATTGGGTGTCTCCCTCCTGGTTTGTTGAGATGGTCTCTCACTGAGCCTACAGCTCACTGGTGGCTAGACTGCCGGCCAGCAAGCCCCAAGGATCTTGTTCTCACCACGTTTCCTGCATGGGGAATATAAGTAGGAACCATGAAACCTATCTTTTGCATGGGTACCAAAGATCAGATCCTGGCTCCTCAAGCTTAAGCAGAAAGCACTTACTCACAGTGCCATCTTCCTGGTCCCTGATTTGTACTTTTTAATTTGAGGCAGGGTCTCACTAAGTTGTCCAGGCAACTTGAACTCACTGTGTGGACCAGGTAAATCTTGTACTTGAGATCCTCCTTGCCTCAGCCTCCCAGACTGCTATCACTAGAGGCCTAGCAAAAGCCTTCTTAATATTCTAAAGCATAGCTGTTATTCTGCTATGGAGAAGAAGGTGGGTTTCATTAAAGTGTGAACTATTAAACACCCCAAATAAATCACACCAGTTAAAAATGTATATTTTTAAGACCTGAAATAAAGTTACGGACCTTGATATTCTGGTCTTACAAGCTGCTGTTTTCAGGTTTGTCTACTGACCCTCTGTACTCATATTAAATAGCAATATTATATCTGAAAATTAGTTGTAAATATAAGCAGTGAAGGAGTAACCAACTGTGAAAAAACTCATTAAAAAAGCTCCCACTTGCTTCTGTGTTTTCTTTTTTATGGTAAACTGCATCTAGAAATCCATTCACACCAAAGGCTCAGGCACACTATTATTCTGAAAAAGTTACAACCACATAAAATTATCATAAGCAGCTGTGGCACTGGTGTGTGCCCACCTCCAGCTGTGAGAGCTGGTCTCCCAAGATCCCCAGCGTACAGTTCAGTTCCAAGCAACTCTAAGGCAAAAATAAGGTAAAAAAAAAAAGAAGGAAGTAAAGAAAATATAGACACCATTATAATAACATGTGATGAAATGTAAGCATAAAACAGCACACGGGGCAAATAGGTCATCATCATCATCACTGATGATCATTATCATGGCGAAAACCACATCACATGAGCTTTTTGCTCACTTATTGTGATTCTTGAGGTAAGGTCCTGCTAGGTAGCCCAGTATGACCTCGGACTCTCACTATGAAGCCCAGGCTGGTCTCAAACTCATGATTTTCCTGCCTCCAACCTCTCAGGCGCTGTGATCAAAAGTGACACCACAAATGGCTCATAAGATCTCTGACATTTGTGACACATGATTACAGCAGATCTCCAGACTTTCTCGTGACTGAAACTCAGTGCTCACTAAATGACAGTCCTCAGTTTCCTCCCTTTCTCCAAGTCCCAGAAGCCTCCATTCTACTTTTAGTTTCCGAGTTTGACTACTTTAAATACCTCATGAAAAAGAAATGATGTGCATTTCTTTTTCTCTGTGACTAGTTTATTCTAATAATTC
This sequence comes from Meriones unguiculatus, assembly GCF_030254825.1. Taxonomy (NCBI): domain Eukaryota; kingdom Metazoa; phylum Chordata; class Mammalia; order Rodentia; family Muridae; genus Meriones; species Meriones unguiculatus. The sequence continues at coordinate 53,663,827 of NC_083366.1, read as the reverse complement.
CTCCTGAGTAAATATATGTCATAGCATTTGACAGGGTTACCTTCCTTTTATGGCTGAATAATGTTTCCTTGTATGTAAGTGTAACATTTTCTTTATCCAGTCATTTATTGATGGGGACGTGGGCTATTTCTATCTCTTGGCTAGTATGTTAATACTTGAAGAACATAGAGATGCAGTTGTGTCTTTAGTTCTTTTTGAGTCTATATCCAGAAACAACATTGCTGTATCATGTGGCAGTTGTACTCACAATTCAGCAATGATTCCTTATGCATATTAAATCCACAGTAATGGTTTTTTAGTTGTTTGGGGTTTTCAAGAGAGAGGAGAGAGTTTTCTGTATCCCAGACTGGCCTCAAACTCACTCTGTAGGTTAAAATAACCTTGGTCCTCCTGTCTGCACCTTGCAAGCATTGGAATCCCACACAATGGTGGCGCACCACCACTCCTAGCATTACGTGGGTCTGGGGATTAAACCCAGGACATAGCACAAGCAATCAACCAGCTGAGTGTCATGATTTGCTGCTTCTTAGTTATTATATTCCCATCCTGTATTAACTAGAAACCTAGCACAGCCCTTCCGGTTTAGTGAAATGTTTTCTGTTTGATGCTGGGGTTTGAACCCGGAGCTTTCTGAATGCCAGGCAAGCACCCCACCGCTCAGCTACATCCCCATCACACTGAGTTTCCCAGACTGGCCTTGGACACACTCTGAAGCCCAGGGGGGCTCAGAACCCTCAGTCCTTGCTCTTCAGCATCCCACTGTTTGGGTCTCAGGTGTGGGCTGTCAGGCCTGGTTGTCATTCTTTATTACAGTTTGTGAATGCATGGGAATTCTTTCATTTTCTGTTACAGTATGAAAGCTGTCATTCTTTAGTGAGTCTAGGGGCACTGGCAAAACAGGCTGTTTATGAAACTCGGAATAAGTCCTTCTGTGGATGGGTGTGCCGGCATTTCATAACACAATTCCCATCATTTCAAGGTAAATCAGGACCTGCCAGCTTCCTTAATTACTGTCTCTTTTCCCTCTTCTCCTAGGGACAGAAAAGCATACTTTTGATAACCACATTAAAGTTGCAATACCTCCGTTCATTTTTCCTAAGTTTTAATGGGGGAAAAAGCACCTTTCTGTTTTTCTCATTTTATCTTCCCCATCCATTTCCAAGCTCCAGTGTCACCCCTTTTCAAACACATGAGTTTGAGAGATAAAGTTATAAAGAAGGTAAGAGGAAGCTACATAACACAGCTTAGGTGGGGAAGCAATTGCTATTTTCTACATGTGGATTCGTGTGTGTGTGTGTGTGTGTGTGTGTGTGTGTGTCTTTGTCTAGTCTAAATGGAAGATGTTCCCAGTGGTACTATAATTTGATATGCTAAGATGGGTTGATATCTGTGGGAGGCCATCCCTTCTCTGAGAGAAAGGGAGAGGGAATGGGGGAAGGGTGAGGGAGAAGGAGGAACTGGGAGGAGAGGAGGGAGGGAGGGAAAGCTCTGATCAGGATGTAAAGTAAATAACTTAAATAATTAATGAAAAAGAAAAGAAAAAAAAATCAGATGTTCTAAGATACTGTCTCAAAAACAAACAAAAAAAAAAAACAAAACAACAACAACAACAAAAAAAAAGTGTGTTAAAGAAGTAGCTGAAATCTACCTAGTATGTAACACCTATTGAATCCACAAAAACTGCAGAGACTACTCACCCGGAGAAAACTCGTGAAGAATATACGGATTTAAAATGTCACAGGTTGGACACCCCAAAGATAACCGCAATGACGCCTCATATCCTTACAAGCTCCTCTTTTGATAGGACATTTACATTCCCCTGACAGAGAGGTGTGTTCCATGTTTCCAACCTTACTGCCTTGGCCAGTAAATGCTTAAAGCGATGTTGTGCTATTTCGAAGACAAGGTCATTCACGGTGACCTAGCTTTCCTCTCAAGACATTTGCCTTTGCAATGCTGACCCACCACGCCAAACTCCTGCCGGCTGAGGTCATTATGCTAGGAGGGACCTTGAACCATCCCCTGTGGAGACCAAAAGGGGAGTCACTGGGACATCATATAAACAGATGTCAGGCCAGCGCCAGCTGCCGCAGCTCTGGCCACTGCCTGGTCACGAGCACATGGAAGCCGAGCAAAAATTACTAACCAAGGCCTTCCAGAGGTCCTGAGCCACAGACCCATGAATGATAAGCCACAAAGCATGGGTGGATAACCAGAAATGACTCATTTTGTCTTTCGTTTGAAAATAAACCCTTTTCCATTTCTCTTTCTTAACAATGAATGCTGAGTACATTGGTGTTTATCAAATAATATTTGGTTGGGTATGGTACATCTGTAATCCGAGCACTTGGGAGGCTGAGGCAGGAGGACTGTGAATTCCAGATTACCCTGACTACAGAGTAAGAACAGAAGAAGAGGAGGAAGGGGAGGAAGAAGGGAGTTGGTAAGATGGCTAAGAGAGTAAAGTCACTCACTGTCAAGGCTGATCATCAAGTTTAGCCATCCAGACTCACATGGTGGCAGAAGAGAATCAATTCCACACGTTGCTCTCTGACCTACGCACACACATGCGCACACACACACATGAACACACACATACACACTCATGCATATACACACACACCCCACACACACATACACACACAGCAATGACAAGGGTTTAATAAATTTATGTGTGTGTATATATATATATATGTGGACTAAATCTTAAGTATTATTTTGTGAAACTGTAAGTGAAAACAAGCTTAGAAACTAAATTCAGACAAGCACAGGCAGTGAAAGTATACATCTATGTCTGGTTACCACGTGGCCATTCGGTTCATTCAGAGGACGCTGATACCAATTGTTACGAAGAAACAGAAATTCTTAAAAAGCGATATAAAACGTTCACAGAATTTGTGAGCCTCAAAACAAAACAAAAACCCCACTGTCATAACAGAGCCCCCAATGTCAATCTTCTGTCATCTAGGACACTCCTGCTGAATGAACACAGCAAATCGCTGGACATCATTTCCAGAGAAGTTAAAACAGCCGAGTCTTCTGCTTTTCATCACGAAAGGCTTCGCACTAGAAGTTGCCATATAGTTCAGAAAAAGTCACGCATCACCACCACCAACAACAACAATAACAACAAACAATGGCTGAAGCATGTGGGGAAATGGCTCAGTAGGTAACAGTACTTACTGTGCAAACATAAGGACCTGAGTTCAAATCCAAAGTGCCTACATTAAAATCTACACAAGGCTCCGTGTGCCTGTAGCTTAGGCATTGGGGGTAGGGGGGTGGAAGCAGGTGACCTCGCCACAATGGTGAGCTACTAGTTCAATGGGAGACTCTCTCTCTCTCTCTCTCTCTCACACACACACACACACACACACACACACATTTTACTTGTGTGTGTCAGGGGCCTGTAGCACATGTGGATGTCAGAGGTCTGCTTGTGGAAGCTGGTTTTCTCTTTCTTTCCACGCTTACCCGCTGAACCATCACACTGGACACCCCCACCCCCACCCCCACTCCCACAGCAATAAAGAAAGACTCAGGACAGTCTCCTCTGGCTGGAATAGGTGTTGCACACTGAATCCCCACATACACGCACATACACCCCACAGCGCCCCATAATTAACTCTTAAAAAGGATTGAGAAAAACTCAGTTTCACAACACTTTTTTTAAACAATGGAGAAAAGATTAATAAAATTTCTTAAATAAGGTTCACTACGTTAATCAGTGTTTGCTTCTGCTTTTAGGGGTTTGGTTTTGGAGATTTTGGAGACAGTCTGGTTCTGTAACCCAGGCTGGCCTTGAACTTTTGAACCCCCTCCTGCCTCAGCCTCCCCAGTGCTGGCCTCACAGGCATGTGCCACCACTCCCTGCCTATCCTCATCAATTTAACAGCATCTCTCTGTGAGGGTTTGTTGCCTCATAAAGAAGACTGCCTAGGACTTTTTCCATCCTGGTCGCAAGCACAGTAAAGCTATTAGGGGCTAAAACCCACTTCCTGTGATCATGGTTCCAGAGGCAGGGTCATCCCTGATAAGTAAATGCTGTTGCTGCTGCTGCTGCTACTGCTGCTGCTGATGTTTAAACTGTTGCCTGTGTGGTGTCTACCAAGCTTGAGCAGCTGGTACAATTTTTCACTTGTTAAAGACACTTCGTATCCTTATCCACAAAGCCACATTCCGCTGTGCTTCTTTCTCTCCTTCTCTCCGACTGGAATGGCATGAGACTTACCACAGTACAAAAGACACTGTGGCATAGCCGAGGCTTGCGTTTGACTGGGGAACAACCTTACCCGCTGCTTCTTCGTCAACACAGAAATGGGGGAGCCATTTGATTCACAGTGAAGGAAAAGGAACATTTGACGAATCAGAGCATTTGGCTTTGGGAATGGGAGAGATGTTTGTTTGGTAACAGGTCCTGGTGTAAGCCGTGTGCACCAGTGACTAAACCACATAATTTCAGCCTCACCATTCAACATCTGTTTGCAGGTGTCTGAGGTTTAGCAAGAAGCACAGGAACTTAGACACATGCATGTGACCAGGGCACTAATCCAGTTGGATTTGAGCATCTGTGATGCTTTCTCTGGAGAAAGGTGAAGTGTTAAGAGCATTGTCTCTTCTGGGCTTGTTTCCTTATGAGAAATCACCACCAACATGCCCCAAGATGGTGTCAACACCTTTCAAACTTCCTAACTGCACCATGCTTTCCTCCGTTTATTTGTTTTGCAGTGGCCTGGAACAACCGTCGCTTTCACATGAGCTGAACTCAGCCAGGTGAGCCTTCTGACTGTGCAGTTCATGGGTCGCTGGATGGCCTTGGTCTGGAGCCATCACAGGCCAGGTGACTCCAAGGACTGGCTGAAGACTTCTTGCTAGGTGAGACCCCTCTCCCTTTTGACATGGTCCTGGGGCCTTTCCATGAGGGCTCTTCAAAGGGTAGGCGGATTGCTTACCTAGAAGCTCAGTCCTCCGCTAGATCAGGAGGGGCACAGCAGTTGTCCCAAAGCCTGCATTCAGAACTACCAAAACGCTCCCTCTTACCCTACCCCGTCACAGGCCTACCCAGGCTCTAGAAGGGGAAGTGATCTCACCTTTTTGGTAAGAAAAAAGATAATGGTGCAGCCATTACAGTGGCGACCATCACAGTTTCCTCCTACAACCCGATCGACACAACCGGATTCCGAGTGATGGCCCAGCTCAGAGAGTCTATGCTCCGGAGCTCATGAGTGGCTGAGCCTAGACAGGATTGCCAACTGACCGTGCAGAGCAAAGATCATGTTCTGGATGACACCACGTTCCTACACACCTCTCAGCAAGGCACCCTGGGTCATTAGCCAGTCCACCACAGGCGGCTTTTTCATTCTCCCCTCACTTACCCAAATCTTCCCCAGGTTAGACAAATTAAGAACTCGGAGACTCTTTCACTCCCTCAGACGAAGTCTGACCCATCAAACAAGCCTCGACTGTCTTCTGAGAGGAAACGGCAACAGTTCGAAAGAAGTAATGCGAGGCGGAGGAGAGGAGGAGGAAGAGGAGACAGAAGAGGAGGACAAAGGAAGAGAAGAGAAAGAAAAAAGGGAGACGCTGAGTGCTTCAGGAAGTATAAACACTTGGTCGGCTTCCGCACACAGCTTCAAAGTAAGAATGTTCCTAGCCGCGGCGCGCACATGAAAGGAGATAACATGATAACGCTCGCTGCGCATGCCCATCTTCCCCACGCTGATGCGACCAGGCAGCTGCACGGCCTTCCTTTGGGGGTGGATTGTAAACGCTGGGCCCTACCGACATGCTAATTTGCAGACTGTTTTATTACTGTGTACCTCTGAAGGCTAAACTGGAAACATCTGTCTTGCTGAGAAGTCACTGGGAAGGGACTAGATCCGAGCATGACAGCGGGCACGGACAGTGGGGTATGAACCTTTGCGTTCCCCCTGGGTATCTGGAGCATCTTCCATGGACATTTTGAAAGCTGTAGTTAAAAATGTAGCGTAAGTATGTGACTCCCTCCTTATGAAAAGAAACATAAGCGAGTTATTGAGATTATTGCCCCTCCTTGGTCAGAAAAGCCCCCATGTTAACTAGAAAACCCAGGACTCATTGTCCTGTGCTGATGTGACTCATGTTCATGACCTCTGTCTTTAGGAGCTCGGTCTGCACTGGAATCGTTGTCTTGAGTCCCAGATGGCCTGCCTCTACCCAGCAGGACTCCGAAAGGATAGACATGTACAGTGTTGTCCTTTAGGGCTTCTCAGCATCTTTTCTCTCTTTCTATTTTCTAGACAGGGTCTCCTATGACCTTCAACTTTGAATCTACCTCCCAAATCCCAAATGCTGGGACTGCAGGTGTGTAACTCCAAACTCGGGTTTTATGTGGAACCGGGGACTGATCGGGGGCTTCGTTCATACTATGTAAGCATTCTGCCCACCAAGCCTCATCCCTGTCTCAGAAAGTGTCTCCACAGTCAAGACTGCTACCTGCGGCCGCCAGACTTTCTGTTTAGGGTCTATTGGTTAGTTCGTTATAGCTGCCCTCCAGCGGTCTCTCCTGAGCTGGCTATCACCAACCGGAGATTGTCCTCACCATCAAATGCCATGAGCCTTTTAGTCCTCCAGTCTCTGGGGATCTCCTCATTTGACCTATGAAAAATATTTCCTCAGCTGGGGATGAAGAGATGGGTCCGTGCTTAAAAAAATTACTTGCTGTTCTTGAACTCTGACAAACGTTCTGTTCCCTTCCTGGGTATGATTGTTTCTTCTGTGCAGCACGCTCAGGCACAGAGTCCAGACAGAAGGGAGGGCGCTAGCAGACAAGGTGCCAGCTGCTGAGGTTGTCCCAGCACAGACAACTCCTTACCCACAACAGCTATACCTTGGTCACCCAATCGGGATTCAAGGCTCCTTTCTCACTTTCTCTACAGGTTCTAGCTCATAGTGTGAGGAGCCTAAAGAACCAAAGGACAGGCTCTCTCTTCCATGGTACAGGTACCCAGGACTGTGGACTGCCCACTCACATAACTCCGTGCTCACTTCTAGTGCCTGCAACCCTCTCATCTGGGTCGCTCCTCAGAACAGTGACTGTATCTCTAATACATATGGCCTAGACCTAGGATGGAGCCAAGAGGTCACTTTCTGCAGGGTGCTGTGGCCTGAGCTTGGACATAGAGTCACTATCTGTGTGTCTGAATCCTCGTTGTAAAGAAGCCAGGCGTGCAACCACCATGAGCTCTGGAGAACAACGTACCTCACGCTGCCCTCCAGCCCAGCAGGGGCCCTCAGCCGCTCCTAGCTCTGGCCCACCAGATCTCCCTTGGCCCGCTTTCTGAGATCTTGATATCCACAATTTTAGTCACCTACAGTCAACCAGGGCGTACTGGATAGTTTTATGTCAACTTGACACAGAGGGAACCCCAATTAAGAAAATGCCTCCATAAGATCAGGCTGTGGGCTGGCCCGTAGAGCATTTTCTGAATTAGTCATTATTAGAGGAGGGCCCAGCCCCTTGTGGGTGGGACTAACCCTGGAATGGTGGTCCTGGGCTCTATAAGAAACAAGCAAGCCCCAGGGAGCAAGCCAGTAAGCAGCACTCCTGCACGGTCTCTGCATCAGCTCCTGCCTTCAGGTTCCTGCCCTGTGTGAGTTCCTGCCCTCACTGCCTTTGAGGATGGATTATTATATAGAACTGTAATGAAAGAAACCCTTTCCTCCCAAGGTTTCTCTTGGTCACGGTGTTCCATCACAGCTATAGTAACTCTCACTAAGACACAGGGTGAGGAAATAGAGACACTTGTTTCAGGTTATGTGTTATTACCTGAAAACAAGCCTAGGGAGAGACCCTAACAGCAGACCTAATGACCAAGCCAGCTCCAGAGTGACTAACGGCAGGTGTCTGGTGCGAGGCATAGATACTGGGCAAAAGGATGACTCACATCCTGGGTGGGATGGAGCAAGACCAGAGCCAGATTTCATCATGCTACTCTGAACAGCTTCCCAGGAACCAGTGGAAAATGTCAATAACAGCCTCACACAGAAGCACGGTGCTCACACCATTCGCCTTCCTCCATCTCATCATGGAGGCGCTTGAAAGAACAAGGGTGACTATGGTCCCGTTAGATGTTCTGATAGAGAGACCACAGTCAGGAAACTTTTACTTCAGCCTGTTATTATCATGGCTTTGTTTAATTATACTTATTGTTACTCTCCTATTATACCTGAAAATTAAAAGTTACATAGTGTAAGCAGGCTGGATGGACGGACGGACGGATGGATGGATGGATGGATGGATGGATGGATAGATAGACAGCATCCACTGGCTATCTTAAACACAGCTTAGACAAATAAAGGGAAATTACTGTTCTTAGAAAGACTTTTTTAAAAAGAATTATTTATTTATCATTTATACAATATCCTGCCTGCATGCCAGAAGAAGGTGCCAGACCTCATTATAGGTGATGGTGAGTCACATGTGGTTGCTGGGCATTGAACTCAGGACCTTTGGAAGAATAGCCAGTGCTCTTAACTTCTGAGCCATCTCTCCAGCCCCTAGAAAAACTTTCTTTAATATGAGGACTGCCATTCTCCAGAACCCAAATCCAAATTCTTTGGATGCTCAAGACCCTTTATGAGAGTATGTGATGTTTACATGGAACCCACACTCCTCCTCCTCCTACACCCTTGAAATCATTTCTAAATTTTTGTACTACTCAGTGCAGCCATTCCACTGTATTTTTGTTTGCATTGATTTTAATCATTATCTTATTTGTCTTGATATTTTCCACTTAAAGGACTGTTTTAAATTCTTATTGTATTTGTCTTGCTATCTTCCATGTAAAGGATTTAAGGCTTAGATGCAAAACCCAGAACCCAGAGAGAGAGAAGGACAGATAATATATGAGTAAGAGAGCCAAAACACTGTAATCTCTTACAGAAGAGTCAGGTGGGCACATCCACAAGAGGAAAGGCCTAGAAAAGGCTCAGAGTGGCAGAGACTCTGCAGCTGGGCCATGCAAGTAGACATGAAGAAGCCTCAGGGTTGTCAGTGGCAAAGGAACAGCAGTGAGGCCAGCATGTTTATTGGGTAACCAGGAAAGGCAAGATAGACAGGATCAGCACCCAGAACTAACTGGTGTGAGTAATATGCTGGGCTCTGGGCTACAGTGGAAGGGCCTGTTTGCCTGGCCCCTGGCCCTGGGATGGTTGGAGCAAAGTGGACTCTTGGGTTACAGGGCCCAGGCAGAGAAGGTTGGCTCTAGACTAGCCAGTTCCACATCGATGTTGCACTCCTGGCTGAGACTTTCATTTTCTCTAAGAATTGTCCCAATTCCAAAGACACTGTGTCTTTCTTGCCAGAATGATTAAGATGTCAGAAACATCATAGCAAAACAAAAAGGACAATAAGAACAAAGCGCTAACCTCGAATGCCTTGCGACCTGAGTTCAAGCCCTGGAGCCCCCCCTAAAAAAATACCGTTGCAATGATGCCCACCTGTGACCTCGGTACTCCTGTGGCAAGAAGAAAGGTAGGGACAGAGAGGGGGAAGAAGTGCATGGGTCAACTAGCCTGGGGCAATGGGACAGCAGCAGAGATGAGAGAGACACGGCCTCAGCAACGGAGAAGGGAAGACCCAACCCCTGAAAGCTGTCCTCTGACCTCCACATGCGCCCATGCTTTATACTAGTACAAACATGCTCGAAATAGATGGTAGACGGCAGATATAATGGGCTACTCTCTGAAGGCCTGAGAACATGACAGATGACTGGTGTTCCAGATCAAGCAGTCAGGCTAAGAGAGTGAATCAGTCTCTTCCACCCCCTTCCCCTTCCCTCCCTTTTCCTCACCCTCTCCCTCCAGCGTGCTCTCTCTCTTACACACGCACACCCCAAAACCTCCCAAACATATCCTTACAGACACACCCAGAAATAATGTTTAATCATATATGTGGGAAGAAAAAGAGCAAGACAGTTCCCTGGGGTCCTTTTATTAGGGCACTAATCCCATTCATAAGGGCTCCACCCTCATGACTTAATCATGTCCAAAGGCCCCACCTCCTACTACCATACGCCTTCATCGCGTAAATTTTAAGAGGATGGAGCATTCAATCCATCACACTGCAAAGCAAGCTTTCAAAATAGACTCACGACTCTTGCGTCCCCCGGTTTGGTGGGAAGTAGGAGCGCAGCAGATGCTGATAAAGACAGAAGAGGGAAAGGGTTTATTATCAGTGTGCCTTCAGTGAGTGCTTCTCACCTCACACCTAGAGAGAAGAGCTCTTGTGGGATCAGGTTTTGAGAAGCACAAAGTGAGTCCTCTACAATTTGGGGGAATAAGAGGACTGCTATCTCGTTCAGACTTTTTAAAGGAAACACATTTGGCTCCTGAGCTGTAAGCAGAGGCAAGGAGGAAGCCTGTTGCACTGGGTTTGGACTGAGCAAACTGAATGTGTCATGGTGACAGAAGTGTGATGGGCAGCCCACGAGTGAGATAGGCCTGAGTTTGTCTAATACCCTGCTGAAAATGGGCTTTATTTCGAGGAAGGGACCCTCACTGAGAAGAAAACAGTGAGTGAGGGGATGCGTGCCTAGGAGCTGTGAAAGAAGGCAGGGAACCAGCGGTGACAGAGATGAGTTTGCTTTCTAGAGAACTGGCATCCAGCAATTGTGCTTAGGAGGCAGAAGCAGGATTGCTGGGGGTTTGAAGCCAGACTTGGCTACTTAGTGATACTCTGTATCAAAATATCTAAAAAAGAAGGGAAGAAAGAGAGAGAGAGAGGAAGAGAGAGGGAGGAAGGAAGAAAGAGAGAGAGAGAGAAAGGGAGGGAGGGAGAAAGGAAGGAAGGAAGGAAGGAAGGAAGGAAGGAAGGAAGGAAGGAAGGAAGGAAGGAAAAGAAAGAGAGAGAAAGGAAGGAAGGAAGGAAGGAAGGAAGGAAGGAAGGAAGGAAGGAAGGAAAGAAAGAAAGAAAGAAAGAAAGAAAGAAAGAAAGAAAGAAAGAAAGAAAAAGAAAGAAAGAAAATGAGTGATGCAAGTTGAGGGGGCTCTTACAAACCCCCCCAAAAAAAACGAACCTCAAGAGAAATGCTCAGTTTTATATACCTTCCAGTTCTAGAACGCATCCACGGTACCTCCAAGCCACATTGTCCAGGAAAGCCACAGTCCTGTCCAAGTATTCATATCTGGGAGCAAGCCCAGAACCATCTCACCATGAAGAAGACACAGAGATCAACCTAGGAGCTGAGAGCGATAGCTCAGTGACTACAAGATTGAGGACCTGACTTCGACTCCCCAAACCCACATAAAGTCAGACACGGAAGCACACGTCTGCAATCCCAGCACAACTAGGACGAGATGGCAGATGGAGAAAGAAGACAGCCACAGGCCAGCTAGTCCAGTCCGTGCAGCCACAAAGGAGAGAAAAGGAGACCTTGATCTCAAAGGAGAAAGCTAGAACTCAGGGATGTTTTCTGAACTCAAGGGATGCCTGCACACACATACAAGGGTACAACATACACACACTCCCCACAAAATCAACCCACTTTCTGATAACTCCACAATGATGACAGATTTCCTCGAGATGCTGGGGAGAAACAGTTTTCATTTCAATTCACATCCACACATTTGGCCAATTTTGAGCACTTACTCTGAGAAGAACAGGCTTTGTATCATGTGGTTGTTTGCTTGTTTGGTTTTGTTTTGTCTTTTTTTTTTTTCTGAAGTGTTTAGGTTCATTTTAGAAATACAGGGAAAGAGGTTCATGAAAATGAAAGCTACCTATGTGTGTTCCCCTGGCAGGCAAGACATAAAGTGAGAATCTGAGTGTCAGGAGTAAGCTTGGGTTTTATCCAGCTTTCCAAGGCCCTGTCCAGAAAACACAGCTGCAGAAGGATGACGTATGAATTGCAAGACCTACTGGACACATCCCATGAGTGTTAACACATGCTCCACAAGCACAAAGCCTAGACTCTGCACACCCCACAGACCCGAGAGTCCAGCATTAAGCAGGCCAGCATCCAATACAAAAGGGAAAGGTTTGCTCTGCGGGATCCTTTGCCTTCTGTTGTGCATTGTACATATCAGTCAGGTAACTTAAAAACTGAGAGGCTTCCCGGCCACACACGGGCCTGCACAGTGTGCATGTCAGCACTTGGAAGCCTGACAAGGGAGGATTGCAAGTACAAGGCAAGGCCCTGCCCCCAGCCCATCAATGAAGACACCCAGTAACACAGGTACCACTCCCAAGAGTACACACAGTCATCCACTTTAGACATTTTATCACTTTAGAGTGGCTGTGTATTCCATGCTTGGGTCTCTGGATTGACCTTCATGTTTTCTCTCTCCCCTCCCTCTCTCATCCTCAGCCCCCACCCACAAATTGCCATCTCTCCATCCTCAGTTCCATCCATACTTCCTCTACCTTCCAAAGTCCATCATAGTCAATTATTTTTCACTTTCTCAGTATCCTTGACTTCAGTACTTTCACCACCTTTTTGCTTTTTTTAAAATTAATTAATTCAATTTACATCTTGGTCATGGGTCCCTCCCTCCTCTCCTCCCAGTCCCACCCTCCATCCAGCAACCCCTCTCCCCTATTCCTCAGAATAGGGGGTACCCTTACCCAGACACCCCAGCTCATCTATTCACAGGAGGACTGATTTCATCTCCCTTCCCTGTGGCCTGGTAGGGAAGTCCCATCAGGGGGACGTGATCAAAAAGCAGGTAATATAATCTGTGTCAGAGATGTCCCCTACTCCCCTAACTAGTGGGCCCACATGAAGCCTAAGATGCCCATCAAACTTAACTTCTTGGGGTCTGTGCATTGTAGTAGTCTACCCTGTACTATATGACTAAAATCTGCTTATAAGTGAGTACATACCATGTGTGTCTTTCTGGGTCTGTGTTACCTCACTCAGGATGATCTTCTCTAGTTCCATCCATTTGCCTGCAAATTTCATGATTTCCTTGTTTTTAATGGCTGAGTAGTATTGTATAAATCTACCACAGTTTCTCTATCCATTCTTCATTTGAGGTACATCTAGGTTGTTTCTAGTTTCTGGCTATTACAAACAAAGCTGCTATGAACATGGTTGAGCAAGTGTCCTTCTTAATCACCAGAAAACCACCCTTCACTCCACTTTCAAGGTAGGTAAAGCTCTACCACACATTTTAATGGTCTGCTTGCTTGTGTAAGCTTCGTAAGAGAATTCTATTCATTCATCCATTTAATCAACACTAGGTACTCTTGTCCCCACCTCGGTTCTGAATTAAATACCATTTAGCTCCCTCAGTGGCACACTGTAGGAACCTTCTAAAGATTGCATAACAAGATGGATGGATGGATGGATGGATGGATGGATGGATGGGTGGATGGATGGATGGATGGATGGATGGGTGGATGGGTGGATGGATGGGTGGATGAATGGATGGGTGGATGGATGGGTGGATGGGTGGATGGATGGGTGGGTGGATGGGTGGATGGATGGATGGGTGGGTGGATGGATGGGTGGATGGATGGATGGATGGGTGGGTGGGTGGATGGATGGGTGGGTGGATGGATGGGTGGATGGGTGGATGGGTGGATGGATGGATGGATGGATGGATGGGTGGATGGATATGGCAATGGGGAATGTCAATTAGGCAATAAGCAAAAATAAATCTAAAGTCTGGTTTAGATGAAAAGGGATCTTAAACTGAAGGTGGTGGTTCGTTCCTATAATCTCAGCACACAGAATACTGATAGACTAGAATCATGAGTTTCAAAGCAGCCAGAGCTACATAGAAATACTAACTCAAAAATGAAAAGGAAGGAAAGAAGAAGTAAGGGAAGGATGGAGCAGGAAGGTAGGAAGGAGGTGAGGACAGAGGAGGGGGGAGAAGAGGAAGAATTTATGTGACTTACAAGAAATCATAAGTTTATAAGCTAATTAAAATATAATTTGAAAAGCTGCTTGAACACAGGTATCCTGCATGGACAGACAATACTTTCCCCCAGAAGATGTGGATTATTAAATGAAAATTCAATGCCATAGCCTCCCTGTGAGTATGAGTCAGGAAGGCCCCTGAAGCCACCAAAACAAAAGAGGCTACTGCCATTGCTCTTGGTTGCCCATGAGAACTAGATGGTAAGACCCTACTGCTAAACAAAACAAAACAAACAAAAAACCCAAACACACACTTCAGTTGCAGGCCACAGAGAAACCGAGTGGGAACTGACCTGAAATTTTCCTCCCGCTGCCTAGCTCTCACAGTGCTCAAAGGTGCTGTGCAGACCACTGGAGAAGAAAATAAGAAGTAAACCTGAAGCTATAATACCAGTTTGCCAGGAAAGATGTACCCCCGAGCATGAGGGTTTTGGGGGCAACCAACCACTTTCTGATTGGGTTTGAGGCCTGCTCCACAGGAGGGAATTCGTGCCTGCTATTTTAAACCTGGCCAAAAGCCCCTGACTGGGGAGGTCCGAGGTCTTATGGGAGAGAAACCACTACTGTTGTCTTGCTAAATGGACGTGTTTTGCGTCAGACTGACATATCAGTGTAGCGTCAACCAAGGCCGGAGAAGCTTCTGTCTGTAATGGGCAGCAGTTAATGGAGAGACTCACAGCTAGTCAAAGAGCTGAGAGCGACTGTTGGGTGCTCAGCCCTAAAAGGGGCGTCTATATTAACCACTCTCCCCTTACGGCTCAGGGAAAATCACAGATGAGAAAGCGGAAAGAGGGAACTGGGAATTTCATTTAGTAGCCCATAGCTCCTGGGGGAAGCACTGTCCATCCATGCAGGATGCCTGTGTTCAATCTGAATTTTAAATTATATTTTTTAATTAACTAGCCAGATGTGGTGGTGCATGCTTTTAATCCCAGCACTCGGGCAGGCAAAGGCAGGCGGATCTCTGTGAGTTCGAGGCCAGCCTGGTCCATGGAGCAAGTCCAGGACAGCCAAGGCTACAGAGGGAAAACCTGTCTCTAAAAAGAAAAAAAAGGAAAAAATAGCTTGCAAACTTATGCCATCCTGTGAGTCAAATAAATTCCTCTCTTCTCCCTTTACCTCCTCTGTCCTCCCCTTCTACCTTCCTTCCCTCCGTATCCCCTCCTTCCCTTCTTGTAAGAGGCAGAGGATGAGGACGAGTGCTGTGCAATAAATGTCTTCTGGACATGGCCCCGCCACTGCCTTCATGAACTCACTGCATCTGTGGTCACCTGCACAGGGATAGGGCAACAAGGTGATGCAACATTCCAGCAGGCAGCATGATTAGAGACTGGGGGTTATTAAGGTAGAAGGAGAAGAGTTGGGCAGTGTCCAGGAGAGTGAGTGGGGCAAGTTGAGGAGACTATGATCAGGACCTATTAGATACATGCATGAAATTGTTGAAGAATAAATTGTATATATAATTATATATATGAGGTCATAAGTAGGCCACCAAGGTTGAGCACAAGGTTTACAGAAACTTCTATCTTGTTATTCTCTGCCCTCAGTCTGTTTTATTAATTGAATCTTGATCTCCTAACATACACCCAGGTCCTAGCCCCTAGCACCTAAGTCTGTGCTTGGAAATGGATATATGGTTTGTAGATATAATCAAATCAAGATGAGGTCATGCTGAAGTAGTGTTAACCTTAAGCCCAATGTGACCAACACACCTATGAGAAGAGGTACAGGCAGAGACTGGCATGGTAAAGCCCAAGGCTCGGCAAGGATTGCCCACAACACCAGAAGCTAGGAGGAAGCCAGGAAGACCCTCCTCTGATGCCTTCAGGGAGAGAGAGTGGTCCTGCAGATAGCTTGCTTTCTCTCATGGCTGTGGTCAAACCTGAAGCCAGTCAAGGAGCACTTCTGGAGAGAATTGCTGGCCTACCCCTCATCCCACTTGGGCCCCTTCCCCAGCTGCTGCCACCATCCTGATGAGTGCTCTTTCTGGTCCAATAAAACCTGGAGCCAATCATCGTGTCTCTAGAGAAACTGCCCACAAGCCAGGCCAGAGGCCTGCAACCCCCTCAGCTACTACAATATTCTTACATTTATTTCCTTCCTTCCTTCCTTCCTTCCTTCCTTCCTTCCTTCCTTCCTTCCTTCCTTCCGTCTTTCTTTCTTTCTTTCTTTCTTTCTTTCTTTCTTTCTTTCTTTCTTCCTTTCTGTCTTCCTTTCTGTCTTTCCTTCTTTCTTCCCAAGACACAGTTTCTCTAAAATAACCTTGGCTGTCCTGGAACTCACTCTGTAGATCAGACTGGCTTCAAACTCGGAGAACTGCCTGCCTCTGCCTCCTGAGTGCTGGAATTAAAGGCATGTTCCACTACTGCTCAATATTCTTAAATATTCAACAGCTTGCACAACAGAAATAATAACTCTTCCTACGTCAGTATACTTCATCCTTGCATACATCAACTATACCCTGGTAGAAGTAACCATTATTAACAATTTTTATGTTCCTCCAGTTGCCCATTTATGCAAACACACACACCCCACATATTTTGCATTTTTTAAAAATGAATTTACACTGCCACCCATCTGTTTCATTTTATAATCTGTCTTGTAAGGACTTTGGGGGATTTATACAACAAAACTTATGGGTTGTGTGGTAAGCATCACAAATCGGGCTCCTGTCAGATTGCTGGGCTCAGTTCCACTTCCTCCTCCCACTAGCTGAGCGACCTCAAACAGCCTGTACCATTCTGTGCTCCTGTGCATCCTCCGAGGACAGGGGACAATCAATGTATTTGCTCACAGGGCTGCCCTGGAAGTCGAGGTTTGTGTAAAGTTCGGAAGACAAATACTGAATCAGTAATGGAGACAGTGGTGTTTCCAATGGTTGCCATCATGAGGGAGCTTCCTGTGTGGGCCTGTCTCGTAGTCCTAAGGGATGATCCCCATCCCTAGCGGTGGAATACTAACTCAAATGATAGACACATTTTCTGTTTGCTCGGCACTGCTAACTTGGGCCTCCCAAAGGCAAAAATAGGTTCGAGGGTGCGTGCTTCCTTGTAGGTGCCCCAATACTGGGTGGCTGAAACGGCTTTGCATGTGTACATTTACAGCCCCTGACAACCATCAAAAGTAGGTATTGACATGTCTTCAGCCACATCCTACCCCCTTCTCTGACTCTGTTAACCATGATCTTTGCCAGTTTTGCTCCTGGCTTAATCTTTCTTTTCTTTTTAATACAATATCTTTTATTTGTTCTAGGACAACTTCATACATGTAAAACAGTGTATATTGATCAAGGCACCCCAACTTCCTCCTCACCTCAAACACCGCCCAACACCTCCTCCCACTTCGTCTCTCTCTCTCTCTCTCTCTCTCTCTCTCTCTCTCTCTCTCTCCTAATTCTCCGAGTCCAGTTAGTGCTGCCTGCTGGAATGTTAGCTGATCTTGTTGGCTTGGTCTTGTGAATAAAATTATAGCTGTGGTGAGTTCATTTGCGGTTGTGTCATGTCCAGAAGACATTTCACAGCACCGTCTCCATCTTCTGGCTCTTACATTCTTTCCACTCCCTCTTCCATAATGTACCCTGAACCTGGGGTTGGAGATTGATACAGATGTTCCGTTTAGGGCTGGGCACTCGACAGTCACTCACTCTCGGTGCTTTGACCAGTTGTGGGTCTCTGCATTAACTGCTGCCCGCTGGAGAGAAGTGCCTCAGGGCATAACTAATCTAAAGCATAAAGATTTACAAGGTAGTTTAACAACAAGTCCATTTAGCAAGACGACGGTAGTAAGGTTCTCCTCCGGGCTTAGGACCTCTCTAGCCCTGGGCTTTTGACCCAGTTTAGAATACCAGGCATGAATTCCCTCCTGTGGAGCACACCTCAAATTCAATCAGAAAATGGTTGGCTGCCCCTATAACCTTCATGCTACTCTTGTGCCCACAGGCACACCTTGCCTTGCAGGTCCGTATTACAGCATTCAAGATTAATGGCTTTTCTCTCCTGGCAGCCTTGAGCACTACGGAAACTAGCTAGGAAAGGGTCTTGTGTGTTTTCAGGTCAGTGGCCAGCTTTATTTTTCTACGTTTCACTTGACCAAAGTGTGTTTTATTTTTCGAAATAGGTCTTACCATCTAGTTCTGGCAGGCAACAAGGGACAGTGACAATAGCTGGGTTTTCCAGGAACGTCTGGCTACCTTATTCTTCTTCTCTGTCTTTGCTTTTTCTGTGTCAAGGTAATTGGCCATTTATGACTTGGCCATTTATGATTGGTCATGTATTACACACATTTTTACTCACTGAGTTGCTTCATTATCTTCAATTTGTTACCCAAAAAAGTATCAAAATGTTGATGGAACATCCTGTCAATGTTTTCTATTGACATCTTGATCATAGGAAAAGTCATTTCTACTCCAAGATTATGGGAATCAGTCCTCACTGTCTGAGAGATGGATTAAAGGTGGAAGATGTGTTTTCATACTAATAAGGGGAGAAAAAAAAAGTTTGAGCTGAAAATTTATCTGGGAAAATTAACTTAAATGTGTTGGTGGTCTAATATTGAACAGGATCTTTGTTACTACTTCAAACATCCACTGACCTTCAAGATGAACACAAAGGAAAGCTTCTGTGGTGTGTGAACACTGCCACTCTGGCAGCAGCCATCTTTACAAAACTATCCTGGCTCCATCATCTTGCCCACGCGTCTGACTCTGCCGTTGCAGTCACTCCCTCTTGAAGAAACTCTCTTGCGGTCCTCTGAACTCTCTCTTCCTCATTCCTTCCCTGGCCCTGGCTTCCAGAACCTTCTTGGCTAAGCACTGACGTGCTGTCCCTCCCACCAGCTTCCTGGGAAGCTTGTTTGCTTTGCTGTGGCATCTAAAAGTGTTTCCGACAACACATCCGGGACACGGGTTTGAGTTTGTGTGTGGTTTGTTTTTAGTTAATAATTTTTTTCTTTGTTATTTTATTTTATTTTTTGAGTCAGGATCTCGCTGCATAGCCCTGGCTGTCCTGGAACTCACTAAGTAGACCAGGCTGGCCTCAAACTTCCAGAGATCCACCCGCTGAGATTAAAGGCGACACAGTGAAGGCCTGCATCACCACGCCTGGCTTTTAGTAAATAAACACTTTTCACCATGTGGGTGGCTTTTTAGTTTTTGGTGCCGCTACCTCTACAACTTTGGGATAACAAGCATGGGAACCAGAGGAACCCTTTGAAGCCACCGTTCTATTTCATTTATCCTGTATCAAGGGCATAGGCCGAGCATGACTCAAAACCCAAGTGAGGGGACCTCGATAGCTGTTCTCCTATGTCTGCTGCATGTTTCTTTGTCCAGACAAGAACAGGAGATGCTCACAAACGCCTGTATACTGCCAATCCCACCAGCCTTCTCCCTGCTGGTTGCTCCCACAATAAGCTGGTTGTTTCCCAAAACAAGGCAAACTAAAGTCAATGTCTGTGGGTGTGAATGTCAGTCAGAGTTTAGAGTTTAGGGGTTAGCAAGAAGGGGCTGGAAAGTTGGCTCAGCGGATAAGAGCCACTGTCTGCTCCTCTAAAGGTCATGAGTTCAGCTCCCAGCAACCACATGGTGGCTCAAAACCATCTAGACTGGAAGCTGATGCCCTCTTCTGGCATGCAGGTACACATGCAGATAGAACTCTCAGACATAAAATAAATAAAATCTTTTAAAAAGGGGCCAGAGAGATGGCTCAGTAGATAAGATCACTGTCAGCTCTCCTAGAGGTCCTGAGTTCAATTCCCAGCAACCACATGGTGGCTCACAACCACCTGTAACTTGAGTTCCAAAGGATCTAATACCCTCTTCTGATCTCTGTGCACGTAAGGCATGTACATGGTACACACATATGCACAAAGGCAAACTATTCATGCACATAAGATAAAATGTATACCTTTGGTGCTGGAGAGATGGCTCAGACATTAGGAACACTGGCTGTTCTTCCAAAGGTCCTGACAAGTTAGCCAGAAGATAAACATATGATCTTGTTCTCTCACCTGAGACATGGGGGGGGGGGGGTGGAATGGGACTGTGAAGACAGCTTCAGTTCCCCCTCCCCACACCCTACCCCACCCCGCTGCCGCTTACGGCATCTACGCCTCCAAGTCTGGCTGTCATGAGACAGAGACTGGCATGTGCCTGACTGGATTTCCAAGTGTGTTGTCTGAACATCTGTGCCGGTCGGTGCCCCCTATCACACCGGCCACTGGGTCAAGCAGGGGAGAAGATGGAATGGCTGAGGCCCAAGCCCTCAAGCGTCCTGCAAGAGTGTGATAAGGAATGTTGTAGCAAAATGCACGGAGGAGTGATCATCAGCATGAAGGGGACAGGATATCCAGATGGGAGAGTAGATATCACACTGAAATACAGGACCCAAGAACGCTGTAGAACTTCCTTTGGAGGTCCCCGGCATGAGGAGGGCTCTTACGTGCCTCCCATTTGCCTAAACTTGAGCTGGAACCACGGCCGAGACTGGGTTTACACGCTGAATATTATTAAGATGACTTGAAGGAAACATCCTGGGTGGTGGTTTTCTTTTTTTTTATTGTAACCTGGGGTCTAGGGCTGGGGTCAGCAAGCTGCAGCTCAGGCTGGCCAAGTTTGGCCCATCACCCATCTTGGTAAATAAAATTTTATTGGACTGCCTAGGGCTGGCCTGCACTATGATAGCAGGGATGAGTAATTGCAACAGGAACCATATGGCCCACAAAGCCTAAAGTATTTACTTTTGGCCTTTTTCGAAAAGGAGGTTGCCAACCCCTTATTTAGAGGAAAGACATCTGAACTCAGACAAGCCCAAATGTTTGTGCTTCCATGGAGGTGGTGTTATGTGTTAAAGGCAAGGCAAGCCCAGTAGCCAAAATCTTCCTTCAACATTCAGTCATCTGTTAAAATGCAAATATTGATTCATACTCTTTACCTACTCCAAGACTGCTGTGGTGGGGCCTCACCCTCTCCCTGTTCTACCTGCATTCTTTCTCATAGAGGATTGTGCCTTGGGGCCTAGAACCTTATGTTCAGGGTCCTTTCCAAGATCTAGTACCGAGATTTACCAGCTCCTCCTCCTCCTATTCCTCCTATTCCATGTCTCCCTACTCCCCCCTCCCTCCTCCTCTTCCTCATCACGTTGCATCTCCTCCTCCCCCTATTCCACCACCATCCTCCTCTTCTTCCTTCTCTTTCTTCCTCTGTTTCTATTCCTCTCCTGCACCTTCACCTCCTTAATTCTAAGGATGGAAAAAACAGCTTTACACATGTTAGCAGGCACCTCTACCTCTGTTCTTCTTCTTAAAGAAGGCCTCAGGTATATGGGATCTGCCCCCAATCTGAATGAACATGGCTAAGGTGGTACCTGCCCCACCCAGCATGACTTTGGTGCCTCTTTTAGAATCCCAAGTTACCAGACAGTGGTGTCTCCATCTGCAGCATCCTGTGGAACCCCATTTCTGATAACCAGAGCTTCTCATCAAGAAAGGGGTCATCTTTCTGACTCCCACAGCCAGCTGCCTATGCTGGTCAAATTTTTGTTTTTGTTTTTGTTTTTGTTTGGTTTTGTTTGTTTGTTTGTTTGTTTTTATGTGACAACTTGACACAACACCTAGATATTTTGTTTGAAAATATTCCAATATTTTCACAGAATCACTGCGAGGGTGTTTTTAGATGAGATTAAGGCTGAAATCAGCAGACTTCGAGTAAAGTGGATTGTCTTCTCTGGTGTGGGTGGGGCTCATCCAGTCGGCTGAAGGCTTAGACAGAGCGAGAAGGCTGACTGCCACTGAACAAGAAGGAAATCTGTGAGCCAACAGCCTTAGGATTTCATCTGAAAATTAGCTTTTCCCTAGCTTTCCAGCCTGCTGCTGGTCTACCCCACCCACTGGTGACATGCCAGAATATAACTACATAGGCTGGTCGCTCTCTCTCTGTCTCTGTCTCTCTCTCTCTCTCTCTCTCTCCCTCCCTCTCTCTCTCCTCCTTGCTCTCTTTCCCCTGTATATATATATTCTCTGTCTCCTATATATAGGCATATATATTTATTCATATAACACACAAGGAGAGAGAGAGACACTTATAGGTTCTGTTTTCCTGAGCTCTAGCTCCTGTGACTGTACACAAATTCAAACTAGGGAAGATGGGAGAAGTCTCAGGAATAATCTCCAGTCTGGTATTGTGGGGACAGGTTCTTTGAGGTTTAAAAAGCAATTGTCTTGCGGCCATTAACACAATGTCTCATTTGAGTCCCTTGGGTTTGTTGTCTGTCACTTAGAGGAGAATGATGGACTTAGATGTTGGTACTTTTAATCTTTTTTTTTTTTTTTTGCTTTTTAATTATTTTGTATCCCCCCATAAGCCTCTCCCCCCTCCCCTCCTGGTCCCACCCTCCCTCCCCCTTCTTCACACATGCCCCTCTCCAAGTCCACTGATAGGGGAGGTCCTCCTCTCTTTCCTTCTGATCTTAGTCTATCAGATCACATCAGGAGTGGCTGCATTGTCATCTTCTGTGGCCTGGTAAGGCTGCTCTCCCCTCAGGGGGAGGTGATCAAAGAGCAGGCCAATCAGATTATGTCAGAGGCAGTCCCTCTTCCCGTTACTAGGTACTTTTAATCTTTAACATTAATCACAATAACTTCTTCAATGGGAGTCTAAAATCCCTTCACAAGTGACAGCAGGCCATACTATTTCCTCAACAATCTCTGCTGCTCAAAAAGGAACAAGTTGGCCAGATGTGATAGGAAAGATTTTAATCCTAGTGTTCAGTGAGTAGAGGCAAGAGTTCAGATCTAGAAAGGATACTCTGCTAAAACAACTTTTAAGTAGAAACCTAGAGGGCAGCAATGAGCTTTTCGGACACACGAAGGAGCATAGGAGATCGCCAGCTGGGGGAGAAGCGGGAAGCTGGGAAGTAGGAGGAGTGAGGGAAACAGTGGTGGGAGGTAAGATGAGAGTGTGGACACAGGACATATGAGCCTTCAGCATCCTGGTGAGAGCAGTTCCTCTCTCAGCCCGAGAAGGGCAGTGCTACGGTTTGAATGTTCTCCAAAATGTATGTGCTGGGAATTAACTCCTTCCTATAACATCGCATGAAGTATCCCAAAAAACAACTCATAGGCTGAAGGCTTGGTCCACAATGCTCTGTTCAGAGGTGGGGTTTGGAGGAAGTGATTACATTCTGCTGTTTCTGAGATAATCGCTGGATCAGTGCATTACTGGATTCATTATTTGAAGTCGGAAGTTGATGGAAAGTAATAGGCAAAGGCCAGCCGGAGAAAGTAGGTCGCTGGGTCTATGCTTTTGAAGGGTGTTTCTTGTCTCTGGACCTTTCCACCCCGTCCCACTTCCTGAGCAGCATTCCTCCACCATACCATGTTAAAGCAATGGAGCCAGCCAACACAGTAGACTGAAACCACTAGCCAGAAGAAATCCCTCTTCCTTCTTAGGTTGTGGTGCTCTTGGGTTTTGGTTGCAGCAGTAACAACAATAAGTAAGAAACCTGATCTAGTCTTCAAAGTCATATATGATATGATATGATATGATATGATATGATATGATATGATATGATATATTGGCACTTTAAAGTGAGTGGCTTAATTCTCACTAGAATGGGTCTGCTGCTGAAGCCAGTCTGCCCATCTCTCGTGAGTCTCCTCGAAGGTCGTACACCTCAGGACACTGCAGAGCGTCTTTACTGTCAAGAAGCCCTTCACCAGGTAGAGCCCTGAACCTGGGAACTTCCCAGTCTCTGGGACTATAAGAAATAAAATTCTTTCCTTTGAGATTTCCCAAGCTTTTGTAGTTGGCTATAACAGAAAGTCAACAAAGATTCAAAAGAAAGTTAAGGTAAGTTTGAGATAGCAAAGAGAAGGGATCTTACTGCGATGTAAAAGGACCATGGAGGACCCTGACTCCTGCACAGAGCAACAGGCAAGACAGAGAAAGGAAAACCCAGCGGAAAGTCTTTCTTATGCTTGGAGGGTGATGTTGTCTCTAACGAGGTAAGGGCAGATGAAAGAAATGGTAAAACACCGAAGTTGGTAGAATATGATTGTAGCTTGGGTATAGACAGAAGAGAGGAACAAAGGATGAGCTACTGGTGGGGAAGAACTGTAGTTTGCTGAGATGTGGAAAACTAGAAAACGGCTGGTTGGGATAAAGAGTTGGAAGGAAATAAAAGTTTGGCTTTAAACATATTCATTTAGAGATACTCATTAGATATTCAAGCTAATGAGATGTAGGAAATGCTGCACCCAGACAGTACCTGCCACACAGAGCATTTAGATGGGAGGTCTTACAATTCTCTCATCTTTGTCAGACTTCAGTATGAAAATACACAGATTTCGCTGGGCTCCCATGTCACAGAGAAATTTGGCTAAATAAGTGTGATGTGCTTTTCTTGTTTGGTTGGTTTGGGTGGGTGGTTGTAGTTTCTTTCATATATATATATATATATATATATATATATATATATATATCTTCTCTCATGTATCCCTGGCTGGCCCATAACTATGTGCAGAGCAAACTGGCTTGCATGAGTACTCCTGCCTCTTACTCTTAAATGCTGGGATTACATGCATACACCATCACACTTGACTGTTCCTTGCTCGTTAATCTGCCTTTCGTTATAGGCATGTCTCTGCAATCTTCTAAAGCAAACTTGCATCTCCCCTCTACCTCCAAGTACAGGAGAAAAGGGTTAGAATCATCAGAATAGAAACAGGACTTAAAGCAGAAACCCTGGAAGTGATACAAATAAGAGATTTTTTTAAAAAGTGAGTCCTGAGCATTCCAGTATTGAAACTCAGAAGAGGGATGGATCTCAGATACCAAGACAGCCTGGGAAGTAGAAGAGAAAACCAGAAGAGTAGTCTCAAAGTCAACAACACACAACCACAGTTGGGTCACCATTGGTGAGGGGTCACAGACACATTCCTCTGCTGCCTGAGGGGTTCCCTTATGGGAACTCAAGTCAAGCAAACCCAGGATTGGTGGCTTCAATAGAGAAAGAAATTTCTGGACTAGCCAGAATGAAGCAAAATTGTGGTTTTAACATTATTTTAATATAGACTTTAAACACCAGGGTTGGGAGAGAGATGCTCAGGGGAAAAAATAGTGTGGGTATGGGTTCCCAGGGAGACTCATAATTAGCATTGCTATATATTCCATTTTGACGGCTCTCAAGTTCATTTTTAAAAAATGCTGAGAAACTTTTTTGCTTGTTTGTTTGTTTCTGTTTTGATAAGTGAGGTTATACCGTGGCTCCAAAGGTACCTTGGATGAAATTTCGATATGCTAAAGTAAAACCAGGGTTGTACCAGCCAGTTAATTCATGTCCTTTCCCTACAATAGAAACCTATTAAGATTTCTAATAAGGCTCCTAAAAGGTTGCAAGTTTATATCTGGGCGTAGAAAATGTATAAGCTTTGTTAATTGTGCCGCAGTTCTTGCTTTTCATCTGGCGTAGACTTCAGCTGGGTTCTTGAGAAAGGAATTTCTCCTTGGTCTCGTGTCCCCATAATCACCCTGTCTTTCTCTCCTGCCTCAGGATCAGGCTGAAGCAGAGAGTTAACAGTCAGAGTTAGCAATGGAGGTATCTTTTTGTAGACTTGCCTTGGCCAAGAAGTTTAGAGGCAAAATATATGCCTGAGAGATAAGAAAAGAGAAGGTAAGAAAAATATTTAGAAAAGAGGGGCGGGGGAGTGGAGTGACGAGAAAGGACATAGGGTTATAAGGATGGATCTTGGAGATTCTGTTTCGCCCCGAGATGTATGCTTTATCAGCTGATCTGCGTGCGGAGGGGAGTGAGTGACTAGGGAAACTTAATGCAAACAGAGGAAAAGGTTATGCCCCTTGAGTAAATGAGGGAAGGTGGTGCCCTGCATATAAGAGGTGACGGGCTGGAGAGGTGGCTCGGTGGCAAAGAGCACATGCTCCTACAGAGGGCCAGAGTTGGTTTCCCAGCACCTATAGCATGTGGCTCACAATAACTCAAGCTATAACTCAAGCTTCAGGAGACAAGTGCCTCTGACTTCTGTGGATATCTGCATTCATGAGAACATGCTCCACACACTCAAACACAGTCACACAATTTTAAAATAAGGAAATAGCCAGATGTGGCCATGCACACCTGTAATCACACACTCAGGGAGGCAGAGGCAAGTGGATCTCTGTGTGTTTGTGACCAGCCTGGTCTACAAAGCAAGTCCAGAACAGGCAAGGCTACACAGAGAAACCCTGTCTCGAAACAAAACAAAACAAATAAATTCTTTAAAAAGAAGTAATTTTTTTTTTTTTTTGAGACAGGGTTTCTCCCTGTAGACTTGGTTGTCCTGGACTCTGTTTATAGACCAGGCTGGCCTTGGATTTGCAGAGATCCGCCTTCCTCTGCTTCCCAAATGATTAGATTACAGGAGTGTGCCACCACACCTGGCTAGAAGTGATTTTTAAAAATCAAATGTGGAATAACAATTTAACGTTTTTTGTGTTTTTTTTTTTTTTCCAGGACAAAATGAACTGGAAAATGATCAAGCTTTTAAAATGCACAGAATTTTCATGTGAGAGGCTCTTCTCAATGTTTTTACCATAAGGTGGCAGTAAACCACTTCATCTATAGTCACTGCCTTTAAAGAACACCTCTGAGAAACAGGCAAGGGCTGAGGATGATTTTGAATATATATATATATATATATATATATATATATATATATATATAACAACATGTGTTCTAAAACATGTTTCTGCCTTCTTGTCTTTTCCTATTGCACAAACCCACATTCCTACGCAAATACCTACACATAATTAAAATGAAGTCTTCAAAAGAAAACAAAAGCTGAACACATAATTGCAATAAAACATGGCAATTTCACAACTAAAATTTTTACCTAAGCGTTTGAAAATGCACGTATGCACACACACACACACAAGCACCAATGGACAAAGACACTTTAACAGCTTTACTTGGAATTTCGGGAGTGTGGAAGCAGCCAAGGTGCCCTCCAGTGAGTGAGTGTATAAACTGAAGCACAGGCAAGTGGCGGAGAATTATTCTGTGCTGAAAATAACTGAGCTGTGAAGCCGTAAGTAGGCATGGAGGACACTTGAGTGTTTGTTACAAAAGGAAGAGGCAATCTGAAGTGGCTACGCACAGTGCTGTACGACTCTGTGACGCCGACATTCTGGAAATGACAACACACTATTGTCAGGGTTCTGAATCTGCTTTTTTTGGGTGCTACGTGTCAATTACCCATTTGTCCAAACCCACAAGATGGCCCACACCAGGAAGGAACCTAATGTCAAGCATGGATTTTAAGCGCTAATGGTGTGTCAGCACGATGTGAACTGAGGTCCTCCATGTTGTCCTTGGCCGAGTAGAAGACTGTGACGTGGAGGGATGGAATGTTGAAGGTTGAGAGCAAAAGTCATCTTAGGCTTATCTCCAGCCCTTTAGTGAGCAATGCCTTAACTTGTATGTAAGCTGACGTTCTCGTGACCAGTAGGTGAATCACTCAGGGGTATCACTAAGTTTACTTGACCTTTGGCTCCCACAAACCCTGACGCCAAAAGAACAGCTGTTAGGACCAGCCTTCCTGCCTGGTCCTCCTGGCATTCAGGACGTTTCTGTTTTGTGACTATAAACGTTTATGAAACCTCTTCCGTGGTGAGACACGTTACTCAAGGCAATGTGAGGGTCACTCACAACACAATCGTAATCATCCACTGGCCCAGATAAGCTTTTCTTTTTTCAACTCTCTTTAAAGCAAACTCATTTCACACCGCCATCTGTCAGGGTGTATGCGGCAGGAGGAGTACCTTGGTGGACATGCGGAGCGACAGACACTGCAAAGATCACACTACGAGAGGCCACCTTGAAGCGGGGGCAGGAGAAAGCAAGCGACAGAGAGCAAAAGAGACAGACAGACGAGAGAACAGGCCATGATGGTGGGGAGGCACGTGGCTGCTCGCGCTGAATGGCGGAAGGCAGGCTGGGGCTAACATCGTCAGCAGGATTCTGGTGGAGATACTGACAGTAGGAATGCTCTCCGTGTGTTGGAATGTGGAGTTACATGGACTATCTCTGTAATCTCTACTTTGCTGTGAGCCTAAAGATAATAAAGTCTTATTAATAAAGTCCCCCCAAACAAACTCCGACATTACTGAAGAATGGGAGAAGAGCTGGCGAGAGGAGGCCAGACAGTTCCTTTGGCACCTGCCCATAGGATTGACCTAATAATGAGGAGAGTTAGGTGATTAGTTAGGAGAAGGCTGCAGCTTCGTAGGCAAGAGATGCTTGGTAACAGATCCAGGGGGAGAGAAACACGAGGGTGAGACATAGGAAATACATCTGTGTATTTTTGTTTCGGGGCACTACTCTGGGGTAGTATGCCCCTCTGAATGCTACTACAGTTTGAACGTAAAATGTCCCCTGTGGGCCCGTGTGTTTAAACACTTGGTTGTAGGCATAAGATTATTGTGTAATTCAAGTGCTGACTTCTGTATCCCCCAAATCTGGTTACAATCCCTGTTCTGAGAATCTCCTGTCTCAACGTTGTGTAAACACGGCTCCCCAATCGTCCCCTAATGTGTCAACAAAGCCACTTACAGCCAATCACTGAGCAGGGGAGAGAATAGGGATGGACTTCCTGCCCTCCAAGGGAGAAGGAGTTAAAAGTAGGCAGGGGATTCATCCAGGACTGATGTCCAGGAGAGATCAGAGAGAGGAGCTGGAATAGAGAATGCTATAAAGTGCAAGTTTCTCATGGATTTACACTGAGAGAAAGCCAAACTAGCCTAGAGGGTTAAGAATAAGAGCAATTACTGCTCAGTTGTTAGGCTATGAAGCTTCATAAACAAATAATATAATAGAGTCTCAATTATGTGGGTGATAGCCGGGTTAAGAGGAACTGAGAGACATACAATTTCATAAAAATAACTTTAACGCTTGGTCTTCTGTTGATGGGTCTGTTTGGAGAGGTCATGAGCATCGTGGGAGAAAGCAGGTCCCAATACTGCTTTCTAATTGTTGTGAGGAGATGAGGAGGCCCGGCTGTGTGTTCTTGCCATCACAGAATTACCAGAAGAAATCCTTCCCCCCTAAGCTATTTCCTAGTAGGTGTTTGTCACACTGAGGAGAAAAATAACTAATAGGAATATTAATGTACTCACTGGGTGGGCCAACCACAAAATGTAGGGTGTTACCAGGAAAATCAACCACGTCCTTAGAGAGCTGGGATTTTTAACCCTACCTCCTTCCACCTCCCGTAGAAGACAGAAGGGGTGAAGATGGAGTCGATCATCACTTACCAAGGATGTAATCAACTGTGCCTTTCTGTGAAGGCCTCCCTAAGAACCCAGAAGGGCATTGCTCGGTGAGATTCCAGATGGCTGAACACACCCATGTTTGGAGTGGGTAGCACATTCCAATCCATCAAGGCGTCTAAGCCCCTAAGCTCTGAGCCTTCCAGACCCTACCCTACGGATCTCTTTGAGTAGTTATTTTCATCCTTCAAAATATCTTTTGTAACAAATCGGAACAAGTGAGCTAAATCCTTCTGTGAGTTTCAGGAACCATCCTAGCACACACTGTCAAACCTAAGCATGTTTCAGGTGGTCGGGGTCTGGGTCAGATGCTTCCAGGGTCGGGGCCTCTTATCCAAGGAACTGAAATGAATGTGCAGAAGAAGCAAGATAACTTTACCTGGATCAAACTGTGCTGGAGAGTTTTATGTCGACTTAGTACAAGCTAAAGTCATCTGAAAGGAGGGAGCCTCAATAAAGAGATGCCTCCATATGATCAGACTGTGGGGCATTTTCTTATTCAGTGATGGATGGGGGAGGGCCCAGCCCAGAGTGGGTGGCGCCATCCCTGGGCTGCTGGTCCAATGTTCTATACCATCACTGCCAATCATTGCCAACACATAAAATTAAATATTATCCTCGACCTCCAAACTCCTTCCTATAGACTTTCCAGTTTCCTCAGGTCAGCTGACTGTTGTCTGGTGAGGCAAACTGATTTCAGAAATGTTCCCCCCACTCGTCAAGTGTATTATTTCTGCCGCACTCTCCATACGCTGCTTGATAAATTCACAGTCCATTTTGACCCGTTTGCTATTAAATATGCTTTCACAACAGAATCTATCTAGGCTACAATGTTTTAAAAACATTTTGTGTTGTTGTTGTTGAGAAGATAATTTCTCAGTCTGGCTCTTTCGGATTTTTGTGACACAATCTGTGATACACACCAAATTTGGTGGCATGGTTATTTGTTTGTTTGTTTTTTCATATTTTTTAAGTTACAATCTTTAAAATTATAATTTCTCATATTATAATCTTTAAATTTTATGAAGTTCATTATATTAAAGAAAACTTGAAAATAAATAAAAACACCACACACCAAAATGTACCAGACCCAAAGCCTATGCAACTCAATGAGCTTTTAAGTAATTCCGATAGGCTTTGGAATAGAAGCTGCTGAGCTTCACACTAACTTTTACATCAAATTTTAATCTTTGACAGCTTGCATAGATCCCCAAAACATTGAGCACAGTATCTTGCTATTTACTCAACAAAAAGTAGTCACCTGACCATTGAACATCTTCCTTGTCAGATAACTGTCTTTTGTTTACTTCATGTTCTTTTATGTGCATTTGTGTTTTGCCTATAGGTATGTCTGTGTGAGAGTGTCAGGTCCCGGGAACTGTAGTTAAAGACAGTGTGGGCTGCCATGTGGGTGCTGGGAATTGAACCCGGGTCCGCTGGAAGAGCAGCCAATGCTCTCAACTACTGAGCCATCTCTGCAGCCCCCCAAATTTTTCCTTTTTGGAGTTCTGTTTTCTTTTGAAACCCTCTTGTGAACAGGCTTTTTAATATATATATATTATTTATTAAAATTAAAATATAATTACATCCCCTTTCCTTTCTTTCCTCTAACATTTCCCATGTACCCCTCTTGCTCTCTCTCTCTCTCTCTCAAATTCGTGGCCTCCATATCTTTAGGCTGAACACTTGATACTGGAAAGCCAATTTGGGGCTCTTCTCTAGGAACTAGTATATCTCCTGCTCTTAGTGTTCCTTAGCTGCCTTGGGATAAGCAATTGCATTTATGCCTTTTTTTTTTTTTTAAGCTCACTAGCCCGCTCCCATTCTCCTGCAGGTCTTTTCTTTTTGCTAATAAATGTCTTTATTTCTGTTCTCTTACCAAGTGTCCCTGCTACAGGTCTTTGTGTGTATCCACAGCAACTCAGTACCAAGCCTAGAAGGTTCACGGACTCTGCTGCTATACCAGCAGTACACGGACCCATAGTCTCACAGACCAAAGACAACTCGGAGAGAGTAGCCAAGACGGTGACACTCACATGGACTACCAAGATGGTGCCACCATGGGGTTACTCTGGTGCTACCTAGGTCCCCTAAGGGTGACTGTGGCCCTCCCACTTTCCTGTGATGCTGGTACGGGATGACAGGACCCAAAGCAGAGGCTCTGGAGCAGAGATGCCTGCAGCTTTAGCCCCCATCCAAGATAAGTTCCCAGTGACCAAACCTCACCTTTGTGGCTGGATACTAAGCAAAGGCAGACACCACAGCCCATAGGGTCCCACCACCCACCACAGCGGCCTACCACCCACAGGCTTTGTGATGACTCTGCCAGGGCCTTAGTTAACTTTGTCCCCCAGTGTTCTACTGTAATGCGTCATTATATCCTAACTCTGTTAAAGTCTGTGTTCCTTGACTGTAGGCTGTACTGTTGCTGTGGGAATGGTTCTAATTCCCCAGGTCAGAGGCCATTCCCTTGGAAGTGAGTTCCAAAGGGAAAAACAAAACAAGACAAAAATGACTAAACTGAACAGCAACTTAAAAAACAACAAAGCCAAAAGCCTTTCATATAAACAAGCCTCTTCTCTGAACCTAGAAACCTTGGGTCTTTTAAGAGCTTCTTAGGAAAAAGACTTTATTCCACCGAATAAAAGAAATATCCTCCGAGATGCCTTGAGAGGGAATAACACACTACTGGTTCACTATTTAGTCCTGGAGAGAGATAACTCAGGCAACCTGGTTTAACCCCAGCCAGGGGGAAGTCCGGAACAGTCTGAAATGCAAACCAGTGTTTCAGAGTCCACTCTGGCTACTCCCATATCCGTTCAAGGATGCCTGGCTTGAACTGAGGGGAGCTGTCACCCAGAAGATCTCATTGGGAACTTGGAATGGAGGAGACGATTTTCTCAACTCTACTGGCCTTAGTATTTCCAGTGTTGTTGACTCATGTTATGAGGCAGCCTAAAGAACTGGAATAGGAGAGATGATGCAGCAGGCAGGCAAACATCCTTACTGCTCTTCTAGAGGACCGGAGTTCAGTTCCCGGCAGGCAGCTCACAACCACCTGTTGCTCTAGTTCCAGAGGTTCTCATGCTTCTGGCCTCCAAGGCAACTGTACTCATCTGCACATGCGCGCACACACACACACACACACACACACACACACACACACGCCTTTTACAGTATTAAAAATATATATTTAAAGAATTGGGCCAGGCAGTGGTGGTGCACGCCTTTAACCCCAGCACTCAGGAGGCAGAGGCAGGTGGATCTCTGAGTTCTAGGCCAGCCTGGTCTACCAAGTGATTTTCAAGACAGCCAGGGCTGTTACACAGAGAAATCCTGTCTCAAATCAAACAAAAACGAAAACAAACAAAGAAAAAGAATTGGAATAGAGTTGATCCTGAGAATCTAAAGAAAAAGAGGCCAAGGTTGTTCAGTGACAGTCTAACCTCAAATACAGGTTGGATAAAGGGGAAGTTTGGCCAATGGATGGAAGCTTAAACCATACCATCTTGAAACTAGATCTACTCTGCAGAAATGAAGAAACGTGGTCAGAAGCATCTTACGTGCAATCCTTTGTGGCTCTCCACTAAAAAAGGGCACAGAGACCTTTAAAGACTATGGAGGGAATACGGCAGCTTGCAATACCTGTCTGTGTCTAAACCTTGCTGTTCAAAGTGAAAACAGAGAATGATGTATCTGCCTTCATTAGGGTTTTATTTCTGTGAAGAAATACCGCAACCCAGGCAACTCTTATAAAGGAAAAAAATTAACTGGGGCTGGCTTACAGCTTCAGTGGTTTAGTCCATTATTGTGATGGCAAAAAGCATGGCAGAGTGTAAGAAGACCTGCTGCAGGAGGAGCAGAGAGTTCTACATCTTGAAGGTGTAGACAGCAGCCAAGATCTATGTCACTGTCATAGCTTGACCTCAGAACATAGCTCCACAGTGACAAGTATCCGTAACAAGGCCACAGCTCCTAATAGTGCCACTCCCTATGAGCCAAGCATTCCAGCACATGAGTCTATGGGGGCCATGCCTGTTCAGCATATCCTCCTACTATGCAGAGCTCTACCCATCCATAGTCATCTCCTACCCCCCCCACACCTTTTAACCCAAGCTACCAAAGGAAAGGAAAGCCATTTCTACAGGCTGTACCAGGAGAGGAGCTGTAATCATCCATCCACTCTTTTGCTCAAAACACTCACCTTAAGGAAAAAAAAAAATCAAAACTCAAGGACAATCATAGACCTCAACAATACAAAGAAATGCTAAAGTTTCCCTAAGGCCTTCCAGCATACCACTGAGCAACTAGTACACATGAATCATCTAGGTTTAAATCTAGCTCTGTCACAGTCTTTCTAAGTGCTATACAAGGCTAAATTCTGAACCATGATTTGTTCAATACTGGTATAACTGACCTTTTCTGTGTTCTATAGCCATACCAGGAGACCAAATCCAGTGATGATGTAGGGACTAAAAACCAATATTTTGGCCTTCATCTCAGCTAAATCACAAAAAATGAGGGAACAATGGAACACCTCTAAAAGGATCCTAGAGCTGCAGTGAGTTACCTGTCCTTGATCAGAGAGGCCATAAAGACCTCCAGACCTTAGACTCCAAACAGGAGGGTAAACACAGAGGAAAACATTGTCAGTACTCCTGAGGGAAACATGGTCAGCAAAATCATAACCCACCCCAGAAGATGACACAACTAAAAAAAGAAAACTAGAGATACAAAGGGATCATCCACCTAAGTCCCTAACGGTAACCCCCAGAGAACCTCAACTAACCTTAACAGTAAAAAGGGAAATGGACAATTTATGGCCATAAATGTTAAGTATGGCCAATGAACAAAACAGTTAACAATGCACACAGAGAGAGAGCGAGTTTAAAATGGGACAACCCTGAGTACAAGTTTCTGTCAGGTAGGGCATGAATGTCACCCAACTAATGTAAAGATGAGTTTCTATAGTGTACACTCACTTTTTTTGTTTTTCTTTATCATTTTTCTTTGGGCACTATTGCCACTCTGTCTGTTTATTTGTTTGTTTGTTCATTTTTAGTTCTCTAAGAGATCATACTCCTTGAGAGCAAGCTACAAAAGATGAATCTTCTGGGACAAACTTAAGCACAGATTTCCTTCCTCAAGCTCTTTTGGGGGGCTTTTCATTACTCTTCTGTTGGTATAATGTTCTTTTAAAATGTATATGCCTTGCCCTTGTTAATTCAAATGCTGATTTCCCCACCCCCAACTCTCTGGTTTCAACCCGGATATTGCATTGTGATACTCATTATAAGCATCCTGTCTCAACTCTTGTGTAAACAGGACAAAATAAAGCAACTAGATACAATGTTGTGCAATGGGAGGAGCCAGAGGACAGGAAAGAGGGGAGGAGCTAGAGAGCAGGAAAGGAGTGGGAGGAGAAGGGGCAAGAGGAGAGCTAGGAGAGGAGAGCTAGGAGAGGAGAGCTAGGAGAACAGAGCTGGAGGAGAGATTTTGGAGGACGTGGAGCATGAACCAGACCTAAGATTTCACAAAAAGCAAGTATAATGTGGGAAATCTAAATGTTAGGAAACTGAGGGCTTGGAGGTTTAGGAGGGAGTAAATATTGCCCAGCATTGTGTTCTAGGCTAACTAAAAACCCAGTCTCTGTGTGGTGATTTGGTTATACAGCTGCTGAGGATTAACAACAGCATTACTAGAAGATAAACCAATAGTAAATATTAAAAACTCCTACAACACTTTTCCCTGGACCTTATACTCTTAATCTTATAAAAATCTGTGTGTCTTCTAGGATATGTGACCCAAACTAAATAAAATCCACATGGGGTACAAACAATTCCTACCAGAGGAAATCCAAAGTCTCCTCTACTGTGACAGATGTAGTGTTGCATGCCTTTGATTCCAGCACTCGGGAAACAGAAGCAGGCAGAACTCTGTGAGTTCAAGGCCAACGTGGCCTGCATAGTGAATTCTATGATAGCCATGACCATGTTAGAGAGAACTTGTCTCAGAAAAAAGAAAACCAAATAAAAAACAAAAAAGAAACCTAAAAGATTTCTGAGACAACAGCCCTTACCGGGATTTGAAAGAGAGAATAGGCATGAGGGGAGAAAGCCTGAGAGCATTGTGAGAGACAGTGAAGAGAGCGCTGTGACCAACAGTAGGCATGTGGAGAGAGCATTGTGACAGAGAGGTGGCATGTGGAGACAGAGCATTGTGATGAAGAGTAGGCTTGTGGAGAGAGCATTGTGACAGTTGACATGTGGAGAGAGAACACTGTGACAGACAGCAGGCATGTGGAGAGAGAACACTGTGACAGACAGCAGGCATGTGGAGAGAGAACATTGTGACAGACAGCAGGCATGTGGAGAGAGAACACTGTGACAGACAGCAGGCATGCGGAGAGAGAACACTGTGGCAGACAGTAGGCATGTGGAGAGAGAGAGAGCATTGTGACAGAGAGTAGGCATGGAGAGAACATTGTGACAGAGAATAGGCATGTGGAGAGAGAGCATTGCTACAGAGAGTAGGATGGGCAGAGCACACAGTGACAGACAGTATCCATGTGGAGAATGCACTGTGAGAGACAGCAGGCATATGGAGAGAGCACTGTGACAGACAGGAGGCAGGTAGAGAGAGCATTGTGACACACAGTAGGCATGTTGATAGAGAACATTGTGACATTTAGTAGGGATGTCGAAAGAGCATTGTGATAGACAGTAGGCATGGGACAGAGCATTGTGAAGACTGTAGGTAGGTAGAGAGAGCATTGTCACAGAGAGTTGACATGTAGGGAGAGCGTTGTGACAGACAGTAGGCATGTGGAGAGAGCATTGTGACAGTCGGTATGCAGGTAGAGAGAGCATTGTGACACACAATAGGCATGTGGAGAGAGATCATTGTGACAGAGAGAAGGCATGTGGAAAGAGCATTGTGACCAACAGTAGGCAGCTAGAGAGAGCACTGTGACAGACAGTAGGCATTTAAAAAAAGCATTGTGAATGACAGTACCTCCTTGGAGAGAGAGCATTGTGACTGACAACAGTCATATTAAGAGAGAGAACTGTGACAGACAGTAGATTTGTGGAGAGAGGTAAGTGAGAGACAACAGGCATGTGGAGAGAGCATTGTGACAGGCAGTAGGCATGTGGAAAGAGAGCATTGTACCAACAATAAGCAGGTAGAGAGAGCATTGTGTCAGAGTAGGCATGTGTAGAGAGAGCACTGTGAGAGAGAGTAGGTTTGCGGAGAGGGGATAGTGAGAGACAGCAGGCCTGTGGAGGGAGCATTCTGACAGAGGGTAGGCAGGTAGACTGATTAATGTGACCGACAGTAGGCATGTGGAGAGAGAGCATCTTGACAGAGAGCAGGCAAGTGGAGAGATCAATGGGACAGACTGTAGGAACGTGGAGAGAGCACTGTGACATACATTCGGCATGTAGATAGAGCACTGTGACAGATAGTAGGCTTGTGGAGAGAGCATCCACACATTTATGATTAACATATGAATTATGAATGGAACTGGTTGATAGGAAAAGAGTAGAAAGCTTTCTCCATCTGCTACATACAATAAGCAGAACATGCATCCAAAAGGCCCAGTAGTACAAACCAATGGCTTGGTGCTATATGAACAACCCACAAAGAATCCTGCCTGCAGACCCAGTGCTTTGAACGCTTGCCTCTTTCCTGCTCACTAGCCCACTCCCATTTAAGGACTTTTTTTAATAACCTGTCTCTGATTCTATTACGTTAAAAATAGTAACAGTTAAGAGACGATATTTACTTTTACTGTGAAAATTGACAGGAATATGGCAATATTTGGGCCATTTCACCTTTTAGCTGTCAATGTAACATGAAGCAGAGAGCCAATTAAACAGTACCGTGGGCAAAAGCGTGAGGAGTGGACAAAGCATGGAGTAGTCTTTCATTATTATTATCATTATTCTGTTGTTATTATTATTATTATCTTGGTTTTTCTGAGAGAGAGTGTTTCTCTGTGTAGCCTCTGTGTGTGCTGGAACTCGCTCTGTAGACCAGGCATTCCTTGAACTCAAAGATCTACCTGCCTCTGTCTCCTGATTGCTGGAATTAAAGGTCTGGGCCACCAACCACGCGGCTGAGTAGTCTTAATCAAATAAAAAGTACCTAACTTCTAAGAAACATCGTGAATCTATGATTTGCAATGTTAAATTATTATTTATAACTGCTGAGTGTCACTCACCAAATGACCATGGCCCACGTTGACAGTCCAGAGCCCAGGGTCCACTTCCCCAATGTGTCCGGGTGCTCTTCCGGTGTTACAGTCCTCTTAGCAACACTGTTCTGCCAGGGACACAGCAGCTCCCTTACTCTTGGGGGAGTAAGGGCTGAATGAACCTTGGAGAGGTGGGTAGGGGTTTTCAGGTGAGTGAACATCACGGGCTGGGGCTGAGGGGCTGGGAATGCTTCATTTGCATGGAGAGGAGTTCCAGGTGCCAGGCCATGTGACTACCTTGGGAATTGCAAGAGTTGGGGGTTGCACAGGGCATGTAGGCACAGAGCAGAGAGAGACTGATCCTTACTCTTGCCGGCCGATCTTGAGACTGAGATTTTTTTCAGGGTCTGGACACATCCTGACCTCGCTCCAGACCCACACCAGTTTCCCCAGGGGCACAATCCACATGCAGGCACTGCACACACGTGGTACTAAAACATACATGCAGGCCAAACACCCAAAATACCAAAAACTACAAACAAAGACCAGAAGCCATTCCAGTATACAAATAGTGCCAATGCACACACATTTATTTTGTATGACGGAGACATGACATCATCGACAAAGGTAACTCTTGAGAAATTATTTTTAATTTTTAATTTTTAGATCTCACAATGTTTGAAATAAATTTAAGATCTGTGTTACCCCACATTCACACCTGTCCCGGGCTGCATGTGGCTCAGGATTAGACACGCATGGTCTACAGGATGGGAAAACATCTGGGCGTCCACCTGAGACTAATATCTAGAATCTACAAAGTAAAACACACACACAACACAAAATCAGCCAACCTACAAATGGACAATAACTGAACATTAAAAATTATTAATAGTCTCATTCCCCAAAAAGGAATACAAATAGCAGAAAATACAGAGGAAAATGTTTAACCTCCTTAGCATTGGGGAAATACAAATTGAATATATTAACCTTTGTCTCACCCCACTCAAAACAGCTATGAAGACAAGGTGGGGTGTTTATCCACCGCTGGTGAGAATGTGATCTAGTTGGCTACTGTGTAAGTACCGAGGCTCTTCAAAGATGCCAACTACCACACGACCCAGCGGAACTGCTTCTGATTGTATGCCTGACAGAATAGAAGTCAGAATATCACAGAGATATTTGCATATCTGTGTTCATTCTTGAAGTATTCACAATAGCCAAGATGCAGCCAGTGTAGACCAATAAAGAAAGATGAGCCACACACATATTAGCGGAGTTTAATTCAGCTGTAACTTATGTCTTTTGCAGAAAACATGGTTGAAACTAGAGACTATTATAGCAAATGAAATAAACAGGAAGCAGAAAGATAAATGCATGTTTTTCACATGCAGAATTTGGATTTGTTAAGTGTCAAGCCCTGGGACCAAAGCTGAGGTGCCTATTTAACCTGTCACATTAGATCTAGACTCCAGGTCCCTCCAGCACCCCTCAGTCCCTACCTGTTACAGGGTGTGTCTGGCCGACTCTGCCCCCTACCCTACACTCCAGCCCAGGGGCTGGGCCGCCCT
The DNA here is from genome assembly GCF_030254825.1 of Meriones unguiculatus. Taxonomy (NCBI): domain Eukaryota; kingdom Metazoa; phylum Chordata; class Mammalia; order Rodentia; family Muridae; genus Meriones; species Meriones unguiculatus. The sequence goes on along the minus strand of NC_083366.1, from coordinate 53,624,839 downwards.
GCCCCAGGAGGCTCTACCCTGTATAATTCAGCATTCTGATTACCTATCCTTTTGTATCTTTGCCTTCTGGGCTGCTGCAGCTGGTTTCCCTTTCTCCCCTCTCTCTTTCCTTGCTCCTCTCCCCACTTAGCCCAGCTCATCCTGGTCACGTCCACTTTGGACTCTTTCAGATGTCTCTGCCTCTGGCTAAGCTCTCCCTCTTACCTACAATAAACAGTTTCCTTCCTCCTCGTACCTAGCAGCAGTTGTGTCCTTTTCTTTCTTTTTTTCATTCAGATACGAAAGGAGAACTAGGACTACAGGAGGAAGCAGTCTGAAGAGTTGAGGAGGAGCTCACAGTAGGGCCACCGTGACTAAAGACTGGTGGTCCCTTCTCCACCCACAAGAAACACTAGCTGGCTGGCCAGCCACTGCTTAGAAGCACACATTGAGGTGCCTAGGCCACCGGGAAGAGCCTCACTGTGACCTTAGAGCTAACTAGCCTCCTGCCTTGGAGGTTTCTCGAGATCTTCACTCACCACTGTCAAAAGCAATGGTGTGGCCTGTGCTCATACCTACCTTCAAACAGCAGGGGGCGTAGTCCAAGTTTTGGTTGCTCTAAAGACTCGGTTATGTTACGTAAACAGGTTTTTTGTTTTAATCCCAAGTGTGGGATATGGGGCTGCTTCTGGTCATCCACAGCTGATAATTACCTCGTAGGCCTCAGAGAGGGGCGTAGTCTTTGCCAGCTGCAGATAGTTTAATTCTGAAAGAGGCTTTGAGGAGACAGTCAGAAAAGGAAGAAGGCTCGGTCCTAATGACCGAGATTGTTATTGTCCCGAAGAACCCGACCACCCTCACCAGCCAGAACTAAGTCTAAAGAGACCTACGTCCCTTTCCCATCTAACTTTCTTTCTCTTCTACCTAGGGTTGGGGGTTGGAAGGGACGTAGAGGCTTAAGGAACCCCAAATAAAATAGTTAAAAAGTAGCACCTACAAGGGGTGCCTGTTACCTGTTAGGAGCAGGTCACTCACCCAATGGAGGTGCAGAGCTGGCTAAACAGATGGAGTGCCTGCATTGCTGCAGAAAAAAAGGATAGCTCAGGTCTTCCTCTGTGTGCTCAGGAGGATGGGATCAGGAAAACTGAGAAGACAGCAAAAAAAAAAAAAAAAAAAAAAAAAAAAAAAAAAAGCTGGTCCTGCCAAGTTGCTGGCCTTTCCAAGCCTTGGCAGGAAAATACGCAATGCTTGATAGTGCTCAGGGTCTGCGAAGTCATTGGTGGGGCTGCTGCCTCTGTTAAACCGGCTCCACTGCTTCTCCAGCACAAGCAGGACTGTGTGCTCATGTCACCCAGGACAAGCGGCAGAAGGCTCATAGCTCAAATGTTGTAGCAGCAATCCCACAGGACAGGCAGATGTCCCTAAGCTGAAGAAGGGAGCAGGCTGGAGCTGTGCACACAGAAGAATGCACAGACGGCCCGCAGTATGGCAACATAGCCAGGCACAGAGCAAACTGTCTCCAGCAGTTGAAAAGCAAGACCAGCAGTGTCTGCTGGGGGATGTGAGGGAATGAGCCACACAGGAGTCGGCACAGTGAACGTGTAGAGAGGAGGCAGTGCAGACATGACCTGGGACTCTTCCGCACAGTCGGCATGTGGCAAAAGCCTGTTCAAGCCTCAGCGACTTTCCTGTGCAAGACTGGGCCTGCTGTGGAGGGTAAGGGACTCAGGAGACCCTATGTGGCTGAGGGGGAAGTCACTGTCCTCACTGTGTGGATCCCGGTAGCCCACCATGCTCCAGTGAGATAGTTCCACTCCCAAGGGGCAATAAAGCTAGATAACCCATGAGTACTACCAATATGTGTGACCTACGACACTTGTTCATTCATACTAATATTATTACCATTGTATTAATAGAATAACACTGTTTATTAATATGATTCCTAGCGAGGCATGGTGAGCATGCCTATATTCTCAACATTCCAAAGTCCAAGGGATAGGATCAGCATGATTTCAAGTTCTGAGCCAGCCAGGGGCTGCAGAGTGAGACCCCGCCTCAATTAAGAGTTCTGCAGCGCATAGCTGTGCACATTTTTAATTCTAGCACTGGGAGGCAGAGGCAAAAGATTCTCTGAGTTTGAGGCCAGCCTGGACTACATAGTACCTGATGTCAGAGGTCAGAAAAGGGATAAAGATCTCCTGGGACTGGAGTCCTGAATGGTCATAAGCCAACACGTGGGTGCTAGGAACTGAAGCCTGGTCCTCAGGAGAGAACAGTAGGTTTTCTTAACCAACAAGCCATCTCTCCAGCCCCTAAATAGTAAAAAAAAAAAAAAAAAAAAAAAAAAAAAATCAAATGGTCCCTTTTCTCAAAAGGCTTGTTTGTTAAGTTATTTGCTTGCTGGCTTCCCCATTAATGTAGCAAAACACCTGAGGAAATCAACGTCAGCAAAGGACAACTGCTTTATTTTAGCTTATAAATTCAGAGCTTTCAGTCCATGACTGTTTGGCCCCACTGCTTTAGCAAAGAGTAAAACAGGGATGGGCCAGGCTCCCAATACCTCCTTCAAAGGCACACTTCCTAGCCTAACTTCATCTAGCCCTACCTCTTAAAAGGTTCTACCCCTACCAATAGCACCATGAGCCGTATAGGAAGGCCTTTAACATGCTGGCCTTTGGAGTGTAGAGCATCCAAACTAGAAAAGTACACAATCTAGGGAGTAAGGTTATACCCGGTCAGGGTTAACTGCATGCTACAGATTTTGGTAAAATAAGTAAGTTGTGTGACTATGCAGATGTTTGGGTAGGACTGGAAAATCAGCATCATCTATTTAAAGGAAGTGGGAGATACTACAAGTCAGGAAAAACACGAATGTTATGCTTGGTGGAAAAGTCCATCTGCTTAATAGCAGTAAATTGCTCAACTAAGAAAAAGGACGTTCTGTTAGTCTGTTACTGCCACAAAACGCCAGAGGCTGGGACTACACAGAAAGTAAAAATCTGGCTTGTGATTCTGGTTGTTGCAAAGGTCAGATAGCATGGTACTGTTGAGATGAGAGCCAGCTAAGGTTGCATTACAACATGGGGGATGCGCAGAGAGGAACCAGCCAGGCCATGTGCTGAAGGGACAAGACAGTGGCACAAAAGAGCCAGCCTTGTTGAGAACCCCTTTTTCTTTTTCATTTCTTCTCAAGATTTATTTTTATGGGCATTGGTGTTCTGACTGCATCCGTGCCAGGGTGGCAGATCCTCTGGAAGTGACAGTTACGGACAGTTGTGAGCTGCTACTTGGGTGCTGAAACTTGCACTCAGACCCTCTCAAAGGCAGCCGGTGCTCTTAATCCCTGAACTACCTCTCAGCCCCTGATCAGCCATTTTTGAAGGAAAATGGCTAATCTCTGTGAGATCAGTGTTGATCAAGCCCCAAGGAACTTATGCAGAGGACCTAGGGCTCTCCCTGATGCCCAGTAGGTGCCTAGTATCACCACCTTGAACAAGGGGGAATATAAAAAACGGTTCATTTGTTCCTCAATAGCCCGGAAAAGAATCAACAAGAAAGGCTAACCTGTTTTTCTCCTGTGTGGCTTACGACCTCAAACAAAACTGACCCGGTAAAAACACAGATGGGTTTTTTGAAGTTGCTGGCTAACAAGGTAGCTGAGAAAGTGAAATTCCTAGAGAAAGCAATGGCATGGCGGGTTCAACGAGGACAGGACAGCTGCCTTCTGCAGTTCTCACGGCAGATTCACTGCAAGCCGCGTGCCCAACACTTCTGCTCCGTGACGATCATTAGGCCCCAGACTTTCAGAAATGTTCTGAAAGCCTTTTCTCTTTGCCTCCCAGGAATATTTTGAAGACTTTATTTCTTTCACCAGGTGAGCACATGCTCACAATGGCATATGTCCAAAGCCAGCCCCTCCATCCACTCAGGAGGCTAGAGACAGGAATCAAGACTGCAAGTCCAAGTTGGCAACATAGTGAGATCTGCTGAGGAAGCCAAGAAGAGTGAGCAAGAATAACGAGGGTTCTCTCAACCGAGCCAGCCCTGCTGAGTGGCCCTCCCCTGCACAGCAGCCTCGGGTACAGGAAGTGGGAGCTATTTCAGTGTCCGATGCTCAGGTCGCCCTTCAGGCATAATCCTGAACATATCTCTTGCCAGGTCTCTCAATGTCCTCTCCTTAAAAACGAGAGTTAAGTTTATTTTCCCTCCCAAATGTCTGTGGATGTTCAAGAAAATCATGGAACATGAGTACAAGTTGTGCCCAAACCTCTACACATTAAAAAACATTAATTAAGGCAGTAGTTTTCCTGTCAGACCTCTTGCTACACAACATGGTTTTTAAACTCTTGCTATCCCCTTGGCATTTTTAAGTCTATACAGTTAGTATTTTTAAAATTCAGTTTAATAAAGACACGATCTCACTGTATCGCCTAGTCTACGTTTGCAGCTCAAGTAATCCTCTTGGCCCCAGCCTCTGGTTAGCAGTTATTTGAGGAACCTGCCACCTTCTGGCTCTAAAACCAACTTTTGTCTGCGTTTATCATTCCACCAGAGAAATCCTTACTGTGACTGGAATCCATACCTTGCCTCATCCTTCCTAAGAAAAGAATACAATACTAGTTACCCAGAATACAGCACCCACACCCACGGGTTTCCCTTTGTTCAAGCAATCTTCCTGCCTCAGCATCTTCTGTGCATGTGCCCTCAGACTAATGTTGGCCACTAGGTACACAAGTGAGCATTAACTATTCTTAGCGCATTCAACAAAATTCAGGGAGAAAAAAAAATATTGTGAGAGACTGGAAATGTTGGCGGGTAGCCCGAGCTACCCAGCGAGACTCTTTAAAACAACAAGAAATACTGGGATATGACTGGCGGTAAAGCACTTGCCTAACGTATGTGTAAGACCTTGGGTTTAATCACAGCGTGCACAAAGGGGTTAGGGGAGGGGCTGCTATAGTAATGACTAACAGCAGCAAAGCGTAAGTCAGTGCTAGATGCTGGGTCTGAAGATGCTCCTGTTTAAAATAACAGATGGACAGCCACCGGATGCTGGCCACAGGAGCTACAGTTGTGGAAGCCCCGCTCTCAAGTGGCCCATAACATAGCAGTCAGAAGCACAAACAGTACGAAGACTGGTCCAAGCATTTCTTGATCTCATGTCATCTACGTCTGCATTCCATTTTCAGCAGCTGACTGTGTGCTTGGAGCCCTAGACTGTGGGGAGCTTTAATTACATCTTAGCTCTTTCCCTTTCTCTGTCCTGTTCTCCGCACCAGTTCCTCCACACCACCCCTTCCCACTTATTTTATTTTTTCTGAAAAGTATCTAAGTAAGTGATCCAATCTTATTCTTCAGTTTCTCCCAATTCGTAGAAATCATAATTTTTTTAAAAAATAAGTTGAGCATATAATATTACACTGCTAAGAATTTGTACGGTCTTGACTCACAGAAACAGCAATTCTGTATTATTAAGTTTAACTGACTCCTAAGTCCTTGTATTCTGTATGTGCACGCATGTGGAGGTCAGAGGTCAAGCTCCAGGAACCATGGACCTTGTCTTTTGTTCAGTCTCTCAGTGGATGTGGAGCTGACCATGTAAGCTGGGCTGGCAGGCCAGCAAAGCCCAGGCATTCACCTATCTCTGCTTCCCTGGAGCTGAGATTATAAACAGGCGCCACCACGCTTGGATTTTTTGACATGGGTTCTGGGATGGACTCAACATGGCGAGGACTTGACTAAATTATCTACCCAGCACTGGGTTTTTAATCTCAGGGACAAGTGCTGTTGTGGAAAACCTCAGGCTTAGCACACACAAGGTCTGATGCCGTTACCAGAGAGAGGATGCTCTGAACCTCGATTCCATACATACAGGAGTTGAGTTCAGTGGACCTGAGCATTAAAAAGCCGTCACTCCTGACATGAAGAACAGCTGTGTGTAGTGGGCACAGCTGTAGCCCACCACTTGATGGACTGAGGGAGGACTGCTGTTGAGTTCAAGGCCAGCTTGGACTACACAGCAAAAGCACATATTAGAAAACCAAAAAGGCAGAGCTGAGCCCATCTCTTGTGCACAAACCCTAACTTGTCAACCTGATGAAAAGCCAATCAATCTCCGTCAACTATTTATTTAAGGAAGATTCTGCTTCTGTTTGGAAGTGAACTCCTTAACTGGGTTTTAAATATCCAAGCTAGTGCTAATTTAAGTGGGGGATGCTTAACACTTAATGCACTGGACTCAACTGAACGTTCTAGATAAAGCAGAACGTAGTGTCCACCGACAATAAGGAATACACTACCAACGTACACCACAGGATCAATACCAAAAACCTGGAGTCACCAAGCATGGTCGATATGCCTATAATCCCAGCACTTGGAAGGCTGACACAGAATTCAAATTCACAGCCAACCTGGGCTCAAAGACAAAAAATAAACATAAAACATCCCCGTGTGAAAGAGGGCAAAGCTCACCCCGGAACATCCCACTGCCAAGAGCTGTAGGAAGAGAAATCTAGTTGGTAGTAACCAAAAGCAGAGCTCTGGCTAACCTAGGCTGGGAGCAGAGAAACCGTTTGGGAGGTACAAAACTTGTGAGCAGCAGAGCACCGTACACCCTGTAGTGGCCGTGCAGAGATAAGCCAGTCACATCCCGTGAATGTATTTAAATGAGCACACTTTGATGTGTGCACACAGTACTTCGACGATTTACAACATACGAAATGAGAGCAACATTTGGTTATCAAATAAAACATGAGTGTGTATCACGGACAGAGCCAAAGTGTCCTCTGACCAACCTGCCAATCCTTTATCTACCCAACACATCCTTTCCCACATGTAATTAGGAATTTGGAATGGCTCCTAAAGAACCTTTAAAAATATAATCATATACATATATCTGTATGAAACACAGTTGTTTTTTTGCACATGGATCTAATGCTTACTTAAATATCCCTACCACTTGCAATTACCCTTTAGCATTACATTTTAAAAACCTATCAAGTGACCACAGATTGCAGTTTTTTCCTTTGAACACCAGTACAGTAATTTAACCTCTGACTGATTACAGTTTACTTACCCAGGCCATTCCCCATTCAGAAAGACCCTTAGATTGTTTCCCCTATTACATACAACTCTCCAGTGTAAGGAGAAAGTATTCACTGCTAGGGTGGAATCTCCCCTCTAACTCCTATCAATGAGAATTTTTCATATATAATTTATTATAATCTATTTTGGTACTGTTTTGGTACTATTTTGGTACTATTTTGTAAAAAATAAAACTGATATTTAAATTACCAAAACAATCAAACAAATAGTAATATGAATCTATTAAAATCTAAGGAAATCATAAACATGGAGGGTGCAATTTTGTCTCATGGTTGGAAACATTTATTAAAATGATCATTACATGATCATAACAGCCACTTTCTCCTATGCAAAGATTACAATTAAAACACCAGCATATTTATTCGTAAGCGTAATTAATGCATTTACATTCTGTTCATATTTTTTGCTTTCTTCTTTTATGACTATGATGTCTTTCTCCATCCCTGAAATAAAGAAGTATAAAGTTATAAATGAGAGGCACTTTAATATTTCAGCTTTGTAATAATTCAACAGTAATATATTTTCACCAGACATAAACAATAAGTTAAAGCACGCATTTAGAACTGAACAATACTTTTTTTTTTTTTTTTTTGAGACAGTCTCACTGTGTAGCCTCACCTAGCCTAGAACTTACTATTTATTTAGAACAGGCTGGCCCTGAACTCAGAGATCACCTGCCTCTGTCCTGCTAAGTGCTGACATTAATGGCACTTTAATTAAAGTCTCTATAATTTATAGATTAAGGTGCAGCACCACTTCCAGCTGAACAATACTTTAAAAGTAAAAGGGAAAAGTCACTTATTAAATTAAGATCAAGATTAAAATACAGGTGAGTAAAATTGGGGGTGCTAATTAGGGAGGGAAAGGGAAATACAGAATAAAGTAGGAGGGTAAAAATAACAATAAAGATGTTTGAAAAAGTCATAAGGACTCATACTATTAACTACCTTAAAAAAACTCACAATACATATAAGTCTATTTAAAAACAAGCCTGTTTAAAGAGACTTGTTGAGGAGCATAGGAGAAGAAGAGGGAGGGAGGGTGGGATTGGGAGGGGGTGGGGGAGGAGGCTACAGCTGGGATACAAAGTGAATAAACTGTAATTAATAAAAATAAAATTAAAAATTAAAAAGAGAGACTTGTTTATGGATATGAAATCTTTTCATCTGAGCTGACAATGCTCCCTCTAAGAGCCAAAGACGACTTAACAAACACCCTACACAAGGCATGAAAGGCCTTCTTTAGAGCTGTTGGTCAGGGTTGTCGAAGAAACCTGCAAAACATTGCAGGTTATTGCTATTGGAAGGTAAGTCCCTATTGCTGAAGACAGCATGCACTTCAGACACAGGCCCCTGAGCTGGAACTGACGGGAGTGAAAGCCTCCTCCCTGAGCACTAGCTTTCATAGTACCAGAAGGCACCATGCAAGCTTCCAACGGAGGAAAGCAACCAACAGTCCTGCCCAGCTATGATGCTCGTGAACCACAACGACCAGCATGACACAACAGCCGTAAGGGTGCAGTAGTGCACAATGCCTTGTCAGTAAGCAAAAGCTCTCTGGACTTAAGACCTCCTACAAGGGGGAAGTCATGCTTGCTGCTGGAACCCTAGCCAGCACCCAAGGCTAGTGAAGGCACCGATCTTGGAAGAGAATCTTCAACCACCACTTTACTAAACTAGCAGAATCCCTAACTGCACTCAAAATCTGTGTGCTTCTACCCACAGTTAACACCCCCTCATGAAGAAAACCCTTTATAACAGAGGGCGACCATTACAGAAAACCACAACTAATCAAAATGTAGAGCTGTGGAGCCCTGTACCAATGGACACTTCTATAAAACCCACACTTAAGACTCAGAGAGCACTGCTGAAGAGGGGGCAGAGAGACTGCAAGATCCAGAGGACCAGACAGAGCCTGTGTCTCCTAGTAATTTCAGAAGCTATGCCCATCAAGTCTCTCTAACACAACTGCCTAAACAGGACGTGGACAAGAATAGACATGCCAAACTAGACTGGAGAAAGCCATGAGGCCTCAACCCTAGAAAATAACTACAGGCAAATAAGGAATTCTAAGCGCAGAAGAAACAGTATTATGAACAAAGAGCTACCACTTGATTATCCAATCAATACCAAGCAGTCATCCCTGAGAACACATACACAAGTAACATACAGACTAAACATGCTATATTTAGAAATACTTATGTGTATATAGGTATACATATATACATGCATGTAACAACAATGAGTGGGGTAAAAGGCAATGAATTTCAAACAACAAGGATGGGTATATAGAAATTTGGAGGGAGGAAAGAAGAAGGCGTATATGGTATCTTAGAAGCAAAAGAAAGAAAAAAGGCAAGCAAAACAGATTTATATTTCAGAGGTCTGCTTTAAAATTAACTCTGAATATATGTTAATGTTAGCTAAGCAAAGATTCCATTTCAAAGAGAACATTAAAGGAACAGGAAAAAGCATTACATTGTCTGACTTATTCTGGCTGCTGTCTCAACTTTGTACAGCTCGGGAATGACTGTAGGAGTCAGCTTACTCTAGAAAGAAGTGCTTCCTGCGCACACACTGCTAACCTCTAAGGAGACCACCTCACGTCCACACTGAAGACCCCCACTGTAAGCTTACAGAGGCTGATTAGGGATGTCGCCTCTGAGAAGCGGCAAAATGCAGTTTCTGCTAGACGGGCAAGAGTTCATTTGTGGAGTCGGGGGGGGGAGCTAAGCAAGTGTTATCTTCAGAAGAGAACTGTACTACAGTTAGCTTTAGACAACAGACCAAATGACACAAATATAGCAAAGCTGCCAGGCCAATACAAAAAGCTTTACTAGGGCTAGAAAGATGGCTTGAGCATTTACTGTTCTTACAGAGGATTAAGGGTCAGTTCCACCACCCCAGCAGCACACAAGTGCCTGTAGCTTCCGTTCTAGGGTATCCAGTGTCTTCTTCAGGCCTCCACAGGCACCTGCGCACACTGGGCGCACATACACTGAGACAGGCACATACTCTACCAGTGTCCCTGGAAAGACATGCCATGTAAAAGCCTGGCATCTGACAGCACTGCCCACAGTTAACTAAGTAAGGGCCAGAAGTGTGTTGCACACCTGCAATCCCAGCACTTGGGAGGTGGAGGCAGGCAGGTCTCTGTGAGTTTGAGGCCAGCCTGGTCTACACAGTGAGTTCCAGGACAGCCAGGACTACACAGCGAGACCCTGTCTCAAAGAAACAAAACACTACCAACAAAAAGTCCTAAGTAGGACATGGACCCTGCCCTCTAGGAGCTAAGACTCTAGTGGAGAGGGAAGAACTAAGTGTGCCAAACAGTTACATGCTGGGTAAGGTGAGCCTTTTGCTCGAGTAAAAGAGCAAAAGAAAAGATACGAGTTTCCAAGAAATCCTTAAAAAAATAAAAAGAATTAAAATTAGGTAGCAGGAGATAGGACAAAATGGCATAGATGTGGATGAGAAATGCAAGTCAGGCTACCCAGGAGAGACTCTTCACTTCATGGGTCATGGAAAGTTCAAGAAACAAGCAGAAAGTAATCCTGAATGCTAAGAGCCATCCAAAGGAATGTGAATTTTGCTACTGCTGAGTTTTAAGAGAATTTACTTGGGCAGTGGTGTAGAAGTGCTATCACAGCAGGTAAGGTTAGAGACACATACAGCAACCATTATCCTCTAGACAGACAGCAACAAGAACAGAAGGAAGGCAGATGGCTGAAAGGACAGGAATTTGGGCCTGACCAGATAGTAAGCAGTAAGTAAATGACTATCTTTTCCAGCATGGGTAAATTTGGGAGGGCCATCCCTCTAACCACAACAGGAATACTAGGCAAGAAGGACAGACTGAGGAACAGTTTATCTAGAGCCTGGTGAATGTTACAACCAGGGGATGCCCAGGAAGCAGCTGGCATACCAGATTAGACCGCAACCGGCTTAAATTTATTATTTAACATTCATTCATGTCTCCTAGTCATCAATACTAACAAGGGTAAAACTGATTGATAAAGCTGGAACATCTCTGGTTCTAAAAATACTTGAACTGAAGAATTAGCTTGAAGAATGAGAAACGTGAGAGGACAATATGGACAGAGAAGGTCTAAGCAAGTACCATAACACTTACTGCTGCATCCAGACATTACTCTTCTACATCAGGTTAAAAAGAAATTTTTAAAAAAGGAGGGAGGCACCAAGCTGATTATGTGGTGGTACAGGTCTACAATCCAAACTACTTGGCAGGCAGAGGCAAGAACATCACAAGTTCAAGGCCTGCCTGCGTCCTACAGGGGGAGGGGGCAATGTGTTATCACGCACACAGAATGAGGAACTATGTCCCTATGGGGGTAGTCTATGAACTGAACCATGGCGAGTATGAAGAATTCCTCGACCTTAACTTATCCCTACAATTTATTTTCCTGCATTCTACAACAAAGACTCAGGGATAGGCACACTCACCTCTCTTTCCTTCTCCTTGACTCAGGATTTTTATCCTTATTTCTTTTTCGTTTGTGTGGGCTCCTACTCCGACCCCTTCTATGTCGTGAACTTTCAACATCCAAGTAACTTCCACCAGACTGTCGCGAGTCTACCGAAGCTGATCGCCTTTCTTCATTCCTGCAGTACAGAAAGGAATTTCCATCAGCTCCTTTCACCAATGGCCTCCACTGCACACACAGACCTCCATCTAGGGTCTAAGTCTATATCACACCAATGGTATATAGAGTTAAATACACACGCAGAGACTTATATTCCACAAAGGCAGCGGTCACACAAACAGTCCCTATAATGTGTCTTACTTAATAACTACTTCCCTAACATCTGCTCATCCCTAAGATTGGCAACGGCCTGACTCTAAGTACAGCAGTTCCGAGCACTGACAATAAACAAGCAGCAATGAGTCACAGAATGTCACCAAGAGTCTCAGAAATGCTAAAAGCTACTTTAAGCCACATACACATACTGCTGCACATCCATGGTTATAGCACATGAGAGGCACACTACCAAGCAAGTGCATGGCTGAGGCTCAATATAACTATAAAATCAGGTGGACAAGCATTTCATCAGTAAAGACAACGGCATACTTTTCAGCACCATCTTCTGCTCTTCCTTGTTCTTCTTGCCAATGGTTACTGAGTTCTTCCATGTGCACCTTTATCACATCCCGAATTACCTTGGAAGAAGTAAAAACCAAATGTCAGATCAGAAAGTTGTTCTAAAACTTTAGATCGTGAAACCAGAAAAATAGGGGCTGGAGAGATGGCTCAGTGGTTATGAGCATTTATTTGTTGCTCTTCCAGAGGACCAGGTTTAGTTCCTACCATCCATGCTGGTGGCTCACAATCACACAGAACTCAAGACTTGGGGATCTAATGTCCTCTCTCGACCTCCTTGGACACCTGCACTCATGTGGACATACCCACATATACATGTAATTAACAGTGAAAGAAAAATTACTGTCATTACTCAAAAACTTACAAAGCGTTATGACAAAATGGACTACGAGATGCATGTATTTAAGAACTATTTTAAAAAGGCACTGATGACACTGTGAATAAAAGGCAGATGGCAGTATTACTTCAATGTTAACCTTGAAGTTGGAACTATGCTATGACTATGCAAGACAACAGCCTTAGTCTGCAGAAATACATTTTGGATTAAATACTATTTTGGGATAAAGAACTATGATGTATAAAACTTACTCTCAAATAATTCAAGAAAAAATATGTACAGGTACAAAATAGAGAGTAAATGATGTACAGAAAGGATAAACGGTGGCTATGCCTATAATCCCAGTACCAAATGAATTCAAGAAGCCTGAGCTACACAGTGGGACACTGTCAAGAACAAAAGGGTAAGAAGATAAAATAAGATAGAATAATGGAATATATGTGACATGAAGGCAGAAGTAGGGACAATGAGGGAAGGGAGAGGACCTGCAAAAGGAGCAGAAGCAACAGAAGACAATGAGTTTTCGAAAAAGAGCAAAGCATAACGGCTCATGTACTGAAGGGGGTGAGTGGAAATGGTGAGTACACAAGGTAAAACACCCACAAAGGTGATCCAAGTAAAGATGTGCAGAATTCTTACTGTTCTTGGTTTTGTAACTCTTCTGTATGATGATATCTGCACATGATTTTTAAAACCTAATAACTAAAACAAGATGAAAGACAGTATGAACTATTACAGTTACTTCACAGATGCTCTCCCAAAGAAAGATCAAATCCCTAACCTAGGAGAACCACATGAAAGTTTCTCTTCTATCTTACCCACATTATCAAGCACAGGTCTAGTCCCAGAGAAGACAGAAATAAAAACCAAAATGTGGTTCTGTTCCCCCCTGGGGGCTATTGCCCATCAGCCTATGAAGGCAGGAGGATCAGAAGGTAAGGTGCAGGGCTTGGAAGCCATGAGAATGATGGAGAATAACCACTCCAGGAACCACTTCAGGGAGCTAGTTCAACCTTAATTCTGCAGAACTAAAGCTATACCCCTTAAGGAATGAGTGGGGCCTTCAAGGATAGGTGTACGTAACTGGTCAGAACTAGGCACTTCAAGGATGCTTGATTTGCATTAAACAGCATGCTCCTATCATATGAATGGGAACACAGTGTCTCAATATCATATAGGTGGAGGGAGGGGAAAGCTAGCAGGGAGCTGTGTCAGAGGCCATATATCAAATGTGGGTGAGCCATCTATGTCTAAAGACACTCTCCAGATGAAGTCAAGCAGAGAGTAGGAGGGGAGAGAGAGTCCTGCACCTAACATCTAGCTCAGAATGGCTACCTGGACTAGGGGGACTGCAACCTCAAACAGCAGGGTCCTTCCAACACCAAAAGAGAACTGACATTTCCCTCTTGCCTGCCAAGAAAATGTTTCACAGTACAGGAAATAGGGGGAATTACCAAAGAAGACACTACAGAGCCAGGCATAATAGCCTACACCTTTACTCCCAGCATTTAGGAGACAGAGGCATCGTAGGTGGGTCTCTGTAAGTTCAAGGCCAGCCTAGTCTACAGAGAGCAAGTCTCAGGAAAGCCAGAACTACACAGTGAGATCTTGTCTTGAAAAATAAAAATTAAAAAGAAAAGAGAGAGACACAGACTACAGTTAGGACCTGACTGTAGTTTTCCCCTTCATCAGTGAAACTTTCAATAGCTCCAAAAGGTAAACATAGAACAATGCCAAACTCCTCAGTAAGGCCTGGGAGTCCTTTCTGACACCAGAGGAGAAGCCACAGAAATCACCTGGCAATTCCCACAGAAATCCTAAGCCCCAGCCAGTCCCCAAAGACCCTCAGCTTTGTTTTTGCTGTTGTTGTTTGTTTTTAGTCTGTACTCAGAGCTTTTCATCTGGAAATGGCTTATTTCCACTTCTTGACCACTATATATTCTCCGTGGAAAACCCAATGTAGCCCAGGCTGTGCCAGTAGAGGGCATGAGCCACACACAGCGCAGCCACATTCCAGCTCTAGGACCTCGAGCAGCCCCGTCTGACTACCTCTGGATAGTTCTACCAGGGTTCCCTGAAAGCCATCTAGAAGCCACCTGGCACAGGTCCGCCACCCAGCACACAGTCAGGAGTTTCCTTAGCTTGAAGCTGCGCTTTTCCTCAGAGCTGTGGTATCTTAGACCTCACACCGATCTAACCTTTTAACAAGAAGCAACCACTGCTCACTCCGACTTTAGCACAATCTGTAACGCCACTGCACAGAGCACAAAGATGCTATCTCGCTGCCATCACCTCTGCACATCCCGGCAGTGTACTGTGCATCGTATCTATAGTATGTAACTTTCTGGCTGAAATTTGTCAAAATTCAGATCCTAGTCCAGAGCAAACCAAAAGTACATATGGCATGAAATGGAAGCTAGGAAAGGGTAAAATGCAGACAAAGCCGTAAGATGGGGTAGACAATCAAGTCTAGAGGCAGGAGGCAGAGTTAAGGAAATGTAAACTCCTTATACTATGCTGATCAATTAAGTATATTTAAGTATTTCCGTGAGAAGAGGTCAGGCATGAAATGGTAAAGAGCACCAGTATCAACACGATCCCAAAGATATGAGACCAGAGGGGACCTAGAGAATGACCAAAGATTTGAGGGCCTGTAAACACTTCTCCTGGGAGAGGTATGTCTAAAATAGACTCTAATTATAAAGAGTACTCTAAGAAAGGCCATGTTGGGTGTGTGGCAAAGTGTTAACAATGACTCAGAAGCATCCAGAACGGGCTGAGTGACCTTTCACCTACCAAGACTCAAAGTGACAGAAAAGATCATTTCATATAAAGTGGCAACATGTGTCAGAGAATGGAGGTAACATATGTCAGCAGACAGCTTCAGAGACGTGCTGGATGAAGCAAAATAAAATCCTGACAAAATGAGCTTACCCTGTAAAAACCTCTGAAATCAGAAAAGAAATCATATAGAACAATTAAGAGGTTAATATGGAAACTGGGTCTAGATAGAGTAATTTATGTACCAAAAAATTCACCAGTCTTCCCCACTAAATGACATCTAATAAGTCTAGCTTTTATCATAGACAGACTGACTTACAGTAAATATCAAGACATTTCTCACTAGGCGCGGCTACCCACACACAGTGAGCCTAGCACTCAGGAGGCTGGAAGGAAGAACCGCTGAGCATGAGTCTACCCTAAGCTGCACAGTGAGCTCCAGACAGCCTGAGCTCTGGGGTGCAGTGAGAGAACCCATCTCAGTGGATGAATCAGTGAATGAATTAGTAAAAATTTCAGCCTAACTCTTCAGTAGAGCACATCAAAATTTCTACAAAAAAAGCTGGGGAGAAAGTCAGTGGTTGAGAGATTGGGTTCAGTTCCTAGCACCTACACGGCAGCCCACAACCACCTGTAACTGCATCTCCAGCAGATCCGACACACTCTTTGGCCCCGTGGACATTGCATACATGTGCTGCACTGACACAAATGCAAACAAAATACTCATGCTCATAAAATAAAAATAAATCTTAAAAAAGTATGCAAAAAGTGACAGCTAATATTTACTCAGGAATTTCTATTAATCATCTTAACTAATAGATTCTCATGATATCCCTGCAAAGGCTGTACTATCATAAAAAGAGGGAAGAGACTCCCCCAGAATTTATGAAAACTCAACAGGGGCTGGATGCTCTTAAGCATCTAAATGCTGGGCATGGTGGAACACACCTTTCCTCCTAGCACTCAGGAGAACAGGCAGGCAGATCTCTAAGTTTGAGGCCAGCCAGAGCTCCACAGAGAAACCTTGGCTCACAAGGACCTGTAACTCCAGCTCTAGATCCAACATACTCTTCTGGCCTCTATGGGCACCCATATATATATTTCTATGTATGTGTACACACACACACACACAATGAACATATTCAGGCACACACACATCTACATAAAATAAAGATAAAAAGCAAGTCACACGCAGCCAATGACATACAGCAGAGTAGAAACTAAAGCCAAAGAATGGCGCATGGTGGTGCATGTCTTTAATCCCAGCATTCAAGAAGTTAAGCGGAAGACCTCTGTGAGCTCAAGGCCAGCCTGGCCTACAGAGCAAGTTCCAGGTCAGGGAGGACGACATGAAGACCCAGCCTCACCCCATTCTCCAACCACTGCAAACAAACCCTCTTAAGCCAAGGGCCGCTGAAAGCTCAGATTTATTCTCTTATCACAACCCAGTACCACTTTCTGAAAGTCTCTAAAAGGTTATGCAACCTCCAAAGACTATGTTAGCAGAAACGAAAACAGGTAGGCCTACGAGCACTGGGCAAAGACAAACAGGTGTGGCATTTTCAAGACACTTCAGAAAAAAAACCTCCAGGGGCATAAAATAGACTTAGAAAATTATGGGAAATTTTCAACACAAGCACTACAAAATTATGTGAAACTTACCTCAGTATAAGATTTTTTGGTTATATGAACATTCTTAGCTCTGTAGGACTGGCGTCTTCTTTTATAATCTCTCACTTCTGCCAGGATTTCTAGGTAAGATTTTGGACTTTTTCGGCTATTATCTAATGAAAGAATAAAAATATTATAGCCTTAGAAACTTTTAAATTATTTTTAATAATGTATATGTATATCACTATATGTAAAACATGTACGTTTATGGGTTTGTCCATGTGAGTGAGGGTGTCTGGGGAGTCCAGAAGAGGTCATTTGATCCCCTGGAGCTGGAGTTAAGGCAGCAGTGAGCCAGCCAATGTGGGTGCTGAGAATTGAACTTGGGTCCTCTGCAAGAACATTATAAGCTCGTATAAGATCTATCTCTCTATCCCCACTTTTAAATTAAGAAATTAACAGGAATAATCCTATTTAGTATGTTTCAAAGTAACATACAAAAAAATTCCAAAATGTTCTCCAGATTAAACAAAATGTATGTACACAGACCATTTTATATCACTTTTTCTTCAGCATAGAGGTGCTCTCTGTAATTGACAGAACATTGTGCTTACAGTAGGAGTCAGAATAAACTCCATTCATAAGCAATACCATTCATTACTAACTAATGTCAAATGAGATACAAAACCACCTTACCCCACATCAAGTGGCCCAAAAACGAAATCACTTTACTGACATTCATGATAAGAAATGACAAGAAATGTAAAAAATGATATTCATTTCAAACCTTGATTGACTTTAGCAGCCAAGTCTACAAACAGATCACTGTCATTTTCAATGACTTGAGAACCAGAACGCTTTTTCTTTGTCTCCTCAATGACAAAATCATAAAGGGCAAGACGATCTGCTTGGGTAAGGTCACAAACAGATCGTTTATGATTCAGAGGAACTTCAACAGGCATTGAAGAATACATTCCTAAGATAAAATAAGACAAGAGTAAACGATGGATAAAGCATGTGGACTTACACTCTTAAATATGTGCTATAACAATACAATCTTAACCCAAACTACTTTTACATATGAAAAAATGCATGTGATAAATGGTCATAATTCATGGATGTCTGCTATTCTCTCCAACAAGGTTAGGGCAGACTGCCCAAGTCAGGTAGTGATAGCCATGAAAAAAAGACCCCGAGCATCAGAAAACCTGTCTTTCTTTTTGATGAGGTCTGGCCATGTTGCCATGGTAGCCATGCTGGTGCAGACTCATGGGTTCAAGGGATTCTCCTGTCTCAGATTCTCAAGTAGCTAGGACTACTTGGTACACACCTTAGGAACATGTGAAGAAAACCTCTGTGTAATAATTTCTTAAATACGACCTCTATTACAAAAGTAGAAATTATTTCTGTGTATATGCTTTTTCATAAAAGCTGAAAATACTTTAGCCCTTCTGAAAACAAATTAAGAGACCGTGAAGAATGAGTTAAAAAAAAAAAATCCTTATATGAAACATTAAAGTGCAATGACTAAAGTGGGGAATCAAAAAAAAATTGTTTTTAATTAAGCCAACGATGGTGGCACAGACTGGTACTCTTAGTCTTCAGGAGATGAGACGGTCACAGGCAGGCCTACATAGCAAGAGGAAAAGCTGGGCTGCACAGTGAGGCTCTGTTTTTTTGTTTTGTTTTGTTTTTGTTTCTTTCTTAAAGTAGAAACCCTGAAATTCCTAAGGAAAAGACAACTTAAACTTGTTTTAGTTTCCTAAAGAAGAAGTATGCTGGCTTAAATACATCAAATGGAAAAGGTAACCGCAGTGTCCCTAATAGTTACAGATCATTCTAAAGTCTGCTCACGAATGAACAATAAATATATACAATACCTTGATATGATGTATTAAAACATGGAAGAAAAATTGTTTTGAGATTCAAATATTCTCAAAGAAATAAAATGAGTATAACTGTAAACAAAGCAATTTAAAACAAGTCTTCCTATCGCAAACAGAGAACATCACTACTTGAGGAATGCTAAGGTTTGCTGGGTAGCCTAAGGGAGCTAAAGCTGGCCCAGAGCCCGGTGAGGATTCACAGTAGCTCTCCCCAGACCTCACTGACATCTCAGGTAAGAGGAACAGAAGTTGAGTAAGAGCACAGAACTGACTTCACACTTGTCCACACACTAGAGAGAGCTGCAGCGGCCCTGAGGCTGTGGTTTATCAGATGCAGATAATGACACCTGGACATTGGTACTGGTCAAGGGGTTGGAAATGAAGATGGACTCCCTCTTAAATCAGTCGACCACACTGACGCCAAGGCACTATCAAAAGATTTTATGCAGCCAGGGGCTAAACACAATCATACAATACAAGCTTGGCTTTGATAAGCCTAATTACTTTGAATATAAGTATAAAAATCTGACAGGAAAAATACAAAGTTTAGAAAACAGTATAATAATCAAGCTCAAAGTTTCCTTGTAGTAATCTTAAGTTTCTTTATGATAGAGACTAATACTTAAATTTCTTAAAATTCAATCAAAATTCCAAACCAAGACTTTAAGAGCGACAGTTACTGAAATAAAGTCAGAAGTTTGAGTGATACTTTTAAAAGGATATCATTTGCAAAAAGGATACTGCATATCTTTAAATAAGGAGTACATTCAGGTTCCTAATTCCTCTTTATACTCACCCCAATTACTGAAAAAGAAAAAGTACAGAAAAGGTTAAGCAACAAACTGCATTTCAAAACTCTCATAACATTTCTGATTTAAAAAAAAAAAAAAAAGGATAAGCACACCTAAACAAGCTTCATTTACAGGAGGCATGAATTTTCAAAGTGCAAGTTTCCATGTGGCTTATGTGCTGTAACCACTTTAAGTCCATGCTCTCTTTTGTCACCTTTTAAATTGTGGTAAAATATAAATGAAACAATTCATCCTTATCATTTTCCATTATACAGTTCGGAGCACTGTATCAGACTGTATCAGACTCATCACCTCTACCCATCTCCAAATCTCATATCACTCCAAAATCAAACTTTAACTTACTTTACTGTGCATTCTTCATTAGTTCCTTGCGATTCACAAGAAAACTTACCCACCACACATAAAGGAATTGTCTCAATGTGACAGTCATGCATGAACTGAGTACCCACAGAGACAACTGCTAACATTAGATAAAGGAAACCAGACCCAGAGAAGAAAAATAACTGGACCTCCAAGATTCTTTTACAGGACACTGATTTCAAATCATGGCCATGTCTCAAGTATGCGACATGAAATTTACAACAGTATGAATATTTAATGCTGGAGGAAAAAGATAAACCACTAAGTACAAAATTATTACTGATGATAAAATTAATAACTTTGTTATAGAACTGGTCAAAGTAGCTACCAAGAAAGTAAACACTTGGGCCGAGGCTGTTTGTCCACTTTACGTGAAGGTTAGCAGAGTTTAGGTTTGACCTCACACAACAGGTGCAGTGAAAACATAGTTACTGCCAAGACTTCCATCTTAGTGCACCTTAAACTATTAATCAGATGAGGAAATGACTATTGCTTTATGTTCACATAAATAAATCACTAAGAAGATAATTGAAGAGATTCTTGTCCTTAGGCCAAAGGTGTGAAAACACCCAAGATTTAAGTGGGCCACAAAGATAATTCTGATAAAAAACAATGTAGAACTCTACATGGAATTGAAACATGTTTTTAAAACAGGGTTGCAGATCACATTAAAACAGTTATTAAAAGCATTCAAATATTAAGATAGAAGACTTCAAAATCAGTTTCTCTACTCTCCTGAAGAACTGTTCCAAGTAATTTTTTGATGCCTAAGTCCAATCCCCAGTACCACAATATAAATAAATGACCAAAATCACTGTTTCTGTGATGAACTGAGTTCAATGCCTAAATCTTACTGTCTAGTTCTATAAAGTCATACCAGCTGACAGTTTCTAAATCATTCACACCTATAAAACTCACTCATGTCATAAGAACACTTGGTGCACATTAGTTTTTTTTTCTTAAATAGTGTAGCTACCAATTAATGTAGCTAGCCCCAGTCTAGCTCTTGCCATGTCTATTCTCACAATACAAGACAGCTGCTCTCCAGACACAGAACAAAAGCTCACAGGTTACTTATGCAGGGTGGTCGCACACGTACTTCTTCAGACTGACAACAATGGTGAGTAGCACTAACATGCGCACGTATGTGCAGCCTCTTGTGCTCGCAATGACATGATGAGACATCATCCAGAACCCCATCCACAACTTTCACTATGTCATTTCTAACCCAAAGTAGAAGAACTCAATTACGAGCCCGTGCCACAAGACAGAATTTCATTCTGGAGTCAGCCTTGCTGTTACCTAGCAAAGGTAAGCCTCTTCCCTTTGTGCTTCTTGACCTAATATGGAAAGGAACACTTCTCCAACATAACACAAGTTTGCTGAGGAAAAGAAGTGTTAAAAGGCAAAAGGATTAGCTAGATGTGTGGCACAAACCTAGAACTCCAGCTGAGGTAGGAGTACAGAGTCAGACTGAGGGCAGCCTGGGCTAGAGACCCCGACTCAAAGAAACAAAGGGGAGAGGTGCAGCGGGAGAACATTACTAAATACCAAAAGCACTGAAGACCTTTAGAACACACAAGAACTTTATCAAACTGGCCCTATCTGCCAGTTTCTTTCCTATCTGTAAAACACAGACAATGGATTACATGATCCAAGTAGTCTTTCAACTCCAAAACAAATTAATCTATCTAAACCAGGTAAGAGAAAAAGTCTTAAAAGCCAAGCCTCTCAAAAACAAACAAACAAACAAACACAACTTTTTTTTTCTCCTAAATTATTACTACTGGTCTGTTAACAGGGCCAACAAGTAGAAATAAGAGATCACAAAAGATTTAAGTGATCACAGATCAGTAACCTGCAAATTTAAAAGCTGAGATGAAGCCAACAGACATGAAAGTGTGAGTTTTGAAAGGAAATACAAGAAATGTACTTTGGCTGGCAGGATGGCTCACTGGTTAAAGATGCTTGCCACGAAACCTGACCACACATATTCAACCCTTGGAAGCCACACTGTGGAGTGAGAGAACTGATGCCCAGACATTTTGACCTTGGACCTGTACACATTATTATTAATTCTCATGTGCCGCCAGACCTCACCCTGCCAGACAACCAAACAAACAGAAAATGTTTCTGGGCTACTAGAAGTAACTATGGAAAGACACAGGCCAAGGACAAAACAATCTTCAGTCTAAACCTGCAGTCACCTCAAGAGAGATAAAGTCCAGACAGCACACAGCAGCTTCTTAGAACAAGGGGAAACTTGCGGTCACTACCACAGGAAGAGTGAGAAAGGAGCGCTCCACCTTCCACAGAAGGACAACTGGTAAGTGGAGCCAGCTGCTCTGACTCAATGCCTACTCAGATTCAAAAGTCTAAAATCTTATTAACTTACTTCCTTCTGTTTAGATTTTTGAATCTGCCAAATTCCAAGGCAGAAACATTTTAAAACAGCCCCGCTAGGCATAAGAAAACCCACAAATGCTCTAAAACTACAGGTAAACCACCATGCTTATGCTTTCTTTTCCAGAGGCACCCAAAAATCTCAAAGAGGTCAAATCCAAAACGGGTACAATTACAGACTTGGGAGGGAATGTTCTGAGAGAAGCAATGAAGATTGATCTTTAAATGTTATGCATCACGTTTCAATATTAAGAAACTCTCAAGGTCAGTACTTGCACCTGAGCAGAACAAAACAACAAGATACCCTTATCCAGTATACTTATTCACTACACAAAAACTTACCCACAAGGCAACCACAGCTATTAGATAATGCCAAAACAGCACCCCGGGCTGAGACAGTGTTTGAGGGAGACTCCAGAGTATCTGAGTAAGAAATAGCTATCCAACAAGACACAATGTAAGCCATCCCTCTGTTAAATGTAAGACTGATCCTTTTCCAATATAACCTTTTCACAAGGGTTTTCTTGAAAAGCACATACAACATGTGCCCATATGAGGAAAAAAAATACCTTGATTCACCAGTTAGCTGAAACTGCAACAACACTTACTTTGACTGTAACAATCACCATCTTTTCCAGCTGCAGTTCTAGCTTGTTTGATTATCTGGAACTGTGAATCCTTATCTGAAAAAGAAAAATTAGCATCATCCTCTATAACTCAGTAAGAATTCCTTCAGAGCTAGCTACACCCCAAGAAATTATCAGATTTCAATTAGTTCAGAAAACATTCAGGATTAAGACGCACAAACTGAAGTAGTAACCAGTATCTCTTAGAGGCCAGACACCATTTGAAATATATTAGTTACATTTTAAAGTGTGGGGATAGGGTGCTTGCACCGGCAAGTAAAGACTCTAGGTTCAAGCTCCAGAACCACCAAAAATAATGAAGAAACTTAGGTAGTAAACAGGGCAATATCTCATCAAAAGTTATATACATATCTGAATCAGGACATTGTTTCTTGAGGTGAATCAAGGTCAATTTGTACTGCAAATAACTGAACCACGTTTCTGTCTGCCCTTGTATCGTCACACTATACAGATCATGATTCTACCTTCTCTCATATCTTTGGTCATATTTTTGTTATAACCAAGAAGGGAGGCATGTACCCTACGGTGTAATTGTCTGTTTGTATGTTTTTGTAAGACAGGCTCTCTCTATTATTTAACTCTGGCTGTCCTATTCACTATGTAGAAGACCAGCTTGGCCTCAAACTCAGAGAGATCCATGTGCCTCTGCCTTTCCACCATGCCTGGGCTACTATTAAAATTTTGCAGGACCTTCATTCCCATTTAACATAAATGCAGTCTATTTTTACATTAAACAAAGTGTCTTCACTGTATGTTAATTAATCCTATTATTTAAGGTTCTAAATCACAAGCACGTCTATAATACCCATTCTTCTGCTAATTCAAAAAAGAAAAATTAATACAAAAATAGTCTATCTTTCAATTAATATCTAATATACTTACTCAAAGTAACCGAAGGAATCTTCAAATTCTCATAGAAAAAAGCAGGATTGTACATATCATTCTAGACAGTAGAAAGAACAAAAACAGACACTTTAGTTAGTATTCTTAAAAACTGCACAATTGGCTGTTTGAAGTTTTGTCATAAAAAATACCACAATGTAAATATAGTATCTGTGATGTCAGACAGAGTACTATCTATTCTACACAGGCTCACAATACATTCTCCTGACTTACTAAAGAATGAATTATATAATATTATGGAATAAATAAATGCTACCTCTTCCTCTTTGTCATAGCCCAGTTTCCTCAATCTGCAAGACTCCACGTGCTTTGCTAGTGATGATTTAGGCATGTGATGATTAGAATCATAAGGGCATATGGCGATTTCATCCTGCAAAAATCAAACATATGGGGGAAAACAGTATTTAAACAACAGTCTAGTACTTCTTTTATGGGCCTTGCTCCAATGTGGATGTCTGTATTAAAAACAAAACAAAACAAAACAAAAAAAGCCACTCCTCACCTCCCCCACTCCACACCTCGACACCCACAACTTTCCTGATACTGAAGCCAAAGAACATGTCATAGTTGTTGTTTTTGTTGTTGTTGTTTTGAGCTCCCGGTCATGATCCACTGTCCAAAGCTGTCATCCTGGCACTCCTGGTGAACTTTATACTCTTGTTGTAGTTCATATGTACATATGTGTGTAGGGGCACATGTGTAAAGGTGCATATGGAGGCCAGAGATCAACATCAGATGTCAGTCTGTCACTCTCTACTAAATCTGAAGCTCACCTATTTGGCTAGACTGGCTATCCAGGAAACCTTCTTTCCCAGGACTGAGGTTACAGATATTTTTACCACTTTTCCTAGCTCTTACTGGTTCTGGGGATTCCCATGCTTCAAAAGGAAGCTCTTTATCACCTGAGCCACCTTCCCAGCCTTTGCTTTGTTTTGTTTTGTTGAGACCGGCTGCTACTTTGTAGCCCAAGCTGGCTTTGAATTGATAGGAATAGTCTTAACTCATCCTCCCGAGTGCTGGGATTACGGCCATTCATCACCATGTCTAGCTCTTGATAAATGTTCCATGTTCTTTCCACTCCTCTAGTTCTTATTCGGTCTCCTGCAGTTGCCCCTTTTAAGTGCTGGCATCTCATGTAATTCTAATCATTAACCTCCTGTCATTCCATAGTATGCTTCCTAGCAATATTCTGGCTTCAACTCTCACTACGCTTCAGCTTCCCTGATGATCCATTTCATCAGACCATGTTTCTCTCTTACTGCCTTATCCTAGGAAGCACAAGGTGGCTCAGTGGATGAGGCACTCACCAAGCAAGTCTGACAACATGAGTTCAATCCCTAGAATCTACACAAAGGTGGTAAGAGAAACAGATTCCACACAACTGTCCTGACCTACCTCCACATCATACACACACAATAATTTTCTTTAATTTTTTAATTAGTAAGTACCTTATACTCAAAGTCCAACATGAACAAACATAAATCACATATATTCATTGAGGTCTATGTGATGGTTAATATTAACTGTCAAATTGATAAAATCTAGGATCACCTGGGAGGTGGGCCTCTGGGCCTATGTCTATGGAGAATCATCTTGATTAGGTTAACTGAGGTTGAAGACTGGCTGGAACTACTCCCTAGGCTGGGCTCCTGAACTGTATAAAAGGAGGAAATGAGCTGAGGACAAAGACTCACTGCTCTTCTTGGTTGCAGATGCAGTGATCAACTGCCTCGCACTCTGGTACCTCTGACTTCCCTATCGTGACAGACGCCACCTCACACTGTAAGCCCTCGTTTTGTGTCTGTTATTGCGATAAGACATCTGCAAGAACAACTTAAAAGAGAGTTTGTTGGGCTCACAGTTCCAGGTTACAATTCATCCTGAAGAGAAGTCACAGTGGGAGAAACCTGAAAAAGCTATTCATATCCACAAGTAGGGGCAGAGAGAAGGAACATGTTCCGCTTACTTTTCCTTTTAATTTAGTACAGGGCCAGCCCATGAACTGGCGCTATCCACCTTTAGGGAGAATTTTCCCACCTTAATTACCCCAATGAATAAATCTCTCCCTGGTTTGCCCAGAGGCTAGCCCAATCTAGACAGTTTTTTACTGAGACTCCCTGCCCAGGTGATTCTGCAGTGTGTGAAGACTAATCACCAAGCCTTCCTTTCTTAACTTGCCTTGTTGGGTATTTTATCACAGCGATACAAAAGCCTCCTAGCACCCAAATGTGCCTGCTTCCCATTTCAGTAAAAGGCACCACCTGCCCAAGCAAGGACTCTTCCCTGATAACCCACATCCAAGCAGCCACCTAGTCCTGACATTTTTACTCCTTCCTATGTGTCTCTGAAATCCTCTTCATTCTCTCTAGCCCCACTGCCACTTGTAGTCAAGATGTCACATTCCCTCTCTGGATTACAATGACTAATTGCTCTCTCTCTCTCCTTCCAGGATGGCTGCTTCCATTCTCCACCATCTGGCCATTTTTTAAACGTCGGCTCTCCCATTTACTGACTATAAAAATTGGGTGACTAATTAACCTCTCCTTGAGTCAGCGTCTTCATCTGTAAATAAGCAATAGACCCTCATCTCACAAAGATATCATGGAGATTAAGTAAATATAAATGTGAGCTTATAATCAGAAAACATTTGAGTAGGGCCCAGTACATAACAAGCACTAAATAAATATTAGTAGCCGTCTTACCAAAACACAAATGTGATTTGGAATGTTCTGACTTAAAATTTGTCCATGCCTCCCCTGTTGCCCACATTTTAAAAAACAAATAAACAATAATAATAATAATAATAATAATAATAATAAACCATCTCTAATATGACTGACAAGGACCTTCAGAAGGCTCTAATCCCTAGCCATTATCACTCCCCTCGCCATTTATAGCAAAGAGCCCTGCTTGGTCTAGAACTCATTGTGTAGAGAAGGCTAGCTCAAATTACAGAGAGCCACCCACCTCTGCCTCGAAGGTGCTGGGATTACAGGTGCACACCACCACGCCTGGTCACCAGCTCTCCTCCTGACGTTTTACCCATCCTCAAGTACTTCAAGCTCTCTAATGATTCAAGCCTGGACGTCTAAGTGGGGATGCTTTCTTTATGCCTCACCTAGCTAATTCTACTCATTTTATTTTTTTTTAGTTTTGACTTTTTTTTTCTCTTTCTGGTGAGTGCTGGGGAGATGACTCTAGTAAAGGAAGCATAAGGACCCAAATTCAAATCCTTAGAACCCACGCAAAAATATCAGAATATGGTCAATATGGTATCTGCAACTTCAGTGCTGCCACTGTGACAGAAGATAGACAGGGCTGACTCAAATGGTGGAGGCAATATCAAGACAAGAGACCCTAAACAAGGGAAAAGTTGAAGACCCATAACCCAAGCCATACGCCCATAAACACCCATGCACAGTTTCAAGAATATAAATTTCCAGACTTCTTCTGACCCACTATAGCCTATAATAACCAGTACTACAAAAATTTCAACTCCGCCCATCACAGACTCTGCCACCCAATAGCGTAACTGTCCTCTCTCTACCTCCCTCCCTGACACCATAAGCTCACGAGGACACAAACTACGAGTGCTGTCCACTAAGCACTACTGTAGAAACATGAAAATTGATTAACTATCCGGACTGCATCTAGCCTAGAAACTATCAAGGTCATTTGCCAGGATTTGTAAGCCAGTTACTCTGCTGAATATCAGATAATCACGTACTCCACAGCTTACTGTCTTATTTGGGGGTTTTACATAGAGTTTTTACACAGCAATCAAGTACACAAACCCTCGGACGCCAGAAGGCCTGCATTCAAATCCCAGCTGCCAATCCCACCTTGATGTTTTGGTTTCTTCATCTGCAAAATGCTGCCAGTCATTCTCACCTGGGCGGGTCATGATGCATTTTAAATGAAGTAATGCTGTGCCATATGTGAGTATCGCGACGCTGAGCAGACTTGAAAAGGTACAGTGGAGGGTTTGTTTCTTTCCATTCCTACTCTAACTTTAACAGAACAGTAGGTGGCTTATATGCAAATCGAATACATCTTAAATATCGCCATTGACGTATGACTTAAAGCTTGTTATTTCATCACAGTAAATGATGAGAGTTTAAGAAATCACCGCGCAGCGGGGCGCCGCGGCGTACACCAGTAGTCCCAGCGCTCTGGGAGGCAGAGGCGAACGGATCTCTGTGCGTTCGAAACCAGCCTGCTCTACAAAGCGAGCCCGGAACAGTCAAGGCTACACAGAGAAACCCTGTCTCGAAAAACCAAAAACTAAACTAAAACAAAACAGAAAACACCGCGCAATGTAAATTCCCTTTATCCTGCACCCATCAGAACAAAAGTCAGGATAATTCACTCAAGTACACTTAAGGGTCAGCTGCTAGCTGCCGTTCTTTAGCGGCTTCCTTTAATCGCCCCAGAATCGGTACTGTCCGTCCGGGTTTAAGGTAGAGAAGAGTGAGCCCGACCCCAGCTCACCGGACACTACAACTAACGCAATGCGGAACCCTAGCGACAAATGACGAAGCGAATCGCCAAACCGACCAGCGGCACCCCCGGGACAAGCACCCGGCGAGCCCTGCCCAGCCCTGCACGGCATCGGGACGGTGCGCTCGGAGAGGCCTGGGCCCCGCGGAGAGAAGCCCACAGCCCCGGCCAGGCAGGGGCCACCTCGCCCCTCACCTCCGCCGCCTCGTCCCCGGGGTCCAGCTGATCCAGGCTCCATCCCAGGGACGCTGTCACCTCCTCCAGCGTCCGGCAGCAGCTCTCCACGAACTCGCTCAGCTCCTCCTGCAGCCGACGGCGCTCCTCCAAAGGGGGCGGCTCGGCGTCCATGGTCTCAGCGCACCTCAAGCAGGAAGTGGCCGAACTGCTGGCCGCGCGTGGGCTTCTGGGAGCCGTGGGCGGGGCCTCGGGTTGGTGCCAGCCAATAGGGAAGGGCCGCAGCCGGGGCGGGAGCGGTAGTTTTGAAAGGTGCCTTCCGGGCTCTTCCGGACCTGGCTTCGTTTGCCTACTTGGTCTGTCCTTGCATCCAATCTTTGAGCACCATTCCCCCACTTTTTAGGAAAAGTGATTTACGTTGACAGGAAAGCTTAAATAACAACACAAGATGTAGCCTTTCTCCAGCTGGTTAGCAGTGTGCCACTTCCAGTTACTCTAAATGCCTTCATAGCTTCTAGATTCCTTACCG
Organism: Meriones unguiculatus; assembly: GCF_030254825.1. Taxonomy (NCBI): domain Eukaryota; kingdom Metazoa; phylum Chordata; class Mammalia; order Rodentia; family Muridae; genus Meriones; species Meriones unguiculatus. Next base: position 53,595,694 of record NC_083366.1, on the reverse strand, counting down.
CAAATGTCAGTGTGCGCATCCTCGGAACATTTTCCTACGTAACCGCAAGGCATGATCAAACAGAAAATTCATAAAATTGTTGTCTTCCGAATTTCTTTTCCTACAGCAATTTATTAGGTTCTAACCGATTGACGATAATTAGATACAACCTCTTAATTTAGGGCGGTCTCCTCTCCTTTACCTCTCCTCCACTCCTGCCGCTGGTAACTGCCTCACCTCTTTGAGACAGCGTCTCACTATGTATGTAGCCCTGGCTCCTGGCCTCCAACTCACTTTGGAGACCAGGCCAGAAATCTGCCTGCTTCTACCTCCCAATCGCTGGGATTAAAGGCTTGCACAGGCAGCCTGGCCTCTCTCTCCTTTTAAAATTGAGTCATTGGATTTGTGATGGGCCTAGGCCAGTTGTCTTGTAGAATATTCTTCCTCCTGGATTTATCAATTCCCCCGGCCGCTACCGCCACCACTTCATAATTAGATGAAGTTTTAACACCACACAGAAAAATGTGTCCCTTTTCTTACGCAGGGACATAGATTCTGTTACTGATGCTACATGGGTGAAGGTGGTAGCTACATCTCCACTGTCACAGTGTGTTTTCCTCTTGGTAATTATTAAGTTGTCTGTGGCCATGACATCAAATGTCCTGAGAATGTAAGGCAGAGGTTATCAAAATTCCCGTTTCTTCCACCCTTTAATACAGTTCCTCATGTTGTGGTGACCCCCCAACCATAAAATTATTTCATAGCTACTTCATAACCGTAATTTTGCTACTGTCATAAACTGTAATGTAAATATATGATATGCTAACCCCAAAGGGGTCACGACCCACGACCCAGGTTGAGAATCAGTGTGTTAGGGGCAGTGTTTCAAGCTCTGGACGCAATCCTTGTGCTATGCCTGAGGGACAAGTTAAAATCTTCCAGAGGGAAGAGCCCTGCTATAGTCTTTAGCAAAGCTTGAACTAAACAACAATGACATTAGCAGTCTGTCCTGTCCATCGGGAAATCTCCATTTGAAGTCCCTGGCACTAAAACGTAATCCTTTACAAACCATCCAAAGAGAAAGGGTAAGAAAGAACCCAAAGAGTTCTAAAACACCTACAAAGTAAAGTTTTAAAAATGGCCGACTGTTCCTGACACTACTATGACACTACCAATGAATCCAGACTTGGTGACCACACCACCGTCACACGAAAGCTGTTAAACTGGATGATGCATTAAAAATTTCCTGTCTGATGCCATAAAATCATCATCACTTCAACAGTAAGAATCATCTGTGTGAATCTACAGAGAGAATTTGTAGGGATTGAAGGACTGGTGAAGGATTGACATCTAACGTCAGGCTCAGTTTTAACAAGCTTTCCTTCAGATCCTGGGAGTTAGGCATCCTTCACCGTTGGATGCATTTAGATCTGTGGAAGAACTTTTAAAGCTCTTAGACTGATGAAATGAGCATCACTAACAGAACTTAATTCAATACTTATTCAATACTTATTGAATGTTCTGCATGAATTAATGATATATGTTCTACCTAAATAAAACCACAGTGCCCTGCTATGTTCCTTTCTCTGGAGTGATGGGAAACTAGAAAGTCCCCGCTACAGGACCAATTAAATTAAAGGTCAGTTAGAAAGACCTTGTTTAGCTCATCAAAATGATATAATGCTGCCTCCCCCTGCTTCCTATGCCTGGTTACCTGGTTATGGTTTTTCTTATAAAAAGCCTGCCCTAGAAAAAGACCAGCGTCACAGTTTGGCTCTTGAGTCCACTGTGTCCCCAACCATGGTCAGTCAATAAGCCATTCATATCTGACGGAGATTGGTGCTCAGTGGTTCATGTGGCTATTTTTGTACTACAACAGCACCACATTGATGCTTGCTGCCTGCAGAGGCCAGAAGGGATGCTGGACCGCTGGAACTGGAGTTACAGACAGTTGTGAGCTACCATGTGGGTGCTGGAATTGAACGTGGGTCTTCTGAAAGAGCAGCCAATGCTCTTAATCTCTGAGCCTTCTCTCCAGCCCCTGTGTCCCAAAGTCATGCCCTAACAAAATAGCAAGAAATTGTATTTAGTGGGATTTAATGTTTTTCATGGTGATAAAGTAATCATTTTTATAGAAGCGGGATTCCTCCCTCTTGTTTCTTTTGTAGTTCATATAATGTAACGTGAACATAACTATCCAAGTACGGCTTTTTATTAGGGATAAAAATCAATTATTTTATTAAATTTTATTCTTTGAAATTTAAAAGAAAACATGACTTTCCATCACCACCTCTGCTATGACTTTGCTATGTGCTTGGTCTCAGGACACATTTGTGTTTGGAGGTTTTTGTTTTGTTTTTTAACTTAATGTACCTTGTGGGTGTCTTTCAGTCCAATCTGGTGCATCTTTTTATTCCAGTACATTAATTTTAAAATGTGCTTACAGTAGAGGTCAAGACTAGAGCAGCAGTTATACGATCATTTTCCAAAAGGGAATTTGATTTAGGTAAGCTTGACTCAATGAGAACCGAATATAAACGGTTTTTTGGTTTATAATAAATAATCAGGTTTATGAGGCATCCTGGATCACACATCATGAGATTGCGTCAAGCGGCCAATTTGGCCGCAGGTGTGTCAGCATGTGGAGACCTTCTGGATGGTCAGGGAGTATTTATCTAAGGAGCGGTCATTGTTAATAACGACACATCGATGTGTTCATGTTAAAAATAGCATGAAAAAACACTATCCCTCACAGGCATGTTAAGAGGCCCATGTCAGGTGATTCTTGTCTGTCAGCTTGAACAATAACTACCATAGCACTCTGTCCACACCTTTAGTTTGTTACTTATTTCACCATAGAATGGGGGTGGGGAGGGGGATACAGAAAAACTTAGGTTTTAAAAATCAGTATTAGTATTTCATTATCATTCTAATCCCTGCTACTATCCAAATTATTCTAAATTTGGCCAATGGAAATCATCTCCTTCCCCCACGAGTTTGACACATCTCTATTATTACAGAGTTGTGTGTATCTCTTCTCTTGTAAGACGTCAGCTTTTAGTCTTCCGGTATTGTTTGGATCCCCAGAAGTGAATCTTATATGTGGAAGCCTCATTATCAGATATGTGCTTTCCTTCCCACTTTGTTAACCACCAATAAGAGCTATGGAAGGAAAGTCTCGTTGCAAATAAGTTCCAAGCATAGTTTCCACTGTTTAATTAAAACAAAGAGAGAGTAAATTCATTCACTACAATAATAAGAAATGAGTATTATGAAAAAGACCTGGCACCGGTAAAAACCAAAATGGGCCAGCAGCTCCAAGCAGATTGTGCAGTTAGGGCTGAGTTTCCAAGTCATTATTCACACTTCACCCATAGTGCTTTCGCTTTTTATTTTATTTTCATAGCCAAGCGTTAGGTGTTGGATCACAGATCCGATAGCTTCATCCCTTTCCCTCCCTCCTTCTGCCCCCTCCTTGTTTCCCAGAATTCAGGCTGCAGCTGACAGATCGGTGCTATGGAGGTTAGAGCACACAGATGTGGTGGGGCAGGAGGCAAGCCAACCCAGCCCACTCCCACACCCACGTCTGCAAGATCAATTGATGGTTCTACCCAGTGCCGGTCTCCTTGGCACATAGGCTATGCCAGATTAAGTAGCGTGGTGTAGAACCCCATGCCGCACTCTCAAACTAAAAGTCGGAGGATCTCCTTTATCTGGGGGATTTCCCTGAAGGTTTGTGCTCTGCCTACTCCAGTTCTCCCGGTCCACGCCTCTGTAAGCAAGGGAGACCGTCTCTACTTTTCCACTTTAAGATACCCCTCCTACTGCTGTCCCACCCCAAGGCCTGATCATGCCCCCTAGTGGTTGTGAGGCTTTCTCTCCAGTAAAGCTCATTATGAAAAGGAATAGGTCTTGGCTTCCTTATTCATCAAACCCACAGCTTCTTTTTTTTTTTTTTTCCTCTTGGTTGTACCAATAGGGGAAACGTGAGAACAGTTTTGGAAATGCCATGATGACTGTTGTCGAGTTCCTGTTTCTATGGCTGCCTGGTGATTGTAAAAGAAGTCAAAACTCAGCCCAGGTCAAGCACGTGCTGTCTAGGGCAGCCATATATGATACATATATATATATATATATTTTTTTTTAATGTATTATCAATGTGTGCTAGTTAGGTTTTGTCAACTTGACACAGACTAGAGTCACCAGGAAGCAGGAATCTCAACTGAGAAACTGTTTCTCTCAGGTTGGCTTATGGGCGTGTCTGTGAGGCATCCCTTTGATTAATGATTGATGTGGGCAGTGCCACTCCTGGGCAGAAAGTCCGAGATCATAAAAGCAAGCGAGCTGAGCAAGCCATAGAAAGCAAGCTAGAAAGTAGCCCCCCCCCTTCACAATTCCCACTTGAGTTCAAGCCTTGGACTGTAACCTGTAAGGTGTAATAAACCTTCTCCTCCCCAGGTTGGCTTTGGTCAGTTCCACAGCATGTGTGCAGAGGCCAGAGGACAACTCTGTGGATTCAGCTCCCTCTTCCCACTTTTCATGGCTTCCAGGGATCAAACTCTGGGCTTCAAGCTTGTGTGGCAAGCACTTTTATGCACTGAGCCATCTTGCCAGCCCAACAGTCCCGCCAGGGTTTAGTGACAACTTTTACAGAAACCTGGCAGATGTCGGAAACATTTGCCAGCTGACTCTACTTCTCTGGTTGCTGTTTTAACCTGAGGAACTACCACATTAATGCCGTTGATTTGTTTAATCATCACCTCCATTTTGCTGCTTATTTCACCATGAATTGAGTTTAATTAAACAAATGTAAAGTTCTAAATTTTAGTATTCTATACTTTCTTGTATAAAGCATATTTATATCATGTTCCTGCTGATACTAGAATCATTCTATATTTGTTCAGTGGAAGCCCTTGTCTTTGGTGTATCCCCATTAGTCTTTTATGTTAGGCTTCTACTATTGGCTGATATGTGTTTTCCAGAAACGCCTATATTCAAACAGTCAAAATGTGGCTATATTTGGAGACAGGGCCTTTAAAGAGATGAGATTAAACAAAGGTATAAGGGTGAGGTCCTAATTTAATTTTTTTTAAGTCTTTATTAAAAAAGACACCTCTTTCACGCAGCACGGTGATAGAGATTATCATGACCCTTGGGCAAGAATGAGAAGCAAACCCGCAAAGTATTCTATGCTTCTTACCACAAAAACAAATGCACATCCATGCTTACTGCTGCGCTATTAACAGCTAAGATATGGGACCAGTCTAGGAACCGACAAACGAATGGCTAAAGAAAGTGTGCTACATGTACACAATGGAACTTTACTCAGCTGTGGCATGTGTTGAGGTGTGGGGAAGAGGATGGAACTGGAGACCACTGTGTTAAACAAAATAAGCCGGATTCAGCAAGGCAAACGGCAAGTTCTCCCTCGTACTCAGGTTTCAGACCTAAGTGTTTGTGCGACAAGAAAAAGGATTGAGAGGCAGGCGTGAACTAAAGGGAGGGAGAGTGATAGAATACACGTGACACACGTGACATAAAAGCAGAAGGGGCTGGGTGGTGGTGCACGCCTTTAATCCAGCACTTGAGAGGCAGAGGCAGGCAGAGCTCTGTGAGTTCAAGGCCAGGCTGGTCTAGAGTGAGCTCCGGGACAGCCGGCACTATTACACAGAGAAACCTTGTCTTGAAGAAAAAAGAAAAAAAAGGCAGAACGGAAGTACTATTTTGGGGGAGAACAGGAAGCAGCAAAAGGGGGGAGAAGGGAGAACAGTAAGGGGGATGAATAACAATATTGATATGTAATGATATCCATAAAAAGGCCATGATGAAAAAGATGACCAGCCGCAAGCCACAAGTCTCGTCAGAAGTTAACCCTACAGCACCTGAGCTGGAGCCTTCCAGCCTCCAGAACTCGGGGCTAATACATTTGCTGTCTGCGGCTCATGATGGAAGCCTGAGGTGATTAAGAACCCAGCAGGCCCAGCATGAGAATTTCCCGGATATCCTTTCTCTCCACTCCATCATCATTGGTTTTCTTCTTCCTTTTAGACTTACAAGGGCTGTGTTTTTCCAACCTAAGACCTATGGCAAGGCATGCAGAACTCATTAGTGATAAAATTAACTTCAAGTCCTCTAAATTAGGAGATGGGGACAAAGAAAAGATGGACTATGTAAAAGAAAAAAAAAAAAAAGGAGTACTACTATGAAGGAAAAATACCCTGTTCAATGAAAATAAACGTAACTTTCAATTGGTACCAAAGGTCGCAATAACGTTAAGTATATCTGATCTTGTTCTTTGTGTTTATAACGTTAAGTATATCTGATCTTGTTCTTTGTGTTTATTTGCTGTTCTATAGTCTATCTACACAAAACCTGCCTGATTGTGTATTTCCTGTTGCTAGGAGGAAGGTGCCCCACTGATTGTTTTGTGTGTCTCCTGACCCAACCCATACTGCAAATGTCTCACAGTCAGTGGACTTGTACAGTCTATTGAATTCTTGAGGTACTTTGCCCAATACCAGATCCAATAGGTCTTCCTTAGGCCTGCTGTGGAAGCCCTGGTCCCCAAATCGTAGAGTTACTCAGATGGTGGAAAGTTTAGGGGGTAGAGTCTATGTAGAGGAAGTAAGCCAGTGGGAGCATGTGTCTTCCTTCCGTATCGCCACCCCTCCTTTCTGCCCCACCCAGAAGTGTCCGCTACCATCTACCTCAGCCTCCAAAACCAACAGAGGTAAGGGCTATGAACTAAAGCAAGGAGGCAGAGTCAATCATTTCTTATACACAAGCTCGTTATTTCATGATTATTCAACGAAGAGTCAAGAACTCTTCCGCAGATTCAAGAACAGCATTCCCCCCTTAGGTGGATTAAAACATTGTTTTGAGGATATCCAGAGAGGAATTGCCACCATTTTATTTTTTTTTCCCCCAGTACTATGATCCTTTGGTACTTACTACCCAGAATAAATCAGAGCAGGGCTTGGGTCTCTAGAATGATCTATTTTCAGAAGTTTCTTTCCAAAGAGCTAAATTCAGAAGACCATCTCTTCTTAAGAAAGAAAGAAAGAAAGAAAGAAAGAAAGAAAGAAAGAAAGAAAAGAAAAGAAAAGAAAAGAAAAGAAAAGAAAAAATCCAAATTAGTATTTTGAGGGGGTTTCTTATTCGGTTAGTTAGGAGACAAATAGATTAGACCTATTTTATGATACATAAAAAAATCAGACATTAAGTGTCCTGTATGAATAAGGCATTATTAAATCAAAACACAAAAGTTTCCAAAGTCTAAAACTTTATTGCCAGAACAGCAAACTTCATAAAGACCCTTTTTAAAGCACATGGAAAATGACAAGCCAAATCAACAGGAACCCTTGACTGATAAAAAGCAAAGATTGCTGCTATTGTGGACATAGTCAAAGTAATACCAAACCAGACCAGGTCATCCAAGAGCATATGGGTAATACAAATCTATGTTCTCAAACTAAAGGAAACTTGGGCCAAAATGCTTGGAGTGGGGAGGGGATGGTTTTCTCCTAATACAGAAAGTGGAACAATTTAGGTGAGAAACAAAATGAGGACTAAAACACCAGCAGTCAGTTTAATTTCTTGTATCTCCAAAGACAGAAATTGGACCTTACAGGCCAAGGAAACTTACAGAAATCAAAACATAGAAGAGAAGAAATAAACTCCAAATTCAATCTGTGCTATCCTTACAAGTGATTACTGTTTCTCATTCAGTATATGGAAGCATACACTACATTAGTTGAACCAAAAGCTACGGAGCCAAATGAGCCGTTCCTACTTGAATTTTATTGCAGCTACATTTGAAGCATAGAAACTACTGCTAAACTGCAAGTACCAGGTTGTCTTTTGTTATTTAAGATGCAGGAGAACTTCATACAAATGATACTAAGCCACGGCAACCACCTCTGACCTCTAGTGCCCAATGGAGCTACTGCTAAATGAGTAGGAATAGGAGTAGGAGGAATTCCCTGTCGCATCGAAGCTTCCTCTCCGAGACCCGCTGCGGGAACCGGAGCGGGAGCCTGAGCGAGATCCCGACCTGGAACCAGAGCGGGAGCCTGGGGCAGACATGTTATAAGGGCTAGGCAGACCCTTGGAGGACACCGAGGCGGCTTCCAGGAGGCGCAGCCCTGTGATGTCTTCCACCATGGAGCGATTCATGGCATCCTTGTAGGAGATTTTCAACTTGGTTTTGGGGCAGGTGAGGATTTTGGCATAGCTGCTGATGTCCTGCAACCTCTGAGCTGCACGGCCATCGATGAAACCTTTGCGGATGGCTTCTTCAATGCTGATCCTCCCATGCACTTCCGGGTCGACAAGGCCTCCAGTGAGGAACTGGAACTCCAGGAAGCGCTGGCCTGCCTCGTAGGGGAGCCATTTTTCTTTCACTGCCTCGGCTGCTGACATCTTCTTCTTTCCCTTCACACCTTCAAAGCCAATGAAGGCCTTCTGGGCAGGCTTCAGCCTGGTGGCCATATCTTGGTCAATGAGACCCTGGGTGACTGCATCCTGAAGGGACAACTTCTGGCCGGTGGTAGGGTGGATGATGCCACCGGTGCAAGCCTGAGCCTCCAGAAGCCGCTGCCCGGTGATGCTATCCACAATGCCCCTCTCTATACCTTCCGTAATAGAGATTTTCTCCAGGTTTTCTGTGTCAAAGATGGCCGCAATGGGGCTCGACTCCTCCAGGGGATCAGACAGAGAGCTGCTTCGGATGGTCAGATTCCTGACGCTGGATATGGTGGAAATCTTACTCACTGACTCATGTCGGGAGCTACTAAAGACATCATCGTTGACACCACCGCTCAAGCCACTGCTATTGCCGACGCCGTTTTTCAAGGAGATCATGTCAGCAAACTGTGTGAGGCTAAGGCTGCCGGACCGGTACTGGTCGAAAAACTTCCTGTCAACGAAGCCTTTGTCGATAGCATCTTGAATGTCATACTGGCTGCCCGTCTTCCTGTCTACCAGGACCACCCTGGTGGAGCCGTCTGATCCCGTGATGGTTATTTCTTCCCACTCACACTCCTGCTCGCAGAGCTCTTTGAAGGTCTCGTAATCGATGAGGCCTTTCTTGTAGGCCTCCTGGACAGACATCTCCCTGTTGGTGTCCGGGTCCACTATGACCACGCGCCGCTTCCTCAGGGTGTTCTTCTGGGAGGTCTGTACCTGCTTCTTCTTTTCTTTCAGAGGCAGAAGACAGAGCCCCGTCTCCTCATCTTTGATGCATCTTTCTTTCAGTTGCAGGTAGGTGAGATTTTCTTCAGTGTTCGGATCAAAGAAGCCTTTGGTGTCATCGCTTGGGTCGGAGAGGATTTCGCTGAGCTCCTCATTAAAATAGCCCCTCTTATAGGCCATGTCAACCGGCAAACGGTGGCTCTCCTTTGGATCGATGATACCGCCGGTTGCAATCTGGGCTTCCAGTAGGCGGATGCCGTGGCCCTTTTCGATGAGCTCTTTGTTCATTGCTTGGAACAAAGAGATGATGTTTCCGGTCTCGGGGTCGTTATAGCCGGTGACTGCTCTCTCGGCGGACAGAAGTTTCTCTTTGAACTCGATGCCCACCAGGCCTCTCTTGTAGGCTTCCTCCACTGGCAACCTCAAATTGCTGACTGGATCCACTATAAACCCAGTAGCTGCTTGGGCCTCCAGCAGCTCCAGAGCAGTACCGGGGCGAACCAGGCCGATTTTCATAGCCTCGTAAATGCCAAGCTTCTGTTTAGTGGTCTCATTGTATATGCCTGCTATGCAGCTTGAGCCCTGGAGGAAGTCCTTAATCCTCTCACCGACCTCATCATAGGAGATCTGACCAGATTCCAGTTCGTTTACAGTGGATGGCCTCAATATGCCAGAATCGACCAGCTCAGTGACGGTCACGGGCTGTCTGATCCCCTGGAAGGACATGCTTCTCTTCTGGACAGACAGCAGCAGCAGGCCCGTGTGGGGTTCGATTCTGCACCGCTCTCTCAGCTGCATGTAGCTGACCTTCTTCTTGGTGATCGGATCCACGAAGTTCTTCTGACTATCTCGGGGATCGTTCAGGGAGCGATACAAATCTCTATCAATCAGGCCCCGGGCCAAGGCGACATCTTTTGGCAAGAAGACGCTGTTGACCGGGTCCACCACACCCCCCGAAGCAAGCTGGGCTTCCAGCAGGCGCATTCCGGTTTCTCTGTCAATCAAATTCTTCTTGATGGCTTCTGAAACGGAGACTGTCTTGCCTGAAAATGGGTCATCAAAACCGGTGATGGCTTTCTCCGCTGTGTAGATCTGCTGGCGGTCATCAAAGTCAATGAGATCCCGAGCTATGGCGTTGTCCACGCTGAGCTTCTCGTTCCGATGAGGATCAATGATACCTCCCGTGGCTGCCTGGGCCTCCAGAAGCATGACAGTGGATTCCGGGGTGATGAATTTCTTCCTCTTGGCCTCCACCAAAGAGTATTTTTCCTTAGGGGAGGCAGAAGCCCCGGCGATGGCCCCTGCGCCCCGCAGGAAAGGCTGGATCTCTGCGGCCACCTCCTCCACCGACTTCTTCCCCTTCAACAGCTTGTCCAAGGTCGTCTTGTCGATCAGCTGGCACTCATAGAGCTGCATGGCCGTCACCTTCTTCCTCAGCCCGTCGAACACCAGCTTGGAGGAATCAACAGTCCACTCATACTCGGTCTGGGTCTCCCGATGGGACCCATAGGGGCGCTGCCTGAGTTTGTCAATCTCCCTCTGAAGCCGGCAGCGCTCGTTTTCCAGCTGGGACTGAGTGTCCCTGGTGGAATCCTCCAGCTTCCGCCTGCACCGCTCCTCAATCCTCTTGATCTCCGCCTGGAGTCTCTCAATCTCGCTCCTAAGACTGTTCTTCTCTCTCTCGCTCTTCTCTCTTTCTGATTCTATCTTCCTAATGGCCTCCTCCTTGCGGGAGTACTGAGTTTTCCACTGGTTCAGGTCGTTCTGGATCTGCTGTTTCTCACACTCCAGGCGCTGCTTCACCCTGCTCTCCGCCTCCAGCGTCGCTTTGGCGCGGTTCAGCTCATCCTCCAGCCGCTGCAGCCGGGCCTTGTCTTGCTCCAGGACTTTAATTTTCACCAGCAGGCTCTCTCTCTCCTGAACCACTTGAGTGCACTGACTCTTTGACTCCTGAATCCTGTTCGATGCCTAGAATTTAAGAAGAAAGAAATGGGGAAAGCATTGCTTAGATGCTGACATATGATCATTGGAATTTAACCGCCTTTCCTATGTATGTATTTTAAACATAGTCTCAATTTTCCCTGTCTGTATTCTCCCTGCATATGCTGCTCATCTGTTACCTTGCACATTATTGGGAAAAATTATGAAAATGTAGAACGCCACGTTGGTAAATGGCTTCATACTTACTCTTTCATATCCCTTTTTCCATAGCCAGACTAGAAGCTGTAGACCTGCCTTACTTTAAACAGTAATTATAACCTGAAAAGAGGGGAGTAATTTTCTTCCACATTGGCGCCCTGCTGCACCTGCATCTCACCTGGCATACTATACTGACACATTTAATAAAGCAGTACCAATACACAAGTACATACACACCACCCAGCACCACACAAATATTGTCTCCAGAAGCCAAACATATTAGAAGTTATTTTTAAATTAGGGCTTGTTAAGAAGAAGAGTCAAGCAGGAAGAAACGTCATAACCAAAAGACACCAGAATAATGCATGCAGAAAAGTCATCTAAGCCAAGTGGAAATTTAAAATTGCGTGAGAGATAATACATTTCACTGGGGAAAAAATTTTTTTTTAATTAAAGCTGTACGTCCAGACCACTAGATGAGACCACCTTCTATTTTAGTATGTTAAAATTTCAATGCTGGGCACTGAACCCAGGGCCTTGAGCATGCTAAGCGCATGCTCGGCTACTCCGTGAAAGCCCCAGCCAAGAAAGGAGAGTGGGACGTTCATGGGAAATATCTTAGATGTTTTTCTCATGCCAAAGTGTTTAAAAGCAGAACCAAGCACAGGTTTCCAACAGACTGGCATCCAGTGCAGTGACAGAAGAGAAGAATAAATGGCACTGGGAATGTTTTAAAAGCCACAGTGCGGCTCTGACAAGTAGTGAGCACATGAGCAGTGAAAAAGAAAAATTAGGCACTCTGGCAGCAGCAGAGAGTAGTTTAGGCTAGATGTGGGGTCAGTTATTTGAGAAACAGTGAAGCTTTGATCAAATATTTGTGAATACCTCTAAAGCCTGCTTTTGGAATTTCTCAATTTCCTGTCTCAAATTTTCCCTCTCTCTCTGTAAATCATTAATCAGCCCCTGCAGTTCCAGGGTTCGAGCGTTGCTGATCTGCAGCTGGCTCCTTAGATCCGAGATAGTTGCGTTTTTATCGCTGTCAGCTTCGCTCCGGCCCCTGCGCAGGTCATCATATTCCAGCCTCAGATTCCGCAGTTCCTCCTCCAGCATCAGGTGTTCCTTGGTCAGGTTCTCCGTGAGGGACTGTAACCTCTCAATCTCTATTTTACTCTCGTTAAGGCTCCGGCTCTTGTCTTCGATGGCCTTCTGGAAATGCTCGTTCCTCACGTGAGCCTGCTTGACGTTCTCCTGTTCCTGCACGAGCTGCCGCCGGAGAGCCTCCACATCCAAGGAGAGCCTCCTCAGCTCCTCCTGAGTCCTCTGCTTCTCCCTCAGGTGGCCGTCCAGCACATCTCTCTGCTGCCTGAGGTCATCCTCGCTCCTCTTCTTAACAATGGATGCCTGCTCCAGCTGCTGGGTCAGGTTGGTGATTTTGATGGCTTGCTCTTTCAAAGTCCTCCTCATGGCTTCCAGCTCCTCCTCCAGCATCTTCCTCTTGGATGAGTCATCGGAGGCTGTCCTCTTCAGCCTGCTCAGTTCCTCTTCCGCTTTCTGCTTCTGCAGCTGCAGCTCCTTCAGGGAGCCCTGGAGTCTCGTGATGTCCTGATCCTTTACTGTCCTCTCCTGGGAAACCCTTTCGTAGTCAATGCGCAGGCGCGTTAACTCCTGTTCCTGCACCTTCAGTTTGCTGATGGTCTCGGTGGCGCTGCTGTTGGCTTTCTGCAGATCATACTGGACTCTCTGAAGCTTGGAATTCTCATCCTCCAGGCATTTCCGCTCATTGGTTTCTTTCTCTACCAATTGTTTGAGCCTCTCGATCTCCTTGTTTTTATCTTGGATGGTCTTGGCCGCATCATCCAGGGACTGCTTGTATCTCAGGCTCTCCTCATTTCGCATCTGAGTGACCTGTCGCAGTTCGATCTCCAGCTGCTGTTTCCTCTGAGACATCTCCGAGCCGGTGGCCTTTTGCTGCTGGACATTTTCTTCAACCCTCCTGAGATTCTCGGTGGTCTGGGCCAGAGTGTTCTTCAGCCTCTTTACCTCCTCAGACAAGCTCCTGTTCTCTCTGGTGAGGTTGTCTATTTGAGCTCGGTAGCCACTGGTGTCCTCTTCCTTTTGCATGGTCAGCTGGTGGATGGTGGTCTTGGTGATGTTGATCTCCGTCTCAAACTGGTTTTTTAGGCTAATGATCTCCTCATCGTAACTGTTCCTTACCTTACTCAGTTCATTTTCATATTCCCAGCGGCGCTTGGCCTCATCCTGAAACTCAGCCTTGAGCCTTTCGATCTCTTTATTTTTGTCCTGAATTGTCTTGGCAGCCTCCTCCAGGGATTGCTTGTGCCTAGCATTGTCCTCCGAGCGCTGCTGGATGACCTGCTTCAGTTCTATCTCCAGGTGCTGCTTCTTCTGCATCATCTCTGAGCCACAGGCTTTCTGCTGAAGGGCGTTCTCCTCCGCCCGCCTGCGCTGCTCTGTGGCCTGCAGGATGCTGTCATTGAGCCTGACTATCTCATCCTTAAGATCTCGGTTCTCCCGGGACAGTCTGTCAAGCTGGTTTCTGAGACTCTTGGAGTCGTCCTCCTTCTGCATGGATATCTCCTTGATGGTGGTCTTCGTAATGTTAATCTCTGTTTCATACTTGTTCCTTAAATTACTCATCTCCTCATTATAGTGGTTTCTTACCTTTGCCAGCTCATTTTCATATTCTCTCTTCCGGGCGCCCTCCTCCTGCAGCAGAACCCTCAACCTCTCTATCTCGTACTCCTTCTCCTTGATGGCTTTCTCAGACTCCAGCTTCTGCCAGCCAAGGTTCTCTTTTTCACACTGCCGGGCCTTCTGCAGCTGATCATAGTCATTCTTCTGTTGGTCGAATCTGTCTTCCACGACCTTTCTCCTGCGTTTTTCGTCTTCGATCTCGTACGTCAGCCGGGTGATCTTTTCATTGAGCTCCTTGATTTGGCCGTAACACTTGTCAAGGTTCTGCTTGGCTGACTTTCCATCTAGCTCAGCCTGTCTCTTCAGCTCCTCCAGGCTCGCAAGCTTTGCTTTGAACTGGGAACACTCCGCCTGGTACTTCTGCAGGTTCTGATCCAGAAACTTATTCTTATTGCAGTTTTCAGAGTTGGCATCTCGGGCCAGTCTTAGCTCCTCTTCCAAAACTTCAATCTTGGTATTTTTCAGCTGTGGATACGAAACCAGAAATCATGTTGAAAGGAAAGCACTTTGTACCACAAGTAAGACACAATAGCTTTTCTCTTCAGACCTATGTGTATTTATTTTCCTTACACATACACACACACACACACACACACACACACACACACACACACACTGATATCAGAGAAAAACTACCAGAAAAAAAAAAAATCAAAGACCCTTCATGCCTATCATAATGCTTCCATTGGCTGCTCATTTATGATTTATGATCTTAGGGAATGATATATCAACTTTGAACTTGAGTCTTCATTTTTAAAAAAATGAAGTAATTTCCCCTATTATCAAACAGATACGATTAACTGTGCATAGCGGCACATCCTGTAATCCTACACTATAGAGGCTGAGGCAGGAAGATTGTCAGTTTGAGGCCAGCCAAGTTCTTGTTTACGTTGTTTTTGTTTTGTCTAAAAACAAAACTAGAAAACGTATGATCTGATACACCACACACCATTTACTCAAAGAGATAGCACGAAAATTCATATGACTCAATTCTACCCTCAAAAAGGGAGATTAAATCGAATAATTACTTGACCTAAAGGTTAAAATCCAGCTAGTTTTTGGTGAGCTTCTCTGGAATTTTACAGAAATAAATAAATCCCTCAGCTGGGCACCGAGGGATTTAGGTTTGGAAAAGTGATGTCACCACCGTCTGACTAAGGCTACCAAAGTCTGTGTGCAGTGTCCACTCAAGAGCATGACACTGAGCCCAGACCCAAACCGTGTCCTACCAGCTCTTTTGGAGGAAATGCAGTTTGATCAAACTGAATTATAATGAGGCAAAGATAACAAGGATCTTTGCTAATTCTTTCTTTAAAAAAAACAAAAAACAAAAACAAACAAACAACAAAAACGCCAAGGAAATGAATTACCTTCAGATCTTCCAAACTCTTCAGCATCTCACTTAAGAATCTATAGTAGTCTCCAGACCTTGTAAGTAGTTCTATATATCGTGCATGAATATCGGCAGCCTTGGAGGGAAAAGAGGAAAAAAAATTATCTTGTATACTGCATTTTTTAAAAAGTTCTGTGCAAGTTGAAGAATTTTGTTTTCTTAAAATAAGTGCAAACAGCAAATTCCCTTCTGTCACTTCTGCTGGATCCAGAATCTGGAGACACAGCAAAACAAAGGACCAGAGCCGTTTGTGTTCCCTTCCCATCGCTCCAGTTGACATCCTCTGATGTCTTTGGGGAAAGCTGTCTTTTAACAATATACTATATAACTTCCACTTAGGAGTCTACCTCACCAAATACAGCAAGTTAAGACTAATGCAGAAAGGACAGACCGGGACTTCCACTGATGATCTCCTAAACCGTATCATGTGTAAATGACTCACACCAATGGCGGACCAGAACCACTAATAAGCCCTGGGATGTACACCAGGGATGTATTCCGGCATGGCGGTAAAGATGGGCAGGAAACAGGAAAGAGACAAGCAATGACTTTTGACGGCAGACATTAAGAGAATGTAATGACTTATTTACCTCTTGCAGAATCACCCCAGATGGGGACTGAACCATGGTCCTCTTGATAGGTATGTTCAGTAGAGTTTCCAGCCCTGAGGTGTATGAGGCCAGCTGGAGTTCATAATCCTGGAGAGAAACAAAGTTTAATAGAAGCATCTTTGTTTGGGTGGATACTGAAACCCAGGATCCTGCCCGATAGGCAAATACTCCAGTGGAATGCTAATACCCCAGCCCTTAGAAAACCTGTCTTTGTTTTCATTTTTGGAGATGAAGTTTCACTATTCCTGAATGGTCTGGAACTGACTATCTTTTCCAGGCTGGCCTTGAATTCCCTGCAATACTCCTGCCTCAGCTTGCTGGGATTGCATATGTAAGCTATCATATCTAGTTCAAAAAAAAAACCAAAACCAAAAACAAACAAACAAAAAAAGTCTTAACAGCCACAAAAAAGAGTCACTAGCAGTTAAAATTCCACAGATTTATATCATCAAAATATTTCTAAAAATCACTCACCAAGGCCAGTAACAACAATCAGATAATACTGTAATTAAATGAAACATGTTCATTTTTGCACAGAGCTCCAACCTTAATGAACAAATATCCCCTTTCCACGGGGATATTTCCAAAGTGCAATGAGTTCAAGCAAATGGGACCCAAAAGTCTTGCCATTTAGAAGTGTGACCCTTGGGGGAGATGGCTTGGCTGTTAAGAGCACTAGATGTTCTTCCAAAGGGCCCTTGTTCAATTCCCAGCACCCACATGGCAGCTTACAACTGTCTGTAACTCCAGTTCCAGGGGACCTGACACTCTCACACAGACAAACATGCAGCTGGAACACCAGTGCACATAAAATTAAAACAAACAAACAAACAAACAAATGTTTTAAAAGAAGTGTGAGCCTTGAATGGTTGAGCTACCTCTCCAGCCTGAGCACAAGTAAATAAATAACAAACTTTTCACAGGTTCCTCGGGACAGAATGTATACGATCACAACCCTTAGTAAGTTTATAGTCTTTAACGCAAGACAACAACGAATGTAATTAATATTCTGATGAAATACCAATATTCTCTACATTTTAAAGCACTTCTTTTGAGTGCATACACAGGGAGTTCAGAGGGCAACTTGCAGTTTTCTCCAACGTGAGCTCTAGGGCTCAAACTCAGGTTGTCAGACTTGGTGACAAGCACCCTTGCCTAAGTGAGCCAACTTGCCAACCATCATGTTTTTTTTTTTAATTCTTTAGTATTTTCATACATGAATAGAGTGAATTTAGATGCTATCCCCTCCACCACTGTACCCACATTCCTAATAAAAAAATATACCTTAATTGAGTTTGCACAAAGTTCAGCAATTTTATGTACTTCTTCTGACTTGTCTCGCTTGCCAGATATTTCGTTGTGCAGGTTCTACACAGAGAATAAAACATTTCAAATGTTACAGCATACAAATGTAAGGGTTATTTCACTTTTATGGTGGTAATTTTTTTTTCTTCAGTCTGTTACTATGTGGACTCATGTTCAGTAATGGCTGAACAGAAAAGAGAACAAAGCCTCCAATTTACTACTTACAAGAGGATACTTTCAATCAGCACTAATTTATGGACCCATCATTTCTTTTTTTCCTTTTCCTTTTTCTTTTTGAGATAGGGTCAAGCTTGGACTGGAACTCAAGAGCCTCCTAGCTCAGCCCCCCAAGTTCTGGTATTACAAGCAGGCGCTGTATCAACTCAACTATAATGATTTCATGAAAACAACCGCCACTGTTACTATTTCCCAGTTGTATTTCTTTCTAAACACCCCAGCTGCTTCTCCTCTGTGCACGCTGCAAACATTCACAAGGTGGATTTATAGTATGAAATAGTCATCCTGCGAAACCAGGGGCAAGCAGAGCTTAAACCCAGTTAATCTCGACAGAGCTTTGGAATGACAAGTGTGGCTATACCTTCTGCTCATTCAGAAACCGCATGACGGTGCTGGAATCTCCAAACTTCATGGATTCTAAAGAGTCCTGGCGGCGTTTGGCGTCATAGAGCCACTTGCAGAAGCTTTGATAGTTATCTCGGTAATTCCTCAGCTGTTTTATTTGCTTCTCTAGGTCCCACAATCTAGGGAAAACGTATAAAGTTATTTTTTGGTTTTTGTTGTTGTGTTTTCAAGACAAGGTTTCTCTGTGTAGCCTTAGCTATCTTAGACTTGCTTTGTAGACCAGGTTGGCCTCAAATTCACAGAGATCTGCCTGGCTCTGTCTCCCCAAGTGCTGGGATTATGAGCGTGCGACACCGTGCCTGGCTATAAAATTATTCATACACTCTTATTACACGTCAGAATATGTAACACATAAAGTCAGCCGGCAATTCTCCTTGGTGCCCACCTAAAAGGAGTGACAACATGCAAGCACAAAAACACACATGAATATTTATCATATCATTTTCTCATCACATCCCCAAACTCAAACCCCGAATAGCCATCAACCATACAATTTCAAACAAAGGAATAGCAGCCAGCCACAGAAAGAGATGAAAACTGGGGGTGGTCCCAGTTGGGAGGTAGAGGCAGGAAGATAAAGAGTTTAAGGCCCATCTTGGCTGCATGGGGCAGCAGTACACTTGTCTAGGAGGGGGGACGGTCATGGGTTCAATCCCCACTACCACATAAAGGAGTAAAGATGAGTAAATAAACAAGGTGCCCAAAACGTGCCACCACAGACACGAAGCCAGGAAGCTACACACCGTGCGGAAGCCACTCACAAAGGCTGTGCACAGTAGGAGGACAGTCGTGGAAAACTGTTCAGGACTAGTCAAAACCAGCGACAGAAAGCAGGCCGGCCAAGTAAAGGCACTGCTTTTTGGCAATGGTGGCCTCTAGTGGCAAACGGGAAGATGATCGGGAAGGAGGCCGACACACCTGAAGTCTATCTGTTTGTCTATCTTCTGCCAGCGGTCTGTCAGCTGCGTCACTTTCTCGTTGAATTTGCCCAGGTCCAGGTCGTAGAGTGGATACTGCTGCGAGGACTGTGAGTGGATCTGCTGGGCCTTCTGCAGCTCCGTCTTCATGGTGGCCAGCAGGGACTTTTTCAGGTTCAAGTCATTTTTTATTTTCTGCAAGTTAAAGGGGGGAAAAGGTGCACACAAGTTAACCTCTCCCTCCATTGTTTGCTACCCCAAAGTCACTGTTTATTTTATTCACTTATCTTTTTCTGGTGCTGTGGCGAACAGCGTTCTAACACTGAGCTACAGCCTGGCTCATACCATTGACTTTAAAAGAGGAAGGCCTGGGGACACAGCCCAGAGTCAGAGCAGAAGCTTAACAGTCACAAGGCTCTGGACTTGATCCTCAGTATCTCAAAGATGGCAATCCCCTTGCCTCTGCCTCTCAAGTACTGGGATTACAGGCATGAACTACCATACTTGGCCCAAAGTGAAGAAATCATTCTAACCCAGCACTCTCCCAATGATTTCCACTACAGATCACTTCCATGCTGTCCCTGCTAACAGACACTGGAAAACCGAGTTTCCTGTCAATGGCTGACATTAGTCATGCAAAAAGCCTCAAACACCATGAAGCCTAGTTACATGTCTGAATAAAGTGTGGGCTGTGTGTGGGTGGGGTAGTGCATACCTATAATCCCAGGGTCAGGAGGTGAAGCAAGAGCTCTGGAGTTCTAGGACAGCCTTGGCTATATAGTGCTTTTGAGACCAATGTGACCTATGTGAGAACCTTTCTTTAGAAAAAACCGAAAGGCATGGGCTTTAGCCTATACTAACATGACATTACCAACTCACCACTTATACCAAACAGATCACACAAATGTATGATGCTGACACTAACAGAAATGCAATGTTTGTGAGCTCTATCCTGTCAGTTTTCCTATAAACCTACAATAATTCTAAAGATAAGGTGTGTTTTCAAAAAGTGAAACACAATAAAACACTCATAGAAACTTAGTGAGGCTCCGTAGCCGAGGGCCCAGTTCGCTCTCACGTCCCAGAGGCCAGGCTACAGACAGGACCCTCCACGTTACCTTCAGCCCGCAGCGGTAGGCTTCCACTTTATCCAGGTCCAGACAGACAGTTTCCTCCTCCGTCAGCCTCGCTTCATAGACCTTCAGCATGTCTTCCGTTTGCAGAATAGCCTGGAGAAGAGCTCTCACGGAGCACAGGCTGGAAAGAGCAAGAGAGGTGGTTACAGTTTCCAGGGACATAGTCAACCAGTTACTACTGGCCTCGGCCACTTTCGGGAAACCAGATGGTGTTAAAGATCTGGGGAGGGAGGGTGGGGGCGTCTATAAGGCACAAGCTCCGACAAGCCAGGCAAGAATGAAGCTTGATAGGGTCAGGGTTGTAGCTCAGTGAGAGAGCAGTCACCCGGGGTTCTACTCCCCGCCCCCCCCACACACACATACCAACAGGGAAAACAAAAGAAGTTTGAAAGCGCAAACTTCTCTCAAGACAGATTAGCTGTGCTCACCTGTTTAAGTAGCCATCCGTGACGCCGTTAATATTTTCCAGCTTCTGAAACAGCCCAAATATCTCATTCTGTAGATAGCAGTATTTTTCAGACCCCCTGAAGTTGGCAAGCATGTCTTTAAGCTGATTGAGAACCTCCGCGATGGCCTGCGAGTCATTCTGCACACTCTGTCAAAGAAGAGGGGGAGAGCATTTCACTGGGTGTGCAACTGTTTTAAACTCATTTTTATCACATGCTTTTAAGGTTTTGCAGCAAACATTTCTGCTCTGCATGAAAACAAAACAAAACAGAAAAACCATTGCTCCTGCCATGTTACTTGTATGTATGCATATGGTAAGGGTGCCCAAAATCCACTCTCTTAGCAAAATTTCAATAATTATTATTTCCTGTGGTCCCCTACTCCATGCCGGATCTCAGACTTACGTTACTGCGAATGTATCCCCTTTGCCCTACGTCTCCTCCGCATGCCCCATCCCTCCTCATCACTACGCATGGGTTTCTGTGTGTTTGATTCCTTTTTAAATTCCACATGTAAGTGACATCACATACTGTTTGTCTTTCTACACTTGGCCCACCTCTCTCAGCATAATAGCCCCCAGCTTCACACAATTCTCAATTTCTCTTTCTGTCTCTCTCTCTCTCTCTTTTTTAAACCAAATAATATTCCACACGGGGCTGGAGAAATGGCTCGGTGGTTAGGAGCCTGTAAGGCTCTTGCAGAAGACCTTAGTTGGGCTCCCAGCATCTACCTGGGGCAGCTCACAGCCGCCCGCAACTTTGGCTCTAGGGGACCTGACACCCTCTTATGTCCACTGTGGGAGCCCACACTCATGTGCCCATATCTCCCTGACCTTGCCATAGTGTAAAATAAATATATATTCCATGAGTTTACTCTGCACTGTAGCTGTGTGGTTCTTATGAGGACTCAAGATTTCGATGCTGGCAGATCCTACCTTGAGCTCATTGATCTTCACCGTGATGTGGTGTGTAGAGCCTTGGTCTGTGAGCAGGAGATTTTTAAGCGACACCCTGCCCTCACAGTGCTCCATCTGCCTGCGGATCTTCTGCAGCTCCATCAGCAGCCATGTCTCCTGTTTGTCATTTTCTCTGTTGGTTTCAATTACTTTGTTGTGGTTGACATCTTGGCAGGCGCCCACGTGAGTGATTTCAGTTTTGGTGACTGTAATAATAAGTTAGGACCATAGATATGAGAGACTGCCAAGCTGGCCCCTTCACTGTATAAAAACATGCCTACTCCCTGTGGCTTGAGTCTAGAACTCTGGCAGACAAATTATTTTATATACCTTCCATGTAATAGATAAGAATTATTGTCTCCCAAGTATTCGTGTGATGGAAGACTGGCCGCTAATGTAAAAGTACTGATGCAGCGGGGCCTGTAAGAGGTGGGGCCTAGCAGAAGATGATTAGATTAGGGGGGTATCACTCAGCAAGCATGAATGCCCAGCTCCTGGGGGTTGATTAAGTCTCCGGCCCTGGCCAGTCGTCCACAGAGTGACTTATTCTAAAGTTGCCCAGGCATTCAATCTTTCTGCATGAAACCATTCCCTTTCCTGCTTCTCTGCTGAACTATGTCAAAAGCCAGGTTCCACATTACTTCCCAGCTGTCAGAGTAATGAATTAAATAAACTTCTTTTCTTCACAAATTATCCGATTTCGGGTAATTTTGTTATATCAGCACACAGCATACTATGTATCTTTCAGAGAAACGGCTTTCCTTTTCAAAACAAGGGTGTGACTGACTGCTACAAAGAGAAGAGACTGGCCCGGCTGACCTGTCTGGTGCTGGGGGTGGCCTGGGAGCTGGATGACCAGGGTCTGGTAATGCTTCTGAGCATCAGTGAACTGAGACTGCATCCTCCGTTTGTCATCATCCCCAAACATCTCTGAGCCTTGGCTGTTTTTGATGAAGTCTTGGTAATGGAGCTCAAGGTCTTCAATGGTCTTCATGTAATCTTCCTGTCTCATCGTTTTCAGCTGGAGGTGAACCCGGCACAAGTGAGTTGGGAAGACATGAATGTCCTAAATGCCCCTCCCCCCAAGTAAGAAGAGTGCAAGACAGAGTGGCCAGGGCAACCCTCATAGGCTGACTAAGACAGAAAAGCTCGTGGGAGCTTTGTCAGCGTTACAAAGGGGCACAGCAGTAGCTTGCCAGTGGCTTTTTCCTTCACAGGATATTTTTCTTCAAACACAATTATTATGCAGAAACTCAAATGTAAATAAAGCACAACGAAGCACAGCCATTCTACAAAGACAGAAGGGCTCGAGGCCCCTAAAGCTCCCTATCCTGCTTCCTTCTCCTCACTTACCACTCCACTAAAGGACTCCTCAACCTAAGGCTCTTCCAACCGCATCTTAAGGACCACTGACTTAGAGAAATGCTTTCTTTTCAGAGTTCTTGCAAGCATTAATCCTGACTTTCCCAAGGGACATTCCAGTGGACATGTATGACCTAATTCCCATTACCTCTAAGGAGATTCCCTCCCCCCGCCCCACCCATGCATGCTAAGCAAGTTTTCTACCCCTGAGCCCCACCCCATTCTGTATGGTAGAGGACAGACCAGTCCCATGAAAGGCTAAGAGGCCTCACGTGGTGAGACACAAATCCTCATCTGTCCAGGGAACAGGTCAAGCAGCGAGTGACCCTCTAGGCAGTCCCGAGGACATACCTTGGCGATAGTCATGGCCCTGATCTTCTCGATGTCAATCATGCAGTAGTGCCAAGACACCAGGCTCTTCATGTTGATGTACAGCTGGTTCCACAGCGCCAAGATGGCTTCATAGTACTGCTCAATCCTGGAAGGCAGTGAAAGAAAACATTCCAGCCCAAACAGAAAGCCTGGACAGGCTGGCAACATCTGCCCAGAAATCTAGACCCAACCTTATGAAGTGATTGTGTAATTTTCAAAGCTGTCAGCATTTCAATGGATTCAGACTACCCTACTTCCCAGAAGTACACTCTCCGCTTTATCTACAGCCACACGGATCATTCAAATCATTCCGGTTGAGAAAGGCTATCCAACGCAACTCTGTTGTATTGACCGTTAGCAGTCGGCAGGTGTCTTAAATGCTGAGCGCCCCTGAACTCTGGACAGGAGAGGGAAGGAGGGCATTACCCAACACTCCCCATTCTGGGTGGGGCTCAAGGTTTCCAATCTAAGACATTTGAAAGAATCTGTATGTCCCGGCTCCTGGTGAAGAAACGAACGCCTCAGGAGGGGCATGTCATATCTGTGACTATGTTTGAAATAACCGATTTGCTTTAAAAAAAAAAAAAAAAAGGAAAGAATTTCAAAACAGCAGCTTCAGAGGGTGTGGCGGGTGTCACTCATGCGTGCTCCTGACTCTCCTGTATGGTCATATGTTCTCTTTCATCCATAATAAAGTCTTCAACATAAACTTGCAAAACACAGTAGAGGCGGCTTCACCAAGCTCCTTTTGTCGGGGTGGTTACGGTAAGAAAGCTCTGCTTTAAGCTCCTTGTTCAGGCAGGAGCACTCCCGCCCGACCGTCCAGTGTCGCAGCTGCCAGGAACTTCAGAACTTACTTGCAAGAAAGGTCCACAGCCAGAGGGTTTGGAGGAGGGATGATCAGGCCCACAGAAGGCACGAGCATGTCGACGCCTCCGGGACCCGTCACGTACCACTTGCTGCGCTCATTGTTGTCCTTCAGGATGCATTCGTCCCCTTTGTGGATGATTTTCTGCCAGGCAAAGAAACGAAGACGGAAATGAAAGCATGCCAACCGCTGACGCTCTTACGCTCGCCCCCATCAGATGGGGACCATCACGGTACTCCCAAGCAAGACCTGTGGGCAAGTTCTACATGCGAGCCACCAGCTTATCCGCAAAGTTAGCTACCTCCTGAGCGGGGCGAGTTAGGCAAAGACACTGTTCGAAGATCGCGGAGGAATCTGAGAAAAACCTCTGCCACAAGGCACACCCTTATTGTGTTTTCTTCCTGTCCTGAATTCATGCTTTACATATTTACACTTCAATAAGGGGGAGTCGCGTGACCGACTCATTTGCTCTTAAATTGGCATCAGTCTGTAAAAAAGACAACCCTCTAAGTGAACTTCTGCCTGGCCTGGTGGCTCAGGCCTGTAGTCCCATAGTCCTGTACTCATAAGGCAGAGGCAGGAAGGTCAATGACAACCCGGGATATGATCAAGATTAAGGGTACCCTGCTCAATTTAGCAAGATCATATCTCGAGATAAGTACAAAAGGCCTGAACATAGAGCTCAGTGGTAGTGTGATCCCTGCCATGTGTGAGGCCCTGGGTTCCGCGGCCAATACACTAGAACCTAAATCAATTCAATTAAGTAATTCCAGCTCTCTCTCTTTTTGTTTTTTGTTGTTGTTGTTTTGTTTTTTGTTTTGTTTTTTGCATGTGCTACCACGGTTGGCCCTGTAGAGCTTCTTAAAATGGCTGCTAAAAAGCTAGAGGTGCAGCTCAATGACAAAGAGCTTTCTCAACCCTGATTCCTAGCACCACAGAAAAAGACAAAACCTAAAACAAACAAGCATAAAACCAGCCTACATTGTAAGGCAACTGTCTGTCTGAACCGACAAAATGTAAGAATTGTTTTCACCTAATATTTCAGTCTAATCTTCTTTCTTGTAGGTTTTTTTTTTTTTTTTTTTTTTTGGAGGGGGGTTGTTTTGGGTGTTTTGTTTT
The DNA here is from genome assembly GCF_030254825.1 of Meriones unguiculatus. NCBI lineage: Eukaryota > Metazoa > Chordata > Mammalia > Rodentia > Muridae > Meriones > Meriones unguiculatus. Next base: position 53,570,542 of record NC_083366.1, on the reverse strand, counting down.
TGGTGTTTGTTTGTTTTGGTGGTGGTGGTTTTTGGTTTTGTTTTGTTGGTTGGTTAGTTGGCTGTTGCTTGAAACAAGGTCTCACTCTGTATCTTGGGTTGGCTTTCAATGTGAAGGAATTCTGTCTCATCCTCCCAGGTTCTGGGATTACAGATGTGGGCCACCAACTTACTTCTTTCTCCCCACACAAGTTCTTAGAACATTCCACAGGGTAGAACAGACCCCTGTTTCATCAGGCTCTTCTAACTAGGTAACCACATTTTGCTTCTTAGATCTTTCAGAAACTTATTATAAAAAAGCAGAACAGTGGAAGTCATATGGATAAGTATGGAAACTAACCCATCTCCCTATAAAGCTGTATTTCCCACAGAGCCTACAGGATTGACATAATTGAGAACTGCCAAAAAAAAAAAAAAATCTGCAGGAAACTCACTTTACAGGAGCCATGATAGTATCCTGTCCCATTTCCATTTATCTTGTCTGAAACTTAAAGATGGAGGTGATGACAAATACGTGTTGGGTACCACAAGAAGGAAGTGGTCACCTTAGAAAGGTCTTTAAACCTTCAAGTTAACCATTGTCCGGATGAGGGGTGGAGCTCAGAGATACAGTACAGGCTCGGCACAGCATGAAAGCTTTGCCTTCCTTCCCAAACACCCAAAGGAAGCGGCTCTTGTCCTAATTGTCCACAGTTCCAATGACTCAGCTCAGAGCTGCTGCATTTGTGCAACAGCTGATCGCTTTATTTAGAAAAGACATGATTGTGCTCACTGAAACCAAGATTAGTTTTGCCCTCTTGACTAACAAAAGCTTATGTAAAGAAGGGAAGGCTCTTCTCTGAGTGTGGAGACACACCTGGTCTTGTTTGTAGTCGCAGAGAGCCCTGAGAATAATGGGCTTGTTGCTCCTATAGTCTGGGTTCCGAGGCTTCAGCTGCACAATCTTCTTGGACTTGTTCACCAAGTTCTGCACCTGACGCTTGTATTCGAGGATTTTCTCCCGTTCTTTCTGCAATTGCAAATACAATCTGCCTTTAGCACGGGTGCCCTTCGAGTTTTAGAGACCTCTTGAAGAAGCTGCCACGACCTCAAAGTTAAGTATTGCTACTGTTCCATTAGTTAGCCACACACTCTTCACGAGGGAAGATAACCTTCCACGGTAAGCCTTCTGAATTAACTGGACAGGAAAGACTATCTCCACGAGAGGACCGCTTTCCCAAGGGACCTGTCAAGTTAAGTCATGGCGTTCTCTCGCTCTTGTTTTCAGTAGATTACTGAGACACTGAGGCAACGGCCCTTCCCTACAGTAGCTGGGAACAGCGGAGAAGCCAATGAAAGATGAGGAAATTGAGGTGTGGCCTCTGGGTATGAGCTGTCTTCCCCGACAGCCACCCCGCGTCTGGGGTGAATCAACACCCCCCCCCACCACCCACCCCCGGCCCTTCGAGTGCTGCTGAGGGTCTGGGTGCGGCACGGTACCTCCAGCTCTTTGATCTGCTCCAGCAGGTGCTGCAGGGGCATGTTCTTGTCGCAGGGGTATTTCTTCCTAATGGAGTCCTGCAGGCCCTTCAGGTAGGCTTCAGTTGACTGGGCCTCTTCAAAAAACTGTTAGGGAGGACAGTCCCCGTCAGTGAAAAGGAACTTTAGTCGCCCAGAGGCTTGGGTGTTAAAGACTGGGTTCCCAGTGTGGCATCGTGGGGACTGTGGTGGTTGACCTGGAGCCACCTCGTATTCAGATATTAATTGCTTGCCCTCCCCCCAACCCCCGAGATTCTAACTGTTCTACATGCAAACCCTCAAGTAACCAAAATGATGTTCATGGGCTTTGCCTCCCCAATTATCCCTGATTGGCTAAATAACATTGCCTATGTACCTGGGTTGGGCAGAAGTGAGGCAGGTTGAGCTAAGGTTCACAGGCTTGGAGGACAGAGGATCAAGGGAGGGAAAGAGACGAGTAGAAAGGTACAGGAGAGGAGGAGAAGAAAGAGGAGTCCCACGGGTTATCGTAAAGAAGGACCACGTGGCTAAGAGGAGCTTGATCTGAGGATCAAGAGATGAAGAGAAGCAGCCCAGATGAAGAGCATAAGCAAGTATTTATGAGAGTTTTGGATGGGAATAATTAAAGCACAGGGCATGGGATGTGGGGCTGAGGTTTAACAAGGCAACTTAGGGGGTGGTTTCTGCCCAGTTCCAGTGTATAGGTACATTATTAAAAATCTAATGGGTGTCTGTGTCTTTTATTGATATGATGGCAGGTTGACTAATAACTGCCATAATAATTGTATGAATTAACAGTAAATTTTAATAACCATTTTCTACAACAGGGGACGATGAAACCTCTAGAAGAAGGGGCATCATGGGGGTCTTTGGACCGTGGGTATACCCTCAGAGAGAATCAGGAGACCCTAGCCTCCTCCCCTTCCTCCCCTTGCTCTCTGGCGGCTCTGTTCTATCCTGCGCTCCCCACCATGATACGCCAATTCTTCGCTGGCCAGAATAATGAGGTCCGTGGGCCACAGACTGGACTGTCTAAAACTGTTGACCAGTTTAATTATCCTGGGTGTTTTACTAACACCCCGGAAAAGCTAACCAACACAATCATTTTAGTAGTTCTGCTTCAAGAACCATCACCCTCCCTCCCCGAGCCTCTGTGAAGGAAAAGAAGGGAGCGGGGAACATTCACAGACTAGTAACTGCTGACCCTGTTACAAATCTGTGTTGCTCTAAACTAAGGACTTACACTATACCTTCAAGATTGCTTCCTTGCTGTAAAATCATAATAATAATAATAATAATAATAATAATAATAATAATAATGTAGTGATGGCTTTGCAATGCACATGACCCCGTTATTTCCATACATGTATAGCTATATGCGCTTATTAACATCCATACAATGCATGTGGCATATTATCTCAGACTAGAAAAAGTTCCCTGGAGATCACCCTGCGTCTGCTCTCCTTATTTTGTACACAAGAAACCGAAGCCTGGAGTTTTGACTTGTTCTGAAGTTACACAAATCCATGGTTAGAAGGGCTGGAGGCAGACTTCATCACTGACACCAGCGTTTCTTCTCACAGTCCCATGGCCACTCTAAAACATCAGCCCGGGCCAGCAAGATGGCTCAGTGGGTACAGATTCCTATTGCCAGATCTGACAACCTGAGTTTTAGCACCAAGGCCCACATGGTGGAAGAACAGGGCCAACTCAAGCAGGTTTTTCTCTAAACAGCACATGACCACTGTGGCATGCGACCACCACACACACACACACACACACACACACACACACACACACACAGGTGAATGGAGATTTTTTTTTTTTAAAGATCAGATATGTCTAAAAACCTGAAAGTAGGCAGCGTTTTCTTTGAGATGAACATCAATGCACTTCGTGATTTGCAGAATCCAACTCCACTGTGTCTGAAGTGTGTCCATATATGCCTGAAACAAGAAAACATCAAAACGTGAGCTGCCTCATGTCCACTCAGACGCACAGAGGGCTACCTCCTGCACAGACCCATGGCTCACTGCTCTTATTTATAAATAAAGCTTTATTGGAACAAGTCCATGGTTGTTCATGGATACAGTGCTTTCATATAAATGCTTTTTACAAAAAAAAGGCTGCTTTTGTGATACAATGACAGAGTTAAGTAATTGTGACAGAGATTATCTTAGGGTCTAAAATATTTCCGATTTTCCAGGGGAAAAACAAAACAAAATGCCGATGGCTGGCCTAGGGTGCTGATCCCAAAGGAGAAAATAAAGTGGAGAAGAATCATTCACCCACAAAGAGATCCCTTATGAAAAAAGGTTTATTTTCCCTAATGAAAATGTAAATCCCATAAAACCCACCTCAATTTTGTCTGAAGCTGGGTGCTGATTGAGGACAAGTTGGTCACTCTCTTGCTTAAGCTTGTTGAGTTCCTTCTCCTTGACTTCCAGTTGACTCATGCGTATCTGTGAAGGGAAACACCAGATCCTTTACAGCAGGTCACAATTAGGTGTCCATTGCCTTACACCGCTTAGAGGTGGCTAGGTACAGATCCACATTTTGGAAACGATTGGTTCTAAGCATTTAGCATTTATACGACATTCTTGAGTATCCTCAGGAACCACAGCATGGGGGCATGACCAGGCCAAGACAATGCAGGTAATCAACAGCATTACCACTAATACATGTTGAACACTCCTAATTCCAAATGTTTGGGACCACATGGGTTTCAGATTTAGGATTTGCTATTGTAGAGCATCTGCATATACACAAAGATATTTTGGAGACAGGACTCAAGTCTAAAGACAAAATTCATTTATGTTTCCTACCCACACAGCCTGAAGGTAATTTTATATAATTTTTTTAGGGGTTCCCTGGATTTTTGACTACCACCTGAAGTCAGAATATTCTACTTAGGGTACCATGGTGGCACTCAGATAATTTCAGAGAAACCATTCTGGATTTCAGATTTCCAGACTACATGTGAGCAACACATTCTGTTTCCTAATTTCAGGTTTCGATCCAGTGTTCTACAGGGCCATCCACTCCACTGGAGGGTTTCTGGACAGACCTACCTATGAATCACTGCCTTCAGGGACATTAAGCAATGGAATTGGGGAAAGGGGGTTGTTTAGCCAGCAATGATAGTCCCATCTACTTGGTAGGATAAGGCAAGATGATTATTTGAGTTACAAAACATAGTGGTGTTTCTGAATAACAGAGGGAAACCCTATCTCTTTGAAAAATAAAGGGGTGAGGCTGGGGAGACGCTCAGTGATTAAGAGCGCTGACTGCTCTTCCAGAGGACCTGGGCCTTGATTGCCGGCACCCACACTGTGGCTAACAAGCACCTGCAACTCCAGTTCCTGGGAATCTGATGCCCTCCTCTGGCATTTGTGGGCACTGCACGCACATGGTACACAGATACACACGCAGGCAACACACATGAAGCAAAACCAAATAAATCACACATCCCTGAACAGGGCACCCGCTTGCGGCTGATCAAAGACCTCTCCTCCCCCCCCCCCCCCCCCGCTGCCCAGGCGAAAGGCGAGGTAGGGCGTCTTACGGAGAAGGCCTCCTGCTTCTGAGCGATGCTGGTGTTCTTGTCGCTCCAGTCGTACAGCAGCTCCTCCTCCTCACAGTCGTTGATCCACATGATCTCTCGGGAGGCGGTCTGGATGATGTTCTGCAGCTGGCGCAGGTGGTCCATCCTCTCGAAAGACGCTTTCTGCAGACCGGGGACAGCGGGAGGGCAACGACACAGGTTAGCAGCGTGCTCTGCAGACTGTGCAGATAAACCTGTGCAGTTCTTTACCCCCAACCCTCCTAACCTGCTGCATTCACCTGGTACAGGAGAGACAGACAGACAGACAGACAGACAGACAGAGGCCCTTTCCTGGGGCCGTGGCAATCTCAGATCCAAACATTCCGCAGGGCCCTTCTCATCTTTCTCCCTAAGGCTGGGGAAACCCACGGCCTCCCTCACGCTAGAGGAGCACTCTGCTCTTGAGCTACGTCTCGAGCCTCTGAAGCATCTTAACTCAGACAATGATGTCTGAGGCCAGCCAGATGGCTCAGCAGGTAAAGCATTTTCTGGACAAGACTGACGACCTGATTTCAATCCCCAGGACCCACACAGAGAAACGACCCTACAAAGTCGTCCTGTGACCCCCATTTGCACTCTAGCCTATGCCTACCTACATACACACAACACACACACACACACCAATTATAATAAATAAAAATGTAGAAGATAATGATGTTTGAGTTTAATGATTTTAGATAATTAAAGGGAACTATACTCTTTTGGGATTTGCCCACACACATTTAAGGTGCTGTCAATCTTATACCCTCTGCCAACAGGAGCAGTAATGTGTTACCAGTAGCCACACTATTTTAAAAGCACTGTAGCCAGCAAGGAAATATAGAAAATGCGAAAATAAGATGACACAAATATATAGAAAATGGAAAATCTCTGCTTTGGAATCAAGCAACTGATGTAGCGTCTATCATGAGACAATGACAGGCTGGTAAAAATATGTGAGGAAAACATATTTTGTTTGTGTTTATTCTCCTTCAAAGGGGCACAATCCTTTATCACTTTACACGCATATACCAAGAGCCATTGATGTGAAATTTAACTTGAAAAGAGAGTAGTGTTGGGTCTTCAGAAAACAAAACAAAAACTCTGAAACTTCAATTCTAAAAGAAAATCAGCAACAACAAAATGATAATCCATGGACACGGGGGCCAGTGCCCACCCAGGCTCTTCGCTGAACACTAAGCCATGTATGGTCCCGGGGAGACAGTTACCACTTAAGGAACCGAACTGAATTAACAGCGGCTAAATGCGCTTACCAGAAGGTTTTCATACTCCTCCTCCAGCTGGTAGATGGCTGACTTCTCACGCTGAAAGAGAAGAAAATGCAGGTAATTACTTAGCCCTCATTATGGATGTCCTACAGAAGTGTAGCCTTTGTATGCCTCCTTCTAAGGCGCTGGCCTTGGCCCGGTCAGTAAAAAGAAGTGATTGCTCTATGAAGTCTTTTGCCCATGGTGACCTTTCCCCGGATAGTCTGAAGGCCCCTCCCCGGGCACTCGTCCCTTCTCCACAAAGAAATATTCTGTCATTTAAAGAGTTGCCATGGGAAATATATTGTTGGATCCTTCAGATCTTAGAGACGTGAAGGAGAAAGCTGAGCAGATACTCAAGTGGGCAAGAGGAAGGTCTAAGCTGTAAAACAGCAGGGCAACAAGAAAACGACAGCTTTGGTCTAAGTATTACAGTTGGCAATTTCATGCACAGGAACGGGGTAGGGCTGGGGACCAAGCAGCGAGATCAGACAGCTATCTGGTGCTGTCATTCTCCACTCAGCCCAAGTCTGGCTTTTCTCCAGCTCAGGAGAGGTATTGATAGGAGACACAATTTCCTTCAGGACAGATGTGACTTTACTCCCACCCAAAAGAGGACCCACCAACTCGCCAGTGATATAGTAAGCTACATGATAACTTCGTTTTCTTCTGGCCAGTGATGCTTTGCTTTCTGCGGTAATTATCTACCTAACACCTCTGCGAATACTTATTTCTAAACCTTAAACTCATGTTATCCTGCACATACTTGGCATTCAGTTCAAACTACTGCTCCCATTAATCTGTTTCCACTTCCCTTTTACAAAAGGTAGTTTTCATGTTTTGTTTTAATTTCTAGTCTCTTGGGAAGAAAATAATAGTCTCATGTTTTGGACAAATCTTCCTAAATGCTACACCCTTCTATAGACTCCCTGATGACCATGACAAGTACCAGATCCGCTTTGATCTTGTCCAGCTGCCAGCGGTAGTCTCCAATGGCGTTGTGGATGCTCCTGTGGCTGTTGATATGCTGTTCCACTGAGGCAGAGTCCACACCCCAGGCCATCAGTTCCATTTCCGCCTGCAGAAAGAGGGGAGCACACTCTTTATTGGCCCTCCTCTGCAACAGAATCATTTCTCTGTACCATCAGGGATCAAGGTACCATGCACAGCCCTGCTCCAGATAATGCTCAAAACATACAGCCACCCAGGCAGCTAAAGCAGGAAGATGACTTGAACACAGGTGTTCAAAACTGGCCTAATCTCAAGAGAAAAAGAGGAAGAAGAAGAAGAAAATGTATGAACTATGTCTGAAGCCAAAATACTTTTCAAAGGGTAGAGATTACCAAGTATGAATCACCAAATACATCCTCAATTAATTTGCCTCCAGTCGTCCAAGATGAACTGAGGAAAAATTTCAGTAATGGGTTCCTTGCAATCTAGATCATTCTTCTGAAAGAGAACCTCTCTATATATATAAATGCAGGTATAGGGGTGAAGCTAGCAAAATGGCTCAGCGGGTAAAAGGGACCGCTACACAGCATAATGACTGGATTTCCATTCCCAAAACCAGGAAATAGAGAGGAGAGAAATGATGATCAAAAATTGTTCCCTGACCCCCATAGCCGTGTCCTGCACACAATAATAATAATTGCATTTTTAAAAGGATAAAAAATTACTAGATGCTAGTATGCATGTGATACATTTTAAGTACTAATAGACATTTCTTTATTCAATCATTTTTAAATGCATGGTCAGAAACCATTAATGACACAGTCATGCGCTGCAAAGTTGCCATTGTTTATTTCGTTAAATTATCTTTTGTTTGTTATTGCTATATGGGGGGAGGGAGGTTTGAACCTACAGCCTCACAAAAGCTAGGCAAGTGCCCTACCCTTTGGCTGCATATCCAGCCCTACGTTATGTTAATGAATGTTAATGAACGACAGTTAGCTGTTGGCTCAGAAATACATCATTTTCAAAATTTCCTTCCAAACTGAAAACTCTATGATCTGCTTCCGAGGGAAGAAACTATGCAAACTCAAGATCCTGGCTCATGCTGGTAAAAAATACTATGATTGTGGGTTTATATTAGCTTTCTGAATGTGAAATCTGGCTAGATTTATCACTTGAGTATGAAATTTAAGAATGTTTCATAATAAGAAATATTGGGGGCTGGAAGGGTGCCTTGGAGGTTAAGAGCACTGGCTGCTCTTCCAAAGGTCCTGAGTTCAATTCCCAGCAACCATGTAATGGCTTACAACCATCTATAATGAGATCTGGTGCCCTCTTCTGACTTGCAGGCAGAACACTGTATACATAATAAATAAGCAAACAACCAAATAAATTTTTTTTTTTTTTTTTTTTTTTTAAGAATCAAACATGGTCTCATTTCCTGGCAGGTCTCATTCCGGTCAAGCCCAGCCTCTGTTCCTCCTTTTGCATGGGCACATGTAAATTTCTGAATCACCTGTGTCATCTCTTGGACATGCCGAGGGCAAACATCCTGTGCTGGGATGGCAGCAAGACCAGACCGCAATTGTCCTAAGCCACACCCACGTTCTAGTGTCCTTGGCAAGGCTTCAGAGAAGAGTCCTTTCAGAGTCAGAGAACTGAGGGTTAGCAGGGACTTTGGCCTTGTCCCGCAACTGCCTGTGCTTTTAAAACAGAAACAGCAGGTGCCACACTGGGCCGGTGGAGGTGACCCAGGGCCAGCTCACACTGCTCATTACCTGCCAGGTGTATAGTATCTGCCTCGCCCATCAGCAGCAGCACAGATCAGGGAAACAAAGCAGAAACCTGGCAGGGAGGCGTGTGTCTGCCCCCTGAACACGCTGCCGGGGAACCAAATCCCTTATCAGTGGAGGCCTCAGCTGGGTCTCCTGGGAGAGTGAAAAATTCAGACTATGTGAAGGGGGAGGTGGGATGAGAAGGAAAAGGCCACACAGAATCCCGGGGCAAACCCTACAGTAGGAATCAAACAGCTTTTGGTTTGCTGGGAATTCTGAGATCCATCTGACAGTATCAAAAGCATGGTTCATGGATTAGGAAATGATGGAACAATACACCCGTTTGAGAATGCCATTTCCCAAAGTTTAAAGATACAGAGGTTTTGTTTTTTTTTGATCAATTATTTTTTTGTTTAAATTATGTGTGTGTGGTTGTTTGTCCATTTGTTGACCCTGGAGACAGTTTCCCTATGTAGTCTAGGCTGAGATTATAGGCATGTACAGCCACACCCAGCTCTACAAAGCATTCTTACAAAGCTACACCCACAGCAATACAGAAAATGACTAATTCTGAGCTGTCACTTAATATAACTGTCACGCTGTCTTAGACATCAGGGGATATGGCGTCTCCTAATTACTTGGGCTCAAAGTTTGTCTTGCCTCCCATCAAGGGACAGTTCAAGCCCCATTAACTCAAGTCCTTTCAGGACTACAGTTGTCACTCTCTCTCTACTCCTAAGCAAGATTTTATTATAGCTCTCACAAGGTAATTATTTGGCATTTGGGGTGTATCTTGTCTTCAATAGTATCCATCCTCATAACTATGGTCCATAATTTTTGAGCCCTCGTTTTCTGGCATGGTGCCACTATAGGTAACCCTCCAATACATGTGTGTTCAGAGGTAAAGGCTGGGGCCTCGGTAGCTCAAAGTCATCCCGAGCTACATAGCTAGTTCAAGGCAGCCTGGGCTCTACAAGACCCTGTCCCCCCCCAAAAAAAAAATAGATTTTCAAAAGCCTTTAGGGAATGTGAAGACACGCAAACCAGCTTATGGTTAAGTTCCTGAGATAATTGCTGACTTTTCACCACTGTCTGCTCCACCTTCTAATAGTTTATAGTCTTCATGATAAGTGTGGGGTCGGGAAGGGCACAGTAGAACACATTACAATGTCAGTATCTTGGAGGATGAGGCAGGAGGATCACAAGTTCAAGGCTTGCATGAGATACAAAGCAAGAAAGACCCTGTCTCAAAAACAAACAACAACAACAAACAAAAAGAAATTACGGTCTGGAGAGGGGTCTCAATGATTAAGAGCCCTAACTGTTCTTTTAGAGAACCTAAGTTTGCTTCCCAGCACCCATACGGCGGCTCACAACCACCCGTAACTCTCCTCCCGGAGATCCAATGCCCTCTTCCGGCACTGCATGCATGTGGTACACGCAGACAAAACACCATACACATAAAAATAAAAATAACAAGTAAACGTATAAAATAACTGAATGAGTGAGTGAATGGATGATTCGTGGTAAAAAAAAAAAAATCACCACACAAGAATACATGCAGCCTCGAACTCACAGAGATCTGCCTGCCCTTGCCTCCCAAGTCCTGGGACTAAAGGCATGCGCCACCACAACCAGCTCACCCAAAGCCTTTTAAAGGCAGTGGTACTTGTCTGTGGCCCTAGGTATTCTCGGAGGTTGATCTGAGAGAATGGCTTAAGTCTGCGTGTTCACAACTAGCCCAACCGACACAATTCAACCTAGACTCAAAGAAAGGGGTAGCGGAGAGGTTAAAGGATTTTACGTAACCATCTCTCCACAATGTATCATCCTAAACCCATCCACCACTCAAAGAAGGACGGCTCATTAGAAGGTTTTCATTATAAAATTCCCAGCTACAAGGTGACGGCATGGATCTCCGGCCACCTGTTCATTATCCCGCTTAATTACTACATAAAACAACAAAACAGTAATTAGCATTGAAAGATACTTTGTAGAAATTCCAGTTGCAGGGAAAGGATCGGCACATACTTCTTGTGCCATCATTGGGCTCCACGCCCACACGAGTGACGTGAGACTTGCACGGCCGGACAACTGAACTTCAAAAAGCAACCGAGGAGCCCAAACCAGAACGCCCGGTGTCACGGTGTCCGACTCCTCCCACATGATAACATTTTATCATTTTTTTTTTTAATTTTAATATTTCTCTCTTGGGTTACTATTTCAAACGCCGGAGGATGGCCTTCTCAGCCTACGTGTGAGCCAGATGAGGTCAATTGCTATCAGTGGGGGGCTGGGGCTGGCTGTGCCGCCACTGTCTACGGCTGAACTAGCTGGGTTGGGGGCCTAAGCAGAAGCCTGGGCACCACTTACCCTCTGCTGCCTCATCCAGCCCAGACACTCGCCCGTGAGGCGTTTGGTGAGCTCATCCCAACCGGAGCCACTCTGGCATGTGTAGCCTCCACCTCCCTTGGAGCTGACCCTTCGGACTCGAGGCACACTGATGGCCTTGTAAAGGGCTCGCATCTGTTCCTGGAGCTGAAGCAGTCTGAAAGGAAAAGGAAACAATGATGCCACTGCAAGGAAACAGCCCAGGACAAGTCTCCCTGTTTCTGGGTTTCCTTTGAAAGAGGATGGCGCTTTGAAAGATTTCTTCTTCTTCTTCTTCTTCTTCTTCTTCTTTACCTCATGACTTCCTACTTGATCGCGTGGAAGTATAAATGCTAGGAAGCCACTCACAACCCAAAACATCATGAAAAGCATGACTGCCTTTGCCACTCAGTTTCTCTTGAGTTTCATCCTGGGGATTTATCTTTCTGGGACCTTGGTAGCAGGACAGCAAATTCAGACCACACACCTCTGCTCTGGAGTGGCCACTGCCAACTCTAGGAGTCTCGCTTGATTAGATAACGCTTGGCATTAGCCTCTTGAAAAGTCAGGTGCTGCACAAGAGACCTGTGCTGCTGTCTAAACAGAGGGGAGGCTCAGGACCCATGCAGCTCTTTAAACCACCCTGGAGTTTTTACAGCCCTGGGGTCTGAACCCAAGACTTCCTGTCTGTATGCTAGGCAAGCACTCCACCACATCCACTGAACTGTCCAGGCAAGCCTTGAACTTGAACATCCTCCTCCCTCGGCTTCCCAGATACCCAGGACCACAGGGCTCTGCTACCATTCCAGGAAGAGCCAGAGATTTTGAATGGCCATTTTTCTTTCTGGAGGTCTATTTAATTCTCATAGCATCTCTGGGGGTCCACAGAAGACGAAGTTTGCAGTTTTATATTTGAAATAGATAAAGCTGCAAAATCCCAAGTAAGGAAGGTGTTCTTGGGGAATGTGTGTGCGTCCTCTGGATTAAAGGCCTAAGGTCACCTGCCAGAGGTCCCCCAAGTATGCCCTGCAGGCAATACCTTTTCTGATACGCATCGCATGGCTGGCCCATCTGCCGCAGCTCCCGGATCAAGCTATCTGTGGTCTCCATCAGATCATTGGCTTGTGTAAAGCAGTCATCCAGCTCTCTGTCCCTCAACAGCGTCATTCCGTCTCCATACTTCAGCTCCTGGCAGAAAGAATTTACGTGAACATCCGTAAGCCTGTAAGGGAAGACTTCATGCGCATCAACGGGAGCAAGCCTTCTGCTGTGACACAGCAGACAGTATTGGCGCCCTGGTCAAACAGCTTATTTTTAACTGAACCAAGAGCGTAGTGGCACACACCTGTAATCCCACACCTGTGGAGAGTGAGGCAGGAGGATCAGGAGTCTGGGGCCCACTTGTGCTACCCAGAGACCCAGTCTTAAAAAAGAAAAGGCGGGGGGGGGGGGGAATGAAATGGCTCAGTGGGTAAAGGCACCTGCCACCAAGCCTGGAAATCTGAGATCAATACCTGGGACCCGAGTGGCAGAAGGAGAGAACCAACTCCAACAACTTTCATTGTTCTTTGATGTCCACATGCATCTCCCTGGCACCCACTCACTCACATACACAAGCATGTGCACGCACGCACACACACACACACACAAAATGTAATAAAAACAGTTCAAAATCTTTTAAATTCTGTATTATTTAGTGTGTGTGTGTGTGTGTGTGTGTGTGTGTGTGTGTGTGTAGGAAAATGATACCCTACAGTTATGACAAAAAGATGTTACCACTGGAGGGGGAACTTGGTGGCAGGAACATGAGACACACTTTTGTAGCTCCTCACGAGTCTCTGCTTCACACTAAAGTTGTTTTTTTTTTGTTTTTTTTTAACAGAAGGCCCCCTCTCCGCCTCGGAACCCTTTGGCAGTCACCCCACCCCACCCCCGTTTTCCACCCGCTGCACTCTCTCCTAAGAGGGAATCTTACTTCTGCACACAAAGATGTTAGCAGATGTGACACTGCCCCCCAAGCACCCACCTTAGCATTTGACTGCACATCAACAGGAAGGAACGGGGGTGGGGGCTGTGGTATGAAAATGCACCCACAGTTGCTCTAGACTCCACACATCCAGGTCTGCATGTGTGTTCTACAAGAAGTACAGACACCCGGTGCCTGCTTTGCATGAAGGAACCCAGCCAGGTTTGGGAGGAGGCAAGAGAGCATGTATCAAAGTGAACTAGTCTGCTGACCCCTAACACCCTTTTACCATGAGCTAAAAATATGTATTCTCCCCTATCTCCTTCCCTCCTCTCTCCTCTGCACCCTCCTTCCCTTCCAGTTCATTAGCAGAATTTCAATATACAGCTCAGGCTGGCCTCAAACCTAGACTCCTCTGCTTCCCGAGTGCTGGCTGTGGTCCTCGGGATGTGACAGCACATTCTTTTAATCGGGTATTATGAGAACCTACACAGTATCTAAATTAAGAAATTAGAACATCACGATAGCCTTCAAACTCAAAACAAAAACCACACATGAACTTTCCGGATTAAAATGTTTACAGTTTGGCAGGTTATAGAGGCGACCCAAGCATGAAGGTTGGGGCCCCGGAGACACTAGATCTCAATTCCTGTGCTGAAAACATCACCACTCAGAAGAAATAGACAAAGTGATTACCGCCCATCATTCGCTGGTCAGCTTTTGGACAATCCAGAGCCGATGTAAGCCCTACTGCGTTTGGAAAGGACTTAGGGCTGGAGAGATGGCTCCGTGGTTAATGTAACACACAGCTCTTCCAGACGACCCAGGTTTGATTCCCAGCACCCACACAGATGCTCACAACCATCTGTTACTCCAATTCCAAGGATCTGACACCCACTTCTGGCCTCAGCAGGAACCAGGCATGCGGAGCACAGACATACAGGCAAAACACCCAGACACAGAAGATAAAAGCAAAAAGAATCTTTTAAAAAGTGAAAACTTGCTGGGTGTGGTGGGACACACCTTTATTCTCAGCAGAGGCAGGTGGATCCCTGAGTTCCAGGCCAGCCTGGTCTACAGAGCGAGTTCTGGGACAGCCAGGGCTACATAGAGAGAAACCCCCTCAAAAGTGAGAACTTCATGAGGTGACTAATCAATTCATGTGATTAGTGGATGAACAGGTTATCTTCAAAGTGAGTCTGTTAGAAAAGCCAAGTTGGCTAGGAGTGTTGCGTGCTCTCTGTCTGTTGCCATGGGATGCGTTCTGCCACCCGGGGACTCTGCCAAGAAGAAGGTCATTGCCAGACGCTGCCCTCAGCTCGGGCCAGAACCGTGAGCCAAAACAAACCTCTTTATAGCTTCCCCAGTCTGTGGCATTGTTACTAGCAACAGAAAATAGATTAGGGGGGCTGGAGAGATGGCTCAGAGGTTAAGAACACTGACTGCTCTTCCAGATGGACCCGGGTTCAATTCCCCAGCACCCACGTGGCAGCTCACAACTGTCTATAACTCCAAGATCCGACACCCTCCTCACACCACAGACACACATTTCAGGCAAAACACCAATGAACATAAAAAAATAAAAATAGATGTAATAAATAAATGAGAAAATAGATTAAGATAATGCCCCTGTCTCTTCTGGTCTGAAGGGACCATCTCTCTAGACAGATGTGAGAGGCCCGGCAACACCGCTATATGGGCTGTGACAAGGGTCTGAGCTCCACAGAAGCAAGAGTGGGTGAGGACCAGCCTCTGGAGAACAGAGCTTACCGGCTGGGCGATCAGCTCCGCCCGCATCAGACAGTCCGCACAGGTTTGCAGAAGCTCTTGGATAGTGTTCTGGTTCTGATGCCTGGACATGGTGCCGGTTTGACTGTGGAGACAGAGAAACCCAGACATGAGATGACTTTTATCAAGCTAAAAGGAACACCAAACTTTCACAAAAGCTGCACTAATGTGGTCCTGCGAAACTCTTCACCTAGATACCACAATTGTTCATGCGTTGATGCTTCCCCATTAAATACGTGTGAGGGGCTATATCACCCTTTCATGACCCACTGGACCATGACAGTGCCCTTTCACACCAAAATATTTCAGCATATATTTCCTGAGAATGAAGAAAACTAATTATATAACCATAGTACAATTATCAGGTCAGGGAAATTCAAATAGGTATCATATTATTTTCTAATCTACACAACTCTGTTCTGGTTTTCTTAAGTTTGTTTGAGACAGGGTCTCACTGTATATCCCTGGCTGGCCTGGAACTTACACTATAGACCAGGCTGGCCTCGAACTCATAGAGTTCTTTGTCTCTGCCTCCCAAGTGCTGGGACTAGAGCATGTGCCACCAAAAGTTCATGGATGAACACAGAAATGTCCTTCAAAGTACTTTTCCCTCAGGTCCACATGACCAGCAATGGCAGCCAGTGATCTCATCCGGTCTGTCATTCTTCCTCCTCCCTCCTGACAGCCCGGTCCCCGGCACATGTCCTTCTATGGCAAGATGTCAGCAGGTCAGGCACAGTGATGTCACCAGCAAATCCAGCCATAGGAGACAAGAGCAAAGCTGGTTCTACAAAAAGCATTCCCACAGTCACGTTAAGAGGCAGCAAGAGTAAAGAAATCCCGGTATAGGGAAACAGGCAACAGCTCTCGAACAGAAGTTTCTTCCCACAAGGAGGCTCGGTCTATGTTCTTAATTTGAGGAGAGAAATCAAGCTGCAGCCCCACCTACTTACTGCAGCTTGGTTGAAGGGAGATTTAAAGCACATCAACTTATGTTCACTGTGTATGAAAAGGACAGATGAATTCGCTGCAAGATGCTAGACTTGGGGGGATACAGAGCCAGCTCAGTGGTTAAGAGCATTCCCCACTCTCACAGAGGACCCGGATTCAGTTTCCAACACCCACACCTCGCATTTCATACACAAAGTATCTGTAACTCCAATTCCAAAGGATCAAGGACACCTGTGTATGTGCACACACACACACACACACACACACACACACTTTACACAAACTTCCTTATAGGGCTTTAGAAGAACCAAGTCCTTCAGCCAGCTCCAGTTTGCACCTGCTTCTCTCAGTGTGATGTCTCCATCTATGTCTTGTTCTGAAGGTTTGTTTAGTTTTAACTTTTGGAGGTGGATGTGTGCCTGTGCACCTGAACTTAGGTGCCCGAGGAGGCAGGAGGGTATAGAACTGGTGCCGAGGATGGTTGTGAGCTGCCCGACCTCGGTGCTAGGACCTGAACTTAGGTCCTCTGCAAGATCAGTGAATGCTCTTTACAGCTGAGCCATCTCTCCACACCCCAAAGAATCCCACTGTTTAAAAAGGAGGAGATGGGGGTAATTGAGCTAGGGATGCCGTTCAGTGGCACAGCACTTGTCTGGCATGTGCCCTCGGTTATAAGCTTAGAACTGAGGGGGGAAAAAAAAACAATAGCTATAACACACCCAGGTGGGGAGGCCCACATGAACGTGAGAACCTCTCCCACAGTGCCTGTGACTTCATAGTACCACACCACAGGAAAGCATTTTCTTCCTTTTTCCCCCTGCCACTTCTTCGGGGTTCCTCCCTGCAAGTAAGTCTCCCCAGCAAGCCAGCACTAGCTAGCCGTGGGTGAGGATCCCAGCCTTCCCTGGGAACCGCTCCCAAATGACGACACTGGCTCCCCGAGGCAGGCCCAGGCAGCGCACTGCCTGAGCGTCCACCTGTCAAAACCTGGGCAGCGTTCCCCACTCCTGCGCCATGAGTACAACCCATCTCTTCCGCTCAGCATTACACAGGAAAGCTGGCGTGATTCCCACACCGCCGGGACACAGACAAGACTAACATCTGTTGTCCTAACTTGTACAGAATTCCAGCCGCCTTACAACACTTTCCCAGTTACCTGCCAGAAAGTGGGAGGAAACACAAGAAACAAAGGAGAAAATGGAGAAACACTGGAAACTCATTGAGAATTCTAGGATACATAGGAAATCATGAAGGTCTTTTGGGAGGCTGGTGGGAAGATGGCTTCAGTTAAGGAGTTCAGAATCAAGCTGGGCAGTGGGGAGATCCTACATAAAATAAAGAGGGGAGAAAGGAAGAAAGGAAAGGAGGGAGTATTTGGGAAATTCCCATATCATTACAATTGTTCTTATTTTTCTTCTCTTTTTTTTTTTCCTCTCCTTTTAATATTTTGGTTATTTGAGACAAAGTCTCACTCCAAAGCCTAAACTGGCCTGAAATTCACTATGTAGCCCAGGCTGGCCTCACTCTTATAAGTAATCCTCCTGCCTCAGCTTCTTGAGTACTAGGATTCACAGCTTGCTTGTTTCTTTCATTGAAAGGCTGAGTAACTTTCTTCTGAAACATTTGGAAAGTTCTGTTCAGCAAGGGGGCTCAGACACTGGTGTCCACAAAGAATGCCAGTTCTGAGAACATCAATGAATGAGTCATCTCCACTCCCTAAAAGCCAGACTTTCTTAACTGATTTAACAAGGTGTGCCATGGTAAAAACTACCATAAACTAAGCCGTAAGACAGACAATTAAGGGCCACTGGGTACGGCATATTTAAGAACTTTGTACCATCGCGGCAACTTTCCTATAAATCAAAATCTATTTCGGGATAAAAAAGTATTAAACAGGGGTTTTGGCTGGTAAAGGAAGTGCTTAATAAGAGTGAGGCTGTGGGTTCATTCATACAGTGCACATGTGCACACACACATACACACACACAACACACACACATACACCCCACCCACAACACACACAGTATACACATACACACACACACCACACGTCACACACATACACACACACATACACACACACCACACAGAACACACACACTCAAACATCACACACATACACACGCACCACATATGCCCAGGAGCAGGAAGTTCAAACTCAATTGTGGATAACTGTAGCTGAAGCTTCGTACACATTTTAAGTCGATTTACAAGATGAAATCCTGTGAACAACAAAATGTAAACTCTGGACCTCCCAAAACCCCGCTCCTAGAGGATGCTACACGACAGTCACCTCCAGAGAGGCGCCTCCAGAGAGAAGGAGCTGGGGGCAAGGACAGACCAGGCCAAAGCTGTGGGTCTGCTTCCTTATGCCCTGCTCATTCTGGAAGACAGTTCTGTTTTTAGAGAACTATTGGATCCTACATAAGCCAAGACATCTTTTTCCTTCTCCTCAGCCCACACATGCGTGAACAATCTATCAAAAAGTAAATTCCATGTGCTGTAAATAATTCTTAAAAAAACAAAACAAAAACCTCCTCTCCCTTTACTAAAGGACTTGCAAAATGTTTCCCCACGCCTCTGATACACTAACCCTGTGTTTTGCCTTGCATCTCAGTAAATGAGGAAGCGAGCAACGCAGAAATCAAGTTTCTTTAAGGCTGAAAAAAAAAAGACTAAATCATTTGAATAATGAAAGCAAGAACATCTGCAGTTGTTATTTGTCTAATTTACTATTTCACCTTTATCCAGTGGCTGAGTGCCAAGACTCTCCGAAGGGTGTCTGAAACCGTGAAGAGTACTGAATCCTATGTGTTGTTGAAGAAGCGTCTCACTCTATAGCACAGGCTAGCCCAGAAGTCACTGTTGCCAGGCTGACATCAGACTCATGGTAATCCTGTCCTGGCCTTCCGAGCACTGGAATTACAGCCACCAAACCAGGTGTGAATCCTGCTTATAAAAATCTGTTTTCACAAGCTGGCATGGTGGCATACCTCTTCAATGCCAGCATTCAGGAGGCAGAAGCAGATGGAGCTCTGTGAGTTTGAAGCCAGCCTGGTCTACAAAAAGAGTTCCAGGATAGTCAGGGCTGTTGTTACACAGAGAAACTCTGTCTTGGAAAAAAATTTTTTTTCACAGTACTGATTATATGGTGATGTTTAATCTATAAATTGGGTACAATAAGAGAATAAAGTAATAAAACAGAACAAATATAACTACTTATAAATATAAGTAGTAAAGGGCATGTCAAACTTTGGAATGTTTATTTCTAGATTTATCCACTGTTTTGCTTGTTTTGTTTTGTTTTTTTGTATGGTTGGCTTTTGAGACAGGTCATTAGTCTGCAGCTCAGGCTGGCCTCCGATCCTCAAAGCAATACTCCTGCCTCAGTCTTTTGATAATAGGACTAAGCCACTCTCCTCACCCCAATTATTTTTATTTTTGAGACAAGATCTCATGCTCCTGTGTTAGACTCAAACTGGCTCCAGAGCTAAGGGTAACCTTGAGTTTCTGATCCTGCCTCTATCTCCCCAGTGCTCAGATTACAGGCACAAGCCACCACCCCTGCCTGATGTCTATTTGGTATTTTTGGACACTGGTTGACCAAAGGCAACTGAAAGAGCAGAAGGAGAAACCATGGGTAGCAGAGAGAGCCCTGTTATCTCACTGCTAAAGAAAGCCTACGTACCCTGTCTTCATCTGTAAAAATCACACTTCTGAGGTAAGAAGAACAGCTGGGTGCACAATGGCCCTGTCCAGATCAAAAGACGGATTCCGGACAGCTGAGGTTAGCCATGGAGGTCAGGGAGAGCATCCATCCTGACATTTCAACCCCGGAGGATGTTCTACACACAGAACTGGCTGTGCTCAGCCAAGGAGAAGTGCAGGCAGAGAGGATTTGATCCACTAGGTCAGGCATCCATTTTCTTGGCTTGCAGTGAGTGAGTGCAGATGGCTCACAACGAGAGTTGGGGAGCAGCTTCAGAGAACACACTCCTCTTTCCCTTCTTCTTCTCCTTTTTTAAATTTTATTTTATTTTATTTTATTTTATTTTATTTTATTTTATTTTATTTTATTTTATTGTACTAGGAATTGAACCCCAGTCATCAAGCAAGTTGGGCAAGGGTTCTACTGCTGTCTTACACCATCAGCTTGGGCTCAAGCTTACTCTGTAGCCCAGGCTGGACCTTGCAATTCTCCTTCCTCCACCTCTGAGTGGTAGGCTCACAAGGCTATGCCAGTGTCATGCTAGGAATTTACCCAGGGCTCTGGCCTAGGCAAGCACTCTGACATCTGAGCCTCATTCCCAGCCCAAAGTGGGAAGTTGATACACCTCACTCAGAATTGAACTATTGAGCATCCAGCATCTAGGTTCCAGTTAAAAATGTGTTTTATTTTATAGATGGAGAACATAGAAGGGGTGTGTGTGTGTGTGTGTGTGTGTGTGTGAAGCTTATTTGGGTTAAATAATAAGACTATTGACTTGTAAGCTAAAAGGTATAGCTATTCCTGGGAAATTAAGAGTCATCCTTAGAAGATTAAGGCTACTGGCATCGTTTTATCCTCAAACTCAGAAAGACAAATGACTCATCCGGCACAGAACCCGCCTGCGCAAACATTTTTAAAAATTCATTCTAAAACTTGTTTAAACAAGAATGGCCCTAAGCTTTTGTAAAAGGATCCCTTCTTCAGGGGATAAAAGGAAAACACATTCTGGAGTTAACTCCAAAGACAGACCACACAATTATGTACGTGAACAGCAACCAGCTATATTTTATCTTAACATGTTCAAATACCATTCTTTTCTTAAAAGAAAAAAATATATTCCAAAATTAGCTATCTTAAGGCATTAGTTGAACATCTGCTGCCAGAATATTATAGAAAGGAAAATTTGATGACAGGCACGCAACATTATGAGGTAAAAATGCTTTGTTTTACAAAATAACTCCATAATAACTTTTATTGCCCATTGGACATCCATGCCTCCTTTCTGTGTGTATGTATTCTCTTCCACGGATTACATCTTTCCTTCCTCTCTCTCTCTCTCTCTCTCCCTTCTCCCCTTGTATTGTTTGGAATCTTGCATGCCCAGAATCAAGTGCTATGTTTCTCTGTATTCAGGTTCATCAAATAATACCTCCAAAAAGACCTCAGTAAATGTCTGTGGAAATTATACTACATAATGCTTTAATCTTAAACCCTAATCAATTCTTTCTTTCTAATATTCAAAGTGTCTTTAGTGTATCATACATCATTAGTTTCCTCAAAGACTCTTAAGTAAAACAAACAAACAAAAAAAAGTATAATTTTATCTCACTTAAGGTTGACTCACTACACACCCTAGCCGCCAGCTGAGTTGCTGGATGGCCATTCCACCCCAGGGCTTACCTGCCCCCACTTCTTGGAGACTTACTTACACACAGGTGTGGCCACCCCACACCTTCGCCTTCCCCCCACACCTTTGCCTTCCCCTCCCACATGCACCTAACAACACGAGGCTTTGCACACTGCGGGTGCCCAGCGCCTGCCTGTTTGGCTTAGTAAAACAGACGAAAACCAAAGGCAAACCATGACTATTTGATGACATTAAACTGATCACCCTGACTCAGAAGCTCAACCAAGCATCTACCCAGTCTCTGTCCTCCCACCCCAACCAAGGAGTGAATGAAGGACTTCTCCCTATTGATTGAGATGAACAGGTCTCCTCTGACCTTAAATTTTGTCCTAGCATAACAACTGTGGCCAGGTGGCGGTGCACACATTTAACCCCAGCACTCTGGAGGCTGGGGCAGGTGGAGCTCTGTGAATTCGAGGCTAACCTGGTGTACAGAGCTAGATAGAAGGCGTGCAGGGCTACACAAAGAGACCCTGTCTTGGGAAAGGCAGAAAACCAAAAACTGTGGAAACAATATTCTATGTTTCAGGCGGCGACTGCAGATTATGGGACAAAGCAGCCCCACCGCTACAGTCCCCGAAGAGACTCCAAAGTTGGCACCAATGGAGCTCACTCCCAGCTCAGCCACTCCCAGCTCTACAGTCTGTGACTTTAACCAAGCTGGACCAGCACGCAAGCTGTATGTCCAACAAGTGGGAACACCCACCTCCAGGGGTAGGTGAGGCCTCAGTAGGTAGTTAGGTCCTCGGAGTGCAATAGACATGAGCTCTGCCTATCTGTCTCCTGCGGTTAAGACATCGTTCTGAAATGTCCTTTTTGCGTTTCTGTCTTTGCCCCAAGCTACTATTTTAGGGACGGTGTACAGAAAAAGTAGACACAAACCTAGAGGAAAACAAAGAAATGATTGTGGGTTCATACACTGGAATTCTGCAGGGTACTCTGATACACACATTTTTTTTATGCTGTAGCGTAGCCATTAAAATAAACTAGTATTTAAGAAGGAAAAGAGAAAGTATCAAGTATGGGGCATTTTCAGGAGTCCTCTAAGACTCAAAAACAGCTACTTCAGGCAATTAATTAAAAATGATATATTTTAGGAGTATGAAAGAATTATTGAAGGAGTAAAAAAATTTCAGAGAAAAATTACTTCCTTATTTGTTTGATTTTATTGTGATGTCTGTGTGTCAAAAATCTTATTTCCGAGCAAATCCTTCAACTGTTTGCTATTACTTTTCAGGAAAGGGTCCTCATTTTGATGAAATGTAGAGTTCTCATTTATGGCTGCAAAGTACAGGAACTCCTCCAACCCAATGCATCCGTGGCAAGACATACATTGTGGGTGTGAGCTAGCATCTTTTAGGATGTTGCTTCCAATGATGGCTCACTGTCTTGTTGTTTTGGTCCTGGGATCTTCGGGGCTGTGGCTTCAGCTCCAAAACCACATCTAGCCATTTTCGGTTTTTAAAAGTCCGGGCCACTGGGCCCCAACAGGACAGAGAAGAAGAGGCGAGCAGGGAACAGAGCTCCGAGCCTCTCTTCCAGACTGAAACACTTCTAAAATCTTCTACAAGTTCCTCATCTGGAAAGACTGGTTGCCCAAGTCAAGCTGGACTCTCTAAGTCACACCCGTTTTTCTCTTTGCTCCACCTTAAGAAGTCAGCTCTGAGACATCCAGAATGTCAGCAGCCATCTCAATCTCCTGAATGACAATGAAACCCAGCCCGAGTTTAGAAAAAAATAATAATAATAAAAATAAACTACTGTTGAAAGCTATTTTGTCCCATTAAATAATAATAAGATGGCATAATACAGAATCAACAATTACTCTACATAATACAGACTCCCGTTGGGTGGGGTTTTTCTAAGCCCATGAAACTCTTCATAAGGGAATTAATAAAATAAAATAATGCATTAGGAAATAAGTATCTCACAGAATGCAGAATGAAGTAAAATGAAGTAAAAAGTTGTATTGGCTAGAAAAAGGTTTGCAAAGGGAAAAGGTGAATTCTAAAGGCAGACATTTTCCATCTTTTCTCAGATGGTGATAACCTCGAAAACAAATTCGACCACTTGTTAGCTGTGAGACCTTGCACAAAATTTTTTTAACTGCTTTAACCTCAGTTTCCCATCTGTGAGTTGGGATGCTGGTTGTGAGGTCTGAGATTCATGAGGCTTGCACAATACCTGACTTATCACAGGTGCCCGGTAGTGATGGGAGCTATCATTAACCAGGATCTGACATTTCATAAAATACACGATTTATCCAGGTTTAATAACAACGTCAGGGTTATCTGTTGTATATTGAATCTATCTGAATCTTATTTTGCCATCACTTCAATATGCCTCCTCTGAGTGGCTTAGGTTCTGGGCTTTGTGTGTCCTTATATTCTCTGAACATCTCACACCCAGGTGTTGGCTGAAGCTGTCACTCCACCTAGGCAGCGTCTACTTTCCCACCCACTGCACCACCCAGACCCAGACTTTCCCTCCATCCTCCTGCAGAGGAGCATTGGAGGCCGGCCATCTCACTCAGACTCCTGGCAGGTTGTGCACAGGGCACTAGGCCCCACAGAGCTGTCACAGAGGAAACCCTGCTGAGGCTCAGCAACCACCAATCTCCCTGAGCCCTTGAGTGGAGGAGACTCTGGTGGCAATGAAAACCTGCCGTGGATCCCACCTCTAGCCAAATCCTTCTGCCAGGCTAGAAGGATTTTCTAAAAATCTAGGAGGATTTTTTTTACCTCCTAGCAGTAAGGATTTTTCTCCTTACTGCTTTCTACTTTTCAGTGACTGTTCAACAAGGAGCCTGCTCTAATACCTCTTGAACATTCCCCCTGCTCTGTACATCCATCTATATCAGCTGAATCACTACACTAAGAAAACACCATTTCCTTTCATAAAGTCTCACCAATTCCACCATGAGAGATGTTATCTCTGCCTGTGAAAGCTTTGAAGATACACCTCCTCCCTCCCTCCCTCCCTCTCTCTTCTCTCTCTCTCTCTCTCTCTCTCTCTCTCTCTCTCTCTCTCTCTCTCTCTCTCGTGTGTGTGTGTGTGTGTGTGTGTGTGTGTGTGTGTGTGAATTCCACCCTTTTGCATCTTTGCATTTGCGCAGTCTCAGAGTACACACTACTCTCAAGCTTCTGTTTGTTCACCTTAACTCCCCATAAACATCACACATGCATGCAGCAGTTGCTCAGAAGATACTTGCTAAGTCAATAGGGGAAAAAAATGGAATTTTACATTAAATGTAACAATGGCCTGGCTAGTGCGGAAGTGAGCGTGGGAAGAGCAAGGTGAGGCTGGGCAATCCTTAGTGGTCTGTTTTACTCTGAAGCTTAGAGGCTTGCCTCTTGGGTTGGTCCTGGCTTCTTTTACTGCTATTATCATTTATTGTTGTTATTATTTTGTTTTGCTGTGCTGAGGATGTAGTATGCCTAGCCAGGGCTCTTCTCCTGAGCACATTCTCAGCCTCTGTTTTGGTTTTGAAATAATGAGATGGGGACATGGACAAGAACAAGCCTTAACGTCAGAAGCACATATTTCTGAAGCTTAGTGCCTCTCGCTTTTAATCCACCTACAAACACCTATACACCTACACTGTGACTGGTGGAAGAACTCAGTGTAAGATCTGGCTACCTCGTTGACAAATATATTTTTGTGATTAGTATTCTATTTTAGCTAGAAGAATAAGACTGCAGAACTTCTACTTTAATTGAAAAGAACATTAATACGATGTCTTCGGTAAGAAAAAAAAAAAACTCCAAAGTTTATTTTCAAAATTCATGCCTTTTATATTACCAAGCAGGTAACACTTACTAAGCATTAATTAAGTGGAACGCAAGGAGAAGTTAAAGTAGTTATAGATCCGTCTAACCTAAAATAAAGACACACAGGACAGGTGGTGCCAGGGGAAGGAGAGGGTATTACAGTGTAAATGTGATCTAAAACTGTTCTGAAAATGGACAAGAGCTAGACCGAGAGAGAGAGAGAGAGAGAGAGAGAGAGAGAGAGAGAGAGAGAGAGAGAAGAGACACTTGAAGGTGATTTCAATAGCAAAAAAAGATCTGAGTTCTCTACAGGCAGTGATTGGTTTACACAGGAAGGGCTACACACACTTATTTCAAAAATCACCAACTAATGCAACCCATAGACACAAATAAGTTTAAATTCAACTAGTAGTTTCTACACTGATTTTTGTAGAGAGAAAAAGGAAAAAAAAATCCAGAAAAAATACTTATTAAAATTTTAATCGTTCATTTAGCAGAGATCCCTAGCTCTCCTGGGCAGACAGGACCACCTAATTCTGCAAAACCTGAGCGATGAGCAAACAGCTCCCTCCACACAAAATTAAAATGCTACCAGAAAAACAGGTCCGGGCACACGGTCCGACTCCCCACTCAGTCTCCATTAACTGAAAATGCAGAAGTCAGCATTTATGGGCCATTTTCTACTCAGCAGCACCAGGACAGGTCCAACAGGCTTGGGGGAGGGGGCTCTGTCACCTGGGTCTCCAGAGAAGAATGACAAGCCTCTGACTCAAGGCTACCCATTGACACCCTGCAGGGAGGCGCCACTGACCAACATCAATCCTTAGTGAAAAAAAAAAGAAAAAAAAAATCCTTTCTCAAAGTGAGGTCATTTTCCACTTCAGTCTGCTCTCCCGTCCAGAATATACAGCGCTTGACAGGTTTATAAACAGGCTTTTCTTGGGGGGGGGGGGGCGGGGAAGGGGGCACGGTAGAGGGAGATACAGAAATACTGCACAATGGAAAAACATCACCCCTCCTCCAAATTAAGTGTGTTAGGGAAGAATCCTAATAAGACAAGTACCTTTATGCGGCTCGTGTATCAATGAATAAACTGAAAATATTAAATCTCTATAAAATTATAAGCCAAGGAGTAAAATAACCAATTACTAGGCGCTGGTGGTTATCAGTTTAAGAGGAATGGGGGTACAGATCAGGAGGAGAACACTTGTCAACTGTGTACAAAACCTTTGGTTTGCTTCCCAATAAAGTAAAAATAACAAAGATAAGAAACCTAGGCTGGCAGAAGCAGGCTAATAAAATTAGTAATAAAAAATACTTGATTTATAAAGTGCTGAAAAGAATTACTAAAAAGTCTGTATAACCCACACATTTAAAGGAATGGGTTCCTTAATTCCGAGAAGGCTCAGACAGAAAAGTAATTCTGAGACTTAGGTGGCTGGCTAATTTTTAAAATAAACTTTAAAAACCAAGTTTTTAAGCCTGCTGTTACCCGACGCAATCGTTTCTCAAAATTCCCCGGGCACGTTTTGTTCAGAAAACAAAGGTCTCTAAAAATGAGAAAAGGCATCCTGATGGCCGAGCAATAAAATAAATACACAGAAAACAAGTTGCAACTGGAAGGCCGGCCCGGTACCTAAAACTGCTGGCAAAACAAAACTCCGCCAGAGCCATCAGGTTCCTCCTCCTCCGCCCGCGGCCACTGCGCCGGGAAACATTAAGGTATTGGGGCGGCCGCCTCTTTCCCAGGGGCGCGACCAGGGTAGGGCTGGGAAGGGGCGGGTCGCCAAAGTCTCACGGCTCACGTGGGCTTGCAGAAAGCAGCTCTGGGGAATGTGTGAAAGGATGCTTATTACCTTCTCCCACCCACCCGCGACTCCCTCGCTCTATTTACCTGG
Organism: Meriones unguiculatus; assembly: GCF_030254825.1. NCBI lineage: Eukaryota > Metazoa > Chordata > Mammalia > Rodentia > Muridae > Meriones > Meriones unguiculatus. Next base: position 53,543,330 of record NC_083366.1, on the reverse strand, counting down.
CGATCCCATGGGGAAAAAAAAAAAAGACCCAGCCCTCTGTGCCCGGGGTTCCTCCAGGGCTCCCCGGCCTGGGCGCCACCGTGCTTTCTCAGGGGTCACCCTCTCAGCCAGCACCCGAGCCCCCTCTACACACATCAAAGAGATGACTAACAGGGAGCCCTGAGCCACACTTACTGCAATCACCCGGGAGACTCACCCAAGAGGCGCGGGGCCCCGGGTGCAATCGGGGTTACCAAGTGGCCAAGCGGAGCGGGAGAGGGAAGAGGCCTGGCCAGGCCGAGCTTGTACCCCACTCTCCACAGGCCATCCCTGCAAGGGAGCCCCATTTGCGTGACCGGATTTTCAAGCCGCGAGGGGGGCACAACCTTCATGCGCGCCGCCGCCGCCGCCCGGAGGGTGCCCGGGAGTTGCTCGCCCCGAGTCCCTCCCGGGCCACCGGACAGCAGAGGGGACTCCACCCCTTCCCAAAGTTTTACTTTTCACTAGTTTGCAAGCCGGGTGCCGTGACCGCAGCTCCGCCTCGCCCGGCCTCTCACCCGACGGCAGGAACAAAGGCGATCACGGCAGGGTCCACCTTGCAGGGGACAACCGGGGGAGGGGAAGGGGAGGAGGGACAACCGAGAGACCTGGGTCCCCGCCGACCATGGCAGCCCTCCACGGCGGTTGTGGGAGGAGGTGGAGCCTCTAGGGCCACCCTCCAGGGCAGAAGCGAGGTGGGGGACTAAGGCTCTCGGTGGGGCCGTCGCCGGGGTCCCGTGCACACCCACGCTCCCCGGTGCCAGCGGCGAGCGCTGGACACCCGGGCGTGCGCTTCCGTGACCTCGGGCGAAGCACTTTCCTCGGCCTGGACGCGGGTTTCCTGCTCGGCCCCTCCCTGGCCTAAGGTCCTGGCTCGGGCCGGTACCCACCAGTAGCCGTCGGAGTTCTGGTCGTTGGTGACGGTGCAGCGCCGGGAGTAGTACATCCTGCTGGTGCCACCGCCCCCGCCGCCGCCGCCGCCGCCGCCGCCACCACCGCCGCCGCCACCGCCGCCGCCGCCGTAGGTCATCTCGTAGCGCAGGTCGGGGCCGGACTCGGCGCGGGTCATGCGACCCAGCGTGTTGATCCGCGGGTGGGAGCCGCCGTTGCAGCTCATGTCGGCGGGCACTCGGGAGAGAGCCGGCTCAGGGCCGCGGCATACGCCAGGCGTCGCCTGGGAGCACGCGAGGGGCTCCCGGAGCGGGAGCGCGGGGCGCGGGAGAGCGGTGGCCGAGGGCGCAGGGCGGAGATGGGGACGGCGAGTGGCTGGGCGGGCGGGCGCGCGCGCGCGGGAGCCGGACCGGAGCTGTGTGGCTCGCAGGGCGGCCGAGGCTCAGAGGAGCTGGGTCGCGCCTGGGTGTTGGTGTTGGTCGGGGCGGCGCGAGTCTCCTCCCCGCTGGCACCGGGCGCCCAGGCCACACCTGGCCGGCTGCTTCCCAGGGCGAGGTGCGGCCGCCTCCCCCTCCCCCCTACACACACGGTGTCACCGACGCCTGGGGCCGCCCTCCCCAACCTGCGGCTCCGCCCTGCGCCACCGAAGCCTGTGCGGCGGAGAGGGGCGGGGACCCAGCCGCCAGGTCCCCTCTGGGCGCCGGGACTCCAGGGACTAGGAGCCAGCCTCGGCCACGCGGCTACACTTTTGGAGGATCCCTTACCTCCCGGGGGCGGAAACGAAGCGGGCAGGAAGGACGGCTCGTTTGGACGACTTTAGTGAAATATTGACTTTTTGCTTGTCCCAGGAAGCCACGCCAGCTTCCATTTAAATTATCCCAGGTGTTTCTGCTGTGTAAAAACAAGTTTTTACGGAGAATCCTGAAAAGGGCTTCTCCAGAAATTATTTGTCTACGGGGATAAAGATGCTTCCGTTGTTTTCCGCAGGACAATATAAAAGTTACAGTTTATTTTTCCCCTTGACTCTCATTTTCAACACGAAGCTGTGGAGATTTAAGACATAGGACCCTGGGCTGGAGAGATGGCTCAGCCGTTAAAGGCTAGGCTCACAACCACGAATAAAATACAGGAACCAACTTTTCAACCTGGTGTGGTCCTGTAATCCTGGCACTCCGGAAGCAGGACGGAGTTCAAGGCTGGACTGGGCTACATAACAGGACTTTGCCTGAACCAGAAACAAGGCATGGCTTTCCGTTTCTCTAAAAGAGCGTGCTTGTCTCGCGTAGGCTGAGCCCCAGCCTGGGTCCCTTTCTGTGCCCAAGAACCCTAAACAGATTGGTCCCACATGAGTAACGCCCTGCCAGAACATTCCACCGCTCCCCGTTAGTGGATATCTACACCGCAGTCTACGCGGCCTGGCTTTGGAGACAAACCCCATACACTAGCCACTGAAGGCTGTTTGGATGACTTGAGACAGAGTTAAACGCTTAGGTGGTGTAAACAGATCTTGCTTGCACTTCCGCTTCATGGTTGGCCGGAGCAGACTTAAATCCAAGGATTCGAACACACAGGGAGAACACAGCTCACCACTGTTAGCTCTCCTGATCGTTTCTACCACCAGTCTACTACCATCCGCTTCTTCTCGTTTCTAATTTAAAATTCACCCGGCCAAAAGCGTGAAGACAAACGTGCTTTGTTTAGAAATAGAATCAGTAGCTGGAAGTCAGCTTCCACGCAAACAACCCGTAATATCCCGAAGACATCGGTATCGGTAAATAATAATGCACGGAGTTTGATCTGGAACGTTTTTCCCCCTTATACATCTTGTTTGTCCAGCAAATAACTATAACAACACCATATGGAAGGGCTGCTGTCAGACTGAAAAAGACAACAATGAATAAAGCATAACTACTGTCCTCATAAATGCTGTAAGTAGAACCTCAGTTTAAACAATTCAGAGAGCCCCTTTCTCCAACACTGAAAGGGATACACAATTGCCCTGCTAATTCGCCTAAAATACAACCCATTTATCTAGGTAACACTTCACAGCAAGGCTCTTCTCCGCCAAGGAGAATGCCTGAAAGCTCACTTAGGCTAGTCAGGAGCCAGGCTGCCCTCCCCCTCCCCCTTCTGCCATTCACAGCTTGTCATCTATTTACAAAGTAGGGGAAGAAGTGAAAAGCAGAGCCCACCAGAGGTAGGCTTTTGGCCAGCACTGCTTCTTGACCTACCTCACTGCATCTTGCCCTTCTTCAGGTCTTCCCAAGAATACTGGTGGCTCTAAAACTAACCAAACATACCTGTCTGGGAAGACAGTGATTTCATTTATCTTTCTCTAAGGCAAGTCAGGAAGATAAAAGGATAAAATAAGTAGGCTGACATGCTGGGAAGGTGGACTCCAGACATACACAGAACATTGGTTCACTAGGCTGGTTCATGCCATGATAAAGGATAAACATCAGAAGACTACTGTTCTGTGCTATAATTTGCTCAAACTTCTGTAGTAAGGACCAGAGATGGAATCATTCCTTTAAATGGAAATTGCATATAAAACTTCGGGTTCCACCTCCTGAACCAAAAGCTCTTGGTTCTAGATAAGAAGTTTTAACCTTTAGTGTTTCCATCTTTATCTCTAATTCAGAAATCTTTGTTAATATATGTTACCTATGATGAGTGTACTGGATATGTAGAATGGAGCAGCCCACAGGCTCAATGCCAGACACACAAAGGTGGATAGGACGTGGCTCTTGCCCTGTAAGAAATCAAAATCCGCATAAGGAAAGCAATCACTACAGGACATTGGGTATGCTATGATAGCCTTAGAACTGTGAGGACACAGTAAAGGTTGAAAAGTCTGTTTCTCACAACTGGGCTTGGGGGTTTTGTTGTTTTGTTTTCTTTGTTTGTTTATTGGATTTGATTTTTCGAGACAGGTTTCTCTGTGTAGCCCTAGCCGTCTTAGAACTCACTCTGTAGACCAGGATGGCCTCAACTCAGAGATCTGCCTGCCACCCCGCCTCCACCCCCAGTACTGGCGTCAAAGGTGTGTGCCATCACTGCCTGGCTTACAGCTGGGTTTTAAAAGCACAAGATTGAAAGTCTGGAAGTCTTTACTTGCTGGGCTGACGGAGGTCAGCTATTTTTTCCCCGCCACTCACAGATAGCTTCCCATGTACTGATAGAGACAGTTCCCTGACAGGCAAGCTTGTCTCTGGCTGACCTTAGAAATGACCTTGCAGCTAGGAAAGAGCCCTCAGCCATATCCTGAGCAGATTTAAAACGATCAGCAGTACACCTTGACTTCAATGAGATTAACAAGAACCATTTGCTGGCTCAGAATCCCACGGGACCCCTCATTATCTCTTCGTAGTAAGTGATACATCTGTATCCCCAAACCATTTCCAGCCCGAGTTCAAACAAGCTAGTCTGCCTGCTAGAGGGGGATCATTCTAATAAGTCAGAACAGACAGAAGCTTGGGCTAAAAGTCAGTGCTATAAAGGAAAAGATCTCTTAACATGGCAGAAAATACTCTAGCTTCAGAATATGCAGTGGCTACACATACAGTTCTGGGAAAAGCACTTGTCTGACACATTTGACCCTGGGCTTGATCCAGAGCATGCTTCTATGTGTGTGGGCGCATGTGTGTGTAAAAACATAAGGACATACAACTCTATACAGCCTTTCTTATTTTTCAGAGACTTCATTGCGGAAAGCAATTTGACAAAGCAAATAAAATCTACTTCAGAAATAGGAAAGTGTTAAAGTATGTATTTTAAGTCAAAACTGTCTTTACTTTTATTGGCTTAAGTTTCCCAATAAATAGAAGAAATTTTCTGTTTTCAGTGAGTTTTGTGTGTTTTTTGTTTTGTTGCCAAGGACAGTGGCATACTTCGTAAAAATTAAATATCTGAAAGGAACATTTCAAACACACTCTCCACTGCAGGATGGAAATTCTCACACATTCTTTCTGCCCCTTGTCTTGGTTTTCAACTGATAAATTGTGCTGATTTGTGTGTGTGTGTGTGTGTGTAGTTAGGGTTTTTGTTTTGTTTCGTTTTGTTTTGAGACAGGGTCGTATTCTGTATTCCAGGCTGGTGTAGAATTCATCATCCTCCTGCCTCTGCCTTCTGAGTTCTGAGATTGCAGGCACACACCGTCACGCTTAGCTGAACCTTTGTGTCTTAAGAATACTGTTTTGGTTTGGTTTGGTTTGGTTCGGTTTGGTTCGGTTTGGCTCTGTTTTGCTCTGCCTGCCGTTGGCTGGATAGCATAACTATTAGTGGTTTCGTCGACACCGTCCTGTCTGACTCTTCTTTTCACCAAGAGCCCCAAGTTTGGTAAAGCTCAAGCATGTCAAGGCTGGCAAGCCCCGCTGTGGAACCCTTGGCCTACTCCATGAAATCACTCATTTATTTTAGTGGGCAATACACACATGCAATAAACACAATACAAGAGCCACGAAAGTTCAACTTTCATTTCTTCAGCTTGCAAGCGGTGTTTATTATTTGCACATGTTTACAATTTCGGCAGTTTTAAACTAAATTAAAAAAAGTTTGTCTAAATCCTATTCCTAGTTTATAACTACAGGATTTGACTACCTGTAAGGGACTTGAGAACATTGAAAGATTCACTAAGTCTAGATAAAGGAATTTAGTCTTTGCTGTACATTGTTTCTATTGAAAGAAATGTGCATATAAAACTTATATGTTCATTTATTTGGGGGGACATATGGGTGCCACAGTGTGCCTTTTGGTTTTGTTTTTTTCGACAAGGTTTCTCTTTGTAGCCCTGGCTGTCCTGGAACTCACTCTGTAATCCAGGCTGGCCTCAAATTTAGAGTTCCACCTGCCTCTGCCTCCCGAGTGCTGAGATTAAAGGCGTGGGTCGCCGCCCCATCACAGAGTACTTTTAAATTTTTTTTTAATTTTGTTTTATTTTATGTGTATAGATGTTTTGCCTGCATGTACATCTGCCATATGCATTCTTGGTACCCATGGAAACCAGAAGAGGGCACCAGATCCCCTGACGCTGGATGGTTGTGAACTGCCATGGGTGCTGGGAATGGCATCCAGATCCTCTGGAAGAGCAACTGGTGCTCTTAACCACTGATTCATCTCTCCAGCCCCCACTCTCTGCCCCAGTGTGATTTTGGAGGGCAGGGCCTAGTCTTCCTGAGCTACGATGGCAAGGGAGGGCCTCTGCTTTCACCGCTTGTTCTCTGCCTTTCACCCCTTGTCGTGCTGACCATTTCTCAGATGGAGGCATAAGGCTTCTCCGGCCTCATCTCCTCCTGGCAGGCCCCACTGCACAGACTCATCTCACTCCCCAAGTTCCCCCTTTAGTATCCTAAGTAATTCTCTAAGCTGGTCGTGATGGTGAGGAACTGTCAATCTGAAAAGCATGCCAGGGTGGGGACATTTTCTCAAGCTTCTTTAAGTATTCGGTCCAGATGTAGCTTCCTCCCAGAAGCCCAGTCATCACGGACACCACGGGCCTGTACCAAGTTCTGAATGGAAACCTGGGGAGAGAGACCCTCAGTCTTGACTGGAAGAATTCAAACCTCATGTCCACAGAGAACTTCAGAAACGTGATTTAGGACTGTTTTGTTTATGTAAATGGTTTGACTTTCTATCCTCCTTCCGGCAATGGGGTTGGAGCCCGAGGCCTTCCAAATGCAACTCTCTCACTGTTTTGCATCCACAGATCATGCCTGTATCAGTGATTCCAAACTTGGAGAATCTCCACACTTGAAGCCTTGTAAAGACAGGCAGCAGAAGAAACATCACGGTGGGGTCGGTCCTATAGACTGGGTAGTATTGGTTTTGCCCATCATCCCTGGGTCTCCTCTGAGGCTCTGATCCAAGGGCTTTTCCCCGGCATACATGCCATCATGTAAACCAAGAACATCATGTAACAGAAGAGTAGTGAAACCCAGAAACTCTAGGCACTTCCCTGAGTTACCTGATATTTGAAATATCAGAATTCTGTTCGTTCCTAATCTTGTACTACTATGCCAAAATTCCTGACCAGTCAGGCGTGAAAGAACAAATTTCTGAGCAAGATTTGATACCCACCTGAACCCAAGAAATCGTTTTGTTTTGTTTTGTTTTTTAACTTATTTTTCCTTAATGTGCATTGATGTTTTGCCTGCATGTATGTCTGTGTGGGGGAGTCAGAAGCCCCAGAACTGGAGTTACAGACAGGTGTGAGCTGCTGTGCGGCTTCTGGGAATTTAACCCAGGTCCTCTGGAAAAGCAGCCAGTGCTCTTACAGGCTCAGCCATCTTTCCAGCCATAAGAAAGTGTTCCAGTATTAGCTATTTTCCTAAACTACATGAATGGGGTATCTGGATTCAAGATAACAATAAAGAGATGTAGTTGCTTCCCGAGGTCACACGAAGCATAGTTATTGTTTATATTTAGTCTTATTCCTGTTTTTCTTGATACTCTCAAGTCACAAAGCATGAACAGCCAGGGCTCTTCAACACCCCTTCCCCTCCCACTTTAACAAACAGAGATTTAAAAAAAAAAAAAAGCCTCTAAACTGAACATATACAGAATTTTTGTCATTATTTCTTTATATAGTGTAATAACTACTGTTTCATTACATTGAGCATTATACATAACTAGAGATTATTTAAAGCATGCAATGGCCTTGAGCATATGTGCATTTTGCTACCTGAGGAGAACCCTAGCACTGATTCCTGGCTACTACAGAGACTGTACTTATTTGTGTGTGACGGAGACATGTGTATGCCATGCTTGCGAATAGCAGAACCTCAGGTGTCGGTCCTCACCTTCTACCTTCTACCGTGTCTGTGGAAGGGTTTCTCTTGCTATTAGCCACTAAACCATGTACTGGTGGCTCGCCAGTGATCCTCCAGAGGCATCTTCCTGATTCTGCTTCCTATCTCACTGTGCAAACGCTAGGGCACACAGCACTGCACCCAGCTTTTACACGGGTTTCAAGAATTTGACAAGCACTTTTTCTAGCTCAGCCATCTCCCTGCCTCCTTCGCCCTTTTGGTTTTGAATGTACTTTTCATTGTTCAGAAAAAGCAAAACCAGAGAGGTTCATATCCTAAACAACATAGATTCAGATTTGAAGACATAATCTAGTTTCTGAAGTGACTCTTTCAAAGTCCTAGATACTCACAAGCAACCAACATACAAGCTCCCAGTTCCCACACCATTATCCTAAAGTACTCTCAGCTACTCTGCCCCCCCTTCCCTCACCCTCACTCCCACCCCGCCCCCACCCTCACCCCCACTGAGGAGAGAAATGTTGGCATCTGGGAGAGTAAAGAATGAGGAAAAAGGGCCGAATATCTAAGCAAGTCCAACTATTTTGGCATTGAAAGCAAGAAACAAAGCAAAATAAAACAAAACCCAACCAACCAGCAGTGATAATAAAACACAAAAAAGTAAACATCTAAATAGGGGTGGAAGGGTTATTTCAACTGGGTCTCCTAATCTAGGGTCCTGAGAATGTCCCCCAAGAAGGAAACCCCAGGCAAAAATCACTGCCTAAATTCCCAACCTGTGAGTGAGCAGAAAACTAAGTTAGAGCCCAATTACCAAATCAACTTATCTTAGATAGAAAAGTAAACCTGGACTTGGTGTATCCTCCTGGTTATAAAGTGTGTGTGGTAGCTATAAAATACACACAGTGGCAGTGGAAATGGAGAGAAGGCTAGCAAACGCATCTATAATTACACCAGCCACAAAACAATCCTAAGAAATATCTTTGGTGTTCTTCCCTCCCCAGGAAACATTTTTCCTAACTGTTGTCCAAGTATGTAGACAATTTCGTGTTCAGCTTCTCGCCTCATTTAAAGCATGTTGTTAGTGGTGCTTTTAAAGGTTTTGGTGGTTTCGTTTGGGCTTGAATTGTTCTAGGAGTTTCCATATCCGTGGTGAGCAGGAGTCACTCTTGATGGAAACCAAGGAGTGGGAAGGTAGTGAGCAACCACTTAGTGTAAGGCAATGGCAACCATCATCAAACGGTGTTTAAGAAAACAATCCTACCCTCAGGAATGCAGCTATTTCCTTGTAAGGTTCCCAACAGTCCTGAGCGCTCAGCATAGGGGTGCAGACGTCAGAGACCGAATTACCTCCAGTGCACGGACTATCCGTGCGTACAGAGGGAGCTGAGCGACTTCCAGCTTCTTAAGGGAACTGATCCCTTCCCCTCAGCAAGAAAAAGTTATGCAAATCATGCAGGGAACTCAAAGGATTGTTTCTGTGACCCGTGTTCAGCTGCATTCACTTATGCGCTGCCTACACGCTTGCAGGATTTCACTCTGAAACATCTACGCCACACTGTCTGCGAGACAGACACACTTCAAATACAGAAAAAGCTACGCCGGCTCACGCAGGCTCCACAAGCTGGTGAATCAGTTTTGTCTTACAAAGGTGGGTGTTGACAGGGACACGTCATTCTCGCTAAACCAGCCTGACCGCTCCTGCGTTTTGACTACTTAGCAGTTTGGCTTCAACTGGACTGGAACAAAGCGTCCTTTCCCACCATGGCACCCAGAAGAAACATCATTTGTCGCTGCCCCCAAACCTTTGCCTGTACTTTACAAAACAGGGAAAAAATAATTTCATGGCTTTAAAAAAGGGGCTCCTGTCGTCATGGGTTTCTTCTTCTTCTTCTTCTTCTTCTTCTTCTTCTTCTTCTTCTTCTTCTTCTTCTTCTTCTTCTTCTTCTTCTTCTCCATCTTCTATGTCAATGTTCCCCTTTACTTCCCTGGAGAATGTGGTATACAAAAGGAAAGTTTCCTTTTTAACTATGGAGGAGCTTGGTTTTAAAGAGGGACTTACATTAACATAAACCATTTTTGTTTCAGGTGTTACTACAAATAAATATTTTTTAAAAATAAGTACATTTGTGTGAGTACAGACATGAAAGAAGCAAAATAAAGAGGTTTGGTTTGTTTGTTTGTTTGTTTGTTTTCTTAAATCAATGTGTTTGAGCTGGACATGAAGGCTCACATAATTCCAGCACTCAGAGAGGCAGAGGCCAGCCTGGTCCACAAAGTGAGTCCAGGACAGCCAAGGCTACACAAAAAACCCTGTCTCGAAAAACCAACAAAACAAAACAAAAATAGAATCACTGTGTTTGTACTTGTATGATGTATGTTCGTGTGGTTGTATGTGCATGTTCATGTGTGTGAATGCAGACCCTCATATGCCAAGCATATATGTAGCAGTCTGAGGACAGGCCTCACTTCCCAGCTTGTCTGAGGCAGGGTCTCTTGTTCACAGACTCTGGCCTGAGAGCTTCTGAGAGAATGGCACTATGCTTGGGTCCTCACACTTGCTCTATAAACGTTCTTGGTGTACAACCATCACCAGTGTCCACTCCTAAACGTTATCATCATTTCAAACTGAGACTCCATCAAATACGAGCTCCTCCCCCCTTACCACCCTAACACTAGCATTCTGACCTTATGAATCTGATGGCCCTAGAGATCACGTATCAACAGAAATACAGTCTTTGTTCATTTCTGGCATATTCCACTGAGCATAATCCTTCAAGGTTGATCCTTGCTGCAGCAGGTAACAGAGCTTCCTTCCTCCTTAAGGCTAAATAATATTCCATTGTATGGAGGCACCACGTTTTGCTTGTCCACTCCTCTGCGGACAGACATCTGGATTGCTTCCATCTATTGCCTATTGTAAACAAGACTGGTTGATTATTTTAGGTAATAAATGTATCATAATCCTTTCCTACTACAACTCCCCCATCCCTCAGAGCTGTAACATTTCCGCCTTTGCTTCATTGTCTGTTATTACCATCAGCTCATCCCCAAGCTCTTCCCTAGTTGAATAATTATCTTTTCAATACAAACATTTGAATAAATTATTCCACTCAATTCACTGCTTAAAGAAACCAGCTTCAAGCTGGCAGGTGTTCTCCAAACAAGCCCCTTTGCTTCAGTGAGGTCCCCGGTTATCTGATCACTGCCATGTGTGAGCTGTACCCCCTCTCTTGGGGCCAGTGGCTTTCCTTTTAACTTCACTTACACCCTAATTTTGGAGACACACATCTTCCAGAAACTTAACTGAGTATGTGTGCATGCAAGGCCCATTTTTCTAGGACTTCTTTGTCTGAAAGTTTCCTTATGCCAGCATTTACTTAAATTGATCACTTGGCCAGATATGGAATTCCAGCCTGGGAACAAAAGCCCCTCATATTGTCAGGAGAATTACTCCCTTGTCTTTGCTGCTTGCACAGTGCTGTTTTTTGAGAGGCGCAGACCTACCCTGTTTCTCTGTGCGTTTTACAAAACCTTTAGACATCAAGATGTCCCTTTTTTTTTCCTTTTGTTTTGGTTTGTTTTCCTTGTGTCCTGGGGATGGAGCTCAGGGCCTCATGATGTAAGTGTTGAAAATGTCCTACACTGAGACACACTCCACTCATTTTTAGAAACTAAACTTGAGAGATTCAACCTACAAGCTCTTCTCACTGGATACCCAGTACAGAGAAATACCGCCACTGTTCTCGGAGAGTTACTGGACAAAATGAATCCTCAAAAGATCATGACGCCTCCTCATCATTGATGCCCACCATCATTGGCACCCTTGTCTCACAACAGAGGCATTTCCCACTTGCTGGAGAAGGATAAGCCTCCTAGCTTACTGCGAGGCAGGCATGTACTCATTTCCCAGGATTCTCAAGTTCTCAAGGCCTCTATCTTACATATTGGAAGTCAGCCTCCAGGTTGTCACCGAAGATTTCTGCAGAACTTTCTGCAGTGTTCAGACTCTTGGGGTCCCCACTGCTGTTCTCTGGGGGTCCTTCCAGCATGCAGGTCTGTCACCTAAGGGCCCTTTTCTGCCCCAGACCACACACCACCTTATAGGACCAAATCACAACTACCAAGAAAGTTAGCTTTTTTTAGTGGTCAGGTTTTTTTTTTTTTTTTTTGTCAACTTGACACAAGCTAAGATCATCAGAGAAGTAGGAACCTCAATTGAAAAAATGCTTCTGTAAGACTGGCCTGTAGGCAAGCCTAAGGGGCATTTTTTTTTTTTTTTTTTTGATTAATGATTCATGTGGGAAGGCCCTATCACTGTGGGCAGTGCCACTCCTGGGCAGGTGGTCCTGGGTTGTGTAAGAAAGCAAACTGAGCAAACCTTGGAGAACAAGCCAGTAAGCAGCATTCTCCTTGGGTCTCTGCTTCAGTACCTGCCTCCGTTCGTACCCTGATTCCCCTCAGTGGGAGGTTATGACACGGAAACGGAAACGGAAATCGAAGAAACCCTTCCTTCCCCAAATTGCTTTGGGTTAGAATGTTTCGTCACAGCAATAGAAAGCAGAGCAGGATGATTCTGCTCCAGATTTCATTGCTAATTCTTCTACCTTTTGTCTGAGTTAATCCTTGAGGCCAGCCCTGGTATTATGAGGCACAGGAGAAGTGGTTGGCTTGGCCAATAGGAAGGACCAAGAGTGAGATTCAAATTCATTTCTCTTAAACCGACAGTGCTGTTCTCCGAAATGCATTGCTATGTTGTTTTGGTCAGAGAGCATACAGTTGGTGGGTGCCCCCAGGATTCTTACCAAATCCTAGTCCGCAAATCCTCCAAACTCTAAAAGCAATTATCTCTGAGCTTAGAATAACAAGTGGATGGTCTTCTATACCCTTTTTTGTTTCTCAAATTGTTTTCTTTATCGCTGAATAAATGTAATGAAAACATTTGAGAACAGTAACTTTATAATAAGGAAAACACAATAGAACCAATGGGCTTCCCAGCCATAGAAATCAAGTTCAGTGTCTGTCTTGGTTCTTGTTTTGTTAATTTGGGACAGGCTGAAAACTCCTGAGGGCAGGAGGGTTCTCCTTAACACTGACCATCTTGCCAGGCCCTGGATGATAAATTCTAACAGTGTATCTCTCTATTCTTCTGTCTACTTAATCCATAGTTTCATCTGGAAACCTAGCAGCAGCTGGGCACGGCGGCGCATGCCTGAAATCCCAGCACTCAGGAGGCAGAGGCAGCCGATTTCTGGAGTTCAAGGACAGCCTGCTCTAGGAAGTGAATCCAGGACAGACAAGACTATACATAGAAACCCTGTATTGAAAGAAAGAGAGAGAGAGAGAGAGAGAGAGAGAGAGAAAGAAAAGAGAAGAGAAGAGAAGAGAAGAGAAGAAAAGAAAAGAAAAGAAAAGAAAAGAAAAGAAAAGAAAAGAAAAGAAAAGAAAAGAAAAGAAAAGAAAAGAAAAGAAGAAGAACCTAGCAGCTCCATCTGCATCCTCCAAACCCTAGAACAGGTCAGCCCACACCCTACCCATGACATAGACTGGTACACGCATGCTCCTTGTTACAGGATGAATGTGATATGTCCCCCCTACCAAAACAGACTCACATGTTTGAACACTTAGCCCCCAGCTGCTGATGCTGTTTTGGGAGGGTGGACCGTGGGCTAGCCTAGCTGGAGGAATGGGTCCTGGGGTGTCGGTTCTTGAAGGTGATTACCAGCTCTTGTTCCTGATTGTGTGCTCTCTGCTTCCTGATGTCACACACAATGCAACGACCAACCACCTCATACTCCCACCACCAGGGACAGGAATGGGTCCTGCTGTCATGCCTTCAAGACAAAGCATATTCCCTGAGCCATGAGCTGAAATGAATCCTTCAGCCTTTGACTTGCTTTCCTAACATGAACCACCTTTTAGTGTAAGTCACAACAAGCATGAAAGTTGACTTTTGTGCGGGTCAGTGTTTTGTCAACCTGACACAAGCTAGCGTCATCAGAGAAGAAGTTGCCTCGGATGAGAAAAACGCCTTCATCAGTTCATTCCACATGCTCCGCGCTCCCCAGCCCATCCTCCAATTCAAACGTGTCTCATCTCCAACTCAGACTCACCGAGAGGTTTTCACAACCATCATCGTGCTTCTGGAGCAGTGTACATGGCTCCTGGAATAAAGGTCCACTCTAAGAATTCATAGACAGACTGTAGAGGAGAGTTGGCTGCCCTCTCCTTAATCTGCCCTCTGTCCTTCTTCTCATTGATAGCCGTCACCCTAGTCAGCAACTTGACCACTTCCTCTGTAGAGCAGGCTGACCCTCCCTAGACACTCTCCATATGGTACACACATCAGCACCAGACTAGCCTTCAAGACATTCTCTCTCATGTCATCATCCTAAATTCTTCGTCAACCCTCTCTGCCAGCAGATGAGATGCACCCTAACAGCGTGGCCTGTGAAACTCAGGGCAGGATACCCCACAACCGAATCCTAACCTACCCTGCATGCACATAGTCCTCTCCTGCCTCTCTCTCTCTCTCTCTCTCTCTCTCTCTCTCTCTCATCCTTAAGGTCTCTCCTGTTGCAATGCCTCTGACCTGGTCCACACAAGACCTAGACATCCTTTGCATCTCTACATCCTAAAACTCTGCCAGGTTCCCAAAGCCCAAAAACAAAACAAAACAAAACAACAAAAAACACTCACCACACCATCCTTCCGTCTTGTCACTCAACAACTATTTTGGAGCCCCTATTATGAACTGTGCTAGATTCCTGGAAAGCAAAACCAAGCAAGTTGTACTTCCCATTCTGGAGGGTTCACAGCCTAATAAAAGAGGAAGTTGTTACCTTTTAGTTTGTGTATATGTTACAGTTTAGATAAGCTGTGCCTCCACACTGAGCCCACCCCATCTCCCGCCCCCGCCAAGAGTTCATAGCTGAAGGCTTGGTCTCTAGCTAGCAGATTCAGTCACTGACTGTATCACGTGAGCTTAGACCTACTCAAAAGATCAGTTCCTTGATAACTTCATAATTAAATGGACTATTGAGAGGTGCTGGAGAGTGGCGCCTGATTTGAGAAATGGAGAAGATGGGGTCATGCCTTTGAAAGGTGTACCCCATGCTGCTCTCTCTCTAACACTGTGCTCTCTCTCTGCTTCCTGGGTGGCAAGAACAACCTTCAGCATTGCACTCCCGTCATCCTGAAGTTTGGATTTGCTTCAGCCCCAGGGTAGTGCAGTCAGCTTCCAGGGAATAAAACCATGAGGGGAAAAAAAAAAAAAATCTGTCCTCTTTGTTTTCTCAGGTATCATCTCAGCCATGGGAAAGAATCAACCACAGTGCCATGTAAGGTGCTTTGCCATTAACTTCAGAATAACACCAGGGGTGGCATTGTGTAACCTTGATTTTATTGAGATAAAGTAAGTTCATGGACCAGGTCATCGCTCCGTGGTCATTCAGTGTTAATCAGCAAGGTCAGTACTCCCAGGTTCTCTCTCTCTCTCCTCTTCTTTTTTCTCCCTCCCTTAGCCTTTTTTTTTTCTTTTTTTTTTAGCCCCTTCCCCTTTCTTCTGTGCTCACAGCCTTTTGACAGACCTTTGCAGTGTGTTTTCTGCTTGTATCTTCTTAACCTGTCTTCTGGTTCTGCCTGTGCTCCTTTCCTGTTTCCCCACGTAAACTGTAAATACCATAAGACAATCAAGACTATCTATTCCCTGTACAGAGTAGGAATCACAGAGTGGCTCTAGCTGCTCTAATGGCCTTGTAAAGTCAACGCCTCATCTTTATGGAGGAAGGGGAGCTCAAACATGGGTTAAGCAGATCCCTAACACTCTCGATAACCCCCTTTTAAATTATACGGACCATTTTATTATTAAAAATTGTATATCTGCACCTAAGCAAAAATTACATATCCGACAGCACCCAATGAGGGAACAGTAATTATGTGTTAGTACGGAGACTGAGCAGGCCAGGAGGTACGAGACAGCCAAGGAAACTGACGTCGTATCCTGGCAGCTCTACGTCCCGACGGTCAGAACGCCCGATGTGGTTAAAATCTTTGAAGTTGCAGTTTGGATCTTCCTACTTTACCAGAAACTAAGGTGCCATGGAACCTTCTCAGGTGCCACACACGGGCAGTGACAAGGGGGTCTACACCTTCAGGACAACTCTATTATAACAGCATTTACTCCGCGTTTTGACTTTCCCTCTTGTGGGCTTTTTAAAAGGATTATGGGGGAGAATGTTCTAAAATGGCGATTGAGCTCATCATGCTTTAGGAGTGGGGGAAATGATCACCTTAACCCTATAAATATGCCTCCAGCCAAACATATATTTATGAAAATTCCTTTAAAAAATCCACAATGTGGGCCAGTGACATGGCTCAGTGAGTAAAGGTGTTTGCCACCAAGCCTGATGACCTGAGTTCCATCAAACCCTGGGACTCACATAGCAGAAGATAGCAGAAGAGAACAGACTCCCTTAAGTTGTCCTTTGACGTCCACATATACATCATGGAGCACACACACACACACACTCACACACACACACACACACGCGCACTCACACTAATCGAATGGGCAGGAGACACACAAGGCACAGTCTCGTGTGCACCTTGCTACCCAGCTCCCACTGTGGATCAGGCCGCTTCCATCTCTGTCCGGATTGTTTTGCTTGAATATTTGTCTGTGTGAGGATGTTGGAGTCCCTGGAACTGGAGCTATAGACAGTTGTGAACTGTCCTGTGGGTGCTGGGAATTGAACCCAGGTCCTCTGGAAGAGCAGCCAGCAAGTGCTCTTAAGGTCTGAGCCATCCCTCAGCCCTCTGTCCGGATTGTACGCTTTCCTTTACAATGCTAACTATATTTCTGCTTAGGCTATCTGTGCCTCTTGGCTGAATTCTTTCTTTTAGAAAGACAGAACTTGAGGGAGAGGAAAAAAAAAATAACTTCACCCAGTGACAGTACAATAGCTTCACATTTCCCATAAATTTAGACAGCTCTTTATACAAACTTGTATTTTAAGAACCGAGGGTGTACTAAAGAGTAGACCAGAAGTGCTTAGTATGAACCGCGAAGTCAACCTCAAGCATGGCCCCTCCAAAATACTGTATTTTATTAACCATAATTGAACATCTCCGTGCTCTCAAAAAATGGTAATTGTGGCTGTAAAACCTTATTCGGTCTATGGACAGTGCCCATAAGCCCCAATATAAAACATCTCCTCCCTGAGGCACTCACCTCCTGGAGGTGAAGAGCCACACTGCCAGCAGCTTGCTCACCCACAGCCCCAAGCAGACAGAATAAAGGTACCTCGCAGAGCAGGCTCACCTCACTTACGCATCCGGGATTCTTTTCTAGGAAGGGTTCCCTATTTAAGACAAAGCTTTGATGCTTAAATATTTTCAACAAGAACACAGAGGAGAGGGCTGGGGAGACAGCCCAGTGGGTAAGAGCACTTGCATGCCACAAGAGTAAGCATGAAAATCTAAGTCGGGACACCCTTCCCAGCACCCACTTTTAACAAGCTGGGCAGAGCCATGTGCACCACTGCAGGGGGGATTAGAGGCAGAGGCACGGAAATTGGCAGGCTTGCTGACCTGGCTGCCTACTGAAAAACAGCAAGCTCCAAGTCCGATGGGAAAGAGACTCTCGTGGCAGCCAAGCAAGACAGCAGGTACCCTCCTCTGGTTTCTTGCTCACAGGCATTCACACACAACCCACAAGAACACATGCACCCCATTCTCTCTCTCTCTCTCTCTCTCTCTCTGTCTCTCTCACACACACACACACACACACACACACACACACACACACACACAATCAATCAATCAATCAATCAATCCATACTAAATAAGTAACAGAGAGGCTCTCTTCCTTACACATCAACTATGTATATACCAAGATTCAGTGGGAGGGAGTTGCAGAGATGGCCCAATGGTTAAGGGCACTGGCTGCTTTGCCAGAGGAACTGGGTTTGAGTCCCAGAACCCACATGGTAGTGCACAAACAGCTGTAACTCCACTCCCAGGGGATCCCATGCCCTCTTCTGGCCTCCATGGGCCACAGGCACACACACAGTGCACATGCATACATACAGGCAATACATGACACCCATACATATCAATAATATTTTTAAAATAAAATATTAGCGAATGTTTCTGAGTGAGCCTAGGAGGAGTCACTGGAAGGGCACACAACTCCCTTGTGGTGTGACCAGATGCTTCATATTTTCTCCATATGTTTGATTTTTTTGTTGTTGCTGTTTGTTTCCTGTTTTTCTTTAATTTTTAAAATTATACCTATTTGTGTGTGTGTGTGTGTGTGTGTGTGTGTGTGTAGGCATCAGGCTATTGTATAATTCAAATACTAATTTCTGTACCCCCCCATGTCAGGTTGCACTCCCTGTTCTGAGAATCTCCTGTCTCAATGTTGTTCAACACGGCTCCCCAATTGTCCCAATATTGATATGCCGATAAAGCCACTTACAGCCGATCACTGAGCAGGGGAGAGAATAGGGCTGAACTTCCTGCCAGCCAGGGGAGGAGGGCTCTGTGTGCAGCATTAGATTTCATTTTAAAACCAGTGCTCTGCATTCTTTCTAAACTATTCAGAGTCTGTTGGTTCGTCCCAGAAGAACACGCACAGTATTATTACTTCATCCATTATTATTTCTTATTTATTTTATATGCGTGACTGCTTTGCCTGCATGCATGTATGTGTACCATGTGCATGCAGAGCCTGAGTTCCAGACAGATGTGGGTGCTGAGAATAGAACCCAGGTCATCTAAGAACCAGTGCTCTTGACTGCTGAGCCATCTCTCCACCCGGTCCCCATTTTGAGGAATTAGGGGTTCTGAGAATGTAACTTGGTAGAAGAACACTCTCAGAGTACAAGGAAAGCCTCAGGTTTCCCACACACAGAGAGTATTAGATGCTACCTATATCCTGAGGGTCACATCTGTAGAATATTCCCGCATGGGATTCCAGGCTCGCCCCAGCCTGCAGAGACTTCCTCATTGGAAACTCAGTCTCTAACCTGAAGGCTAGCACACAACGGGCCTTGGAAAGATCTATTAAATGTATGGGATGCACACCACTTCACAAATCCACGTGGAGACACAGGTACCCACCCCAGCCCAGAAAGAACTCAGGATGAGGCTGCGGATATAGATCCACAGTAAGACATGTGCTTAGAATGTTCCAACCCTGGGTTTGATTCTCGGCCATCAGAAAGGAGGGAGAAAGGGAAGGAGGGATGGAGAGAGAAGGAAAAAAAAAGTAAGATAAAGCTTCATGCAAATAATGAGAACTCACACATTCTGTTCTTTTGTTGTTTGGGGGCATTTTTGTCTTTTTGTTTTTCCAGACAGGGTTTCTCTGTGTAGCCTTGGGTTTGTAGACCAGGCTGTGATGGTTTTTGAATAGTAAACAGTAAGTAACTCCAGGCAGTGTGGGGGTGAGGTGGGAACATGATCAACTATGGGAGCAAGGCTTGCTAAGGAAGGTATGCTTGAGAAGTTCAATAGGAAGAGAAAAACCAAGGTGGGGAAAAGGAAGCCTCCTGTGTGCACATCCTGCAAGCGTATAAAGTTAAAGTATGCAGATACACATGGCTTAAATATGATGCATAAATGTCATTGAAATGCTTCGGCCATCAAAGAGATGTTCAGACTCGGTGAAATGGCTAAATAACAAGGTTGGCTCCATCTGCCTTGAAGAATACAGCTCTCTACCCCTTCTCCCCCAGCTGTGAGGTGAGTGGCTTGCATTTACCTCTCATTCCCCACTTTGACATGAAGCCTAACACAGGTCCCAAAACAAGACCCACTGACCGGGACTGATACTCCCAAAATTTGCACCTCAAATACACTTTTTCTCTTTATAAATTGAACTTCTCAGGTACCTTGTTACAGAAAGCCAACAAACGAACCATCTGTTGTCTTTGAGCTCTGTAACGCTCTGTCAAACATGTCCAATTCACATTGGGGCATTAAAGAAAAACAACAAAAGAGTTACTTACTACGGTTGCAGAGGTAAAATATTGTATTTTATGGAAATGTATTTAGACTGTTATAATAGGAACCCAAGAAGCCAGAGAATATTAGCATACAGTGTTAGGCTCACAGCTCAGTTACTTTGGGTGGGAAGTGACAGAGAGGGACAAAGAGGGCTTCTAGAGTGATGGTGATATTTTATTTCTTGGCCCGAGAACACGGCAAATTCATGAATGCAAAATATTATCCAGTTGTGTGCACACTGTTTGTACCTATTGATCAATGTCTATTAAACTCCAAGGAGAATTTACTTAGAATGCCTACACAGAAATCTCTACATTAGAACAGTTTCAAAACATACAACTAGGAGTGTAGCTGACGGCTAGCGTATTGACAATGAAGAGTCTACTGAGTCAAGCATTTGGAACCTGCCTCCCATAGGGACAAGACACCGCCGGCCTGATATAATTAAAGGAAATATCAGCGACACTTACTCCAGATCCCAAACTGATCAGCCAGATAAAGATCCAGGCTCTCAGCAGGTCACACGGTCACCTAGGCTGTGCTTCCCTAATTGTTTCCTTCCCTGAGGTCATTAAAGGCCTTATGAAGCTGCTGGCAAACAATGAATACCGATTAGTGGTCATTAACCAAGGTCATGGCTCACCTGTAGGGATCCTTCCGTAAGCAGTTTCTGACCGACTCATGGAGCACTTGACACTGTTTGGAGTGTGAGACTCTTGCAAATGACAATGTGTTACTGGCTTGGTCTCCCACCTGCAACACTACCAGGAAGATGGTGGAACTTTTAGGAGATGGGGACCAAAGGAAGGAGGTTGGGGCACCGGGGTGTGTACTTAAAGGGCACCTCTTCCCCTTTCTCCTTCTCTTTGCTTCCTGGATGCCCCAAGCTGATCAGATAGATCCCTTCCACCACCATGAATTGTGCTGCCACACTTCCCAGACAAGACTGGAGACCATGAGTGGAAGCCCTGAGCTTAGCCTTTCCTCCACATAAGCCATTTAGCCCAGGAATTTTGTTACACCTACGGAATGCTAACTGACAGGGCTCAGTTAGTCACTGGGGATGAGCGAATGTGCCCCTGCTGTGTCTCAGCCATGTTCTCCCCCACAAGGAAAGACCCTTCTCCGACTCTCCTGGATGAAGGCAGCCAAGGAGCCCCACATTCATCTCTGGTCAGACTTGTGGTTTGACCTCTTTCCCGTTTCACCCAGAGATGCCTCTCCTCCACTGACATCAGGACTGTGGGAGCAGCTGTTACCCAGGGCTGTGTCATCAGCACCCCCTCTTTCATCCAGCTTTCTTTCAGAAATGGGAAACCGGATCATTGATTCTGTTTATGAAGAGAAAAATCCCTGAAAGGACTTTTATCATCTTTCAGAGTTGTGTGATGGTGTGGTAAGGTGTTTTAAGGCAAGTTTATTTGCATTTCAGCAAAGTGCACTGTGATTTCTGCAAGATGTCAACTATGAAAGGATTTCTCCAGCTGGGGAGCTGTCTCGGTCAGTCAGTACAGTGCTTGTTTCGAATCGATGAGAACCTGAAGTCCATCCTCAGAGCCAAAGCTTAAAAACAAACAAACAACAGAAGGGCGTGGTAAAAGAAGCTGGTAATCTCAGTGCTAGGCAGTCAGAGATAGGCAGATCTCTGGAGCCTGCTGACAGACAGGCTGGCCTACCCAGCGAGTTGCAGGCTAATTAGAGACCCTGTTTTAATACGCAAGGTGTCCTTAGGAGTGACACCCAAGGTTGATCTTGATCTCTAGCCTACACACACACACACACACACACACACACACACACACACAATTTGGTACATTGACAAAGTTTAAGAATAGAGTTTGCATCATCACCAGCCAGCCCAGCCACACAAAAGTGTCACTAACCCTTCCCGCAAACACTCAGGCTTTTCATATCTTGACAAAATGCCTAGGGAAAGGGTCATCTCCTCCCTTTTGCTAAGGGAGAATGGAAAGAGAGGCTAGTGGTCTGTCACCCAGACCCGTTCCTGAAACAACAAAAGTCATTGAGAAGCCAGCAAACAGCCAAATCAGCCAACAACCACAAACAAACAAGCAGGAAATTCCAAAAGAAAGCAGAGGAAAAAGAGTCCTTCCTCCTGCTTGGCCCAGAAGTCAAAGCTTCGATGTGGAAAGCAGAAGCTGCTCAAACAAGGAGAGGCCAACCTGTGGTAGGGCAGGAGAGCTGGAAGCCAAATCTGATCAGCAGCCAGGCCTGAGTCTCAGAGTTAATCTCGGTATCACCCTCTTGTAGAACCAGATGAATTGTGTTGTTAACTGTTTCATACGTGCAGGGGGTGGGGACTGATGCAGAGGGCAGAGGATGAAGCTGGCATTCTGTGAGGACAAAGAACTGAGCCATCCATGCCTGTTAGATGCATACTTGTTTAACAGAAGTAGAAGGTTTTAAAGACTATTCTACAACGAGGGACGCCGTTGAGGAAGCTGCAGCCCCGTATCCGTCTTGCTGTAGGCATTATACACGCTTAGTTTTATCTGGTTCTCTCCTGGTAGAACTATTTCTAAAACTGCTTCCTGATCTGAGCTCCCTGGAGTGTCCCCAATAGCCTCCTGTGGTGACCTGGCTTTCTTAATGCCTTCGGCCATCTGTTGTGAAAGACTGGACACACCTAGCAGGTGCATGTGATACGAAATGATGAATTATAAGTGTGGGGAGGGCACACGCACAGGAGCGTGTGCCTGTGTGCACATATGATAGTTAGAGCAGGACAGAGTGCTTCCCTCTGTGTGTCTGCCCTTATTGCCTCAAAACAGGCTCCCTGAAGCCGAAACGCTCCCTGAAACCGAAACACACCCTTTTGGCTCTGCTAACTAGCCAGCAAGTTGTGGGGATTCTCCTTCCTCCGCACGCCAATCCTGGGGTTGCAGTCATGCAGAGCCATGCCCAGCTTTTGACGTGGGTTCTAGGGGTTTGGGTTCAGACCCTCACCCTCTCAGAACAAGTGCCCTTATCCTCTGAGCCAGCGCACCAACCCTCCAGGGGAGGGTGCATTGAAGGTATCTTTGGGAGCCTCTTTGTGTGTGCTCACATGCATCCTTGTGCATGCCCATATCTGTGGAGACCAGGGGATAACCTCAGCTATTATTTCTCAGGTGTCACCTACCTCTTCCAGTTTCTGTTTGAGACAGGGCCTCTCACTAGCCTGGAACTTGCCAAGTGGGCTCGGCTAGCTGGCTAGCGAGCCCAGGAACGTACCTGTTTGTACCTCCCCAGTAATGAGATTACAAAAATGGGCCACCGTGCCCAACATTTTGACATGCATTTTATAGATCAAACTTGGCGCTGGTGCTTGAACGGAAGTGCTTTACCAACTGAGCCTTCTTCCTGGCCCCAAAAGCCTCTCTTAAAGAACACACTGTTCTCAATTTGTGAACTGAAAGGCGATAGGACAACTATTAAGCAAAAAGTTACAGTTGCTTGGGGTGTGTGTGTGTGTGTGTGTGTGTGTGTATGTATGTATGTATGTATATATTTCAGCACTTGTATGATAAACTGCATGAGTTTGTAGGAACATAGACACTTATGCAAGACAGTTGAATTGTTATTAGGCCTGCAGTTTGGTCAACAAACAAAAGGCAGTAAAATATTATTTAAGAGGGAAATGCTAAGAAATACTCTCTGTGGTGAAAAGAGGACAGGATTGCAGTTTGGGGAGAAGAACACTCAACCCCAGAGCAATGCTTCCTGTCTGACATTTCACAGATACCATTAAGTGGCAAAGCCATAGCTTCCCCGAGACCTTCAGCTTCTCCAGCTTCTCAGCCACACTGTCTCCATTTTTCCATGTGTCCTGGTGGAAATAACCCAACTTACACAGCCATGTGTGAATCAGGGTCAAGGAGATGGACATGGCTTCGATCTGAGACTGAAGACAGTCATGATTTCCAACACTTGGTGCTCCTCAGAGTGTCTGCGGGAGCCTTGGAAAACTCCAGCAGCCCAGATGCCTCTCTCAAAGATCCTCAACTCATCTGTTCTGGGGTGAGGCTTGGGCAGTCAAATTGGCTTTCACATACATCTCCCCCCAAGAATGTTTTACCACACAGCCTATTTGGTGACGGTTATTGATCCAAGGCCTCGTTCTTGACCCCAGCTCTACACTGGAACTGCACGTGTAGCTTTAGAAATTACACAGCTGAGTCATCTCCTCAGAGATGCTGAAACGCCTGGTCCAGAGTGCAGCCTGGACATGGCATCTCCACAGGTGGTGCTCATACACGAGAGTCATTACTCACAGGCTTCCTGTATCACACATCCCTAGCCCCAAATCATCTCCTGAGGGAATTCATCGCCATTTTCTTATTTGGATGAGGGCGGGGCACGCACCTCCGCATCATACTTGTGGTGGTCAGAGGGACAGCTCATACAATTGCATCTCTCCCAGGGACTGAACTTGGGTCATCAAGCTTATTGGCAAAGACCTTTAGCTGCTGAGCCACCTAACTGTATTTTTAAAAGACCAATAATCTCAGCAGGAAGCCTCTGGAGCACAGGAAAAGCTCCAGAAGCTCTGTGCAGATTATAACAGAGGGATTATAATGGGAATTCACATAGATGCGTCCATTTCTCCTAGTGGATGCAAGCAGACCAGGAAAGAAAAAAGGATCTCCATTTAATGCCATTTAAAAAGAACATTATTTTCCTTTTTTTTTTTTAATTATTTCATCTTATTTACATTTGTGTTTTGCCTCCATGTAGGTCTGTTCGAGGGTGTCAGATCCCCTGGAACTGGAGTTTTAGGCGGTTGGGAATTGCCGTGTGGCTGCTGGGATTTGAACCCTGGTCCTTTAGGAAGGACAGCTAGTGTCCTTAACCACTGAGCCATCTCTCCGGCCCTAGAAGGTTATTTTCTTGTGTGGCATGAACAACTGCTGCAAGCTCCTACAAGGCCCCCTCCACCAACTGTCACAGAATCACCCGTCCATGCCTTTCCTGCCATGACAGATGCTAGCCCTCAAACTGTGAGGCCAAGTAAACCCCTCCTCCCTTAGCAATAAATGTGTGTGCTGCGTCATCCTACAACATGAAAACAAACAAAAACATGTGTCTCTCTGGGTATCCCCAACCCCCGGCCCTGTAGTTCCAGGGAATAATTAGACCATGTGTCCAGCAGAAGATTTCATTTCAAAGAACGGGAAGAAATTTATCAAGCTTAACTTGATTGAACCCAGGTCCTCTCCCATGTTAGCCAAGAATCCTACCCCTGAGCTAGGATCCTGCCACTTGGATTTATTTGACTTCATTTGACTTCATTTTATTGCGATACAGGGTCGGGCTAAGTTGCCCAGGCAAATTTTAAACTTGCAATCCGTCTACCTCAGCCTCCTTGTAGCTGAGGTTACAGGCGTGTGCCACCATACTCAGCACCTATCACTTTTAATAAGAAGTCCGCACTGCCCTTTTTAAAGAGGCACTTGTGTACCCAAGCGGATGGGTTGGCTGTCAAAGGCATTTCCACACCTACAGGCTTGCAGGGCAGGAGAGCAGGCTTGTACTCCAGCCTGAAAGCTCCGTGGCATATTTGTGCTTTCACAAGCAGAGAGAGGTGTCGCAAGCCTGGATGAGCTTCCCAGGCTCAGCAAAGTTGGTGTCAGACAGGTGAGTGACCAAGATGAGGTTTCCAGTAAGCCCTGTCTGCCCACCTGTGGCCGACTCTAGCAAAGTAGGACTGAGTTGGAATACTCTTTGTATTGGATCACCATCTCTGAATGATGGTATGAGGCCCCCCTGAGAAGGTATGAAGAGAAAATAGTCCAAAAGATTCCTAAGTTACATCCCTTGGGTGCTGGCACTTGACTCCCGTGTCTGCAAACTTATCTGCTTTGAAGGGCAGGAGTAAACGGCCAATGGATGAAGTGTCGGTGAAATTCTCCTGCGTTCATGAGCTGGGCCTAAGCGAGAAGCCTGGTGCAAAAATGTGTTGGTGGGAGCTCCTGCCTGGGTTGGTAGTGAGCAACAAGACTGCTGTTTTGCTTTGATACTCCAACTGAAACAGCTGACATTTCTCAAAGACTTTGCTATCTCATTCAGTCTATCCAACAACTGGGTAAGGTACATCCTCTTGTTATCCTTATTTCTTGGACGAGGAGACAAGATCACCAAAAAGTGTATTGACTTGCCAAAGGCCACCCAGCTTATCTCCTGATCACAAGACATAACCCTGGGCACTGGGAACAGTGTGGGCTATTTTTTTCAGCTGAGGTCAAGTGCCTATGAATACACTGCGGGAAGGTTTAGGGTCCCAGCCCGTAGGGGGGGTTTACGCTCTCAGAATCAAGTGACTCAGAATCAAGTGACCACAGATCACGTGGTGTGGCGCTCCTAAGCCCCTTTCCCACTTTAATCTGTGCCTCCTAAAGCTGTCTCCCAGGGGGAACCCACTGTGAAGCTTAGAAGGATTTCGTGTTTGGACAAATTCCTCCTGAAAGTGGAACAAGATAGGAAACAAGTTCAGACCGGTGCTGCTGAAGGAATCACTAAAGCAGCCTCGATGTTTTAGAGAGGAAATCCTCCCTCTTGAAAATGTCCTTTTGTTTGGTTTGAGACAAGGTTCCAGGCCAACCTGGTAGTCACTATGTAGCCAGGTCATGGTAATCTTGCCTCAGCCTCCCAGGTTCTGGGATTGGAGCATGAGCCGGAATGCTTAGTGTAGGTTCCTGGCATTAAATATTTCCAAAAGAAAGATGCTACAAAGAAAAGTGATTGATAATAGATACTAGGTGTGGTGGACCATGCCATAATCTCAGCACTCAGGAAGCTAAGACCGGAGGCTTGTGGTGTATGTGAGGTCAGCTTCGGCTACAAAGCAAAACTCCATCTCAAAACAAATTAACAAACAAAAACAACAGTAGTAAGTTATATGCAGTTAATGTAGGCTTGGTCACGTGTGTGTGTGAATGCACACATATTCATGGATTTAAAGGTAAGAGATGATTTTTTAACTATTATTCTTTTTTGTTGTTTTGTTTTGTTTTGTTTTGGGGATTTCTCTGTGTAGCTTTGGCTGTCCTGGATTCACTTCATAGACTAGGCTGGCTTTGAAATCACAGAGATCCTCCTGCCTCTGCCTCCCTGAGTGCTGGGATTACAAGCGTGTGTCACTGTGTCTAGCATAATTATTATTCTTAAGCAGGTCCCATGAGCCATCTCTTTCCTTTGAACCTACCCCTCTAACCATCCCATTTTAACAGGCCTTTTTTCTCACCCTCTTTTCAGGAAGAAAATGATTGATTTCCATTTGTTGTTGTTCTGATATTTTTAACATCAGAGCTACTGACCTTATGGGATGGACAATTCTCGTTGCAAATAACACCCTAGCGATTAGAGAATCTTTTCAGGATCCCTGGCCTCCAATCACGGGACACAAGCCATGACAACTGAGAAGGCCTGCACATGCCTCCAACCAGCAACGGCAGCAACGGGGACAACCCATCCCCACCCGAGACCCCCTGTTGTGCAAATACTTTTTTGGCAGAACATTTTCACTTTTTCCTGTGTCATCCCTGGATATTGGGATCTTGTGTAAAGTCTGGGGTGTTTTCTTTGTCCTTGCTTTTTGAACATCATTAGGAGAAGCTGAACTTGCCCAGGAATCCCCCCGAAAGTGCTCTGTGTTGGCAACTGAGCAGAGAGGGAACCCGAGGGGTCAGGTATACAGATAGGGATTCCGGGTGGGGTAGGGACCTGTCCTGCCACTGCTTCTGCCTGAGCAACAGGCTTGGCTCGGTGCCTCTGAGCTCTCCCCTAAAGCTGATGCAGACCACACACTTCAGACGCTTATATAGTAGTTCCTCAGAGAAATCCCAAGGGCAGTTTGATGATGCTGATAAACCTGAACCACTTCTAAATGCAGCCTGCCTAGAGGCAAAGGGAGACTCTGCTTTATTAGCAGAAAAAAGACAAGTTCTGAATGCTGACGAGGGCTAGGAGTACAGCTTGGTGGTAGAGCACCGACCTACCACATGCAAGGCCTTGGATCCTGGTTTTCTTTTGTTATTGTTTGTTTGTTTGTTTGTTTGTTTTTTAGGTTTTCCGAGACATGGTTTCTCTGTGTATCCCTGGCTGTCCTAGACTTGCTTTGTAGACCAAGCTGGCCTCAAACTCACAGATATTGGCTTGACTCTGCCTCTGGAGTGCTGGGATTAAAGCTATGTGTCACCACCACAACCTGGCTGAGTTCTGTTCTTAGCACTGGGGAAATAAATTAAAAAACACTAACAAGAGATCTCAGCTAGTCTTTATCCCACATATACAGACACAGTCTTAATGACACGTGCATTTCTGGACATGAATATGAATGGGAAGAAATTTATTGCTTCAACCTTTTGAACCAGGTCGAAAAAGACAAGTTAGACAAGACTGCCCATGGCCACCTTCTGTTGACCTTGTTCATGAAGTCCAGTAATGGCGTGTTTCAATAATAGCAATCGCTAACACTTATTGAGCACTTGCTGTATACTAAAAAGCTATCAACAGCTTTGCCTGTACTATCTTGCTTAAACCTCAGGCTAGGCTTCAGGACTGTCATCACTGTCTCTGATAGGACAAAACAGACTCACATTGGTCACATTACTTGGTCGAAGTCATATTTCTTGTTAAAACCTCAAAATCCAGGTTGTTTGTTAAACAATGATTTTTCATCACTGTTGTGTGTACAGAATTGTTTTTCAAATTATAGGAAAATATACACAGCACAAAATTTGCCATCTTAATCATGTTAAGTATACAGTTTAGAAAAGTTAAGTGTATTCATAGTAATGATCAACCCACACTGCCATCCATTTCCAGAATTCTCTTCACCTTGCCAAACTGAAATGCTGTAGTCGTTAAAAGAGGAAGGTAAGTCCTTCCTTTGTCACTGGGGACCACCATTCCCCTTTCTGTCCCTATGAATTTTGTCTATCCTAGGAAGCTCAAGTAAGTGGAACCACGAAATATTAGTGTTTAGTGATTGGCTTCTTTCATTTAGCAAATTGTCCTCAAGGCTCACCCATGTTGCAACTTGTGTCAGCATTCCCTTGTCCTTCAAAGCCAAACCCTACTCCATTCTGCAGTGTAGCGCAGTTTGCTTATGCAGTCAGCATCAGTGACGGGGCATTGGAGGTACCTTCACCTTTGGGTTGCAATGAATAATGCTACAGGAACCTGGCGTGCACCCATTTCTCCTAGACCTTACGTCTAGGCTGTGGTGATGGCTCAGGGGGTAAGGCGCCTGCTGCACAAACCTGATGAACAGAGTTTTGATATCTAAAGCCCACGTGAAAGCTGGAAGCAGCAACGCCTGTATCTGTGGCCTAGAGTGCCCCTGCGGGCAATGGGAAGCAGCTAAACAGAACCACCCAAAACCTGAGGGCCAGCTAGCCTGGTACAGGCAGCAGTGATCAAGAAGAGAGACCTGTTGAGGCCTAATTCTTGCAGTTGTCCTCTGACTTCATCACATTCACCATGCATGCACTTGTATATGTGCATTTACACACACACACACACACACACACACACACACACACACGAAAGATGACAGGCACCAAACACACACACACACATACAGGCCCTGCTTTCAATTCTTCCAGTGTAGGCCCAGAGTGAAACCATATTGCTGGGTCATAAATTCCTATGTTTACTTTTCTGAAAGCCTGCCATTTTGTTTTCTACAATGGCTAAGCCATTTTATATTCCCCCAGACAATACTCAGGGCTTCTAATTTCTCTGCTGTTTTGCCAATGCCTGTTCTTTTCTATTTAGTTTTTTGTTTTGTTTTTTGGCTTGGATAGCATCCATCTTCATGTGAGCTGTATCCCTTGGGATTTCAAGTTTGCTTATAAGCCCATGCTAGACCTTCCCGTAATTTGGTAGCAGTGTTGTGGACAGATGCATTCACAATGGGCAGATCTTGACTGCAGTATGGTTAACTTAAGGATGTGCCCAGAATATTCTTCACTGTTCTTTAACAAGCTGGTCAGGAAGGTTAGCTAGGCACCCTGTGAGTCCATCCCTTTTCTCTGTGATTTCCCCAGCTTCCTAGAGACACACAAAATATACCTGCTGTTTCTCTCTCTCTCTCTCTTCTCTCTCTGTCTCTCTCCTGCACTTTCAGCCCCAGGTGCACACAGAACAGAAAGAAGCCACATTGAAGAAGAGATTGGCCTATTTTGAGTCCATTAATCTTAATGGGCCCAGTCTTTAGGAAACCTGTTCTGACTTGATCAAGGGTGCTTGGTCTAGGCAAATTCTCCACCTGACATGCAGAAGGTGTGGCAGACAGGACAGTGAGAAATGACTCACACTTGCCTGGGAGGCCCTGCCCAAGGAGGGGCCCTTTCTCCTCCTCCCTGTTTTTCCTCTCTGTCTGTTTCATGCTCTCTGGCCTCCTCGCTTCCCAGCACCCTGGGAAAACAGCGGCTGAAATGACACAGGATGACTCATGCCCCATCTGACCCACAGGGAAGGCCGAGCAGCTCTCACTCTGGCGCGGCGAAAGGCCTGAATGTCCCAACTCAAAGTCACTGTCCTTTCAGACCACTTTCTAGTTCAAAGACCACCAGACCCGTGTCACCACCCAAAGTGGGAGGTTATAACCACCTGGAAGCAGGATGTTGATGCCCCCAAGTGCTGTGAATCAAGTTTCCAGTGTATACTGATCCAGTGTCAGAACCATAGTTGCAGTCTTTTAGGGTTGAATGGGATTTAAGATGTACTGTATCGTAGAATTTCAGGAGTAAGCCTATGAGTTGGCTCATCTGGTATAGTTCTGGCCTACCAAAACAAAGCCCTGGTTTCAATCCCCAGCACTGCCAAAGCCAAGTACGGTGGTATAATCCCAAAGCACAGGAGATGAAGGTAGAAGGTCATCTTTGACTACAATAAGTTTGCAGCCAGCCTGGGCTACAGAAGACCCTGTCTCAAAATAATAATAAAAATTTCAGGCTTAAAGTATGTGTACTGTTGTTTCTATCCAGTGCTGCCCAGACAAAGCCCATTTATTAAAATTTCAGGAAATGAGGGAATGTTGCTCAACATAGGTTTTGAATTTGATAGTGTAAAATGATTTACGTCCCAGACGCCGGCAAACGCCAGCAGGGCTTGCATCTCCCTTTTCTATCTAGAACTGACAGCTGCAGAGTTTGTTAGCACACTGACAATCTTCTGCAAACTCCCTCATTCCCTTCATTCACAGATAAGAATATCGGGGCCCATAAAGGCAAATGTTTTTACCTAGGATCCCAGGATTCATTGGCAACGGAATTTAGAATCCAAATCTTGTACATCTGATGTCAGTCAGTAGAGAGCTGGTCACCAAGATTATGTTAAACAAACAAACAAACAAACAAACAAACAAAAATCCATGAGGACCAGGGAGAAGTCTGAATGGCTAAAAGTGCTTGCTGTGACCCAAATTCAACAGCCAGAACCCACATAAAAGTGGAAGGAGAGAAAGGACTTCACACAACATGGTCCTCCAGCTCCCACGTACATACCAGGGTTCACGCCCACAACATGCCACACATACATCATGTGTGAATACACACACACACACAAATTAAATAAATAAAAAAGAGGAGGGTGATGTTGCAAGGCCAGGATGACGTGAGAGACGAATAGCCATGCTGAAAACAGGCTTCAGAGGGAAAGAGGTGGCCCATTGTCCGTCTCACAATGGTTTAGGCTGAGTGTTGAGCAATGCTTTCTTGAACACAGCTGTGTATTTGCAACATCATCAACAATCGATCTGGCGGCCCTCAAGAAAATGGTGGAGACCTGGTAGACTTGAGCAAACATTCTGAAGAAAAGCTATCACGAAAGATATGTTATCAGAACTTGTTCTCTTGTAAACATGAATTTAAACAAAATTGAATCAACTTTGTTTGATGTCTGTTCTCTCCCCCCCCCCCATAGTGATTCCCCCTTCCCCTTGTACTTGAATGGCTGAAGTCAACACTCTGGCTTAGGCCCTTTTTTTAATTTATTTTTATTTCGGGGGGGGGGGGTTATGCTATATATGTGGGTTGGGTGCTCTACGTGTGTATGTGCCTGCTAGAGAGAGCATCATATCGACTGAAGCTGGAGTTACAGGCGGCTGTGAGCCACCAGACTAGGGTACTGCAAACCGAACTTCGTTCCTCTGGAAGAGCAGCAAATGCTCCTAACCTCTGAACCATCTCTCAAGCTCTGGTTTACAACTTTTATTGAAGAAAAAAAGGAGAGAAAACAGGGCTAGTTATAAGACAAAAGAGCCTGCAAGGAAAGGAGGGCATGAGGAAATGGAAATCCTCCTGAGCAGAGGACGCATTCTAAGTGGACCACAAGACTGGACTCTCAGAATGACAGAGAGCCAGGCTCCATCTCACAGAGGGCAGCATGCCTGGATGCATCAAGGCCTTCACCTCTCTATACTCACATCATCTGGACTAGTGAGAACAGAGCAGGAGCTGGGAGCAGCCATCAAGCAAGGGGAAAGGAAAAGGGGGACACCAAACACCAAACACCAAAGGGGAGGAGGCTGGGATTCCATTTGCTCCACTCTCCTGTGACCTTTTTAGTCACTGGCCAGACTTGCCTGAGGACAATGAGCACAGCCTGTCAATGGCCACCAGCACTCTTTCTCTTTCCCAGGAAAGAGACTTCCCCATTGCTGCACCGTGTCACACTGAGACAGAGTGTCACGAAGAGACAGAGCACTTCCCTCTTCTTCCAGAAGCCTTACTTCATGTGCCATGACTCTGCCCTGAGTGGCCCAGTGCTCCACCAGAGTGCTCCACCCCTGAGCCACATCCCTTGGTCTGACGGTATCTCCTTTATCTGTCCTTGTGCACTTGGTCTGATTGGAGGAGTGTCATGATCCCTCACGGCCCTGACCAAGATAAGCAGTCTAGTCAGTCCAAGAAAAAGAAAAAACAGGCCCTAGACAGGTCATCATCTGTCCTGACTCAAAAGCTAACTGTAAAAGAAGGCACCCTGGGGTGAGGCCAACAAGGGAGCTGCCCAGGTCAAAGCTGTTAATGCTCTGAAAGAGGAGAGCCCAGACGAGGACCTAAGGGCCCTTCTGACCGACCGCTGCAGCAAGGGTGAGGAGACCTGGAGTGAAATCTATGAGCCCCACAGGACATCCTGGCTGCACTGACATTATATGCTTTGAGCCAGCTTAGTGGCAGTACTAAGCTGGGAAATGGAAGTAGGAGGACCATGAGTTCAAAGCCAGCCTGAGCTACATAGTGAATCTACACCCAGTCTAAACAGCACAGTGAGATGAAAGAAAGAGCAGGGAGAGGAGAAAGAAGGGGCAGAATCTCATGTCTATTATGGTTTGGTCACCATTGCTCTTATGGGTTCAGATGTCCCTCAGCTTAAGATGGGATTGGATCATTACATGGAGAATTAAAATTACCATTGAAACAAAAGTCCACTTAATGCACCTGCCTTACCCCAGGTCTAGGCTCAGCAGGCAACATGGGGCAGAGTGAAGGTCATAGGGAGCTATGGCACCCTTGTAGTTCAGAGGTAAGAGTACAAATCCATAACTACAACAAGATTCGTCAAGATTCATCCATAAAATCTCAAGGCTGGCTTCCACTGAATTCACATCATCATAAAATCAAAACACCCCAAGATTGAACCACGTCACCATCATAAGTCAAGATCACCTGTTCATAGAAAAGCCCTTTAAAAAAAAATCACATGTAAATTACAGTGACAGGAAGTAGAGAAAAAGGCAAGAGTTACTATCTACCCTTTGACCAAAATACTGAAGAAATAGCAACGTGCTAAATGGCCAGCCTTTGGAGTGATGTCTAGGTCTCTCCTCCTCGTTTGAAATTCCTCTTCCCGCCTTCTGAAGCTCCCACAGCCTCTCTCACCTCATTCTTCTCCTCACCCAGAACCGAGCTCTTCCCCATGGCCATGCCCTCAATGGCCTTCCTTCCTGCCTCCTCCTTCTGTTATCAGCCCTCCCTCCCCCCCCCCCCACCATTCACTGCCAGGATTTCAGTTGTAACCTCATGAGATGACCCCCAGCTATCTTGGCTTGTACCGAATTCTCATCCTTCCAGGCCATTCTCACTGTCTAGACACAAGATTGTCGTCTCAAGCAATCTCCTCCAAATTCATTGCTTTCGCACCAAGTTTAAAGCTTTCAAGATGGTCTCAGACTATCTCCCCACCCCCTTTACCTCACATCTCTGTCACAGCTCTCTTTACCTCACCACTCCTCTCCAACCCTGAGATCCTTATCCAAGGTCCCACTACTTCATCCCAGTGTTAGTGCAAAATTCTACTAACCGAATCACCTACTAATAGATAATTCTGCTGTCTCTTGCCACTGTTGATTCTAATTTAACCAAGGCCAGCCTGAGGGATTTCCACCAGCAAACCCTACCAGGGCTTTCCCTTCTACCTAAAACATCCTGCTCTTTCTGCCATTCAAGGCCTCATGTAGGGTGCCCTAACTGAAGCTCCTGCTGCTGTTCCCTGCTCACAGCTACAAGCTTCCTACTATGGTTTTATCTGGAATGTTCCTCATAGGCCCATGTATTAAGGGCTTGGTTGCCAGCTTTTAAAAATGGGGCCTAGGAAGACCGAGCAAATGCCTCTAATCCCAGCACTTGGGAGGCAGAGGCAGGCAGATCTCTGAGTTCGAGACCAGACTGGTCTACAGAGAGAGTTCCAGGACAGCCAAGGCTACACAAGGAAACCCTGTCTCAGAAAAATAAAAACAAAAAACAAAACAACAAAAAACTGAGGCCTACTGGGAGGTCCTCATGTCATTGGAGGCATGCCCTTGAAACAGACTGTGGGACTCCCTTCAGTCACTGAGGTTTTGCTATTCTATCCCTTTTTCTGTTTTTGATTTGCTTTTTGAGACAGGGTCTCATGTAGCCCAGGCTAGCCTCAAACTTTTTACACTGCAGAGTAATGACTTTGAACTTCTGATCCTCCTGCCTCTGCCTCCTTAGTGCTGGCATTGTAGGTATACACTACCCCGCCCAGTCTTGTGTGGTTCTGGGAATCAAGCCCAAGCACCCATGTATACAAGGCAAGCATTCTACCAACTGAGCTCTGCCCCCAGCTCCCCTTCTCTGTTAATACCAAAGCTTTTGTTGAGAGACTATTTAGTGTCAGGTGTCAGGTGCTAGAGGAAACAGAAGTCAGGCAGAGTCTTTAGTAAGCTCTATAAAGCCAGCCTTCCACACCTGAGGGCTGTATATCTGTGGGTTCTGATCCATGGACTCTACCAGCAACAGAGAAAAAAATATGTTTCAAAATTGTGCCAATACTAGTGTATGCTTACTTTTCTTGTCATTATTACCAGAACAGAAAAGTAGAACTAGGATTAGCATGTGTGGATTTGGGTATCAGGGGCAAGGGGAAGAGAGTGGGACCAAGTCCTGGAGCCTAGAAGATTGAGAATCTCAGATGTCAGACACTGAGCAATACTGCTGGATCTCAGTTTGGCTTAAATGTGATTCCTTTTGTGTTCTGGTTAGAACACAAAAGTAAAATGCTTTCTTACTCAACAGTTAAGAGACTTCAATATTTTAATATTTTAAGTCATTGGCATTTTTAAAGACAGTGGGACTTTTAAATTCATACTGTGTTTTATTAAAATGGTATTAATGTGAGATGATGGAG
Organism: Meriones unguiculatus; assembly: GCF_030254825.1. Taxonomy (NCBI): domain Eukaryota; kingdom Metazoa; phylum Chordata; class Mammalia; order Rodentia; family Muridae; genus Meriones; species Meriones unguiculatus. Next base: position 53,507,985 of record NC_083366.1, on the reverse strand, counting down.
ACACCTAAGAAAGGAAGGGGGATGGCTGAAAGTGGTGTGTTTGTGTGTCAAAATGACAAGGAGTGGATTTGTGGTGCCTCTTCTTGGGTGTCAGCTTGACATTCCTGGGAAGCAGGAACCTCAACTGAGGAGCCACCTCCACCATATTGACTGATGGGCATGTCTGTGGGGGCATTTTCTTAGTTGCTAATTGATGGAGAATGGTCTAGCCCACTCTGGGCAGTGCCACCCCTGGGCAGGTGGTCCTGGATTGTATAAGGAAGCTAACTTAACAGAAGCAGGAAGCAAGCCAGGAAGCTGCATTCCTCTGTGGTTTCTGCTTCAGCTCCTGACTTGGCTGGCCTTGATGATGGACTGTAATCTGTGAGATGAAATAAACCCATTCCCCTCTACATTGCTTTTGGTCAGCGTTTTATCACATCAACAAAAAGGAAACTAGGACAGAGGTACTGGACTTTCCTTCTGTGTCAAAGTAGCTAGCAGCCAGAGGCAATTAGGAAGCTTTTAAATCAAGGCAGTGATAAATAAATATAAGTTCTTATACTTCTGTCTTTGTCTCCCCACACACATATACATATATGTACATGTACACATAAAGGCACTGAAAATCTCTAATAAAAAAATCCAAATCTGAAGTTTTTTGAGTGGTGATATGATACCATAAACAGAAAATTCCACACCCAGCCCCATGTGATGGTTATAGTCACAGGAAAGGTGCATAAAATTACCTTCAGGCTATGTAGACAAGCCTGATTAGTAGAATATGAATTAATTTAATGTTGAGATTTGGGATCTATCTCCAAGATTCCTTAGCATACATGTTCTGACACCCCCAAATCTGAAAGAAGTCCAAAATCGGAACCACTTCTCTTTCGTGGCCTAAGGGATGAGGATTACTCAACTTGGAGAGGACTGAGGGTTTTATTTTCCAAGCCCTTTTCAGAAGTGAGGTAACCATGGCTCAGAAGCACCACAGACCTGGATAGCCAGCAGAGTGCAGGCATGAAGCGGCTGGTTTCAGCCATGTGTGAAGTCCTGTCCCGGGGCTCCTGGGTGAAGAGTTACAGCCAGGCAAAGGATGCTGAATAAAAAGGGCAGAGAGGAGAGAGACCATCACAGGCAGATCCAAGCACACTTGAATGCCGTGTGAGGATACGAAAGTGACCGAGAACAATTCTGAAGTTTCTAGTGACGATCTCTGAGGCAGAAGAAGGGAGAAGTCATAGCAAGGACAGGTATCGCTGTGATCCAGGGCAAGAGGGGACAAACTCCCAGGGTTGCTGTAACAAAGCACTGCACTGAGGGCTAGAGCACAGATGCTCATCTTCTCACAGTCCTACAAACTAGAAGAGCTGATTGCCTCTGAGGTCTCCCATCTTGTCTTGAAGATAGTGTCCCGCACGCTCACCCTTTGTGTGTGCCTGTGACCTGATCTTCTTATAAAGGCCAGTCATACCAGAAAGAGTCCATGACAAGGACCTTATTTCAGCCTAATTAGCTCTACAAAAGTCCTACTCTGAATCCAGTCACATTCTGAAGTACTGGAGTTAGGACTCTAAATAGGATGCCTAGAATGGGCAAACTCAGGGCTGGAGATAGGCTCAATGGCGGAGCATTTTCCTGGCAAACCTGAGTACAAGGCCCTGGGTTCAAGCCCCAGTACTATGAAGAGCGTACAGGTTGAGGAGAACCATGGACACCCTTGAGATGGCTCTAGGGAGAGAAGTCCTGGGTCCAAGCTGGACAGCGCGCCAGTAATGGACAACGCAGTGTTGACATTGTTGTGGGTGCCTTAGGCTGCCGTGGATCGCCTTGTGGTTTAGGGCAGAGGTGAGCCCGAGGGCAGGGAGGTCAGACAAGAGGCTATTTCAATCATTCCCACTGTGGAGTGGAGAGGGCCCCAGCTTGGGCCCCAGCTTGGGTGGCGGTTACAGAACAAAAGCCCGAGACTCGGGTGTGCCTGACGCTCGTTCCCAGCTCTTGTACCTGCTGATGTGTGGTGAGGGCCACATTCCACCTTCCCTTTGGGAACAATGGGTCCTCTGGAAACTGGAAAGACGGTGGCTAGCAGAGCTCGGCGAGATGAGTCCATAAATCCTGCACGACCAACAATTCTAGACAACTCCTTCTGATTCACAGTTTTCCACTCTGGGCTCCACCCTGGCTCTGCAGCTGGGGCCTCTCTTCTCCAGTGAGCTGAGATTCTAGAAACTTCACAGACACATCCCACTCAGGACCCCCATGGTGGAAGGCAAAAGCCTACTCCTGAAAGTTGCCATCTGACCTCTAAACACATCCTGTGGTGCACACACATGCGCACACCCACCCACCCACCCACACACACACACAGAGTAAATGTCATTTAAAAACCTACTAAAATCTGTACACCTAAAGAATCTAATCAAGAGGGAGGACTCTTGCTAAAATGCTCAATCCCTATCCAGAAAGGCAAAGAGGATGGACATTAGAAGGAGAAAAGAGGGAACAAGTCAGGAGCCTGACACAGAGGACCTCTGAAAGGCTCTGCCCTGCAGACTATCAAAGCAGATCCTGAGACTTACGACCAACCTTTGGGCAGAGTGCAGGGAATCTTATGAAAGAAGTGGGAAACAGTAAAATCTGGAGAGGATAGGAACCCCACAAGGAGAGCAACAGAACCAAAATATCTGAGCACAGGGGTCTTTCCTGAGACTGATACTCCAACCAAGGCCATGCATGGAGATAACCTAAGACCCCTGCACAGATGTAGCCCATGGCAGTTCAGTATCCAAGTGGGTTCCATTGTAATAGGGACAGAGACTGTCTCTGACATGAACTGATTGGCCTGCTCTTTAATTACCTCCCCCTGAGGGGGAAGCAGCATTACCAGGCCACAGAAGAAGACAATGCAGCCACTCCTGATGAGACCTAATTGACTAGGATCAGAAGGAAGGAAAAGAAGTCCTCCCCTATCAGTGGACTTGGGAGGGGCATTCGTGCAGAGGGGGGAGGAAGGGAGGTATTGGGATGGGAGGAGGGAGGGAACCACAGGGGGGATACAAAGTGAATAAAGTGTAATTAATAAAGAATTTTAAAAAATTCTTAAAAAATAAATGACCCTTAAGCCCCACCCTCACCTGCTTTTTCCCTTGTACTCCTAATATAGCTCAAGAAAGCTTTAGCCCATGAACAGAATGTCTTAGGTTTCCAAAAAGAATGTCCTGGCGGGAGCTGCAGGTGAAGGTGTCCGTCCATACAGGCATAGTGATAAAAGGGCAATCCCCGGGGAAGAAGGAGGCAGTGTGGTTGTTTTGGTATTTCTTTGTTTTGGAAAAGTGTAAAGAACTCTCAGATTCACTTGGAATTACAAAGAACCCCAAAGACACATCAGTACAGTAAGAAAGAAAACAAACAAACAAAAACGGAAGGATTCACACATTCCAGTTTCAAAACCTACTGCAAAACTAAACTTGCTACTCTAAACTGTGCTGGAGAGACAATCTAGACCGTGTTCAGAGGTTAAAAATACTCGCTGCTCTTCCAGAGGACCCGGGTTCGATTCCCAGCACTGACATGTGCCAGTAACTCCAGTGCCAGGTGATCTGACACACTCTTCTGGCCCCCAAAGCTACGTTACTCATAAGCACACACCTCTACACAGATACATACCTGGACACATAAATAAACCTGAAAAATTCTTTTAAAAAATCCAAAACTTGTGGTATTGGCATTAGTATAGACACACAGGTCAATAGACTAGTTTGAAAATAAAACCTTGTTTCCGGGCACATACTTTCACCAAGTGGCCAAGTCCATCCAATGAGGGAAAGAATGGTCTCTTCAACACTGTTCTCAGGAAACAGGATTTCCACACGAATGGGGCCCTGTCTTTCACCACATGTAAAGTTTAACTCTGATGGATCAATAACCTCAATAAAAGCATCAAAACAGTACAACTCAGAAGGAAACGGAAGAGTCAGGCCTGACCTTGGATGTGGCATGGGAGTCTTAGACATGACACCAAAGCATGAGCCACAAAGGCAAAAACAAAATGGACCTCAGAACTTAAATCTTGTATACATCAAAGGACACCACCAAGAAGGTAGAAAGGGAATCCATAAAATGGGAGGATGATTCGCAGAACACACATATGACAAACATTTAATATCCAGGATATATAAAGAGCTCCAATAGCTCAACAAGAGGATACATAACACAATTTGTGGAGTAGGCAAGCAGGACCTGTAATCCCAGCACTTGGGAGGTAGAGGCAGGGGTGGGAGGAGTTCAAGTTTTAGAAAGCATGATTTTTTTTTTAATTTCTACTCTCTTCAAAGGTCTCTGCAGCTTTGCTTAGATGATTTTAAACCTTCCACTGGATAAGAAGAGGATTTCCATGGGCATCCACTATTAAACTGATGAGTGAGGTGCCTGCCAACTAAAAAGAAAAAATTTTTTCCTAAATGAAATGAGCTTCTCCAAAAGAGTGTGATGTGAGTAATACTTCCTTTGCCTAAAAGTTGAGAGAGGGCCTTTAATGGCAATTCTGGATAGCATCATTGTATGTTTGTGACAAGATGGCAAGACAGCACCTTCATTCAGTATTTTCTCTTGGTTCCTTTGTACATTGTCTTCTGCAGCTACCCCACAGAGCTGGTCCCAAATGCTCATTGCTAGGAGACAGCGCCTAAGGGGAAGTAGATTCAATTAGCATCCCATCTTTAATTACAAAGCAGATTATATATTTCACATATATAATTATTTATTCTGTGGCACTGTGCCATCATATAGATAAACAAAGACTTTGAGAAGTTTTACTAGCTTTTCTGGGAGTGTCTCCCCAGAATGGGAGTGCCTCATTTTCCTGGGAGAGTAATTTTCAGCCTAACCAATTACTAAGATGAGGACAATCCTACAAGTAGACTGCTAGCCTGCTGGCATACAACAAGCTCAGAAATACCCCTCATTAAATTTTTTCTTCTTATGTAAAGTTGCAAAAAAAAAAAAAAAAGTTCATCTTAGCAGCATGTGCAAAGGACAATTGTGGAGTCTGCAATACAAATGAAAACAGTGGAGAGAGGGCTGGGGAGATGCTTGATGCACAAAATGACGCCTGAGTTAGGATCCCCAACAGCAACACAGAAGCCAGGCATGGGAGCACATGTCTGTGACCCAGATGGAGATGGGCAGATCCTAGAGGTCCGCTGGTCAGCCAGGCCAACTGAAATGAGGAGCTCTTGGTTCAGAGAGAGAGCCCCTGTCTCAAAAACTATGTAACAGAGCTCGGAGCTCAGCAGGAGAAAGCATTTGCCTGCAAGCCTGACAACTTGAGTCCAATCCCCAGCATGCATGTAAAAGGTTATTTTTAACTTTAATTTAAAAACAAACAAACAAACAAACAAACAAAACTCTCCTGCCGTGAGATTGGAGGTAGAGACAGGAGGGAGAATTCCCCTGGAAGCTCACAGGCCAGCTAACAGCAGAAACAAGAGAACCCTGCCTCTCCAGGGTGGTAGGAGAGCGCTGACTCTGGAAAATTGTCCTCTGGCCTGCATGTGCATACCTCAGCACCCATGCACTCACAGTCACACACACACACACACACACACACACACACACACACACATACACACACACACACACACACACACACACACACGATCAAAAACCAGGAAAATAAAAAAGTATACAGAAGACATCTCAGTATGGACCTCTGGCACTCACAGGATATAGCACAGGAGAGTCACTGGTAAGCAGGAGAGTAGGACAGACTGCTAATACAGACAGAAGGAAGTAAGGGTGGGAGGTGGGTGGGGCTCCCCAGCAAGAGAGAAAGGTCCTGGGCGAGTGAGCACGGAAGAACAAACAGGACTTTCTTCGGGTGAGGAATCAGTGATTCTCATTCTGCCAATGAAGTGTGTGTGGCTCTTTTGGCTGCAAACTTGGGGCAAACACTCCAGGAATGTGCTAAGCTATAGGAAGGGATCTGGCTGTTTGGGAAGCTTGGGATGACCCCTTCTAGGTAAATGTTGCCACGGGAGCAGAGGGGAAGCAGTGAGAAGTGAGAGCAGGAATGCGGGACCTGTAGACACGGTGCATTCTAGCAGTTCTGCGTTTCACCCTCATCCGAGAGCACGCGTGGAAGCTACTGCGCAGTTAGCTCCCTCGCCTCCAAGTGTACACCCTAAACCGGGTTATTGGATTGTAAATACGAAGGGAAAGTGACCGATCTCAGAAGCTGCAGAACCAAGAGTCTTAAAGCTCAACCAGAAAGCCACTGGCATGAAAATAGTCACCGCGGACACCTCTCATTCCCAGTTTCCAAAAATGACCCGTTTATTACAGTCAAATAGAGCATTTATCGTGTGGCAATTAGCAGCGGTTGCTACCTGATGGGCAGTGAGTGACACCAAGGTTCTGTCATGTTTTTTCAGGCATCCAGAGCCCAGACTGAGGAGGTATGGGGACAGTATGAAAAAGTATGGGGGCTGAGGAAGTGGTGCAGGAGGAAGAATGTGAAGGACGAGGAAGAAAGAAGGACAAGGAAGAAGCAGACTGGAGAAGTGACAGAGGGGCATGTGTGTGTGTGTGTGTGTGTGTTGCTCTGAATGAGGACGGCCCCCATGGGTTCATGAATTTGAAGGCTTGATCTCCAGTTGGTAAAACTGTTAGGGATGGAATAGAAGGTGTGTCCTTGTAGGAGGCTTTTGTCACTAGGGGTGAGCTTGGAGATTTCAAAATCCCCCACCATTCCAGTTAGCTCTCTCTTTGCCTCCTGCTTCTGGAGCAGAGGTAAGCTCGCAGTTACTGCTCTACTCCCATGCCTGCCTGCCTGCCTGCCTGCCTGCTGCCACGCCCCCCCCCCACCACAATGGTCATAAATTCTTACTCTCTGGAACCATGAATCCCCATAGTTTTCTTTTGTAAGTCTTGGTCATGGTGTCTCCTCACAATAATAGAAAAATAACTAAGATGTGTGTGTGTGTCTGTGTGTGTCTGTGTGTGTCTGTGTGTCTGTGTATGTAGTACTGGATAGAAATCAGAGCACTGGGAATAGTAGTCAAGGCTCTATCGTTGCGCCACACTGGATGCTCCTGATTGTAGCTATTACAGAAGACAGACTTTCTCCTTCTCTAGGGATATCTGCTCCTTCCATATCTGCTGCCTCCATTACCTTGGACCTAATATCTCTTCATCAGTCTTTCATGTTCCTGATACTCAAGCCCTGAGTGATAATTCCACATAATACCACATGGAGTTAGTCTTGGGCCGATAGGGGACCCTGCCTCTTATGTCCCATTTCCTACCCACCCCCCAAAAAATTAGACATCTTTTTGCTTCAAGACATGACAGCAGAGCACAGTGTAGTTCTAGCACTGGAGGACTATAGGTCTGAGATCAAACTAACTTCCCTGAGTTAGTGAGGCCCTGGAGTGATGGGCATGCCTTTTATCCCAGTATTTGGGAGGCAGAGAAAGAATTTCTGTGAGTTTGAGGCCAACTTGGTCTACATAGTAAGTTCCAGAACAGCCAGGGATGTAGAGTGAGACCCTATCGAGAGACTGAGACAGAGATGACAGAGAAAGAGAGAGAAAATGAAGTTCATTTGGATATTCAACAAATTAGATTCTTTTGCGAAGTAAGTATCATTTTAGTAAATGATCATAGTATGTGACTGAGAAAGGGGACCCAGCTCTTCGGTGCTCTAATGGGTCTGGAAAAAGGGAAGTTATTTTAAAGCTATTTAATCTATCAGACTGTTGAAATAATGGACCCCAAAGAAAAGGGAATATCTCTCAGAAGTCTCATCCTGGGAGAAGGAAGAAGGTACCAGGCAAAGAGAGCTTGTCTCCCAGAAAGTGATTTCACAGAGTTCTAACAACTTGTTGCTCCATCCTAATGATGACATGACAGGTCAGTGGTGAGCTGGACCACACCTTCACCAGGACTGCTGAGATGCACACATCCTTGGCTTTCTATTTAAACTTTAATCTCACTTTAGCATCCTGAAGAGGCATTAGAAGAATTTATTGGATCTCTTTGTCTTTCTACCAAATGTGGCCCCATTGAATAAACCTTTTTTTTCTGCTTTCCTCTTTGGGTTGGTTTACTGAAGACAGGTAGCCAGACCTGACTTGGGGTGCAGGTTCTGTCCCCAAGATCAATTACAGTATTTGCTTTTAGTATGTTCTCACTGAATCATCCCAGCATTCCTGCCTGGTCAACATTGCTAGCTAACGTGTCAGTCAGCTTTCTGTTACCATAGCCAACATCTAAGCTAATCAGCTTATGAAAGGAAAAGGTATATTTTGGCACACCATTTTGGAAGTTTCAGCCTGATTGGTTGGTCTTGTGGCTTTAGGCCTGTGGTGAAGTGGTATGATAGCAGGGGTGTATAGCAGAGAAACCACAGTCCTTTAATTTCCTTCTAGAATGTGTTCAGCATATGTGAAGCCTTGTGTTTGAGCCACAATAAGGAAGAGAGAAAGCAAGTTGAAGAGAAATAGAGGGGAGAGGGAGGAGAGAAGAGAAAAGAAGGGGAGGGGAGGAAAGGGAGAAAGGAAAAAAAGAGGAAAAGGGTGGGGAGGGGAGGGGAGGAGATGAGAAAGAGAGGAAAAGAGAGGAGAGGAGGGAAGTGGAGGGGAGGAAAGGAGAGGAGGGAAAATGAATAGGAAAGGAAGGGAGAAGACAGAAGTAGAGAGAGGATAGGAGAGGGGAGAAAAGGAGGAGAGGGGAAGGGAGGAGAGAGGAGGGGAAAAGAGAAAGAGATTACCAGTGTAGTTCTCACTCTGAGATAGTGGTTATCTGTTGTGTATAACAAATAGCCCCAAAACTTAAACATTATTTTACTTGTTTATACTTTCATGAACAGCAATTTAGGCTCAACTTAACTGGCAGCCTTTCCACCAATATCCAGGCTTCACATTCCAGGGGCTCTGCTTTCATTAATCTGGAAGACCCATTCATTGGCAAAAGCACAAAAGTTCCCCAGGCAATGTTCGGCCAAACCTAAGAACCACTGCTATGAAGGAGGAGTATGGACTACTGTTTTGTAAGCTAGCTTTTTAAAGATGTAGCTATAAAGAGTTTGGGTAGAGGTACTCTGTATGAGTGAATAATGCTGCTTCAGAAGCTATGGGTCACTAAATAAAAAACGCAATGTCATGTGTTTGATAACTCTCTATGAGCTATTGGTCAGGAGGCCCAGAGACCTCCAAAACAACACAGGCCATTGTCATTGCTCTTGATGTCCTACCAAAACCAGAGGTCTGGTAGTTTGAAAAAAAAAAAAATCTCCCTCTTAGGCCCATATGAAGTGGCATTATTATAAAGAAGGTGTTGCCTTGTTGTAGTAAATGTGGACTTCCTGAAGGAAATGTGTCACTGTGAGGGTGGGCTTTGAGGTCTCAGAAGCTCAAGTCAGTTCTTTCCCTCCTGCCTGCAGATCACAAGGTGGAACTCTCAGCTCCTTCTCCAGCACTATCTGAAGGATGCCATGTTTCCTGCCATGGTGATAGTGTATACTAAACCTCTGAACTGTAAGCTGGCGCCGATTAAAGGTTTTTCTTTGTAAGAGTTGCTGTGGTCATGGTGTCGCTTCATAGCTATAGAGACCCTAAAACAAGGGGTAAGATCCACAGTACTTTCAGTTGCAGAACAAAGAGGAATTGAGATGGAACAGATACGGGCACTTCCAGCTTGCTGGCTAACTTTCCTAATGGTGGAAGGTGCTATACAAGCTGCTGGGAGAGAAAAGTCATCAACAGTCTTACCCAGTTATGATCCCTGTAATGCAGAAACATTTTAATCCAGCAATATGGATGCTCTGGCAAGGGATCACATCCAGAGACTTTCTAGGTCTATGTGATCTGGCTGGAATGCAGACACACCCTTAGTACACACCTTGAATCCCAAACAATGACGTCTAATTGAAGGGCAGACAAAGTGACAAATCAAAAAAAGATTTGACGGAATGAGTCAGAGTTAGGGTCAGCCCTGCTCACACAAGAACAGCACAGGGAAGAGAGGCTACTTAAAGAGAAAGAGGAGTGTGGTGTTGGGACAGTTTTACAGAGACAGGTTGCAAAGAGAACAGCTAGACACAGGTGAAGACAAAAGGAGCCAGAAGTTAGAATATACTGCCAAAGTTAATATGAGGCCGGGCAAAGCAATCTGGTCAGAAGCCCAGAAAAGCCAGTTTGAATCAGTCAGCTTGGAAGATTAGCGTGTATGGCGATTAGAAGCCCTCATCTTGGAAACAATGCAAGGAAAATAAATTAAAAGAATATAGATTTGGAAGGAAAGAAGAAAAGCTGTACCCACAGACAACATGATCCTATAGATGACTAATCCTAAGGAATGCTTTAAAATTCATAGAATTAACAAAGTAGATCAGCATAGTCGTGGGACATAAAGCTAGTACATAAAAATTGTGTTCAATATATAAACAACGAACAATCTAAAAATGAGTTTAGGGATGAGAGTGAAGCCCAGAGATAGAGCACACCCTTAGCATTTTTGAGGTCCTAAATCCAATTTCTGGCACCAAATGGGGGCGAGGGGGAAGAATTGTGTTCTTTAATTCAAAGCAATCTCAGGGTGCTGAGGCTGCAGCTCAGGGGGTAGAGTACTCTAGCATGGAGCTTAGAGTAAAACTACTAAGAGCCAAGCTTGCCTAATGTCCTGCAGATGTGACAAGGTCATGTGTCTGATAAGCTTTAGAATAAACAGGATGCAAACACAGAAACAGACCTATCCATTGAGAACACTATCCATTGAGAACATATAACGGCAAGCAGAGGGAAAGATAAGAGCTATGTGATCTATACGGTACTGAATACCGCACTCCTGATTACTCAGCCAGTGAGAAAAGGAGGAAGTATCTGGTGATAAAAAACAAAAACTATTCCCTGGGAGTTAGAGATATGGCTCCCAGCTTAAGAGGACCCAGTTCATGTTCCAGCACCCATGTCAGGCAGCTTACAGTCACTCTAGTTCCAAGGGATCTGACTCCCTCTTCTGGCCTCTAAAGTCACCTGCACTCATGTGCACATTCCCCCCCCACACACACACCTGAAAATAAAATAAACCTTGGGGCTGGAGAGATGTCGGGAAACCCTTCTGGTGCAGAGGTGTACATTCAGACAAAGCACCCATTTACACAAAGAACTCTTTAAAAAATAAAAATTAAATAAATCTTTAAAACATTTTTAAGATTTCCTTCTAGGGACCATGACTTCCTTATTTTATTCAGCTGGATATTTTTGTGAGTTAACTTGGGATTCATCCAAGAGTTTATTATCTTCATTCTTTTCTTTGAACATGGCTTATTATTTTTCTGTTGTGGTGGTAAAATACCATGAACAAAAGGAACTTGAGAAGAAGGGATTTTTTTTTTTTAATTGGCATATGGCTGGCCGGTCACATTTTCATCCGTACAGAGGAATCAGAGAAAGAACAAGATGTACACTGAGGTTAGAAATCCTCTGCTTGGTGACATGCAAGGCTGCATCTCTTAAAGGTTCCAGAACTTTCCTGAACAGTGCCACCAACTGGAGACAAAGGGTTCACACACAAGAGCCTATGGGGTACACCTCATTCAAACAACCACACATACCTATGTCACACTTTTGAGTTCTCCGTTACGTGATTCACTGTGGCTGGAATCCATTACATCTGAAGTGAGTTTCTGGCACACCTATGCTGGGTTGAGCATCATAATTCTAAATCACTTCTTTGGTGCTCTCTTGCTCACTCTCAGCTTGGCTAGGAGGAGGGGTAGAAGATGCTGAAGTGGAAATTTCTGGTTTCTTTGAAGACTGAATTTTGCCATGTGATGTTTTGCTGCAATCTGGGCACGTGATGATTTACCTAGGTTGGCTTGTGAGAGGTCACATGATGTTTTGATGTGACCTCTCATGTGTGAGGGGTGTGACTTTGGCCAGCTGAGAACATTGGTATGTGGACTTTGAGGAGAGGACATTGCTTTTTGAATGGACATCGTTCTGCTGATTTTTGTGCTCCAACACTTGACTTTGAAGAGAGAAACGTTCCAGACAGCTTCTCTAGTCAGTCCAAATGAGTCTTTTGGCTTTCGCTGACTTCATGTTGCTATTTTGTGTTGGCCTTTGGACTGGACTGCTGGTATCCTGAATCTGGTAATCCCCTAACGACCCATTGACCCTAATAAGCAGGAAGTGGATAAAAGAGGACTATAGCCCTTTTCCCTATTAATCTCCCACCTAAAGTTGTGTGGGCAGGGGGAGTTGGAAGGGAGGTAAAGGTGCTTAAGAACCCTAAATAAAGTAGGTTTGGTGAAAACTCTAAGCCTACAAGATGCTGAGGAAAGGGAATGGAAGCCCTTGGCTTTGCCAGCAGCCTCAGTGTTCTGTAGATCATAACCAAAGCAACTTGGGGAGGAAAGGGTTTATTCTGCTTACATTTCCACATCACTGTTCAACATCAAAGGAAGTCAGGGCAGGAACTCAAACAGGGAAGGAACCTGGAGGCAGGAGCTGATGCAGAGGCCACAGAAGGGTGCTGCTTACTGGCTTGCTCGTCATAGCTTGCTCAGCCTGCTTTCTCATAGAAGCCAGAACCACCAGGCCAGGGATGGCTCCACCCACAATGGGCTGGGCCCTCCCCCATCAATCACTAATTTAAAAAAATGTCCTACAGTCTTGCCTACAGTCTACAGCCCAATCTTCCGGAAGCATTCTCTTCATCAAGGTTCCCTCCTCTCAGATGACTTCAGCTTGTGTCAAGTTGACAGGAAACTAGCCAGCACAGACGCTTACTGAATTGTTCTCCATAGCTTGCCAAACTTGCTTTTTTATACAATCCAGGACCCCCTGTCCAGGGCCAGTACCACCTACAGTGGCACAGCTCCTCCTACATAAACCATTAATCAAGAAAATGCCCTCCTCCCCCACCCCAGACTTACCTACAGGTCAGTCTGAAGGAGGCATGTTTTTTTAGTTGAGTTTGCTTCTTCCCAGATGACTAACCAGAACACCATTTTACACAGAAGTCTTCTTTCTGTGTGTGTGTGTGTGTGTGTGTGTGTGTGTGTGTGTGTGTGATGCATGCACATATGTACAAAGGCTGAAGCAGAATGATGTTAGGTTTCCTCCTCTGTTACTTTCCACCTTTTCTATCTTCTCACTAAACCTGACTGTTTTGTCCAGCAAAACAGGATCTGTTTGTTTCTGTCCCCCTAGTGCACAGCACTGCCCAGCTTTCTACGAGTGAGCTCAGGCCTTCCTGAGCTGTTCAGGCCTTCCTACCTGCTGGGTCATCTCCCCAGCCTTCAGAAATCTTAACGGACTTTTTAAGAAATAGAATTTATTAAGCTGACCTTGAAAGCTATACAGGAAGAAACAACAACATCAAACCAAACAATTTCAGAAAACAACAAAGCTGTCTCTATTGCTTGGTTTTACAACTTACTTTAAAGCTGAAGCAATCTAGACAACCACGTGTTGCACAGGTGTGTAGTCATAGAACAGAGATGCAGAACCCACCAGGAAGGAGCCCTATGTGTCTGGCCAGCTCAGATGCCCGGACCTTCTCCCAGGAATTCCTTACTAAACAGCTTTGCTCAGACACTCCGGTGTCTGCAGCTAAATTTGGGCCAGATATCTTGCATAGACTTGTCTGCTGCTTTGGACACCTTAGCCAAAATTTTTCTCTGTGTTACCAGGTTTGTCAGGCTGAGTTCCTCTGAAGAAAGCCCATCCCATCACTATCTGCATTGGAGAGAAAGGCAGGGAATAGAGTTGACCTCTTTGGGACTGAACCACCCCAGATGGGTTCTAGGGTTCTAGGTTTTGGGGGGGGGGTTGTTTGTTTTTGTTTTCATTTTTTTAATTGAAACAGGATGTAGGGCTTACTCTGGCTATCTTTAAACCCAGGGTAATCCTCCTGCCTCAGCCTCTGCAGTGCTGGGATTCCAGGCAGTGGTCGACCATACCCACCTCTAGGTGGGTTCTGGACTCGAGTTTTGTTTTACACAACAGAATCTAGAGAGTTTGAGTGCTGTACCCCTGAACTCTTGAGTGTAGTTACGATCAGCCATTTGTTTCTTTTGAAGGTGTGACAAGGAAAAGCCCTTCCCAGAGCTTCTCACCACCTGGTCTCTGTGACCGAGGGCTGAGAGAGTCTCTAAAACCCTAGTTCAGCAGCGTGGGGCGGCACTCCACACACCTCGTGCCTAAGTACAGGTCCGTCCCAGCCGCCTTGACGTCACCTATCAGGACCAAGCCTGCCTGAGCAAGATGCCTCCTGGGCTTCCAGCTGCAATCAATCTTTCCAGGATGGTGGTATACCTCAGGAAATGGGCATGCCTGGAGAAGGAGGGTCTGTACCTGCCTTCTGGATGGCATCCAGCTGTCGGGGTGGTTTTCTTTCTTGTCGTTCAGGAATAGGTGTGGCGAGCAGCAGGCATCTTCCCTGCCAGTGGTAGCTAATTCAGCTGGCTGCCTGCACCAGTTTCTGTAGGGACTGACATTCCCTCTGTTTAAGGACTTGCTTGCCAAGAAAAGTAAATCTTCCCCAGGAAGCCAATGAGAGGAAACTGTCTCCTAAAACAACGATAAACCCAAACATGCATCTCAAGTCATCCTGGTGCAAACACTTACTAACATTGAATTTAACAATTGCCAGGCAACATAGACCCAGAATGCCAGCACAGGAGATGCTAAGGTAGGAGGGTCACCATGAGTGTAAGGGCAGCTGGACCACATATTCAGGGGCTACGTAGCAAGACTCTGTGTGTGTGTGTGTGTATGTGTGTGTGTGTGTTGGTATACGGGTATGGGAGTTTTCTCAGAATATTACCTTTCCTCCTGCCAAACACATTAAACTTTGAAATCTCTATTTTGCCCAGTGTTAAGAATTTGCCAGTATTCTTAGCAGAGGCTTTCAGTCACATTCTTTGTGTATAACAAAGACACCACAATTAAGAGATCACAGCTCAATATTCATTAGCTCCCGTGTTCTATGCTCTGCTTGAGAATTTCAGGTTTGTCAGGACAAAATACAGCGGGGCATGGTAGTGAACACCTAATCCTGGTGCTCTGGAGGTGGAGGCAGGCAGATCTCTGAGAATTCAGGCCACCCTGGACTATAATGGTGAGTTCCAGGTCAGCCAGAGCTAACAAGTGAGACCCTGTCTCAAAGAAACATAAACAAAACAAAACAGAGAACTGTGAAACCACAGGCAAGTCACTTGACATAATCACACCGTTCCTCTCAGAGCTGTTAAGACCCAGCTGCATGACAGGGAGATAAACGCAGAGTCACTGCAAAGCCTGGTGTGTCAGGAGATTGAGCGATGTCTAGCTCTATAGCTTTATTTGTGAGTTTATCACCAGCACTCTTCCGTCTGCCATTTTAGGGGGGAAGAGGACGAGTGAAGAAAACACCAGTGCCCAGTTTTTTGTTTGTTTGTTTGTTTGTTTTGTATATTCTATATATTTAAATAAAGTAAAGTACAATAAGAAAACAGGGCTAGGAAGGCAGTTGTGTGGTTAAGACAGTGCGTCACTGTTGGGAGAATCTGAATTCTGTTCCCAGCTTCCACATCTGCATCACAACTGCTTACAACTCCAACTCCAGGGGATCTGACATGCTCTTCTGGCCACCTTGGGCACTTGCACTCAAGTGTGCAGAGCACCCCAACACACACACACACACGTACATAATTTAAAACAAAATTATTTTAAAAGAACAGTACGAGAAAGAAAATCCTTAATTCTTCCCCAAAAGATAGTTGCTGCTAACACCTGTGGCCTGTTTCCTTTAGTCTCAGTGTAGAATCTATTATTCAACACACACACACCATCTCAAAGCTACACAGAAAATAAATCAAGAGCAATTTCCCATTGTGTTTGGTTAGCTCTTTTGGTGCTCAGTACAGAGCCCTGGGGTTTGAATAGGTAAATAGGTTCTCTATCTCAGGGCAACACACACTCTCTCCATTCTGCAAAGCGTTCTGTTTTGTTTTTCCATTCTTGTTTTTATGGTGCAGCTGTCCTTAGTTCCCATGGTCTGATTTGTTGTTGTTTTGTTTTGTTTTTAAGATGTATTTATTATTTATACACTATCCTGCCTGTATGTGTGCCTGCACACCAGAAGAGGGCACTAGATCTTACTAAAGATGGTTGTGAGCCACTATGTGGTTGCTGGGAATTGAAATCAGGACCTTTGGAAGGACAGTCAGTGCTCTTAACCTCCGAGCCATCTCTCCAGGCTTGTTTTTCCATTCTTAATCCAGGTGCATTTGGAATGAGGCCTTGACAGTTTGATCTTCAGTAAATTTGTTCCAATAGCCCCATCACTCTTGGTACTCCAACTGTGTCTTTTTCCTCCCCTGACACATAGAATCTATTTGCTTTCATTGTGTGTGTTTGTGAGAGAGAGACAGAGACAGAGACAGAGAGACAGAGAGAGACCTGTAGAAGTCAGGGACAATGTCATGGTCTGGCCCCCAAATCCAGATTATGGCCCTGACAGGTCAGTTTCTATTTAATGTTCAATAAAACACTATTGACTTAGGTCAGGGATCTGAGTGGCCAGTGAACAGCTATTCCTGAACCTGTAACAACGTGCATATACCCTCCAAAGCTCGCTAAAGTTAAAACTTAATTGCTGTCAGGCAGCGGTGGCACATGCTTTTAAACCCAGCACTCAGGAGGCAGAGGCAGGCAGATTTCTAAGTTTGAGGCCAGCCTGGTCCAGGACAGCAAAAGCTACACAGAGAAAACCTGTCTCAAAAAAAAAAAAAAATCACACAAAAACAAACAGACAAACAAACAAACAAAAAACTTATTGCTGCGATGACAGGAGGTGGGTCCTAGAAGAGGCAATCCGGTCTCAAAGGCTCTGTCCTTTGTAGGAGTTAGTGCCTTTGCTTTGGAAATGGGTCTCTGATTAGAACTCTGACTCAATCTCATCTCTCTCCTCTCTCAAACTCACCTCCTTCTCTCTGCTCTGATGACACCTAAGAAGGTTGCCATCTTGGACTGCTAGTCCTCTGGTCCTCTAAAACTTGGAGACAAATAAACTTCTAGTATTTGTAACCTAGCCTGCAGCATTCTGTCGGAGCAGCAGCAGACCAAAAGAAACGCCTTGATTTTTTGGAACATGAACTACAAAGGGAAAACTCCATGCCACTAGTTTTTCACTTCATGGAATACAAGTAGAAAAAAACAAACAAACAAACAAACAAACAAACAAAAAACCCAAAAACAAACAAGTAAGAGCTGGTTAAAACAACATTCCTTACTGTGCTTCAAGCTTTGTGTATTAAACTAGCTTTGTTCTGCTTTTTTAAAACTTGGGAATTTCAAAAGATGTGAGCTGTCCAACAGCAGGAATCTCTTTATATTTCAGTTTTAGGACATGTCCATCTTAAATAATACTTTTGATTCCACTCTGGGGACATACTCAGAGCTCAGGATTAACAAGAGAAACCACAATGGATATGACCAGTCAGTGGTCCAGAGCCCTCTGCTCGCCAGAATCACTGATCCTTTTCTCCCCCAACCCTCTCTTTCTTTTCTTTATAGGGTACTGGTGCTTGAACCTAGGGCCTTGCACATACTACAGAAAAGCACACTATCATCTCATTGAGCTACATCCATAGCCCAGAATCTTTAACCCTCTAAACACATCACCTCACATCTGCCTAAACCTTAAATGCTGAAAACAGACACTTGACAGTATCTGTATTCCTGTATCCTTGGTAACATATACAATCACAGTAGCCAACCTGTGAAAGCTGCCAATTATCCACTGACAGGCAAATGTACAAAAGAGATGTGGCACATCAGCACAACAGGATATAGAGCGACTTGACCTCACATAGTTAGAAAATTCTGACTTAAGAGTAGGTATGAGTGAACTTGAGGCCATAAGCTAGTGGTAAAACAGTATTTGATGTCCGCATGTATACATGTGTGTGCACAGGTGTGTGTAGAGAATGCATATGAACACATGTGTGCAGAAGCATGTGCTCACCTGTATAGGCTAGAGATAAGCATATATTCCTCCATTGCCCTCTTGGTTAGTTTTTGAGATAGGGTCTCTCACTGAAGCTGGACCTCACTGTCTCAGCTAGGTGGGTTGACCAGAAGGCCCAAAACTGCCTGTCTCTGCATTTCACACACACGCACACACACACACACACACACACACACACACACACACACACACACACCACTAATGTTACAGGCATGGATCATCATGCCTGCCCTTATCTGGGTGCTGGATGGAGAGCTGAACCCAGGACCTCATGCTTGTACAGTAAGCGCTTTACCAACTGAGCTATCCAGCCTCTAATTTTTTTTTTTAGTAATTCATTTTTAGTTGGCATACAGTATAATGAGTTTCATTATGACATCTTTAATCCATGCATAAGATTTGCCCCATCCCTCCTTTCCCCTCTCTCCAATTTCCTTCCTCCTTCTAAATGGTTCCCCTCTCTCTCTCTCTCCCGTTCCCAGTTTGGGAGTTCCGGCTTACGTGTGTTGCACACCTGTAAGCCAGGCACATTCTGACCTGCTGCACTCCGGAGCTGCCCACATACAACCGCTGTGTCTCTGGGACTCTGCAGGAGGCACTCACGGGTGTTCATTCTATGCTTGTGTCTGGATACCACTTTGAGAGTTGGCTATGCCTTCACCTCCACTGCCATGTTATCACATGTCACAGGTGTTACAGCCACCCTGCTACTTCGTGACACCATTGGGTAGTTGCTCCTCCTCCAGCAGGCTAAGGGACTTGGATGCATGCCCCCTCTCACATCACGGCAACAGTATACGAAACTCAAGCTCTCTTCAGCCATGAGTGGCAGGTGGATCTGCTAGCCACCATGAGGCTTCCGGAGTCACAGTTTTGCTTCATCTGCTTAACCCCACCTCGGAGCCATCCTCTGCTCTCCTCCCCAGAAGCCAGGAGCTAAAAATAAACAACCACACTATGCCCAAAGTGCAAGGAAGCTGCAAAGCAAGAGACCACCTGGCCCTCACAGCATGGTCCTGATGACACAGGAGCTGGGACAGTGTCTTCCATCTGAGAGCCCAGAGCCCTTTACAACCACACCCTGGGTACAGCCCTCATTCAGGCTCTGGGAATGATGAGGGCAATTTCCAAGTAGAGGAAACTGGAATACGATGGGGTCATGGTCATGCTGCATAACGTGTGAAGGGGTGCTCCAACGATAGATTAGGACGTCTAGGACTCTATGTGCCTGTGTTGAAGCTCTCCCACTCAGCTTCAACATCGGTTCCACTATTATTTAACCATTTCATTCCTTCTCTTCTTCCTGCTGTTTTCCAGGATCCACTTTGTGTTTTCAATGAATCAGGGAAGACAGAATAACAATTTTGTGCCAAATATAATCTGCAAATAGCAAACTCCTATTTCCACAAAGCCAGGCAGTTCTGGTATTACCTTTCCATGGCTTTTAGAAAAACTTCCCTTTGTAAACTCCCTGGAGAGTCTGATCCTCCTCAAGCTACTTCTTACTATGCCAACATCTGTGGGGAAGAGAGTGTGTGCCTTGAGTGGTCAGGCTACAATCTCAAAGGTGAAATGTGCATGACCTGGCATGGAGGCACACACCTGTAATGCCAGCATTCGGGTTAGGGTTAGAGGCAGAAGGAAACGGGTCTTCAGTTCAAGTCCCATCTGGGTTTTATAATAAGTTTGAACTCAGCTTGGGCTACACTGTGAGATCTGCGTCAAATAAATACATAGGTGATCCAAGGGCATAAAAACCACTGGATAATCATGGTAAGCAAGAGATTGTCCAATACAACTGAGTGGGGTTTCAGATTCTAGGTCTCTGATGAACATTCAGGGGCTGCTGCCAGCCAACGGAACACGTGTTTAGCAGCAAGAAGCTATACCAGACAAGCCCTTGCGGACAACCCCCTTCTAGAAAAGCGACAGCTGGAACTGACACATCATTCTCTTGCCTCCAGCTTTCTGGGTGCTTGATTACTCTCAGCCTTTAATTATTCTCGAGTCTTCTGGAATCTGAGTTGCAAAGCGCGTGATGTTAGGACATGACAGCGCTGTAGGGAGGGGGGAAGTCATGGTGATATTGAAGCCTTGTACAAGCAGGGGAGCCAGCGTTACCCCTGAGTGTACTGAACATAGTTAATAGATGTGTCCCTTTAAAGAAGTGGTTGTCAACCTCCTCAGGCTGAGACTGTCTAATACGGTGCCTCATGTTGTGGAGACCGCCCCTCCCCACCATAAAATTATTTTATTTCTATTTCAAAACTGTAATTTTGCTACTGTTATGAATTGTAATGCAAATATCTGTGTTTTCTGGTGGTCTTAGGCGACCCCTGTGAAAGGGTCATTTAACCCCTCAGGGGGGTTGCAACTCACAGGTTGAGAGGCACCTCAAGGGTAGTTTGGGAGTGATTGTTTGCTAGGCAACATTCCAATGCAAAGACTGAAAAAAAATAAAATAAAATTAATATTTTCAGGTTTAAAAAAATTACCGTTTTTTCCCTTAGTCATCCAACATGTTTGAAGTGTATAGTCCAGGCACCTAAGTGAAGCTTGCAACATTCATTTATCAATGTCTAGCATGACCTTTGGTCTCCACTAATCCTGTGTTAATCCTGTGCCCTGTGGTTGTCATGGCAGCACTGATAACCGACCCTGGGGCTTTCCTCTGGACTGTCTCATCATCCAGGCCGTCTCGTTAAAATCTCGCAGTTTACTGCCCTGGAAACTAAGAGCTGGTGAGTCTTCGAGGCACAATTTCTGAATAATAAAAAGGCATTTTGAGATCTGGGGTATTTTCCGTGCTACCGAATTCTATCTGTCAGTTCATTGTGGTGCATAGCTGAAATCCTGGACGGCTGAGGCAGGAAGATCACGAGTTCAAGACTGCCCTGGACTATCTGGTGAGTTTCAGGCAAAACTGTATGTGCATGTGCACACACACACACACACACACACACACACACCTTCATCTGAGATCACACACAGAGTCCTGCAGCTGCTCCTCTGCCTAGATGCCAGTTTTGTTCTCTTCCTGGATGAAGACAAAGATTGCAACTGCAGTATCTTTCTGCTCACCAACACCTGCCGCTGAGACTCTGCGGCGAGACACCTGAGATGCACTGTCAGGGTACCTATCCTGTTGCACCTTGGGACAAGCAGAGATAGAGAGAGGTAAGCAAACATAACTCTGGACTTTGGATTCTGCGGTGACGATTCCACTCTGTGCAAATTCCCATGGCGTTTAAAAGAAACAAACCTGAACCGTGGCGCAGCTGGTACACTCCGGACCCCTCCATTCTCCTTCCTCTCTCCTGAGCTACTCTCTGGAGCTTACTATTCCTCCTCCACTCGCATGATCGTGTGTGACCTAAGCATAGAGCCGTTGCTGCATTGCAAACCTTTATACAAGCAGCCTTGAGTAGGAAGCCACTTGCAAATGCAATCTTTGTCACTTAATGTCGTGAGAGTCAGGCCTGTCAAATTATTTACGTTGTGCTTTTTTATTTAGTCCATTGTATGAGCAAAAATAACTTATTTGCTTACCCAGAGTCCTGTGCATGAGTATTTAAAATGCTTCAGTTGGGGGCTGGAGAGATGGCTCAGCAGTTAAGAGCACTGGCTGTTCTTGCTGAGGCCCTGAGCGAGTTTAATTCCCAGAATCTACATGTCAGGTCCCAAGCACCTGTAATGCCAGTTCTAGGGAACTCAACACCTTTTTTCAGCCTCCTCTGGTTCTTGCACTCACAGAGATACAGATATACACATACATAAATAATAAAATAGATCTTTAAAAAATAAATTAAACATTTAAATTGTTCACTGTCACAAATGATAGCTCCACAAACACAGCTGTGTGTGTGTGTGTGTGTGTGTGTGTGTGTGTGTGTGTTTTTACAACTCCTGAAGATTTTCTTGTTGTTGGTTTGGTTTGGTTTGGTTTGGTTTTTTGTTTTTTTAAGACAGGGTTTCTTTCTGTAGCCATAAGCCCTTCTGGAACTCACTCTGTAGACCAAGCTGGACTGGAACTCAGAGATCCACCTGCCTCTGCCACCTGAGAGCTGTAATTAAAGGTGTGTGCCACCACTGCTGAGCCCCTAAAGGTTTCTGAAACCTAGGGGTGAGGTTGTTGGGACATACGGAGGCTCATCTTTAAAACATACACCATTGTCTCTTCTAGCGTGAACCAACTTACATTTCCACTAGCAGCAGGGATGGTCCCTATCTGTCCAAACTGTCCCTTCCTTCCTTCCTTCCTTCCTTCCTTCCTTCCTTCCTTCCTTCCTTCCTTCCTTCCTTCCTTCCCTTCTTCACTGCCTCTCCTTCCCTTTCTGCCTTCCCCCATCCCTTCCCTGTGTGTCTTTCTGTTAAATACTTTTCCATATTTACAGTCAAATATAAACAACTTCTATGTGAGGAGAACACTTGCTGCCTACGCTCAGCAAATTTCTAGTGTACAATAAATACATCATGTGAACCACGGTCACTGTGCTGTGCACGGGGGCTCTGTCTCACCCACTTTAGGAAGTGATGGAGTGTCTTTATAACTGTGAATCCATCACCACGAGCTATTAGAGTAGCTATGCCTTTTCTGAAAAAGTTTCTGCTCCTTTTGGACAACCCCTGACCCTTGTTGCCCACCTCCGAATGACCGCCCTAGGCCCAGGCAAAAGCCGATTTCTTTTCTGTCTGTATATATTTGCTTTTTAGCCCTCCAGATGAGATCCCACTGTGTAGCCCAGGTTGGCCAGGAACTCTCCATTCCCTTCCTCAGCCTCCAGAGTGCTGGTTTGTATGGGTATGTACCACTCCAGCGGGCTTATAATTTTGGTATTTCCTGAAGTCAGGTCATATCATCATCCTAAAACCTGACAATGCACTGATTCCTCACATTTTAGTTTAATTTTGCTTTTGTTTTTTAATAATTGGGAAACATCTCAGTATGTACTCAGTACTATCTTCATTTGATTCTCTCTAGTTAGTACAGAGTCAGGCAATGTCTACAAATGCTTCAACACTGTCTTCTACAAATTACCTATTTATGTGACTTTATCCACTTTTCAAGCTGCTTTAGCTAAGTCATCATACATTAATTCTTTCTTGCTGCAAACTGTTGGGAAAAAGATCCCTGGATCTTTTTAAGAGACAGATGTGAACAAGCTCTAAAGAAAATGGCTGTTTTCCCCAGCACCATATTCCCTGTATCCTCTAAGGCCGGTGAGTCCAGAGCCCTTTGCCTACATTTCAGAGGATGATAAACCCATCGCTCTTCCTTTCTCCTCCAGCATGGATTGTTAGGAGGCCAAAGGTCTCTCCCTGCATCTCCAGCTGTGCCCTGAGGGTCATGGCCTGGTTCTGCAGAATGCAGCTGGATCTCACTTGGCTGCCCTGAGGGAAACTGAGGCATTCGAAATCAACAATAAAATCATTGGTATATTCTCTGATCATCAACCTGCTGTTTCCATGCAAGATAAATGAATAGAGATATAAACATTTAATAAATATCTTTTCTCTTCTCTTAGTTTGTAGCCTTTCTTTATCTTTTGCTTATTCTTTTTTATTTATTTGTTTGCTTGTTTGTTTTTTGAGACACGGTCTTGCCATGTAACCCTGGCTGGCCTCAAACTCTCTACTCTCCTGCCTCAGTCTTCTGCAGGTGTCACTGTATCCAAAGGTAAGTTCTTTATTGCTACATACATAAATATTACCATTTTAATCATTTGTGTGTATAGTTCAAAAGTGTTAGGTATAGTTGTGCTACCTTCTATCGATACAACGCTTTCATCTTGAAAACCTAAAGCTATTTTCAAGAGAGTGTGATCTTTTTCTTAACATTTTGTTTATTATTATTATGTGTGTGTGTGTGTGTGTGTGTGTGTGTGTGTGTGTGTGTGTGCATTCATCACAGCATGCATGTAAAAGTCAGGTGGGCCGCTCTGTAGAATCAGTTCTCTCCCCTGCCTTTACTTAGGTTTTGAGTATTGGGACTAAACTCGGGTTATCAGGCTTCCATCACTTTTCAGAGATCAAGAACCTTCAAGTCTAAGCCATCATTCAGCCCAGAAACTTCATACTCATTAAAGGAGTTGCTTCTCTCTCTCTCTCTCTCTCTCTCTCTGTCTCTCTCTCTCTCTGTGTGTCTCTGTCTCTCTCTCTCTGCTTCTGGTACATTCTGCTTTCTGTCTCTGAGTCTGACTTCTCTAGCGAGCAACCACAACTGTCCAGTGCTGGTCCTCTGAGCTGCATTTCACTTAGCAAGATGTCCCCAAAGGTCTCCATGTGTCTGAATTTCCTTCCTGTTTGAAAGGGGGGGGAAGTGTGATAATGGGGCTGGAGAGGTGGCTTAGAGGTTAAGAGCACTTACTGCTCTTGCAGAAGACCGGGGTTCAATTCCCAGCACTCGCATGGTGGCTCACAACCACCTGGAACTCCCTTCGCACTTCCAACCCCCTCCTCCGGCCTCCACGAGCACAAGGCATGTACATAGGCAGGCAAAACATGTATATACACAAAACAACGTGAATACATCTATGTTTATATAATAATAAATTGTGTTAGTGCGGCAAAATGAACACAGCGTAAAACAGACCAGTTTAACCACTTTTAACTACAAAGTTGTGGTCAGTCCCTACCCATTCATCCAACTCCTTTTCAGCTTCTAAAACTAAAGCGCTGAGCGCTAACTCCCCATGCTCCATTCGCCCCGGTTCATCCCTCAAGTTTGAATGAGTGTGCACATCGCATTGTGCCTGCCTTTTGACTGTTGTGGATGATTTTAAGTATGAAGTAAAGGCGCCTATTGGATACAGATTAATTTTTCTAAGCTGGGATGGAATCCAGGCCCTCACACATGCTAGGCAGATACTCTCCCAAGTCTGAAGTCTGTGCTCTACACTGTCCAAAAGACAGAGAGGAAATTTTTTTGTTGTTGTTGTTTCAACACAGTCACTTTTTTACCTTTTCCTTTATTATTCTTTATTATTTCCTTTTTTATGTTGTTAGTGACCAGGACTCATGTGGTATAGGGCTGGCCTCAAACTCCCTCTTATACAGCCTCCAAAGTGTTAGGATCAGCACTCCTGGTTTTATGAGGTGCTGGGGACTGAATCCAGGGCTGAGTAAGCACTTCCCACCTGAGCTACATTCCCAGGTCATCTATTTTGTTTGTTTGTTTGTTTTGTGTGTGTGTGTGTGTGTGTCCTGTTATAAAGTATGGTTTTTGAAATTGCCAAGTTTGCTAAGATGGCTGCCCGGCTTCTGTATGGCTTCTGATTCCCATGGCACTACAGTTGTAATACTGGAACTGTTTATCCTCAGCTGAGGCCCCAAACCAAGAAAGGCTGCCCAGATCATAACTCATGGCCTGGTTTTATTTTTAAAAGAAGGCAAGGTCTCTTTCTGTCCCCATCATGAGGGTGTTTGGGTAGCTCTAGGAACCCAATTACTGTTTAATAAAACTACACAAATTTCATTAATATTACATATGCACAGGGATCTTCATGTATGAAGTCCAAAGGACGGACCAGAGCATCTTAGTAACTAGCTCCTGTATTAAAAGAACTCCTAGATCTAGCTCCAAACCTTGGGGAAAACCAGCCAGCCCAATACTGGAAAGACCCAAACACTTGGTGTCAGGCCCAGACCTCCCACGTACTTCTTTGCTTGCTACAAGAGGACTGGTGGTTGTGAATCTTTACTTACTCTGTCTTTTTGGTGTGTTGGGGGGGGGAGTGTTGGGTGTGAGTGTAGGAAGTAGGTCAATGGGAGAATGTCTTGAACGGTGATTTATTCTGACCACCATTGTCTATGGGTGCATTGTTGACTGACACGGTTATTTGGTTATTTGGGATGTGAGCGAACATCATGTAAGGAGATTCAAAATGTACAGAACCAAGTGAAAGTTACTACACATTTAAAAGGAGTGAAAACTATTTACAAATGTACATTTATTTGCTTGTATACCCAAAAAATCTGTGAGTATTGTGAATATGCGTAGAAAACTGATAATATCCCTTACTTTTGCATATAGGCATGGAGTAACTGGGGAAAGGAAGAAACAGGACTTTGATTTTATACATGTGATTGTAATAGTATTTCCAGTTAGGAAAAATAAAAACAAAGTAAATAAGCTCCAACTGAGCGGTGTAGTCATAGAAATTCATTTTTAAATTTGTGAATACACAGTTACCCATAAAGTTCACCCTAAAGTTACAATTCAGTAGCTCTTAGCATTTATATGTCATTATCCCAACAGCACTGTCTCAATTCAGTTCATCACCCCAAAGGGAAACTCCCCATCTCCCTGACTGTCCCACACTTGGCAGCCATTCTAATCCACCTTCTAAGTCAACGGATTTACCCACTGTGGACACTTCCTAAAAATGGAACCATGCAGAAATGATGCTTATCCACAATGAAGATGGATATTTCGGTTGTTTCTACAGAATTTTGACTACTGGAAATCTTGTTACAGAAACATGGAATTTCCAGGCTCTGTGTGCATAATATTATACAGGCCTGTATAATCCCTGCACCTGAGAGGAAGGAAAGAAGGGGGCTGTTGTGCAGGTTTCTGTGCCCAGACTATCCTGAACTTCTTAGTAATAGCCTGTGTAAGAGATGGAGAAGGAAAGGAGGGGACAAAAGCAGAGGGAGGAGGGGGCTTTAACTCATGAGCATTTCAAGAGGTCCTGATACTCAGAGC
Organism: Meriones unguiculatus; assembly: GCF_030254825.1. NCBI lineage: Eukaryota > Metazoa > Chordata > Mammalia > Rodentia > Muridae > Meriones > Meriones unguiculatus. The sequence continues at coordinate 53,481,275 of NC_083366.1, read as the reverse complement.
AAGGGTTTCATATCATTTGCTGTCTGTCACAGACATCTGTATATATTTAAGGACACAGAATCCATTCTTGTCTAACTTATAAAGAGTCCAATTTTCATTTAAATTAATCCTTTCCTTTCTGTGCACTTCTTACATAGATAGCCTACCATGTGCCTCTCATCTTGCTGCCTCTTCCCCTTCCTTTGCTTACTTCTCTGTTTACTTACTTGCTGTGGTGCCCAGGATGGAATCCAGGCTCTCACCAGTGCTAAGCACACACACTACTGCAGAGCTAACCCAGCCCCCTTCCCTCCCTATCTGAGGCTACACTCGAGGGTGTCCCAAAACAGCACAGGCCTCAGTGGCTTTCCACTGAGGACACCTTTCTTTGCTTGCTTATTTCAATTTTTTTTTCCATTTTTCCCATTAGCCAAGACATGCAATCATCACTCCTGAGTTAATTCACTATGGAAAAACACTAAAACACTGGCACTCCAAGGCTTTACTTGAATAGTCATTTTTGCCATTAGCTCTTTGCCTGAAAGGCAAATGGTTTGTTGTAACTGGTCTGGCCTCCGCCGCCACGAATTGGGGCAAATGTAAAGCTGGGCTGTTTTTCAAATCCAGGCTTACTAAGCCCAAAGAGACTGTCTTAGCAGAGATTAGGATCAGCCAGGACAGTGTTTAGCTCCAGATAAGATATGGAGAGGCAAGAGATCTGGAGAAGCCACTGGCACACACCAGAACGAAGGCAGAAATGCACACGTGTACATATGGGTGTATAGGCATAGGTGTGCATGTACTCACACAAATGCAAATGCACACACACACACACACACACACACGCCCATGAATGCAAGCACATGCATTTACATGTAGGCATACAATGTTCATGCAAGCACACAAGTGCAAACGTGCAGAGGTGAATACACATGTGCCTATCTGCGCACCTCTCATGTGTCATCCTGGAGAGCTCATAAACTAAAGTGAACACTCAGTACCCCATGAGAGCTTCCACTCTTCTCCTCCATCTCCAGAGAGACTCCTGCCCACGCTACAGAGCAGGCTTCTCAAGAGAGTGGCATCCTGGGAGTGGAAGGCCAGAGACAGGCCAATTCTTGCTTAGAAACTGGGGCTGTTTATCAACAGCCCAAATGAAACTGGCTTAGATTTCTTTTATTTTTATTTTTTGAGGGTCTCATGATGTAGCCTTGGCTGGGCTGGAGCTCACTATATAGGTAGGCCTGGCCTCAAACTCACGGCGAGGCAGCTGCCTTTGCCTCCTGAGTGCTGGGATTAAAGGCATTCACCACTATGTCCATCATATTTAAATTTTTTGATTGTTTTTTTGCTTGGGGAGTCTGTTTTTGTTTGTTTTGTTGTTTTTGTTTCGAGATAGACTCCCACTGTAGCCCAGGCTGGCCTTAAACGTGCTGCAATCGTCCTGCCTGAGCCTCTCAAGTGCTGAGATTGTGGTTGTGAACCTCACCACCACCTTCCTTGGATTTTGAAATTAGACACATCCTCATTCTACCTTCTCAGGATGCCCTTTGATAGAAGAAAGACGCTGTCTTTTCTAGATGCATCTTTTGCATTTCCACACTGCATAAGAGTGATGGAGGTAATACTGGCTCCCATTTGAGCTGCCTCCTGGTCTCACCTTGCTTTATCTAATCCACGCTGTACCCCGACCCAGATTCGGCCTAATGCTTTCCTGCCTTGGCACTCCCCATCTGCATTACATGTCTCCTGTCCATGCCAGTAGGACAAAGTCTACTTTTAAGGACATAAGACATGCCGTGATTGGGTCCTGTTTGTCTTCCTAGGATCCTCCCACACAGCCCAGGGCCCTCCCACACACCAGATTCCAGCCTAGCAGGTTATTTCCACTCCTCTGAGCACCCCAAGTGCATTCTGAGTCTATACTGCTTGATTAAATAAAACAGAATGAGCTAAAGGAGAGACGAAGCTATATTATGTAAGTGCGGGTTTCTTGGGAGCAGCGAGGGAGTGGGGAGGGGAAGGGGCGCTGGCATTAGCGCTGGGGGTGGGGTGGAGGGAAGGGAGAGAGAGCAGGAAAGGAGTAAAAGGGTGGGAAGGGCAGAAAGGGGGCCTATGCAAACAAGATGTCCGGTTATATAAGTGAAGGGCCTCTGGGAGAGAAGCCCCGCCCTAGGCGGAGGGCAGAGTATGGCAGCCACGCCCTGCAGCAGGCAGGGACTTTAACACATACTGCCTGCTCTCTGTGCACAGTGCTCCTTCGTTCCTCATTCTACACACATTTACAAGGTCCCCTCCAGGTGCCAAGAGATGGAACTTCACACTGACACAGCTAGAGATGGCGGCTCGCAGGAAGTAGAGCCGGAAGTGAAGTGGGCTGCAGGGGTGACGTGGGCCTGTGTTGGAGGTGGCCCAAAGAGGCCAGTTCCAGCCCTGCTGCTGAGAACTGCCAGCCTCTTGGGGAGAGAGACTGCGAGCTGGCTAGCACAGGCCACTAGTGCTCTGCTGCCTTCTGCTCTGAGCCTTCGCAGGTCACACAGGCCCAGGTGAGCAGGCTTAGGGAACAGGAGCTCTTCGGCGTTTCATTTGGCAAGCAAGGCTGCCTGCCTTGTTCTTGCAAGCGTTTTAAGTGGAGCATGCCTGCCTCAGCTTGCCCCGGAGCTGGATACACTGTTCCTGTGGGCAGGGCAGAGTTTCATAAGCCCTGGATTGTACAGAGTAGGCAGTCAATAAAAATATCTGCTGAGTGAATAAGTGTGAATGGAGATAGTCATGGAGCCTTGTTACCTGTTCACAGAGGAGCCTCCAACTTTCCCACTTCCCAGGAGTGCTAGACAGCTTAATTCATTGTATCCAGGACACCTGAGCTCTTCAGAGGAAAATGACTGACTTGCTGGAGTGGGGAAGGAGGGTGCATATGAAATAGACTTTACCTGGTAATAGGGGGTCTCTGACCACCTTTAACATATGTGTGAAGTCTCCTTCCAGTGAAAGCAAAAATACAATCAGTAGAGAGCACAGAATGAGGGAAACACCCCCCCCCCACACACACACACACCTGGTTTTTCTCTGTTAAATGTCTTCATCCTTTTTTGCAGCACCAGAATAATCTGAGTACCAGGTGTGTGCTGTAAAAATCGGAAGAAATGTGTAAGAAATGCAGAACTGAGCTGGCATGTGCCTAAAGGGTGACGCTCCTGGCTTCCCCAGCTGGCTCTCAGGGACACTAAAGCTCCTCACTCAGCAATTACATCTGCTGGAGTCACACCCAAGCCTGGAGCACCCTCCCACCTTTGTCTGGGGGAGGGGGCAAAATGCTGCTGAGCACCAATGAAATCCTCAAGGAGATTACAAATAATAAGGGAGATGCACACTTTGACTCTCCCCTTTTTTCCTGGTGCCTCAAGCTGCCTGCTCCCTAGAGGCAGGGCAGGATGGGAGGCAGCCGCACAGGTGAAGGCTGCTAGCCCTGTCTGACCACATGCTCGGCTTGTTCAAGGCGTCCTCACTGTCTGAGGGCACTGGGCTTTTCCTTTTTGCTCTCCCTTTCCTTCTTGCTGGTTTTATTGTTGTTTGAGACTGGATCTTCCTATGTAGCCCAGGCTGGCCTCAAAATCTCCATCTTCTTGCTTTCCACTTCTGAATACTGGGATTACAGATGTGTGCTTGGGAAATAATTTTTGTGTAGGTATTTTTCTTTTCTGTCTGTCTGTCTTCCTCCTCCTCATTTGCTTTGCTTTAATTTTGTGGTGCTTGGAAAGGAACCCAGAGCTTCAAGCATTCCAGATAAGTAGTTCTTGCAACTTTCTGATTCCATCACTTTCATCTACCACCATGTTTGCTCTTCTCACTGCTTTGAGGTTGACAATATGGTTCTCTTTCATCTCAATCCTCACCTTCTCTTGGGGTCACTCCCTTATTTGTCTGGTGAAGCACTTTCTCCTCAACCAGGGAGACCTAAATCTTCAACTCTTCATACCCGCTTACACACTTGCCTGCTCATGATGCTCAGAGTGTCTCACCCACTTTCTCTGAACTCAAAGTTCTGCTGAATCTAAGTTAGAGACCCAGCCTCCTACAGGTGATTATACTTCCTTCTTATGGTGGACAGGACAGTGAAACAGACTATAGGCTCATCCTTACCCTCTCCTGGTCCCACCTTGGTTTCTCCCTGTCATGAGCCCCTCAACACAATCTCCCTGTTTCTGCTGCCCCTGACTCTTCAGTCTAGCTACAGGGCTGATTCCTCATTAGTCTGGCTGCACTGTCTCACTCCTGAGATCCCTTCCACAGAACCACACTACCTGAAACAGTGGTTTCTAAACCCAGTCCACACACTTGGGGGGCTTTTAAAAAGCAGACAGTTGGAAATCCCAAGTTCTAGCTCAGTATCGCTAGAGAGCTCATTTTCAAAATTACTTGCCTGAAGCCTCACCTTCAGATTTCTTTATAGGACGTTGGCCTTGGCACACACCTTCCTTTTCAGGCAGACAGAATGACTTCTTTCGATTAGGGGACTTCCCTTCTCTGCAGACACTAGCCTGCTGTGTGGATGCCCTCTCTGACTGACAGTTGTCTGGTGTCCTTGGGGAAAATCAGTTCCCTCCTCTTTGGGCCTCATCCTCTTATAGCTTCAGAACCTTGTCTGAACCATCTTTCTTTCTCTGTCTTCAGTGCTGGTGGTCGGGCTGACTGCTTCCCACATGCTGTACATACACTGTTCTATGTGGTTTTAAAAAGATGTCACTCTCTTCAGCTAAGCAACAGGTTAACCTCCTAAGAGGCATCTTATTTCAGCTTTTTTTCATAGGGCTGACATACAAATGGCTTTCAATAAATATATATCAAGTATATAATTAGCAATAAACTTGAGAAAGCCATTTTCACAGAATTTTAGAGAGAGTAATGTAGCTAGGAAAAAAAATCATAGTTCTGAAAGTTTTAAAACTTCTGAAACCCGGGGAACTTTTTCTATTCTGCCGGAAGTTTAAGCTCATACTCCATTATTTTGGAGTAATTTTTTCTAGGACTCCCAAAATGATGGATTCCTGAGAGAAGGGGCAGAGGTCAAACAAGGGATAACTGTGTATGAAGATGCCTCCCTGTAAGGCGGAAGAGCAATTGCAGCCTCCTTTGGCTTTTAGTACCATCACATGCCGTTGACTATATATTTATTCCTGGTGCTGGGGACTGAACGCAGGGCTCTGTGCATGCTAAGCCCATCCTATGTCACCACCCGACACCCAGCCCCACCCCATGTACTGGGAACTGGAAACAAAGTCAATCATAAAACCCTTCTGGTCCTTTTCCCAATCAAGGGACCCCGTCCTCTAGTGACTCCCGGCTTTCCGTTGTCATAAGTGGTGATCCTGTGATTTTTGAAAGCTTCTTTATTGTGTGTGTGAGAGAGAAGAGACTAGTCAGAAAAAGCTACAGATGACTGAAAACAACAGCACTGCATTCTGGGCAGAGATAAAAAGAATTAGACATTTATCTGATTATGTTTTGAAATTTCCTTTCTCCTAGGAGCACTCAGCAACAAAATAAAATATTTCTAGTCATTTCTGCAATGTTTGTGTCTGAACAAGTTTGTTCAGATGCAGTTCTGGGTAAAGATAAGCAGCAAGTGTGTCTAATGGCCTGCAGAAATGAGAAATGCTAAAAACAGAGCTGACCTCTCCAAGGATATGGAGAAAAATCAGGGATAAAGGCTCAAATGCAGCAGTACAGGACTTGGATGAATGCTATCCCAACCGGAAGAAGCTGAGAGGGGTGTGACTTCTATGGCAGAGTCCTTCCGCACTCAGGAGTGGAGACACTAGGCCTCCTGAAGCCAGGGGAGCAGTGGCTTGCTAAATAACGAGTAGAGCAAGCTGGTGAAAAAGAGGTTGGATCTGAGATTAGCGCTGCCCTGAGGCCACAGAAGCCAAACCTATACTGAGGGAAGAGCAGAACAAGGGATCTTTGGACTGGGGGTTACCAGGCAGAGCTGGAGATGAGAAGATCTCCTGACAGAGAAGGCAGAGGCTGGAATGCTCACACTCAGCTGAGTGAGACAGTATAAAGTTCCACCCTCCCCTCTTGTCAAGCAGGACTTTAAGGAGATCTCTGTGTAGTGGACAGACAGACAGACAGATGGACACACACATATGCACCTAGCTAGGAGAAAACAAAGGTGTAGACTTAGGGACTTGGAAGACAAATTCTATTGGGGGCCATTCCTATCAGCCTACACACATGACAATGTTCTCAGAGGTCCCAATTTGGGCTTCATCCCAATTCTGAGTTTGGAGTGGGCCAACACTGCTTAGCACACTTTTGACAAGATCTCTGATGTCAGTTACGGAATGAAGAGAAGCAACTTGAAGCGGGCCAGCTGCTACAGTGAGGAAATACCTTCTAGGTCTATTCTAGCATAGGAAAGAGGAATGAACTACTTCAAACAACTGGGTCAAGAAACCAGGTCTTACAATTTTTTTAAATTTATCTATTTTTATTTTACGTGCATTGGTGTTTTGCCTGAATATATGTCTGTGAGAGGGTGTCAGATCTTGGAGTTACAGGCAGTTGTGAGCTGCCATGTGGGAGCTTTGAGTTGACCCCAGTCCTCCAGAACAGCAGTCAGTGCTCTTTACCACTGAGCCATCTCTCCAGCCCCCAGGTCTTACAATTTTTAAGAGTTCATTTTAATTTCAGCTCAACAGTAAAGAGCACTTGTTGCTCTTGCAAAAGAACTGGGTTCGAGTCATGGCACCTACATGGCAGTTCACGATCATCTGCAATTCCATTTTCAGGAAATATGATATCCTGTCTGACCGCTGAGGACAACAAGCATACACACACACACACACACACACACACACACACACACACACACAGATACAAACGTGCAGGCAAAACAGTAACATATAGAAAAATTAAAATAAATAAAAGTTTGGATCATTTTTTAAAGGCTGGGGAGTGGAGCTTGGTGATACAGTGCTTGCCCAACACACATGAGATCCTTAGTCCCCAGTACCATCACCACCGAAAGAAAGAGAGAAAGAGAGAGGAAGGAAGAGAGGGAGGGAGGGAGAGGGAGAGAGGGAGGGAGGGAGGAAGGAAGGAAGGAAGGAAGGAAGGAAGGAAGGAAGGAAGGAAGGAAGGAAGGAAGGGCTTGGTGGTGGTGCTGGCACACACCTTTAATGCCACACCTTTAAGACAGAGGTAGGTGGATCTCTGAGTTCAAGACCAGCCTGGTCTACAGAGTGAATTCCAGGACAGCCAGGGCTACACAGAGAAACTGTGTCTTGGAAAACCAAAAAATAAATAAAAATTTTAAATTTAAAATCCAACCAGACAAAATCCCCATATAAATGGGGAAGGGATTCATGGAGTCACAGCACTAGCTGAGGAGTTACTAGCAATTGCTGGCTGCTGGAATAGGGAGAGCCAGTTCTCTTCAAGGGTTTGGCCTCTGAGAGTCAGCCCGTGCTGTAGGGGATGGTTAATGGGGGCAGCACTCAGCGCACGAACTTGTTTTGTTTTGTTTTTTTGTAAAGAGCACTTGAAGTTGGGAGGGAAAAGTGGTGGGTGGGATCAGAGAGGAATTGGAACAGAGGGGATGGGGGTGGATTTGATCAAAACGTATTATATGCTGTTTTGAAATAATAAAAAATTAAATGTATTTAAAACTGTATCAATATTGATATAATAGAAGAAAATATACTCGAGAAGGAAGAACAGAAACAAGGCATGGTGGCACAAACACACCTGTAATCCAGTACTTAGGTAGGAGGTAGAGGCAGGGAAAATCAGGAGTTCAAGGCTAGCCTCTGCTATGGAGAGAGTTTGAGACCAGCCTCAGCTACAAGAGATCCTGCCTCAAAAAACAAAACCACAAACAGAAAACAAAAGATATGTTTGTTTTGCCCAGTAAGTGACAGGTCCTTTAAAAGTAAAAGAAAGCTGGGTCTGGTGGTGTGCACCTCTAATCTCAACACTCAGGAGGCTGAGGCAGGAGGATCTCTCAGGCTGCAGGCTTCAGGCTAAGTAGCAAAAAGGGAGATGAGGAAAGGACAGAGAGCTGTGGAACAGGAAAGAGAAAGAGAAGGCAGGTGAAAATGGCCAAAGTTATACCCGTGAAGGGAATGGTCTGTAGAAATACAAATTATGAAATATAATGAATATATGCCGATTAGAACTTTTAATTTAAATAAACACATCTGAAAAACAGGCAAGAGGAATGAAAGAACTCTGTAGAGGTGATGTGACAAGAGGGAAAACAGCTCAAGTGGCCACATCACCAAACCCAAGAAAGCCTGATCCTTATCCCCCCCACCCCCAGCCTTTGGACCTCCCAAGCCGTGCTGCTGTGGATTCTGCTCTGAACAAGCATAGGCAGTCTGATTTTTCCAAGCTGCAAGGCTCAGATGGACCTGTTCGCATGACCTGGCTGGCCTTCCTTAGTCTCCATCACGTGTCCCACCCACTCAGGTGACCACAGCTTCAGTCAGCAGCGAGGGACCCATGGTCAGTCCCACCCACACCTGGTCTCCCCCAGCGACGTCTGAGGCCAATCCTCGTGCCTGCTGATTCTTTTTCCTTTCCATGTACAGGGTCATGAAAATGAACTCCCAGGCTTGCTCAGACACCAACAGAAGCTGGCACAAAGCCCACCCTAAAGGAGGAGTGCCTCTCAAAGAAGAGACTGGGTCAGAGGCTACCCAGTGAGATAGGGTAGAGCCTTCTTTTGGCAGGAGGAGAGAAGCTGCAGAAATTTCAAGGCCCCAAATACAATCAGCTCAGGTGTCTTTTCTGGACTTACCCTGTCCAGGGGGCTGTCCTTTGTAACAGAACATTTCTCCATCATTCAAGTTTTTGTTTTTTACATTTTATTTGTGGAACTAGGGCATACAAGTGATAGTAAGAAGACACCTTGTGAGTCAGCTTTCTCCTTCCACCACATGGGTACTGGGGATCAAATGCACATCATCAGGCTTGGTGGCAAGCGCCTTTATCTGCTGAGCTACCTTTTCCCCCTTAACATTATTTTACTTTATGTGTATGAATGTTTTGCCTGCATGCACATATATGCACCATGTGTGTGCCTATTGGATGCCCTAGGACTGGGGTTACAGATAGTTGTGAGGCACCCTGTGGGTGCTGGCAATTGAACCCGGGTCCTCTGCAAGCATAATAAATGCTCTTAACTGTTGAGCCATCTCTCTAGGTCCCATGAGGAGGCACTTTGCCAGCCCCTACTTTTTTAGATTTCTGAAGGCTTCTCCCATGTCCCAAGACTGCCTTTTTTTACAAAAGGCCCATGAGCCAGGGAGCTGGAGTTTCCCTTCGGGACACCTTCTTTCATGTTTTGTCCTCTCTCTAGAATGAGGTCTCCACAGGAGTCAGTCTGTGTCCTGTCCAGCATTCAGAGGCAAGAGCACTTCCTCCACCCCCCTATAAGCCAAACCCTCAAGGCCAAATCCAGCTAATGCCCCAGGACCTCTCATTCTATAGGTCAAGGAACCTTCTTCCCTGGACACAAGCTAAAGGCTACAAGTGTAAGGCACATAGTTGGCCTTCTAACCCATAAGTTTTGTATTTGAGGATCCAACCAGTCATGGATCAGAAACATTCAGAATGGGCCAGATGGTTCAGTGGGTAAAGGCCTTTGCCACCATGCCTGACAACCTGAATTCAATCCCCAGAGCCCACAGGGTAAAAATAAATGAAATTTCTAGAAAGTTCCAAAAAAGCAAAATTTGCCGTATTGTGAATATTAAGCTGAACTCACTCAAGTGTACTGGAACAGGGTAAACTCTGCTGTAGCCTCCCACCTCTTTCAGAGCCTGTTGCTTCAGCCCTCATTCTTTCAGCATTGTTCACCTGATGTCTCATGATGTCTATTGTTAGGCCTATGATGGGTGCCTCTACACCAAACATGTACAGACTTTTTTCTTATAATTACTCCCTAAATATAAGTGGCCTCACGGTATTTACATAGCACTCCCATAGTATTTGAAGTTGTAAGTTATGCAGAGATTAAAGTGAACAGGAGGTAAGGATTCTATTGAAATATATCATTTTATTGAAGGGATGTAAGCATCTATCCGAGTGTCCTTCTGGAGTCCTGAATCAATCCCTCCATGGGAACTGAGATGTTCATAAAATATAAAGGCAGAAAAAAGACCCTAACCACGGGGAAGGGACCCTAATCACAGGGAAGGGAACACCCTCATCACAGGATAAAGGGACCTTAACCACAGGAAGGGAACCCTGTGGAGAGCTGGGTTTTCCAACAGAGTACAAGCTCCTGGCTTCCTCTTCATTCTGCTGTTGTAGATCTATACAGGCTGCCGTGAAGTTGAAGCACACAGAAGCAAAGAAACTAAGTACCCAGACAAGGTCCCTGTTCTCCTTTGGGGTCCCCAAACCCAGAGTCACATGCTTGAATCTGCCCCATAGTCCATTCTGCATGAGCATTATGGAGCTGTTAGGTGTGAGCCACGGGTCTCTGTTCCAGCCCCACTCAGACCCCCACGCAGCAGGAGTAAATCTCAAGCCCCAAATGGAGAATGACTCTTAATATGATGAGAAGGCATGGCAGTGACCCAGCTCTTACTGCTGTGTTAAGCCAGAACTGGCCTGCTGCCAAGAAAAACGGTGGAGTCAGTAGTTTGGGTTTTTTGGCATCTCCACCCTCTTTCTGCTTCTCTTCACTTCCTGCCACACCCCTTCCAGAATTCCAGGTCCCTTCACCACATCAAGATTTGCTGAATGAGAATGAGCCATTTAACTGAAATAGAAGTCCTGGCTGGGTGTGGCCATTCACACCTGTGATCCCAGCAGCAGGGAGGCTGAGGCAGGAGAATCAAAAGGCTGGGCTGGGCTATACAAGAATGCCTCAAAACCAAAGGTAGGGATGCCTGTAGTGCATCTTCTCAGTTAGTGATTGATGGAGGACCACCCAGGCAATTGTGGGTGGATATACTGTGGCTGAGCACTTCCTAGCAATGATGTCCTGGGCTCAACCCCTAGCACTCAAAACCAGTAAAGAAAAGCCCCCCTGGTGCTGGCAGGCATTTCTTTAGTTGAGGTTCCCTCCTCTCGGATGACTTTATCTTATGTCAAGTTGACATGAAACTATCAAGAACATACACAATGTATTTTGATAATATTCATCATACATTCCTCCAAGATCAAGCCAGGAGTGCCGCTTTTAAATATCAAACTGTGCTCCTGAACATTCATCCATTTACTTTTTTCCTTTTCAGGAAGACATATGCATTCTAGTTTAGCCTTGAACAAGAATAACCTTGAACTTATCCTCCTGCCTTCACCTTCCGAATGCTGGGGTTACAGGTAGATGCCACTATGCCTGGTTTATCCAGTGCTGGAGAGCAAAGCCAGAGCTTCCTACATGCTAAGTGAAATCGCCAACTGAGCTACATTCCTAGCTCACTTAATTATGTAAGTGACTCTACAGGGGGAGATTGCTAGAAGTCAGAGAAGTCAACATGAACAGTGTTCTCAAGTGTCATGTTTTCAACTTTCCCTGGCATCACTTTGACCTTCACACTGTCCTCACTTCACATGGAGGACTGAGTTCAAAAGGCCACACCTGCCCGAGTTCATCCAGCTCACTACCTTAACCATCACCTGGCCAATCCCATGGAGAACAGCTATAACCAGGTGGGAAATGTCAAATGTTGCCTTTTGCCTATAAGTCACAGCACACAGGCAGTTTATTAGGTTTCTGTTACAGTCATGGCTTCCCTCTTTGTATTGACAGAACTAAGTATGTAGCTTAATAAAAACCACTTAGAAAATTTAAAAAGCAGGGTATGCTGGGGGAAAAAAAAAATGATAGAGCAGATCGTGGACTAGAAATTGGCTTTTCTTTTTTCTGGAGGGGGTGGGGAAGGTTTGAAACAGGGTTTCTACCTAGCCCTGGCTATCCTACAACTCTCTATATAAACCAGCTTGTCCTCAAACTCAGAGATTCACCAGCCTCTGCCTCCCATAAGCTGGGATTAAGGGCATGTACCACTGAAACTGGTAAAATCTGGGTTTTCTTAAGTCAAACCTGCTACTCAGGCTGGACAAGGCCTGAGTACATGGCATACAACTATAGTTATGCCTACTTAGGAATCTGAGATGGAAGAATTATTTGAGGCCAAGAGTTCATGACTAACCTGGGCAACATAGTGAAATACCATCTCTTCAAAGGTTCAGTACATAAGAAACCAAGTTCAGATCCGCCGGAAACCACATAAAAAGATGGGTACAGTAGCTTACCTGCAACTCCAAAGCCAGGGTCAAAGGGGGTGGGAGACAGTTGAGTCCCTGGAGCACATTAGCCAGCCAGACTAGCAGAAAAAAGCCTTTGGGTTTGATGAGAGACCACCATGTTTCAAAACTAGGAAGTGAAAAGCCATTGGAGACATCCAATGTTGACCTCGTCTCCACACATCCACCCATGTAAGCACATACATATGATCCCACACACACATACAGAAAATTAAAAAAAAAAGCTAAGACCTCTCATTTTTACCACTTGACTTCATTCATACCACCACATGCCTTCCACTACCTGCATCAATACTAAGGACTGAAAAGGAAGTGTTCTATATGCTTGATAGTATGTGATGCATGCTTTAACTATGCTACTCTGAAATGGTCACCATTTTTCAAGACTAAGAAGATTCTGTCATCCTTCGTCCTCTACGGAACTATGCGCGTTAGTAGTAAATGAGAATAATAATCCATATTTTATTGTGTATGAGCGGTATGCGTGTGCATGATGTTCAGATGTGTGGGTGTAAGCGTGAGTGCGGCAGCTCAAAGGGATGTCTGACCTTATCTTCAACTGCTCTCTGCCTTATTGGCTGAGGTAGGGCCTCTCACTGAACTCAGGACACTGGAACTGCTAGCCTAGCTAACCAGCTTGCTCTGGGGATCACTGTCTGTCACACTTACTTCCACTCTGTGATAAAACATAATGACTAAAAGCAGTTTGGGGAGGAAGGGGTTTCCTTCAGTGTATGCTTCCACAATACACTGCATCGTAGAAGGAAGTCAGGGCAGGAACCTGGAGGCAATAACTAAAGCGAAGGCCGTGGAGGACGACTTACTGACTTGCTCCTCACAGCCTCCCTTCGCAGCCTTTCTTAGAAATCCCAGGTACTCCTGACCAGGGGTGGTACCACCCACAATGGCCCAGGCCCTTCCACATTAATCACTTTAAAAAAAAAAAATCTGCACAGGATTGCCTAGGGGCCAATCTTATGGACGTATTTTCTATTTTGAGATTCCTTCTTCCTGGATATAACTAGTTTTGTGTCGAGTTGACAAAAAAAAAACAAAAACAAACAAAAAAAAAACCAGAACAACTGTTTAATATAGAAACCTATATTTAATATAATATAGGTTTTAATTTAATTTAATTTAATATAGAAACCTATCACTTATTAAGCCATAACCTTCCCTTTCTTTTGCATTCCCAAGATCTCATGTTAATATCAATATCACAATATAAAACATTCTAAGTTTTAAAAGTCCCAATCTTTAAAAATTACTTTAAAAGCTCAATCTCCTTAAAATACTCAAAAATCTCTTTCAAGGTTCAAAGCCTCTCTAAAATATCTAATTTCTCAACTATGGGTTCCTGTAAAAAAAAAAAAAAAAAAAAAAAAAGTCAAATGCTTATTTAAAAAACAGAGCTAGGGTATAGTTCCTACCAGATCAAAGCAAAAACACAGCCCAACGTAAAAGGCCCAGGGTCAGATATATGGGATCCACTCACAATCTCTGGGCTCCAAAAGCCCAAGGCAGGTTTGCTTCCCTGGCGCTGCCATCCACAGCACACACCTTGTCTAGGCTCAGGCCAGCTCTACTCCATACCTGCTGCTTTTGCAGATCATCTGACACTATTCCAAAATGTTGGGAGTTCCCACTGTGGGAAAGTCAAGGCAGTTACTGAAGCAGAGGCCACGGAAGAATGACACTGGCTTGCTCCTCGTGGCTTGTCCCGCCTCCTTTCTTATAGACCCAGGACTGCCAGCCCACAGGTGGCAGAGCTCACAGTGGGCTGGACCCCAACATCAATCATCAGTCAAGAAAATGCACTGCCAATCTGGACATGGCATTTTCTCAAAGAGGGCATTTTCTTCTTCCCAAATGACTCTAGCTTGTCAAGTTCACATGAAACTAGCCAACACAGTTTCCACCTCCCAAGCCTGGAATTATAGGTAGGCCACCATGCCACCTGCCGTTTATGTAGGTTCTGGAAGATCCAAGTTCTTGTCCTCTGCTTTTGTGACCATCCATTTATCCACTATGTCTCCCCGTCCCCTTTATCTTTCTGTAAACATTTACTGGTGCGAATTTACTGGTATTAATTCTCACTTAATCCTGTCACTTAACAAATGACATTAGCAAAACCCCAGACATACTAACCTCACAAGCACAAACTTCCAAATAATTTTGACAGTCCTGATGTGCCTGCCACAGGTTAAATATATAACTCTGAGGCATTATTCTCATAATGAAAAAAAAAACTTAAAATTTTAAATAGGAATTTATTGAGTGGAATAAAAATTTTCTTATGGATTTTTTGTTTAATTGTAAAACAAGAAATAGCACGCCTAGGGGATGAAAGGAAGCTTGAAGCCATGTTTTTTTCTAATAACGATTTTTGAGGTTTTTTTTTAACTTATGTGTATGAATGTCTGGATGTATGTCTGTGCACCACCTGCATGCAGTGCCAACGGAGGACAAAGGAAGGCCAGCTGGATCCTCTGGAATGGTTGTCAGCCACCATGGGGGCCCTGGGAAGTGAACCTCGATCCTCTAGAAGAGCAGCATTCCTAATCACTGAGCCATCTCTCTAGCCGGTCTTCCCTAACTTTTGACAGAAAATTCTAAGCAAACTGACAGATGAACAAAGCACCTCAGAAGAAACAAAAAACAATGTGAGTGCCCCCAAATTTCAAATGCTTCAAAATCTGACTTTTTGATCAATGATGTGATGATTAAAAAAATTTCAATGTTGAGGTAGGGATGCTCAACCAGTAATGCCTATGCAAAAAAAAAAAAAGAAAAAAAAAAAAAAGAAAAATAAAAAAACCCAACATTTAAATAGCTATTAAAGGCAATTTAACTTTCTTGCTACTTTAGTTTTTAGTAATTAAGATTCCTTAATAATAAAAATTGAATAGAAATTTTTTAAGAAAAGCCATTTTTTTCCTACTTATGTACATACAAAATGCCCACACACAGAACTTACTTTAAAAATTATTACTGTGTGTATGCTGGAGGGGACAGCCATAACAAGTGTAAACATCAGAGGGCAATTTTGGGGAGTCAGTTACTTCTAGTTTGAGATCCTGGGATTAAACCAGGTTGTCAGGTTTGCCCAGCAGGCCCTGTTGCCCACTGAGACTTCCTCCTGCCCTCACCTAGGAATTTCAGTACGAGTAGAAATATACCCAGCCCGGCATTTGGGAAGTACCTTCTTGACACGTATTCAACACTAACAAGTTACTGTACTTCACTGTTGTTTTCCAAGTGTCTTCCACAGTCTCTGCCCCAGTGCACTGCAGCCACTCTCCACTCGGCCTTCATAACGGGTGAGAAAGGAAACTGAGGCCCAGGAAGATAAAGTAAAGCAGCTGAGAGGCACACTACACTGTGAATCGAGGACCCTTCAGGGGCTGTTTCTGTAAACACCTTATTAAAAGTGCATTATTTCCACGTGGAAAACCACTTCTGTTGTGGTTTTTGAGATAAGGTCTGACTTTGGCTGACCACCAACATGCGACTGTCCTGCCTCTGCCCTCCAAAAGCTGAGACTGAGATATGCTCTACCACATCTGACTTAACTCTTGATTAGCTACGACTTCTGCAAAGTATATACTGAGGCACAAGTTTGTCAGGGGTTCCAAGTAGGGACTAATTTAGAAAGCAAGCACCAAATGTGCCATTATTGGATCGCTCTTTAGGGGAGAGTAGAGAGAGGAACTTGGTTACTTCAGTTCTCCCACTTAGGGCATCTGCTGCCTATCAGGCTGGTTAAACACCAGAACTCAAGAACATGGCTCCCTCTAGTGGAGCAAGATGACTGTGAGGACTATAAACAGCAAACTCAAGGCAAAACAGCCTAATGATTCAGGGTTTGTTCTGCATTAAACAGGGTGACCACAATCCAAGAATGGAGTCATAGGAGATTTTGAGTACTCCCAAGAAAACATCAAGAGAAAAAAAAAAAAAAAAAGGTCTTAGGACTTCAAAAACACAGAACTGTTCTTGGAATGTGTTTTGTGCTCCTCCCAGGTGTAGTGGATTATTTCAGATTATTCATTACAACTGGCTACTTTTACTTGTTTACATGTCTCTATGGAAAAACATGTTTTTGCCTCATGCAGCTTGCTACACGCACACACGCTTGCCATCATGACTGTACTCATGTGACTCCTCCTAGCCCCCAGAGTATGAAGATGGCTTTTATTGCATGAAACGTTAGTCTGCCTCACTTACTGGCTCTGTTCTCCCAGCTCCCACCACCTCTAGGTAAAGTGCAGGCTGTGGTGACATCTGAGAAACAAAAGCATAAGGATCAGAAGTTCAAGGTCATCCTTGACTACATGGACCTTTGAAGGGAGTTTGAAGCCAGCCTGGGCTACACGAAAAAAACTGTGAGTGAATGTATGTTAGATGACATTTTTGTATTCATTTGGTCCAAGTCCCACTATTTATACATGAGGACTTCTTCCTCAAAGGAAAGTGACTTCCCAGTGTCACACCAGCATATCAGAACAAGTGAGGGGGCTCAAGACTAAAGGTGGCATCCACCCCTCAGAAAGCCTTAGCAATGTTACATCACAAGGCATCAGAAAATGGACTGGGCTGCCCCATTTCCATCTACGTTATGTACTGCAATTAGGTAACTCATTTTGGGGGTTGAGCACTTTATGTGGTAGTTGGATAAACCTTATTACAAGCCTGGGGGTTGCAAACTGACCCACATCAATTCCTTATTCCCATCCTTACGAATATGAGGCAGGCGTGATATCCTCTCCTTTACTTAGGAAATAGAACATCATCATTTAAACATTAATGGAGAGGTGACCGTCTCAGCACAGGCCAGGTGCTGGGATACAAAACAACAAAGATAATCCCTGCCCTTGTGGCACTTACATTCTGATCTGAGGTTGGAGGCTGACGAAACAGTTGGTATACATAAGCAAATTCAATACGCAAGTCACTTTGTCATTGGTAGAGTTTCAGGAAAACATCACAGAGGAAGAACAACCGAGTGCAGGAGCCATGGACATAGACAGTACCAAAGCAAGTGGGTAAGGCAGGCCTCACTGAGGCAGTGATTTTATTTACTTACAAGACATAGTCTCACTGTATAGCCCTGGCTGGCCTGTACTTGCTATGTAGCCAGTCTGGCCTGGAACACACAGAGACCCACCTGCCTCTTCCTCCCTAGTGTTGGGATTACAGTAGTATGTCACCACGAATGGTCAACACTGTGTCTTCTAAAATGAAGATCTGGGTAAAAGCAAATGCTAACATCATTTTTGAACATACAAATTCCCTAGTTTTGTCCCTAAGTGGAGTCTAAATTTCATAATGCAAAGGGCACGTGTTAAGTTTCTTGTGGCTGTGATGAAATACGGGACAGAACGCTGAAGAGTCACAGTGAGTACCTGTACTACAACGTGCCTGAGCTAAAAGTGGACAACAAGGAAAGAAAACAAACCAAGAACAGAAATGTTCATTTTGACTTGTGAAGCCTGTGGTGACACGGGACATTAAGATGGTGATGAAGGAAAGCTGCTTGTGTTACTGTGGCCAGGAGGCAGAGGAAAGCACCAGGATTCAATATTCCACAAGAACACACCCCCAGTGATCTAATGCCCCAGGTTCCCACCCCCACAGTCCTACCCTTTCTCAGCAATACCACTATCAATTTGAGACCAAATCTTTTAACACATGGCCTTTGGAGGACATTAGGGATCTGAACAATAGCAAGGTGTTTACAACAACAGCAAGGAATGACGTCAGCTTATGGAGCTAGGCCGGTACCAGCAGGCACAATTCTGCTTTGACCAAGCTTTGAGTCCACATGGTTTAACCTTGATGCAGGGACAAGAGAAGGTACTTTTTAAAGGTAAAATAACAAATTAACATAAAGTTGTCTAAGTGAATCAGAGAACCTGGAAGATACTCAAGTATGCACAGAGATGGGAATTGTTAGAACTACTTTTGTGTTTCATTGAATCACATTTTACATTTTGAACTTTAAAGCAGAAAGGAGCATGTTCTGACTTACATATGATCAGAGTTCAGGTTGTCCCCATCAAACAGGTAGCTGGAAGCTGCAGTCTAAGCGGAAACCCTAGGTTGCTGTATAAGCGTGTCTGGTGCAAGGACTAAAGCAGCCATTTCTAACATTAAAAGGTAAAAGGTTTAAAAAAAAAAATTCTTCTCAATGCGTGTCCTCTCTCCAGCAGTAAATCTACTTCACCCATGACTCATCGTAGTAACTGCAGTGGTCTCAGTGGCTTTTTGGGTCATAAACCCTAAAGCCACCTTTCGCTGCTCCGGTCTAATTCACCTGCTGCCTTAAGCAACTCCACATCCGCCTTTACCATCCTAGGCCAAGCCAAAAGCAGCCTTCACCTGGGCTGACAACGGATATAGGCAATCATCACCTTTGCTGCAATTCTCTAGACACCAGAGTGCTGCTTTCCAAGTACAAGGCTATCCTGCTGCTTCTCTGCTAAAAACTCCATGAGCTCTCATGTCTGACCCCCCCCCCTTGTTTCTGATGCTGCAGCTCCATTCCTGATCACTGCAGACAACCTTTTGCTGCACCGTCTTTCTCCTGGCTGCATGCTCTGCTTGGGGTATTCCATCTCGATATACCTGACTTGGCTTTGTGTTTGTATCCTCATCTGCATAAGCAGTCCAGTCCACTCACCCACTGCAGTGCCAGGAAGCTCAGTGTCTCAGCTTCAATATTCTGTCAAGTGTATCACTGTGTATCCTAAAAAATCTATTTTAAATTGCAAACCTTTGTCTCCCTAGGCATCCTCTTTATTCAGCATTATTTCTATGTAAGTTATAATCTCTTGGAAGGTTACTTATTTTGTTTGTTTCATTTCCTTACTAGAATGCAAACTATTCAAAGGAAGTAATTTCGTTTTGTTCATTGCTGTAACCCAGTACCTAAAATACCTAAAGTATTTGAGGAACAAATGAATATGCCAAATGGCTGAGTGTGAAATGGCATGTGAGCTGGGCGGAGAGAAAAAGCATACTAAAGATGAAGCAGGATCATATGATAAACAAGTCCCAGAGCTGCTGTGGATGGCAACAGAATAGCCAGATGACTTGGCTGACGAGTAGAACTCCAGGCTATGAGCCACAGGTTGGTAACTGGCTGATTTCAGATGTCTTTGGCATATACAAAGAAAACAAATGTCCCCAGGTTTGTCCAAATGCCTTTATGCGCACCTTTATAAAAGTGGTGGATGCTCATCATAAATATTTATGATGCTTCTGAAAAACAGTTTGTAAGATAAAAATATAAAAATAAAATATCTAAAGTTATTCATTCAAATAGTGCCTTAATAAATCCATCAGACGCAGAGCCAGGACTGGATCCTGACCATACAGGCTTTGGTCTTTTGAAGCAACCATATGACCACACCTTCATCTTCCCTGACAGTGAGATGGTAAACAAAGAGGCATCCCCCAGATGCAACTTCTGCTTTAGAGTTAAAAAGTAGCTGAGGGATGTCTTCATTCTATTTGCCTTTTTTGGCTTTGGCTGTTTTTTCCTTTCTTTTTTTTACATGTTTAGGGATTTTATTTTTCCTCTTCTCTCTCTGCGCTTCCTTGACCATCTTCTTTCTTTCCTGTAAAAAACAAACAACCCCAACAAATTTTATTCGTCAGAGCATTCAAACTGTTATTAGAACTAAATTAAAATTCATGTTATGCGGATAAAAGTATATGTACTTGCTTCCTCTCACACACACAATATTCTTGCCTTATTACATCTCTCAAAAAGGTCTCACTTTATTGTTCAGACTGTTCTTAAACTCCTGAGGCTCAAATGATACTCCCCCCAACACACTTCAGTTTTCAAGTTCTTGGAAGATAGATACCTGTCATTATATGCAGGTTATTTTTCTACTCCCCCTTCCTCCCTGGCCCAGCCCATCTACTACTGAGCTACACCCTGTCCCATAAACTGTTAAAATTGTACACAGTCAAATCAGTATCCCTATGTTACTTGTTGTTTACAAGTTCCATATTTTAAGAGAAATAAAGGTTAGAAAGAAACAAATATTTGTTTCTAGTAGACAAATATAATGTGTCCTTTGTGCAAAACTAAAAAAGTTCCTAAAAGCAGTCAAGTCTCTAATTTACTCCAAAAGCAAAGTTCACACTTAGTTATGGAAACTGTAATTAGAGCCACCACACCCAGAAGGAATAGGATAAACCGGCTAACCTTTTTGTCAATGTCAGGGTCAGCAGTATGCTTTTTGCATTGGGCATCATCTCCCTGCTCTTCAGAGTCTGTGGCAGAGTACTCGGAGCTTCCAGAATCTTCTGAATCAAAACCAGCCTTTTCTTTAACTTCACTTTCTAGAAGCGCGGGGACCTTGAAATCATTACAGAACCATGTTACTTGAAGCCAATTGCTTACGTATTTGTTAGTCAACATGTTAGTAATAGCATTTTATATTAGTATACCAAATACACTTTAAAGTGTGCAGTGAAACATCAACATAGCAGAATCAACATTAGGGAAAAGATGGACAACATCCATTCACTCCAGGAGGGCCCAAGAACACACACAAATACAGGAATTAGCAGTGGTGGCCAATCATCAGACACTGCAACACGATGCTGCCATCTACAAATGTGTTGGGCTCCATTCACAGCTCTCCTGGCACAAATGCCTGATTGCTAGGCCTATATGGGTAGCCTAAGCCAACAACACAGCTCTGCTGCTGCTTTTGCAAGCCTGACGGTTGAGCTGGAATCAGGCAAGAATGTAAAATGCAGAGGCAATAATGACAACGATCTATTTGGGCGACTTCACAACTGTTTTCCTATGAACTTATTACATTACTAGCAATGAGCTAATCTAATTGAAATGAACCAAGAGAAAGTTACATTTTCCCTGAAATTTACCATATTTATTTAACTTTTTTTTTTCTTTTTTGAGACAGGACCTTATTACATAGTCTAGGCTGACCTTGAACTTTCCATTTTTCTTGTCTTATAGCTAAGTGGGTGGATGATGGTAACTGAACTCAGGTCCTCTGGAAAAGCAGCAAAGGCTCTTAACGGCTGAGCCACCTCTCCAGACCTGAGATTTTTCAAAACTGATTGTAAAAACTACTGAAAAGTATATGACTATCATGACTATCCTGCACAATGAAGACCAGGATTATCAACAAATCATCTCACTTTTAACAAAAGACTTCAGAGTCAGAATAGGTACATTTCCAAATTTAATTTATTCTGCAAATATTTTACCACACTTATTTGTGTGTGTACTCATAAGCATGTCACAGCACATGCAGTAAAATATGGGCAGATAAATTCTGTTATAAAGCAACACATGTTCTTCATACCTTCTGGACTCCTGACAAATCCTTTTTCAATCCCGTCACAGTCTGGTATAGAATCTTGTAAACAAAAGGAAAAAGAATACATATAAATCTGACAATGATATACACATACTACATTATTAAACACTGGACTACACAGTCCCCTGTTATTCTGCGAATGTACTATCACATTCTATCACACAGTAACACAGAACATAGCATGCCCATATTCTTGTGGCTCACATATGCACCTCCACAGACCCAATACAATCAAAACCCCTTAGTTTTCAGATAAGCTTTGCTACCCACTAGGTGATAGCAAAAACTGACTTTGAACTTTATTCAGTGAAATGTTAGCCACTCCACAAACAACCCTATCTACTCTCACCAAAAGTTGTAACTATTACTAACGGTGCTTTCCAGAGGCTGGAAAGATGGCTCAGTGATTAAGAGTGCATGTTGTTCAATCATGAGGACCACCGTTAGGATCCCAGCACCTATACTCACTGGCTCAGAAAGCTCCAAGTGCCCCAATACCCTCTTCTGGCCTGAGGGCACACAAATGTATACATGCAATCTCACAGACACATAGACATATGTAAATATTGATCTTTTTTTTTTAAAGTGTTTTTGGCCCAGAGAGCTAGCTCAGCAAATAAAGGCACTAGCTGTGAACGCCTGACTACAATCCTCAGAAGCTAAACAAAGGTGGAGAGAAGTGACCTGATAAAGCTGTCCTCTGGCCTTCCTACAGGCACCTTGGCACGCATGCTCTGACACACATAGTAATATTTTTTTAATGCTTTTGTTTCATGCATGAAAATCTGGAGAACATTTCTTCACTCTTTATATGAAAACATATAAACAGCTAAGTTTTGCTATATGGCTGCAAACCTGGAAGTGTTTACTTTCTGGTCTGTTAACAACAAAAAACAGCAACAACAACAAAATTCAAGGGAACTGGAGAGGTGTACTGTGACTAAGAACTTGTTCTGCCCGTGCAGAGGACCTGAGTTTGGTTCCCAGCACCTGTGCAGGGAGGCTTATAACTTCCTCTTAACTCCAGCTCTAGGGCAACCTAACATCTCTGGCTTCCAAGAACACCCACATTCACTCATGTGCACATACCACCCCACACACATGTAGTTAAAAATAATATAAATATTTTAAGCATTTATTCAAATACATAGGGAAATGAAGCACAGCTTATCGATCTAGTACAAATGTTTGTATCCTTGACTTCTTTGTGGATCTGCCTTTTTACTAATTATAGCTCTCTGGGCACATGCAAGTACATCACCCCTCTCTTAAATCCAGGAAGTAGTCCCTTTACAGCCAATGTGTAAGGACCATGTTCATACAAGGGAAGTTAACCATCTCACTAACACCACGCCAGCACGACAAAGCAAGCTACTCACATTGTCTTGTTGGGTACTCAAAGCCATGTCTTCTTCCTTCAACCTCATCATTACATCCACATCTCTCTCGTAATTTTTTACTTCATTTAAGGTTCTGGGAATATATGCTTGTTTGAATACCTAACAGAGGAAAGCAAAGTTAAGCTATTATTCCTACACTCTGTCTTTAGCTCTATCAACCATGCGGAAATTGGTATTTCCAACACTGACCTTCAGCCAACCTGTGCACACACTGTCATGTCTGCTATGCGGTAAGCTAAAAGCAATTTGAAAAGACTAACAGACTAAGAGGTTGCTGAGTGCAATAATATAACTGAAAGTAAACTGTTTGCCATGTGTCTATAAAATCAAGTTCATGCTTTACCAACAAAAACAAAACCATGCAAAATCATGTAACACATTAGTTGGAAATGATGGCACACACCTGTAATTCTAGCAATTAGGCAGCTGAAGGAGAGTGTGAGTCTGAGGTCACCTCACTACATATCAAGTTCTAGGACAGCCTGGCTTATACAATAAGACCTTTTACCACAGAGCGCCACAGCAAAAGCCAAAAAGTATTCTCAAGGCTGTGAATGCATGATAAATCCCACCTCTTCATCCACATGATCTTGGCTAGTCTTTTCTTCCTTGGTCCTTTGGGATGCTATTTCCATGGCCTTTGAAAGAAAGCAAAACATTATTTTCCTTTACATTCACCCTAGAAAAGACACATTTTCTATTTTGTAATGAACGATTTTTTTGATCTTCATAGGTATGACATTTCACAATTCTGAAAGTACCTAAAGTGAGTTTCTACAATGCTGGCTCTTTACCAAAGACTTGTCAGTCGTTTAAAAAGAAATAGAATAAACCCTTTTAGTCTCAAGGTACCTTTAGTACCTTCTTCACAATCACACTGGGTGTAGCTCAGTAGTAGAACACTGGCCTAGGATATACACAGCCCACATCCTAGCACCAGCAACACTCACACCCATACCTACACCCAACTCATAGCCAAGACCAAAAGGAAAGAAAGACTGTTTTAAAACTTATTTTTAAACTATTAGCAAAAATCTTTATCAGAATAAAACTGAGACTCAAAAATAAACCATTTCTTGATACTTGAAAAGTTAGTGAAATCAATCACAAGGAAGGTGGATGGGAGGCTTTAATGCCGCTATAGCATAAATCACCATGGAAGTCCCTTGGGCAAACAGTGACTGGGAGAAAGGTGACAAAGACTCTATACAGAGTTCTTCTGACTTAGGAAAACAGTTTTCTAATTAAAACACATTCAAGAGAGGGCCAGAGAGGAGGCTCGGTGGTTAGGGGCATGCACTATTCTTCCAAGGGCCAGCATTCAATCCCTAACACCCACATTGGGGAGCTCACAACTGCGCGTTACCCCAGCTCCAGGGAGATCCAAGGCCTCTGGCCTATACAAGCATCTACACACACATGCACATACTTACATGTACACATGATTAAATTAAAATATATCTTTTAGAAATACAGAGAGAGAAGGAAAGAATATCTATTTTCTGTTTTGTTTTGTTTTGTTTTTTTAAGTATAGACCCTAGAATCAATAGTAATGGTTTAGGGATAAAAATACTTTGATATTTACTCAGTCAATACATGGAAGTGGTAGTTTGAGTAAAAATGGACCCTGCAAGCTCAGAAAGGGTACATTACTTGAAAGGATTAGGACATGTGGCCCTGTTAGAATAGATGTAGCCTTGTTTTAGAAAGTGTCACTGGGGGTGTTGCTTCTAGGTTTCAGAAGCTAAAGCCAGGTCCAGTGGCTTACTCTCTCTTCCTGCAACTCACCAATCCAAATGTAAAACTGTCAGCTACCCCTCCAGCACCATGTCTGCCTGCATGCTGCCATGCTTCCCACCATGATGATAATGGGTTAAACCTCTAAACCATAAGCCAGCATCAATTAAATGTTCTCCTTTATAAGAGTTGCCATGGTCATATTGTTTCTTTCTTTTCTTATTTTTTAAGATATATTTATTTATGTATACACTGTTCTGCCTGCATGTATGCCTGCACCCTAGAAGATGGACCAGATCTCATTATAGATAGTTGTGAGCCAGCATGTGGTTGCTGGGACTTGAACTCAGGACCTATGGAAGAGCAGCCAGTGCTCTTAACCTCTGAGCCATCTCTCCAGCCCTGTCATGATGTTTCTTAAAAACCATGAAAACCCTAAGACAGTATCTAGCTGCTGAGCACATAATCCGCTACTGAAAATATACAAATAAAATTTCTGTCCCTTAAGAGTTAAAAATCTGCCAAACACGGTGGTGCACAGCTAAGCCCCAGCACATATGAGACAACAGCAGGAGGCGCTAAGGTCAGTGAGATGTACTCAGCTGCTAAGAATGCTGGCACAGCATGCACTAAATTCTTGGTTTGATCCGCAGCATGCACAAACTGGACATACAGGTGTATTTATAATCTCAGAACTCAGGAGACAGAGGCAGGAGAATCACAACTTCAAGTTCATCCTTGGTTATACAGAGTTTGAGGCAGCCTACGATACAGAAAACACTGTCTCAAAAAAGTTTCAAAGAGAAAACAATACCCCTGGAAGCACTGTTTCTCCTGAATCTTCCATTGAGACAACTGTCTGACCTGAGCTTTAACATTCAGCAGGCAAAGCAAGATGAACAAGGGCCTAGGTGGAAAAGCACTCCAGAGGAGGTATGAGAATCCTGACTCAGAAGTGACAAGATTAAAAAGACATAAATAGATCATATCAAAATAGAAAACTTTTTGGGGCCCAAAGGGAGCACTCAACATCAACATAACAAGAAGCCACACACAGGCATTTGTCCTGTAGCAGACCCTGCCTGTTCACTTCCTATCAGCCGCGAGTTGTGGTGTTTTCTTCTGCCTCTGCATTGCTTTTTTTCCCCAACACTGACTGCAGGTGGCTCATAATCATCTGTAACTCCAGCTCCAAGGCATCCAATAACTTTTTTTGGCCTCCTTAGGCATCTGAACACACATACAGTCATAAAAACACACATATATACAAAGAAATAAGTCTTTTATAAAAGCATGTGATTTTACTTAGTAGTAGTTCCAAGAGTAGATGAATAACAACAGAACAGTTGTTTCTTTTTTTTTAATTTTATTTTTTTTCTTATCCAAACAGTAGTTTCTAGGAGCTACTGGGGGTTAGTAAGCACAGTTGCAGTCTTTGATCGTTGCTTTAAAAAAACAAAGTTCTGAAGATAAAAAATTAGTTTGTACAATAGTTTAAGTGCTTTTAATGCTTAGTCCTTAATGTCACATATGTTTTATCACACCCTGAAGTTTTCTCACTGAACACTATGGCATGTGTCAAGAAGAAAAAGTCTCTGTAATCATGAGTTAAGTCAAGAAACCTTTCTTGTCTTTCCTGAGTTCTTTGTGTTTTTAATTTCATTGTGGACTGAGAGTGGTAAGAAATTATCAAAATGAACAGTGACACTCAGAATCAACCCAAATCCCTCAGATGTGCCATATAAAGGCAAGTCATGCGTAGTCCTCTCCTCAGCCCATCTTACCTTTTCCAGATAAGCATCCATGTTCTCAGCGGTGATGGAAGGATCCGTGACAAACTCAAAGAGCTCCCGCACAGTCATGACAGCAACAGCATGTTTGAAAAAGAAATCTGTCAGAAGGAAAAACATTGACAACAGCGCCATAAGGGGAATAGTTATTACCTCAGCTAAAGAACAGAGCAAGAAATAACAACGCAACATCTGCAGCCAATGGCTTAACATCTGCAGCCAGTGGCACTGTACTGAACAATACAGTAGCAAGACTTGTTTGTTGGTGCCACGGACCAAATGCAGGGCCTTCCACATGAGAGGCAAACGTAGCATTCCTATGCCAGACTACATTCCCACTTCAACTGACAAGACATTATCCCGGTGGTTCTAGACATTCCTAATGCTACGACCCTTTCATACAGTTCCTCAGGTAGTGGTGACCACCAACCATAGAATTATTTTTGTTGCTACTTCATAACTGTCATTTTCTTAGTTATGAATCATCATGTAAATATCTGAAATGCAGGATATCTGACATTAGACCCCTGGTGAAAGGGTCATTTGACCTCCAAAAGGTCAGGACTCAAGCTGAAAAATGCTCCCTTATCCAGAGCTGTCAGGAAATTCCATTTTCTACTCACCATTGACATTGGCACAGTCTTTTCTCAAGAACTCCAATGCATGTGGGTGGTCATGCTCCACAGACTGAGAAACATCAATGATGTATACATCCCCACCATGGTACCTTGAGGGCAATAAGCACAGAGGTTATAGGTTACTATGTTCTTGTTTTTTAAAAGAAATCTATTCTGAAGCTGGTTGTGGTGGCACATACAGGTAGGATATGCTGAAGGAGGCAGAGGTGGGAGATCAGGCCAGCCTGGGCTACACATTTTTAGCTGAATGTAGTGGCAAATGCCTTTAATCTCAGCACTTGGGAGGAAGCTGGGTCTCTGTGAGTTCAAGGCCAGCCTCAACTACAAAGTGAGCTCCAGTACAGCCAAACTATGTAAAGAGACCCTATCTCAAAAAAAAGAAAAAAAAAGCAAGATGAAACAACAATCTACTCTGTTCTTTGTTTTGGATAGGCTCTCTCTATGTAGCACAGGTCAGGCTCAAACTCTTATTCTTCTTGCCTCAGCTTCCTAAGTGCTGAGATTATAGGCATTAGGCATGCACCACCATTTTTTTTTAATCCACCTTAAGTAATTCATAAATGACTACAGCTGATGAGAAAGGGCTATCCTGGCTAATGAAAAGATGAAAAATCGAGAAAATCTGAAAGCTTATTAAGTCAGCTAAAATACACCCCCTTCCCCTGAACCTTGTGCTGGGGATGGAATCCAAAGCCTCACACATATATATTCTAGGCAATTGCTCTACCAAACAAGCTAGGAACTTCACAGTCGGCTATTATATGGCTAAGGTCATGGAAGGCAGTGACCACATCTTAACTCTCACTATGCAGATGACAAGAGCATAAAGTATGACTTTGTAGACTAGTATTTGTTTTAAAGTAATTAAACATGACTAACTTATGTGCAGTTTCTAGTAAACAAACCACACTCACAGCATGTTGAATTCACTGAGATCCGCATGAACAAGTCTAGCATCCTGATACATTTTCCTCATATACTGAATGACCTGCAGGTACAGCTCCCGTGCCTTGGATTCTGACAACTGGACATTTTTCAAAAGTGGTGCAGGCCTCAAGTAAAAAAAGAAATGACGATAAAATCAAGATCAAATTTTCGTGCCTAATTCTACACTGTTATACACACCTTTCTTCTATAATTCATCATGTAAACTGACAATGGAATGATGAATGCCATTCCAAAATGCTGACAATCACAAGTAATTCCCAACACTTTAATAAATTAAACATCTCTCAAAACCAAGGTTAGTTTTGTTATTCTGAAGCACCGTTGTTGGTATAATGTTCTTTTAAAATGTATACACCTTATCCTTGTTCATTCAAATGAGATTTCTTCCCCCAATTCTCTGGTTTCAATCTGGATATTGCATTGTTATACTTATTATAGGCATCACCTGTCTCAACTTTATGTAAACATCCAAAATAAAACAACCAGCCACAATGTTGGGCAATAGAGAGGAAGGAGTAGGCGGGAGAGGGGAGGAGCCAGAGGGCAGGAAAAGAGTGGGAGGCAAAAGGGCAGGGGCAGAGCTAGGAGAGCAGAGGCAGGAGAGACGACGTGGAGAATGAACCAGACCTAAGATTTCACAAAAAGCAAGTAAAATGGGTAAAATCTAAATGTCAGGAAACTATGAGGGCTTGGAGGTTTAGGAGGGAGTTAACTATTGCCCAGCATTGTGTTCTAGGTTAACTAAATAAATCCAGTCTCTGTGTGGTGATTTGGTTATACAGCTGATAAGGATAAAATCACAACTTACAACACACTGTGAAACTTCACAATGGCATATCAGGACAGTTATGCACTAACATAGTAAGAAAGAACCATGAAAGGAACTGTGGGAAATAATTACCCTAGTGAATAGTTCACCGGACTTCAAATAGTTTCACCATGAAATTCTTTGACAGTCCATATACTTACATATCATCTTTGCCAATGAAGCTCATGAGAAGAACATGACTTTTTAACCTGACTGGTTCTGGACATGGTATGTCTGCTGTTCTTAGCCTGTGACATAGATAAAAAGACAGCTGGAAGGTCAAAAGAAACATAAACAGAACACAGCAGCGACGGACCATGCATGACAGCTCCTGTTAGAAAACACCACCAAGTCCTCTCAACCATATTGCTGCTTCATAAACCAGTGATTTTAGGTGGCGCCATTATGAGTCACCAAGAACACCAAAACACTGTAAACTATCACATCCCATAACCTGTGACAGCCAGTCCACGTCTAGAGGTGTTTCACTATGAAAAGAAAGCACACCTTTGAACTGATGAGACATAGAAGCTATGCCAACGATTATATTTTGAATTTACTAATCTCAAAAAAATTTAAAAAAAGTGTCACTGCACACACTCTAGTAGCTAAGTGGACACAGAAGATTTCAAAAGACTTCCAAAACAAATGGTACTGGCTTAATAGCAAATTATACCTACAGATAGCACGGAAAAAGTTAAGGCACTGGAAAGAGGAAGGAGAAACTCATAAACTTTGAGAAAGCTAGGTTAAGCATAATTTCAAAGAGTACTTATGACAAAATTACATTTTATGTCCTAAACTGGACTGCGTAGGAAAAGCAAGTGATTAGCCAGAGCTCAGGGCCTGACAAAAATCTATCTAAAACCCCTGTAATTTTATGTATGTATGTATGCATGCATGCATGTATGCCTGTATGTGTGTATATATATGTATGTACATATGTATGCATGTATTTTTTGTTTTTTTTTTTTCAAGGCAGGACTTCTCTGCATAGCCTTGGCTGTCCTGGAACTCACTCTGTAGACCAGGCTGGCCTGAAACACAGATATCTGCCTGCCTCTGCTTCCCAAGTGCTGGGATTAATGGCGTGTGCCACAAGTGCCTTGCTCCCCTGTGACTCTTTTAAATGACAGCATTATTATCACCAAGTCCCTTCCTATCTAAAATCCTGTCTTATCTTTCTTAGAGCAAATACTACATGTTTTAACATGGCTCCAGGCTCATCAGAATAGCAAAATTCTTCTACTTAGTTCAGCATGTACAACAGAACTACATGGTCTAATTAGTCCCCTGTGCTTGGAAAGGGTGGGGCATGGACACCCAGGCAGACGCAGTTAAGCATGTGCACCACACCCTCTCCTCATACACACCGCGACAGTCACCTGGATAAATTTCTCATTTCTTTTTCTGCCCATGTCTTCACCATTTTTCTAGGGTTTCCTTTACAATAGCCACGACGAAATCTAGAACAAGTAAACATTTGTTAAATCACTGCATTTTACTATTTTAGCACTTGAGGAAAAAGGAACTCAAGAATCTAGGCTCACCTGAATTCTCCAGTTACATACTTATCACGATCTTTGAACACCAAAATAGAAGTTTTGTATATTTTGATTGCTCTGCTCTCTCCACTGGCTGTGGTAGCATAGTACACATTAGCCTATTTTAAGCAGGAAACAAAGGAAATGAAGCATGCGTTAATATCTAGTGTCAGATTTCCAGTTGATTCTAACCTCCAGTAAACTGAGATAACACTTGCATCACTGTCATCTCTTGAAGATGTGAATTAAAATATGGAAATTTGTGTTATAATAAATACACTTCCAGCATACGTTCATATGCCATCCTATGAAGTTCTGGTCAACGACGGGCCCCATCTGACACAGTGGTCTCATAAGATTATATCACCTATAGTGATGTCACTGCTATCTTAGTTTCTCTGACTGCAGCCTATTGTTACACAAGGCACACCATGCATATAAAAGTATAATTGAAATGTAATTGCTTTCATACGTGTATCTCTAATAAAAATTTTCTTACATCTAATTTCCACAGAAAATGAATCATTAATTGTGATAGTTTAAATAAGAGATGTTCTCTATAGGGTCATTAATTTGAACCCCTGGTCCCCAGTTTGGGAAGCTTATGAAACGTTTAGGAGGTATAGCTTTGCTGCAGGAAGTATGTCACTGGAGGCAGGCTTGAGAATTAATACCCTGGGCCTATTTCTAGGTCATTCACTGCTTCCTGATGCCATGACTTTCCCTGCCTCTGTGAACACTATTCCTCTGGAACCTTAAACTAAACTTTCTTCCTTAAGCTGCTCTTGGCTATGTATTTTATCACAGCAAGAGAAGAGTAACTACCTATCTATCTATCTATCTATCTATTTTTTTTTTTTTTTAAGTTACACTTAGCCTTTAATCCCAGCCTTTGGGAGGCATAGGCAAGCAAATCTCTGAGTTAGCAGCCAGCCTGGTCTACAAAGTGAGTTCCAGGACAGCCAGGGATACACAGACCTGTCTTAAAAAAAGAAAAAGTCACACTTACTTTTTTCTACACTTAAAAATAAAAAAACAAAGACTGGCTAATAGAAATAAAATCAATAGCCCTCATTCATAAGTAGTAATTTTAAATTGGAACTCAGGACCACAGTGATTTGAAAATCTAAGCTCAGTGTTCAGCACACAGACTCAGTGATACAATAGAGCAATCAAGGTAAGTTATACACATAATTTTTTTTTCTTTCTTTATACAAAATTTTTTTTGAGACAGAGTTTCCCTGTGTAGTCCTGGAACTCTGTAGACCTGACCAGGCTGGCCTCAGAGACCTACCTGTCTCTGCCTCCCAAGTGCTGAGATTAAAAGCATGTGCCTCCATAGCTGGCTTGCTTTCTTTCTGAGACAGGGTTTTTCTCTGTAGCTCTAATTGGCCTGAAATTTGCTCGGTAGCCCATGCTAGCCTGGAACTCACAGAGATCTACCTGCCTCTGCCTCCTGAGTAATGGGATTAAAGGTATGTGTGACAATGCTCAACTTCCTTTTCCTTTCTCTGTAAAGATGCTATTTGTTTTATGTATATGAGTGCTCTATGTACATGTACACCTGCACGCCAGAAGAGGGCATCAGATCCCAGTATAGATAGTTGTGAGTCACCATGTGGGTGCTGGGAATTGAACTCAAGATCTCTGGAAGAGCAGCCAGTGCTCCTAACCACTGAGCCACCTCTTCAGCCCCAGCTTTCTTTTCTTTTCTTTTTTTAAGGCACTTTCATTACAAAGTGCCTTAGTGCTCCTTGGTATCTGAAATAAGGAAACAAACATGAAAACACTGCCATCCCAACAACAGCTCACTTCTTTTCCGGTGCTAATGCAGCCATGTATCTCTGATATGTCTTCTTTATGCAACATCTTGAATAAAATCATCTTTGTTCTAGGATCCAAAACCTAAAAAGAAATGTCTTTTTTAAAGAAAGTATAATCATGAAAACAAATCAGACAAAACAAACTACAGGACAATAAAAATACACATCCAGAGTTATCACGATGGCTCAGTGAGTGAAGGTACTTGCTATACAGACCTTGTGACCCAAGTCTGCTAGCCCCAGCATCCACCCACGTAAAGGCTTATGGACAGAAGGAACCCCACAAAGTTGTCCTATGATCTCCACACAGGCCCCATTACACAGGCACTGCCTTCCCCTTCGTGCACACACACATTTTAGTTGCTCTCTGTTGCTGTGATAAACACCATGACAAAACAATGTGGGGAGAAGAAGGTTCATCTCATCTTACTCTTCGAGAAAACAGTACGAAAGCAGGACAGAAGCTTGACGGAGGAACTGAGGCAAAAACCATGGATGAGAGATGCTGACTGACTTGCTTTCTTGTATGACCCAGGACTACCCAGTTCTTTCAGGGGTAGCAGCACCCACAGTGGGCTGGCGCACTGACGTGCCCACAAAGTCAATCTGATGGAAGCAGTTCCTCTCTGGAGGTTCCCTTTTTCCAGGTGACTAGTTTGTAGCAAGCGGACAAAAAGCCAACCAGTACAATACGATAAGTTAACATCATAAATAAGCACTTTCATGTCCAGTGAGTCTCCAACTGCACAAACTAGACTGCAGATTAGCTTCTACTCCCTTAAGCCTTACGTCAAGAGGTTGCTATTTCAATATGTGGAATTATAAGCATACATACTGGAGGAGGACAGGCCAAATAGGCAGCAATAATAATAATAACCTAAATCTTCTTTATCATTTTCTTCACTCTATAAAAATCTGGATCAGGTGGCATACACTTTTGTCCCAGCACTCAGGAGGCGAGAGGCAGGTATACCTCTGTGAGTTTGAGACCAGCCTGATCTACACAGCAAGTTCCAGACCAGCTAGGGCTACAGAATGTGGTATGTGTATGTGTCTTTACATACACAACACAAGTAAACGTCAATCATATTCTGCTGCCCATAAGTAATTAGGGACTACCGCTCTGCCCCATCCAAAGAATAAAGCATGTCTAATTTTTAAAGAAAGACATGTCTAGTTAGAAATTTGAAGATATTACTCTTCTTTCCCTTTTCCCCTCTATGCATGCCCAAGATACACAGCAGCTACTCAACCTGTTTTATGGCAGATATTCAACTTATTTGGTGGAAGAGAGAATAAAATTCCTACAGACCCTGCTTAAGAAAAATTCTGGTGTGACAGTCTCTGCCTTGGAGCTCTGAGAAGGGGGGAACACCCAAGTAGCTTCGAGGGTTATAGTAGCTGCCATGAGGGGTTATGGCTTCACCATACCTACTAGTTATCAGATTACACAGCAAAACGCCAGTTAACTAACTTGAAACGGTGTTTACTCAGGAGTAATTTTCGATGAGTTGACACCAAGGAAGGACGCTAAAAACAGGGCAGAATTCAAAGAGAAAAGGAACGCTAATTTCAAACAAGACTGTGCAGCACACTTAAAGCGTACCTGTTCTACGGTTGCTCGGTCAGCCTTATCTTTAATGCGATACCTAAGGGAACAAAGAAGTGTGAGAGACATATTCAAATCTCAGGGAGAAGGCAGAATAAGAAGATTCTGCAACAATTCTTACGGAGCTTTTCTTAAGAGATCACAGTTTGATAAAGACTCTGTGCTCAGTGAAAAACTGCACATTCAAGTCACTTCTCTTTAGCATGTCCAATCCTTTGTTTCTTTTCATTGTGAAGTTTTTAATCTTTTTCATGTATTATTCTTCCGTGTGAATGAAGTGTAGGCGAGTGCATGCCACCGGCACATGGAGGTTAGAAGACAAGTTTCGGGAGCCAGTTCTCTCCTTCCACCGTCAGGGGTCAAACTGTGATTGTAAGCCTGCATGACAAGCACTTTCACTACCCCCTCACCACCATCTCCCAGGACCCCTTTTGGTATTTCCACAGGACATCTGGCATCTACAAAGCTCACACTTGACAGCTGTGTAATCAAGAAACAATGAAAACAACAAATCTCATGCTGTAAATAAGTTTACAATTTTCTGTTGGGTCATATTCATAACTATCCTTAAACACATGTACTCACATGAGCCCACAGGTTGGAAATGCCTACTATGGAGGTATACAAACACATACAAATACATATACATTCACATATAATTTTATGTAACATATAATATATTTCACACATGCACACAGAGAAGAGGGAGAGAGGGAGAGAGAAGGGAGAGGAAAAGATGGAGAGGTGAAAGAAAGGGGAGATGAGATTGTGTGTTTAAGTGGAAGTCTTTCTACGTCCCTGAGGCATTGGAGTAGAGTGACAGCTGGAGTAGAGTGACAAGGGTAATCCTGAGTGTACTGTCCTTAACTAACTTCAGCTTGTATACTAGATAACGCAATCCAATACACTAACCTAAACTGCCATGGTTCAAATACAAGGAGTCAGACACACAGGTCAGCAGAATACCAGGTGACCCCAGCCTCTCTCAGAATGCAGTGACCACCGCATTGCAACAAACCAGAGAAAACTGACTTTAACGTTCAGTTCTAACACTGCTAGTTGGCTTAATGCTATCTTCTATACTGGAAGGATCATCCCAGTTATTATGAAGAGAAGCCAGATCCTAGTCTAAACTGGAATCTACAAACACGTATCCTAATGAAAACACATTTGTGAACCTCACAAGACTGTGCTTTTACTACTTGACTATTTATGATTTTGGCTTACAAAGGCAAAGCACACGCTAAGCTAGTAAACAAAAGGAAACAAAAAAACATCCTTTTCAGAACAATCATGCTACCCAGTCAAGAAATTAGTCTCCGCCAGGGTGGGGTGGCTCACGCCTTTCATGCCAGCAGAGGCAGAGGCAGGTGGATCTCTATGAGTTCCAGGCCAGCCTGGTCTACGAAGCAAGTCCAGGACAGCCAGGGCTTATTATACAGAGAAACCCTATCTCAAAAAAACCAAAAACACACAAAAGAAGAAATCAGTCTCCACCAACCATGCTTTATAATGAAAACATTACTTACGATTCCGCTTCTTTTTGTCTACATTTTACGGTGACTTTATTTATGACAGAATCAGTAACATTCAGTTTATCTAAGAATAGAAAAACAGACAATGTAAACACACGAAAGACAAAAATACATTAATATCTCTGAACAGAACACTTCCCCCTCTACTTTCCCCTTGTATGTTTTTTTTTTTTACTTTTCTAAATTTAATACAAATTATTTTCTTAATAGAATTAGAATATATTTTACTTACAAGGTAAGCAATAAATTAACCTATTTTCCTCAGAGTGTGTATTTTCAGCACTGTAGTGTCATTTTTGAGCCAAAATTCTAGATATAGACAATAATCAAAACATTGGCTCTACATATTAAATCTCTGATACTTAATATTTTGTTCAATACAGATAACACAATTGTCTGAATTCAAAGTTTAATTCTGCAAGCCTCAGTTCCTTTTCAAGTTAGAGTTAGATCATCATGACTATGAAATACCTATATACATTAATTTGATATTAATGGACAGGGTACATGAGAGACACTGGGTAGGTTTATAGAGTAAAGATTGGTGCAAGCATAACATGGCGGTCTTGCATTTTTAAAGCAGTATGGTTCAAACTAGGGCTGGCTTTCACTAAACCATTAACACCATCAAAACTCTAACCAAACAAAATAGCATTTTTAGGCTGTTCTAATACAAAATGCAATGCAGAACAGATAAGAAATAGAATGTGTATTTGAAACTTCATAATCCCACAACAAATTAAAAAAAAAAAAACACCTGAGAACTTGTGAATTAAACTGTTAAGTTGCTAAGTTATTTTCTTCATTTAGCTCTATCACTGAATCAATACATTCACTTCCTCAGCCAAAAAAGTGCCTAACACTTCTGCATTCGGAAGAATCTCTTCACAGCCCAGGTAGCAATACATTTTTTAAAAACTTACTTAGATTGATTTTATTTTCAAATTTTCGCAAGGACTTGTCAATTGGAGTGGACATTTTGGCTGAATTGTAGTTAGATGTCTGTCGATTTGCCTATAAGAAATTAGTTGAAGATAGGATTAATTGTCAATTCAGGCTCAAGGCTCATAATTACATTCTTTTTCCTCCCTAGTTGTTTTTTTATTATATTTGGGTGGAGGGGCACAACACAGATGGAGGCCAGAAGAGCTCATTTTCTCCTGGTACCCCAATGGTCTCAGGAACTGAACTCAGGTCATCAGGCTTGACACCAGGAGCATTTACCTGCTGAACCACCCCCCTGCCCCAGTTCAGTTAGTTATTAAAGCACCATCATATATGGGAGCTTTATACTAAAAAGAAACACATTTCCTAAGACTTTTTAAAAAAAGGTTTTTAAGCTGGGTGTGCTAACGCATGCCTTTAATCCCAGGGTTTGGGAAGTAGAAGCAGGCAGATCTCTGTAAGTTCAATGAGACCAGCCTGTGGCTGAGGAGATGGCTCAGCAGTTAAGAGCATTGACTGCTCTTCCAGAGGACCTGGGTTCAATTCTTAGGTCCCACATGGCAGCTTACAACTGTCAGTAACTCCAAGATCTGACACCCTCACACATACATACATGCAGGCAAAACACCAATGCATATAAAATAAAAACTAAAAAAAAAAAAAAAAAAAAAAAGAGAGAGAGAGAGACCAGCCTGGTCTACAGAGTGAGTTCTAGGGCTAAACACAAAGAAACTTTAAAAAAACAAACAAAATAAAATAAATGGGTTTCACGGCTGGAGAGATGGCTCAGCAGTGAAGAAACTGTCTGCTCTTCCAGAAGAACTGGATTTGATTCCCAGCATCCACATGGCAACTTACAACCATCTATAACTCCAGTCCTTTGGGATTCAAAACCTTTTGATCTTCTGAGGCATTTCATGAACTGTATACACATGGTGTACAGATACATATGCAGGCAAACACCCATATATATATATATGTATATGTGTGTGAACAAGCGTATAAATATATGTGCATCTGTAAATAAAAATTTTAAAAAGCATTTCAAAGAAAAGGCTGAGTAAGGTTACTGACCACAGCACAGGCCCCATGTTATTTACTTCTTTTCAATGTATTTTTGTTATTATGAATAATAATTAAGTTAGATTTTTTAAATTTCAATTGGTTTGTTGACGTGATACTTGAGAATATTCATTTACCTTCAAAGTGTTTAGCAAAAAGCTAAGGCTGACATTAAATTCATTCTAAACATTTTATTTTAATCCTGACACCTCAAGAAATGAAACAGATAAGGGTAAGTATGAGGTTCAGCAATTACATTGATGCTCTGTATGACCGTAAGTAACACTGAAGGAAGCAGAAACAATATCCAAAACTCAGAAAATGTATCATAGATGTTTAAAAAAAAAGAAAAAAAAAAGGCTCTCAGTCAGGTGGTAGTGGAGCACGCCACTACCTGATATTAAAATCCTACCAGAGGCAGGTGGATCTTTTTGAGTTCAAGGCCAGCCTGATCTACAGAGTTCCAGTTCAGCCAAGGTTACAAGGAAAAACCCTGTCTCAGGAGAAATAGAAGATTTAAAAAATAAAAAAAAAGCTCTCAACTGAATTGCTAATTCAGTCTTATTGTATCTCATCATGAAACTCTGAGCCTCCGTTGTCTTATTTGTAAAGAACTTAAAGAGCAGGGTCTAGAGAGATGGCTCAGCAGTTAAAAGCACTGGCTGCCCTTCCAGAGGTCCTGAGTTCAATTCCCAGCAACCACATGGTGGCTTGCAACCATCAATACCTTCTACTGCCCTCTTAGAGCACTAATATGCATAAAATAAATAAAATAAAATCTTTGAAAAAAAAAAAAAAGAACTTAAAGAGCAACAAGTGCTCTAAACCACTGAGCCATCTCTTGGGCCCCTTTTAATTCAACTTTTTTTTTTTAATATTTATTTATTATGTGTACAATATCTGCATGTGTGCCTTCACATCAGAAGAGGGCACCAGATCTCATTGTAGATGGTTGTGAGCCACCGTGTGGTTGCTGGGAATTGAACTCAGGACCTCTGGAAGAGCAGACAGCGCTCTTAACCTCTGAGCCATGGCTCCAGCCCTTAATTCAACTTTAAAAATAACTTCTGGCCTTGGGATAAAGATCAGGACAGTACCTGTCTACTATGCGCAAGGCCCTGGGTTTGATCCCTGGCGCCACAATATTGCCTATCAACCTCTGTTTCCTATCACATACTTGTCTGTCTGGCTGACTAGACTTCTGCAGCGCTGGAATGCATGGCAGGCAAGTGCTCCAACAATGCACTGCACCCAGCAAAGCAGTGATCACCGGCAACCAAAAGTAACAGCCAACATGAGGAACACATACATCATAGCGCAATATCCAGGCTGACATTACCCAGTCTTACCAATGACTCGGTGAAGAATTTACCAAAACTTACTTTGTATTCCAGGCTGGCTTTAAGCTTGTGATCTTTTCGCCTCTTCTCCACAAGTAGCTGGAGCTAAAGAACTGTATACAAGCCCAGCTATACTTTTGTAGTTAGCAGTGAGTTTCAACCTTATATGCTTGTTTGTTTGTTTGTTTGGATTTTTGGTTTTGTTTTTTTATTTCTTCTCCCCACCCCCCCCCCCCACGCTGTTCTGGGGAGCTAGGGATAAACCCCAGAATCTTTTGTCCTCTAACCAAATGCTTTACTCCTGGGTTAAATTCCCAGCCCCTTTTCTGTTCCTTAAATGGTCTATAGTTAACTACTTACTCATGGCTTTTCCTTTGCATTTTTAAGTTCATACATCCTATAACACTTCAGGATTTTTTTGTTTGGTTAGTTTTGGGTTTTTGAGACAGGATTTCTCTGTGTAGCCTTGGCTGTACCGGAACTCATTCTGTAGACCAGGCTAGCCTTGAACTCTCAAAAGATCCACCTACCTCTACCTCCTGAGTGCTGGAATTAAAAGCATGTGCCACCACTGCCCAGCTGACACTTCAGTAATGCTTCATATTTACTGATTATTGAAAGAACCCAAATATAGGAAATTATGAGAAATATG
Organism: Meriones unguiculatus; assembly: GCF_030254825.1. NCBI lineage: Eukaryota > Metazoa > Chordata > Mammalia > Rodentia > Muridae > Meriones > Meriones unguiculatus. The sequence continues at coordinate 53,441,802 of NC_083366.1, read as the reverse complement.
AAAGGCATAAGGAAAGAAAAAAAAATCAACAAAAGCTGGGGCTACGAGACACTATAACCTATAGTACCACAAGTTTTTTTTAAAAAAAATATATGGATCTGGAAAAATGTTCCGTCCTTAAATTATTGTCATTCAAGCCTGAGGATCTGAGTTCAGTCCTCAGCACCTGCATGAAAACACAGACTAAGTGACACATTCATGATCCCAGCACTGCAGTGGCTGAGAGAAGAGGGTCTCTGGAAGTCACTGGCCAGTGGCTGGCTCAATGATCAACTCTGGGTTCAGTGAGATGTCCCAAAAGATAAGGTAGAGAGGATAGAGATGGCTCAGCAGGTATGAGGACTGGAACTGGATCCCAGCACCCAGATAAAAAGCTGGGGATCCCCAAAACATCTGTAACTCCAGCTCCAAAGGACTGATGTCCACTTCTGCCTTCCCAACACGCACATAGACATGTACACACACAAATGCATACTTACATTCACTCAGACACACAAACTATAAACAAATAACAGATTTATAGGATTCCTTACATACCTGAGGGTTACTGGCTCCATTCCAGGTACAACTCTTGGTGAGTTTGCCAGTCCCATCATCCAAGTACCAATCACTGTCATAATCATAGCTGTCTTCCTCCTCACTCTCATCGTCACCCTTCATCTCTGTCATATCATTCTGAAGGTTTTTAAGTAGAATGTCACCTTTTGCTTGGACTGACTTCATTTCTATGTTTTCACTAGAAAAAAAGAATGTTCTGGCATGTTTACACATCCTCAAACAACAAAACACACATACATATATACCTAAAGATTCCCTTGCATTTCCCAATCTGCTCCATCTTTTGTTTTTGTTTTGTTTTATTTTTTTGGGTGTTTTTTGTTTGTTTGTTTGTTTTTTCCGAGACAGGGTTTCTCCATGTAGCCTTGGCTATCCAGGACTCACTTTGTAGATGAGGCTGGCCTCAAACTCACAGCAATCCTCCTGCCCCTGCCTCCCTGAGTGCTGGGATTAAAGGCATGTACCACAACTCCCAGCTCCATCTTCTTAATATCAAGTTCTCCTGTCCTCCAGGTCTGTGGCAATCCTTTATTCTCCACACCCTCATCAGTGTTGATTTTGCTTTTGCCTTAAATCAAGCTAGAATTTACATTATTCTCTTTGGTAAATGAACTGGCTCAGATCAGTGTATAAGACCAGACTCTAGATAAATCATTCATAAACCTACTTTAAGGGGATGTGTATGACAAAATCTGCCCTTCCTTGAACTAACTGTAATACTATGATGAAGAACAGTAATGCAGAGAGGTCAAACACTACACACTGAAGTAAGCCAAGTATAGGATAACAGAAGAGGGGATATATGAAGAGAAGAGGTCCAATGTAAAGAAAGTGCAACCAATGGGGGGGCGGGCGGTTTCCACAAGAGAATGCAGACCTTGTTACTGGATCTTCCTAGTTTTTCAAGAAGCTAAAACACTGGATGTTTATGTAATTTTTTTCACACAATTGCCAAGTTCAATTTTTTTTTAAAACATGTGCCTTCTAAACCAAACACATCTTCCACCAAATTCAATACAGGTATTGCCAGCTTTGACCTCATGCAAAGAACAGGCCAATAACCATATTAGACAACTAAATATACATGCTACTTAAAAAGACATAATGCCTGATTCTGCAGCACACAATACAACAGGAACACCAACACCAAGATTAGCATGAGCCCCTGACAAGGACTTTTTTTTTTAAGATGGGGCCTCAGTACATAGCCATGGATGGCCTGGAACCTGCTTCGTAGAGCAGGCTGAGACTGAATGCAGAGATCCACCTGCCTCTTGCCTCACAGGTGCTGAGATTAAAGACGTGTGTCACTTCACTTGACCATAAAGAGCTGGTTGGTTTGTTGGTTTGTTTTCTGAAAAATGAACCAGAGCCTTGCCCTTTCTGGGCAAACACTCTACCACAGAACTAAATCCCTAGCACTTCCCTCCCACCCACACCCTTCCGTTGTTGTTTTGTTTTTGAGACAGAGTCTCACTGTGTGGCTCTGGCTGGCCTGGAAATAAATAGAGATCAGCTGCCTTTGCTTCCATAGTGCTGGGATTAAAGGGTGTCCCCACACCTGGCCCCTATTTTTAAAAGACAGAAAGAAATTTGTTATCAGTTCCAATGCATTAACTGGCTACGGCTAATAGGGCTAGAGAGAGAACCATAGAGTAACTGCAGTTTACTCTTTTACTTACCAGTCCAATAATGTAGAGTAGTATTTAAAAGTTACAACTCTGCGAAATATGCGAACGATCCCAGCGTTCTTAGTCCCAACTAGTCAGCCCTGTGAGAATGTCTCCAACACGCAGCACCACCAGCCTCTACTTAACTACCACAGGCCACTAGTATGCCCCACCCCCAACCCACGTGTGACATATGAAAACGTTACTGGAGAGTGCCAAGTCTCTTTGGTTCAGTGGCAAGATCAAATCCAGCAGCGGACCACTGGTGTAGTCTCACAATATCCTGTGGGCGGGGGGGGGGGGGGGGGACGACAGTGGGTACATAATACACTGTCATTACCATTACACACTGACTAGCAGGTTTGCCGGATTTCTGTGAGATGATCTGTAACCAGAAATCTAATTTCTTTTGCTAGTCCCTAGCCACCCTCTGCTTACTATATATGGAACTGCTTACTCATTTTTCCTTTATACTAGTCAGCATTTCATTTTAACACAAATAACTTGCCTCTTTATTAATATCAATTTCCCCTAGCAGAAGGCAATTCTTGTGTCAATCAAGACGGTAGTCACCAACGTTTCCCTAACACTAGATTTGACACACAGGGTGGTCAATATATATTTATCAAAACTACTCATAATTGATGAGTAAAATCTGCATGACATAAAGTACACAAAACTCTGTTGTTTCAAAATGACTTTTTTTTTCCTTTTTAATGGGAACTTTTCCATTACTGTTTTCATCAGCCCTTACATCTAATTTAATCACAACACTGCTACCTCAAAACAGTTCTATGGTCTTAGCTCTAGGAGCTATCATGTTTGAACCTGTTTTTTTTTTTTTTTTTAATTAGTTCTCTGTTCCACTCTTACTCTCCAAAGGCATCTTCTACATAACTGACCAGTTCCTTTAGTTCATACAGCAAATGACTCCCTGTCTCTGCTAAAAAGCCTTCCTCTGGCCTTTTAACACCTGAACAGTATCTTAACTCCTCACAGCCCCTTATAGGGCTCTACCTGGCTGGTCTTCCTTTCTGTCTCAATTCTCTCCACTGCGCTCTAGACGCTAGCCTCCTGGTCTGCCCTCCTTTTCCAAATAGACAGTAGAGACTTGATTTGTCTTGTTCCTCACTAACTCCAGCGGAGGTCAAAATTTTGCTGAGTGTGTGTGTTTGCAAAAAAACAAAAACAAAAAAAATAAACAAAAATAAACAAAAGCCCTACATTTCTCAATTATCCTCAGATCTGCTTCTCTGCTAGTCATTCTCGGAACCGACTCCCTTCACTAGTAGCTTTTACGAACTGCTCAGCCATGAGGACAGACCCCGAGAGACGTCCAACCAGTCAGGTCTCGGCGCCCCGAGCGGAATGCGGAGCCGGAGGAATTGAGCAGGCTCTGGGCAGTCTCCGGCCGCCTACCTGTCAGAGGCATCCGCGTCGTCAAACTGGCCCGGGACCACCGCGGTCATCCTATCCCGACGGCAGTCCATGAAGACTGGGTCGGGCCCTGCACCTCTCCGGCCGCAAGCAGAGGAGACGGCTTTTCACCTAGCGGATCCAACCGCGTCTCCGCGACTCCCACCTCACAAATCGCTCGGCAACCTCCAGGCCCGAAGCAACGACCGGCAGCCACGGGCTTTCAGGATACACTACCGCAGACACAGCCACGGAGAGACAGGAAGTCCGACGGCGGAAGTACGCCTCTAGTAGTTCCGCCCTTACGCCGAAGTGCCCTAGGGAGCATGCGCGGGACGGTGGCCGGGAAAGGCCAATCCGCGCTGTGCCGTGGGAGCGTTGCGTTATTTGTGGAGTCGGGTGGGTGGCGTTCGGTACCGGCCTGCGGACGTCACACTGGGACGTTCGAGCGCCCCGCGACGCAGCCAGTTGGATACGGCCCCTCGGTGGGGACGGTTGGAAGGAGTTCTCCCTCCCGCGGAGGCGGCGTGCCGGGGGGAAGCCCGGATTCCTTAGCCTGGGTCACAGAAGCCCTATGGATCATGGAAGTGAGCACACTTTTGCTCCCTAGAAACGTTGGTGCGTTGTTCTGAGGTGCAGAGGAGACGAGTGGGCGGGTGGGTTTCCACTGAAACGCTGAGGTCAGATTTTTGCGTTTGGCAGGAACTTCCGTGACACCTCTCGCTGCCTTTTTTACTATTATTATTTTTTTAATGTTTAAATGTTATGTATTGTCGCTCCCGCGCGCGTGTGTACGCAAGCGCACGTGTGAGGTCCAGAGGGTACCTTGAAAGTCTTCCCTCCTTCCACCATGGGCTCCGAAACCGAACTCGGGACCCCGGAACAGAATCCTGAACGTTTTCCCCGTTCACCCGTGTCGCAGGCCCTTCTTACCTACCTTTAAACGGCTTTAGCGCAAGCCGGTGGTGGAGGCGAACACCTTTCCTCCCAGCGTTTGGGAGACACAGGCAGGCGATTCTTTGTGAGTTCGAAACCAACCTGTTCTGCAGAGTTCGTGACAGGGCTACATAGAAAAACCCTGTTTCGAACAAAACAACAACGGCTTTAGATCGTATGGCTAACGGAAAATTTGAGTAAATGTTTTAAAATCTAACGTAATCCCAACACTTGGGAGGCAGAGGCAGGGGAATCTTTGTGAGTTTGAAGCCAGCCTGTTCTACAGAGCGAGTTTCAGAACAGACAAAAACCCTGTCTTAGAGAAAGAGAGAGAGAGAGAGAGAAAAGGAAGGGAAAGGAGGAAAAAGGGAAAGAAAACTGAAAAAACTTAAATTGGCTTGAGACTGAAGTGACGGGTGTTAACGAAGTCTTGTTTGTTTTGTATTTTAAAGTACTATGGCAGCATATACAGAACCATGGGAGGAATGAACAGACTTTAAAAACCAGCAGTGGGAGCAGGTGGCTCAGTAGTTAAGCACATGGGAGTTCAGTTCCCTGCGTCCAGCTGGACCACTCACGACTGTGACTCCACTTTAAAAGGATCCAGTACACACACGGCGTGTTACATATTCAACGCAAAAGGTTTTAAAGTGGCATTGCAGTTCATGAGTCCATGGAACAGAAAAACGTTTTTGTTTGGTTTTTGTTGTTGTTGGTTTAGGGGTTTGGGGGTTTTTTTGTTTTGTTTTTTTGCATTTGGAAAAACGATTTAAGAATTTTCACATCCTTGTCATCATCCCACAGGTAGCATTTATTTGCAAGGTGGGAAAGATGAACATGAGGTTAAGTCTTTCATTGGTCCTATGTAGCCTCCTTGGCCTACCAATTTTTTTTATACTTTACCAGATGATGGCATCAATTTGAAAACTTCAGTAAATTTCAGTAATTAAAGTCATCCAGGCAGATAGTTACTAACTATAGACTGAGACAGTTTGATAATGAGTCACTAAAATGCAAGGTATTTTTCAGTCAATATTTAGCAGTAGGCCAGAGTTTGTTTCTTTTTCTCTTTTCTTTCTTCTTTCTTTTTGGTTTTTTTCAAGACAGGGTAGTAGAGCCCTGTACTAGAACTCTGACTGTCCTGGACTCAATTTGTAGACCAGACCGGCCTCGAATTCACAGAAATCTGCCTGCCTTTGCCCCCTGAGTGCTGGGATTAAAGGCTACCCCGCCTGGGTAGACCAGAGTTTCTTAACTCAGGATCATAGCCTTAAAATGGGGTAGTTTGGGGTAAGGAGGTCATAATAATTATCCATACCCAAAACTTGACTCATAATAAAATGTGTAATGCATCTGACAGTTGTCTGGCAATGTCCACCCATGATAACATCACACAACTTGCACTGCCTTGCTGAGTACCAAGCCACAGCAACAAACTGCCGGAAATACCTCTGTTCAGATTTGAGATTTACATGTTATGGACCGCAGTATTTTTACTGTACATGCAGTTTTCTGATCTTACAGAAATAATTATTTCATTGCAGAAAACAGACAATATTTTCCTGATGTAATTTCTCTGCATATAAATATTAACATAGTATATCTTTGGATGGTATTATATCAGATAGACAAATACAGCTGATTTGTAAATTGTTAATTTAACAAGTGGTAAAATTATACGTATACCAAAGAATTGTTTTAAAATAAATTTCTATATGATTTGTTATCAGTGTTTTATTTGTATGCCTACTTTGTATACATGTAAATTTTACAGAGTGAGTGGAAAAAGTTTACAAAGCCCTGGTCTAATCTGCTCCACTTGATAGAAAAAGAGAAGACTATAAATATGAAAATCAGGGGCTAGAGAGATGGGTTCAGCTGGAAAAGCACATGCTGCAGTTTGGTTCCCAGCACCCAGGTCAGGTGGATCACCCCTACCTATGACTCCAGATCTAGGGGATCTCCGAGGACACCTTGAATCACAAGCATATACCCACAGAGAAAGACAAATACATCACATAATTAAAAATAAGTAGGAAAGCTAGTGGGGCCAGAGAAAGTAGAGGGCTGACATAGAATAACACTGGCCTGTTTGTAGTAAGAAATACTGAAAACTATAAATAGACTCCTTGCCAGACAAGTGTAATGTGTATATGGAAGATTTAGTAACAGCCTTGGAGTAGTATAAGACTAACAGTAAAAAGATGAGTTATGAAAGAACTATGCAAAGGCTAATGTAACACCGTAGGCACTAAACTACACGATGTTGCACTGCTTTTTGTTAGCTTGAGTCGTCAGGGGAAGGAAACCTCAACCGGGGAGTTGCCTCCCTCAGACTGGTCTGTGGGCATTTCTGTGGGGCATTTATTACTGATGCTGGAGGGTCCAGTCCACTGGTCTGTGCCATCGCTGGGCTGGTGGGCCTGGGCAGCCACTGTGGTATGTGTCATCTCTAGGCTGTAAAACAATAAATAGGGCTGGAGAGATAGCTCAGAGGTTAAGAACACTGGCTGTTCTTCCAAAGGTCCTGAGTTCAATTCCCAGCAACCACATGGTGGCTCCCAACCATCCATAATGAGATCTGGTGCCCTCTTCTGGCACACATGCAAACAGAATACTGTATAAGTAAATATTAAATAAATTATAAGTAAGTAAAGTAGCTGAGCAAACCAATAAGCAGAGTTCCTCCCTGACCTACCTGAAGTTCCCTCGGTGATGGGCTTTAAATCAGAAGCATTAGCCATAAGCCCTTCCAAGTTGTTTTTGGTTATGGTTTTTTATCATAGCAACAGAAGGTGAACTAGGGGACGCTCTCGGAGAAGCTCCAGCTCAGGCAGATGGCTGGAAAGGTGGAAAGCATGCTTTTGTAGACAAATGAGCCTGATCTGCCCACACAGGTAGTAGTATTGGGTGAATGTGGCTGGGGGGTATACCTCCACAGACACAGAAGAATTTGGACTTTGTGATTGGACCTACTCATCCTGTCTCCTGATGGATGTGCATAAGAATGCAGATCAGTGAAGACTGGAGAGAGAATGAAAGCATGGATTGTAGACAGATGCTTATAAAAGAAAAATGGGCATGACTGGATGACCAGAGCTGAAGGCGATGATGTAGGACTTCTAAGATGCCTCAGTTTTTCAGACTCTTTCCCAATGTGGTGAAAGTGGACCAAAACGAGCAGAAACTGAGGCTAAATGTCATGGTGGCAGCTCATAATCCCAGTAGTCAGAAAGCTGAGGCAGGAAGATTGCCACAAACTTAAGGCAGCCCAGGCTGCATAGCAAGACCCTCTCTTAAAAACAAAACAAATCAAAGCAAATTTCAAGCCAACAGGTATAGTGTAAGAAAAATTGTACAGTATTAGATTTGACTTAGTATATTGAAATAGCATCAAACAGAAATGCAGTACTTTGTGAAAACAAAGTTTTTTATAGTGTTTTGGAAATAACAGACTTCTTTACTTTGTATGGCTCAAGTTTTGTAGGACATTGGAGAGAAGCTACACACATTGGCTTGATTTTGGCCAAATCACTATTTACTGTGATACCAAGTTAGAAAATGGCATTTAAAAATCTAAGGTGGGGGCTGGAGAGATGGCTCAGTGGTTAAGAGCACTGATTGCTCTTCTCGACGGACCCCTGTTCAATTCCCAGCACCCACATGACGGCTCATAACTCTCTGTAACTCCAAGATCTGACACCCACAGACGTACATGCAGGCAAAACACCAATGCAGATAAAATAAAAGTAAAATTATATTTTAAAAAATGCTAGCTAAAAAATCTAAGGTAGTCAATAAACTTTACTGCTTTTTAAAAATTCTTATTTTACGTGTGTGCCTGCGTGTCTGTCTGTGCACCATGTGCAGTGCCCAAGGAGACCAGAAAGAGGTGTGGAATCTCCAGGACTGGAGTTACAAACAGTTGTGAACTACTATGTAGCTGCCGGCAATTGAATGCCGGTCCTCTGAAAGAGTGGAGTTCTTATCCACGAGGCTGTCTCTCCAGCCCCCTCTGCAGATTTTCATATTGTGAAAAGGGGTAAGGGAGGTCTTTGCACATACAGGCTGACACTAAAAAGTGTGTCTTTCTCTTCTGTTTGCTTGTTTTAAAGAGGCCTTCCGTCACTCAGCAGTTAGAACTAAAGACTCTCAAAAGTTTCTGTCATCGTCCCTGGCAGCGCAAAACAAAAAGGAAATGTTTTTGTCATCATCTTCAGATCCTGCATGTTTTGAAGTGGATACTTCCATGAAAATTTAGAAAGTATGTCAGAGTTGGAAACAGTAGATGTCAATGGTCCTCAAGACGCCTTCTGCTCAGACTCGCCCTTCTGTTTAGAAGCCAGCTCCATCACTTCAGCCTTGCCTCAGGTGCGCGCTCTACATTAGTAAGTCTAAGGAGATAACCCTGGCTGTTCTCAGAGGAACTTTTTTTTTTTAATTATGAAGCATAGCAAAAGATCTTCAGAAGGAAGGGGCATGCAGGGACTGGTTGGTTTTCTTGGCCTGAGTGTACAAAGGGGGGAACACTTCTGTAGATGCTGTGCTAAAACAGTTCCTCTCTGTTCATGAAGTTCCAGGCATGCAGCTAGGCGACATGGCTGCAAGTCAGTCACAGACTGAGAGCCCTGCCTCCTACTCCACTGTGTTTATCTGGGGGGGGGGGGAGGGAGGGAGCAGCTGTCAGGCGGGACATTGACAGCCTCCATCCTGCATCTTCATGGGAAGTCCTGGTGCCTTTCTCGTGAAAGAAGAGATCGTGATGTCTCAGGATCCTCAAAGATGCTGAGTTTTGCAGCAGCTAGCAAGAGTATAGGAAGACGGTAGGAATGAATTAAGCTGCACCATATTGGTTTGTTTCTTTTTAAATGGACAAATAATGAAAAATTCATGCAGCCCAGATAAACTGCAATTTAAAAGGCTATCTCTAGAAAATCTTCCAAAAAGATACTTGAGGAATTGTCCATAATAGGTGAGATGGCTCAGCAGGCAAAAGCACTTGCACACACGTGTCCACACTCATACATACAAAAATAACTAAACATAACTTCAAAAGAATTATCCATAAGTTATTTTATTTATAAATTGAAAGAATCTATAAATTTAAAAGAACTATCAATATGGATAATTAATTCTTTTAATCCATAAATTAAAAATTTTTACCACATGATGCATAATTTCTAATTGTATTAGAAACATTTTTTGAGTAGAGGAAAGTTAAATTATTTTATGGAAGACAGTAGATAAATTATTCCATGGATGTGGTTTTATAGACTGAAAACATGGACTTGCTGATGGAGAAGTGGTCACACTGGCCAGGAGTGGTGGTACATAGCTGTAATCCTAACAGCCAGCATGTGGACTCAGGAGGATCTTAAATCCAAGGTCTACCTGGGCTACATAGCAAAGCCCTGTCCCAACACTTTGAAAGATTTATTTTATTATTTATGTGTGTGTGTCTGTTGCCAGTATAGCTACCCCACAGAGGCCAGAAAAGGGCAGCAGATGCCCTGGAACTGGAGTTATAAGCTGCTGTGAGCTGCCCAGTGTGGGTAGTAGGAACTGAACTTGGGTCCTCTGGAAGAGCAGCAAGTGCTCTTAACCAATTACTAATGATCTTCATAGTCCTTCAATTTTTTTTAAAGGAAAAGAAAAGAAAAAAAAAATGATTGGTTTTTCAGTGTACTGGAAAGCTCACTTCCTAGGGGCTTTTTTATATAATGTTTATATAATCTCTTTTAAAATTTCAGGATTTTAAAAAATTGTTTACTTTATGTGTGTGGCTCTCATGCCTGAATGTTTGTCTATGTACCACATGCATGCAATACCCAAAGGCCAGAAGAGGACTCCGTCTCAAAGAAAGGGACTGGAGAGAGACCTCCACTGTTAAGAGGGCTGCCTGATCTTCTACAGGTCCTGGCGTCAATTCCTAGCATCCACATGGTGGCTCCTCACTGCTTGCAACACCAGTTTCAGAAGATCCAGGACCACCTTCTGGCCTTCACAGGCACTCGACGCTCATGTGATACACAGGCATATGTCTAGGCAAAACACCCATACACCTAAAGTTTGAAAGGAATAAAAATACAAGAGGAAACTAGAGCTCAGAATTATCAGTGAAATTTTGTGAGAGTCAGGATCCCAAGGGGCTGTTTGAGATAGAACCCAAAGGCACGTCAGTGGTCCTGTTTGGTTCTTAGTACTTTAAAGTCTCACTAGGAGAAATGGTTGGGGAACAAGCTGTTGTAAACTGTAGCCCAGGTTTTATTGTACAAGGGCAACTCTGAAACAGCATTATTGGATAGAGGTTGATAGCAGTAAGAAACTTTCTTTAAGACTCCATATATCATTTGGCTTTTTGAGAGATTTTTCACTCCGTTGCTGGTTGCCTGCTTCTACATAGTAAGGCATCATTTAGATCCCCATACTAGATATACTATTTTTTATAAAACCAAGTGTTTCTTTTTCCTCAAAAAAAACTTAGTCACTTTGCTATCTTATCTCTAATACTAATTCAATATTCCCTTTTATCTTATATAACATTAAGAATACTGGAGAACAAGGCTACAAGTGTTTATAAATTCTTTAGTGGAATCTGGTATTACCTTATTACTAGAATTCTTATCTTCATTGTAAACAAAACAAAACAAAAATAACAATAATACGAAGCAAATTCCTACTTTAGTTCTGTTTCGACAAGATTTAATAAACGTTAAAGAATTACCTGAGCTGAGGCTGTCAAGGAGGCTCAGCAGGTAAAGGTGCCGCTACTAGAGCCTGGGGAGCTGAGGCCAGTTCCCCAAGGCCCAGGGAAAAAGCCAGATTTTCAGCTGTAATCTCAGCACTCCCACTGCGAGAAGGGAGGCGGGAGACAGGCGAGATGCCCAGAAACTCACAGACTGGGTAACCCAGAGTACATAGCCAGATAGAAATAGCAAGAGAGGTCCTTCCACAAAAACAAAGTGGAAGAAGGGAATCATCTTCCCAGAGTTGTCCTCTGACCTCCACACTCCCCATTGTATCTATATGCTTCCCAAATTATAGTAATGGATAAAAAATAATTACCCAGGCTGGGCATGATTGTTCTCATGTATAATCCCACACTTGAGAGCACAAGGTAGGACTATGACCATGACATAAAGGCTAGGTCAACATGATGAGTTTCAGGAAAGTCACATTTAGTGAAACCAATTTTCTAGCCCCCCCCTTCCAATTAGCAGCAAGAGATATGAACATTCTTATATATCTCTGTGATCAGAGATACATAATCTCACTTTTAAAAAAATATTGTCTTACTGTCCCTCAAAGAGAGCACACCATTGTCCACTGTCCATTGTCCACTACCAAATAGTCAATTCTGAAAACATACATACAAGTGTGTAAGCACACATCCTAAATGGATGTTATTTAAGAGTATCTAGGAATGTATATGTATATAAATATATACATGCAATAACAATTAATTAAAAAAGAAGCCATGAATTTGAAAGAGAGTAAAAAAGTATATATGGAAATGTTTTAGAAGATAGGGAAGGGAGAAAGTTACATTATATTCTTAAAAAATTTCTTAAAGTAAAAAAGAAAAAAGAAATACTACATAACAGGCTACCTGTCATTTAATGTGACTCTCCTAAGAGTGATTTACAGGGAGAGAAACATGCAATGGGAAAATGTACTAAAATGCATATTTTGGCTGTGAAACAACAACAATAAAATTCTCATCAAAAAACTAGCAAATTGTGTACTCTTAGAAGAAGCTGATGTTTTCTTGAAGTGTTAATAATGCTTTTTAAATTATTATACAGAATGAAATAGAGGACGTTAAAAGGGAAAATGAATCTATACACACTCTCTCTGAAGATATTTATAGCACACAGGACAGTTTGTTAGGTGGTAAGTATCCCTTTGCTGCAGTAGACAGAAAACTGTGTGTCTTATAATAACAACAATAATTCCCAGGTGCTGAGATAAGTGCTTTATACATGTCATTACAGTAAACCGACAGGCAATCCTATGAAATGGTGGAATTTTCTTTTTCTCAAGTAAGAGTGCTTTTTATTTCCATTAAGGAAATGATTTGGTCTAGGTTGTGTATCTTTCTTTTTTGAAAGAGCGAGTTTATTCAGCTCACTCTTTTTAATTTATTTATACAGTATTCTGTCTGCATCTCTGCCTACACACCAGAAGAGGGCACCAGATCTCATTGTTAGATGGTAATGAACCACCATGTGGTTGCTGGGAATTGAACTCAGGACCTTGGGAAGAACAGCCGGTGCTCTTAACCTCTGAGCCATCTCTCCAGCCCTAGGTTGTGTATCTTTAATCTGCAAGCTACGACTCAAGTCATGTCAAACACTAGAACACTACATGTGGTGGTTTGAATGAAAATCGCCCCCAGAAGGTGGTAGCACATGGCTTTAATCCCAGCACTTGGGAGGCAGAGGCAGGGGAGTCTGTGAGTTTGAGGCCAGCCTGGCTTACAGAGTGAGTTCCAGGACAGCCAAGCCCTCACAAAGAAACTCTTTCTTGAAAGAACAAAACAAAAAAAAAAAAAAAAAAAAGAATTCTCCTTTTGTTTCTTTAATAGATGGTCATATGTAGCCCAGGCTGGCCTTTAACTCCTCTCCTCTTAACACTACCTCCCAAGTGCTGGGATTACAGATGTGTGCATCACCAGGCACTTTTGTTTTATTCACGTCTTTTAATTATCCGTTTTTGAACGTCTGTGTACGTATAAGTGTGGATACACGTGTGCCATGGCAGCAGGCAAGTGGGGGTTCTCTCCTTCCACCACGACAGTCACGGACACTGAACTCAGGTTGTCAAGCTTTGTGCTAGGCGCCTGTACCTGCCGAGCCATCTGTCAGCTTTGAGACCGCGTCGCAGGTAATTCAGTCCAGCCTAGGACTTGCTATGTAGGCAGAGGTGTCCTTGAACACCTCATCCTCCTCCTGTTTCCACCTCGGAAGTAAGGATTGCAGGTGTACACCCCCTGTTCCAGTCTCTTTCTGCTGCTGTGTTAAATCTCCCTGCCAAGGCCAGGCGTGGTGGCGAATTCCTTCAATCCAGTACTCAAAATGAAGAGGCAGGCAGACCTCTCTCTCTCTCTCTCTCTCTCTGTGTGTGTGTGTGTGTGTGTGTGTGCCTTATATAGCAGAGGTTGACTTTGGGTATCTTCCTCTATTGCTCTGCCCCTTAACTGGTTTAGACAGAGTTTTGCACTAAACTAATTAACTGACTGGCTAGACCAGCTGGCCAATGAGCTCTGGGAATCTATCTGCTTCTGCCCTTAGCACTGTAAACTTTTAAAAATTAGACACCTTTCTGTACTTGTAATTATGTTATCCTATGCTTTTTTAAATCCTTTTTCAAAGAAAAATAGATGTTACTGTTTTGTGTGTTTTTGTCTGCGTGTATCTCTGTACAGCAGGTGACGTAGTGCCCTTTGAGGCCAGAGGAGAGTGTCAGATCTCCTGGGGCTGGGACTAGACATCTGTGCACGGTCACATGGGTGCTAGGCATCAGACCTAAGTCAAGCACGGCACACACCTGTAATCCTAGCACTTGGAGTTTAAGGCTGTCTTGAGTTAGTGAGATGCTAAAAAAGAAAAAGAGTTGTTTTGTTTGAAATAACATATAATTATTGAAAGATATCAACATTTATTTTTTAAATATAACTGTAACAGCTATCCCGTAAGTTTCTGGTAACTCATACTCTTTCTTATTCTCATAAGATATCAACCTTGGTAATTACACAGAGAGCATGCAGAATCAACCAGCTAACACTGGGGTTACTTCCTTGAGACAATTTGAACCCATCTGCAAATTTCATTGGATAGAAGCGTTTAATGATGAAGTGACACTCCAAGACCTGAAGGAGGCCTTTTCTTACTCTGAGAAGCTACAGTTGCAAAGCCAGGCGTACAATGATACCACAGATATCTGTGAAAAGCCAGATCTGCTTCAGGAGGACAGCCCAGCAGAAACTAGCATTTCTGAAAATAAAGACCAGCTTGTCCACGAGCATGTCAGGATGTCTCCTAGAGGTATGGCTCCCAACTACTACAGAGAAGAGGCTCAGCCATTCGTGGAAAAGTCACTGGTGAGAAGCACCATGGTGGACCTCTCTGTCAATGATCATCACCCCCAGAGACTTCTGAGTAAAGAAAATGTCTTCCGAGGTGGCGAAAGCATGTTTGTTAACGAGAACTGCCTGGCCCTGCTTGACCTGCGAGCTAACAGTAAAGCAGAGGAGGTAAGACTTGACTGTTGCTGTCCTTAGAGCCCGTGGGGTGTTCAAGGATGTGGGGTGTTTGAATTGTCTGAAAACACGCATTCTGAGACTTTCCCAATAGCATTAGCTCCTCTCAGATCAGTGCAAGGGACTTTGCTCCCATGGGCAGCTTAACAAACCAGATACAAAGTTTCCTAATAAATTCTGGCCATACCTAGAGATCAGCTGTGCCAATGTTTTCCTCTAAGGATGATGACACGCTGTCCGGAACGCCTTACTATTTCTATGGCACGGTATCAACATGGTGCCTTAAGTGTAACCCATCTTTATAGTTTGCATTTTGCTGAGGTGCGCCAAACCAGCTGGGACTCAAGAGCTGGACTTGAGGGAAGAGCTGAGGAAGGGGCATTGTACAGAGGTAGTTATTAAATCATATAATGAAACAAGCCCAAGATGTTTCTATTTTATTGGACTTCTTCAGACAAGCAAATATTTACACGCCTTAGGTTTCACTGTTTGATATCCTAACATCAACTAGATAAAGTCTATGAATTCTCCAGACAACTACCACAAAGAAGACCTTAATCCACAGCAGTATAAATAATCACCTTTTCAATGCAAGTTTCATAAGAAATGGTATTACTTGTCTCTGTGATTATGAGGTGCCTCCCCCATTTATTTGGAATTTAGATGGCAGTATTAGCTTAATCATGTTGATTTCTGGAAACCAGTATTTCAAAGATTCATCCGGGTTTCTTAGGATTGCTTATTCCTTTCCCATTGCATTTAATATTTTTTTTCTCAGTAGTCAATAGGTACTTTTGAGAATCTATTGTGTACTGGGGCAGGATATGTAATGGTTATATGACATTAAAAACAAACAAGCAAGAAAAACACATGGTTCTTGTCTTCATGGAAATAACATCCTACTAAGGGAGGTAGATATTAGCAAATAATCAAAAAATTCATGTGCACTTGAATCTTAGAACTACACAGAGTGGGAAGCTTGCCCCTGCCCGAGAGTACTTCTCCAGGCAGGGAGTCTGGGGCGGTTTCCTTGAAGCAGTTTTTGTAGAGAGAGGTCCACCGAGCAACTGTGGAGTGGTAAACATCCCACCGACAAGGAGTGGCGTCCTCGGACTCCCTGCACCTGCGTGGTCTGTGATACCTACCAGGACATCAAGGAAGCCCAGAGTCCAGGAAGCACGTGCCACAGGGAGCAGGGGGGGTGGCAGACAATGATGACAGGGTGGCAGGTGAGCTGTCAAGAGCAGTTATCGGGACCTTGGGAACCTTGCTTAGATGACTGACTTTATCCCAGGGCAGTGGAAAGCCAATAAAAATGCAGGGGCTCAGCATCTCTAAATTGATAGAGTACTACCCCTACAGATATTTTTCACAAGGGATTTAATGTCATATTCCTTTCAGTGTTCTATACCACAATTCTGCAGTCTTCTGTTGCATACAAACCCCCACCAAACATGAATTGTGGGCGTAAGTCAATCATGAAGTACGTCTGCCATTCTAATGTTCATAAGAATCAGCATGGGTGAAGTAATGGTCTGAACGGGATGTTATTAGAGATCTTCATTCAAAAGACCTTATAGTCTATAGGGTCATTATTACATTTGTTTAATTGATTTTTGAAATAAAAGAAAGCACTTTATAATGTGGCCAGAAAGTTTACATCCCGGAAGATGATGAGAATCCAATTATAATTTTTTTGTCTAAGTAGATATGATATGCATGTCTAGCTTATGCCTACTGCTTGTGTTCTGCCATGCTGTTTGGGAGTCGTACTCAGAAGTCTATTCTTTCACATTTATTTTATTTACTGTAATTTACAGCCTGAAGTGTCTTCAAAAGAAATATTGAATTCTGGGGAGATTTCTGAGATGTCTGTTAGCAACCATGAGGAAGTCACAGAAGATGGTGTAGACAGCCTGGCCATGCTCTCCCCTTGGTCTCCACCCGGCATCTTCAAGAGCAGATCTCAGGACCACTACATGATGCCTGCTGGGGAGCTAGGCTTGGGAAGCTCAGAGCCTCTGGAAGAGGACATGGCTTTAAACGAAGCCTTGCAAAAGTTAAAACAGACTAATAAAAAACAGGAAATGCAGATCCAAGACCTCCACGGTAGGAACTCGAACTTAGAAAACAGGGTTAAAGAACTACAGACAAAGGTCAGCAAACAGCAGGTATTGGTTGACGTCATAAATAAACTAAAGGAGAACATTGAGCAGTTAATTGATGACAAATACAATGTGATCCTGGAGAAGAATGATATCAAGAAGAAATTTCAGGATCTGCAAGAGGTTTCGGCTAGCACCAAAAAGCACCTTCTGGAATCCAAGAAAGACAAGGAGACCCTCCAGCTCCAGGTTAAAAAGATCAAGGTCCATTACGTCCGTTTACAGGAAAGGTACATCACCGAGATACAGCAGAAAAACAGATCGGTCAGCCAGTTCCTGGAGATAGAGAAAACCTTAAGCAGGAAAGATGAAGAGCTCCAGAGGCTGCAGCGACACAAGGGAGAGCTGGAAAAGGCCACCAGTTCTGCTCTGGACTTGTTGAAGAGGGAGAAGGAGATCCGGGAACAAGAGTTCCTGTCTTTTCAGGAGGAATCTCAGAGGCGGGAAAGGGAAAACCTGAAAGAAAGGCGGAAATTGAAGTCAAGAGTTGAGAAGCTGGTTGCTCAAGTGAAAAGCTTGCTGTTGACCTGTGAGAGTGAGAGGGCTAAAACTACAAAGCTCCAGCAGCAGGTCAATGAGCTGCAGCAGGAGAATGCAGAACTCCGGCAGCTGGTTGCAAGGGGGGAGCCGCAAACTTGTGCCCCTGACTTTGAGATAATTCAGTCAAAGGAACAGCTGGAGGAAGTGATGGAGCCAGATGTCACCCAGGTACTGATGCGGATGCTGAGTGTCTAACACACTCCCCGAAGTTTCAAGCAGTCTAGTGATGGACATTTAGGCTTGATAATAATCACATGTAGTGTTTGTTTGTGGAAAGAATTATTCTTAAAACAGAGAAACAGAAAGGGAATGTATCACAGAGTTAGAGAAGTTTCTACTGTTGCTGGCCACTTAACCTTAAAGAACAATAATTCTTGGCTTCTTGTGATGATTTTGGTAGAGATGATAATTGACCTGGGAATTTTCTTGGTACCATGACCAATGTCTAAAAGAGTCTTGAAAGAGGATTTCTTTCTTTTCTGGGGAGGTGTGTTTGGTTGGTTGGTTTGGTTTGGTTTGGAAGAGGATTGTGGGTCATGTCTGATTTGTTTTAGCTGGCTGCCAGAGAATTTTTGAAGTGTGGTTCCAAATCTGATTTAGCAATAAACAAATAAAAGAGCTCTTTTACTTACAAAGTAAAATCTATGCCATAGCATGTATTATTTGTAAAATTGTAAAGTACTGAAAACAGCATTAGAACCTTTAATCAGCACATTTGGAGAAACTACCTTTTTTTGTCATTCTAAAGCTTTGTTTGTTTGTTTTAGCAAAGTACCTGAAAGCACAGCCAAGAAGGGGTAATTTTCACAAGTCAGGGCACATCTATTATATTTCTTCCTTCGAGTATATGAATCTTAACTAAGTTGAATCAAATCTATTTTGGTTGGCTTATTTGTTTGTGACAGGATCTTGCCATGCAGCCCAGGCTGACCTGAAACTATGTGGTTAAGGCTGGCCTTGAACTCAAGATGCTAATGCCTGAGAACCCTGAGTGTTAGATTCGCGGGTTATGAGCCACTGTGCTGCCCAGGGAAAGTAAGATCTTGTTCAGAAAAAAAGCTGATCTAGTGGCAGCTGTGGGGGTGCATGCGCGTGGACAACTTGCTGAAGCAAGCAAGCCAGTTTGAGCTGGACAACTGGGCAAGTCTATTTTACTTTAGAGATTATTATTTGTTTGGTTGGTTGGGCTTGCTATATAGACCTGGCTGGCCTCCGATTTCTGGTGGTTCTTCTGCCTCTGCTTTCCAAGTAGGACATTACAGGTATGTGCCACTGCCCAGCTGTGTGTGTGTGTGTGTGTGTGTGTGTGTTTTTAGTGTTGCCTTGAAGGTATCATGGAATCATTTTCTTTTTCTTTCTTTTTTTTTTTTTCCTATGCAAGAGGTTTATTAGGTGGGTATGGAGGGAAGGGGG
The DNA here is from genome assembly GCF_030254825.1 of Meriones unguiculatus. Taxonomy (NCBI): domain Eukaryota; kingdom Metazoa; phylum Chordata; class Mammalia; order Rodentia; family Muridae; genus Meriones; species Meriones unguiculatus. The sequence goes on along the minus strand of NC_083366.1, from coordinate 53,422,843 downwards.
AACAGGACATGATGGGGAGAGAGAGAGAGAGAAAAGGGGAGGGGGCACCGAGAAAGAGAGAGAGTTAGAGAAACAAGAGCAGAATCATTTTCATAATCATTAGAAGTGTTATTTGAAAGTAAATCTAGTTTTGGGATTTTTCTTTTTCTTTTTTTTTTTTTGGAAAATACTGTTGTTTTCTTAGTTTAAAAAAATCAAAATCAAAACACTAAAAAAGCTGTCTAAAGATTACCTAGATTAGTGATCCTCAAACTCGGACAAGTGCAACCTGACCTGAAGGAGCTGATGACACGCAGACTGGCTGAGCATGCAGTTGCAGTGATATCCCAGGGGGAATAAAATGGTGCTATTCCAGGGGCCACCTTTTCAAAGCAGCTGACTTTAGCAGAAGCCTTAGTCCTCCCAACCACTGTACCTTTCAGATGGTTTGACTATAGAGGTTAAAAACGATGTAGATTTTTTCCCCCTTAGTTTTCTTGTTAAGAAGTCAAATTCTCGATTGGCAGTGGTAGCACACACCTTTAATCCCAGCACTTGGGAGGCAGAGGCAGATGGAACTCTGTGAGTTCCAGGCTAGCCTGGTCTATAGAGCGAGTTCCAGGACAGCCTGGGATACACAAAGAAACCCCATCTGGAGGATTAGGAGGGAGGGGAAGAAGAAGTAAAGTTCTTGGGCTAATCTTGACCAAAGGATTTCTTTAACATCTCCAAATTTTTGCTATTCTAGGTCTGTTCTCTCAAAATATGGTCAGAGAGCATATTATAGTAATATTAAGATTGGTGACTGGTGTGGTGTAGCTATTTCTTCTTCTGCCTTCCATCTCTGTGTCTTCTTTGGTGCTTGTAATAGAGTAATTCTGAAGCAGAGCATCAGCGCCACTGTGATGAGGACCCCAGGAAGTATTTACTGTTCTCAGTGGAAAACAAGTGGTTATGATGACAATTATTGGTTATGATGACCCTGGGCTTTAGATCTGTATCTGCTACTCCTTCCTTTTCCCTCCCTTCTTCCCAACATAACTTCCTCCCTCTCTCCCGTCCTTTTGTTTGTTTTTTTGTTGTTGGTTTGTTTTGTTTTGGGGGAGACAGGGTTTTATGATGTAACCTAGTCTGGCTTCGGGCTTGTGGTAATCTTCCTGTTTTAGATGAATCCATGCTTAGATTACAGGTGTAAGCCGCCATGCCTTGCCTGGTGGCACCTTTTATAGTAAGACTCAAGCCACTTAAGGAATAAGGTTGTTTGGGAACTGACAAGAGGGCTTCCTGGGTAAAAGCACTTGCTTTGGAGATTGAGAAGCTGAGGTAAGTCCCTGGAATCCACATGGTGGAAGCACAGATCTGACTTCCAGAAGTCGTTCTGTGACCTCCACATGGTACTGCACACACGAAATGAAATGAAATGTAATAAATAATAAGAATATTTTTATTTATTCAACAGATGAAAAGTATTTTTAAAAGGAATAATCACTTTGAAAAGTGGCTCAGACTCTGGAACTCATGTAGTAATACTATATATGTCTGTAACTGAGCTAACAGCGTGGAAGAAAAGGCATTACTGTTGCTGGGTGTAATGCACACGCTTATGACCTCAGACATTTGGGGTCTGAAGCAAAATGATCCTAAATTTGAAGCCAGCCTTGGTAACACTGTCTTACGATTGTAAAGAATGGGCAGGGGCAGATAATTGGAGAATTTGCTCTGTATGTGGGAATACCGACTTTGATATCCTCTCTCAAAAGACATTATTGCTTTCCCCATTGTTACTTCACAAGTATATGGTATTTTAGAAGCTCTGTGACATGTGGTAAAATAATTGACTCCTGGCTGATGGGATGTGTACTAGTCACTGTTTTGTTGCTGTGAAAGAGACACCATGACCATGACGAAGGCAGCTCTTATAAAAGAAAACATTTAATTGGGGACTTAGAGTTCCAGAGGTTAGCTTTGTTAGCGTCATGGCAGGGAGCATGGCTGTACAAAGGCAGGCACTGAAGCACCATCATGATCTGTAGGCAGAGGGAGAGACTCTGGGCCTGACAGGAGCTTTGGAAACTTCACAGCCTACCACTCTCAGTGACACACTTCCTCCAGCAAAGTCACGCCTATCACAAGGCCACGCCTCCTAATCCTTCTAATCCTCTCAAAGAGTTCCACTCCCTCCACTGGATGTGTGGATCAAAGATGAAAATCCTTTCCCACTATAGAGTTAAAATTAGTCGAAAATGAGCCAAGGCGCTTACTTAAGAACTTGAGTCTGATCCCCAGTACCACCCCTCACCCCTCCACCCAAAATGGCAAAAATTAGAAAACTTCTCCTTTGGTAGTGTTTTTATTTTTAAAAATACAGTTTTAATAAAAGGTCTGTTTATGTTTAGACATAATGGATTGTTAGACAACTGACTTAGTAAACAAATACTCTAAAATACACTGTTACAATTTCTAATGTGAAAAATACAGACTCTTTTTTTTTTTTATTAAAGTATGCCCTGTTTTTCTTGAGAAAATTTAAGAATATAAAGGGATCCCAAGGAAAAACACTTCAGAACCATTGCTCAGAGCTTTTAAGCATAGTGTTTTACCAGCATTTTATTGAAAAGCTAACATGCTCCTTTGGCTTCATTGTGATAAATCTGAATTGTGTACATGTAGGATACAAAGGGGACACATTCTAATTTGTTCCTGAATTGCTCATCTTGTAAAGAAAACCTGCAACTTCAGCCTATGAAGAGAACTTCTCCACTGGCCTCTAGAATTCACAGTCTTTTGGCCCTGACAATAGGACTTCTCACATGTCAGGTAAAAAAAAAAAAAAAAAAAAAAAAAAAAATCATTTCCTTCAGTTGGAGTGAACTGAGAGAGGCTGTGAAAGGTCACAGAATTAAGTTACAGAAGAAAAGACAGAACCAGACCTCCACCCATGCAGCCCTCCTCTGCTCCCCAGGCTCTGTACTGTTTCTCTTCATGGTACTAACAGGTGCATATAGTCAGATGGAAAGATAAAGTGATGAAGAATAAAAATACCAACTAGCCATCTTCTTCTTTCCAGAGTCTTATATTCTGGGTCAGTCCTCCCTCAGTGATTGGTTCACATTAATGAGTTGTTTGCTTGATTAAAAAAATAGTTTGGGACAGAACTGTACATATGAGTAGAATGAAAAATGAAGTAACAGTTTTGGAGAGGTAGCTCAGGGTTGAGCTACCGTCCCACAGGACAAACGTTCAATTTCCAGCATCCACAGGGAGGCTCAGAACCGCCTATAATCTCAGTTTCCAGGGGAGCTAACTGGCCTCTGTAGACATCAGACATACATGCAGGCAAAACGCCCATCTATCCATTAAATAAATAAATAAATAAATAAGATTTATTTTTATGTATATAGTGTTCTGTCTGCACACCAGAAGAGGGCACCAGATCTCACTGTAGATGGTTGGGAGCCACCATGTGGTTGCTGAGAATTGAACTTTGGACCTCTGGAAGAGCAGCCAGTGCTCTTAACCACTGAGTCATCTCTCCAGCCCTAAATAAATAATTTTAAAACAAAGTGTCAATGAGTTCAAATCCTGGCCTTACATGTCTTGGCTGTATGACTTGTCCAAGTAACGTGGTCTCAGCCAGTTTCCTTAAATAGGGAAGCATAAGTGCTTCTGTCCTGGGCAGCAACTGCATTCAACAAAAATGATGTGAAAGGGTGTGTACTTGCTAGATTTTCAAATTAGCCATTTTTTTTTCTGTTGTACACTTCTTCAACTGTAAGCACACTTATCTGAACTCAAATTTGAGGGCATAGCTTGCCGTGCTTTGGGTTTTTTTTTTTTCCTTTGTTTTGTTTGTTTGTTTGTTTGAAGACAGGGTTTCTCTGTGTAGCCCCAACTGTCCTGGAACCACACTGTAGATGAGGCTGGCTTTAGAACTCAAGAGATCCAACTGCCTCAGCCTCTGCCTGCCAGTATCTGGGATTAAAGGCATGTGCCACCACTGCCGGGCATAGCCTTGTTTTTAACATAAGACAAAAACCTTCGTCTCATCCAGTTAACGGTTGTTGAACATTAGTATTCGTTGAGTGTCAGATAGCATGCTAAGTCTTTGGTGTGCAGATCATAGATCACAAAGCTATGGCCCACAAACACAAAACTGTTTTTAAAGGTTCCGATCAAATGTGGTACAGACCTTTCTTGGTTACCAGCTTTTTCATCCCATCCTTCTAACAGTTGCTCATGTACAGTAATTTCGTAGATGTCTGATTGTTCTTCTGACAGAGGTACCAATTTATTCAAGGTTTGGACATGTAGACAGGCCAGGCTAAGGGCTGATATATGTATGAATGTAAGCTGCATTTTTCTTAGGTGAGCATTAGCAGTACACTCCCCACTCCTAACAGCCATGCATGAGCACGTGTGAATTTCCAAGCAGGCTTTCATATTAACGCTTAGTGAGATGTTGAAGAACAGTTGAAGGATGGGAGTCGATATGATTTATCTCATTTGGCCCCTTATGTCTGAAAGGAGGTTTCCCTTCATTTTAGCTTCAACGAAAATCAATCTACTTTCTCAAACCACCCTTATCCTTAGGATCTCAACATTCCTGATGCTGAACACTGCCAAGAGAGTAAGAGAGCTAATGATGTAATGCTGCAAAAATTGAAGGACTTTCAGAATAAAAAGAAAGATTTAGATAAAGAGGTACTGTGTTTTTTCTTCTAAAACCCGATTCAGTCTAGAAGAAAGTAGCATGTAACACCACAGAACAGCTGCTCCCAGCGTTGTGGATTTGTTTAAGACGCGCTTGGGGACCAGACCAGCCTCTTAGAATTAAATACAATAGTCAACATTTGACTTATTTACAACTTGAATCTGCACTGGGAAATTTTATTCACCTGGGTGATGAGATGGCTCAGTAGCTAGGGACACATACCACCATGCCCAGTGACCTGAATTCGACCCCTGGGACCCCACATGGAGGAGGAAAGAACAGACTTTCAGAAGTTTTCCCTTCACTGCCACATACAGAGCCACAAAGCATATACACACACATGAAAGCACATAAGTATAATAAACATTTTTTAATTTCTACATTTTTTTTTCATTTTTAAATGGCATTAGTGGTTTCTAAAGAAGAGATTTTTTTTTCACACTTCTTATAGTGGCTTCAAACCTTGTCACTTGGACACATTTAAAATCAAACCCTTATTTCTTCATTGGGAAAAAGGGTTGGAACAGGGGCACTTAGAGTATCTTCACTGCAAAAATATTAAATTTAATTGTATTTATTAATGTGTGTTGGGGGGTCACACATGGGCCACAGCGCATGTGTGAAGAGCAGAAGACAATTTTCAGGAGTTGGTTCTCCTTCTACTACGAACTCCAGGGATCTAATGGGATTCAGCATCCGACTGCACGCCTAACTAAGATGTCTTACACCATAAGACACCCGGGGGAAGCAGCCAGGGAAAGGCACAGGGGGGCTGCATCAGAAGGGAAGAGGTTCCCATGTGCCCCGGAGGGGGCACAGAGTCTGTGCATCATTTCCCCAGCACTGAACAGTGGTCACAGGCTCGAGGGCCATCTTCCCGGGAAGGTCGATAACGACTTGTCCATAGAGAATGTTTATTGGGGGAATCACAAACCACGTTCCATCCCACCAGAAAGCAGGCAAGCATTCAGTGTAAACTGTGCTATGAGTAGCGGGGTTCGGCCCCTTGAGTCATTCACAGCAGGTGCCATGGAAACCTCAGTGCGGGGTGCTGGGTGACTTGCCAGCTGCTCTTGCTCAGCACAGCAGTCTTAGGCCCACCGTAGGAAGCCCCCTCATACTGGGAAGTGCTTGAAGTAATTACATCACTTCCGCCTTCAAGATTAGACTTTGCATGGTTGCGTGACTTTATCAAAAATGTTCTAGTAGGCAATTTTATTTCTTTCCCTCTAAAATATGAAATGCTTTCTTCCTAGTTATTGAAACATAAACACAGAATTGCAACTCTTAAAGAGTTGATTGCTAATGAAAAAGCACTTCAAGATCACACGGCTGAGGTGAGTTTAACATGTTGTGCTTCGGCTTCAACCCGTAAGTACACTGTGGATATTTATGTTCTCTCGACAAATTCACTGAAGTCCTTCTAGCTCTACGTTCTGTAAACCTTTCCCCCCCACCCCCCGCCCCGGTTTTTCAAGACGATGTCTCTCTGTGTAGCCCTGGCTGTCCTGGAACTTACTCAGTAGACCAAGCTGGTCTTGAACTCAAAGAGATTTGCCTGCTGCGGCTTCCCAAGTGCTGGGATTAAGGGCATACACTACTACCTCCCCCAAAGTTCTGTACTTCTTTGAATCTAGCCTCATATCGCTTAATCCTCTCTTTGAGTCTTAAAAAATAAAAATAAAAAAATGTGTAAGAGTGTGTTTTGCCTGCAAGTATGTGCAGCACATACATTTATGCAGTGTTTGAGGAGTCCAGACTGGGGCATCAGATCCCACGGAACTGGAATTACAGATTTTGCGTGGCCCCCATGTGGGGCTGGGAACTGAACCTGGGTCTTCTGTAAGATCAGCAAATGCTCTTAACTGCTGAGCCATCTCTCCAGACCTCTTTCTCTGCTTCTCAAGTTAAAATAATACTGTGAAATGATAGCAGTGGGTAAGTACTGAAATGTGTACAAACATGTTTAATCTCAGGTCACAGATTTTGATGCAGAAGAAGCCAGGAATGCCAGAGAAGTTCCTGTGTTATTGGCAGTCAAACTGGATAAATACCACAACCTAAATGAGGAGCTTGATTTCTTGGTAAGATAGACCAATGACTTACGGTCCTTTTTATACCCAGTATCATCCATTAAATTTTAAGACGTTATCAACCTCCGAAGTATTGCTCATTAAAATACTCACACTGGCGCTGTGGCGGCATTGCCAATAAAGTATGGAAGTGTTTTTATGTTTTAAAATTCTATATATCAGGCTGGAGAAATGGGCTCAGTGGCTTAAGCTGCAATTCCAGAGGACCAGACCAACCCCTAACACACAACTATAAAGTGTGAGAAGACTGAAAATCACTTTTGCACTGCTAGTTAGTAGGTACCTTTCTGTAGTTTTTCTTCTATAATTGCTTTGAAAATTAACTTTCAAAGAAAATTGTTAATAAGCTTTCCTAATGACTCTAAGTACCATTCTCAGAAAAAAGTAAGTTTTTATTTAAAACTTTTATTACATTTGATTGATTGTATGTGTGTGCGCGCGCATGAATGTGTGTGTGTGTGTGTGTGTGTGTGTATGTAACCATATTGTCATGCAAAGTGTTGTGGAGATAGAGACAAATAGCAGGAGTTGCTTCTCCCTTTCCACATGGGTCTGTGGAATAGACCTCAGATCATCAGCTATGGTTACAGGTGCCTTTACCTACTAAGCCATCTTGCCAACCTGTACAATTTTTAATTTTCAATAGTACTTTTGCAAAAGATGGACGATATGCTGGACCCTGACCTACATTAAGCTAACCTCAGACATGAGCATCATTGCAGGGGAGGGTATGTCTCAGACCTGCCCCTGCATCATCACACACACCCCTTTAACTCAGACTCAAACATGCCTCTGCGTGGGTTACCTGCGTGATGGAGAGTAATGAATTTGCACGTGATTATTGCTTGTAGGTACTAGCAGGTGCTTGGTTATGTACAAAGCTATTTCATACTAGAAAATAACACAATTGATTAGTTGATTATAATTCCTGCTCATATGTTCTATATGCAATCTGTCCCCAGATCTGGCATCTACATCACATCTCGCTTTAGCAGAACTCACTTTCAGAGAACACTAGAATTAAAATATAGCTTGTTGTTTTCATTTTTTACCCCTGTTTCGTGGTGGTTTCTGTAAGACCTGGGGTCTCACAGCTCAGGAGTTCAATCGCGCCCTTCCCAGAAACTCCCCCAGACCAAGACTCGTTGCAAAAGCAAGAGGTTTATTAACCATTGTACAATGGGGTCACCCCTGCTGGTCAGCAAAGAGTGGCACCGGGAGACAAAGGCCTTTAGGTTTTTAAAAGAAAAATTGCGGGAAATTTGAAGTTGCAGTTTTGGCAATTTAGGATTGGATGAAGAAGTTATAAAGTAAGATAATTGGTTAGTCTTAGGAGCTCAAGCTTGGCCAGTCCTGCCAAGTGTGGATGCAGCTGCAATTGAAGGTGGGGTGGTTAGCTCATCCTTGAAGATTAGGGGCTACAGACTTTTGGCTGGAGGTCAAAAGCTACTCAGAAGAAGTCTAGGTTCATTGCTAAGAAACGCTATCTCAAGGACAAGGGTCTGGTCATTCTTTTGCTGAGTGAAGGTCATTGCTTGCTTGCCTTTTTTTTATATCTGTCCTCACAGATAGGGTCACATTCCTTCACTCTCTGGAAAGGTACTAAGAGGCTTTAGCTTAACCTGGACCTAAAACTCAAAACTATAGGCTTTAGAAGACATATAGGTTACAAAGTTAGTCTAACCCTTTCAGTTTCCAGGTTACATTTCCACTGATGTTTCTCTATAGATCACAAAGCTGGGAGGCCTTCTGGAGAGCAAAGAAGACCACTACAGCAAACTCATTGAGGAGAATGACAAGTACCGGAGACATGTAGGCAGCCTAATAAATAAGGTACAAGTTTTCTAATAGAAAAAAAAAAAGGAATGAATGAAATGACTTCAAAAAATGATGTTAGGATAAGGATCTGGCTCTGTGCCCTGGGTTTGGTCTTCAGCCTAAAAAATCAAACCAAACAGCAACAATAAAACTAAACAAAAATGTGGTGTCAAAACTAATAGAACGCCAGCACTAAAGTGATCTGAGCTTTGCTAAGCCTCTTTAGACTGGTCCCTTTAACTGGCAATGCATATAAATGGCCCTTTAGCTGGAGAGCTGGAAAGTATCCAAAACATTGCTCCTGGCACCTTAAAGTCTTAATTTCCCTACTTTACCTTCAAGTTAATTAAGTATCTTGCCAACTTAGTGTTGTACTTTTTTTTGTTTGTTTTCCTTTTTGTCTTTTGAGACAGTGTCACCACATGTAAGCCCAGCCTGGCCTTGGAATGTCAATTTTTACTGTCTGAGCTTCCCAAGTGCTGAAACTGCAGACATGAGCCAAGTTTGTAGTTTACTCAAAGAAACAAACAAAGACTGCAATAACTTTAACCAAACAGGCTATAATCCTTACCCTGGGTTGTTGTGTGGGAGACAGATGGATTTTAGTGCACTCACTGGAGCTATCCAGTTTCTGGGACTCACATTTCCAGCCTGAAGAGTGACTCTAACTAACAGAGTCTAACTCTGTTGTTACTCATATTCCTGACATCCAAATGGAAAAAGGATGTTTTGTCTGTTGTAGAATTTTCATTTATGGTAGTCAAATAATTAAACTTCAACTTGTAAAGATTCTTAAAAAGAAAAAAAAATAGATGCAAATACTTGTATTTATAAAAAAAATATATTTATTTTCCCAAGGTAACGTCATATGAAGAAATTATAAAATGTGCTGACCAAAGACTTGAGATATCCCATTCTCAGATTGCACAGTAAGTTAATAAAACTAATTTTTATGAGTATTTACTGATGTTTTGTTTTATTCTCTGGCTTGTAAGATCTTTTTCTCTGACTCTTAGAAATAGGTAAACAAGGGTATGTGTCCTTTAGGACAGCCTGAAAGTATGTCCCAGGACCTGGTTCGGATGAGCTGCTTTATTACTTCTTTCTTCTGGGGACTCACTGAGTGAGAGCGCAGCCTGGCGTCTGGCGGACTGCTGACTTGCCTTCCACTGTCTTCAAGAGCTTACAGCTTTTCTGAGAATTTTGGTGTACAAACCAATTTCTCTAAAAGGCACCGCCAGTTTATATTTAATCCAAAAGAAAGAATCTCAGGCAATTTGGGGCTTCTGGTCTTGGGTTTTCTTTTTTCCTTCCTTCCTTCCTTCCTTCCTTCCTTCCTTCTTTCCTTCCTTCCTTCCTTCCTTCCTCTCTCTTCTTTCCTCCCTTTTTCTTTCTCTTTCTCGTTCTTTCTCTTATTCCTTTCCTCCCTCCTTTCCTCCTTCCCTTCCTTCCTTCCTTCCTTCCTTCCTTCCTTCTCTCTTCCTTCCTTCCTTCTTCCTTTCTTCTTGACAGAGTTTCTCTGTGGAGCCTTGGCTGTCCTTGAACTCCATTTCCTATTTTAAAAAATCTTCACTAGCCTTGGGCTTCTTGTAACCTCGCTGCTGGTTACAAGAGGTGCTGTTCCTGCCTATCCTGCTCAATCCGGTCACCTGAAGAGCTCTTACAAGAAGACCATGGCCCCAGCCCTAGAGGGTGGTGGTAGAGCTGTGTTGATGACTGAGCCGCTGGCCACGAAGGAGACTCAAGGGTTCAAGGGCTTTATGCTTTCCATTTGAAGTTCTCCGTGAGGAATCATTTGGCTCTCACTTCGTCCTCATGAACATCAGCTTCACTCTCTTCAGGATAAAGCGTCCACCCTGCCTGTGCCCTGCACCCACAACCCTACACCCGCAGCTCTGCAGCTGATCAGCAGAGCAGACCTGGGTTTGTCGGCACCGCCCCCAGTGCCCCTCCCGCCTGGTGGACAACAGCTACCACACGGAAGACTCCTTCCGGGTTGGGCGGGTGGCACCCATATCCCAGCCCTTCACACCTTTCCCAAGAAGGGACAAGCCCTACAATGGAGGCCTAGAGGGTCCGTTTTTTGTGAATGTGTAAAAGCTGGAGACAGGAATCCAGCAGATAAAGATCAAGAGATGGGCACTGAGAACAGCTTTGCTTTATTCCCATTCGAAATACAACTTGAAGGCTTCGCTTAACAAAATACCAGAAGTAGCTGGAAGTTTGGGGTATAAGGGTTTTTATCAGGTAGGATTTAGGGAGAAGGAAGACAAGAAACCCCTTAAATTATTGCTATGACACAGTGTAAACAGAGATCACCCCGTGTTCGTGTCACTTTCCAAAAGTGACTATTAACGTTAGAAGAAGAATTTCAGGTATAGAAATGTCCTAACAGCCTAAATGATGGTTCTAAGTCGTGGTTCTAGGGGTACAAAATAAGGACGGTACCGAATGTTCTACATTATGACCTAAACCAGGTAAACGCATCTGCTTTACATCCTTCATATTTTTTTTGGGGTTTTGTTTTCTCCAGTTTGTTTATTTGTTGTATGTTCAATGTATGTGCATAGGCTTGTGTGTGTGTTTGTGTGTGAGTGTGTAGGTCAGAGGACAACTTTTGGGAGCCATCTCCTTCCTGGGTTCTGTCTGGGGATAGAAACCAGATTGAGGGCAAGAATTTTTGTTCACTGAGCCCATCTCACTGACCTCTTACACCTCTGGTGTTTGCTGAGTTCTACCATGGCTGTTGACTTTCCTTTGCTTGGAAAATTGAATTCCATCCTGTCACTTTCAGTCTGTGACTGTTTTGTTTTTTGTTTGTTTGGTTTTTTGCCTCTGAGATGCATTTCCTAGAGACAAAGGAACTTTGGATCGTCCTTTTTAATCCAATCAGCCAGCCGGTGTCTTTGGGTTGGTTAGTCGGGCAGCTTAAAGCACTTCCACTCAGGGTTGGTTATTAGAGCTCTGTGCTGACTCCTGTAATTTGGCTGCTTGTTTCTCTGGTTAATTGGATTAGCAGATGTTCTTTTCTATCTCTCCTATTCATATTAGGGGGTTGTGAGTTTATTATGCTCCTTGGTTCAGACTCTTGGTTCTTCCTCTGTATTTAGGGTTCCTTTAGGTATCCTTTGCCATACTGACTTGGTAGCCCTCTGGATTGTGTTAGTTTGTGTTTGTCTTAAAATATCCATATTTCTCTACCATTCTAAAGACAATTTGCTGGCTATAACAATCTTATTTGGAAGTTACTTGCTTTTAGGACTTGAAATATACCATCCCATGTTTTCCCTGGATTTTGGGGGTTCCTTTGAGAGGTTTGATGCACTGTATTTGCCTTTGTAGGTAGGTTGGCCTTTTTTTTCCCCTTGTAGCTTTTAGTTCTGTTTGTTTTGAACATGTTGACTCTGGCTCCTGAAGAGTCTATTTGAGATTCTAAATGTCTCTCTTGCTTTGATTCCCTCCCTCTTCTTAATGCATAAAAACAGAAAGCAGGCTAACAGAATGCTGGGACCATGCAGTGAGACTACCAGGCGTTTACCCCCAGACGAGGGTCTCTGTTAACACACCTCTAGGCTATATTACAGTGCACCCACTGTGCAAACAGACAAGAATAGCCAAATGCATTCTATATATTTGCTATTATCTATTACTATCTTTAGCCCTGGAACTTATAAAGGGAAAAATTGACCATGTGTTCTGAATTTCCAGGAAAAATCCCAGATTCCTATATGGCGAGATAAACAGATGACTCATGATTAGCTTTGGATTAATGTTAGTTTTGAGAAAGATCTGATCATGAAATATATAACAGAGCAATTTATTATAGATAAAAACCTTAGCTCATAATTTTTATAGTATCTACTCACAGTTTTTGTGGCGGTTTGAGTAAGAATGCCTCTCATAGGCTCCTATGTTTGAATGCCTGGGCCACTGTCACTGGAACTGTTTGGGAAGGAGTAGGAGGTGTGATGTTGTTGGAGACAGTGTGTCACTGGGGGGAGTGGGCTTGGAGGTTCCAAAAGCCCATGCCAAGCCCAGTCTCTCTCTTTCTTTTTCTCTCTGCTTGCTCTTTGTGGATTAGGATGTAAAGCTCTCAGCTACTGATCCAGTGCCATGCCTGCCTGCTTCCTGCCATGATGATAATGGACTAATCCTCCAAAACTATAAGCAAGCCCTCAATTATATACTTTTTGTAAAAATTGCCTTGGTCATAATATCTCTTCACAGCCCTAGAACAGTAACTAAGACAGTCTCCAAAGAATCTACAAAATATTTATCTAGAAAAGTCCATTTTGTGTAAAATGCAATTGTTTCTTCCTTTAGTTTGGAAGAGAGAAATAGACATTTGGAAGATTTAATTAGAACGCCCAGAGAGAAAACCAGAAGGCCAAGGTAAGTTTTCCTTTTGTTTAAAAAAAAAAGTGTTTAAAATACATTTAGTAAATAATATATTTTAAAACTTTTCTCTCCTTATGTCTTTATTTAAGATAAGTATGAAGTATTTTGTACTTTCCTAGTATAAAACAGTAACTTGACCAACGTTTTCTTGTAGGCCTTGCACACTGGCACACACCTAAAACCCCCAGCTATCCCAAAGTTTAGCAAGATCCTGTGTCAAAAAGATTTTTTTTATATCCAGTTTTTGAGCTGGTCTCACATCTGGGTTCTGTTTTTGTTTTTTTAAACAACGTTTTGCTATGCAGCACAGATTGCAATACAAAATCCTTTCACCAACGGCTCCTGAGTTCTGAGATTACAGGCATGTTCCACCTACCTTGTTACCACAGGTTTTGTGGAGTTTGAATTAGAAGGCCAGGCTGCCTGCTGTCACAGAAGCTATATGCCGATACTACACAGGTTATGAGCTGAGGTTCTTGTCTTCAATAAAGACGCTACCTTCTACATGTTTATAAACCGACTCCCTCCACTAACACAAAATCTTAAATTCTTTAATTTTAGAAGAGTCTCAGTCAGACACGTAGCTCAGTGCTATAGGGTAAGTACATAATCTCGTGGGTTGACTGTCTTACAGCTGGGTTCTAGCTTCAGCAGTACATACAATACTAAAATTGGAAAGTTAGAAAAGTCATAGTTATTTTATATGATCACTTTGCAAACACTAGCTTTAAATCTGCTCAGGAGTTTTTTTATTTGTTTTGTTTTTCAAGACAGGGTTTCTCTGTGTAGCCTTTTCTGTATGGACTCACTTTATAGACCAGGCTGGCCTCAAACTCACAGAGACCACCTGCCTCTGCCTCTGCCTCTGCCTCTGCCTCTGCCTCTGCCTCTGCCTCTGCCTCTGCCTCTCTGAGTGCTGAGATCACAGGTGTGTGCTCAGGAGTTTTGACTTTTACTTTTAACACAGTGTGGGTTTTCTCTGAGTCCTAGAAACAAACTATGGGCTTTATTTCTAGAATCACTTTAAAATATTTTTATATAACTTTATACATTTACCAGTTGAGACATTTGTTTACTTGTCACATTTATTTTTACACATTTATTTTATTTATATGGATTTATTGACTTTGAAACAAGGGAAAGAGGTCACAAGGGCTCCTGGATGGTAACTCCATTTGTGTGAAAACTCCAGCTCCCTGCAGGCTTCAGCCATGACTACCTCTGAAGTCTTGACTCACCTGCTGACTTCAGTGTCCCCATCAGAAGTTCGGCTTGAGACTTCCCCTATTTCCCCTAATTTTCTTCTCAAAATCACGGTGCTGAATCTGCCCAGTTGTTTCTGGCAATGGAAACACTGGAACTTTGGGATTAAGAGACAGTCCCAGGTGTCTTTAAAATGTTATTGTGTGTGTCTGTGCCTGTGTGTGGGTATGTACACATGAGTGCAGGTGACCACAGAGGCCAGAGGCTTTGCAGCCCTCTGATCTGCAGTTACAGTTTTGTGGTGAGCCACCGGATGTGGGTGCTGGGACCCAGAGTCTGGTCCTCTGCAAGAGCAGCATAAACTCTCAGCCACTGAGCCATCTCTACCCCTGGGTGTCGAATTTTTTGCTTCAGCACTTGCTGAGATTTTGTAGGTTTCATTTTGAAGCCGAGTCCTGACTTAAGTAAGTTAGGAGCCTATTCAATATAAGGAGATTGTGTTGGGCGAACTCCACACTGAGCACAGACCACACACTATGTGTTGAAAAGCTTCATCTTTTTAGGGTCTTATAGTTTGATATAAATGACAAGTTCTTGAAAGTGAGAGGCAAATATGCCAATAATGGTGTATTTCTCACAATAATCACTATTTTAGTCTTCTCTCCCCATTTTAACATCGTCTTTCTTTCTTTCTTACAGACCAAGATTAGAAAGTCACCCGAAGTCCATGACATTGGTAGGTCATCTTGATGGCCACTATAAAGAATGTTCTGTGTCCATGTGAACTGACAGTAATACATGATTAAATATTCATTCCTGAAGTTAAGTTATTTGCATGTGTGTATGTGGTGGCGGACAAACTTGGCTGTTCCTCCCCAGGAGTCATCCATGTTGTTTTTGACACAGGGTCTCTCACTGGCCTAGAACTTACCAAATAGGCTAGGCTGGTTGGCCAGTGAGCCCAGGAATCCCACTGTCTCCATCTCCACAGTGCCAACACTACAAGCATGCAGCACTGCTCAGCTCTTTAAAAATGTGGGTCTGGAAATGCAAATCAGGTCCCCCATTGTCTGCACACCAAACATGTGACCTATTGGTTATATCCTGCTTGGCTTCCTGTATGCCCTGTCCCCACCCTCCCCATTCCAACCCTTTGTCAAATCCTCAAAAGAGGCTGAACATGCAGCTGTTGATCTGAACATGCAGCTGTTGATCAGTATGTTCTGTTGGTGGAAATCCTTTCATGTCACCGAGGCCAGTTAGATGAAGAGGGAGTAAGTGTGGAGAGTACAACGGTTCCAAAGGACATGCTGAATAAGTCACGATATCACCACGTCTGTCTGTTGGAGTGCTCTATAAGGCAGCTCCTGTATGGGCTTGGAAACAAAAAATGTTCAAGCCTTGGGACACTTGGACAAGATGGTCCACTAGAGCCTCCCAGAGGGGTTCAGACAGGCTCTATCTTTGGGAAGGGGCGGGGTGTGTGTGTGTCTCATGACCTGACTGGATAGATGACCTGGAGGGTTCTGGACAGGTGGGAAGGGAGGCCTACACAGCACTGGATCAGCTAAGACTGACATGCATTAGGACAAACGGGAATGTGGTTGTGGTGGTTTAAATAGGAACGGCCCCACACACTCATGTCTGTGAATGCTTGGCCTATAGGAAGTGGCACGTTAGGAGGTGTGGCCTTGGAGTAGGTGTGGCCTTGTTGGGAAGCAAGGCTTATTCTACTGTGCCCAGGCTATTTCTCCCTAGTTTCCACTCTCCTCCTCTCATCTCCACTGCCATTGGGCCTGTACCGTCCAGTATTTCTTGCGTTTAGCCCTGGCCTCCAAACCGCACCTGATGACTGTCTTCCCACAGCCTCTTACCAGGGTCTTCCTTCCCATCCTGCAAGCCCTCGTATAAAACCAAAGCAGGTGGGGTGACACTCCTAGGCAGTAGCTTGTTATTTAGTCATCCTGTAGAGAAGGGGCCACAGAGGTGGGAATCTAGAGCCTAAAGAACATGAGTGCTGGAGGCGGAGGGAAGCTTTACATTACTGTCACCGGATTTATCAGGTTTAATGACACATTTGGAAGCCAAGCCTAGCTGGACTAGACTGAGAAGAAAGCTGCAAAATGAGAGTGAAGATTCACTGAAAGGAGAGGCCTCTGAGCCGTCAGGTTTGGGAGGTGGTATTAGAGGGTGGTGTGTGTTGATGGGCATGACACACTGAGAAGCAGGGGCAGTGATGTAGAGAAGGGTGCTCTAGAATCACGCCTCTACACGGGTGATGGGATCCAAACCGCAAACGATGACTGGCTTCTGATTGGCCTATAAACATTTTACTGTAAGAGAAAGGAGGACAGAGCCTGAGGGTGAAGAGGAAGGTTAAGTGGTGGGTTTTCTAGTGATCAACCTGGTGGCTGGATTGAAGTGTGGGCTGGGGAAGGAATGGAGGCTGTCCAGCTAATTGAGGAGCTGGTCAAGATAGCCTTGTTTACTCCACCCCCTGAGAGGTATACAGCAGAAAAATTCTTTTCTGGTCCTTGCTACAGGAAGGAACACTTAAGCATCTGCTCATACACAATAAACACAATTGTTTTGATTTATATTTTATTAGAGCTACAATGAAAAGTGGATTAAAAATTTAAGGAGGAGACTGTCGCTGACATGAACTCAGTGATTGGCTCTTTGACCTCTCCTTCCTCACAATCCCTGGAGGGAGGAGCAGCTTTGCTAGGCCACAGAGGAAGACATTGCAGCCAGTCCTGATGAGACCTGATAAGCTAGGGTCAGATGGAAGGTGAGGAGGACCTCCACTATCGGTGGGCTTAGAGAGTGGCAGTGTGGAGATGAAGGAAGGAGGATGGGATTGAGAGGGAATGAGGGAGGGAGCTACAGCTAGGATACAAAGTAAATTGTAATCAATATTAAAAAAATAAAAATTTGAAAAAAAAAAAAGAAAAAACCCAAAAACTTAAAAAAATTTAAGGAGGAAAGATATAACAAAACCGTATCTCACTGGCTCAACAAGTATTTAGGAGCTGGGCATCGGGGCACACACCTGTAGTACTAGCTCCTGGGAGGCTGAGGCAGGAGAGTCCAAGACTTAAGGCCAACCTGAGCTACACAAGCTGGCCCTGTCTCAAAACAAAATGAACTTCTCTGCTGTCACTGCTTTCTAGCTGTGTCAATGATATATTCACAGACAGGAGACCCAAGAGCTATGGACTGTATAAGAAGATGGCAAATGCTAGGAAGCACACAGGGGAGGCCTGAGGGTGAGAGGCAGGAGGGCTGTAGTTTTGGATGACGGGAATTGAGCTTGGGTGGTCTGGAAGAACAGCCATCTCTCCAATCCAAGGGTTATAATTTTAAGGTGGGTCAGGGCAAGTGCAGGAGGTGACAGATGAGTGACATTCTGAAGGACATGGAGAAACCCGGGGCTCAGGAACTTTTAATGATGCCGAGGCAAACTTAAGTACTAAGGAAAGTGATTTTCTGCTCCCACAAGTTATAAAAGAATCATCTGAGGTGAAGTTACAGACACTGTCAGTGTACTCACTGCTTTCTAAGGTTTAACTTCTTCAGGTGAGGAGCACTTCTGGTCCCTCAATGTTCGTAAAGACAGTCTCTCTCACCTGTTCTCAGGACATGTTTCAACCTATCTGAACCTGTTGTGGCTAGTTAAGTTTAGATGTAAGCTGTGACTTCCACTCCACTCATCTCCCAATGAAATCTGAGGAGAGTTTATTTGTTCCCTGCATGACTTGGTGGCTCCAAAGATCCAGGCGGCCAGTTGGCCTCTGTAGTGTTTTGAATGAGAATGGTCCCCACAGGCTCCTGTTTGAATACTTCATCACAGTTGATGGAACTGTTCCATAAGGCACAATCCCGCCTTGTTGAAGATATGTCAATGGGTGTGGGCTCTGAAGTTTCAAAAGCCCACACTACTGAAGTTATATCTATCTATGCCTTTCCTTTTTTAGTTTGTTTTTCGAGCCAGGTTAGTCTTTCTGTGTAGCCCTGGCTGTCCTGCTTTGTAGACCATGCTAGCCTCAAACTCACAAGAGATCCACTTGCTTCTGCCTTCCAGAGGGCTGGGATTAAAGGCGCACGCCACCACACCTGGCCTGTCTTGTCCTTTTGGCTCAATATGTAAGCTTTCAGGTATCGCCCTAGCACAGTACCTGCCTGCTCCCATTCTCCCCGATATGACAGCCATGAACTCGCCCTCTGAGATTGTAAGGAAACCTATAAATTAAATGCTTTTTTTTCTAAGTTGCCTTGGTTACGGTGCCACAGCAACAGAAAAGTAACTAAACAGCCCCCAACCAACGGCCACGTCCTGTTTCACACTGTCCAGCTGAAGAGTCCAGAAATATACCAGAAGTGAGATTTTGTGGTGTGGAAATAGCAGACATACAAGGTGATTTCTAAGTCTGGGTTGTTAGATAAGAAAATTCCAGTACTGAGTGAGGTGGTGTGGTGCAAGGATAATTAACGATCAGAGTTCAAACCCAGAACCCACATTGAGATGGAAGAAAATTGATTCCCAGAAATTGTCCTCTGCCTGACCTCTGGATCTGTGCATTGCTAATTATACACGGCATACGCGCGCACGCGCGCGCGCGCGCGCACACACACACACACACGCACGCACACACACACACACACACACACACACACACACACACACACAGAATGATTTAAAAGAATAAAACTCCAGCTGGAAAGAGGGCTCAGCGGCAAAGAGTACTAGCTGCTTCTTCAGGAAGGTTCAATTCCCAGCACCCACATGGCAGTTCACAACTGTCTGTAACTCCTGGATCCGACACCCTCACACATTCATGCAGACAAAATGCCAATGCACATTTAAAAATAAAATAAAATTTAATAGATTATTAAAAAAAAAAAGAAACTCCAGAACTCTCAATTGCTATTGCAGAGAATGGGAGTAGGTTTTCCAGCCTATGTGAGTGTTTCCCTTTCTCTCTGCTTTAATTTCTGACAAAACGTTAACTCTATATAGCCTAGAGTTGCCTGGAACCGGCTACATAGCCCAGCTGGTCTCGAAGTCGCAATCCTGCCTCAAACACTGGGATAACAGTGAGAGGCATCACTCATGGCTTTTTTTACTTTTTATTTTTTTGTTAACCACATCCTTTCTTTTCCGTCTTTCAATCGCCACACACGCAGAAAGTTTACGTTCCTTACGTCACTGTTACTTACCAAGGACCTGTACCCCTGGGCAGCCCCTGAAGGAACTGAGCATCCGGAAGCCGAAAGCCGGATCAGCAAGGCTCTCGCGGGAGCCCCAGGCCCCACCTCCTGCCACGTGATCTAGCGGGCCGCAGGCTCCGCCCCTGGACGCCTGGAGGCCACGTCGGCGGTAGCGGGGCGGGCCGACGGCTGGCGCGCGTGCGTGTCCCGCCCCTCGTGCGGGGCCCGGATGAAGAGTAACGCCATTACCGCCGGAGCTGCCGAGAACCCTAGCGGACGCACACTGGACGCTGACCGGCCTCGCCATGAGACTCCTCCCCCGCCTGCTGCTGCTGTTCCTGCTTGCCTTCCCGGCCGCCGTGCTGCTCCGCGGTGGTCCCGGAGGTGAGGGGCCCCGGGGATGGGTCGGGCACCGCGGCGACCCCCGCCCCGTCCCGCAGCTCTCCGCGGCCCGGCTCTCGGGGGCCGCGCTGCCCCCCAGGACCCGCCGCGGCGAGCGCGGGCCCGGAGTGCTCGGTCCGGGAAACCCGCGCCGGGGCCGGCCTCCCCTCCCCGCCCGCGCCCGCCGCGAGCCGCCCGCCCCCGGTCCTCGGCCCCCCGGCCTCTGCGCTGACGTGTCGCTCGCCCCACGCCGGGGCGCTTCCATTCATTCGCCCGGAGCCGGTTCTCCACCTCGGCTCCGTGTATCATCTTCGCGCGAGCGGTCCCCTCGCTCGCCCATCGCAGTCTCTGCGGACCTTTCAAAACGCCCCATTCTGCTTCTCGCCAGCCCTAGCGGGAATTCTTTCTTATCCCTCTTCTGATTCTGATTTCTCCTCCCTCCCCTCTCCCGTTTCTGGCCAGTTTTTGCTGGTTGGAAACGTGCTGGGAAAAAGTTCAGCCGAGCTTCAAAAGTTGATTCATTCCAACGGTTAACCTGAGGTTTAAAAACTTGGCAGAGTGTTAAAAAAAAAAAAAAAGTACAAACTTTTCCAGCCTGCCCTTCATGAACTTTGGTTTTTCTAGTTTCCAAAAAGAATTGGTGTGAGTGGTCACCACAGTTCCTTTCCTTTCTCTTAAGTTTCTGTGGCCCATGACGATCCGTGTTCACGAGCTGTTTAGCCAAGCAAACAGAAGTGATTGCCCTCTGCTTAGTGGCCAGTGTGACTCTGAGTTATGACTGTTAGGGATTTTGGTTGGAGGTGCCGGGGTGCGGGACGGACGGACACAGGACTGATGTTGAGAGAGTCCCATACAGGTCGCCCCGACTGGCTTCGAAGTCTGTAGCCCAGCACCACCTTGAATTTCTGGTCCTTGTGCTGGGTTTCAGGTGTTTGTCACCACAGCCCGTGAATGAGGGTGAATGAGGCGGTGGGGATGAGCCCTTGGGAATCCGGCTTGCAAGGCTTGCACGCTAACAACCGAGTTCCTGCCCCTTGGGGTTTTCTTTCTTTTTTTTTTTTTTCCTTTTATAACTGGCTTTTGCAAAAGACGTGCAAACTACGAATAAGCCTTTTTAACTCAGGGAAGTGAAAAGACTTAAAAACCCGTGGTCTCAATGACACTGTTTCTCTTGGGTGTTGCACGTGTGGCTTTTCCCACATTTTCCTTCCCTGCCGAATTGCCACATCATCACTCTCTGAGAAGTGGTGGAAAGAACTGCTAGAACTTTGAAGGGCTTTTGAGAGTTTTGCCTGAAACCGATGTAGTATAACCTGTTGAAAAGGTTTTGTGTTTAAAACTATGATTTATAGCGTAGCATTACGGGTATACTTTATTATTTTATTTTTTAAACCTATCTGAAAATATGCTTGAAGTCATGTGCAAAAAAAATAATGGATTTTTTTTCTTCTAACCATGAAGCTACCAATATTTATTTTTTATTACTGTGTGTGTGTGTGTGTGTTTTGCAGTGCATATGCAGAGGGTGGAGGACAGTTTGCAGGGTCTTGCCAAGGATCAAATTCACATGGTCAGGCTTGGCAGCAAGTACCCTCACCCACTGGGCCTGCTCGGTTTTTGTTTGTTTGTTTTGCTTTTTAATATTAAAAACATCACCGTTAAAATTATCATGTAGTAGTTAAGACTACTAATAAAATAATATAAATGTTTTATGCAATGGCACGGTTCAGTTGCCATAGTAATAAAGGGAGACTGTGTTGCTATATGTGTATCATTTTCTTTTCTAGACCTGATGTTTAAAGACACTGATAAGGGTTAACTGCTCTTTTTTAATTTTATTTTCAGGGTCATTAGCTGTGGCTCAAGATCTTACAGAAGATGAAGAAACAGTGGAAGATTCAATAATTGAAGATGAAGATGATGAAGCTGAAGTAGAGGAAGATGAACCCACAGATTTGGTTAGTGCTATGTGCTATATTTAGAATATATATGATATATTCTGAGCTAGATACTCAGCACAAGAATCTGTTCTTTTTTATAGGCAAATTTGCGAATTAATTTTATATATGTGTAGTTACTTGCACGTGAGTGCAAATGCCTGGGGAGACCAGGGGTGTTGGATTCCCTGGAGCTGGAGTTAAGAGTTATGACCTTTTCAGACATGGGTCCTCTGCAAAAGCCTTTGAGCCATCTCCCCTAAGGGCAACTTGAGAATGAGCACAAGAATTTTCTGAAGTAGGGGAAGACAAGATGCACTGAAAAAGTCAAGGTCATTCATAAGTGAATGTAGGAGGAGAACAGTACAATGAAGCTAGCACCAGTCCCCGAGCTATTAACTTTGGAGCCTGTGGTGCTTAGCTTTCTAAGTCTGTCTTTTTTCTTTTTTGTGCTTGCCTGCTTTCATCGAGTAACCTGACATTGACTCCCATGTAGGCCATCTCTACCATGTAGCAAGGCACTATTCTGGGTACCGGATTGAATTGATGAAGTAGTTCTCTGCTTTCCCAAAGTTCATGTTCTTATGGATAATGTGTTGTTTTGGGAGCAGGGGATGAAAAGCAGGTGATAAAATATTCCTTATGAATAGTAAGGGTTAGAGAAGAGCTCTTAGAAGTTAGCTCTGAAATGTGTGCTCCGATAATGACAGTGAGACTATTTGGCTCAGAGCTAGAGAGATGGCTCAGCAGTTAAGATGCTGGCTGCTCTTCCAGAGAGCCGGGTTCTTTTCCTCCACACCCACATAGCTGCTTACAAACATCTGTAATTTCAGTTCTAGGCGATCTGGTACCCTGTTCTGGCTTCCATGGACACTGTACATCTGATCCATAGATATACATGTAGGCAAAACACCCATACACATAAAGTCTAAACAACAACAAAAAAAGAGCTCAGATTAGGGTTATTGCAACATGCTTCCTACTAATTTGCTAATTTTATTTTCTGCCCAAGGGTAATCTGTCCTCCACAGATTTTTTTTTTTTTAAGTTTGTGGTTTGCTCTTTTGTTTTTTTGGGGTGTTTTTTGTTTTTGCGTTAACGTTTTGAAATATAGAAACATAGTGTTTCATCTGAGTAGAATACCATTAGTATGTGTACTTCTCTGGCTCTCCCACCTTTAAGAGACATTGACTGGTGACCTGTGCCAAGCCTTACACCCGGGGCTCTGCATCTTTAATCCAATTCATTAAATGCACAGCCTTGAATAGATGGATGCATTCCTATGTCATAGTTGTAAATATTTGGCTGTCCTATAGTGGTGCTTTGGATGAGATAATTTAGAATATATTGGAATGTCATTTAGGATTAAAGATGATGTTTGGGATTTTGAAAATTGGGCATACATGGAAATTTAATAAGGGATTGTATTCTTTTTCTGAATCACTTGAGCTGTCTTGTACTTAAATGTACCTACAGAGGAGAAAGGAGATCAAAATGGGGTGTGAATCCTTTTTTAAGAAGTTGGTCCAAACTTCTCTCATCAGAAAAATAAATGGTCAGGATAGGCTGAAACAGGAAGTGGAAGTATCCTTCGTTACGTATAGGCTGTCGATGAACGATGAGTTCTTAGAGCTACACCCACTACAGAGTTACCTCTGGGCCTGTGAGCTAGAGCTTCCATTGTAACCACTCCCCGAATTTCTACTAGCAGCTTATACTCAGCTCTCAGGGCATGGAGGAGTTGGGAGATGATGGCAGAATGCTGAGTTGTCTTGAGCTTGAGTCACACACACACCCTTGATTACACTTTCTAAAGCTAGAGATTGAGGGGTACTTTGCCATCGACTTAAAAGGTTTTGTCTGTTTGTTTTTCCTAATTAACCTGTACTAACACTACCCTTAGGTGGTTACTCTTTCAGATCGATTGGTATTGTCCTTTCATGCCTGGCCGCTGGCCACTGAACTTGTCTCCCTGTAGACTGCCCGTATTCCCTGCTATCTCTGCTTATGGAGGTGGTCTGAGATTCATGGACTGGTTTGCTGTTGCACCAGGTCGTAGGCACTGGACTTTGTGTTCCTTTGTAACAGGAGGTAAATCAGAAGGTAGAAGTGTTACTTATCTTACTTTCTGGGTTCACATCTACTCTTCAAACTTGCTTGCTTTAACCCCTGTGTTAGTCCTTTGGCAACAGCATTGGCTTTGGTATCAGAAAGTGAGGGCCTTCAGTAGTGAGCTCTTACTAATTCATTTCCTCCTCACAGAGAGGTGTGCTCACCCTGAGGATCCCCATCTCATCCTGGAGATGAGGATTCTTTACTTTTGTAGCCTCTGGAGCATCAGTCCTTCTCATTGACATTGAGGTCTGGAGCTGCACACATGCAGATGTACTGCCTTCCAACCTTCAGTTACTACTCGCCTTTTTAACCTTTGCCTATACCAGGTACTTCCTGAAAGTAATCTGTAGTTTTTCACTTACTTTAGCTTCATATCCATTACCTTCCAGGATCTGTTCTTTATGTGTAATGAAAGTTGCTAAGGTCACCAGCAACCTACTTAGATTTTTCTGGTTACATAGTTCAGGCCCTTTTCAGTATTAGTACTGTTAGCACTTTGAATCCCTTTGAGTTGGTTTCTGGGTCACCCCTTTCTCTTTCCTGCCTACTTGCTGCTGGGATTGTGTAGGCTACGTCCTTCTGCTTGCTCTGATGAATGTTGATGTTAACCACTCCGGCCATGTTGTTGGCTTTCAGCCCCTTGCCTTAAGAAGTCCACAGTATATTTCTGCTTTTTTTTAGCAGGATAGCAGCAACTCCAATTTTGTGTGTGCACAGTGGAGTCTGGCACTTTCCAGTTCATCCTACCCCCATAAAGGATTGTCTGCTTTATTATAGCTCCAGTGGGTTGAACTGTTTGATGTTTTCATTTTGTTCTATTCTGAAGTCTATTAATCAAATCTTAGTTGTGATTTTGCTCTCTCTCGTCCCCCCTTGAATATAGTTTTTTATTTTCTTACAGAATGTTTTTAAGTCTCCCCATCTCAGGTATATTTGCCTACCTGCATCTTATATTTTGGAGACAATTGCTCAAGCTGGCTTCAAACTCCTATGCTTAAGCAATCCTGCCTGAGCCTCCAAAAGTTATATCTCACCTTGTGGAGTCTTCAGATTTAAGGATCTATGTCTTTGCGGGGGGGGGGGGGTGTTTGTAGGGGGGTGTCCATACCATTTCAGTGGTAAATGATTGATTGTCCTGAGAAACTTAATTGGAATGGAAATTGTTCAGGGCTGCTAATAAGGTGGTTGTGAACAGGGCTGGGCAAATCAGGCTGGCCAGATCCAGCTTTGCTCATCCATTATTGTCTGGCGGCTTTTACACAGCAGCAGCAGAGGTGAGTATCGATGGGGAGAGGGACCTATGGTTTGCCTTTAAAAGGAAGCCAATTTGCAAGTCTCTGTTCTAGGAACTTTGCAGTTCAAGGTGTAGCTGTGCTGGTAGCCATGATGACATTTCCTGAAACAGAATTTCAGGCTTTACCTGAGGTAGAGCTACCAGATTTCCTAGTGGCTTGGTATTCACATTTTCATGCGCTGTCCTAGAAGTTCTGTTTAACTGATGAGGTGTAGAGCGAAGTAATACCATTATACTTAGTTGGCAGGAGAGCTGCCACAATCCAGGAAGTAGCTTTCCTAGGGAGAGGCCAATCCACTGCACTTCTAGGGTTTCCCCAATGCAAGAAACCTCACTGTGTAAACTATGACAGTGCAGGACCGTGTTCATGTTCTCTTAAAAAAAAATTAGAGGTTCATACCACTAGTACCAAGAAAGCAGTATTTTATCCCACTCTAGTGAAAGTCTGTGCTGCAGTGATTTCTCACCTTTTTCACAGGTCTGTTTTTAATGTTGTTTCCCTTAGGCAGAAGATAAAGAAGAAGAAGATGTATCTGGTGAACCAGAAGCTTCACCAAGTGCAGACACAACTATCTTATTTGTAAAAGGAGAAGGTAATACAGAAGTGTCTGTTTTAATTCCTGCCTTATATATATGAGTACTGGTGTGTGTAGTAATCTTGGTATAAAAGGGAAAAAATAAATGCTCTTTGGCTTACCTAGAAACTAAACATAGTTCTCAAAGATGGTTTTGAAAACATTGTGTGTGTATGTGGGTACACATGGCCCACTGGGGGCATGTGCAGCCTTGAGGACAGCTTGCAGGAGGCCCACCCTGCGCCGTGGGCTCTGGGGATCAGACTCGGGTTCTTAGGCCGACGTGCCGCACGTTCAGTCACTCAGCCATCTCACCAGCCCCGAGGGCCATTCTTGAAATCATTTCCAAGCAGTGTCAGGAATATCATTTTGTTGTGTTTTGATGACTTGAGTTTAATCCTTGGAAGCCGTGTTAAAGAGCCAGCAGTCACATGAAAAGGGCAGTTAGGGTTGTTCATGGAGGATCTGAGGCAGCTAGCCTCGAGTGGGCAGCATTGCAGAAACAAGAGAGCCCTTTCCTCAGCAAGGGAAGGAGAGAGCCGACTCCTAGAAATGGTCCTCTGTGCTGCGGTGTGCACCCACACTCATCCACATACTAACTCAAGATCCTCCTGCCTCAGGCTCCCAAGTGCTGAGATTTTAGGCATGTATTATCAGACCTGTCTAGAATTCGGTGGTATTTTAGAATGTTTAAGTATCAGTGAAATGTCTATAATTAGGCCTTGGTTATAGCATAGCATTAATTTAAAAAAGAATGTTACGGTTGTGGATTTCTTGCCCCAAATGTATAGGACCAGAAGTGGTTTGGGTTTTTTTCTTTGTGTGTGTTTTAGGATATACATAATAAGCTTGTGTGTGTGTTTTAGGATATACATAATAAGCTATCTGGAGGATAGAGTTTATTTCATGTGTACCTCATCACTTGAGACTTGGTTTTCCACTGGTGACGTCTTGTTAGCCTACAAAGATTTATACTTTGGAACATTTCTAACCTTCCAGTTAGGGCTACTCAGATTCTTGAGTACATTTATTTATTAAGAACTTTGTGGGTAGCATTGTTCTTACTACTTTGCAGTACTTATTTAATCCCAGCAAACCCCGAGGGAATAGTTCTTGTTGATCTTGAGTTTAGCGGGATTAAGAAACTTGTTCTGGGCTTACCCAGAACATA
This sequence comes from Meriones unguiculatus, assembly GCF_030254825.1. Lineage (NCBI taxonomy): Eukaryota > Metazoa > Chordata > Mammalia > Rodentia > Muridae > Meriones > Meriones unguiculatus. The sequence goes on along the minus strand of NC_083366.1, from coordinate 53,395,957 downwards.
AAGCAGATTGCAAAGGCAAGAGTTAAACCCAGCTCTGTCTGTTTTATAGCCCTTTTTGGTACTAGGTGAAATTCAGCCCGTTAGACTCTCAATACACTCTTACAGAGGACTTAACACCAGAAACTTAATTTTCTTGGTCTTAGGTGTTCTTTTTTTCTCTATATTCTAGTCTTATGCCTAAAAACGAGTGATTGGATTGTTGGGGATGTACTCGGTAGTTTTTCACATGCCTGGAGTGTACAAGGCCCCTGTTCTATTCTCAGCACTGCAGAAAAGGAAATTTGAGTTTGTGATCCCTCCTCATTTGTTTTTGTCGTAACACACTAAGTTAATAAGCCTCTCTCATGATGAGCTTGCTGCCATGATGTGATCTGGCTGAAATTGCATACCCAGTTTACCTCCTAAGTTGGGATCCCAGGGAACAGACAAAAGTTTTTGCATTTAGATGACAGCTCTGGTTAGTCAGAGCTTATGTACATTCACGCTAGGGTGCTCTGGTGAGGAGAGTTTTCTGAAACCCAGTCCATGTCTGTTTCATATTGAACTCTGAATGTATTCTGATCCCACCCCCCCACGCCTCCTATTTTGTGTCTTAGATTTTCCAGCAAACAACATCGTGAAGTTCCTGGTAGGCTTTACAAACAAGGGGACAGAAGATTTTATTGTTGAATCGCTAGATGCCTCGTTCCGTTATCCTCAGGACTACCAGTTTTACATCCAGAATTTCACAGCTCTTCCTCTGAACACGATAGTGCCACCGCAGAGACAAGCAACTTTTGAGTATTCCTTCATCCCTGCAGAGCCCATGGGGGGACGGCCCTTTGGTCTAGTCATCAATCTGAACTACAAAGATTTGAATGTAAGACCTTTTGAATTGGGTTTTGTTTTTGTTAGAGACTGCAGGGACAGTGGCCATTGTCGAATACTCTTCTGTCTGTTTAAGTGTTTAATTTGGGATTCAAACTGTAATAGGCACCAGGAATATAAATCTATATTTATATTTATCAATCTACATTTATAATGTGGTGAGAGAGGTGGCCAAAAATGAGCAGTAGCATAGTGGTAAGGGGTGCATACCCGAGCTGTGTGTCACTAGGTGCTTCTATATGTGTGTGGGAAAGTGACTTGAACTGGATCTTGACAAGAGCAAGTAAGTGTGCAGGAGAGATGCTGTTAAATATAAGGTATTTGTTCTGTCCCATTTTGTTGTAGCCCTTTTGCCTGTTTAAATGCTTCTAAAGACTTTGTTATTGTTTTGATTATTTTGTATACCCATAGGTAAAATACAACCCACAATTTTAATAGCAAGGTTTGTGTTAATTTCACATATCCCTGAGAGGAATCTACTAGTACAAGGGGTAGATCCCAAGTAGACCCCATCTATCAGATGAAGGTGTGCCTATACCATTTCCTTTCCCAAGAGTTTCCTTTGAGGAGTGGCTTCAGACCTTCCCTCACCCTGTGTTAAGGTCGGTTTGTATCGTTAGCCGAGCCCGGCTTTGTGATGAGTTAGTATAAAGGAAAAGCTCATTCTGTCCTCAGCGTGACGGCTAAATAGCTAAAGAGTTCTTTCTCTTCGTTTTGTCTTTTCATTATTTTCAAGTAGGACTGAACCGAGTTCAGTTTCAAAGTGCTTCCTTTGTGGCAGAATAAGTTGATGATGGAAAAATATGCTTTGGTACTGGAAGTCACTAGTCCGTCCCTTAGAGTGGAATTGGTTTCCATTTCGGTTTCAGCTCAGAGCATTGTCCGGGTCTCTCCCTGAGTGATCTGCTCCTGCAGCTGCTACTGTCCTTGTCCACAAGGTTACAGGTGGACGCTAGCGCTGCTGAGGAGTTCTGTAGGTTTTGCTTCTTCCTGCCAGTGTTCTGTGACTCTCACACTGTCCCGGCTCCCTAAACCACTGTCTCCCTGCTCCCAGCGGACAGTAGAGTGTGGGCTTGGCAAGCTTATGGGCATTTTTATTTTATAGGAGAAAAAACATTATAAGGTTCTATATCTGGCATTGAATAGTGCAGTTGCATATGGCTTTGTTGTCTGTCATGACTACTGGTGGGAAAGTTAAGTCTTAGGATAAGAGTTTTAAGATCAGCTTTAAGTTTATTCTTTCAGCACATCTCACATGAATTTTAACGTCTGTTTCTTAAACAGGGCAATGTATTCCAAGATGCTGTCTTCAATCAGACAGTCACTGTTATAGAAAGAGAGGACGGGTTAGATGGCGAAACGTGAGTAAAAGCTGTGCCTGTAGATCTGGGCTCAGGCTGAGCTGGAGGGGGTGCTCAGAGTGCAGAGCTAAGTGGGCAGGATGTAGTGGCCCCTACAGAGCTGATGAAATGCTTGTCACAGAGTAACCTTTATGTGGTTCTTCTGCTTCTTAAAATCAGGAAAGATGGTTGAAACCGAAAAAGTGCTTTCACAGAGATAGGAGTTAAATTTTTCTTTTCCCGAAATCTTTCCTGCCCCATGCTTTAAGTTGAGCCTTAGCCTGTCTAACTTACATGCTCTAAGATACTTAAATAAATTCCAAAGTTTTTTTTTCTTGAAAAATGTTTTTTTTTCTGAGTAAAGAATTATCTGTGAACTTAAATGTGAATCACTTGAAGGGATTATAAGTCCAGTTATGAAAAATTATATAAATGTGAGGCAAACCAAACTGCTGTGAGTTTCAAATAAAACACATTTTAGTCGGTAGAATTTTTTTTTTTTTTTTTTTGACAGAGTTCTTAATCAAATAAAAGGAGATTTGTAAAGCTCATTGCCTGGAATTAAAATGATATATTTCTTCTTCCTACAAGTTATTTGGAAAGCTGTTGTAGTAAGTGTTAGGATTTTGCTTTTAATTAGATATGGTATTTATGAGTTAACATCAGCTATATTTTCTTTTTCTGTGCCAGAATTTTTATGTATCTGTTCCTTGCTGGCCTTGGGCTTCTCGTTGTTGTTGGCCTTCATCAACTCCTAGAATCCAGAAAGGTAATTATGAATGAATAACCCCGAGAACCACGTTCAGAAGTTATAATGCTAACTACACTGAGGTTCTTTAGGGCTTCTCGCTCCTGCTGTAGTTTGTGGACTTGGAACTTTATTGTACCTTTTTAAAACAGTATCTGAAGACGAGGCTCTGGACGTGTGAGTTGAGTTTGCTGAGGGTGTGTGCAGCGAGTGAAGTGAGTTTGCCCTCTAAAGTCAACCTTGAGTTCAGAACAATTTCATTGTTCCACTTAGTACGTTTTTTCTCATAGGTGGGTATATTATCTAATCAAACCAAGTTATTTCGGTTAAAATTCTTAGTGAGGGGGGTATACTTGTTGTGTATTCAGAATTTATGGACTATAACACTTGCTAGGCAAGCATTCCACATGGAGCTATAGCTGAAGCCCTTGGCTTTGGAGGTAGGGTTTCACTGTGTAGTTCTGGCTGCCCTTAAAGTCCAGTGTAACTCAGTCTGGCCTTGCATGATCCTCCTGTGTCCTCCTAGATGGTGGGACTACAAATGTGTGCTAACCTTTCTCACAGAATTTTGAGATAATCTTAGTATGTAGATCTGGCTGGCCAGGAGTTTACCATGTAGATCATGCTGGACTCAACTCACAGAGATTCACCTGCCTCTGCCTCCTGAGAGCCCAGATTATAGGTGTCTACCACCATGCCCAGCTTCTTGCACAGATTTTGATTTTTAAATTTCAGAGCAAGTCTAAAGAAAATGGAATTAAATGAGTTTATTTCCATATTGCAGCAGATAGGCTACAAAGAAAGTCTCCCTCTCTCTTTTTCTCTCTCTCCTTTGTTTTTGAGACAGGATCTCAGGTAGCCTGGCCTCGAACTCACTATATTGCTGAGGCAGGCCTTCAACTCATCCTTCTTCCTCTCCCTGCAGTGTACTGGGATTGTATGTATGCACCACTGTATCTTGAGTTTTTCATACTCTTAGTTTTGAGATTTGCTTGTTTTGTGTCTGTGCCTACTCTTTAAGTATATTTAGCTAACAATACAAGATCGCCTACTTGGAGCATTTCAGTAATTATCCTGAATTTCAATGACTGGAAATTTATTTATTTATTTTATTTGTTTGTTTGTTTATTTTCCCGAGACAGGGTATTTCTGTGTAGCCTTGGCTGTCCTGGGCTCCCATTGTAGACCAGGCTGGCCTCGAACTCACAGAGATCCACCTGACACTGCCTCCCTAAGTGCTGGGAATCACAGGTGTGCGCCATCGCACCAGGCTGGAAATGTAATCTTTATGATTTGATTTCCAAGTGGAAAGAAAATCAGTGATTTAACAACAAATTAAGATCCGTAACAAGGGTGAGTATCTCCAGGCTAAAAGTAGTTAAGATTTGTTCTTTTAAGGCATTTTCCTGTTACAGCGTATGTGCACGTACATTCACATGTATATGCTTTGGTGCATGTGAGATCAGTTTGGAGTTGATTCTTTCTACCCTTTGGGACCCTGGGATCAAATGCAAGGCTTGGTGGCAGACATCTTTGCTCATTAAGAAGACATCTTGCCGGCCCAAGACTGACTGTGTATAGTTAAGCAGATAGTAGATATGTTAGGGTGTTTTAAAACAAGAATGGAATTTGTCTGCTAAGATGCTCAAATTAATCAGTGTTTTAAAAATTAGAATACATAGCCAGGTGGTAGTGGTGCACTCGGGAGGCAGAGGCACAGGTGTATCTGTAAGTTCAAGGCCAGCCTGGTCTCCAGAGCAGGTTCCAGAACATCCAGGGCTACACAGAGAAACCTTACCTGGAAAAAAACAAAATTAGAACAAACAATGCTGTGGCATGTCTTGTAAAAGTTATGTCTTTTATATTGTAGCGGAAGAGACCTATACAGAAAGTAGAAATGGGTACATCAAGTCAAAATGATGTTGACATGAGCTGGATTCCCCAGGAAACTTTGAATCAGATCAGTAAGTAGCCTTACAGACTTGGTGGAAAGTCATTCTCCAGATGGAAATTAAATAGTTTCAGCCAAAATGTTTAGTCGGTACTATTTGACATTGATTTTTTCCATTACTTGTGTAGACACTAGTATGATTAGTGAAGCACTTAATGATTTGTTTTGTTTAGTGTTTTTTGATTTGATTTGAAGTGTGTTCAAACATGCAGCTTCTTTGTAACTGTCTGACTTCTCTAATCTGTTTCCTGTCTTTTCCTTCCTGTTGCTTCAGTGCAGAGTAGAAGAGGTGAGGATGAACTTGTTCAGTGGTCTCCGCTACAGTTTTGGGGAAGCTTGCATAGTGCATGAATATAGCAAGTTTAATGAATGGAACTGTATTTTGGGGGAAACTACAAACTACTTTTAAAAGAATGAACATAAAATATTACTTAGTAAATTGTGGGTTTTTAAGTTTGTTAAAAATAACATAAATGTTTATAAAGGGGAAATGTTCCCCTTGGCTGAGGGACTCTTACGAAAGCAATTGTGGGCCCAGGAAGGTGACCTGGGTTATGAGAGCTGCTGCTCTTCCAGAGGACCAGGCTGACTTCCAGTGCCCGCATGATAGCCTGCAGCCGTTCGCAGCTCCGGTTCTATAAGATCCAACCCCTTCTGGCCTCCACTGGCAGGGTGCACATGTGCACACACATCCATGCCGGCAAAACAACCATACACATTAAGAAAGAGAGGAGGAAGGGAGGGAGACAGGGAAATTGGAAGAAAAATAAATCAAAGTAAAATTGTACAAAAATATAAAATTTTGTTTTGGGGGCTGGAGAGATGGCTCAGAGGTTAAGAGCAAACAATCACTAATCCCATTTTCTATAAATAATTTGTACTTATATATTAAAACAGTTTCCTCTACATACTTAATTTCTGTGTAGATGTTCTGTCTACATGGGGATCACAGTGTCCATGGCCTGGCTTTTCTTGCTTGGGGCTCCTGCTTTCAGAGCATGCTCCCTCAACACAGTGTAAGACACCGAGGCATTCTGAGCTTCAGCTAACCGGATTTTCTGATAATTATTTTACATTTTAAGGTGGAATGGGTCTATTGTCCCTAAACCTTTTTTTTTTTAATGTATGAACTTACAGGTCAGCTGTTTTGTTTTGTTTTTAACTTAACAGAAAAGAATTAGTGTCTTTGCTTAATATTTTTAGTGTATACAAAAGCACAAATTGTAAATGCAAAGAAAACTTGTTTTGTAAACACCATTAGGTGGGTTGGGAGGAGAGCTCAGTGATGAAGTATATGCTGCACACTCCCAAGATGCAGGCCAAGGATGGTGGGGTGCCCTTGTAACTAAGGGCTTGGGGAGCAGAAACGGCAGCTTGCTGGGGTTTGCTGGCCAGCCCTGCTTTCTGATGAGTCAAGGCCAGTGAGATCAAATCAAAGTGGATGTCTCCCAAAGTTGTCTTCTGGTTTTTACATAGATGCACCTCCCAAGGCCAGGCATGTAGACCACCATGCCTGGGTCTTTTAAAGTATTTTAAAATTCTTGCTTTTGTCTGTATAAGCATATTCTAGAATGTGCATGGTGTCTGCAGCAACACAGCAACCATTTCCTTCATTAACTACGAACATTTTGTTTTAATTGGTATTACCCTCGAAGAATATTTTTAAAGCTATTTTAAACACCAGGAGCTAGGTTGTTACACTGTATGTGTGCTTGTGTGCATCCGTGCATGCGTGCCGTTTACTGATGCCTGAGAAGGCAAAGCCCTCTTGAGTTAGTTAGCTTCTGACTTGCTCTTTTCTTTCAGATAAAGCTTCTCCAAGGCGGCTGCCCAGGAAGCGGGCACAGAAGAGATCGGTGGGATCTGATGAGTAAATGTTCTTTGTGCAGCAGTTCAGTCTGTGCTTCCCTGCCCTAATGTTCTTCGGCCACATGGCCGTCAGCGCAGAGAAGCCGTACGCCATAGAAGGCAGCTGCTGCTTATGTGTGGACTGAGCCGTCTGTGGCGATAACACTGCTGGAAGGGCACTGCATTCGTTTTCTAAAGTAACAAATTTGGGTTTTTTAAACCATTAAACTGTGTGGCTGTGAATGTCTGTGAGCAGCTGTCGTACGAGAATCATTGTCAAACTACCTGAAACATGCCTTTAGAATGCTCAGCAAAACGCTGTTGCCGCTTCTCTTGTGATACTTTCTGAACTTTGTCCTCAAGCGCAATTGGTATTTGTCCAAAGTGTGGTTTTAGGTGTTCTACCATGAATTGCTTTGAGGAAATAATTTGTTTATTTCTTGGACTCAATCAAATCCAAACTGATGGCACAAACTGGCCTTTTGCTTGCTGTCTGTCACAGCTGTGTTGTAAAGGCACAGCAGGAGTGGCCGCGCTGTGAGCAGAGGCATGTGGGGTATTGGCTGCTCTCTACTCTGTGCGCATCTTCAGGAACCTAACAGTGGAGTCAAGGAATTTTGGAATATCTAACAACAAAATTGTGAAACCTGACAATTCTGCTGACAGTAGTATAGAAATCCTAATTCTATGCTTGGTTTTTGTTTTTAAACAAAAAACTGTAGGTTGTTGTATTGTCTATTGTTCTGTGTGACCTGGGAAAGCTCTGGAGTGACCTCCTTTGTTTGCTTGCTTGTTGTCTTTAAGCAGAACATTTTGTTCTTAGTAGAAATAATCTTAAGAAAAATTGTCATAGACCAATGTCATTACATTTTAGGGGCAAGCATACATTTCAGTTAATCCTAATACACAAAAATTTTAATTGGAAATTTTTTAAGTAGTTAATGAAGTTTATCTTTTAACCTGAGTTTTTGGAGCTTTTGACCTACTTTTTGTCTTTATTAATGTGAAGATTTCCCAAAATTCAAGCACTTAAGATTTCAAGACCAAAATTAAGTTGGGTTTGATAAAAATTCCTTCAGTTACTTTGCCTGAACTAGTGAACCGAGTTTGGCGTTATTGTCAGACTTACTAGAAATGAAATAGTATTGTGACTGGGTAAGAGGCTCTGCTCTGCTTTTAAGCCATAATCCCCATGTGTTATAAGAAAATAGTTATTTCCGTGGCTCTCTTATTCCTGGCCTCTTTTCATTCTTGTTTTCTTGTGGTCCAATCCCTTCCACAGATAGCTAAAGGAAAACAACAGAACAAAATACACACAGAAACAAAACTTCCAAGCTGTTCTACATGTGAGCCAAAGCCAATAATGATTAAAGGTCTTCTGTAATTGTTAATCACTCATCCAAAAGGGGCTGAAATGTCAAATTGCCTGTATTTGCATTGCTGAACTGTAAATCTTTATTGCCTGTAATATAATTTGTGTGGGTTTTTAATTGAGCTATATAATCAGTTTATTTTGAAAAGGTTCTTTGAGGCCTGCGGAACTGTGTGGTTTTTGACTGAATGTAATATAGGAGACCTTTCTCATTCTCAAGAAACATTTTCCAGAACCTGTGACGATCTCAGTTTGCTAAGTTACTGTAACATGTTACAGTGAGGTGTGAGTAATTAAAACCTTTAAATGGCCTATAGAGTTTGACTAAACACCTGATAAAACATGGGCAGTTGCAGAAACCACACTTACAGCTACCACTTTCTCCTCCCTAAGTAAGCCTTTATTACCAGCTCTTTCGTTCCTGGGGCCCAGATTAGAGCCTCAGGGGTATAGAACGTATTACTTTTAGTGTAGACTGGGGGACCGTTGAGAACTTGAGTCCTCAGGCGCCAGGCGTCTGCTGTAGCATCAGTAGGTATTTAGCAGAAACTAACTCCATAATGAATGGAATTTAATTCCACACATGGTTTGTTCAAGCACACTTATAAGTAGTCTACTTTTAAATGTCTTTTAAAAATGTAAATATTTGGATGAAGCTTTTCTTTGTTTCAATATAGTCATTTGCATCATCAACCTTGGTTTCAGAATTTATCTTTTGGACAAGTTGGTTTCAGAATCTGTTAAATGGATTTAAGGATCGTGTGTATCAAACTCTGTCACCTAGACATTTGAGAACAATGTGTCATAAAGCATGGATCTCTGATTGTATAGCTTCATCATTTGGATCATGTACTGCAGTTAGGGACTTTGGAACTGACAACTGTCCACTGAAACTTTGCCAAAGAGTTTGGAAAGGAGAAGTGAGACTGTGTGTGACAGCTGAGGGGAAAGAATCAGGTAGAAATGAGAAGTAACAGTGACGTCAGAAAACAGAACTTTGATGGGAAGGAAAGGGCTACTGTCCTTAGAGTGTGACCAGCTTATCAGCCTGGAATTGTTAAGGAGAGCTGAGGGGTAGAACATTGAGACAGTCATGCAACATGGTATAGGAGAGGGTGTTACATGCAGGAATGCGCAGCATTCATCTCGTGTACCTACTCTTGGTATAAAGGAAAATGTGCTTGGTAGTATATTTGAGTCATGAATTTTGTCTGTTTTTAAATGGGTCTTAACAGCCATGCTCAGGGTGGTCTTCAATTCCTTCAGTATGGGATGAAACAATTTCATTAACTCAACAATATATATGCTCTCAGCAAGATTTGAGAAGACTAGACCCTTGATTTTTCTTTGAGTTCCAAAATTGTTTGTTAGCTTGAATTAAGACTATTTCTAGGTAGAGCTGAAGTAACCTATTCAGTGTTGGATGGCATTTACAGCCATAGTACTAGGCAGTAACTTGGTCCATTTTTTTCTTTTGGTTTTTGTTTCTTCCAAGACAGGGTTTCTCTTTAACCGTGGCTGTCCTGGATTGGCTTTGTAGACCAGGCTGGTCTTGAACTTACAGAAATCTGCCTGCCTCTGCCTCCCCAAGTACTGGGGTTATAGGCATGTGCCACCCACCGTACCCGGTGGTCTGAATTTCTTAAATAAATTTACCCTTACTCAGCTTATGGAAGAGCAACCTAACCGTCACTTTGTTAGCAGTATGTATGTGATGTTAGGTTTCATGGCTGTGCTAATCCATCCCAGAGAAAATTGCCTCTGCAGAGTACTTTCTAAGGCTGGACAGGACTTAGCAGTTTCCTGCAGATTAGATAACTAAGCAATAGTTGCTTCAGGGTGTTAATCTTGTTCATATTTGCATGATTCTGTTCATTTTCTATTTACACAAAACCTAGACGTGTGACTGTCTCTGAAGTTCTGGGGGTCTTTTCTAGATCTTGGCATTGTGGCGGCACACTGAGGCTGCTTCCCTGTAGCTGTCTTGGTAAGAAAGTGGGAAGGGGGGCTTGTTTATCAGACAGGAGTCATGAGCTGTGTTCTGTTGGGCCCCCCTGTTGATGAACCTTGCAGCAGCTCACAACAGGGCAGGTGCATTGCTCTTTCTTTGCACGTGGAAAGAGTCACTGAATTGAAGTGACTTAGAGGCTCTGTTAAATATGCTTCAGAGATTTTTTTTTTTCCAACTCTATAGTGTTCTTTCCTTTGACTCCATATAGCATCTCAGAAGTCTTATAAAACCAAGCATTTGGGCAGCTTACAAATACTCATTTTCTGGAATCCAGCAGTTAGAAGGTTGAAGTAGTCTTGGTACTGAATATACAGATGTGCTTGTACCGTGTACACATTAAACACACTTGCCACTTAATTCATAGGCACTCTGTACTTGGCTTGTAGTGTGTGTGTGTAGAATTACTTGAACTGGAGATTTAATTTTCATAATTTTGTTAATGACAGTACCACATTTAATCTTCATTAATATGCTTTATATGTCTCCCTAGTAAACGGTCATGTTCTTTAAAAACATCTGTCAGTGTGTGGTGGTGCATGCCTGTTAATCCCAGCACTCGGGAGGCTGAGGTAGAAGGATCATAGAAAGGCCAGCCTGGCTAATTTGTAAGTCTGTTTTTAAAAAACAAAAACTATGTTTGGATTGTTTGATTGGTTTTGTTTGTTTTGGCTGAAATACCCATATTCATGTTAGAGATGGACTATCTGCTTGTATTACACAGGCAGGTTTGGACAGGTCTGGGTTATAAGACTTCTGAGATAATTTCTATTTAGTTTGGATTTTCTTTAGGCACAGTAAGACATCATGAAGAAAACCCAGTATACCTGGAAAGTGCAAAGGATAGCTCTGTGGGTAGTTTGTGCTTGTTTTTTTCCTTGGCTTTTCCATGTGTAGACTTGTGTAGGTGCCTGGGACAGTCTGTCTCCCTATGAGCATATCTCCCTCTGCTGGGCTGTCCGCCTGAGTTTGTGAACTCAGTCTCTAGCCCACAGTTAGGTGGAAACCTGTGACTGCCTATAAAGAAGCAACAGGGCAAAGGCGGCAGGTAAATCCCCGAGCTTGAGGTCTCTAGGTCAGCCGGAACTACATAGCGAGACCCTGTCTCAGGAAAAACGGCAACAAAGACTGGGAACATAGCTCCAGTGACAATGGCCTTGCAGGCATGAGGACTTGGGGTTGCTCTCCAGAACACACGTGAAAGTGCCAGCTGTGGTGTCATGTGCTGGGGAAGTAAAGGAACAAAAGGCCCCCTGGGGCTTGCTGGCCAGCCCTGTCTCAAAGGTGATACCCAAGGTTGTCTTCTGGCTTCCACACACCCTCCTCACTCGCCATTTTGCCAGGTGACTGTCGTGGTTCATAAAGACTTTGGTGGGGTAGGAGAGAGGTCTCTGGTTAAGAACTTACTGCTCTTGCACCCATACTGGGTGACTCAGAACTGTACCTATACACAGACATATGCAAGGTTAAAAAAGAAATAATTCCTTATAAAATAAATATTCCTAGTGAGGAACTCATTAGCCATGAAGCTGAATGAAGAGGCAGTACAATGTGATGTGCCCGCTTGGAAACTAGAAGACACCTGGGTCTTAAGTGTGGCCACTAGCCAAAGGTTATCCAATCTCTGGTCCTTCATAAGCGGAGCGAAACTTGAAATACTGCTTTTTAATTGTTTGGTTCTATTAACAAACCTGTAGTCAGTACAGCAGTATCAAATGGTTTTTCAAAATAGCTGTTTACTTAGAAAGGGGGTTGGGGAGTCACCTTCTATCAGTAGGGTTTGGATCCCTGTGTCTCATAGGCAACTTTGGTTTCCTTTCTAACAGGTTTCTGCCTGCCCTCAGGGTGGTTAGGTGTTTCTGGAGTCAAAGGCTTACAGTGTGCTTTGTACACAATCAGCAGTGGCTGATGGTTCGTCCTGTGAGCGTGTGGTGCTGTCGTACTACCCAGGGAGCACAGGGAAGCGGTACAGTGGACTCTGACCTCGATGTGAAGTAATACTCTACCAGGGCTCTAGACCATTGAACCTGCTCTCCAGCCCCCGAGACAGTTCTTAATACACTTGCTGCCTTCCCTGAGGGAGATTGAAAGCATTCAGCTCCTGCTACATATGAGGTCAGGATTCCATCCCCTTGAATCTCCTGAGCAGCTTGTTAAGAGTTGCGTGTGTTTAAGGCGCTCCTGCATTTAGACCTTTTCCTGACCATTATATGTTCTTTCCCTGATCAACTCAAACTGATGCTTGTCTGTCCAACCTCCAAGCCAGGAGCTGTAGTGCAAGGAATGAGAGCTGGAGCAAGGCTTCAGCCGGCTTTGCTTGAAGTTGAGGCTGCTGCAGGTGCCACAGAGTCTGAAGGTCACTGTAGTGTCAGCATGAGGACATTCTTGTAGTTTACCCAAAGCACACACTTGCTTTATACTGAAACCTTACCTAGAAGTCTTTGCATCTCAGATGCCACAGAGAAGAGTGACCCAGTGGTCACCCTGCTGCTTTTTACACATGGTCTTTTGGCCTAGGTAGGGTTTTAAGGGATAGTACTGACCAAGCACTTGTCCCATCCAACACCGAGACTACCTGGCTGACAGCAAGCCACATAAAACATTTAGCTGCTGACCCTGTGGCTGAACCCCTTCCTCTCCCACCATCCTCTCCATCTCTGGCTCTTCATACTTCTTGAAAGCCAGGTCTGAAAGCCTGCAGTTGCTTCTGCTTCTTTTAGGTCTGTGTTGTCTCCTTTGCGTTGCTGGCTGCCTTGCCTTCCAATTGAGGCTTGCAGTCTCAATTTCCTTCTTAGTCCTGCTGGACAAAGCCTGCTCTTCTAGGATCTTTGCCCACCCCACATGCCCAGAGCACTGGCACTCAGTTTCCTGGCCTCCAACAGCCCTAAGTCTACTTTCCAGTCTAGGACCATGCTGTTGGGATGCTGGCTGGCTTAGGAGCTTTGTCGTTTCTCACCACAATTTCATGTTGTTGTTGTTGTTTGCTTCAGTCCTGGGTTTTCTGATGTACATTATTTCCTTCAGGGCCATTCTAACTGCCAGAGACACATTATTTGTCCTTTTTCCCAGGCCAATAACTTGTTTCCTCTCTTTGGTGGCCCTCCTTCCAACTGTGTCACCTTTTAGCAGCATGACTCCCTTTTATCATCCAGCCTTAATATTTTAATGAATAACAGCTAATCCTAGCTCTTTGTGAAGTAACATTAGATTTCGGTTCTCTGTGCTTCTGAGATGTCTCTGAATCAAAACATTACTTTTTCTATTGCTCCATTTCTTTAGGAGGCTTGGATCTGCTCTGTTTGCGCTTCTACACTTGCAGTTTCCCACAGTGTGGCTTAGGCAGACCCATTTAAGAAGCTTTATAGTGTGAGGTTCTTCATGGTGATGTGTCTGAAGTTGTTCTTTGGGTATCTTCTGTGTCTATTCAGTGACAGTAGGAGTAATGAACCCGTAATTCTCAAGCAGCTTTGGTTATGCATTCCTCATGAGTATCAAGACTGTGTGAAGTCTGGTGAGCCCAAGACATAAAGGTACCTACTTCTCTCCCTGCTTCTGTTTCCAAGGTGTATATCCTACTGTTACAACCAATTGGGAAAGCACCTCTACAATAGGAAAGCGTTCCCAAGTACCAGCCCATGTCAAAGGTTGGTTTGAGAGGTGAGACACACGAAGTTATCTAAAATACTAAACAGAACAAAGAGGAAAAACTAGTTCAGGCATAGTGGCTCATAATCTGGGAGGCAGGGGTAGGTGGATTTCTTGAGAGATCAAGGCCAGCCTGGTCAATGTATCAAGATCCTGTCTAAAAAGGAATTACAAATTTGATCATAATTTTCCTTAGAATGTTTTATGTTTTTTAAAGGTAAGATACTCATTACATAGAAAAATGTTGCCATTTCAGTTAACAGTCTGTTGTAGAATCAAGGGGACTAATGAGTTTCATACTAAGCCTGATAATGTAGGCCCAGCAACTCAGGAGGCTGAGGCAGGAGCATTGTGACTTCTAGGCGTGCTTGGGCTGTAGGTGGATTTCAAGGCCAGCCTAGGCAGTGTAAATGAGACCTTGTCTGAAAAGAGCCGAAGATGCAGCGTAGTGGTAGAGAGCTTGTTTAGGGTGTATGAGGCCCGGCGTTCCATCCCAGCACTGCATGTACTCATGCACCCCCCACACACACATGCACACATTTCATATGTGCTTTGGGGCTTGTTGACTTTGCAGATCGCGGTCATAAAAGACATGAGGGTCCCGAGACCTTTCCTCCTTCCATTCCCACATATTAAGAGTTTGGGTTTCCAATAGTCAGACACACCACAAACCAGCCAGGTAAACATTCTTTCATTAGGCTAGCCCACTGAGGCAGTAGCACCTAGGTTTCTCTCCAGGCTCCAGTCTGGGCAGTCACACTGTGTTCCTCACAGAAAGGTCACCTGACTGGAGGCTGCAGACTTGAAGAATATAGCTTTATAACTAATGACTTCAGCCTCTTCTGTGAAAGAAAAACATGCTCTGAAGAGTGAGAAAAAACAAGATCTATAAGAACCAGTATTTTTTTTTTAATGTTTTCTTTTAAATGCTTGGGATAGTATTCAATTTCAGATAAATCTTTCTATGCTGAATCTGAGAGACATCAAAATGCTGACGCAGTCTTTTTAACGAGGGTGGTGAATTTTTCTTTTTAAAATGTTTGTAAAGTGCTTATATTTTATAATGAAAGCAATAAATATGAATGTTGAATTTATCTTGGCTTCCAAAAATGAGTGTGATCCTCAAAGCAGTTGCAGATAGCTTTCCTGTAGCTAAAAAAAAAAAGTGAGCCAATGCTTAAAATGTGTTAACATGCATCCTGTTTGTAGGTTGGATAATTATCCACAGGAGCCCCCTATGCTGTTTTTATAGGCCCAGCTTCCTCACTGAACTGCCAATGTCCCATTCTCCCTCCTTTACTCAGCTAGTTCGGCCCTCGTGTTCAGTGCTGCATCTCTGTCCCACCCAAGTCAGGACCTTGACTCTGCCTGGCTGAAGATCCACTGGTGTGGATAGGGTGCTTCACTGTGGCCTGCAGGGTCTGTGTGCCAGGGTCTAGATTAAAGCGTCCCTGCCTTGCTCTCACTGGCACACCCTCGCCAAACCTCTCGCCATCTTCCAGCCCCCACACTTCCTTCAGCAGCAGGGCCTCACTAGCTAACTGCATCACACACTTCGCTCTGTTGTCTTCTTACTCCCTGCTCCTTAGGATGTTTCACTTTTAGGAAATGTGAGCTTTAGGAGCAGAACTGTTCAAAGACTAGGGATGTAGCTCAGTGGTAGATCAGTTGCCTTAAATGCACATGGCCCGAAAATGCACGTAGTCAGACTTTGCACACCCAGCCCAGGCAAAGTTACCAAATGGAGTCTTCAAACAGTACCTACATGGTAGGTGTTTGATGGTAGAAATTCTTTACACCCAGCCACACGCTGATATATTTGCAAATAAGGAAATTGAAAGCACAAGATAATTTGACAAAAAGCAAAAAATAAAATTTCCACTCTTAAGCTGTGAAATTGAGATGCAAACACAGGTTTGTAAGTGTCCCAAGCAATCATGTGACTGCTTGGTGTTCCCCCAAACAAAACGACCTCCTGGTCACTCTCCACTGAAAACCCAAAGGGAGGCGTTTGCATGCCATGTTTGGGATTCACAGGCAGGACCGTGCAACCTTCAGCACAGCTGCCCCGCCTTGAGTCTGTGCAAACTGCTGATGGCACCTGGAGTGTACACTGCTGCTCAGCTGCTGCTTGTAAGGGCCAAACAAGACAAGAAGAAATGGCAGCCAAGCGCACTGCTTGCTGGGAAATGATTCCTGTGACGTGCCTTCGGGTGGATCTAAAAATGGCATGAAAGCATGGCAGAGTGTAGCTTCAATGTGAAAAATTTGATCCAAAACTGACTTGCTACAGATATTTTCTTACGTGCATAATGACCAGGCATTACTAAATGGTGCCAGGCAAAAGTCAATAGCCTCTCATAGCCAGCACGAGCTGCCCACCAGCCATGACTGCACTGGGAGGAGAGGGGCCAGGAAAAAACTATCGAAGTTTAGCCCTTTCGACCAGAACAATGGTCGTCACTAATAGTTAACAAGTGGTATCACTAAGAGTTAAAACTAAGTACCAGCTGGTCATAGATGCTTACACTTAAAATCGTAGTAATCAGAAGCCTGAGGCAGGGGGCTTGCCCAGAATTTGAAGAACAGCCTGGGCTACAGAGTGAGTCCTGGTGTCAGAAAATCTTAAGTAGGGCCAGTGAAATGGGTTAGCCAGAGCCCAGGGACGAACAGCCAACTCCCCAGAGTTTGACCTCTGGCCTTCACATATGTGCCTGCATATACACACACCATAAATTTTAAGTTCTAATTAAAAAGCACGAAGAAAATGTACACGTTACTCTGTTTGTGTGTGTTCTGAGACAGGCTTTCTCTATATAACCTTGGTTGTCTGGTACTTGCTTTGTAGACCAGGCTGGCCCTGAACTCACGGAGATCCACCTTGCCCAACTAAATGTACTCATTTCTAAATGCATATAAAAGTCAGTTTCCCATAAGCGATAGTTCTTTTCACCTGTGGGGTTTTTGTTTGTTTGATTCTCTTCATACCTGTAAAGAGACACTCCCCTCCACCATTCAGATCTTCCAAATGATAAAGAATCGCAGGGCAGGCCCGGCTCAGCAAGTCAAGGCCTTTGCCACAAGCCCGACAACCCGAGTTGGATCCGGAAGCCCACATAGTGGAAGGAAAGAACTGACTCCACTAAATTGTGCTCCGACTGCATACACACCACGACAGACGCATCCAGTAGTAATGATAAACTTAACGTTTTAATGTGGGAGTTGGCACAGACTCCCTGGAAGCCGTCCGCACAGATGTGCTTCTGCTGCCCTCTGCTGCCCGTGGAGGGCATGGCAGTGACCGAACCACCCATTCCCAGGGCCTCCCAGCCTGCCGTGCTCCTGCCTGAAAGCTGGAGAGGCTTGGGACGGCTTCACTCCTAACACACCACCTACTCCAGCTGGCCCTTGGCATGGCATGCCTGTGATGCACCCCACTCTAGGCTACCTGTCACAACAGAACGAAAAATACTTGCTTTAGCAAGAGACGGGTGAAGGGCATTGGAGGGTCAACGGAACGGTTTGTCAGTAGGATGACCACTGAAATAACCAGCCAGTGGCTCGAGCAGCCACACCCGGCGTGTTCTCTAGATTCATTCCGTCCCCCTAACAGAAACAAGCTCAACAAAGGCAGCCGGCCACTCCTCCGCTTTGCGGCTGTGAGAGTTACTAGTTACTAGTTAATCCAAGGGAGATTTCTAAATTGAACAAATGCAGCATGACAAAACCGATCCCAATGCCTGGCCCACAGTAACGTTCTTTGTCCCCTCCCTGTGTAAGCAACGATGACCTCTTTAAACGGTTTAGTCCTCCATCCTTTCTCACGTCACCCATCTCCAGTCAGTCTCAGATCCCGCCCTTGTGCTTGCAGACAGCCACACTGCCCGATGCTGGACCACGCCAATGGGCCTGGATACACCTGGTTCCTCCATATACCAGCATGCACCAGGTGCCAGTGTCCCCAGCTGGTGGTCCCCGGCCAGTCTGGTCCCTCTGAGTCCACCCAGCATTACATGTCTGAGGATCCAAACCCTGGCGCTCACGCTTGCATGGCAAGCTTTGTACGCACCGAGCCACCCATCTCCCCAGCCCCTCTCATCACCTTTAAAGGAGCTTTCTCAGACTGCCTACCTTGTCCTGAGGGTAGGTGACCATCCCAGGCACAGGGTTTCCTTCACACTCAAGTTCTGCGGGTGTGGGCCTCCCTCGAGGAGCAAGTCTTGCTCCCTAGGACAGAAACAGCAATCCCTAGTCTGTAGGCTGGCACACAGCAGGCCCTCAAGCATTGAGTAGATGTAGGAATGAGAACGGTCAGGCGCTGATTTGGTTTATAGAGCAAAGCTCCATTCCTCTCCGTATGAGTCCACTGTGGTCTCTGTTTTACTCTGAGGCACGGGGAAACTTGTTTTCACACCTCAGTCCCTCCTGAAGCAGGGAAATGGGATGAAGCCTCAGTGAAGAGGCAGCGCTGGTTAGCCTTTTTTCTGGAAAGGACTCCTTTTCTGGGTCAGTTTTAATGGCTTTGAACTCCTGGCTTAGACTCTCCTCTTTGGCTCTCCATAGGAGGAAGAGCATGTCGGGGAGAATCTAGCTCTGATGGGTAAAGTGTTTGGATCCACACAAGCAGCCTAAAGGCACCTCTGGAATGAGACGGCCCCAGTCCCCATTGCTGTGTCCTGCGAGCCTCAGGCCCTAGGGCAGTGGCCGGGAATGCACCTAGCAGTTTCTCATCTCACCGTCTTCCTTTGCTCTTTCAGGCGCAGAAGGAAAGAGGCTCACTGAGAGGACGGCCGTGCAGCTCAGCCATCTTGGGGTCTCAGGTGCATGTGTGCCCGCTTCAGCCGCTTCAGGAAGTTGCCTAGACCGGTGGCCTCTGCAGCCTGGATGTCTTCTCTGCACCAGCTTGCCGTTTGTGAAATTTAGGACCGCACCAGCCACTCAACTGGACCCTCACGTGGGTCCTCTGCGAAGCTGCTGCTGGAAGTGGCTGTGTTGCTAGGGCTTTGTGGCTGATGAATAACAGCTGCTGTGTTTTGCCTTTGGGTGGAATGTCCCCAGGAAACCCTGCAGCTCTTACAGCTAGTGTGTAGGAGGGGAGGAGTCCAACTGCCCAGGGATGGAGGAACCTCAGGCCAAGCTCTAGGGCCACTTGGGTCAGCAGGCTCTGGTGTCCCCACATCATCTGTGGCCTTGCAGGAGACAGAGGATTCTGGGTGAAGCCAGGTAGCTTGATTGAACACCTCAGCAGCTTCCGTGACCATCTGAGGTTCACTGATGAGTGTCCTCGGGTTGGGCTGACAGGAGGGTTGGGTGGTCCCCTCAGTCCACAGTGGCTCTGGTGGAGGTGAGCCAGGAGGCACCCGAGCTGAGTAATGCTTCATGCAGATGTGAGTTGTGGGAGGCAGTGGCTCCCCCAGCTGTCCCTTGGAGGCTGGCTTCTGTGTGTGGATGCTCTCTGTGAGCTTGAATTGTGCTGATGGCAACGGAGTTGAACTGCTTTGAATCAAATTGGATGGAAATAAATGGACGTGAAAGGCTTGCAGACAATGCGTGACTCCTGCCGGGGGCCAGGCCTCCGGAGGTCACAGGTGAAGATCATTCCGGTCTTCCCAGGTGCATCCCACAGGTGCTGCGGGACTTGTGGAAAGAGCACGTGTAGAGAACTTCAGGTGGAAATGTGAGAGGAGGTGAGGGCACCAGCCGCAGGAAGCAGCCTTGCTTCTGGGCCACAACGCAGACTCACCTTTGTTCAGCCACAGTCACCTACAGATAAAAGGAGTCCCCAAGCCCTCCAGGGAACCACGTGCATCTGAGCCCCCTGGAAACAGCCCTCCTCTGTCCCTCCCTCCTCCTTCCCCACCAGCCTAAGTCAAACTCTGGAACCTGTGGGGGCTGGCTTAAGACAAACACTGAAAGAAAGAAAGAAAGAAAGAAAGAAAGAAAGAAAGAAAGAAAGAAAGAAAGAAAGAAAGAAAGAGAGAGAGAGAGAGAGAGAGAGAGAGAGAGAGAGAGAAAGAAAGCCGCTGGGGAGGTGGGGTGTTGGGCCCCGCCAGCACCCCGCTTGCCTTTTCTAACTTCCTGACCTGCTTTATCTTAGATTCAAATTAACATGTATGCACTTTGCAAGCTCTTGAGTATACAGAAAACCCTTCTGTTCCTTGGGGAGCCATTTTCTAGTGCCAGTAAAAAAAAACAAACTCAGAAGCCGGGGTGGTGCCACCGGAAGTTCCAGGTAATGCTTGAGCTCAGGAGTTAGAGGCCCAAGTAGGCAACATAGCAAGATCCATCTTAAATAAATGAACAAACAGTGAAACTTGAACTCAGCACTCAGCAGGTGGTATGATGATGTAGAGGATTGCAGGACACAACAAAACGGACTCCCTTTGGTCAGTGATCCTTGGACACCTGTAGGGTGCCTTCCCTCTCCTCTGAATCTGACTTGTGCTGAAGGGACTCACATTAGCTAAAGAAGAGGTGGAGAATTCTGAATCTATTGGGCGAGGTGCGGTTCCTAGGATGGCCGACAGAGGGCCATCGCAACAGCAGGCCATACCACAAATGGCAATGCTGGCTTCCCCCCTGTGTTGAGGGGGGGAGGGGTGGACAAAGGATAATTTGGTGGGAATCCCGTTTTTTTCTTTCCACTGTGTGGGTTCCTGGAATCAATCTCGTTGGGCTGGATGGCAGGTGCCCACACTCATCATGGTGGCCCCAAATCATCTTGTTTGGAAGGACCACATTGTCCCCATATGTCCCTGGAGATCCGATACTGAAGACCTGTCTCTTGAACTTACGACCCCATGGTCACATGCTTACTTGAGCTCTGTATTCATACATCCTGGGAAAGGGGTATTTTACACCCATTTTAAAGATAATTG
Source organism: Meriones unguiculatus (assembly GCF_030254825.1). Lineage (NCBI taxonomy): Eukaryota > Metazoa > Chordata > Mammalia > Rodentia > Muridae > Meriones > Meriones unguiculatus. The sequence continues at coordinate 53,375,300 of NC_083366.1, read as the reverse complement.
AAGTCTAAGAAAGAACCTGAATGCTTTGAATATAATAAAGCTGGGATTTGAACACCAAGTTATTTGGCACCAGATCCTATCGGCTTCCCAACATCTCCCACTCTACTATCCCTTTAGGTAGGTGGGTCTCAACTGACTCCACACCTTGGAAAGCTCTTGCTATGTGACTCCATCCCACAGATGCCTGGGGGAGACCCCACACCATCCCTGTTCTAGGAGATCTGGATGCTCCCCGGGTGACAAATGTGTGGCCACAGGGAGAGGACCCCCCAGCCTTAGAGGAAAAGGCTTGGGAAGGAAGTCAGCTACGGACAAGCGCCCTGTGAGCCCCATGCAGGTCATTGTCTGGAAAGTCCCGGGTCAGCTAGCCCATGGGGATGGTCCTCCAGGAGCACCAGGCCCATCAGAAAGCAAGTTGGGTGGGGCCAGGCTTCAGAAGCAGAGGTCAGGGGTCAATCTCCATTGCGGAGACTGGAGGAAGCTGGGTGTGGTGGTGCTAGGCTGTGATCCCAGCGCTCAGGGAGGCAGAGGCAGGCAGATCTACATGGTGAGTTTAGGACAGCCAAGGCCACCCAGAGAAACGCTGTCTGGAAAAACCAGGAAAGAGAGAGAGAGAAAGAGAGAGAGAGAGAGAGAGAGAGAGAGAGAGAACACAGGAGTGAAGCGCCTGAGGAAGAGTTTTTTGGATTTTTTTGGATGTGAGCCGGTCTCACTTTGTCCTGGTGCTCCACTCTGTGGGGTCCTGGTAATCCAATGTTCTTTCTTAGTGACAGGTTGTGACAGGGAAGGAGACAGGTGTCTTTCAGGCCCCCTGTCCCTCAGAATCACCCTCCACAGCCGGACGTGGTGGCACACACCTCTAACCCCAGCCCTCAGGATGAAGAGGCAGGTGGATCTGTGAGTTAGAGGACAGCCTGGCCTACAAAGCGAGTTCCAAGACAGCCAGGACTACACAGAGAAGCCCTGACTTGAATAACTGAAAAGGAAAACAGAAGGGGAGTGGGGGAGAAAGAAAGAAGGAAAGCAAGCAAGCAGCGAAGGCTATAGCCGCCCTCAAGACTTCCCCGAGACAGAAGAGTGTGAGTGCGTCTTTGCTTGTTTTCTGCAGGCAAGAAAAGGGATGCTGTGCTCCCTCTGCCCTAGGGGAACCCCGAGGAAGACTATTTCAGATGCCCTGAGGGAGGGCTTGGGTGAAGCCCACACAGCTGTCTCTCAGAGTTCGAGGCTGGCTGGCTACCCCATGGCAGCAGCCCGCCTTCTTGGGAGTTTCAAGGCTGCAGCCACTGCCCAGCTACAGGCTGATAAATGAGGATTCATCAGGCCTGGAGAGACCTGGAAAGCCTCAGGGGCTAAGAACACTGGCTGTTCTTCCAAAGGGCCAGAGTTCAATTCCCAGCAGCCATGTCGTTGGCTCATAGTGAAATCTGGTGCCCCTTTCCGGCTTGCAGGCAGAATGTTGTATAAATAATACTTATTTTTTTCTTTTTTGAAATGAGGATTTATGTGGATGGGACAGGCCCAGAGTCCCTGGGTGCTGCTGCTGAGAGGGACCTGCGCTCCAGGACTGCGTCTTCAGATTTTGGTTTGGGATCATTTTACTTAGTCAACTCCTTGTTTTGCTTCCTAAGAACCTGTTCAATCCCATTGCTTCCTCCGGGCTGCTCCTGTCTTTACTGCCACTGCCCCACACACTCTCCTCATTCCCTCCCTGCCACACCCATCCCTGATACCCAGGATACCTCTCTTCCCTTACAGGAAAAGATGGACAAGGGATCTATGACTGGCACACACACCGAACAGCAATGTTGGTTTTCCTGTTCACCTACACGGTCATGCCCCAGTTCTGCTGTTCCTCTCTAGCTTTGCAGAGGGGCCTGTCTGGCACTACATTTGTCCTGGATTCCTAAGCCAGTCCTGGCACCAGCTGGCTCTTTGCAAATAACCCAGCACATCACTGAGTCACTGAATCAAACGGAACTTCTCCGGATCCCTTTCTATCATCGCTGACCTCTGTGTTCCTGTGTTTTCTCCCCATGTCCCCATCCCAGGGGAGCAAGACGCCCATTCTCTCTTGCTCTCCTTCCCCCTGCAATACTGTCCCTTTTTCTCTCCTTTTTGGCCGTAGTAACCAATACCTTTATCTCTTGCCTCGGTAAGATATCAGTTCTGTCCTCTCTGGTTCTCTTTTACCTGCCCCCACCAACACATGCCCATCCTTTAGTCCCCAAAGACTCCCCAGTACCCGGCATGGCTCCTCAGGTGAAAGTTTAATCTCTCCTTTCCTCCCTTGTGAAGCTCTGCAGCTTCATTTCTTCACCTCCTCTACTTCCTGGAGCCTGGTATCAGCCTCGACCCCTGGAGGCTGGCTCAGGGACCACTCACCGATCCCCCCCCCCACTTTCCTTGGGTGGTGCTGCTCCTGCCCACTTCTCCGGTCCTCACCCCTCCCCCTCCTCCTCTACAGGATATAAGGACTCTAAACCCCCTTCCTCCACCACATCCTCTGTTTCTTTCTCCCTCCTCTGCCCCTTTCTTCCTCCTCTTCCTTCTCTTCCCTCCTTGCCAGCTCTTTCCATGTCGACTTTAAACTACTTCACTCCCAGCTGTGGCTCTCAAGAGCTCCCTAAGTTCAGTTGCCCCACCTAGAGGACTTTCCGGGAACAGTCATCTCCTTCCTGGTTACGGCGCCAAGTTTTCTCGGGACCCACCCTCCTAATGATATCCTTCCCCGGGGGACACTTCTGGTTAGTGGCTTCCTCTTGAGAATCACTTCCTGGAGATGACTTTCCCAATTCTCGGGGCCACCTCCAGGCTTCCGCCCTTCTGGGGTCTACCTCATTTGGACCTGTTCCTATTCCTAGGAACAGGCTCGGGTATTCTGGGATTGAGTCCTGGGACCCATCTCTTGGGGAAAGAAAAATTGTTTAGATCAAGGCTCAGTCAACATACCAATGTCATAATTTGGAGGCCTGGAGAGGTGACCACTCTGCCCACCTCTATGGTCTTTCCGGGCAGTGAGGGATGCCTGGTCCATCCACTACACAAATGGTTTGTGGCCTGACATGGGGCCCGGGTTCAGACTGGCCAGGAAGATGAGGCCTTGCTCTCTTAGTAGGACAATCATGTAGGCTTGCTCAGCTAATTCAGTATCAAAGTAAGCTGGTAGGGCCACCATCGATGCTGTACTGGGGACCTGAAAAGAGGGGGCAAAGCAGGACAGGACTGTGGCAGCTAGACTCCGGAGCTAGCCACAGAATACCCGGATCTGCCTGTACATAAGGCCACTGTCTGGACTTCCACGGTATAGCGTGACACATTCTCATTTGTATCAGGAGCTGGTCTGATTTGGATTTTTCCTCACTTGCTAACCAAGGCTCATTCAGGTACCTCAGACAAGACAGAACTTGCAATCTCATGATCCATCAACTCAGGTCCTCTGTAGGCTTCCTCGGCTTATCATCACCCTCATCTCTCCCAGGCCCCAAATTACAACACTGATGTGTCGGCTCAGCCTCATCTTTCTTTTCTTTTTTTTTTTTTTTTTTCCTTTCTTTATTTTCAGCCAAGCAGTGATGAGTTTGAGCTTGCCCTTGCTCCAGTCCGGCTTCACTCCCTCTTGCCTCAGCCAATGTCAGGATGGCTAATCTTGGTTGTCAGTTTGACTGGATCTAGGATGGATTAGGAGGCAGCTGCTGAGCCTCCGCTGAGGTGTTTTCTTGATGGTTTGAAGTGAGAAGAATCCCCCTGACTGTGGGAGCACCTTCTGACGGTGGCACAGATAAAAGGATGTGGAAGGAGGAGAGCTTTGTATTTGCCTGTTTGCTGTCGTTCTTGCTGCCCCATTCATCTACCCTACTGCAGCTACTGCTGATTCCTTTGCTGATATGGGAACCAGGGTTTTTGGGCTTCCCATGTGGACTGAAGACCAGCAGCTCTCTAGACATCCCCTAGGCCTTCAGAGACAGATTTGGGACTGTGGCAGCACCGGGCCTCACCATCAGAGCAACTACTGGCTTCATCTGCCTTTCTAGTGTAAGGGGCCATTGCTGGCTTACTCCAACCATATGGTCTGAGTTGTCTAGAGGACCCCGACTAATGCAGCTAGGTCGATGCGTCGTTCCTAGAGCTTGGTGCATGGTGTTTGCCATGTCACGTAACATCATCTCTGCCCTTCTCACATCAACATCACGTGTTACTTCCTGTCTCTCCTGCGAGGTGTCAGTCTGTTCATCCTGTTACTTTCTTCCCAAGCCCAGCTCAGCGGCAGCATGTGTTGGTGCTTTGCAAGGCATGCTGGGAAATGAAGGAACAGGCAAACTTAACCACCATGCCCCTGGTCCCCGGCTTAGCTCTCCGTCTCCTGCCAGCCTCATTCCTGGTGGTTCCAGCATCCCACAGGTAGGCCCAGAGCCTTATGCTTCTTGTCAGCTGCCAGGCTCCAGCCTACCTCTGGAGGTCCTTTTAAAACTCTTTCCTACAAGAAGCCAATCACACACACACACACACACACACACACACACACACACACACACACACACACACTTTCCCCCAATAAAACATTAAAAAAAAAAAACCTCTACCATTTAGTCAGTGTGTGTGTGTGTGTGTGTGTGTGTGTGTGTGTGTGTGGTGTGGTATGTGTGTGTGTGGTGTGGTATGTGTGTGGTGTGTGTGTGTATGTGTATGTGTGTGTGTGTGTGTGTGTAGTGTGTGTGTGTGGTGTGTGTGTGTGTGTGCTCCCATGCTAGTGTGCATGTGGAGGTCAAAGCATATCTTTCAGGAGTTGTTTCTCTCCTTTTCTGTGGGTTTCTGTAGTTCAAACCCAGATTATCAGGCTTGGTGAAAGTTTCTTAATTTGCTGATCCATCTTCCCAGCCCCAAACACACTTTTAAAAAGATTACATACACATTGGCATAATGTACTCACTGTCGGTTAAAAAGGCCTACGTTGGGGTCTGGGGAGATGGCTCCCCCAGCATGAAGACCCAAGTTCAGACCCCAGTATCCATGAAAAACAAAACAAAACAAAACACGGGGTGTGGTGTGTGGTGTCCTGACTACAGCGTCATGGGCACACTGGCCAGCCAGTCTAGTCCATCTGAGCTCTTCAGTGAGAGACCCTGTCTCAAAGATGGAGATCAACAGATGGAGACAGAGACATCAGTGTCTGGCCTCTTGGACATACAGGCACACATGTACCCACACACTGAGGCGCACACACATGTGTACCCACACCCACACACAAGTTTTCATCTTTTGATGTCATTTTCCACATCTCCCCTCTGACTGGCCCCTCCTCTCTTTCACAGTCAAGTTCACATTTCCCTCCAGCTTTTCTGCAGCAGGATGCAAACCCTGGAGAATCAAGGTGTATAAGAAGAGACAGGGTTTCACTGAACTCTCTGTGTAAACCAGTCTGGCCTTGAACTCACAAGAGATCCACTTGCCTCTGCTTCTTGAATACTGGGAAGAATCAGGCCTTTGAGGAAATGGGTGAAATGTGGAGCAGGGGAACCAAGGGAAGCAAGAAGGCTCTAGAATAGTCCATGGAGCAAGAGCAAGGCAGGATCGAGAAAGCCATTTGCTGGCCTGGCCCCTTGAGTACCCAGAGCTTAGGGACAAGGTGTGGCATGGGCTGTGTGGAGTGAAGTTCCAAGAGGTCAGACCTAGCTGTGAGTGCCAACCGGACAGAGCCACAGGGCTCTGTTTATGGAACCAGAGAGCCTTTCCAGGACAGCCTCAGGCACAGCCCTATACAGACCCCAGGATGGTAAACAAACAGTGGGTGGGCAGACAAGGGTTCCCAGGGGCATTAATGCCCAGACCTAGAACGCAGGCAGGCAGAGCCACAGACACGAGCATGGAAAGGAAGAGAACGGTGTCAGGGTGTGGGTGGACGAAGGCGTCAGAGACAGAAGTGTGTCACTGTCAGCTGGGAGAGCAGCCAGACCTACGGATCTTCAGAAGGCGTGCTCCGGGAGGAGGACAGAGCCAGCTCTGTGCAGCGTGACCCTCACAGCTGCCCTCCCGCCCTGGGCTGGGCAGGAGTCTGCTTGGAGGCACCATCTTGAAATCCTCACAGGGTTCTCTTGGAGCTGAGTTCTGCAGGACGATGGGGTGCGCCCAGACGGCTTGCAGCCTTGGTGCTCACGTGGCCCCAGCTCTCTGAGCAGATTTGGGACTGCCCACGACCCCAACCTTGTATGCCAACCACAGCCCACCCCACCTTCAGGCGGTGACCTGGGTGCGTAGGTAGGTGTGGAGGGTTGGGATGGGGTTCCACGTTGAACTGGAAGTGAGCCACCCAGTCCTGTTGGGGGCATGGCATGTTCCCAAGGCATCAGAGCATCCCGAGACCTTAGCAAATTAAGAAAATCAGGATTCTGATTCTTGTTTTGTTTTAAGATGGAAGTCTTGTATTGCATAGGAAATCTAAAACTTGGAGGTGGAAGCCATCCCCCTGCCTCGGTTTCCTGCATAGCTGAGATTGCACTTGGGTGTAAACTAGGACTCTAGAGAACACAGACTAAGGGGAGAATTCTTTCCCCACTGTTTTGAACGAAGTCCCACACATTACACCACCAGCTCTTGGCTGAAGGACGTGTGGAGTGTCTGGAGACCGGGTGGCCCAAAGTTCCAGGAAGGTGGGAAATCCATGGCAGTATCGTGCTCCTGAGTACCAAGGTTGAACCCAGACACAACTGCTGGGAGATTCTTTCCAGGAGGAGGGGGAGCTGATCCTGGGGTGGTGGTGGCCCCACCGCGCTGACACAGAGAGGGCCTGTGCAGGCTTGGGAAGAGCCCAGACGTCATGAAAGAGCCAACACGGTCACCGGATCTCAGAGACCTGCTCTAGCCAAAGCCAAGCCACAAATTCAAGGGTTTGCACAGACTCTGATGGGGCATTGTTCTGAGAGGCAACCACACGTGCTCATCCTGCATCCCTGGGGTCCATAGGCCCAGACGCAACCAGCCACAGATGCAAAAAGGATTTTAAGGGATTGTCTGGGTTGAAGATACAGTGGATTTTCCCCCCTTGTCATCAGTCCTTAAACAATGTACTGAACAAGGATTCCCACAGGAGTTACTTTGTGTTCTCAGGAGGGAACAGCACCTGCTACCAAGAAGATTTCCAAGACTGACATGATGGGGGAAAAAAAAAAGAAGAAAGACTCCTGCAAGTTGTCTTTTGACCTCCTCATGTCATGCTCACCTATGTGTGTGCACACACTAAGCAGAAAAGAAAGTATGAGATGTGTGCAAATTGTGTGCAAACAGGACTCCACTTTAATAATAATAATAACTATTATTATTGTGTCTTTTGCCTGCATGGATGTCTGCGCATCACTTGCATGCCTGGTGCCTTTGGGGGCCGGATGACAATATCTGATCTGACCCCCCAGAACTAGAGTTACAGATGATTGTGAGCCACCGTGTGGGTGCTGGGAATTGAACCCTGGCCCTCTGAAAGAGCAGCCGGTGCTTGTAACCCCTGAGCAATCATCCCAGCCCCTCTTATACCACCTACAGTGACACTTTGATCATCTCTCAATCCTATCTGCTAGGATCTTGGAGAGGACCCCTGTTGATAGAGAGAGATCTCTTGGGGGCCAAGTCCTGGACTGTGGCTGGCAGAATTTCCCAAGCTCCAGAACCAGGAGAAGTTGGCATAGCTCATGGCTGGGTTCCCTTGCCTGAAGTCCTGCATCAGCAGGTCTGAAATGGGATTTCTAACAAGCGACTGAGGAAATTGTCTTAGAGTGCATGGGTATGGGTGGGTGGACCCCTCTGAGGCTCCTGACAGGAGGGCAAGGACACGTTTCTAGGTGTTCCATCCCCGAGTAGTAGTCATGAGTTATACGTAGGGCTCGCTGCAGAAGCCTACCAACCATCAGTCACATGACTAGCATTACAGGTAGTAGTCACATGAGAGACCTGAGACCTCCCCGGCGACCTTGGGGTACTTGGAGGGTGCCACATCACAGCTGCCTCCAGAGTTCACAGGAGCCATGGCTCCTCATTTCATCCTAAAAAGGCAGACTGGGGCTAGTCACTTAACCCTTCAAATCTGCTCTGGCAGGAAAGGTGTTTTTTTTTTTTTTTTTTTTTTTAAGATTTATTTATCTATTTATTTATATGGTATTCTGTCTGGGCACCAGATCTCAGTATAGATGGTTATGAGACACCATGCGGTTGGTGGGAATTGAACTCAGGACCTTTGAAAGAGCAGCCAGTCTTTTTTTTCTTTTTTTTAAAAGAAGACTAACTTTTTTTTTTTAAGAATTTATTTATTTATAGAATATTCTGCCACATTCCAGGAGAGGGCACTAGATCTCACTATAGATGGTTATGAGCCACCATCTGGTTGCTAGGAATTGGACTCAGGACCTTCAGAAGAACATCCAGTGCTCTTAACCTCTGAGCTATCTCTCCAGCCCCCAACAGCAGCCAGTCCTTGACAGTCCTTGACAGACCTCTGAGCCATCTCTTCAGCCCCTGACGGAACTGGTTTTGTTCCTCCTCAGCTCACTGGACTGAGGCTGAAAGGCGCCATGTACAAAGTCCTGGGCGGTGTGGGAGAATGTGAGGTTTGCTGTTGGTCTGTTTGTCTAGACACAGGGTCTCTCTATACAGCACCGACGGTTCTGGAATTCTCCACGGAGACCAGGCTGGTCCTGAACTCACAAAGAACTGCTGTCTCTGCCTCCTCAGGGCTGTGATTAAAGCCTTGTATCACCACACCTGGGTGCATTCAGTTTTCCTTGATTTTTTTTTTCACCCTTCCTGTTTCCCTGAAGCCGCTAACTTGTTCATGCAGAATAGGTGGGTCTGATATTTATGTGAGAGAGCTATAGGGGGTCCTTGCGGGAAAGGGCCGCTCTCTAGCCGACCTCTCCCCTGGGAGCCCAGGCCTCAACCATCACCGCGCTGTCAATTCCTGTTGGAGGCAGGCAAGATTTGGGACAGCCCACAGCCGAAGCCAGGCAGGTCACTTCCCCACTTGGCTTCGGCTTTCTTCCCCTGAAAGTAAAACGGGGAAGGAGTGACTGCTTGTTCCTTATTTAGGGCACTGACTTTGGCAGCCTGGGTTTGGAGGGCACAGTTTTGTTAACGAGCAACCTTCAATTATAGGCTTAAAATAAACCCAGCCTTCCCAGCCTCCTTGGGAGTTGGTCACGGCTAAGGGAGAGGGCCCCGGTTGTTTGGGGCCTGTGTATTGGCACCAAGTGAGAGCGGTAGGCAGATGCTGGGCATGGCAAATGTCAGGAAGCCTACGGTGTGGTTGGAATGAGAATGACTCCCATAGGCTGTACCGCTTGGCAGTTTGGGGAGGTTCAGAAGGTGTGGTCTTGCTGCTCCCAGTGGCTGAGCCATCTCTCCAACCCTAGGGGATTCATAAGTATATTAAAATTAGCGAGTCTCGGGTCTGGAGCCTAAAGTTCAGTTCAGAAGATAAATCCAGCAGCCTGGGGAGGCCTTAAGTTCTCATTCTAACCAGACCCCAAGGAATATAGATGCTATGGGTCTTCAGCCACACCCTGGGTAGTCAGCCAGCCAGGACTAGGCCTTGTCCTCAGGGATCTAGGCAGGGCAGTTCTCCTATGGGTGAGGCTCTGACGTAGAGGGGGGAGGTGTTAAAGGTATCTCCCTCCCACCTCCCAGAGTGAGACGCATCAAGGCCGCAGAAAAGTCCTGGGTATAACAGAGCTTCGAATTGCAAGGTGCCTGGCTCACAGAGCCAGGAGAAAGGTACAGAACCCTGGCATAGCAGGGCAGGGCCCAAGTCTCCCACGAGCACTTCCTCCTGCTCGCCTCCAGTATCTGTGAACTGAACGTATGGCTTGGAAGCCCTGCCCAATCAATCCCTTTAGGGTCAGCACTGAGATGTCAGTGAGAGCTGAGAATATTCACCTCATCTATACAGTGACTCCCATAACTCACACGATAATCCAGGAGGCCGACACCGCTGTTACAGTCTTTGGAAGGAGAGGCCAAGGCACAAAGCCACTCATCAGCAGCAGAGCTAGGACTGGCATGCTTCCAGCTAGTCCCTGTGGGCCAATTTTCCACCCGTCTGTGTTACTCTTCTCATTCTCTGACAAGAGCAAGTTAAGGATGGGTTCATTTGGGTTCCCATCGTAAGGGGCAGTGCATCACAGCGGAAGCTGGAGACAGCAAGCAGGGTCCACTGCAGCCATGGTCAGGAAGCAGAGGGAGGGGAACAGTGTACTCACCTTTTCTCCCTTCTATCCCGACGAGGACCCAGGCCACGGGAAGATGCTGCCCACAGTTAGGGGTGCTTCTTCTCCCTCGCGTAATGCAGTCTAGAAGCTCTCTTCCAGACATGCCCAGAGGTTTGTCTCCTAGGTGATTCTACAGGCTGCCAAGTTGGCCATTAATACCAACTCCCACAGCATCTCAAACCACAGGGGCTGTCTTTAGCAGGAAGGCCTGAGACATGGCATCCCTGTACCCAGCGCTGTTTAATCCGCACCTGCTTCCTGGAGACAAATTTCAAGAGGCCCGCCCCTCACCGGACCTCCATCAACCAAATGCTGTCCTTGAGAAATACCATTTTCGTTTGTGTGAGGTACCTTAAGGAGTCCCGTTTACAGAGACAGGAAGCAGAAGGGAGGTGGCTATGGGAGGAAAATGAGGAGGTGCACACAGCAATGTGAAAGGGTACCACTGAGTTGTACCCTTAAAAGTGGCAAGGTTAGCTGGGCAGGGGTGGCATAGCCTTTAATCCCAGCACTCTGAACCAGAGGCAGCTGGATCTCTGAGTTCAAGCCTAGCCTGGTCTACAGAGTGACTTCCAGGACAGACAGGGCTACACAGAGAAACCCTGTATGGGTGGGGGTGGGGGCAGTAAGGTTGGAAGAGTTTGTTGTGTACATTTTATGAATATATGCCGTTTTACACATATTTTGGGGCTGGGTCAATGTGACTTCCTCGAGCACTTCCTGTATTCCCCGAGTTGATGAGTGGCAAGATTTAAGTAGCCCTTAAAGCTAATTCCAGGAAGGACAGAGGCTGTAACTAATGGATGCAGCAGGATAGCCTAGACTGGGTCTCCCTACGGTTCTCAGAACCAAAGCGAGGCTGATGGCCACCCTGTGGGTTAAGGACTTTGCTGTAAGAGCCCCTCATTGGCCCGTGCTTTGAAAGCTTGGTTGTGAGCCTTCAGTATGACTGGGAGGTAGTGGAGTGTTTAAGGGGTGGTGCCTGGTGGGAGGTGCTCCTTGGGGCCCTAAAGGGAGATTGTGAGATCCGATCTTTCCTGCTCTTTCTTTGCTAGCAGTGAGCAGGAGTCGTATAAGTGTCCACCATGATGCTTTAAAACCTCACCATTGGTCCAGAGGCAACAGGGCTGTGATGGCTAATCTTAGTTGCCAACTTAACACATCTGGGAAGAAGGATCCTCAGCTGAGTTGTTTCTGTCAGATTGGCCTGTGAGCATATTGGGGGGTGTTTTCTTGGTCGTTGGTTAATGTAGTAGGGCTCAGTGCTCTGTGGGCTGAGCTACCCTAAGCTGGGCAGTCCTGAGCTACGTAAGGAGGGTAACTGGACATGAGCCTGAAAGCAAGCCAGGCAGGAGCATTCCTCCAGAGCTTCTATTTCGGTTCCTGCCATGAGCTCCTGCCCTGGCTTCGAGAATGGACTGTAATCTGTGAGATGAACTGATTTTTCTCTCCAGGGTTGCTTTTGGGCATGGCATCTATTACAGCAACAAAAAAGCAAACTAGGACCAGCAACTATGGCCCAATACCTCTGAAACCATGTGCTCTAATAAACCTCCTCTTCTAAGCTATTATCCCCAGGAAGCTCACTAACACAAGCACCAGCCTTGCTCAGGCTGAACCACCCAGGGCTGAGGTATGGACCACAGATCTAAGGCTTTTCCCCCTGCTCAGAACAGTCCCACAACTGCTGCCTGTCTCCTCACTGTTCTCGGGGAACAGCCTCACTAGTTGGTCACTATTAGGGGTTTCTGGAATTTCTGTGTGTTTGTGGTCTTCAAAACAGATGGGCAACTGACCCAGTGGTCGTCTGGATATAGGAAAGGGCATGAAGGTGGTGGGCTAGACCCAAAAGTCCCTGTGGGCTTCTTTGGGACCCAGCCCAGAAGAGCAACAAACCTTCCATGTTCCTCAGCCACTTCCTGAAAATGGGCTCTTAGGTGCAATGTATTTCCTGCCAAAATTATTTGTCGGGCGGGGGGCGGGGAACCTCTCTTCAAAGCTAACTCCTGGCCCCGAGAGGGAGTCATAGCCAAGTGTGTCTGTCCTTGGCTGCTTTGTAGCTCTCACACCGGATCTGGTTTATCATCCAATCCCGGGGCCTCTCTTCAAATACCAGTGTTGCACACTTTAATCTCAGTACTTGGGAGACACAGACAGGCAGATTTCTGGGTTTGAGGCCAGCCTGGTCTACATGAGTTTCAGCCTAGCCGGGGATACATAGTGAGACGTTGTCTTTAAAATCAAACAAAAAACCCATCAAACAAACAAAAACCCCCATCTCTTCTCAGAGTTTTGTGAGAAGGCACTATTGTGACCTCCTTTCAGTAATTTCCCTGAGGCCATCCTTGTCACCCCAGTGTCAACCTTTAACCAGAATCCCTCTCCACACCGTGTCCATTCCATCTGTCTCCCCAGCTTCCTGCAGGGCTGGCTTCCTCTGTGTCCTCCCCAGACACCTGCCTGGGTACCTTCCCGAGAGCTGGCAATCCCTGTCCCATCCTGCCTCCTTCTTTCACTTGAACTCACATCTCCTCTATCTTCCTCCTCTACTTCCCTTACTGTCAGTCTCCCTGTTAGAACTTAACTTGCAAAGAAATCGGGTTTCTTCTATTCCATCTTTTACTGGCCCAGTCTGTGTCTGCTGGGCAGTGGCTGCCAGGGAGAACATTTCAAGGGCAGCCGAGGTTAAACAGATGCAGTGGGGAGGAAGGGGCCACTTAGAGACCCCTCAGTACTCAGTGTAGGCCTTCCTTCCTTCCTTTCCTTTCTTGTTGCTGTTAAGCTAAGGTCTTTAGGCAGACCAGGGCTGCCGCTGCCTCTCCCTTGTTGGCGTGTTAGGACATTTTCTTTCTTTTTTTTCTTTCCTTCTTTTTGTCCTGGACTCACTTTGTAGACTAGGCTACTTCATAACTCTAATTTTGCTGTTCCAAATCACAATGTGAATACCTGTGTTTTCTGATGGTCTTAGGTGACACCCCTGTGAAAGGGCCATTTGACCCCCAGGTTGAAAGCCACCATTCCGTACTCGGTCCTTTACTGTGTTGGGAAAGGGCCGAGCGGTCTCCTTTGAGGAGTTACTAGTCCACAGGAAACAGACGTGTTGGTTCAGCTGCAGCTAAACAGGAGTTGAGAATGGCTGAGGGCCACCCCAGCCTCAGCTGCCCCTGCTGCTGTCCCTCAAGTCTCTCCCTCTGGCCTCATCACAAAATTTCACCACAGCCACTGACACTCACATTCTCAAGGCAGACCACCTAACTGCATAAAACTGCATTGTCTTATTACTTAGGAAAGGGTTTCTGCATTGGTGTTTTACCTGCATGTATGTCCATGTGAGGGTGTCAGATCCCATGGAACTGGAATTACAGGCAGTTGTGAACTGCCATGTGGGTGCTGGGAACTGAACCTGGGTCCTCTGAAAGAGCAGACAGTGCTCACAATCACTGAGCCATCTCTCCAGCCCCTGGGTCTCTTGGCTTAAAAAAAAACAAACAAAAAAACAAAAACATATTCATTTTTTATGTACAAGTGTTTTGCTCCCATTTGTCCTTTTGTCTGAGAGGCCTTCCTTTTTCAGAATTCTATGACGTGGGTCTCAAAGGACCCATCTCGGGCTGTCAGCTTTGATGGTGAACCCCTTTACCTAGGGAGCCATCATGCCAGCCTCCCACCTTATTTCTTGAAGCAGGACCTCTCAGTGAACCTGAGATCACCAATCTGGCTGGACTAGCAATCTAGAGAGCTCCAGGAATCTGTTTGTCATTGCCTTCTGCCCCCTCCCACCCCTCTCCCCATATGCCACTGTACACACAGCTTTTAGGTGGGTTCTGGGGGGGGGTCGTGAACCCAGGGCCTCATGCTTTTGTGGCAGACATTTTACTGAATGGGCCATTCATCTCTCCAGGCCCAAGTGTCTTTTAAAGATGCTGCCTAGGTGCCTGGAGTTCTAAGGGTGTCAGTGCTGGGGATCAGCTCTTGACCACTCCATGAGGCATGACCCTGAGATCTGCCCCCAGTGGGCTGCAGGCTTGGCGACAGGATTGGAGGAACACACGGGTTGGTCAGGCACCGTTTTTTAAATATAACATTTATTGCTTAGATGGTTTGATACAGAACAGCTTTCTTTTCATTCTGAATTTGGAAGTTCTATACAACTGAGTACAAAGAGAAACAAAAAGTACCAAAACCAAACTTGTGATTCTGTTCATGTGGCATAAACCAGTTTTGTACATGACACGTAGCAGCAGTTTTTTTTAAGTTCCCTTTAGAAAAATATGAATTTTACACAGTTATTATTGTTTCCTGTTTAATGCAATGGGCTGAAATCATCAGGATCAACTTTCTTCTAGAAGAAGGAGAGGAGAGGACAGAGAGGAACGCAAGATGATCTGTCCGAAACCGGCCTCCACGGAGCTTCCCTAGAGCTGCTTGGAGAACAGCCCCATGGGCCCTTTTTTGTTGTTTTCACAGCCAGGTATTTTATGTAGTGATTGAATCTCAGCATTGTGTCCATTAAAGAGAAAAACAAAACAACAAAAACAAAACAACACAAAAAGAAAATTTGCACCTCAATTTTTTTTCAGAAGATCCATATATATATATACACATTTATAATATATATATATATCTGTAAAAGCCCTGAGGAGAAAGAGAATCAAACAAAATGTATAGAAACAAATTAGCTGGACATGCAAACTACACTATGATTCACCCAGCGTTTAAACAAATCACGAATTTCACAGTTTAATATTGGGGGAGGAAGGCGGGAGGACGACAAACAAATAACACACCTCTCAATCTCACTAATAAAATGTGGCAAGACCTTATTGACTATGAAGGAACAGGCCAGACTGTATAAAGCTTTAAATCAATAGTGATTATCACCAGTTGCAGCCCTGGCTCTGGCCGCTGCTGGGAGCCAATCCCTGCTACATCTTACTGCCGCGCAGAGTTCAGTCATGGCTTCTCCCCACAATATCATGAGTTTAGTGTGGAGAGTTGCAAAGGAAAACAAAACACAAGAAACCCCAAATAATAACAACAAAATAACAATAACAATTGTAATAATAATAATAATAAAAAAAACTAAGGGATGTAGGAGCTGGCTTTAACCAATGGGTCATTGGTTCTGATTTCTCTCTCTACAGTAAATAAAAATCTCAATTTTAAATTGGTTCATACATCCCTAATACAGTTAATACATATATACCTCAAAATTTTCTTTCATATGTAAATATATCACTTTTCATTTTCTCTAGAACATCTATCTTCCATTGAAGTCAGGGTGGTTGGATTTTAGCCACTAGAAACTGGTGGACAAGAGGGTACACACGCCTCAGCAGAGGAGCAAATGGAGCCCCAGGGCGGGGGAGGGAGTCCTGCGGCTGTGCAGGCCGGGACCAGCGCGGGGGGGGGGGGGGGGGGGGCTCTAGAAGCAGTGTGGCTCCGGCGTCCGCTAAAGGGCGGGGTGCTGAGCTGAAGGGCAGCTACAGTAGGAGGCTTCTCTGCCGACCAGGGAAGTCTACTGCCTGCAGAGAACACTCCGGAATGAAAGGAACCCTGCCTCTGCGCTGCAGGCTCTTAGGCCAGTTAGGGAACTGAACGCGCTTCTGTCTCCAAGCGGCAACCCCCCCTGTGGGAAGGTGAAGACGCCCCCTCTCCCGAAACCTTGCAGGCGCAGCTGGGTCTTCACCGGCAGTAGTATCGCATTGCTTTTCAAAGGACAGTAGCGCAGCTGGGGGGACACTTGGGCCCGGCTTAGCAGGAAGACTGGGATGCCTTGCAGGCCGGCTCTGAGGTGGCCAGGGTGAGGCCTGGTGTCTCGGATGCCTGCTCCCCACCCCTCCTGCATCCTTGCTCTGCCCTCTGAGCCACTCCTTGGCCATGCTTGGAGGAACACTCCAGGCCCCTGCTGGATTCTACAGTCACGGAAGAAAGGCTTGTCTGAGTACAGTAGAAGAGCCATCACTGGTGTGCCAACGAAAGCTTCAGGCACACGTTTGTTACGGGGACCAGGCAGCTGCACAGGTCTCCCAGGACAAATATTGCCCATTTGTTTCTGCTGAATACAGAGCCCAGCAAACTGATGAACTAATAATAATAATAATATTAATAATATTAATAACATATACCGAATGGGGAGAGGGGAAAATCAGTATATGACATCCAGGCACGTCCTCCATAGGTCACCATACTGGGGAGGTCACTCTGTAAATGAAGAATTTGAACAGTAACCATTGCTAACTCGGAGAGAGTGGAAACATGAGGTTGAAGCTAGCCTCTTTCCTGGCTTTGGCCACACCACACCGGGACCCCGCACTGACCACAACCACTAACAACAAAGGCCGGATCACAGCTCCTCCGCCAGGACAACCCGACAGGAGAGGTCTAGCTCAGAGATCAGCCTCACACCCTCTTCCCTCTGGTCATGTACATGAAATTCACATCATTTTCTTCCAGTTATTGGCTACAGGGATCCAAGGGAAAGGTTTTCTTCTTCTGCTTCCAGCTCACAGAACAAACAGTACTATCACAGATTCACAAGAACAAGCTCAAACACACCAATACAAAAGGTAATGTTAATGCTTAAATGAAGAGGTCCTCTGAAAAAATTCATTAAAATGTTTGCTTTGTTAAAATGTCATTTTTTGGGGGTGGGGGGCACACCCACAATAACATGGGAGAACCCATAAGTAGTTAAGGCACTGGAGCCGGCCACACTGGGGCCGGGTGCTTGCGCACAGGGTAAGGCTATGGCACGAGCTGGTTGGCCGCATACCTGCTTGTCTCTCTTTTGCCCTCTTTCCTCTCTGCAGACAGCTGAAGGACACTGAGAAAACCTTGTGAAACCTAAGCTTGGGATGCTCTGCTAGCTTTCTCGGTGTGCTGACGGGGATGGGGAAGGCTGTCACTCCATCCCCAAGAGCTGCGAGGCACTGTCGGTGGCCGCTAGGATGGGGGCAGGCCTCTTGCCGCACAGCTCCAGCAAGTCTTGCACAATGGCCGCAGGGCTCTGGGGGTCTGTGTCACCCGGAGACACCTGCTCCTTGGGAGCACTGTGGCTGGGCTCAGCTGCCTGCTCCGCTGCAGCCTTCTCCTCCTGGCTACAATCCTTCCCAGAATTGGCCAAGCTCTCTCTCCGGCTCCTGGTGATGGCCACATGGTTGCTGGTGCTAGGAGCGGATTCAGCCTCATTCTCTGAGACAGGGTTGTTAGCACTATGGGTGGACTCATCCTCGCTGTCCTCCTCGGCCCGCTCGTCCTTATCGCTGTCTTTCCCATGGTGCTTGCTGTGCCTTGCTTTCTGGTGGATCCTCTGGTGTCGGACTAGGCTGTGCTTTAAGGTGAAGGTTCGCTCACAGGTCTGACACTTGTATGGCCTTTCTCCTGCGCGGGGGAGAAGGAAAATGGGATCTCCATTAACATGAAGCCACTGGTTCCCACCTCCCCTGCTCTATAGGAATGCAGCATCCAGAACTAAATAAACAGGGACATGACCCTTTGCTACTCAGGAAGAGCCTTCTTATTTGCCTGAACTTGCAAGGCTAGGGGTCACATTCTTTCTCTTGTACGTTTTCACCTAGGCCTTCTACAAACTGATGTCAAAAGAACCCCAGAGCCAGGTGGGCACAGTGGCACATGCTAGTAATCCTAGCACTTGGGGAGGCAGAGGCAGGTGGAACACCAAGTTCGAGGCCAGCCTGGTCTTGAAAGTCCAGGACAGCCAAGGCTACATAGAGAAACGCTGTCTGGAGAAAACAAAACACAACAGAAACAAACAAACAAGAACCCCAGAAGCAAACAGTTCTGCAGGAGGAATGATTGGTCCTTGCCCAGGCTCTGCAAGGACAGCAACAGCCCTCTAAATCAAGGCACAAGGAAGTACAGTTCGGCTTTTTTTGACACCTTACATACCAAGTTTCCAACAGCTGAGAACATCTCTGGCCAGAACAAGGCACCAGCACGCCACACACCTCAGTGAAGGGCCTGGCTGGCTGTGCCAAGATGGCTGTGCATGGGAGGCCATGATGGTGAGAGCTGGACAAGGGGTTGGGGTGCTGTCTCTGGAAGGACGGTGGAGGAAGAATGTTTCTATACTTTGGCGCTACTGGAAGTTCCCCACCCTCTGCCCAAATAAGAGAACCTTCCTTGAGGTCTTCACAACATGGGACAGGCCAGCACCTGCCTTCCCTAGCATATCCCCCGAGAAGCAGGATCTGGATGAGGACTACGCTGGATGGACATATGCCCACTCTTCTTGCTCTAGAAGCCTGTGGTCAGTCATGGCAGCCATCCTCCCTGCCTATAGAGAACAAGACTGGGGCTGAGTGACAGAGGAAAAGTGATTTCCAAAGTACCACTGCCGAGGGACCACCCTCCTGCCCTGCAGAAGGCTTGTGCCAACTCCTTAAGACCCCCAGTTTCCCCAGTTCCCAGCTCAAAGGACAACCCTGAAACCTAACCAGTTCCCTCAAAGACCTCTGGAATTGACTTCCAGTAAAACTCCCAACAACTACTGCAGGCCACGCTTGCCTCTTCTGGCAGACTGGGTGTGGGCTCTCTTACCTGTGTGTGACCTCATGTGCCGAGTGAGGTCCTGCAGGGACCAGAAGCGCTTGTTGCACACGCTGCAAACTTTCTTCCTCTTGTCCGCCTTACTGGCCATGCTTTTGGGGGAGTCTGTCTTTGGTCTCCTGTCACCATCACTGCTCTTTTCAGCTGTGCCTTCCCCATCAGAGGGACCCTCTGTTTCTTCATTCTGTTTCTCCACTGAGGCCTCCCTGGTTCCTGGTGTTGGATCTATTGCTGGGGATTCGGCAGGCTTCTCCTCAGGCTCAGGGGAAGGTGAGGGCCCCTCACCTGCTCTGCCAGCGCTCTCACTCTCCAGCGAAGGGGCCTCCTTCTCCTCCTTCTGCTCCTGGCAGCTATGTGCTTTCCTGTGGCGACTTAGGGTGCCCAGGAACTTGAAGCTCTTTCCACAGGTACTACAGTTATACTTCTGCTCCTGCTGGGCTGTGCCTTGGCTGTCCACAGTGCCTGCCTCACTCTCTGCCAGCTTGAAGTCCATCAGCTTGCTGGCAAAGTCAAGATCCAGGCTCTGGTTGCTGGCTGTGTCTTCCTCTGGGGCATCTGCATCCCTGGTGCTCTCTTCCACGCCACACTCTTCCTCTGGCTCTGGGTCCTCCTCCGTCCCTCTTTCTCTGTCCTCCTTCTCAGGCGGCGCTGCTGCCTCTGCTTTGGCCTCTTTAACAGTAAGGTCCTGTGTAGCTGGGCTGAGCTCCACGGCTCCCTCTGATGGTGGCTGCTCCTTATCCCGTGCTGTGAGATCCAGCACCTCACCTGGGGTGGCCAATGTGTCGGTGTCTGACTGGCTGTCTGTGTAAGGAAGCAGAGTGGGATAGGGGTTCAGATGAGGTTGACAGCAAGCATGCCCTTTTTAAGGGCTCCACTGGGACTTGGCTGGACCCACCCTGGCAACCTGGATACTAAACTTAGTGAGTACCTTTTGAAATTGGAGTTATAAGGGCTAAAGCAGCCTTCACATTCCTGAGTAAAGCAGATGGGCTCTTGTGCCTCAGAACTCCTGATCTCCACCGTCAAACCCAAGGACACTCAGCTGTCCCCACCCCCAGGAAGGTGTGTTACTCAGGCAGTGCAGACAGAGAGGGCGCGCATTCCAGAGATTCAAAAGTACTAGGGAGGTTGAGGAAGCCAAGTTGTAAAGGTTATCTTTCCAGTGCAAAGAGCTTCTGCAAACATGCAACACAGACAAGAACACCCCCAGCCCCCATCTTCCAAATGTGGTCCTCAGGGAGTGCCACAGAACACGCCCACACATGTATATTCTAGGTATATGGTCCACAGGCACATCTCCAGGTAGAGGCCACAGGCCAAAGATGACCCTGTACCTGTAAGCAATGCATGGGGAGGCAAACCTGCTCAAGAGCATGTGGGGAGGGATGACAGGTGGCTCTGAGGGGCTGTGGGGGAGCATGAGGACAGGTATCTACAGAGTGAGGCTCTGGCGGTGATTTCTTGCTCCCACATGTAATCCCCCACAGCAAAACCGGACATGGGAAGTCCACCAGCTTTCCATGACCTTAGAAGAGGGCACCATGTCCACCATTAATGACAAGGCCAGGCACATTGGTGCACACCTGCGATCTCAGCCCTTCAGAAACGAAAGTTGGTAGGAGTTTGAGGCTAGGTGAGCGCCACTGTGAGTTCAAGGCCAGCCTGGGCTATGAAACAGTTGAGAGAGACAGAGAGCACCACATCAAACAGTACTGGGAGCATTCTCTCTTCTTCAAGAGAGCTGCGCAAGGACTTAATAATGTTTCTAACAGTGAAACGGAACTGGATGAGAACTGTTTGTCTGCAGATTTAATGTCAACGTACTATAGGTGTTCTATGCTTCCTCTGAACCCCACAGAGGAAACTGGTTTACCGCACACATGTAAGGTGTACCCTGTGACAGGCACATCTCTGATCAGTGCTTGAGTCAGCAACAGTTCATGCACCCAAGCTGAGGCTCGTACTTGCTTTATGGAATGAGCCAGAAGGCTACCACATTCGTATCATTCCTTCAGTTACATGCTCTGTCACATGCCATCTGGGTGCATCTTGGGATGGGGAGAGAAGCTGCCTCAGACATATATACTTCAAGCCAGCTTGGGATTCTGCTCTCCTGCAACCGAGTAGGGTCATTTCCACCTACGGCAATTCACTGGTTTCATTCTTACTGAACCTGGGAGAGGCTACTGTTTGTGTCAAGAGGCTTCAGAATTAAACAAGGAATTATGATATAAAGATAATTTGTGACAACAAGCAGGAACCCTGAGAGATGTACACTAATGTTTAGGCTCTACTTGAAAAAAAAAAATCTATGCTCATTTTCTTGAATTACAGAGGGCATCTATGGAATGGATTTTGGTTTAAATGCTCAAACAACAAAAGCACATAATGCTTGGATTGCTTACTTTGTAAGTAATTCTGTGTGTGCATTTATGTGTTTGTGTATACATATGTGTTTGGAAATCAGAGGCCAGTATCTGCCTGTTGTCTTCCTCAATTACTCTTAATTTGTTAATTAACTGACAGAGTTTCTCACTAATCTGATGCTTGCTGATTGGCTAGAGGGGATGGCCAACAAGTTCCAGGGTCCTCTGTCATCTTGCTGTCACAGTGCTGGGATACTTTATTTTTCCCGAGACAGAGTTTTTCTGTGTAGCCTTGGATGTCTTGAACTCGCTTTGCAGACCAGGCTGACTTCAAACTCCCAAGATCCACCTGCCTCTGCATCCCCAGTGCAGAGGCATGTGCCAACATTACTGGATTTTTTTTTTTTTTTCTTTTAAATGGGTGCTAGGGATTGAACTCAGGTCCTCATTTGTGTGGCAAGTACTTTTCAGAATAAGCCAAATTCAGTTTAAAAATAAGGTCAATTTCTGGTCAATTCTACTTTTCTCCAGCATACCCTAGGCTGCTCCTATTACTGGGTTTTCAACAAAAACATGATTTCTTTCTTTGGAACAGGAGCTTGCTATATGTATCCTAAGCTACTCTCCTGAACTCATGCTACTCTCCTGGAGTAGCTTGGACTAAGACGGCACATAAGCTGTGTCAATGTATTTAAAATGATAAACTTATGAAAATAAAAATGAATTCTGAAACCCAAGTACACGCACTAAGACTGAATTTTACCACTGGTGAGGCTGTTCTGAGGGCAGATTAAGTTCTCCCCTTGTACAGTGGGGCCCATGCTTTTGAACAAAGGTGGCTTGGTTGCATTCCAGACTTCCACTAGGGGGAGTGTTTTGGCAGGATGGCCTCTGATTTGGTTTTGTATGACTCTTGGGAACAACAGGCCTAACCTCCTCACATGTGGAGCATGAGGAGTCAACTTGACCGGGCAGGTCCGATTCCGGCTTCTTCTCAGAACTCTGCTTCCAAACGTAGGTGGCCTACCTCAGCGCTTCTCACGGGCAATGCAACCTTAGAAGAACGCACTGCTTCTCTGTGTCCAAAACTCTCCACTCAGTGTCCTGGACACTCAGGAAAATCGCTGGAGGAAGCAGAATGAACCCTCGTAGATAATGAGTGCCCAGCTCCTCCTACAGGACGACGGCAGACTTTGCAGGTCATCTCCACAGTTAAGGAACGAAATGTCACTCAGTTAAAAGTGACAGATGCAACTGGCCTACACAACCAGATGGACAGGGGTACTCTTGGCTGTACTTTGTCTGACGTGTTTAAGCAGACAGAGCACTTTTGGGTTACCAGCCCACGTGGACAGACAGCAGGGATCCTGCGTCGGTAAAAGTGCCTTCCACCAAGGAATAGCTTACAACATCCTGTTCAGGGGCTAGGGACATGGCTCCAAGTGGTTAAGATCACTGGCTGCTGTTCAATTCCAGCAAATGCAGGGTGGCTCACAACCATCTATAACGGGATCTGATGCCCTCTTCTGTCATGCAGCCATACATGCAGACAGGGCATTAAGTATTTAAAAAACGCCACTCATGTTTATATTATAAAGGGTCCTGTCCAGATGTTTACCAACAAGTTGGCTCTTCACTCATTACCGGAGTAAGAACCAAGAACATTCCTAAAGGGCTTGATAAGCAGGGGAAAAGAGTTCCAGTTTATTTAAAACTGAATATTTAACATAGTCCTTTAAGGAAAAAACTGTCCCCATCATTTTATTTTTAGCACTGGATGCAGGGGAAAATCTGGGTTCATTTTCATGGAATACCTTATGTGGTTGGAAAAGTCATACCAACATTGTAAAACATGTTTAGGGATTTTAAAAGAATTCAATCTACTCACATAGACCAAACCTCGAGAACTTCAGCAACTACCTTGCCTCTTTCTGTCTCTTTAAAACAGAGTCTGTTTAGGATTAAGGAGGTGCGTCAGTTGGCAGAGTGCTCATCTACCTAAACTGATGGACTTGTAAGGGCCTAGCTTTGCCCCTAAGCACTGTATAAATTGGGTGTAGTGATATATACGCAGAGGTAGGTAGGTGCAGGAGGATCAGAAGCTCAAGGTCCTCCCTGTGTTTGAGAATAGCCTTGGCTAGCCTGTCTCCAAGGTCAAAACCAGAGAATAAAACCTCACCTGTTCCTCCAGCCTCGGCTAGTGTCACATTAATCTGGTTTGTAAATTTCTTAAATTCCTCAACTCCTATGTCTCCTGTTCTGCTTTCTCTCCCTCCTACATCTATCTTCTCTCTCACCATGGGATGTGCCTGCAATTAAACCAAACACGTCTCTCTTTGCTGAAAGAGAGTTGTTTCACAACTTTCAGTGACTTCTTTTCCCAGGGGCTTTGTCCCTTTAAGAAAATCTATATAACTTCTGGGGCAGGGCCTTGGAAAAAGAAAACCCATAATTGTAAACTTAAAAAATAAATACACCCACAGGCTAACTAACACTCCGTAATTTCTGACCAAGCTTTGCCATCAGCAGGGCTCCTGTTAACGCCCTCCAGGATTAGCAGGGTGCAGTGCCTGAGGCTTTTTTTGGGGACAGGAGTTCCAACCCTAAGGCAACCCCACGTCAGCTGCCTTCCCCCTTGAACTGGTTTGGGGAGAACCACAGGCCCATTCTGCAAACCAGGCTGTAAGAGAATGTGCTCCAGTCTAATAGGTACTGTGGCAAGGATGGTTAAACAGGACAGTCTGCAGCTTGGGAAGCAGATCAGGCTTGGCTCACAGGGACTCCACCATGGCGGGATACCTTCCTTTACTCATAGATCCTGGAGAATTGTTGTGCAAATGGAAGTCGGTGGTGTCAGGGATGCGGAGGCAGCAAACCAGCTGGACCATTCTTGTCCTTAAGAGACTTGGGCAGAAGGACCCAGCAAGCCAAAGGCACTTCATTGCTTTCACTCGGTTGAGTGAAAAGTGTGGGAAGGGTAGAGGTGGCGTCCCCACTGCGGTCAGTTCTCCCGGAAATCCGGTCTACTGTGATAGGTCATCACTGAGGTACGGATAAGGGTGTCAGGGGTTGACTCCTTGAAGCCTGCATCTGCAATGCCCTTACTGCTACCTGACTGGAATAAGTAGCCTGCAGCAGCTTATTTTTATTTAATTTGGTTTTTTGAAACAGGGTCTCTCTGTGTAGCCTTGGCTGTCCTGGACTTGGCTTCATAGACCAGGCTGGGCTCAAACTCACAGAGATCTGCCTACCTCTGCCTCCCAGAGTGCCGAGACACAGGAGTGTGCTACCACACCCGGCTGCAGCTTAGTTTTTGTATGGCGTGTTTCAGGGTACTCTCAGCAGTCGAAATATGGAGTGTATTAAACAGAGGACGTAAGTCAATACAGAAGCTGAAAGGGTGAAGGTGGCATAAAAGGAGTGGGGCAGTGTTAATTACTCTGTAATGGTTGGAGGGAGGAAGCACACACCAGCACAGGAAAATAACACCTGGATCCAAGTCAAGCAGAGTCATGATTAAAGAAAGGACATGCAGAGTGCTTTTTCAAACAAGGACAGGCTTATACTGGGAAGAGTTATTGAAAAGAAATGCCCTGCCTTGCCCCACCTCAATCCACCCCCAACTAAAGGCTTAGGGTGGGGTGGGGGGACCACAGTTCCTGCAGTACTGAGTCCACTGGGCAAGTGCTGCTCAAGAAAGCTGCAGGATCTGGGTCCCCCAAACTTGAGAGCTTCGCATTTCCTTTAGCGATTTACACTGGGAGCTGAAGCTGCACAAGGTCCGGTTCATCCCAGCTTTCAGGCTCAGAACAATGGCAATTTCTGGAGGGAAGGTGCTGGGTCTCCCTCCCAAGCAGCTCCGAACTCCCCTAGGCACTGACACTTATTCCCCCAACTCCATGAGTCTTGGCGTCAGACAGTCTAGGCTTCCGGTCCTCTGCCAGCCCTTGGCTGTGGCTGCACGGTGCCCGGCCCCAGCTCACACACTTTAACGGAGCTCTGGGGGAGCGCCCTCCTCTCTCTGGTTCTCCACACCTGGAGGCTCTACCTGTGCTATCATGGGATCCAACATCACCCTCTTTTGGGGGAATAAGCCCGTTTCTTCTCAGGGAGCAGGTGGTAACTCCGTGTTTGCGCAACTGGTGGCGTTCACAGTTAGATTTGGTAGAAAAGAAGGCGTCGCATTTTTGACAAGGGAAGGGTTTCTGACCTGAAGCAGGAAAAAAAAATATGTATTTATCTGGCTTTCTACTGAAATGAAAAAGAAAAGTTGCTTTTTGATTTACTCTGCTTGGATTGCTGGCATTTGTTCACCCCTCCACCCTTTCCTTTTAAGAAAATAAGAGAAACACACGTAACAAAAACAAAAACCGAGAAACAATGACTAAAATAACCATTTTCCCTTAACCTTCAAGTATGAGAAGGAGCTGTCAAATGACTAAAAGAGAGTTAACAATGAAACCAAGATAAATGTGTTTGAAGCAAGACAATAAAAACCGTTAACACCACAAGATTTTTAAGTCATGGCAAGCAAAACCTACATAACCGGAGGGAAAAAACCACTACCCTCTAGCTTGGCAGGTAGTACTAAAAATTAGGAGATGGAACAGGGAAAGATCATGAACCCCTGACAACCTTCAAGGCCCATAAAGTCTGAGTGAGCCCCCCTCCAACGTGGCAGGTCTCCCCCTTCCTGACAGGGTAGTTGTGGCCTCCCACAGAGGAAATTCTGCAGTGACCGCTACTTAGGCCTTCCTGGCAAGTGACAGGAGGGCTCATCCCACAGGTTCCCAGGTTCTTATTCTTGCTTTGTACAGGCTAAGTTGTGAGGGACCAACACATAGCGAGGTCTGAGGTCTGCATTAGGTCATATACTCTGCTCCACAGATGTACCAATGCACAGATACCTGGCTCAAACACCATGACAGTGCTACAAGTGGGCCGTGATGTGTTGGGAGGAAAGGCCCCCTTCCCTTCCAGGGTTGTTTCAGCTTTGGCCTGCTTATATTCTTCATTTATTTGATTCAGTTTGCACTGTAAACATTGTTTCAAATTGCACAGCTTCCCTGTGGCTAGTCCTGGGTGTATGGATTGATCCAGGAGCCGAAACCCAAAAGCTCAGGGGGAGAGTATGCATGAGAAAGTAGGACAGGAGAATGGGAAGAGAGATAGAGGTAAAGAAGGAAGGGGGGAAGAGAGGTGTAAGAGAAAGGAGTAAAGGGAAGGAAAGAGGAAGGAGGAAGAGAAAAGGAAAAGGGGAAAAGAGAGCGAAGGGGAAGAAATAAAAGAAAAAAGAGGTAGGAAGACAGGAAGGGAAAAGGAAGAGGGAGGAGGTGGCACCCAGAGCTTTAGGGGAGTAGGCAATGGTGGACTGTTCAGTGTCTCTGGTTTGCCCTCCCCCCCCCCCACCTCTGCCCCAGTTGCCAGATTCTAGGTCCCAGTTTTGGACTCCACTGGGGATAAGGTGTCTCGCACTAAAAAAACAAAAAACAAAAAAACCCTTAGAGTTGTTGCTTAGGGCTGCTATCTTGGAACCTTGACCCTGTAGGCAGCCTTCACTAGCTAACAGGGAGAGTCACATGGCACAGCTCCCAGGGATGCACAAACCAGGGTCCTTCCCTTTTAGATTAATACTTCAAGACTGGCAAAGCTTGGACTAGTGCAGTGAGTGAGCAAGATGGCATTGCAGAGGCCCCTGGGGCTTGCTACTGGGAGGAGCCAGGGAGCTTCTTGTTTTCCAGGGGAAGTAAGGCCCAGAGTGTCCATGACAATGCACCATGATTGCTTTCAGGAATAATCACTCACTCACTCACTCAATCAAAGGCAAGGGGCATTTACTCCCTTCTGAGAACACACACCCTTAAGATGAAGCCTCCCAGACCTCTGCAGGAGCTGTCTGACAGTACAGATGGGCCAGGGATGCAGCTCACAGACACAGCTCTTGTGCAGTACTGATGTGGCTCTGGGCTTGAACTACAGCACTGAAAAGAGCTGCAGCAGCAACTACCCACAAAACCAAACAACTGAAGCCGCCGACCCCAGCAATGTCCACTCCAAGGAGTAGAAAGGCATACAAGAGGCGTATGGGGTTGAGGTGAACAGGCAGACATGGGTGTTTACATAAATCCAAGCATACTTAGAGACCCTGGAAAGGCCATATGAAAATCCTGCCATGTGTTTGGACAAGGGACCACTGCACACTAGTTGAGAACCCACCAATGCTTGGTGAGTCCCCCGACATGGGTCTGTAGGAATTTTTGGCTAAGAGTACAGAAAGCACCCTCACTTAAGACAAAAAAGACAAAAACCTTGGGTTGGAAAGATGGCTGAGGGGTTAAAAGCACTGGCTGTTCTTCCAAAGATCCTGAGTTCAATTCCCAGCCACCATCTGGTAGCTGCCAACCACCTGCAATGAGATCTGCAGCCCTCTTCTGGCATGCAGGCACACATGAAGGCAGAGTACTGTATAGATAACAAAAGTAAATAAATCTTTAAAAGGTTATCAATTAAATATTCATAAAAAAGAAAAAATCCTGAAGTAGCTGGCTGTAAAAACATCTTGCTGTGTATTTCAGGTGGCCTTTTCGCTTTTCATCAATAACTGAGCACAGTATCTTAAAATTTCCTTTACTATTTCTTTGTTGAGAAAGTAAGAGAGCAGCTTCTTTAGGTCTGGCCAGAAGCGGGGAAGAGAACCAAGAAATAAGGAGCTGGAGCGGAGCGAGGGGCGGAGCATGTGTTGTGCAGCATGCTAGAGCATCATCAGGTACCAGCACCAAAGAGGGGGGAGGTTAAAAAAAAAAAAGAGGAAAAGGCCAGCAGCTGCTACACTGCCATTCTTTAAATTAATGTTTATAAAATTTGTGCCTCTGTGTGTACGAGTACATGTCCGCGCGTGGGAGGCCAAAGACACATGGAATCTCTTCGTGATGGGGTTGCCAGCATTCCTAAGTTGCATGGTTGCTGGGATCTGAACCCCGTTCTTAACCACCCAGCCATCTCCACTATGACTGGATTCTAGACTTTGAAAATGGTAGATTCCTTCTATTCAGTGATTTACTTTTTAGTTTTCATATGCTTTTCCTTTATAGGTGGTTTGGACAGCCAGGCTGTATTCCATGATGAAGAGTCACGTTAATTTAAAAGACAGTTTTGTACTGTCCAAGCATTAGGCCACAGGAAGGACCTCAAACTAACAAGTAACACAATCATTTAAATGTCACATGCTCACTGCAAAAATAAAAAAAAAAAATGCAGTATGCTTTTTGACTTGAGAGATGCAAAAATGGTGAGCCCTTTTAGCATTTTATAATAGGTCTGAAAATTATAAATGGACTTTACCCATATCACATGGGATGACCATTGGTAGTTGTCCTATTTTGCGTGTGAGTGTGTGTGTGTGTGTGTAAGAGCAGTTGTAACCATAAGGGACTACTTTTGTAGCTGGGCCTGTACATCTGTCACCTCAATGTGAACATTAAAGCCACCAGTCAGTCAATATTCATTCATGCAGAGCAGTCAGAGAAGAGAAGGAAGAGAGACATTATCTGAAGGACACCGGGAACAAAGCCAGTCAGAAGGAACAACAGTTTGCTGAGGACAACGGGACCTTGTTTGTCAAGTTCTAAATGGATGGGTTGCAAATGTTCTCTGAAGAGAATCAAGGTTAGAACTAGCTGAGGACTGACTCACATGGAGCTTTCTGTGGTGACCAGACTGTAGGAGCTCAAGCATTCCTGAACTTTCCACAGA
Organism: Meriones unguiculatus; assembly: GCF_030254825.1. NCBI lineage: Eukaryota > Metazoa > Chordata > Mammalia > Rodentia > Muridae > Meriones > Meriones unguiculatus. Next base: position 53,346,367 of record NC_083366.1, on the reverse strand, counting down.
CTCTACCCTCAGGGCCAAGACATTGCTCTTTTGGTGCCTTTCTTCTTCTGCAATTAAAGCTACCACTTAATAAAGTAAAAACTTGGGCTGGAGAGATGGTTCAGTGGTAAGGAGTACTGTTCTTGAAAACTTGAGTTTGGTTCTCAGCACCTACATTTGTTGGCTCACAAGCACCTGTAATTTGGGCTCCAGGAGATCCAATACCCTCTTCTAGCCTCTGCAGGTACCTGCACACATATATGCAGGCATACATACAAGAACATATACACAAACATAAATTAATCCTTAGTAAAAGGCAGCCAGGCGCAACTGGCTCAAGTTGCTTTCTATACTGTCAGGACATCTCCTGAATTTAAACCTCAGTGCTTGCTACCAATTAGCAATGGGTAGGAGGTGAGAGGGAAGAGCCCAGGAGCTGGCAAAGGAGCTCAAGGCAGGCATGAGAAAGGGAATGAGCTAGGGAACCCCAGATGTTACAGCTGGAGGGGTTCTCAGACATTGCACCATCCTGACCCGTCACTGTGGAACAAGGAACCAGAGCAAAGGGAAGGAGGAAGAGATGAGGACAGGAGCTGAAAGGGACTGGTTGTGTTTGCTGGCACTCTGTCTTCCCGTGGCCTGAAGACACAGGCTGAGATGCTTGAGAGGGGAATTGGCAGGAACAGTGCATCGTTGTCTCATGAGGCACAACACGTTCAGGAACAGAACAGTGAGCCACAGGTTGGAGAGAGCTGGAGGAGGGGGGAAATTGAGTGTGTAAAAACCACACAAGAGGACATGAAAGATGACAATTTCCTCCTCAGATGCAGTTCCTGGAACCTAAGCAGAATAAACGGCTAAAGGCACGTTTGTGCTGGCAGCCAGCATCCGGCCCCTTTGCTCCATTGTAGGGAGTGGGTAGGCTGAAGAAATGTGTTGAGACAAAGTACAGATGCTGGGATAATTCCACAGTTTAGAGGGCTGAAAAAGGCCATCTCTCATGAGGTAGGCAGATTGCTTAGCTACAGTAGAAACTGGGTTTTGCTCAGTGCTGTTGGCTGGACTTGATTCTCTGTGTGTGTCTGTGTGTGTCCTGTGCCTCTGAGGGTGTGTATGTATGTAATGAGGGAGCATCCACATGCCATGTGTGTAGAGGTCAGAGAAAAACCTGTGGGAGTTAGTTCTTTTCTTCTACCATGTGAGTCCTGGGGACTGAACAAGCTCAGATGTTCCTAAGCCAGCAGTGATGGCCTTCTGGAAACAAAAACACAGATAATCATAGGGACTGGACTCTCCCTTGGGGACATGTCTCTGGTATCTGCAGATGCCAGCACAAACGGAAAAGAATTTTATGGGTTCTTCAGGTTTCAACAGACTGTCAGTTTGCTGGGAGATGGCCTATTCACAGAAAATTTGCAGTGTATACCAAGCCTAGGGCTTTCATTCACTGAAAGGAAAATGTGGGGAAGGGCTGGGAGAAATCATGAGGTCCAGATAGGCTCAAAAGATACTCCTGGGCTATCAGCCTCGCCCACAGTGCTTCCAGCAGGCCCAGAATACAGCTTACACCCACTTCCCACTATCCTCTCTTTTCAATACTGCTGTAAACCCAACTGCCTTGCTTTTCCATAGTTTGCAAGCAAAATGACAAAATGTCCAGATAAATTTGAACTTCATTCAGATCAATAAGGCATGTTTTCATCTGTCCCAAATACTTCAAAAATTATTTGGTCTGAAATTCAAATCTTGCTGTTGATCTATAATCTAGCAATCCTGTACTATATACACAGTAAGAATAATTTTTTTCTGGTATAATCTGTTAATTTTTGAATTGCAAACTCCAAAGGTTAAGGACCTCACTCAGTGTACATATCCCAATGATCAATGACCTAAGTCCCGTGATAATATTCAAAAAATTGTAATCACAATAAAAGACATGTTTATGGCTAGTGAAATATTAGAAGCACCTAGCATAAAATAATTTAATATATATTCTGTATTTTAAACTTCTAAAACCCAACTTCTAGAAACTAACATCTGAAAAAAAATTTTTTGAGTATCATTTTGGTAATTTAGCTTTGTTATTTAAACTATTCAAATTATAGTTAGAACGTATTCCTCAACAGTTGACATTTTTAGGACAAACAAAACTTACCACTATCAATCATCTATCATAGCTATTCAAAATAGGAGAAAAAACTAAAGTAAAATAAAATAAAAAATAGGGGAAGATGCATTTACCCCAGCGAAGTGGGGAAAAGGCAAGCCACACTTTGTAGTACTTCCTTTTACATATATAGTGGGCTCAGAAGTCCACAGAATCTTCGAAGTGAAAGGCAGCCCTGAAGATATAGGATGAGCTTCCTCATGTCAAAGCACCTAGTTCGCTCACTACATCTCTAGTACCTTAATGCAAAGCCCTGCTTCTCAGGAATAGCCTTCATACTTAACTTAGTAGAAAATCTTGAAACTTAGTAGAAAATCTTGAAACTTGTCAAAGGATGTAAGGACGGAAGGGAGGGCCTCTATGACCACTATTGCACCTGTGTCTGATACATTTGTTGACCAATAGCCCTTGGTGGCTTAGACCAATGGCATAGGTTATACAGAAACTGACAGCCTGTGACTTCCAAGACAAAGAAGAAGGAAGAATGGAAGGTGAAAAAAGGGCCCCCAGTGTTAGGCCTACTCCTACCCCTCACTGTCTCTTTCAAGACTCACCGCTTGGTGAGCCCTGAGGGCCTTCTTACCAGTGTGTGTAAGCATGTGCCTCTGCAGGGAGCTGGCCCAAGGGAAGACCCGGGGACAGTGTGGACAGTTGATCTTCTGTAGGCAGTTAGCGTATGAGTTCCGCTTTGCTCTGAGCATCCTGTCTTCTGCAGGGCTGCCTTGTTCCTCATCACTGGGCCCATGGTGGTCTGCAGGGGCTCCAGCCACCTCCTCCTGAGTGTCATCCTCTGCAGTCTGCAGAAACGGACTGAACTTGTTGGTATCTGTGGTGGCCAGCATCTTCTCGATGCTAGCAAACTCCCCACTGGAGTCCAGGTCCACACCACTGCTGTTGGTGAGGGGCCGGTTTCTCACTGCCCTTTTCCTACCCCTCTTCCTGGACGAGCCAGCTGGCCCTTGCTCAGTAGGCAAAGCTTCCTCTGGGCTGCTGGCCGTGGGGGGTGGGTCGCTGGATTCTTTAGAGCTTGTGATGTCAGTGGGGGTGATGGCAGCTTTGGGGATGGAGCTTCCTAAGCTATCTGTGGCCACAGTGTTACTGCTGGTGATTGGTGGCTCAGGGTCAGCTACCTTCGTTTTCAGCAGAGTAGGGGCCGAGGACACAGACGAGATGATTTGGGCAATGGAGGCCAGTGGCGGCAGTTCCTCTGTCATGGGGGGCTTTGGCAAGAGGAGGGGAGGCTTTGGACGTAAGGGCCTAAGCAAGGCTGGGCTGTTCAGGAGGGCAGAGTTGCCCAAGAGGGCAGGATTGCTGACGAGTGCTGAGGAATAGATGGGGACAGCCAGCTGCACGGAACCCTGGAGGGACTGGGTGGGGGATTCCAGATTGGCAACTGTGGTGACAGCCACCACAGTGCCTGCAGGGTTTTCCAGGCTCCCTCTGGGCTCCACAGTCACTGACAAGGTAGGGCAGGGTGGTGGACAGGGAGAGAGCTGCTCAGCTTTCCCAGCTTCCGGTTCCGGTTGCTTGGCATCATTGGGTACAACTGTGTCTTTGTCTCCTTTCTTTATACTCTTGGGGATAGACAGGTCAATGGGCTCCATTGAACAGTCATAGAGGGCAGAGGAGGAAGAGTTCAGCAAGGAGGACATATTTTCCTGCTTCACTTGGACCAGTGACAGGCCTTTCTGCGAAAAGTCCAGGGGTTCGTTGAAGTCCACTGCAAAGCTGCTGGCTGGCTCCAACTTGACAGAGATGTGGGAAGGCAGGGGCTGGGAGGGGCTCACGTGAAGAAAGCCATTTTGAGGCTCCAGGAAAGTGGCGAGGGGCTTGCATTCCCCCAAAGTGACGCAGCTGCCCTCCTCTCCCCTGGCAGAGGCCTCTGGGGGCGTGTCTGTAAGGCCAAGGCCACCATCAGTTGCGAGCACGTAGCTCTCGATGTCACGCTCAGGCACGTGCAGGTGCTGCTTAAGGATGTGGTGGATGCAGTTGCGCTTGGTCACAAAGGCAGCACTGCATTCCTTGCACTCGAAGGGTTTGCGGCCTTTGTGGCAGCCACCCAGGCCCCGGCTGCAGTGTGTGCGCATGTGAATGCGCAGGGCACGGTAGTGCTTCAGATCTTCCCCGCACAGCCTGCACACAGTCTCTGGGGAGCAGAAGGCATCCACCAGCTCAGCTGTGCTGCTGCTCACATATTCTATGTTCTTTTCGATGTCCTTCCTGGTGGCCTTGAGGTGCTTCTTGCGTAGGTGCCGCTCGCAGTTGGCTTTGACTGTGAATGGGTAGTGGCAGATCTTACAGATGTAAGGTCGCTCCCCGCTGTGGGTACGAAGGTGACGGATGAGAGCAGCTTTGTCTGCAGCGATGTAGTCACAGATGTTGCACTGGTAGGGTGAGATGCCCAGGTGGGAGCGGACGTGGGCTCGCAGAACCCCAGAGAAAGCAAACACCTGGTTGCAAAAACGGCAGGGATAGAGCACCTTGCGCATGGCGGGGGTCTTCTTGCCACTGGGGCCTGTCATGATGGCCTTGAGGTCACCCTCCGTTATCTCCTGCTTGATCTTCGCCTCCATGTTCAGGGGCAGCAGGGCCTCAATGATGCTGTCCTGTTCCAGCTGCGTCTTCATCTCTGGCTGGCCTGGCAGCTCCACTCCAGGCTGCTGCAGGAAGAGCTGTGTGGTGGTGTTTGGCTGGACCCCAGAGTTGGGCTGCAGCAGGTGGGCAGTAGAGGCTACCTCGACTGGCCCCTTGAGGAACTTCAGGGACTGTGGAGGAAGGCTAGGGCTGATACAACCAGGGGATGCCTGCTGCGCATTGATGAGGGGTGGGGGTGTAGAGGTGGCTACCACTGTCCGGGGTGTGACCAAGGGCTTTGGCTTCAAAGGAGGCATGTGCTTGAAAATTGCCTGAAGGGGGGTGGCAGGAGCCTTGGAAAGTGGCGGAAGACTGATTTGTGGAGGAGCTGAAGCTGCCATCTTTAGAATCTGTTGGATATCTGCCAGCTCAATGGCCGACTCTCCTGAAATAGGCTTAACTACAATGCTGCTGTCCGGCTGGATGATGAAGCCCTTTTGGAAGGGCTGCAGGGACAGATGCTTCATGTTCTCCTTGGTAGCTGGGAGGACTGCCAGAGAACCACCTAGAGAAGCAGCTTCAAAAGAAGACAGACTCAGCACAGTGGGGCGGGCAGGGTCCTGAGGTAGCTGACGCTTGAGTGTCTGGAGCTGTATTGCTTGGTTGTCATCCAGCAGGGGCTCCTCGGCAGGTATAGGCCTGATGTCTTTGGTGTGCTGCAGGCCCAGCAAGGCCAGGAAGGCCTTCTGGTCCAGGGTATCATCAGTCAGGGTCTTGGCCTGGAGATTCTCCCGTCCCTGGTCAGCAGGGATGTGGGTCTGCCTGTGCAGGATGAGTGAGGACAGCATGGGGAACGCCTTGTCGCAGGTGTCGCACACGAACCGGTGCTGCTCGCTGATGCACCTTCGTAGGTTTGTTTCACACCAGGCCTAAGTGGAACCCACAAGCAAAAGCAAGGGAAGAAAGGTGAGGGTTTAAACATGATCCTGAGGGGAGACGTGAGAAGTGTCTGTCAGCAGCTTTTTTCATCAGTACCGAGTCAACCTTTCTGTGTGGGGTTCTGAGACTGAATTAGGAAAATGACAAGAGAGAGCAGGTGTCAGGCCTACAGCCTTGTGGGCCACATGAGGCCTTGGACAGCTTACTTAAGACATTAAGAGATATTTTTGTCACTCAACTGCACAGTTCCTAAGTGTGAGCTCTGCAGATGGATAGCAATGTCAAAAGGTTCATCATGCCTGAAAGAATCTCACTTGTTTTATGAATGACACCCTCACTAGGGACACACAAAAGTACAGTGAACTAACATCATGATGGGAATCAGAATTAAGTCTTTACAAAGGGGAGAGTGCTTACCCTGGTGGTGACAGCACAAGCTAGCACCTAGCAGACTGATGCCGGAGGACTGCCAGTCTGAGCAGCGCCAGACTAGCTAAGAGGGAAACCAGGGTGCCTGTTTCACACAACAAGAATTGGCAGCTTTTGTGACGGTGGGAGAGGGGACATCAATCAATTGGGGAAGCCATGCTCGTGCGTATGTGTCAGGCTCATTGTACTTGAGATTTGCCTACTTCAAGGACTTCTACGTGGATATTTCCTACACACGGAAAAAGAAATCAGGTTTTTTTTTTTTTGGGCAGTTTTTGTATAGGCGGGGAACAAAATGGTTCATTTTCTACTCAAGTCAATAATGATACAAGGGGCTGGAGAAACACCAGCATCCACAGCCACATGACATATATCCATATTCATTCTTGTTCCCTCTCTCTCAAACACACACTAAAAAAAAAAAAAAAAAAAAAAAAAAAAAAAAAAAAAATCCAAAGTATTTTAACAGAAACTTCTAAAAATACCTAGTTGTGATGTAGATACTAAAGATTACAACGAGGCATTGACGGGGGTAGCGAATAAACAACTTTAAATCTAAAAGTCTGAAAAATGGGTAAAGGCGCTGATGAGCAAGATTCACATAAAAACTCACAGAAAACTCAACTAAGATAAAAGACTATTGACTCCTTTCAGCCCAAGAAACCCAGGGAGGCCGAGGTCCATCAGCACATACCTGAGATATTCGAGGAAACTTCCTACAGGAGAAGTCAGTAAATCCCAAGTCATGGAAGCCAGCGGGAATCGAAGGATTGTTCTGGATGAAAGGTCTCCCCGTGGCGTCTCTGGGAAGCTGCTTGTGGACAAGTGCATTGTGGCGCAGCAGCCCTCGGTGTGTGCGGAAGGTAACACAGCAAATGTCACATCTAGGGGAAGGGAGTGACAACTGTGAGGCGGCAGCTCAGTCTCTACCAGTCTGCTAGCTTTATCATAGGCTTTATTGCTTCATTTTAGCTGAATAAAATAAAAATAAGGTATAGAGGAGCCGCCTTGCCAGTGGGCTACAGACATTCTCCTTTTGATGTTGTAAAGGTATTTTTATTTTTGTAATAATTCTGGACACCAAGTCTTTGCCGGCGGTACAGCATGTATGTAAGACACCATCATCGAGAGTCTGTCCACAAAGAGAAAGCAGTTGAGATCCAGAAGTCACCTCAGGGAGACCTTGTCTCAATCAAACAAACCAACAAACAAACACAACACCAAAAAGCCCATGCTACTGGGCATGGTGGCACACGGCTCTTGAGAGTCACAAGGCAAAACCCTGTTCCATATAGCACTAGTGAAATCACACAGCACTCCTGGTGTTACAGAGATAAAATAATTAAACTGGAAGTAACTGTATTAAATTCTTGTCTTACTGGCACTATTATCTGACAAATAACCAAGAACTGAGCTCACACAAGTGCAAATCCCTGCTGAGGAAGTGGACAGGAGGCCAAAAGGGTAGTGGACACTATGATCTCTAAATCTTCACTGAGTGCAGAATTTCACACACTGCAAGAATGGTATTTATGCACCCTCAGTCTGTATTTACTAGTCACTGGAGCCCATGTGGCTATTTAAATGGAAATTCGTCAAATGAGACAAGGCAGATGTGCACATTTCCATGATGGCAGAGAGCTCCTTTTATTTGTATAACTATATCCCACTCTCATAAACTGTGGGGGGAGGGGCTTATTGCCACCGTTTTTACAGAGGCAAAGCAACTATACACATGTTAATAGAAACCTTGTTGTTTATTCTTTTCTGGAAAGAAAGACAATGAAATCAGGCATGTTGTAACTGAGCTCGTGTGAATGAAACGCTCAAGAAGGGTCTGTGCAGCCCTGTTGATCACTCTCTAGTGGCTGCAGCACAATGTAGCCATGTCAGATACCCACCTCTCACCTCTCCTCTGTTAACCTGGAAACATCCCCTAAGCAAGATTCAGAAGAACAGTCTCCCATCGGCCACTGGAGACACAGTGCTCTGATTGAGGGGAGCTTCCACCAGTTGTCATGGAAGTGTTGGGCTCAGACAATCAGACCGCACGAAAGGTTGGAAATGCTCTGGCCATGGGTTCCCTGGCATAGTGCCCTCCTTGTGGGAGGGGCATATTCTGGGGGAGGCTTTATACTACAGGATCCATCCCTTGCCAGAATACAAACAGGGCTAAGTCACAAGTCAGGGGGCACTTAAGTAGGACAGCAGCATAGACACTAGCACTTGAGGCCAGGGTCAATTTTTGGGTGGGACAGGTTCGAGTTCTGAGAGCACACACGTGATGCCGACATCGGAGATTGACGAGATGGGATGCTGACTGCAGATGGGACTCTAGCTTTTAGGCTAGGTTCAAGTTAACTGGACATGGTTATTACCCCCCAGCCCACCTCCCTATGCTATTCTGGTTTAAAAAGGTGAGGAAAATGGAATTAGGTAGACTGACCTCTGACTACCTTTAAATGCTCCTTAACACACCCATAAGAAGGGGAACTAGTTTTCCTCAACTAGTGAGGTGGCACTGTCTCACTTCAAGTTTCAACAATGATGACCTCCAGCAGGTGTTTAACGTAGGGTGGGGCCTCATCTGACAGAAACTAATCCCTTTCGCACATGTAACACGAAATGGCTCATTTTCTTGTTTTTCTGCCTGCACACTTATAAGACTATGAGAACTTTTGGAAGGGCTGGGGAGGGTTCAGGGAATGGAAGGAAGTGCTAAGTCCACTGCTCAAAATGCCCCACAGGATCAAGCTGCTGGCTCAAGCCCGTGACAGGGCACTGATCTCTACGCACCAGGATGACGACGGAAGTCATGCTGTACCTTCCCTGAAAGGTGGAAAATCGGAGGGTAGCAGGAGACCCTTTCCCGGTGCATCTCTACCTGCCATCTTCAATAACGCACAGAACTTGCTGATTTTAAGTTAATCTTTACTACTGCTGGGCACTAACCTAGATGCTAAGAACATACAGCATGGGGCTGGAGAGACGGCTCAGTAGTTAAGAGAGCTGGCTGCTCTTCTGGAGCTCCTGAGTTCAATTCCCAGCAACCACATGGTGGCTCACAACCATTTGTAATGGAACTTAATTTCCTCTACTGGTGTGCAGGAAAGCAGGAACAGTCATATACATAGATTAAATAAATATTTAAAAAATCCTACAGCATATATCTAGGCCCATTTTATTCTAATTATAGTAGACACAGAAAGTAAGGATAGAAACCAGTCATTCCTCGGAACAAAGCATTTATATGCAGCTCATGTCTAGTCTAAAGCCAGCAGGCTTATAGCTTGTTAATCAGGTGAAGAGAGGCCCCCAGCAATCCCTGCATCTCATCTGGGCAGCAGGGTAGAGCTGGCCCTGGTTGCAGGAGTTGCCCAAGGGTGTAAGAGCAGAAAGCCCGAGATCTGACCAGTTCAGATACTTCTCAGGCCAAGATCCTTGAGACACACCAAGTAGCTAAGACAACAGGTACTTTCACTTCCCTTCTGAAAGGGTTTAGAGCAGTAGTTCTTCATCTGTGGGTTTCCACCCCCTTTGAGAGTCCCATATCAGATATTTACATTGTGATTCATAACAGCAGCAAAATTACAGTTATGAGGTAGCAACAAAATAATTTTATGGTTGGGGGTCACCACAACATGAGGAACTGTACTAAAGGGTGGCAGCATTAGGAAGGTTGAGAACCACTGGTTTAGAGTAGCTCATAAACAACCTGCTTGAAATGGCAGATAAAAACCAAAACACAAACCGTTAACCCAAACCCACACATACCACCCAAACGCAACCCTCCAAATAAACCAATCAAAACCCTCACCATAACACACCAAAAACAATATCCTCCCCCCAATAAACCAAAACCCATTATAACCCACCCAAACAAAACATATCCCTCTAAATAAGCCAACCCAAACCATATCTGTTTGAAACCATAAATGCATTGTGAGGCTGGGTAAAAGGGGACCCACTCAGAACACTCTTGTGCCTCTTTGTCTCACACTCTGCACCTGTTGACAGATCTTAAAGAAAGCTGGGGAGAAAAACTATCACCTAGAAAAGTAGGGCCTTTATCAGAGACAAGGGTTTTGTGGCCATCCCCAGGCTGGGAAGCATGGCTTTGCAACCTTGTTTCTAAGTGCCTGAAGGACAAGGGAGGTCACTGTAGCTCTACGAAGCCTGTGGCAGCAGGCAGAGCCTGCAGCTGCTGCTCTTCTCAGGGTATCCATAGACCTGGCTTACACTCTTCATTAAGGATACAGCCACTGGCTTAGTGGTCCCAGGACTCTGCTGTCCTCAACCGGGGTTTGTGGAATATCTTAGAACTGCCAGGAATCCATAAAGAGAATGATTGCAAAATATTTAGAAGAAAGAGGCAGGAACACACTCACGAGTCACAGCGAGGGGAAGCTGGTAAGAGAATTCCATGTTGTAACAGATCCTGAAGATGTGCCAAAGAGAACTTTTACACACCAGACTGGCTGTCTTCTGATTTTCTGGCAACTGAAAAGGCCCTATGTTGGAAACCAACTTTGCTGTCAATAAAATAAATGTATTTGGGAGAAAGTGGATCTTTTTTTGCCTGTGTGTGAAACCCAAAGAAACTATAAGAATTCACACTTCCTTCCAAAAATAAAATGGTCATATTGAAATAGGTTATTCCCATGGTGGGCTGAGGGGGATGGGGTGGGGAGATTCTGTGGAAAAACAGCTCATGGGCAGTTTGCATGCATGGAGCACACAGATGAAGACAAAGGAAGACATTTGCCTGACCTCAGTTTCTATAGGCATGCTCAATGTATTTATTGACTGTTAAAGCCCGGTGCTCAAAGAAACAGCTTTTGGCACCCCAAGGCAGAACACAGGTACTGACTCACTTAGAAAGCACCTGAATTAGCACCCACATTAGCCAGTATAGCTAAGAAGATGAGAATTTGAATTTGGCATGTTAGGACATGATCCAGCATTTTCCCCAGTCACTGAATCTGGGGTCTTTACCTCAGTAGGTTGGAGGACCGAGGTACCAACAGATGTTCTCAATAGTGGGGGGAGGGGAGAGCTGCCTGCAGCTTATCTCTTCTCTCCTAGCCTCCCTTAGTAACACTTGGAGTATCAAGGATGGGTACTGGGTAGGTGTGAAGCACAGATAGCAGGCTCTGTAGGTGGTGTTGGGGCGGGGAGGTAACCCATGGATGGGAAACCCCTCCCAGTAGCCGGCAGGATAAGTGAATAAAGTTTTGATTGTACCTGTTAGTATGTGAAGTTGCAGAGGGAGAACAGGGGTGCTGGAAAACTACAATCACAGAGAACCCGCAATATGTGCTTAGGGAAGTGGTTTTTTTTGTTGTTGTTGTTTGTTTTTTCAGTTGTTGCCGTGAGAATTGGTTCTCCAGGCCAAGAGTGTAGCTGAGTGTAGGGCACTTGCTTACCATATGTAAATTCCTGGTTTCAAACCCCAGTCATAAAAAAAAAAAAAAAAAAAAAAAGCTCTGAGCCCCTCCCTCCCTATATCCATAGCGTCCATCCTTTCTCTTCTAAGTATCATGGAGAAGACCACTGAATTCTAGCTGTGACTTTTGCTAGGTTGGAAAGATTTTATTGCTAGTGTGCCTGGCTCCAGGGAAACTGATCTCTACTTCAACCTAAAGCCACCAAGCTACAGAAGAGCTGATCCTGACAGCTAGCACTCACCCTGCTCAAGTCACCATGGCAAGGAGGGGGCCAGCAGATCCACCAGGAAACACAAGCTGTTCTTTCAGTTCTTAAAAGACACTGTAACGCAACAAGCAATGTTGCTGTTCATACCCAGATTTACTCAGTCTTAAAGGAAAAGTCCAATTAAAGATTTACCAAGCATTGGAGCACCAGGCACCAGGCGCATGCTTTTAATCTCAGAAGTTCTCTGAGTTTGAGGCCAGTCTGGTCTACAGAGATAGTCCAGGATAGCCAGGACTATACAGAGAAACCCTGCCTCAAAATAAATAAATAAATAGATAGGTAGGTAGGTAGATAAATAAAATGAAATAAAAACAAAAGCTCCCCCCAAACCAAAAATGCATTGAAGCTAAGTATGGTGGTGTACACTTGTTATCCCAAGTATTTGTTAGGTGAAGGCAGGAGGATCAAGATTTCAAGGCCAGCTGCAGCTATGCATCAAGTTGGAAGCCAAGCCACCTCTAACAAAACTGCTAAGTGATGCATGCCACACGCCTAATTAGGAAGGGAACTGAGGTATCCATTCCGTTGATGGCAAGCATCCTTGCTAAAAGGCATCCTTCTTTCATTTACTTTTTCTTTTTTAAGAGAAAAGAGCAAGGTTAAGGTAGAAATGCAGTGGGATGCTATTTATTTATTTATTTATTTATTTACTTACTTACTTATTGGTTTTTTGAGACAGGGTTTCTCTGTGTAGCCTCAGCTGTCCTGGACTTGCTTTGTAGACCAGCCTGGCCTCGGAACTCACTCACAGCAATCCGCCTGCCTCTGTTGGGACTAGTGCTGGGCCTAAAGGCATGTGTCACCATGCCCAGCTTTCTGACATGCATATCCACTATAGGAACTCAATGATTCAGCCCTAAATAGGAAACACACACACACACACACACGACCAGGTATCATATCATTTCTTTGTTAACTTTGTAGTTAAGCTGTTGGGATGTGCTTCCTCCAGTATCTGCTACAGTAGTATTTTATTTTTCTGGTGACCTTAATGTTCTAGAGCAAGCTAAATATCCTGGAGTGAGCAGAGAAGTTTCTAACAGTAACTTGAAGAGGTAAGCCACTCAGATGCTCCCCAACAGCCTCTTCACTTCCGGAGCAGGGCATCTTAGTGAGGTGTTAGTCTGTGTACTTGTAACAGCAGCACTCAGGAGGCTGTGGCAAGATTCTGGAGAATGAGACTACTCTGGGCTACATGGCAAGGCTTTGTCTCAAAACAGTAACACCCTCCCCCTCCAAGTAAAAGGAGGGCTACAGAGATGTCTCAGTGGCTAAGAGGTGGGACTGCTTTTATAGAGGAACTAAGTTCAGTTCCTAGGACCCACGCCAGGCAGCCTACCTCTAAGTCCTGCTCCAGGAGAACTAACACTCTTGGCCTCTGTAAGCACTCACACACATGTGCACAGACATACTTGAAAATAAATCTTGAAAAATAAAATAAGCAAGTTGAGCACAGTGGTCTACTTTTAATCCCAGCACTCCTGAGGCAGAGGCAGCTAGAGCTCTGCAAGTTCAAGGTCAGTTTGGTCTACATAGCAAATTCCAGGACAGCCAGGGATACATAGAAAAGATCCTGTATAAAAAAACAAAACACAACAAACAAAAAACCAAAAAAAAAAAAAAAAAAAAAACAAAGAAAAATTGGGGTAGTGGAGGGACAGATGTCCTCCTTCCTCTTAAGCATAAAGGGTTAACTTAAAAACAAAACAAAACTAATTGCCCAAAACTTATTTTCAAAACTCTACAGTGGCAAGTATCAAAATTAAGAAACCTCTTTTATAATTGCAGGTTTACCCAACACGCCACAAAAATAAAAAAAGTATGTGGTTCTCTTATGTAGGCATCAAGGCCCTTTGAGCTGCTAAATCTGCCCGTTTGACAGGATTTAAATTAAAGCCCATTTTGATAGCTGCTCAATGTTCTAAACTTTACAAAAGCAAAACAAGATAAAAAGTGACTCTTTGTGACAATAAGGAGCAAAGGACAAATGCTTTCATGCTCTGTCAAGTACACAACACTTGGGAGAAGAAGTCCTGGAATTTGACTCCTCTGTGTCACTGGAATGGGATAGCAAAGAAAGACCACGACAAATCGTTAACTGTTATGTTGGAGTTTTTAAAATACTAAAGCCCCGACACAGAGGGTCAGGAAGATGGCTCAGTAAAGCACAGGCTGCTCAAACATGGGGACCTCCCACCCATGTAACCGCATAAAAGCTGGGTGTGATATCAGTTTTCATACATGTGAAAGCACAAAAGACAAATAAAAACTCTTCAAGAAGCAACGCGTCCCAAAGTTCACAGAAGCAGAACAAAACCCTCAGTATTTGTTACAGTTCCAGGCCTAGCTCACTCTCCTCATACTCACAAATGGTCAAATCTATTTTCCAGATGGGGAAACCAAGCCTCTGCCTGCCTGAGGTGCCAGACTGGGGCAGCACTATCCACAACCCTGTTTGCTCACAAGATAGTCATTTACAGATGTCTTGGCTCCTTCTGGGCCCATGGCACATCCTCAATGCTTGGGCCCTTTCCCTAACACTGGTAACTCCCCACTCCATGCAACAGCAGTGAGCAGAACCTATGGAATTCCTGCTGGGAGGGGGCACACAGCCAACCTGCGACACTCAATGCCTTGCTCATGGCAGAGTTTTGATGGCGTTCCTTTTAAAAGGGGATTTCATGCTTTGTTTTTCCTGCCCTGTCTCCAGAGGCCAAAAGAAGGAAGAGCAAACAATCCCTCCCTTAGAGCCCCACCCCATCCACACGTTCCTCCTCCCTCAGCCCACCCTCCCTGGCCCATCCTGGGGCAGAGGACTGACACCCACAGCTGCAGTAATCTCCCAGTGGTTGTGAGCAGCAATGACAGCCTGAGACAGAGCCCTGGCTGGGTAGCCTTCTCTAGTCACATCCTAGGAACATGCCCAGGCTGTCCACCGTGGACCAGCACCCAGCTAGGCCTGGCATGGAGCAGGGAATAGCCTATGGAGGGTCCTGAGAGACAGGAAGCCAGGTGAACCTGGTCCTTGCTCTGCTCTTGGGCACTGGGGAGGTTGTGAAAGGTTCGGCTAAGGTGCCTCCAACTGCCAGGCCAGGGAGGCAGCCTTCCTTACAAGTCTCTGTTCTCCACTTCTAGATCCCATTTGGCTGATCCTTAGACCCCAGGAGTCTTAACAAAAGATTCTAATACTCTGTTTACCTTTGCCCAATGACAGATCCAAAGCTCTTAGCCACTGTGTCTTTCTTGGCCCTGAACTTGTCTCCCCACATCCCCCTTTTTTTTCTTTCTGACCAGCCTCAAACACCTCGAACATCCCTGCTTTTCTCAAGACCGATCAAACGCCTTGCACTGTCACAATTAGGACTCAAATATTTGCTGGATATATTTTAACTGAAATAATGTTAGAATTACTTATTACCCAATCTCCTTTAATCAAGAAGCCGCCTAAGATTATACAATAACTTGGGCCAAGTTTGCTTTTGGCAGCTCCTTCATCAGCATGATGACTATCCAGCCACACAGCCCACTCTTGGGAAAGGCTTCACTGCCCCCTGGCTTGTCTTTAACCTGCTCTGTGGGTACCTGGTATGGGACGGATCTCCATTAAGAGGGGCTATGACTGCACAATGAGCACAGATTTCAATGACTAAACGTAAGATAGTGAGAGAATAAAAATCTCCTACTAATATTTGTATGCTGATTCTAAGCACAGAATATGTGATCTATTCTGCTTTGACTTATATGAATGTAATAAACAACAGCAATTAGTGTGGCTTTTTTTTTAAAAACTCTTTCTTGGGGGAGGTACAGATTGAGCCCAAGGCCTTACAAGTACTAAGCATGTGCTCCAACACTGAGATAACAATGCCAATCCACTTTTCACTTTACAATGTGGCACCTAGGAGAGTTCAAATAACACTTGGGCTGCTCTATTCTGCTGAAGAGCACGAGCCTGCACACTGCTCCAACTCACTGTGCTCAGAGCAGAGCAGTCCAGTCACTCTACCCTAACAACAGAGCACGACATTCAGCACCAGCAACATTCTTCCCTCCTTGCCCGCCTGTTCTCTGCACTGTCCCCACTGTCAGCCACTGAACGCTGCTGCCCAGTGTGTTCTATTCATCTTTCTTCTCTGCCCTATTAGCCCTTGTCCAGGAGCTGGATAAAGAGGTCGCATGCAATATCCGACCTTAAGAATGAGAACCCTCACCAGTGGCGTTGTCCTCCTTTTGTTCAATGCCAGGATTTCATTATTTTGAAACACAGCAGAGTAGAGGAGAAAAGACTCAGCATATATACAAAGTTGGATTGCCAACACTTTATTAAGGAACACAGGCACCCCGCCAACTTTGGTAGGAGGGGAAGGAGTAGGGCCAGGGCAGAAGAAAGAAACCAACAGCTGTTTTAAGTTACAGACTCTGGTTCTAAACTGGTAGCATCCCACTGTGGCTCTACTGCCTTTGGGATTTGAAAAATGGAGTTGGTGTCTATTTTAGTTCTGGGTTAACAAGCAGTCTCTCCCATCAGCTACTGTCACAATGCACCACCCTAGTGAGGCCCCTACTGGCCCCAAGGCTTTCTCTGATAGTAGGCTATTATGTGGGAGCAGAGCAAAGGAGAAAAGGGGAATTAACTATGTTCCATAATCAAGTCCTTTCGGTTTTCAAAAGGCAACCCCACCCAGCCTCACAATAGTTAACTAGATAGAACCATCAAACTGGGGCTGGTGGAACGAAAGGCTGCCTGGAGGGGCTAAGTCCAGCCAATGCTAAGGAAATTCTTCAGTCAACCCTCACCAAATGGTGTCATCATTAAGCAGGCGAGGAAACCTGCTTGGTGAACAGGACAGGACAGGACAGGACAGGGGAGGTTCACCCTCAGAGCCAACCTGTGCACCATGGCCACGCTGGTTCTGCCTACAACTGATTCACATTTAATGTCATTCCCGCCTCCATTTGCTCTGTGGAAGAAGGCTTTCCAGACTAGCATTTCAGAAAGGGACACTTGGTTTTCCCTCATTACTGCTATAATATGTTGTGCGGACTCAGGTTGCCTAGAAATCACTCCCAAGTGCCAGGAGTCATTCCTGTATGACGTAATTACCAAAAAAGGTGAAATTAGGCTGGTCCTACAATAGTATCTGATCACAAAACAAAACATGAGGTGAGATAAAATAGACACAGGAGCGTTAAATTCATGGCTACAGGAACGCCGGCCAAAGGAACTAGGACCCCACGTGCTGTTCCCATCTCTGCACCACTCTAGCGGCGCTTGTGTCATTTCAGTGCTATTTCCCATAGCCTCACATTCAGTGATGCTGTGGGTAATGAAACTATGCGGTTAAGTTCCTGGCCAGGCATGGTGGTGCCTTTAATCCTAGCACTGTGGGGCAAGGACAGGCAGATTTATAAGAGTTCAGAGCCAGCCTAGACAACACAGTGAGTTCCAGGACAGCTGAGCATATGTAGAGAAATCTTGTTTCAAAATCAAAACACCTCTGAACTTCTTAGATCCAGTGGATGGTGACAAGAGGAACAGTTATTTCTTCGTAAATAAAAGTTCCGAGAAATATTTTAGAATCAGAGAGGACTGGGAGAAAACACAGGCATTATTGATCTTCAGTGTGAATGGGAAAACAGAGACACAGATGCTGCTGATGGGAGTCTCTGATGATCAGAGACAGGCTTACAGTTAGCACACTCCTGGGATCTTTCTCCTCCCAGAAAATAGAGGTGTAATCACACAAGACACTGGACAGCCCATAGCCATTGTTTTCACATTGGAAAGTCTCATCCAGGTACTTTATAGTATCTCAATGCTTCACACTTTAACCTCTCCAAAAGTTCTTTCTCCCATTCCAATGAAAATCTTCCATAATACAGACATAACGGAATTTAGGCAAACAGACATTCAAATGCTGTACTCCCAGGATGCCAACTTCTGAACTCCAAAACCTGTAATCCAAATCCTGTACTCCTAGTGTATAACTGCGTGCGTGTGTGTGTGTGTGCGTGTGTGTGTCTCCCCCCTGCTCTTAGATAAACCCTCTGCTATGTTCTGGAACAGAAACTCCTATGTAGCTTTGTCCTTTTTAATGTTTAAAATAGATGGAACTGCACCGATTCTGTAGGGAAACTTTCTAAACCTATTTGTTCACTGTTGGGGGTTGGTCTGATGCTTATATTCTGATGCTAATTACTGGCCCTCAAGAGTTGCTTACTGCCCTTTCCCTGTTGTGTAAAGCTGCCTAAGACATCATTTCTGATTGGTTAATAAAAAGGCCTGTACCTGGGCAGGGTAGAAGGAGGTAGGCATTGCTAAGGATCCTAGGTTTGAGGGCTGGAGAATTACGGAGACAGATAGACTGGAAGAGGGGAAAGAAGAGGAAGCCACAATAGGTTAATTAAGAATGGTTAGGGAGGATGGCATTGGTTAGGGGCTGGGAGGTGGATGGTGAGGTTATTGAAATCGCATAGGTGGAAATATCTGTCCAGGTTGTTATAAGGCAATTATAAAATTTAGCAGGTGTCTGTGTCTTATTGATTTTGGTAGTTAATACTGCTGTAATAATTATAGGGTTAATAATAAACATTAGTTAGCCAGGTACCATTTAACTTACTACAACAGTTCACTAAGAATACAGGAACTTTTTGGCTAATGAAAGGTACTAAGAAAGTTAGACAAAGACAGAGGAGTGTTCCTCTCTAACACTGCTGGGGAAAAAAAAAAATCATACATTGTACATACTTTTAGCCCTTTGAGACTGAGGACCAGGAAATGGTTGCTGAAGACCCAGCAGAAGTCAGAAGAGCAGAACAAGCACTGAACACCTGCACTATGTAACAGGCTTTCCCACCTGTATGCCCAAGATCTCTTGCCTACAATGCCTCAGGTTTCCGCACTATTGGCCCATGTCAATCTAAGTACTTCTGAGCACTTGGTACATGTCAATGCTGTGCTGGGAACATGAAATGCATGGGCTGTCCCTGTCTAGACAATTTATCCATGTGCAGCAAATAATCATTTGGGCTGCAACACCTTTTGCAAAGAAAATATGTCTGTTATACAACAGTGCCCTGTGCAGGTGATCCCCAATGCCTGGAGAACCGGTGGTTACTCAAGGGACACCAAGAAGAACAAAGGAGTAAAGTGAACACAGCTCCTGGCTACAGCCACCTTTGCTCACAATCTTTAGCCCAACCTTTTCTCCACACCATGTGTTGCTTAATCAATGTCCTCGTAAATTAGCTCAGTTGCTGGAGCCCAGTTTGGAGTGACAAGAAGTGAGAATGTCATATGCCCAAATCAACAGTAACAAGTAATTTCCCAGTCTAGTTCAAATTTTCTCCTACCTTAATGGGTTATCTGAATGGGTCTCCATGTGGGTCTCCAGTCCATACTTGCAAACAAACTCTTTGAAACACACTGGACAGTGAAAGATTTCATTGGTCATCTTCTCCAAATCACCCGACTGCCCATCTTCTACCATCTTAGGAAAGAGCAAAGAGTGGCATCACCAAGGTGGTCTCCCACAGAGATTTACTTTAGAAGAAAGCCTAAGGTTAGTCTAGAAGGTTCTAAGAAGTATGTTTTGATTCAGTACCAAGATCTGACGGACCAGCCATGCACTTTACTCAGGGAACACTATCACCACGCTTCCACCCAGCCTGTTACTACCCATCCCTCAGTCCCCTCATCTAATCAACAAGTCCTTATGGAACACAGCTATCTGCAAGAGCATCAGTAATAAACACAAGAACAAAAAGAGTCCCTAATGCTGACGAAGCTTCCACTTCAGATACATGGACAAAAGGCATGGGAGCAACTTTGGAAATTCTTCATTTCATCCATGTACTACATGGGGCTTCTAAAGAAAAAGCACGCTAGGCATGCTGGCACATGCCTGTAACCCCAGCACTTGGAGACCCCACTCTCATTCCTCCCCCTTTCCTGCTGGGCAGTGGTAGATACGCCTATATCCCAGCACTCAGGAGGCAGAGGTAGGCAGATCTTTGTGAGTTTGAGGCCAGACTGGTCTACAGAGCGAGTCCAGGACAGCCGAGGCTGTTATACAGAGAAACCCCATCTGGAAAGAAAAAGCACACACACATACATATATATATATATATATATATATGTGTGTGTGTGTGCTGTTTCCCAGATACTTTATAAAAACAGTGGAGGAAATGCAGATCCAAAAGCCCAGGATTGGTATCTTCCAAGTTTCCACACTGTGGTAATAAAGGCTAGGGGTATTTCTGCCAAAATCTACACGATGGAGCACAGCTGTGCTGTAAACTCGGAGACCTTTTTAGCTGGTGCTGAGTCTTCTCTCTCTGACTCGGCATCATGACTCAGTTTCCTTTTGGAGGACAAGCGCCTACGCTTCAGAGGGGATGGAGGGGCTGCAGCTGTAGTACTGTTGGTGTCCTTCTCATGAATCTTCATATGTCTAGAAGGAAGACACACACAAGAAATGTGATTTCACAACCGCAACAACAACAACAACAAAACCACAGTATTTTTAAAATATATGTAGGCAGGGGTACTTATAATTTTCTCATCAGTCATCACTGTTTTGAAGTGTTGGGGTACAATCAACTATTTTGTACACTCTAGGCAACTTCTCTCACGCTGAGCAACACCACATCCCTAAACTTTATTAGTTAAGGGCGTCATTTCTATAGTGCCTTCAGGCTTTGGAAAGCTTTATCATCTCCTTGACTCTCTCTTCAGGCTCAGCCCAGAAGTGTTGCTCAATGTCCTACTCTGTGTTGGAAGACATTCACAAACTTGACCACCCTATAAGATGGAAAAAACTATAAGGTGATTCACTGTACTTGCACAAAAGCCTATTTTAGGACACATGATTTCTATATTATAAAGAACTCCCAGGTCCTTAAATCGCTCCACCAAATCGTACATCAAGCCCCAGTTCTGTACTAGCCCTAGCTCTGTACTGGAAACTACCTTCTGCCTATCAGCTGTACCTGTCCTTCTACCCGTAGAAGCATTTGCAGCTGTCAAATTGGATGTGTACCGACAGAGCACATGTCCAGAGTGCTTAAGACCTCTGTGGAATAACAGACCATAAAACCACCTGAACAGCAAATGAAATGCATTATATCTTATAACTCTGTTACTACGGAACTAGGGTACACACAGCAAAAAAGCCCTATAAGTAATGTGCCAGTTCCAAAAGGCTAGGCAAGTGCTCTATAGTGGAACTTTATTCACATCTATTGTAATTTCTTTTTCTTTTTGAGACAGGGCCTCTCTGTCTCCAGTTGGTCTTTCACGCTGCAGTCAACACAGTCGTTGAATTTGTGATCCTTCTGCTTCAGTCTCCAAAGTTAGCTGGGATTATATGCTGGCACCATTAGGCCTAGTTCCAAGAAGTTCTAAGAGTGGGAAAAGAGCATTTCTCATGCACTGTCCCCTCACTCTGAAAAGCAGCTTAGCTTGTGTTCCTCAGAGACCTTCTTAAAAGGAGACAGGCTGAGTATGAAAAGTCCATGCAGTTTGTGAATCAGTGGCAGGCCACCCGCAGAGGCTGATCTAGTCAGAGATTTGAGGTGGTTGGGGTGCTGTTTCCTCCACTCAGCCCCTGTCCTACAGGAGCAAGTATGGGGCAGGGTGATGCTACAGAGTGTCCCAGAATCGTTTCTTTCTGTCTCATACTTACTCTAGAATTAGAACCTCCTGTCTAGACTACAGCCACCACAGCCTGCTCAAGAGGTGGCTCTTGAAGACAGAGAACAGAGGTACATGTGCTATATGATTCGCCCCAATTTAAGAAATGTTAAGTTCTGAAAAAAATAATTCTAGGATTTGAAAAAAAAAAAAACTGATTTACAAAGGAGATCAATTAGTATCATTCTTGCCTTTCCATACATTTTAATTAAGTTAGCCAAATAAATATTCCTTTCTATACCCAAAGTCAGTAAAAAAAAAGAAAAATAAATAAAAAAATACTAGAAATTAGAGAATGATGGCTGTAAACATCTGCTCCTTTCAGGCTGCATATTCCCCATGGTGATACACAAACACACATGGCAACATTGTATTATTCTGCCATCAGGATTTAGGAGAGAAACAACAGACAGGAAGGAGGGTCTGGAACCGGCATTTAGTGAGGGCCTCGTTAGAACATTACATAGATGACTGTGTGTATTCTGATGGAGCAGTTCTGATGCAGGGAGGCCAGGCCTCTTCAGCCAGCATGAGCTACAGTACAACTAACTATTCTGACACCATGGTCTTCTTACTAAGCAAGACTGCCTCTAAAGGCCACAACAGGTAGTGAGTTCTGTTCTGGATCACCTGCTGGAAACTCAGGACCATAACCTGAACCTGTGCACTTTCTCACGGGCTTCTTGTGGCACAAGCAGAAGAGCAGATATCAAACTTTTGGCAAATTCTATCAGAAGACAGGAGAGGTGAGGGCAGGCCCAGAATACACTCGACCTCCAGTCTCAATCACGGACTGCAGAAAGCTCCACCATAGTGTTATACCTTTAACAGCGGAAGTGCTAAGGGCACAGGGTGGAGGCGGCAGTCAAAACAGAGCTTCTGGGGTGGATGGACAGAAGGCTGGATGGACAAAGCAACCCATTCTCCTCCTCTCACATTCCCGCTGGGACTTCAGAGTCAAAGCCCAAGTAAGCTTCCGTCTAGGGTGAAACCTCTGGCTGCAGGTACATTATGGGGAGTTCCCAATTTGTTCTGCTAGTTCCACAATGACAACAGTGGCAGGTGACTCAAGATCTCAAGTCAGTCACCAGCTAGACAGTTTTAGCCAAGTCTCACCTGGCTCTACTTCCCTAGCTCTAAAGGCAGGGATGGCAACTCCAGCTGCACATTTCCTTCCAAAGGCTCTTAAGGACATGGGTGAGTCATCTCAATGAGCCAGTAATGGCCTCTTCCTGTCAAGCTTGGGTCATAGTTGTGAGGATGGACAGAGAAGATAGAACTCTTACTTCCGGTCCTTAAAAGGCCAGAGTCTGTTTTCTTCCTAGATCTTATCTCATTTCCATGTACCCCAAACCAGTGAAGGCCAGTGAGCCCTGAGCTCACCGATGTTATCCAGCTGCCCACCCAGAGCACGAAGTTCCCTTCCAACCAAGCGGAGCGTGCGCCCTCCAGTTTCACCTGCATGCTTCCAGCCACACAAACGTCTCTACCTTCACCAGATGTTCTCTCTGCAAAGCTCTGTCTTCGCCACACCAGCCTGAAATTCCTCTCTTGCTTTAAAGTGTCCTCAGGGGCAACACAGTGACAGTTTACCCTATTTTCCACGGGACAGCTCTTCAAATGGCACAGAAGGATTATATAGCGTTTCATTTGTCCAGGTTCTATCTTCGTACAAGTCTGAGGAATCACAGAGGTCACTACCTGATCTTAGAAGGAGGTGCTTATCAACATCTGTACCACACTGGATCCAGAGCACACACTGTGATACACAGATGACCAAACACGATGGGAGAGTAGAATGACTGGGTTCTGCTGAGCAAGTGTGCTTACCTGATACATTCTTAATTCTTACTAAGCTTGCTGTGAACTAAGATACCTGTTTCCTTCAGTCAAACCCATAATAAGACTTCTCTGTTCTTCTCGAGTGATTTAATTGAAATCTTTCCATTTTCCAGACTGACAAAGACGGTAAACCTGATAATCATGTTTTTGCAAGGCAGCCGAGTGCCACGGATCAGAATTGGAAATACGTATACACCTATGACCCCAAGTGCGCGTGGCATGTGAGTACATGTGAGTGCGCATGTGCAACACTGCACACATGCAGAAGTCGGAGGGTAACCCGGAGTTCTGGCCCTCAACTTCCACCTTGCTTAACACAGGGTCTCCTCTTGCTCCCTGCTTTTGCCCTGCCTGACTAGTTGGCCTGCACGCTTCTAGAGAGTCTCCTGTCTCAACCTATCTTAAGGGAGTGGCATGCTGGGAAGACATGTGTTAAGAGGCAATAGCAACCCACACAGAAGAAGCTATCCTCAAAAGTTCTCCACTAACACCTGACACCAACCTCCCAACGTCGTAAATGTGGAGGTGGGGGGCACGCTGTGACTGTGTGTGACACTGGACAAGCTGTCTACCCACAGTCAAGGTGGTCGCATCGCCGACAACGGCGTCTCAGCAACGTCATGTGCTAGCCACAGTATCTTTCCTCTTGCCCTTCCTGCTACTCATCCTCAACACAGGACAAGGGTGATTTCTCAAACAGCTAACATCATACCCTCTTGTCTTAGGGTTTCTACTGCTGTGAGGAAACAACCAGGACCAAAAAGCAAGTTGGGGAGGAAAGGGTTTATTTGGCTTACAATTCCAGATTATAGTCCATTATTGGAGGAAGTCAGGACAGGATCTCAACCTGGAGACAGGAGATGATGCAGAAGTGCTGCTTACTGGCTTGCTTCCCATGGCTTGCTAGGCTTGGCCTGCTTTCTTATAGAACTCAGGACACCAGCCCAGAGATGGTACCAATCACCATGAGCTGGGCCCACCCCCATTGCTGATGACTCTAGTCTGTGTCAAGTTGACACAAAACCAGTCAGTTTATCTCTCCTGCTTAAATTCTTCTGAATTCCAAATTATTCTTAGAGTCAAATGTGATTCTACATTCACCTACTTCCTGAGGCTCAGTGGTGGGCATCCTAGCTTCCTCACTGAAGGCCCTTAAAAGGCAGGTTAGCTTTCCCAAGATACCCTAAACTCAACCAGTAAACTCCTGACTTGGGAGGCCCAGATGTTCCCACACCTTCTGCCTAGGAAGTGTTAGCCCAGGGCTTCCTAGATGTGGCTTCACCTATTTAGGTTTTATATCATGCAGTTCCTCCCATGAGGCCTTAAGGCTCCACATGCTACCTCTATAGATTGTCAAATGTACTACCCAGTTTTACTTGAACACACAGAAGAATCCAAAGCTATCATGTATTCAATTTGATCCTGGGCTATCAACGAAACATGAAGTTTTACTGCTATAAGAGCCTGTTTCTTCTTGGTCTCCACACTATCCCCTGAGACAAGGAATACCCACCACATGGCTGGAGGGATGAAGAAACCAAAGTATCAAATCAAGGAATGAACAAATGAAGAATGAAGTACAGGAAGAAATCATTTTAGTCAGAGCATCACTGTAGCAGCCATCTTCAACTTTTACGGTACTATAATTGACCTATAATTGACCTTACTAACACGTGATGTGAACAGACTTGATATCTGACTGTAGAGTATAGAGAGTGCTGTACTACAGGCATTTTAATGGAAACCATGCAGAAACTGAATGCTGAAAATATAGGTTGACTTTTTCCTGTTATTAGAACTAATCAACTAGTTGTAATCAGAGTACTGCCTCTACTCAAAAGAGGTTAATATACATCCAAAGCATACTTTTGCTATTGCATAAAATTCTAGAATTTTCCTTTGGAGGTTAGATACATTAACAGTAATAATCCTGGCTGCACTGCGGTCTAAACGGGCACTTTTGTTAACATTTCTAGAATCAGAAAATTTCTCTACCAAAACCTAGTGAAATTATTTAGCCCTTTGCACTGGGTACAGTCTTGGCTACCAGGCTGTTGGATATGGCATTAAGCCTCTCACAGTCACCTGCCATTCCCAACACCCAGAAGGCATTTACAATGACAAGCAAAGACAATGCAGAGTCTAAGAACGGACAGTAGGTCTAATTGAGTATCTAAAAGTATTTTTTAAACATTTTTTAACCTGTTATATGTGGATCTTTTTGCAGGCATGTGTGTGTTACTGGTGCAGAGGTCAGAGGACAACTTTCAGGATTCAGCTCTTTTTCTCCTTTTACCTTGTGGCTCCTGGCAATGGAACTAAGGTCAGACTTGCTGACAAGAATCTGTATCATTGAAACTATCTCATCGAAACCTAGGTGAATATATATATATTTTTGAACAGCTACTTTGAACTTAAGGATGCTTACTAATTTTTCAACTTAAACTTCCTTCCTTATTGGGGGTTGGGGGAGAAAGAGAAAAAGAGAAAGAGAGAGAAGGAGGGAGAGCTCAGTGGTTAAACGCACTTACGCAGAACCCAGGTGGCTAGTCACAACCACCATCTAGGTAAAACACTCATACACCAAAAACAAACAAACAAACAAAGATTTCCTTCTATAAATGCAATTGTTTTGTTTTCTAAAATCTGAGGTTCACTTTATTGACTGATTGATTATAGTGCAGGAAATGAAACCCAGAGCATGCCAGGCAAGCACCTATCAATGAGCTAAAACTTCTGGTCATGAGAAGATCATTTAGCAAGATGAATTATTCATAAAAATACCAGAGACATCACTGTTAAATCATACTTTGTGTAGTTTGTACAAGAACTGACTTAAGTTACTCGAGGAAGACAGATCACAGCTCAGTCCCTAAAATGCACCCCTCCCGAGCTCTTGACATCTTTTCTATTTCCAAAGACAGGAACTTTCTGCTTAAATTTCAGCAGATTAAGTAAAGTAATCCATACAGTGTTAGATTTTGGCAAGAGGTAAACTGTTAGCCGTCCTGCCCTGAGCAGCCGTCAGGACTTTAGAAAGAAGACTATGGACAACTGTGGCTCTGGAGTGGTGATGCAACTTTGCATTAGACTCTGATTTCTAACAGAGCACCTGGAAATTTCTTGTAACTACAAACCCTCAACTCCCAGATCTACAGATGGGAGGCTGGGACCTAGCCCTACAACAGACAGGAGGCTGAGGAGGCAAGGCCTGTCCAGCTGGGCTTCCACAGGCTTAGCAGGTGACCAAAGGATGCAAGCGTGAAACAAGGGAGACCGTATTCAAATTCCTTAGCCCTTTACACTGGCTTCAGATCTGGTTTAACATCAGCCCAGGACATGGACAGTTTTTGGATATAAATGTTAAATGTCTCTTGGACTCATCTTCCAATATACTGGGTATAACTTCTTGAAAGAAGCTGGGATTCTTTTTAACAGTTTTAGTGGGACGAAAACTAAGGATCTACCTAGTTAAATGGCATTTATTAAGTCTCCATATCTACTTTACATCAGAAGGGTAGTGCTCAGGAGAGATCTAGACAGTTCCAGTATTTGTTAGCTTTCTAGTCTAGTAATTTCCTCATAGGTGTATTAGTGGAGGGGTTAAAGCATTTGATATTCTGAGCAAATGACATTACTGGCAAGGTCACCATATCACGACACAAAGCTCACAGAGTTAGCTCTATATTACTTAAGGTCACTGGTTCAAACAGGTTTCTGGCCACCTGGGTATAGGTATTTCGCATCTAACCGGTGCTAGCTTTTCTTGCCCTCTGCACAGTGCTCTGGGATAAGCCAAGGAGGAGTGGCTAAATCTAAGAAGCATCACAGCTCTACAATCTACACCTCTGACAGAAGAAAAGCATGTCTCTACAAAGATTTGTGTTTGTTTTTGTAACAGATAGCTAAGAAAGGAGTTTGGGGTGGAATGCTGTGAGTGATGCTTGCAATGTCAGTCGAGTTCTGTGCAAAGGGGGATGGATCATGAAGTCGGGGAGGGGAATGGCTAGATAGTCTCAGTGTGCCCCACCTGTTAGGGCAATGCTCCCTTCTTACTAGAAGGTGTTGTTCATGTTCAGTCATGCTTGTCCAACAAGGCAGGTCACACCAGCCATGCCAGGGTGTGAAGAAGATTTGATGACGTGTGAGCTGCTGTGCTGCCCCAACCACCAGCATTCTTAGAGAAGTCTAGAAGTCAGCTGGCCATGAGGCAAAAACCTGTCTGCGGGCTCTGTGGGACTGTCTTGACTTGCTTCTCCCAGGGCTCTCTGATATTTGGGTAAAATGGCCTATACACAGTAAACCCAGCCCATCACCGTCCAGTTAGATCCTATGTTGTTTCATAGCACAATGTGGCCCAATGGAGGCGGTAACGAAGTGAACTTCTTATCCTTATCCCTAATATTGACATTTGTTCACTCTTACTTCCCCTGCTCAGGAGGAACCTGTAGAGACCACATTGTCCATGATCACAGACTGCTTTCCTGAGATTTCACTTCCTCACAATATTTAGGTAGCATGTCCCCCAAAGTAGAGGGCACTCTGATAGTACCAGCTAAGGAAAGATCAATTTTATTTAGGTTAGGGAATCGTATTTCAAAGTACTGCTCTCATGTTCCTCATTAACAACTACTTCTGGGCACTATTTTGTCAGCTTAGGGCCTCTCTAATTTTAAACTGAGAGTCCCAGGCCTGAAGGCTAGACCACAATATCTAGTCTCCTGTTAGGTTGCTTCCAGGGTTTGAAAAAGGTAATTTCCATCTATCTATTGACAATTTCTTTTCTGTCTTGGTCCTGTGTAACACTTCCTCACTGATGAAATGAGCTGTAATCCTACTCAAGAGATATTTTCCCCCCTTCCTTTTTCTAGTTATCTTTTGGGGACACAAAGACAACTTTAGCTCTTACATTCTTTCCCTTTCCCTTCTTCAAGTGGCTTTAAAAGAGAGGGAGACGGCACCATCTCACTGTCATCTGTCTTCTTAGAAATGGGAGCCCCCAGTTAGTGGCCAGCTAGCTACTCTTGCTGTCCTGACTCACAGCCAGTAGGAGGGGCACCAGCAGACAGCAAAGGTCCATCACTTCAGTCATTACTCTAGACATCTTCCTAAGAGCCAGGCCTTTGACTACATCCACCCTGTTTCCCTTTGCCTGTACTCGTTTCCTAAAGTAATTTCTTTCTTTCTTTTTTTTTTTTTTGTATACGTTTTTTTCTGCACATTGTCTATAAAATTCCTAGTTCAGTTGAGGTCAATGAGTATTGTTCTAGCTGAGGCCAGGAGTTCAAGGCCAGCCTGGGAGATCTTGCCTCAAAAAAATAAAACAAACAAAAATAACTTATTCTTGAAAAACAAAGATGCCAGAGGCTCTATGAGTTGACACTTTCTACCAGTCAAACAGAAGTTTTATTCATCTTCCCTATGTGAGGGCAGACAGACTGAAAGGAACAGTTTCTACCAGGCAGGGTTTAAGGGCAGTTCCTTCCCTGGGCTGTCCCATTTTCCTTAACTTTCTCCTTATAGCCTGGAGTCCAGAGTGCACACCCACAGGTAGTGTTGTCTTAAAATGAGTCTCAAGTGATCGGGCCCCAAATGAAGTCACTGCTCTCAAAGTGGCCTCATTGGCTCAGAGCCATCCCCTCTGTGGGAAGTCACTGCCAGCTCCACCACAGAGAAAGACTGTCTGCGGTAAGGACTAAAATAACAACATCAAACCAAGTCCAAACCTATGCTTCATGGTGGAATGGAATGTTAAAAGTCACTGAGACCATTTGTCACTTCAACCTGGAAGGAGGTTCTTCCTAGGTTTCTGAAAGATGGCAGAACCTCATCATTCATTCATCTCCCTTCTGTGGAAGAGGAAAAGATAACCATCTTCATAGTAAGCCAACAATGAATCAATGTTTGCCATTCCCCAGCCCTTCCAGAAGAGGAACAAGAAACACTTAGGTTGGGCCCTTCAAGATGGTCACCTCGTGCCCAAAAGGAAAAAATGGAGGGCACTAGTGGGTAGAGGAAAAAGAGGACGGTGATAGAAAAAGTCTTTAACACTTGTGGACACCTTGTACTGTTTAGGACAATGAGAACCAACTGAGAATTAGAAGGAGGATTCTGGAGTAGGAGAATGTTGACAAATAAGCTTGGAGAATCATCACCTGCCAAAACCAGGAGGGCTCCTTCTCCAGGACTGTGATAGTTATAGCTGCCTTTTATCTTAAATAAGACAGATGTGGGGCACAGATGGCCTCTGCTTTCCAGAGATGACACAATCAAATGCTGTGCTTTGAAGAAAGGGCTGCATTCTATCCTAATTCGGCAGCCCGAGGGAGGGGGCTCTGGAAGAGCAGCTGATAATCTTGGCCTCAGTTTTCTCACCTTACGGCTGGCAGCAGCTCTCCTGAGTGAGCTGGGGTTACATAAACACGGAACATAAGCATGAACTGCTGACACCCTGAGCCCATTATGAAACAGAATGTGATCTGAGAAAATACAAAATCTCCACTGAAGGCCAATGAGCTCCCCATGCAGGGTCCTACAACACTGAAAGAAGTAAGGAACAGTTCAGGGGCGCACAGGCACCAAAGGAGAGATTCCATTCCACAAACACAGAGGCAAAGGTTTCCCTGCTTCTTGCTCATTTCCTCCTTGAAGGGGGTGAGGGGAAGAGATGTTGTCTTTCTTAACAAATCAGAAAAACGTTGACGAGTGGGCACGTTTCAGTGTTTGCTAGCACCAGCTTGCACAGCCCAAACAGGTTAGACAGGTTGGATATTTAAACAAAGGTGGAAAATTGTGAGGTAGAAAGCCCAAGGAAGTGCTGCCTGGAAATGCAGCCAGCACCCTTGCAGGTCTCCTGCTATGATCTAGTGCTGAAAATCAGAATCCTCCTCCATGGTGCTAATTTCATTTTATAAAACTGAACAGGACACACACCCATGGTCTGTGCCAATTCCTCGGAACAATAAGCCAGTGGCACAGAAGAGACTCTCCACTTCTTATCCTGCTTCCAGGACTCCTATCTCCTGCCTGCAGTGACCTAGTTCTCAGCTCTCGTAACTGCTGGGTTGTTCAAGTGTGGGCAAGCATGATGCTCTGAGTTTTGATGCCATCCACTAGTTTCACCCAGTATGAGTAAGCTTTTGAAATATTTCAACAAAATTTGTCAAAAACACCATACTGCCTACATTCAAGGGAAAACTTTGGTATTTACTTCATCTCCAAAAGAAGATGAATACATAAATATTCCTAATGCCAGAACAGAAGAAAGGCTGTTAAAAATATTAGCATCCAGCCAGCCAAATGATAAAGGACTACAAACCAGATCATGGATTTGAGAAGCGGCACTGGGAGAAGGCAATATGACTGCTATTTAGCACCTCGTGCATGGACAGTTTTATGGGCTCTTTCCCTCCCTTCGGCCTAACTGAACTCTAACTGGTCTTTCAGAAAGAAATAAAAAAAAAAAAAGCAACAGCCACAAGTACACTTTTAAATTATTCTCTCAAAAATAAAACTGTAGTGATCCTTTAAAAGTGTATTAGAGAAGAAAAAAAGGCAAGCTGATCAGAAAAAAAGTACAGTCTCTAAACAGCTACAAGAGACTCAATTAACAAAAGCTAACTTTCTACTTTGATGTTTTCTCATGCATTTTATCTTATTTGAATAATAAAATTAAGTGATAGGTCACCCTCGCCTACTCTTTTTTAGAGAATAATAGCAGCGTTCTGTTACTTGTAGATTTTTAAAATGCAAAGTAAAAGCACTGAAAAGGGCCACAGAATATCATCTAATAGCTCAATGCAAATCCACACCCCACTCTAAATATAAAAACATTACAGAACAAGCAGAAAAGATGTATTGAGATAGTGATGGGAATTTGCACAACTGAAAATGGAGACTTAGGCTTCTGGCATGTAGCTTCTCTGCAAAACACTGTTGCAGACTTGGGTTCTTAGAATATAGCCCGTCACCCATTTTAAAGGGCACAGTCTTTTTCCCCCCCCTTTTTGTAAATCTGTGTGCTGATCGAGTATGCAGAAGAGACTTTTGAACTAAATATCCTAAGGAAAAGTATATGGGGACAAGTTGTTAAGCAGCAGGCTTAGCTCTGAATCCTGCAATAGATGCTGGGTGACATTTTTGGCCATTCCACGAAGACCCCTTTAATAGGAAGCCAGAACGGAAGGAAGATAGATTAAAGGCCGCAGAAGCAGTCCAGAAAAGGCCATCTTTATCAAAGCACTCAAACCTGGCCATTGAGATGTCAGCAAAGACAGAAAATGTTTAAATATGATCAAACAAGAAAGCTTTAAACATAGTTAAGAAAGCTATTTGTTGAAAGCTTAATAATATAATTAAGGAAAATTGATAACTATAGCCATTCTCAACTGTGATGAACAGATTTATAAGTGTCATATTCACTGTTCAGGGAAAATGACAGGCCACTGAATCATGTGGACTTTCAACAGGATGCAAAGCAGATTAAGGGGAGCGAGCAGGGACTAGAATATATGTTTATTTTTTCCTCCCTTGGTTAAAATTTCAGCCTCAAGCTGGGTGTAGTGCACACCTGTAATCCCAGCACTCGAGGAGGCAGAGGCAGGAGGATCTCTGTGAGTTTGAGGTCAGCTAGGTCTACAAAGACAGCCAAGGCTATACAGAGAAACTCTGTCTCGGAAGACAAAAAAAAGTTTCACCCTTAGGGAAAGCCCTCTAAACTACATCAGGTGTGTTTATTTTAATATAGAATATTAGACATGCTGATGATAATGCTATCACCATAAAAACTACCACTCGTTGAACATTCAACATATGTATACATATATATGATACACAAGCATTTACATATATTCAGTGCTGCTAACATTCTGTTTTGTGTATATATAATTAAAACCTCACTTATGTGAAACCCTTGGGAATCTCAGTAGAGTGCTACATGCAAGATAACAAAACACTCATGATTCTGATCTTTTTGTCTGTTTTGTTTTGAGACAGGGTCTCACTCTGTAGCAGAGACTGATATGTAACTCAAGATCCTCCAGTTTAGCCCTCAGTACTGGGATTAGAGACGCATGACACTGTGCCCAACTGCTGATGCACTACGCTCTTCTAAGCAGAATTAAAGGTATTACGATGTCCAGCTGTTCCTGAAGCAATTTTCTTTTAACTGATCTTGTTTCCTCAAAATAGGTAAATGACTTTAAAAAGGTCGGGTGCCCATAGTTCCACATACTTGGGAAGGTAAAGCAGGAAGATAACTAGAGCCCAGGTGTTTAGGGCCAGCCTGGGTGGCAAAGCAAGACCATATCTCAAACAAACAAAAACAAGAAAGGGATATTTATAGGGAAACAAGACTTTACAATCTGTCCTCGGTGGAATGACCCACAGGTTTTTATCCTGGAACAAATTTCTTGCCTGATACCTTCCTTCCCACAGAGGAACATGGCGGCAGTGAACAGGTAATTAAGGACACATTTTGAGTCAGGACTGGCGGAACCCTTGCCTGGTTACTTCCACACGTGGGAAGCAGCAAGTATCAGGATTTGTTACAGAGTGTCCTCAGAAACTTGATATGGCTCCGAGAGAATTTCATGGGGCTCTTCCTCTTGGTGGGGATGGAGAGTAAAGAAGTGGCTGACTCCTTGGAGATGCTGCCTCACCTCTGCTCCTTTTCTCATTTAGTGCTGACACCTGTTCCAGATACCTGAGTGTGGCTGTGCATGTCAGTGGCAGGCTTAGCTCAAGCATAGGATAGAAGCATGCCAAATCCAGAACCTCTGTGGTCTCATTTACCATGGACTAGGTCACATTTCTGTGCAGCTCAGATTTTCTTCAAGCGTAACAGGAACACATAAGCCTCCGTGTTCCTGAAGACTATCTGCTTTCCAGCAGCATCCCTGGGGTCAACAATCTCCCTACTTAGCAATGATAAAAAAATCAGGCCCATCACATCAGTAAAGTCCATGGGAAAGCAACTAGATGGTGCTCCAGGATTTTCCTTTTCACCTTTCTGTGACAGTCAATGAGAATGCACCCCTGCTCTTCACAGAGTAAGTAGAAAAGGTTGCCACGAGAGCTGCCATCAGGGTCTTCAGCATGCCTTTAAGCTAATAAACATCTACAACTCTTTACAGCTTAACGTGTGGGAAATGAGGAGCAAAGTGGAACTGAGTTTCCTGTTTTGCAAAGGCAATTATGGTCTGCAGGGTTTTGCTGTTGCGTTTTAAAGAATACTCATTTTATGGACATTGCAAACAAGGTCCATCCCCATCTTCTTTCTTCCTCATGGCTCTGGAACTGAAGGCTTTCTGGAGCAACCTTTGCCAATTGCAGAGCTTCGTGCCCTTTTTCCTACACTAGCTGCAGCTGGAGGGTGTGCTCTGGCTTGGTTTCCTAAGTTTGTTTTGGAAGGCATGCACTGTTTAATCCAAATTTTTAACATGAGAGCAGCTGATAAAGAGTTTGGGGAAGTCAGAGGTTGGAGCCACGCTGATGGTTCTGTGAATTATTTTCTGTACTTGATTGGAGTTTTGTTCTGCTCACAAACTAAGCTATGGGTTAAGGTAAAGAATTTCTAGAGAGCTAGGGAGAAGGTTAAACTGATAAACTCTTTGGCAGATAAGTAGTGGGACCTGAGTTTGGGTCCCCAGCATCCACAGAAAAAGCCAAGGCCAGCAGCACACACCTGCACTGCCATTGCTGAAGAGGCAGAGACAGGCTGGCCAGAGAGCCTAGCTGGATTGGTAAACTCGAGGTTCATTTAGGCCTATTTCAAAAAGCAAAGGAAGGAAGGTACCTGACAATCTCTGGCCTCCACCTGCTTATATAAAGCCTCATAAGTATATAAGCACAGCCCCCTCAGTCCCCCAAAAAACCCAAAGAACATGAGAATCTGCAGGACAGGAACAACATACAATAACGTATTATTTAAAAGTCTCCCTAAACTTTTTCAAAGTTCCTTCACTCTACCATTAGTTCTAAGATAGAAGACTATGCTGGGTGTCCATTCTGGTGTGCTCATGTAGTATTATGGGAGGCTGAGCCAGCAAGACTGTATGAGCCCTAGCGTCCTGGATAATGTACTTCAGCGAATAAACGAATGAATGAACGAACACACACACACATTTACACATAAAGCAAAATACCATGTAAATTTACTTATTGTAACTAAAGTATAAGAAATACAGGCTCTATGGGTGCTGTGAAGCAACTATCGACATGACTACCCATAAGAGTTTATTTTACTAACATAACAATCACACAGATAAAGAACTGGGTAGCCTTACAAACAATAACCAATAAATTCATAAAATAGCTAGTGGCCAAAGAAGAGTCAAGGACTCCATTAAAGGCACTGCAATATCAGCTTGGAATATCCCAGAACCTGAATCCTTGGAGTTTATGTTATGAAATCCTGGAATGGAACCTAGACCTGTCTCACAAAGCAACGAGTGGAAGGTCAGAGTTCATCTGGAGGCACATCACACAGACAGCCTTCAGAGCAGAAAGTAAAGGAAAGGCCCTCGGTGCCATTGTGTCCTGTCCTCTTATGGAATTAAGTCCTCAGAGACATGGAAATCTACATTTAAAATGTTTGTTAAGTACACATAATGAGCTACACCTGAGACTGAAACATACAGAAAACAATTCCAAGAGAAATCAGGCTCCATTAGATATTATATGCAATTTATGTTTATCGAGAGAGACTGGTAATCAGATCACATGGCCATGTCAAGGGAAACTGCTTATGGCCAGTCATAAATCCAGGTGTCAGTATGGAGGCACACACTGATAGTCTGTAACCTGGGAGGCTGAATCAGGAGAAATGAGTTTGAGGCTGGCTTTGATGAGAGCCAGACCCTGTCTTAAAGCAAAAACAAGCAAACAACAACAAAAAACCCACAAAACAAACAAACAAAACCAAGATGGACCTGAAATACTCAGACGGGGTCACGGATGCACAGGAAAGCTGCTGTGTAGGTCGGTCCTCCAGCAGTCTGGCTTGGTGTCAACTCTGGAAACTCCATAAAGGAGTTCCTGGGTGCTACTCAATGGTGCCAAAGGACCCCAGGAAGCAACAGCAGGGAAATGGGGAAAAGGACCTTGGTCTCAAATACCAAATTCTCAGTTGATTGCCTCCCTTTATCCGTGGTTATCAGAGCCTCAGGTTTCCTTACTATTTAAATTCCTACACACATCCCAGGGCAGTTTTGGCTCCTGATCAATGTTGCAGATATGTGGTTAGGAGAGATCATAGCTCACCACTGAAGTCTTAAATTCTGGAATGGATCCACTCAGGCAAATAAATCTAACTCCATTCTGACACATTTTTGTAAGTGTTTTCACATTTTTATAAAACTTTTTCCCCCAAACCTAGGTAACCAATACATCAAAGGAGAAATCCTGAGGTACATGAGGAAATATGGTAGTAAATGATAAAGAAAATGCAGTATATAAAACTTATGTAGTCTCCTGGCATGGCAGCACACACTTTTAATCCCAGCAGAGGCAGGCAGATATCTATGAGTTCAAGGCCAGCCTGCCCTACACAGTTCTAGGACAGCCAGAGTCCCTGTCTCCAAAAAAGAAAAACACAAAACTGCAGTTATCAGTCAGTGCCCGTACTACAAACATGTTCAAATCCACAAGCTAATCCTATACTTGACAACACCTGAAAAAGGGAAAACGGAACCCAAAGAGGAAGGGTGAAGTAATGATTAGGCCAGAAAATTGAGGAGATAAGAGAGCAAGAAAGAAAGAGGAAAATAAACCAAAGCAAAAGCTGGCTCTTAGAAAACATTAACAGAAGTAGGGATGGAGAGACGGCTCTGGGTTAGGAGTGCTGGCTGCTCTTGCAGGACTCCAGGTACAGTTCTCAGCATCTATATGCTGACAAGTGCCTATATGTAACTCTAGTTCAAGGACCCAAACTCCTCCTGGCTACTGCACAAACGTGATACACATAAACTCATACAAGGTATACACACAAACACATAAAAAACAAATATATGCACAAACAATACCAAAAATGAAAAGAGCTTAGTTACAACAGTTTTGGACCTCACAGAATAGAAAGATTACAAGGGAAGCCTGTGTGGCAGATACTTTGACTACTGAGATGAAATGGTCTGACTTCTTCAAGGATATAAACAGTGAAATCAACTAAAAAATAATAATAGGAAATACGAACAGACTTATAACAAGTTAAGAGGTTGGCTGCTAATCTGAAAAAAAACGGCACAAAATGAAATACCCAGGTGGCATCACTAGTGAACTTACAAAACAATACCCACTCGTCAGAGAGTTTTCCAAAAGAGAAGAGAAAGCTTCTCAGTTCATTTTCTGATAGTAATTCCAACATTAAGGACACAGCAAAGAAACCACACCCTGGCATCCACCACAAACACATCCCTAACCCTTTAACAAAGTGCCAGTCAATACCTGAAGTGCTTATATCCCAAGAAAGACGCTTGTCTGACCTATTTGGTAGGACAAGATTGAAGACAGAAACAAGAACAAAGAAAACGAACACAGATGCAGACAAAATTCATTAACAGAATCTAATGCTCATGAAAGAAACATCCGACAGACGTGGAACAGAGATGAACTTCCTTCACCTGGTAAATTTCATTTAAAATACTAAAGCCACAACAAAGACTACAATGGGGAAGGGCCGAATGCTTTCTTCCTAAAATAAAATAACAAAAGGACAAAAAAGTTTACACACTTTACTTCCATTTAGAAGTATATACTAAAGGTCTGGTGCACCCTGAAAAGGTAAGACATGACACCCAGAATGGAAAGGAGAATGAAGGCACCTATTGTAATTGCCATAACCTTGGGAGTAGAAAATATCAGGAGTCTATTAAATAACTCTAAGGACAGAGAAGGAAGCGCCAAAAGATTGTAGGAAACAAGATCAACACATAAACTTGAACTGCTATCTACATACCAGTTCATACCACAGTGAACTGGAAACAATCCTAGGAGGAATAAAAGAGAGACACATCTAAACTGCTATCTACATACCAGTTCATGCCACAGTGAACTGGAAACAATCCTAGGAGGAATAAAAGAGAGACACATCTAACAA
The DNA here is from genome assembly GCF_030254825.1 of Meriones unguiculatus. NCBI lineage: Eukaryota > Metazoa > Chordata > Mammalia > Rodentia > Muridae > Meriones > Meriones unguiculatus. The sequence goes on along the minus strand of NC_083366.1, from coordinate 53,308,936 downwards.
AGAATAAAACCAATACTCCGAGAATCCTGAGACACTGCTGAGAGCAGCCCAGTTAGACAAATGAATGAGAAGGCAGCCCATGTCATGGACAGAAAGACTCAATGCTATTAAGATGGGAGTAACAGGGCTGGGTTTAGTTCAGCAGTGGATTGCTTCCCTAGGCCTAAGGTTTGATTCCTAGTTCTGAAGAAAAACAAAAAGGATGGCAACAAACCAAAACTGACTTACAGAGAAAACATATCCCTGTAATAACTGTAGCTGCTCTTTCCATCTGTTTCTAAATTCTATATAGGGCCGAGGTACAGCTCAGCAACAGAGTACCTGCACAGCATATCTGAGCCTCCAGCACACCCCACAACAACAGGAAAAAAACAAACCCTGAATTATCTACAGAGAAATACAAACAAGTCAGATTAATGAAAACAAGTTTGAATCCAGGCATGGAGGTGCATGTCTTTGACCTGGGGCCTAGAAGGAGGCTGATCACATTAGGTTGTGACTAGTACAGTGTACACAGACTTGCAGGCCAGTGAAGGCTACACAGTGAGACCCTGTCTCAAAACAAACAAAAAACTCAATAACATTTTCTTTCGGAAAAGGATTTTAGTTCAAAGACTTGTACTTCCTTACTGAAGACACATCTAAAAGGCAGAATAGGCAGCACCCTGTGGTAACAGTATTAGACCAATGGACCCTTTAAGGACAGACCCTCACATTTGTGAATTTTGACAGGGGTGGTGAGATAATGCAACACAGAAAAGGAGCCTCCACATTCTCAAAATGGATCACAAACCTAAGTCTAACAAAAGTATGAAACTCCAAGAAGTCTACCTTACCCCTTCTAAGGTAGACAAGACAGTATATACAGTTTTTGACACATGGGGAAGGCAGAGTTTCACTGCCAGAGACATCCCTTGTCAAAAATAGCAACTCTGTCTGATTGTGGAGGATCTCAAAATGAGAACATCTTAAATCAGAAGTGATTGGGGTTAGGATCAGAGATGTACATGGCTAACCATCAGCCATCAGCACTGAGGGCCAAAACATGCCAATTCCGAGCTGCCTGCACAGAGCTCTATTCAGGAGATGAGGAAATCATCTAAGAGAGTCACAGATGATACCGCTGAGAATGGTAAATGTGGGATGGACAAAGGAGCAGAATAATAAAAAGAACAGGCTTAAACTAGAGGTCAGTAAAACCAACTGGCTAGTGCGGTGTTAAAATGGCAAAAAAGATACCATGTAAAATAATGTGTTAACGTAAAATGATAATGCAAAATACAAATAGTGTAGGTTTATTAAAGAAGTGAAAGTGTTCATTTCCTTTTTTGATGCCCAATCAGAATTGAAACGGGATATAGATATAGCTGAACACTATAATACTGAGGTTTGTATTATACAGGTAAATATATACACACATGCAAAATATCTATACACATAAAACAAAATAAATAAAATTACGAAACATTGAGGCCTTTCACGAAACTCTGGCATACCTCACTTCTGGAAGTTTTGACAAGAGATCCGCCATCTGTAATTTTTGCAGCGTTACTTAGGCCCACATAATAACAGCAGGTAATGCTGACTGAGTGCTTACCACAGGCCTGGAACTTTTTGTTAGACTCGTACCTTCTAATCCTCATCCTAATCCAACTAAGTGGACTGGACTTAAAGCCCAGCAGCAAACAAAAGCAACAAAGATTTAAAACTGATGTCCACAGAAATTAAGAACAGAAATTTACAGACAGCAGAAGAGATTTGGATTCTGGAGTGTCACTGGCTTTGTGACAATGTGATATTTTGAGTCCCTTCTCCTACTTCTCTTACTATTCCTAAAAATGTTTTCATTTAAGAAAAAAAGAGAGAGACAGCATTTGAAAGCTGTTTCAGTTCTGTTCTAACTGCTTGAAACATATACTGCTGCTCCACAAAATATATTCCCCTTGCCTCTCCTCTCAGCTTTTTAATATATCCACCTCTATTCTCTCTCGGTCTCACCCCAGACTGAGCATCATCCCCCAAAGGTCATTTCCTGCCATTTGTCAGATGTTCTTACTCCCTAATTTTATGCTCTTTCTGAAGCCTCAGAACCCGGCCGCTTGACTACTCTCAGGCTCCAGAATTTTTTCCCACCAAAGAAAAGCTTTGTGGCAGATCTGGTAGGCACACGCTGTTTAAATCAAAAGGCTGCATCCACGATGCTTCGTCTGAAGGGTGCTTTTGTATGTATAAGCTACCCATCCCTAGCACTCTTAATAAAGAAAAACTCCACGTGGCACAGGGGAAATAATGCTGTTTCATGCCAAAGAACCCAAGGATCAAAGGTTTAGCCTACCCAATACCTCAGATTCCCTGAGATGGTGTGAGTCGGCAAGTAAAACAATCTCAGCTTTTTCTCTATGGGGAACAGGAAAAGAAAGAACGAAAAGAAAACCCTGAAGTTTGTAGGGAAGTCTACTAACGGCTCATGATGTAATCAGCCACCCAAGCAAAGGACAGCACCCACCTGTGCATGTTCCCATTGGTGGTGAAAGACTGACCACACACTGTACACTTGTAAGGCCTTTCGCCAGAGTGCACCAGCATGTGACGGTCCAGGGAGCTGGCAGAGCTCAGCGACTTTCCACAGATGCTGCATGAGTGATCAGCTCCTCCAGTGTCTGTGTTGTGCTGCAGAAAGCAATTGGTGCAATGATCGTCTGAGAACATGGCATGGCATTAGAAATATAGACCTGTAGCTCTGTAAAAAACCAGTGAAGTTTCTTAACACCACACCCTTCTCTCCCATGGTCTCTTTAAAGTGTCTTCAAAAGAGCAAAAGGCATTAGGAACACGGGCATATACTTGTTGTGTTATTTACATGTTCTAGTTTTGAAAATCAGTTCTTCTGCAAAACTCAGAGCTAGTCTTTGCAAGGTCTATGGGTTAAATCAACACATACTAATTTCTCTGGGCAGAACGAGTCTTAACTATACAGCCAGTACGTGAAAGAAGTAAGATTCTCACAGTGGAAGATCGCAATCCTTGTTCTAATTTGAAGACTTAGGCTGGTTGTTAGAGAACAGAAGCCTGTATTAGGTAGTCTGGGCTTCTGAAATACGATAAGGAACATTTCTATCCAAATCCAGGTTTCCTTAGTAACCCAATATTCTCAGTAGTCAGCAGCCTTTTATGATTTTCAATACATCATCATTTTCTCTAGCCTGTTTTCTCTGGTCACCACCAGTCTGTCATAAATCAGCAATGGCATAAGGGGGAGAAAGATGCACCCTATGATAAAGGAAAAAAGATCCCCAAGTCCAGGAAATCCTTGGCTGCATGAGGCACATTGGTATCAAATAAAGGGCAGGAATGGGCACAAGAACTTGGGGGTTCACCCAGCTTGACTACATGGCAAGAAGAGACCCTGTGGTGACAAATACCTACAATCCCAGCACTATGGCGGCAGAGGACTGAGAGAGTCCTAGGATAGCCAAGGCTAAAAACTGACTTCAAGGGGCTGGAGAGATGGCTCAGAGGTTAAGGGGCTCAGAGTGAAAAGGTTAAAGGCAATGTATGCTTTTCCAAAGGACTTGGGTTCAATTCCTATCACCCACATGGCAGCTCACAACTGTCTGTAACTCCAGTTCCAAGGGATCTGACACGTTTACACTAATGCATGTAAAATAAAATTAAATTATAAAAATAAACAAACAAAAACTGACTTCAAAGTCAGCATGGACTACGACCACATGTAAAGATCCCATGTCTGTTCCCCTTCCTCTACACACATATACAGAAACAAAAATAAAAATAAAAAAAAACAAACCAAAAACAAAAAATGAAAGCACCTATAACCTTTTATGATGAGGTTCAGTCCATAATATTACAAACAGTAAAAAGCACCGTGTCAACATTAACTGGTCAGTTAACTGGATGTTCACTGTATTTAAAAAAACATTCTGTTTTAGACTGTCATCAAATGATGACTATGCAAAAATTATTTTGTAATCCCCTCAAGACTGCTAAAACACTAAAATTTAAACATAGCATACAATTTATTAGACAAATAAATCCCATTAAAATCAAATCATCCCGTTAAGTGAAGAGTATTTTAAAACAAAAACACAAAAGCAGGGGCAAACCTGTCGGATGTGCATGGTCAGCTGGTGTTGGGTGGTGCAGACCTTCTCACACAGGGGACAGTTGTAGGAAGACTTCTCCTCTTTAGTTTCCTAAAAAGAGATTAGAACAGTGGGTGACTTTGTAATCACGGCCAACTGGTTCCTTCTACTCTTAGGATGAGCCCATGTCTTAGGAGCTGGGTCTGAGCAGCTGCAACCATTACTGAAGCCTGTCCAGGTATCTGTGCAGGTCACTCTCCCGTCTGTTCTCAGTTCCCTTGTTTATAAATGGGAAAAACAACACTGGCCACACTGTGCTGAGACTGCATGAGTGGTCAAGGAGCAGGCAGTACCATGTTGCTCCTCACAAAGAGGCACTAGGTGTTTATTCGTGTCCATCACACATATAATGACACTAATCACTTCATTAACCCCAAAGAGTGAAAAACATGTCACCCACAGCTTAGCTATGAAAGAATGGATTTCTCTCTCAACTCACACCCAAGCTCCAGGTACTATTTTGTTTTCTTGTTTGTTATTGTCTCATGCACTTAAGTTGACCTCAAACTCCTAAAGTAGCCTAGGCACTCTTTAACCCTTGATTCTCTTGCCTCTACTTTCCATGAGCTGAGATGGCTGGGTCTTAAGAACCTCGGGACCTTAAGAGAGGTAATGAGAGCCTCATCAGCAAAGACCAGCCTACCAGTGGAAGGATTCCTTAGTGTTCTACTAAGAATACTCAACAGGAATAACAGGGCTCTGCCCATACAGCTAGCATCTTATTGGTGGCGCCCATAAATAAAGAACAAGAAGAGCTCTGACCTCATCAAAACCAGCCAGCATGACAAACCAAACTGAAGACACTTCAAGTCATGACAAAACCCCCAGCTCACTATTTGGTTAGGTGGTTCATTTTATTTTTCTTCAAAACATACAGGACAAGCTGCCTTCAAGAGATATATTTTACCTTTCTAAGGAAAAGGCTCACTTCTTTCATGGACCCTTTATTAGAAGTTCCTCCTGCCAGGTAATTAATGGGAAATCACAAAGAATTCCCCAAATTACCTCCTTATCCACAGAAAACTCAGAAATGTTTCTGTCCCTGAAACTAACTGTATTCATGCCTGGGCAGCTCTCAGAAATTGGGATGTTCAAATACTGCATCACTGGGCTTCTAAAACCTGCAAGACCATCCAGCTCTGTGCAATTCAAACTTCTTACACTCCCAACATGCTAGACCAGGACTGGGGGTGGGAGGGAACCCTGAGATCTGTTTGTCTTAAAATCTCCCCAGAAGACATTGATGAACTTGGGTTGAGGGAGCACCAATTACTTGATCAGGTGACCATGAGCACTTGCATGGGGAATTCATGTACAGTTGGATCCAGAGCTCACACTATGGCAAGTCCAGCCCCAAAAGCAGTTGGGGGAAAAGTTGGTATAAATGAAGGCAGAGGGCACGGAAACAAGCAGCTGGATGCTCCAGCTAACCTACACACCCTTTCTGGTCTTGGATATCTCTGAGTAGATTTCTTTTCATCTGAACTCATTTGACTGTGTTTCCGATTTCCGCTGTTGATATCAATTATTGAGCACATGCTGATGAGTGAACTTATAGCAACTCAAATTTTTGGAGTTTCTTTTCCTTCCACAATCACTAAGAGAGAGATGACCACTTATTACGGATCCCATTTTCTGGAAAAGGAAACTTCAGAGTACAGAGGGACAAGGAACTTGCTCCAAACAGAGAACAATTAAGAAACTGACACCAGCTTAACCCCCAGACTCGCTGATCAATGGCCCAAACCACAACATTATATAAATCAGACCCCGAGACACAGAAAAGCAACACGTAGTGATTGTTCATGAGAGGTGATGAGAATAGATGCTATTCTGAAGACTGTGAAAACAAATGGCACCGTAAACCAGATGGGTGGAGTGAATGCGTGATGTCTTGTTCACAGCTGTCTTCTCCCTCTTTGGAATGAGTCTCGTCTAATTACCTTTTCTAACCTGTGGAGTGGGTTGGAGGACTAGGCCAGCCAAACATTTTCTCTCTCAAACTCTAAGGAAGCTGAAGATCCCTGAGACATTTCAAAAACAAAAATCTGACCTCACCCAGATACCCATACATTTATTCTCTCAGAGGCACAGTAAGATGTCTCATAGCCAGGCCAAAACAGGAAAAAGTTAAGCTCTGAGGTATTTCTGTCAAGTCATCAGATTAAAAATGCTATGTAGATTGTTCATAAAAGATTCACTGGTACATTGTAATAGTGGACATTTAAAAAGAAAACCTGGCAAGACACTGGCTCATCCCTTTAGGCCCTGAGAAGACTGGGGTGAGGAGATTTTTGAGCCCACAAGTTCTTACTAGTCTGGGCAACACAGAGAAACCTTGTCTCAAAAAACCCTCTAGGCCTCCAAGTGGCCAATCACTCGAGGAGACATAGTTTAATAAAATCATCTTGTGGTCACCTTGAAGCAGACACCAGGCACATTGTGTGGAGGTGCACAGGGCTGACTGATATTGACTCTGGGGTTGATCATTAACCTCTGCCAAGCCTGAAACTGGTGATGCTGTTGTGTAGTCTATAATGTAAGGTCCTAAAACCTGAGGTGATCTAATGGAATCAGCTTTACAAACTTTTAATGGTGAACAGAATAGTAAAAGAACATTGTGACAGTGGGAAAGGCCCACTAAAGACTTCTGAGCCCAGATATTATAGCCACACTGGTGAAAGAAACAAATTTCCTGGGCTGAGAGATAAAATTAGCAGCTAATGTGATAACTAACCAGTTCATAATGAAACAATCTGGCACCCTTGTCAGCGTCCGGCTGTGGCTAATCTCTCCTGGAATGCTACAGTCACATGGATGCAGCCTTTCCCAAGGCGCCCTCCTTCTACTCTCCCTGTCCAGTTTTCAGGTAAGAAGGGCACTTCCTAACCCTGTGAGCTGTCTACACATTATGTTTTGTTTTCTTCATTTGGGTGCTGTATTTAGCAGGCTACCTCTGGCCTAAGGCCTCCCTTCCAGAAACAAAGCCAGTCTATCATATCCCCGATGGAGAAAGGAGGCTGATGACAAGTGGCTCAGTCACATTGCACTCTGATGCCCTCACTCCTGCAAAGCAGCCTGTACTCAGTATCCAGAGGTGGAAGGAATGATGTCTGTCTTCGGTGACCCTAACTACCTCTGAACTGGGAAGGAACCACAGCCTGGACTTAGGGCCCTATGCCAGTGCTGTGCTATTTAAGGAAAGGTTCTTGCCTATCCTCCATTCATTCTTGGTAGAGCAGAAAAAGATGAGGAAGACAATGACCTCACATTTCTTAGTCATCCTTGAGTGCTTGACACCTGGCACAGTAGCTAGGCGGAAATAGAAGCTAGGTCTATTGTGAAATGAGTTGATAAGACAGATGGAGAGATGGACAGACAGGCATATACAGGCATAGGAGCATGGAAATAAACCTGTTCTTCCCAGGGCTAGTGCTCCTTCTGTACTCGGGCTGAGTATTTTCCTTAGGCACCCACAGGAAGAGAAGCACACGAAGGCAGGGGAAAAGAGAAAGAGAGAGAGAGAGAGAGAACAAAAAAAAAGTTATCAATACTACAAGCCTAAAACATTGCTGAGCTCTGTTGAGTCCTCAGGCTTGAGGTGAGGAACAGAGGCGTGCATACTTACATGCTACAGGACACATGGGGCTGCTGCCATTTCCTAGAGGGCACACTGAACTAGAAACCTGAGGGTTTATCAAAATCCATCACGGATGTGCTCGGAGAAAAGTCTATGCAAGAACAGTGATCAGTTCACAAAGGCCCCAACAGGTCTGTTCTCTTGTCCATTCTGGCTCCCAGACAAGCTGAGAAGAACACCTTGTCTCCCAACAAGGTTTAGTGTGACTATATTATGCCACATGCAACAAGAAACTAACAGGGAAGTCAATTTATACTATACGATTTCAGAGATGGACTGAGAATTGTTTGCTCTCTGCCCCCTTATTACCTTGTTAAAAATGTCGCTATCATGACAGCAACAACTTTTCTGAAGTGCCCCCTGTGTTCATTAACTGACAAAGACAATACCATGTTCCCAGTAGAGGAGACAGGGGCTTTTTTTTATTCCTCCCAATTTCTGTTTATGCAATCACTCTTTCCAACCTCTCCTGATCCTGTGACCGCTGAAAATTCAAGAGGATTAAATAGATTGAACTGAGGGCCTTGCCCTGCTATGAACCTACTGAGCACAAGCCCTTTCCATTTGATGGATCTTAAATGGGGATTCGCTGAGACTGAAATCAACTCTCTTTAAAACTAGAAAGCTGAACTCTGCATAGGAACTTACTTGTCCCCCAATCTGAAGATACTTAAAAGGGGTGTGTGTGTGGGGGGGAAGAAAGATCAAGGAGCTAGCTCAGAATAAAAATAATTAATCAGCTGTGTTAAAAGGAAAGAAACCACATCATAGGAGAGGCAGTCACATTCATTCTTTTAAACATAAGCTTGTGTTTAAGACAAATCACAGGGCAAAGAGTAAGGGTGCTTTCCCAGAAAGATAGCATGGCAGAAAAGATGTCCGCCGTGCAAGGATGTAAATAGTAAAAAATGATGGTGGCCTTTGGGTATATCTTTAATTCAGAATGTGAACAGGATTTCCTCTTAGGTAGCTTGGGAACTTCTCCCCTACATTCCCACAAGATGAAAGCCATCGGTGGCCACCACCCAATCCAGATCCTTACCTGGTTCCTTCTGCCAATCCGATTTGGTCCTGGAGGCTTCATGGGGGACTTGATGCCCTGGGGGCTCCCACCATTCTCAGTGATATTCGATACACTCATTACTGCTGACATCATGGTATTGATGGAAGACAGGTCTGAGCCTTCTAAACCAACGGGCGAATTTGACGTCATTGGGACAGGGTTTTATGCCTCTAAGAAGTCTCTGCTATAGAACTGAAAAACAGAAATGACCGATGTTCTCGTGAGAATATTTAGGCTTGTCACAGTCACGTGGGCTAATCACAGCTACCACTGTAACAGGGAGAAAGAAATGCCCAACACTGTTTTCCTTGTTCAGCCTATACTCAGAACAGAACTCAAAAAGATTTATTTTTGGTTTGTTTTCTGAGAGAAGAGCTTGCTATGTAGCCCAGGCTGACCAAACAAACTTACTACATAGCCAAGGATGACTCAGCACTCCCCAACCCTCCTGCTTCAGGCTCTCAAATGTAGAGATTACAGGTGTGAGCCACCACAACCAGTTCCAGAACAGTTTAACCTTTCTGCTCCCTGTTGTAATCAACCTGCTTCCTTTCTAAGTGCACACCACCCGCAGAACTCAAGCTACCTGAAGCAGCTCCCTTCACTTTTCTTTTTGACTGCATGGGTATTATGTGTGCATATGTATAGTTTCCTTGACAGCTGCCGACTTTATGTACTGAGGAAGTGTCTCAGACCGAACCCAGAACTTGCTGGTTTGGCTGGTCTACCTATCCCACTTGTGTAAGGATCTTGTCTCTGCCTCCCGAGCACTGGGTTATGGTGTGTGTGTGTGTGTGTGTGTGTGTGTGTGTGTGTGTGTGTGTCACTTTTTAATGTGGGTGCTGGAGATTCAGACTTTGACACTTACACTGACATAAGAAGCACTTCTCCAGTGTGCCACCTCCCTAGCCCAAGCTTTCCCTAATCCTTGTGAGCAGAGTTTGAAGAGGCTAAGACAACAAGAAACAGAGCTGCCATTTGGCCATCACCTTCCCTATACTCTGTACTTGCTTTCTTCTATTTAAATGTTTTAGAGTTAAGAAGTAGCTGATGGGAAACTTCATGTTTCCTCTGACTTCATGGCTACAAGGCAGTGATTTAAAAAGTTGTGTGTACGGCATTTCTATAGAAGCCAACACTGCTATAATTATAACTAAATTTAAAACCAACATTAAAAGGCATGTTTCTTTAAAAAAAAAAAAAAAGTAAGTAACCTAGAAGTTATAAAATGGAAAAAAGAACTATGCCATGTGTTAATTAATTACCTCCATTTTTTTTGTCCCTTGCTACAGCCGTCATCCACATGGAATAGGGAATGGCTCTGAGTCCTTTTTCTTCTCTTGATATCACTCTTTTACACTGGAAGATAAACAGGAGACACTGGAACAGTTAATTCATCAAGGAAAATTACTCAGTACTGACTGGCAGTAAATGGCACATGCTTGTGACCCCAGACATAGGAAACAGAGTTTGAGAATCTGAATGCAGTGCAAGGCTAGGCTAGGTAGAGACTCTATCTCAGAAAAGGAAACAGATTCAGTCTTTTTGCTTAGAAAGAAAAATGTGGAACCATTTCCTGTGATCTCAGATTGCTATACTCACAAAATACAAGGAGGACAAAGTAAGTAATCTTTTCTTATAAAATTGTGTGATGTGGTTTTTCACCCTAAAGTCCCCTCCTGTGCTGCCTCAGACACTCTCAACAGCCAAGGAATTTTTACCGTAGTTTACTACTCTTTCTTGGCTACTATTTCATACCATTTGTTTTTATACTTCACAGAGCCCCACTTGACCTGATTCCTTTCTCATCCTCCAAGAGCTCAGAGTCAGGTGTGACAATATTAGGTCACATCAAGAAGATGCCTGGGTGATGAGAAACAAATGACCAAAACGAAATCCATAACCCAAGCCACATCAAAATCTACTTTATTCCTGAACTTTAATATCAGAACACAAAATATGGGAGTCACTCAGAAGTGGCTTTAAATTCAATCCCCAACACCTCTTCTCAAAAGACAAAATGTGCCCCGCATTGTTATGCTCTGATGTGTTCCCTCAAAGGTTTGCATTAGAAACTTAATTCTCAAATTTATAAGCTACTGGTCTTTGGAGGTGGGTCTTCTAGTAGGCGCCTGAAATCCAGTGAGGAACAGCAACTCCAGAAGAAGAAAGGAGGAAGGCGAGCAGACCCACTCCACCTCAAGGGAAGAAACAAAACTCAAACCTGAACTGCTGCCTTTTCATGAAGCTTCCCTCATGTTATCAGATCACTTTTAAAAATGAACAGCTTCTGGGTGGTTTCTTGAGGAAAAACATGAAGACAGGAGTGTATGTATAGAAGAGCATAGACAAATACTTTTTTAATAGATTGTTGACAAATATATCATCGGTTCCTGCTGTAACCAATCATCATGTATAAATATGCATTTGCTCATAAATTAATTCACCTCTTTTAAATACTCTCTTCTGCATTTTCTTTGTTTTTGTTTGTTTTTTGAGATAGGGTAGCCTTGGCTGTTCTGGACTCAATTTGTAGATCAGGCTGGCCTTGAATTCACACAGTTCCACCTGCCTCTGCCTCCCAATTGCTAGAATTAAAGGCACACCCACCACACCCAGCTCTCCTCTGCATTTTTAATTTACAGAAAAGTTCAAGATAGTTGAACTAGAAATAGTCACTAATTCTATTACTGTGAAAACAAATCTTTCTACCAATTTATACCAAGGTTAGATGATGGTCTTTAGTCTCAGCACTAACCCCCCCCCCTTTTTCTTTTCTGAGTCATTAATACAGCTTTTGTTTGTTTTTTTGAGAGACAAGTCTTTCTGTTGTAACCCAGGCTGGCCTCCTGGACTCCCACATACTAGAATATTTTATTAGTCTCTTCAAAGAAGTTATGTAGGCCATGGATTAATCTGTAATTTGTTAAAAATTAATACATACAAACATACATAAGTATAGTCTGGCCTAAGATCTTTCTGATTTCACTCTTTTGTGAAGATGTCTCCTACTACCACCTATATATGTATTGCAATTAAGCTCATTTGAGATTTAAAACAAAAATAATTATGATAAACCTGCTGAGATGGCTCTATGGCTAATGGCTCTTGCTGCCAAGCTTGAGCCTGGCAAACCTGATTTCAATCCCCAAGACCCACATGACAAAAAAGGAGAGAACTGATAATCATAGATTGTCCTTTGACCTACACAGAGACAGACATGCACACACATACACAAACATCGTTAAAATAAAAATCACTGGCCCTGTTTTAATACAAACATTTCCAACTCGAATCAGAGAATGCAGGACCCCAGATGAAGCTCCCAAGTCACAAAAGTGATTGACTGATAGCATCAGGCTGATGGTTTCAGTTTTACTGCCCTAGTTTTGAACCTGCAGCTTGGATCTGGAAGTGGGGAGGAAAGGAAGAGGAAAGAGAAGTGTCTGAAGTTTTGCTTGGTGTGAGATCAATCCTGGGCATCCTGAGACTCTTCAATCCATACCACAGACCCAACAGATCAAGAAGAACCAGCAGTTGCAGCTACAATTTTAACCTGATTTTTTTCTATACCTTTAGAAGAAAATGGATGAGGTGTGGGGTGGAGGATAGGGTGAGACAGGACAGATAGGCTTGGAAAAGAAGCAGGGCAATTCAAAGCGAAGATAGGAGAGGGCGTGCACAGAAGACTCACTCACCACTGTTGACTCAAGGAAACCTATAAAGAGTAACTGACCTGTTTTCTTCGTTCTACTGCGGAGCTGATGAGGACTGGGCCCAAATGTGAGCAGGGTCACACCTCAAAGCCACCACTTCTGGAACAATGAGTTGGAACAACCTGAAAAGATAGTAGAAGGTAACATTAAAAGGAGGAACAATTCTTCCTCTCTATTGTTTCTGCTACTCAGTGTCACCATGATGAGGGCAATTCCCACCCCCTAACTGCAGCTGCAGGCAAGCTGTTAGCTGATTCCACCAGAATGTACTCAGGTAATGCTGAAACTGAGTGCGCTTTCAACAGCCAGGACAGCCTTTACCTCTACCAAAGTATATCCTACATTCCGTTGATGCTGAGCACAAGGACACATGAGAATGCTCAGGCTGATGGCCCAAGGTGAAGCTCTGAGCATCCTAGCACCATGGTAATAGTACTGGAAAGGATGCACAATGGCAAAGCACCTGCCCAGCATGTGAGGCCCCGGGTTTTAGGCCTAGCACCACGAACACCAACAAGACGCAAAAATGGCTGAACAGATTTCAGATGATCCCCTAGCATATAGGAAGAAAAGGGAAACAGTTCTTGGTGCTACCAGAAACAGGCCATGAAAGCAGCCATCTGAGTGCTGGGTCTGCTCCTCTGCACAGAGAAAGCTGGAAGGCAGCACGCTGCCTCTTGCTCTCAACACAGCATTTCTCAGCTGAAGGAAAGAGTGCAACACAGGGGGGAAAAAAAAACCTTAGGAGGCAGAGTAAGGGCTGGAGTACACTCAGTGGGCCAGCACCTGCCTAGCATGTGCAGGAGCTCTGGGTTCCTTGCTGACAACCACAAAGCGGCGGGGGGGCACATAAACAAGAATGCCAAGATGCAGTTGTCCGGCACATCTTCTCACTTTATTGGTTTTCAGAGAGCATCTGGAAACAAGCTGCACACGTGTGCCGTACAGCTATGATCTCAAATCTCACTTCGACGAGTCACCTACAAACTGCTCCCAAGCAGGACTGGTCTGTGTGGATGAGAACACTCCACCACCCTTTGCTGCCACAAGCAGTTCCTGGGAGGGTTTTGATGCCAGGATTCCTCCAGCAGTCCTGTTTTTTTTTTTTACTTCAGTGATTCCATTCTTTGCGTTATCCTCTTTGAAAAGTTCTTTGGATCTAAGAGTATTGGGAAACAAGGAACAACTTACAGGTAAGGCTCTCAATGAGCCATGGAGACCCTCATGCCTGGAGCCACCTGATACAACCCAGTACTTCTCGAGGTAAAGAAAACCACAAATCCTTCCAAAGAAATAGTCATACACTTGGTAATGGGAGAAGTCTATGTAGAGACAGTTCAGTAAGAATCTTTGTTTTACTGCTGCTACATGACCTTAAAGAAAAAAAGGTGGGGCTTGGATTTATCCCTTCCACTTATGCCACTGTCAAAAAAAAAAAAAAAAAAGTTAAGCAAGCCTTCCTTGATTGTATTCATTTTAAAAATAACTGGAGGCTGTGGGTGAAACTTTCATGGTGGTGTATTTATCTAACATGCTGAGGCCCTGGGTTCAATGTCCAGCACTGAAGAACAACAAGCAAACCCATCAAGGGTAAGAGTGCACACAATTTTAAAATGCAGGGTCTAGAAAGGAGCAGCTCCTCCTATACTTCAGTTAACTGTCAAGGTCCTCAAGTAAAGTCAACTAAAAGCAAGCTTCAGAGTCAGAGACAAATGTCAGGAATTAAAAATTTCCAGAACCTAAAAATCCCATTAAAATTTAGACCCATTCCTTCTCTCTTCATTAGACACTTAAAAAAGCAGGCAAGGGCAAGTAACTTCCCCACAAACATAAAGAACCAACCAGGAAGGGATACACTCAAAGCACAGGGTCAGATTGAGACTTGATTCTAAAAACTGAATCCTTTGACCTTGGATGTAAATGATTTGGATAATGTCAATATCCAATTCAGCTGAATAACAAGAGCCACCTCCCTGTTTGTTTTGAGTTCCACTAGGCTAAGGGAGCCATAAAACTGGGAGTATGGAAAAGCACAAAAATGCAGCTTTTCAAAGAATACCCCTTACCTCTATCACCACCTTGAGGAAAAAAAAGGGGGTGACATGGGGGTGTTATTGCTAGTTATGTCACAGAAGAGAGAAGGTTACAAAGACTGGCTATGGCATTTGGAGGTGGGTCTGGAATGCTGAGTATCTGTATTTTCCTTCCCAGAAGTCTTGTGCAAAGTCAAAGAGGCAAGATATCTAACAGAAGGCAGAAGTCCCTCTGGGAGGAGGAGGGGCAGGGGAAGGCCAGCTCCACTCTCCACCCCCTAGATAAGGGACAATGCTATGTAAAGCCAGAAAGAGAAGATTAAGGAGCCTGTCTCCAGGTCCAGGGAGATAGCAACAGAGAGATGGAAGATAAAAGAAAAGATGGTTTAGAAGTAAAGGGCGGTACCCCGTCTTCTGAAGATGAAATCTAAAATCTGTCCTCAGGCTTCCAGCAAATATGGAGTAAGTTGAGATGCCTAGGATGACAGCAGAGGCCTTCGCCTTTCTAACACTTGACTGAAAAGGCTGTGGCGGCAATGTAGGCCCCTATAACATCCATAAATTCAAAGGATGTGTGAGGAGAGAGCTGACCTGGCCAGTTCAAGCCAATCTGGAACAAAGTAGAAAGAACAGAAGTTCAGGTACGAAAATGACTGAGGCACCTGACAAACTACAGAAAGCCTCTAAAGGGTAGTCTAGGCTGTGGACTGACTACCTTGACTAGATGTTCCACCATGTCCAAGCCTGCCCACCCCAAGCCCAAGACGAACCCATGTTTGCTAACTAGGATGGCCTGTATGTGCTCTGGAGGCTGAGACAGCTGGGATGATGGCTCTCTTGAGTTCCAGGAAGTCGATGTGTTTCTCGGCTTAGGGGTAAGGCTATGGCTTGGATAGGGTGGCAACCCACAGAAGTTACTAGTTCCTACCCCAATGACACAGACTTTGGTAAAATGGAGTTGGATAAAGCATTACATAGCTTAACTGAGCATATAGCCAACTCTGTATTGCTTGAGTAAAGATGGCTTGCTAAGAAATGGGCCTGCTTTTACACAGACCAAGTTCAAGAGACAAGCATGAAGGCAAGGTGGCCATCCAGGAATGAAAGAAACATGCTGATCTTGCTCTTTCATTGTCTTCTCTACTTCTTTTCTGAAGTCTACAGAATGTGCATTCTTCAACCTGTCACTCAAAGGGCCTCCATGCTTTAGCCCAAGTTTGACTTCTGGTCTTGTCGCCCACCAGCACCCATGACTATCATTCTACTCAGTTTCTTGCCCCCAGCTGAGCATGGAACCTCCTTATTTCTCATGGACCAAGGCCTTTTCATTCCAAACCCTAAGACACATGGCTACTCTGCCATCATATTTAATAAAAACAGCACCATCAAGTGATAGCTCTGAGGATTAACCTTGCTATGTAAATGAGATGGCTGCTTAGGGGTGAAGTTATATATGCCCCTGAAACAGTAGGTGACTGTCACCCAGGAGACCTGGGAGCACAAGTCCAATGGCTATTGTCTCTCAACTCTATTAAGTTTCTTTTGGACAAAATGTGTGACTCCTGGCAGAAGGCTTGGCAGCACAGGTGCACTCCCTTGGCCTGACTTCCCACAATCTTAGCTTGCATCACTTCTGCCTTTCTTTCATTTCTCATCTGTACCTGGGTAAGAAAAGGGAATGCTCCCCTTCCTCTTCTTCTCTGCCCTTGGTCAAAGGAATGAGGCAGGGCTGGCCTTCAAAGGCTGAGACACATTCCTCTGCTGTGCAATGGGACCCAGGCCTCCCTGGTCATGGAGGCTAAAAGGAAGTTCCACAGC
Source organism: Meriones unguiculatus (assembly GCF_030254825.1). Lineage (NCBI taxonomy): Eukaryota > Metazoa > Chordata > Mammalia > Rodentia > Muridae > Meriones > Meriones unguiculatus. The sequence continues at coordinate 53,292,503 of NC_083366.1, read as the reverse complement.
TCAACCTGAATTATGTCATGGCCCAGCCTTGTGGAGTGGCCGATTCCAGCTGATCCATCAACAGGATACAAATCTTCCAGGTTATGCCTACTTCCACAGGCTTGGCTAAGAGGAGTCCACACTCCTAGACTGTGGGGCAGATTTCTGTGGCAAATTAACAAACCAACTAAGTATGTATATTAGTAGTAGGAGACAGGGGCTGGAAAGATAGCTCAATGGTTAACAGCACTGGCTGCATTTTGCAGAGGGCCCTGGTTCAGTTCCCAGTACCCACATAGTGGGGCTCACAACTGCTGGTAACTCCAGTTCCAAGGGATCTACTACCCTCTTGGTGGCCTCTAAGGCCAACTGCATGTACACAGTGTATATAATACATTCACATACATTCACACACCACACACACACACAAACAAATGTCTCTTTAAATATAGTACAGGGCAGAAAATAGTAGCAGATACCATAGATTAACTAGACAAACATAATTTTTTTTTTTTTTTTGACAAACATAATTTAAAGGAACTCCTAGCAGTAATTTTATCTGGAAGCAGGAGGTTGAACGGCAGGTGACATGTGGACACTGCCACCCTAAGGGGCACAGGTGCTCCTCAATCTAATATGGGGCTCCATCCCAACAAACCCAATGACACTCAAAAGGCATTTCATGCCCCCAACAGACTGAACACCCAAGCTTACTAACATACATAGCGCATTGCAGAGTATCAGCTGTCCCCACTCACAACTGCAGGGTTGAATGGAAACCCTCGCTCTCTGGCCAGCAGCAAGAGAAAGGATCAGACCACTGCTCATCAGAGGGAAGATCCAAACTCAAAATCCCAAGTATGCATTCTACTGACTGTATGTTAACTTTATATAAGGAATCAAAAAATTGCACAAGTTGAAAATTTTAAGTTAGGAATTACCTACAACCTAGCCTTTCACCAGAAATAAAAATTTGTCGGCTCTACCTCAGACTTACACTTTTGAAGGAAGACCCTGCAGCCTGTCCTCACAGTTCTCTAGGGAACTCTACTCAGTCTGCCTGAGAACCAGGTCATGAAGGTCAACAGCAAGGTCAAAACCTGCAAGGATTTACACAACCTTTCTGACAGCCGCTGGCCTATCAGAGCTCCTGACAAACACCAAGGCACAGAGGCAGAGGCAGAGACTCAGAATCCAGTCCTAACTTTGAGCTTACTTACTACTACTAAGTAAGAGAAAGGAAAAGGAAGTCGTTACACAAGGCCTGTGATATAAGGTTCAGACAGGGTAGGGCTGGACTGCAATGCATGGGTGACCTGCAGTCCTGGATCCTACAGGCTACTTCTCCAGCAAATAGTGTTCTTCAAGCCTATGCTACTCCTTGAAAATTCAGCCTGAGACTCAAGCCCTTTGGCCAGGATTTTGTGGACCTGGACAAACCCCCTTTGCCTTTTTCCCTGCCACTTCTGGACAATAGGAATGTGTAACAAAGCGTGAAGGGGAAGAGAGCAGTTAAGGAGCAAGACTGTTGCCTCTATGGTTTCAGCATTAGCTCAGGATCTACTGAGCTGTGCCTATTTAGCTAGGGAAGGAGGGTGGGAGGCAGAGTGAATGGAGAACACTCCTCCCACAGCTCAGTGCCTGTTCAGCATCTGTGAGGCCCCGAGTTCTACCCCTAGCACCATAAAGATGAAAAACAAAAGCAAAATGTGAACTGCTGGTGCGACAGAGCTCTTCTGGTAGGTGGCGGACTGAACTGGATCACCGAAGTGCCTCTTCTCCCAGTGTCTCTTTGCTTCTTTATGGGAAGGAAGTAGGCAGCGCCTTCCCTGATCACAGGCTCCCCTGCAAGCCTGCAAGTGCACTGCACTGAGGACGCTGACTCCACTCCTTATAGCTCTTCTCCCGGGAGCGGGCCTTACGGACAGGATCAAACAACTGCCAAATTAGCAAGGCCAAGATGCAGCTGCCACCTGGCAGCCATTTGTCACCCAGCACCCTCCTCCCCTGGGAGGGGAACACGGATGGCTCTTGGCACCAGGCTGTGAGAAGAACAAGTCCCTGGCCCTCTCCCCAGGCAGGCCAGACTTTTCCTGAACATTGTTTTTCTGCTTGACCACTAGGAATTGGTATTTCATCACTTTCTTGACCAGCTTAGCAGAAGTCTGCATCATTCTCTACCCAGCAGCTGGGGGAGAGGGGGTAAGAGGTCAAGGTGGTCTGTACCTGTACAAAGAATGCCCACGTGGAAAGAAGAGCAAGACAGAGAGAAATGTCCTTGCCCACCTGCAGTCATAGCCATCAGGTCTAGGGTGGGGGCTAAGCTTGACTCCCACCTTACCTCAGAGCAGTTCTGGCTTATCAGGTAATAACAGGTACAGGAAAGGCTAGGGAGAGCCTCAACAGTGTACCTGGGTTGTAGAATTTAAAAGTGGAAAAGACAAGGCTGTGAGTCGCAGAAAACAGGCTTCAATTTACACGTATACCAGAGGCCTGCTTGTATTCAAGTATGATATTTACAGAGAACTGGGGGTACTTCCTGAGACAGAACCTCTATGCCAGCAAGCAGTAAGCAGTTTATATGTATTTAATACTTCTCCAACTCCTATACAGTACCGGCTATTATCTGCTAAATGCTACACTGCTCTTGTGGGATGGAACAGGTCTCTACCCCAGGATTCTGTGACTCCACGATTCTTGTACTTATCAAGACGCCAGAAAGACCACTGGGGGGAAAAATCCATCAGTGGAAGAAAATGAGCAAGCTAAAGGACGGGGAAACCAAGGTAGTAGAAAAATGAAGCTGGAGAAGACTAGAAAGGGTGAATGAACTCATTCCACAGTTCCACCAGGAAAAGAATGAAGAATGACGGAAGACACAAAGAACCTGTGCTAGGGCCCATGATTCTTTAAGCCAGGGCTCTTTGTTTGTTGGGAAGGGTGTGTTTATTTCATCTTATGGTTCTGGGTAATAGTTCATTACTGAAGGAAATCAGTTCAGGAACCTGAAAGCAGGAACAGAAGCAGACCAGTGGAGGGAGGCTGCTTACTGGCTAGCTCTGGTCTGGGCTTTCTAAAAACAAAAGAACAAACCAAAACGTGTATTTATGGTGTTTGGAGGGCAGGGGGCAACCTATAGGAGATGGCTCTCTGTTGATCATGAATTCTTGGAACTGAACTGGGGTTTTTTTCGTGCTTGGAAGCAGGCAACTTTATTTGCTGGGCCATCTTGCCAGCTTTAAACCGGGGCTTTAAGAGAGAGCAGTCACTGGATGGCACGAAGCCCAGTGAGGTTAGTCGTAAGCCTGCTTCATCTGGGTGTATTCAAATAGAGTAGGTAACCAACTAGACACACAAATGTTAAGAAAATAATTTTTAAAAAGCTGACCAGATTATGATTCTTCTGGCTGACGTGTAACATATTTCTGAGTCTCCATTTGCAGATCTGAGAGTGAAGTAGAATTATTAAAAATATGGGAGGGGGCTGAAGAGACGGCTCAGCAGGTAAGAGCAGTGACTGATCTTCCAGAGGACCCAGGCTCAATTCCCAGCACCCACATGGCAGCTCAGAACTGTCTGTAACCCTAAGATCTGACACTGTCCCACAGACATCCATGCAGGCAAAACGCCAATTCACATAAAATAAACACAAATAAATTATTTTTAAAAAATACATGGGAAACAGTAACACACCCCCAGTCTGAGCAAATGACACTAAGTTTCCTCACTCAACATTCTTCACTCAACAGTCCCTGCCCCCTCCCCCTGGTGCTGAGTCTGTCTACCTCAAGTTGCCTACCAGTTTCTCTTATTAGACTGGTAAAGCTCTGACAGCATCCCAATGTAATGATCTTTGTTAAAAATCCTGTCTCAGCCCACAAGTGAGACAATTAACAATAAGTAAGTTGGCTTATCACAAATGCAATCCCACTGACAGCAAAGAGCAGAGCAGCTGTCGACTCTCGCCACACTGCATGGCAAGCAGGAAATAAAACCCATCCGGTTTCGTGCACTGCTGAAACAAATCCTGCTCGGCTCCACATTTGCTAAACCAAGGAAGTACTTCTGGCGCCCACACAGACAGGGCCATGGCTGTTTCTTCCTTGTATTCCCCAACACGGCCCTTTCTCTTCCAACTGGCTGTTAACACCCAGCAACTTGTTAGGTCTGCAACTGGACTGCAGTGATCTGACTGTTCTGGGCACTTCTCTGAAATAGAACTAAGGATCCTGTTACATTTACAGCTTCGGGGGAAAGCTGGGGTAAAGTTCAGTCGCAGTTTGCAGAATTTTGGGCAATATCCTGCAACCCTTTCTTGAGCCCCGAGGTCTCAGGCTGGCCTTTCTGATATGCTGGGGAAAGGGCGCAGCAGAATCAGGGATCTTCCTTCTTCCCCCAGGAGGAGCCAGGGCAACTAAGCAACCCAGGGCAGGTGGCTAACCTCAGATCAGAAGGGGCTGCATATTCCCAGAATTCAGGGCAGTTGCAGGACACTCCTTGGAAAACCAAAATGATACTGCTGTTTGAACTGCTCCTCCCCTGGCTGCTTCCAGAAGGCAGTGGAAGGGGGAGAGTCCCATCTTTCATTTGCCCATTGGAAAAGTGGTCAGCTGTGGTCAAAATCTCACAGTGGGTAATCAGACATTACCAACCGTCAGCTGAGAGTGACTGTGCCGGGGAAGTGACGTGCTCTAGCTCCCAGGGACCTGATGGGCTGCCCTATGTGCAAGGAACAGATGGTCTTTCCTGCCTCCATAGCCCCAATTTTCCCTCTAAGAAAAGAATTCATCGCTGCAGGAACAAATACTCTGAGAAAATAGTGACTGGTGAGTATTGATTATACACACTAGCAAATCAAAAATCACTGGAAAGCAAATGTGACTACCACGGGACAAGGCTTGTCCCTCCTAAGAGACCATGTGTCAGGAAATCATGGCATATTCTGAGTACCGGGGGCCTGGTCAGACCCAGGATTAAGGCCAGGCTTGAGGAGATTTAATGCAGTACTCAAGGAAGTCTGAGGCTCTGGTCCTGACTGTCCTGGCCTTGACCATTGGGAGGATGATTAGCTCAGGGCAACTGTACCGGAAGGGGTGGGGCCTGCAGGATTAGGTTTTGGTCCTGCAGCTGTGAAGGGCTGCTCCCACTCCTGATCGGCTCTGAGAGAGGCCTGCTTGGTAAAAGCACACAGGTTCATTTGCTTTAGGTTGATCTACCAGGTGCTGAACATGCCAGGCTTCTAAATGCCAGTTCACGCCTCACAGGCCCCACCCCAAACAGGCAGCTCCTTTACAAAGAACTGAATTCCCACCAAGTGTTACAAAGTACACAATGAAAATGAAAAGATAACCCCAGAGAGACAGGTCCCTTCCTTAAACTCCCCCTCATACCTATGGACAACACTGGACCCACAGCTAAGAGGAAAGGGATGCCCTGACCCCAGTGCTACTCAGAGACCTAGGAGAGTCCCACACATCTAGGACCTGGCTGGCTGGGTGCTTGGACAATCTCAAGAGTCAGATACCTTAGCATAAAAAAATCTCCCTGGCACACAGATTTGGATAACCAAGCTGATGTCTATTTAAATAAGTAGGAAGTGATTTGTGCATTTTGAATAAAAAAGACATGGAATTGTTTTCACCTGTCAGTGGAACACAGTCCTACACCTCAAGCAGTCTTCTGAAATACAATCATAAACCAAGCACGTGATAAAGGCACTTTCCCGTTGTTCAAAAAGAACATCTCCACTATCTTTATCTTCCTTTCACAGTTTGCCATCCAGTGATAGGAGGGGCCAAGCCTCTAACAGTCCACACTTTATCTCCTACTGACCACTCAAAGCCAAGGGTTAGACTTCCTCTAGCTAGCCTGGAGGGGCTGTTTGACTTGTTCCAAATACTTACCTCTCCTGTCTGAGCAACACCTACCCAACAGCCACTTCAGCTCCAAACTTAACAACCTTGCAGTGCAATGGAGCAGCACAATTAAAACTGTTTTTACATTTTAATTTATTGTCTGTGTACCTATCTGAGGGTCAGAGGACATCTTGCATGAGTTGATTCTCTGCTTCCACTATGTGAGTCCTGGGGATAAAGCTAAGGCCACCAGGGTTGGTGGCAGGTCTCTTCTGCCCGAGACTTGATGTGGGTGAGACCTGATGTGCCCAAGAAACAAGCATGCTTTCTGGGGTCACTTATGTATTTGCTGTGTGTAGAGCAAACACAATAGCTATCGTTGTCAAGGTGTAAAAATCTAACAGTAGCTAGAATAAAGCATAGCTTACATATTATAGGAAGGAAGGAAGGAAGGAAGGAAGGAAGGAAGGAAGGAAGGAAGGAAGGAAGGGGAAAGAAAGAAAGAAAGAAAGAAAGAAAGAAAGAAAGAAAGGAAGGAAGAAAGGAAGGAAGAAAGGAAGAAAGGAAGAAGGAAAGAAGGAAAGAAGGAAAGAAAGAAAGGATCTTGCTATGAAGATGAGGTTGTTCTTGACCCCCCTGCCTCAGCCTCTTGGGCTGGAATTACAGGTGTAAGCCATTATTTCTATCTGCATATATCACTATTCTTTAAGTAACTTGTATGTGCTACTACTCCTGGAACCAAGAGCATATGCTTGTGTGCACACACAATGGTACAGAGCACACTGGATCCCTTGTCAATCCACCCACCCAGCCTTAGCCACTCAACTGTTGGAATGTCAGGGTGTTCTGTGGTTCAGTTTCAAAAGCACTCCTGCCTGCTTGGATAACAGCAGCAAAACTCACTTCCTTGTGCACCCATTGGGGCAGCTGGTAAAGCTGTGTTTGTTACTTATGTACCCATGGACTGACCAGAAAGAATTCACCCCCAGTGCAGCAGCCCACCATACAAGGTAAAAAGAGTTCCATTTTTCTTAGCATTCAGTCAATGAACAGGAGGATAATTTGTTTAGAAAATTACACACACACACACACACACACACACACACATACACACCCCAAGATGCTAATCTTTCTAGGGATATGAAGCTTCTCTGCACAATCAAAGAATAAGGGACACTTCCTTGTCCAAACATCCTTAGTGTCTTGAAATCTCACAGACAAAGAGAGCTGGGTAGGACAGGAGAAAGGCACTAAGGATGGTTAAGTCAGGCCAGGGAAAAGGGAATGGGGGGTGGACAGCGGGGTGACACACAAGGGACAAGCGAGAAACTGGGCTACTTACAGGTTGAGTCCTCAATACCACTTTCTGTGCAAGTACTTGAGGGCATAGCCAGTATTTCTTTCAAAGACACTCTACCAGACGAACTGTGCTATTCCATTCCCAGCCTAGACAGAACTGCCAGCCATGCGGACTCCATCCCACAGGATATGGCTAGTCAGAGACCATGGGAGAGCAGGAGCCAGCTAACTGGTTCAGCCTCACCAGCAAACAGCAGGCACTCTTCAACACCCTCAGGGGCCCTCCTCCCCAGCTATGAAGTTAGAAACAACCCGTACAAAGAAAAGAAAACTTGCAAAACAATATCTATAGTACTCCGTGAATACTCCTGAGAAGAAACATACAAGCTCTTAAAGATGCTTCATTACAATTCTGGGAAAGAAAAATCAACACAACAACAAAAACACAGTCCACTAAACTGAGGCACACTCATGCCTATGCAGTAGTCAGAATACAATTCAGTTAACAGCAGTTGCCTAACTGAATTCCAGTTACAAGCACATTTCCACAAGTACTATTACAAGCTGGTGATATCCTGACATATTCCCAAAGGGAATTCAATACTTTAAAAATAAAACAAAAAACTATGGCTGGTATAGTGGCATATGTCTATCAAGTTCTAGTACTTTCAGAAAGCCAAACCAAGGACAGCGGGCAAGATGGTTCCACCTCCAAGGCCACCAAGCCTGCTGATCTGAGTTGGATCCTCAGCAACTAAAGAGTAGAGAAAAAGAATGGATTCCCTCGGGTTAAACCAAACCAAATCAAAGGTCTGATAGACTACACAACTGGCTGCCTCTTCACAGTAACAGCATTTCCAGCAAAAATAGAAATGCGAAGAAAAAAATAAAAATAGAACAATCCTAAAGATGCCACCGCTTTACTCCCTGCAGTCAGTTATCCCTTAATTTTCTGATCTGGCTGAGGCAAGGAAAAAAAAATCCTTTGATGATTCTTCTACAAGTGACTGCTAACTATGGTAGTGACCTTTTTGTAGCCTCAAGTCAAGGCTTATTTTTAATGGAATGAGCATTTGGGACATAGATATACAGGCAATTCCAGTTCCGCCTATTTTATGTGGAAATATCAAAAATAATGTGTTGCTGGTTCTAAACCAAATTCATAGTCAAAATCACATCAGGCGAAGGAACTGAACTTAAAAAGGGGGACTTTGTGTCATTCCCTGGCTTCAACCACCAAACACACAGCGCAGTGGATGGGGAGGGAGTGATGGGAAGAGGTGTTTTAGGCCCATCCGTAGTGCTTTTGGAATCCAAACCACAGAATCATGTACCTTCGCTACTGAAGATGTACCGCACTGTTGCTGCACTGCAGACGGAAGAAAACTTGAGCCTGTCATCCTGCAGGCGCTAGAGCCCACTGAGGCTCCAGATATCAGAAGCACCAGGAGGCAAAAGAGGGCCTGGCTGGCAGGCTGGGAAGAGAGGAGATACAGAGTGAAATTCAACCCAAGGGAAAGTGGACCATGAGTCAAACGCTTTGCTTTAAAGCTGTGGGGCTCATCAGAGGTAAGAGGTGCAGAACATGAGGGCAGTAGGACAAAGGCAAACCTCAACTTGAAGAAAGGATCCAGCTTTTGGCCAAGTGTTGGCAACAAGAACCCAATGTGGAGAAAGCAAGAGTTCCCAAATACTACCATTTTCATCCTTCTCTAGAGAAATGCTAAAGCCCTCATTGGTTTGTTTGCATTCACTCACTCACTCACTCACTCACTCACTCACTCACTCACATTGCTTTTGCTTTAAAGGTGAAAAGCTCTCTTTAAAATGAGATAAAGACATTAAATGACTGAGATTGTTTTTGTGTCCTTACTTGGCAAAAGAAACAACTCCCCCCCTGCACCCACCAACTAACTATAAACCTTTTGCTTTGTTTCTCTCACCCATGAAAAAAGCTCCCTCGGGAGTCCTCAGCACATACAGCAAATTGTGAAAAAGGAGGGAGAGTGTAGTAGGGGAAATGGCAAAACGAAGCTGGCAGAATGACTCCGAGGTCAAGGTTCCATCTGGGAAGGGATGAACTTTATCCTGCCACTGTGGAAACCCACTTACAGACTTTTTTTTTGGGGGGGGGAGGGGCCTGGGATGAATTAATCATATCCATATTTTAAGAATCTTTTGGCAGCGGTTTAAAAAAAATGTAGGACTAGAGGCTCATACCCCAGTTAAGAGGCATTATGATAGTTTAAAGGACAGATACAAAGGGAGAAACAAGAAGAGGCTCTTGTGGCCAGGGCACTGTTCAGAATGACTCTGGACTGCCTACATCAGCTAACACCGTGGATGACAAAGCAGTTAGCAGATGGAGGAAGGAGTAGGGGCCATACAATAGAGCGAGGCTGATTACGGAACAGCACAACTAAGAAAGTTCCAGGTCCTCAGGCTTTCCAGGCAGCTTGCCCCTTTACCCGCTGAGCCATCTCTCTTAACTTTTAAAATAAGTTTGATGTGAAGATACCTTAAATGACCAGTCGTGAGCAGAGGCTGTAAGCACTGGACAGGGTAGGTCTACAGTGCTTTTTTTCTCTGGTAATCTCGGGTTACTAGATTGTAGTCCTTTGTTTTTAAGCCCCAAGGCAGAGGAATAAAAATAGTCTAGTATAGTCTTCCCTGTAGGCATGGGAGCAGAGGTAGTTCCCAGAAGCATCTTTGCTTAATATTTATGAGTTTCAGTGTATAGAGAGAAACAGCCCATGAAACCAATAGGACAGGACATCTATCTCCTAAGTAGGCAAACGAGTCATTCCCATACTACTTATCTGCTCAAACTGAATCTCCACCTCAAACAAACACACAAACACACTAACAAACGGGTGAAAGAAAACACTGGGAAAATGTTTATAAATCTAGGTCACTTTTAAGTGCAGTCTGAGAGCAAAGTAGTATAGTCTGGCCATTAAGAATACTGGACAAGCATGCCTCAGGCCTGGACTTAAGCTTCAGGTCTGCAAAATCAAATCAACCATGAAAAGCAAGTTGGCACATTTATGCACTGATGAAGCTAATTTGGAATGAGCATAATACCTTGCTAATTGTACAGCATTTAAAACTACTTCTAAAAGATGTGCTATCTAGGGGCTGGAGAGAGAGTTTAGCTGTTCGGAGCACTTGCTGTTCTTGTAGAGGACTCAGCTTTGGTTCCTAGCACCCACAAGGTGCCTCACAACGATTGTTAACTCCAGTTCTAGGGGATCCAACATCTTCTTCTGACCTCTGAGGATAACAGGCATACATGAGGTGCACACACAAGCAAAACACTCATATATTTAAAACTAAAAGTTCTTAAAAAAATTGTTCTACTTGCATGCATGTGGTGGCACACATATGGCCATATACGTACATACACAAATATAAACATTAAAAAGTAAATAAATATAATGATTTTTAAGAGTATGCAGTGAGGCATGGTGGCATGTACTGAGACAGCAGGAGCTCAAGTTCAAGGCTGGTGAGTTCCATGACAGCCCGGTCTACGTTACATAGCAGGACCTTTTGTTTTGTATTTTTACCTTGTGCTAGGAATGGATTCTAGTACCTGGATTCCATCTACTGAACTACACTCCTATCACCTAAGGCTTTTTTTCATCACTGTTGCCACCAGTTTCAGGCAGGTACCTCCATGGTAAGTGACATTTTGTGACAACACCAAAATACTAACCTTCCCTTTCTCGTGAAGAGATAAAGCATAGAATTTAAGTTACTACCACAGGAACACACGACAGTAACTCAACATATGTTGTTGGTCAAATCAGTTTCTAAGACTCCCCTAAAGCATGATATAAGCATGTCCATGGCTCATTTTCCTGGAAAGGAAAAGGAAATGGTAAACCTCAGCCTTGTCACTGCTTTCATTCAGGTCTATCCTGCCCCATCTATTCTGAGATTCCAGAAGACATTCAGCCTGTATGTCATAGCCATCTCTAAATGGCTGCAAGAGAGCCTTGGGTTGTGTGAAAATGCCCCCACAATAGCAACTCCTGGGAATTTCAGGTCACAGACTAGAAGGTGGTCTTATGGAAAATATTTGTTTTTTAACTAACAAAAGGTTATAGAGGTCTTAGTGAGCCTTTTATAGTGAAACCATGAATAAAAGCTGAGATGCCCTAAAAGCTGTGTGTCTATCTACACGGCAATGCACAGAATAAACTACAGAAACAAGAATCAGGAGGAATTGGGAATGTGACTGTGATTAGCAGGTATTTGGTGCTAAGCTAACTTGGTCCTTCATCTTGTTGCATACACCCTTGAAGATGAAAACTAGTGATTTTTTTCTTACCTTCATGCTGTCAGGGTTTTTAAAAGAAACCTGAGTGGCATAGTGGTGCGTGCCTTTAATCCCAACATTTGGAGGCAGAGGCAGGTGGATATCTTGAGTTTGAGGCCAGTCTGGTTTACAAGTTCCACACTAGCCAAGTTCTAGGAAGGGCTACACAGTGAGACCCTGTTTCACAAAGTGCTCCCTTCCCCGAAAAAAGGTACCTTAAGAGTTACAAACAGGATTTGCATCCTCGCTTCCAAAGATGTATGAAGAAAATACTCCTACAACGTCAAATATTATTTATACTTATGTATTTGCATATATGTGTTTTGAGATAGTGTCCCACTGTGCAGTTCTGGCTAACTTGGAGCTCACAGTGATCCAGCTGTCTCTTTCCCTCCAGTGTTGCAATTAAAGGAATGTACCACTACATCTGGTAAATATTTCTTATGATAAAAACGGACCCCACCCCCAACAACCACACACAAAAGCACCACTACCAGATCAAGGGTGGAGAGACTACTCACAAGCTCACTACCTAGGGGCCAGAAAGAAGCAGGAAGTAACAACTAAATAGGTCCTTGAGCCCATCAGGAGCAGACAGGTGTGCGCACGGTGAAGGTATGGAGAAACTGATGGAGGAGCTGATACTCAGAAAGCACCAGGTGCTGCTGAAGGCCAAAGGATGATTACAGAGGGTGTGCAGGGCAAATTATGGGGAACTGGGAAAGCTGGGCTTGGGGTAGTGAGGGGTATAGGCGCATCGATGTCTGAGAAGGTGAAGCAAGAGTTCAGAAAGCCAGTCTGAACATGGTGACTGGGGTGGGGGTGGGGTGAGTAGAAAGGGGAACAAAGGGAACAGAGAAGGTAAACCAGAACAACTTTCAAAGAAAAGCAGGCAGGCAAGAGACAAGAACAGCCAGAGGCAAGTGGCCTGAGGCACTAAAATGGTAACCAAGAAAAAGCTGCAGATGATTGACAGTTGGGCTGTGAAGCAATGCAAGGAGGCCAGTCCAGAGGGTGGTGGCAGTGTAGAAGTGTGTGTGTGTGGGGGGGGAGCTTGAAATAGGGAAGTGAAGAGATACCCCTTAACCAAGCATAAAGGTCAATGGACAAAGCCCTTTCATCTGAGTGTGGTAGAGTGGAATCCCAGGGGGTCCAAGGAGGCTCCTTTGCTGGAGGTCTTAATCCTTAGCACACAGTAGGAATTCAAATATTTGACAGACTGGTAATCTCCTGAAAACAGACAGGTGGTCCTAGCTGCTGAATGGGGCAAGTGATGGTTCAATGAACAAAGGAACCCAGAGAGCAGGCAGGAGACAGCCCAGTGGCTGCGAGAGATAAACAGACCCCCTATCCCATACCACCAGCCCAGCAGCCAGGGAGGATGAAGCTGAACAGAGGGGAGCCCTTGGTTATCTTAAGTCCCTACAGGTGCTCAAGGTGCTCTCCTTTAGTCCTGAGCCTGATGTTTGGCTCTTCCTAAAGTAGAAGAGGATGGAGAAAGTTCACGGTCATCCATATAGGGACTGTTAAGTCCAGTCTAGGCTACAGACATGAGTCTATCTGAAAACATACATCCTCACATAGTGTGACCCAAACATATCTATAATCTGTAATCCTGGCAGCACTCAAGAGCCTGAGACAGGACACTAATTCTAGGCCAGCCAAGGTTACACTGTGAGTTCCAGGCCAGCCAGAGCTACAAACTGTCTCAAATAAAACACACACACAAATGGTCCCAGGGGAAGAACAGCCCCCTCCTCCTACTCAGGGAGTCTATGGAACCCTGTTCCTACTGCTAATGGCTGGCAGAGGAAAAGAAAAATGGATTACTCTAAACACTGCATCTTATACTTCAGTAGTTAAAGGCAAGCCTGTTATTTTTCTTCCAGCTGGTACCCAATCCAGTCATGTAGCTGTTTGCCTAACTATAAACTAGTGGGTTCCACTCTAACCAAGATGTGGCTCACTGTAAAATGCAGGCTGGAAAGTCACATAAGACAGGGTCTCACTATGTAGTCCTGGCTTGGCCTGAAGATCTACCAGCCTAGGCTGGAATTAGATACGTGGGCCACCACACCCAGCAAAAAGCAGCACAAGGCCCACCAAGAGCACTGTGATCCAGACAGTTCTCACAGGTTCAGCCAAGTCTGAACACTCTTGGGAGTCAGTCAGTGTGAGTTGTTGTTCTTAGGTTAGTTCAGTTGATTTTAGGTTAGTTCTTTCTTTTGTCTTTACCTGACTCAAGATTTTCTTCAGTTACTTACACCATCACTGGTAGAATACCTAAGCAAATCAAACCATTTAAAGTGATGAAGGGGATGGAAGGAGATGGATGGAACTTTAAAACAATTTATGCAAAAACACTCTCCTCCTTTCTTACCATCTCCATTCAATTACTAGGTGAACAACTGCTTCTCAAAGGAAAATCCTAGACCTAAGTTTGAATGTCAAAACCTCAGTTGTGCCCTAGCTCACAGAGCACTAAAAATTTCAGCAATTTGGGGATGAAATACTATGTTCAGATTATACAAAGCCTAGCAGTTGTTCCCAGCCAACATGAAACCTGGAAGAGTAGATACTCTATCTTTATCCTCCACCTAGAGTCAAAGCCACTGCCTCCGGAAGCGCTGCTAAGGAGCCATCTCAACTGCCGTCCGATGAGGGCAAGAGACAAAGCAGGCAAGAAAACATTCTAGTGGCAAAGGACACTTAACAGCAACGTATTTCAGTCCTGCCTCGAAAACATACTTGATTATCACATTTCATCTTTTTTTTTAAAAAGATGTATTTATTTTTATAATGCGTGCATGATACACGATATATACATATTGTTAGGTATATGTTACATGTGCATAATATTATATATTATATATAGTGTGTGCACTGTGTACATGCCTGGTGCCCAAGGAAGCCAGAAGGAGGCACTGGATCTCCTGGACTTGGATTTTCAGAAGGCTGTACACTACCATGTGGGTACTGGGAACCAAAACCTGGGTCCTCTCGAAGAGCAGCCAGTGCTCTTAAGTGCCAAACCATCTTTCCAGCCCCCAACCGCCCATCATAAACTTTAAAAGGATGTAAGGAGATAAGCAGTTCTTAAAGTCATTTGGAAACATTTTCATCTGCTTAAAAGGCTAAATGATTAGATCCCCCCCATGTAACTCCTTCCAAGAGCCTTCTCAAGTGGAAGGTTAGAACCATTTTATCCCATCTCTTGGAAAGAAAAAACACATTTTCTCTATTAATGCTGGAGACTCAACAGAAACCTTTAAACTGTCTGATGGAAGCCAGCTTCACACAGACATCCCAGAGAGGGCAAAGAGATGAAAGGCCAGAGAAGAATCAAAAGGGAAGGCGATGAGAACAGGGCCTCCCTGTTTAGCCCGGAGATTGCACATAGGTTAACTGAAGAAAATGTTCTTGTGATGTTGACTGAACTACACCTCACTCTGAGAAACCACTTCCCACTAGCTCCTTAGTTCTGCCCCCTAACAGCCTTATGCTGTTTACTGTTCAGTTTTAAATGGATAAGCAACAGCAGCCGAGCCATGTACTTCCACGATTGGCCAACACTGCCTGTAGCCCACCACACATGTAAACCACCAACGAATGAAGCTTAACTTAAAACGTGAACTGTCACCGACACGCCACACTTCCTGCTATTTCTCAGATTGTCTCCATTCAAGAATAAGTAAAAAAAATTACCATATGGCCCTGTGAACTGTCACCCTAAAGATCAGCAAGCACACGCACTGTGGTTGTGGAGAGGGTTCCGGAGCCACTCTCTGTGCCTGGGTTCAGCTCTTGCGTTTACCGCCTGCATCCTGACCTTGTGACACCACCCTCTGTGCCTCAGTTTCCTTGGCTAGAAGACGAAGGCAGTAGCAGAGCTACATACATTATACAGTTGCTGCGGGGAACAGACGATTTGATGCCGCTAGGAGCTTAGAGACCGGGGCACACAGTGCAATCCCTCCAACACTTGCTTTTTGTCGTATTTGTGACCCTGAGTGTTTCCCAGACATTCACACTAGTAAGTGCTTATCAGTACTTTAGGCCTAATTCCTCAATTGTGAATCCAACCAATCCAATCCAACCAACAACTCATAACAGCTTTTCAGGACCCCAGTGCAGCTTCTTCTTTTCCTTACGACGCTGATCAGTTAAAGAACCTAGGCCTTGCACATACACTCTACCCTGGAATCCCACAGTTTCTGATGAAAGCCCAGAAGCTCAGGAATCCTCATTACCAACAAGCTGCATATTTGGGGAACCACACTTTGAGAATCACTGTTAAGTGAACAGTTAGGTTTTATGTTTTAGGCTTTAGGACTAAGTCTTATTTATGTTCAAAGTAAACCCTTAGGAGGTGAAATGATAGAGACAAAGCAGGTGGCTCTACTAACTACCTTTATATTCAGGCAGGTCATGTTACTAGTTAGAGCCAATGGGCTGTGAGCACAAGTGATGCATATCACTACGGGGCTTCGAAAAGCTGACCATATGATCTGCTGGCTTGCTCTCCTTGCGGCCTTCTGTAAGCATGTATAATACCAGCATGGCCAAGAGACCACTGCAGCCTGGATCCTTGAATCATTAGCATGGGAGGGAGCTATGCTGAGTTATAACTCTTCTGAGGATTTTATATCAACAAGGCATGAGTTGAATGTTTTTAGATTTCAGAGCTTATTTGATGCCTCATTCTGTATAGCTTACATTAACCAATGTCTATCTCTGCCAGGCATGGTAGCGCACACCTTTGATCCTTAGCTCTCAGAGTGCAGAGGAAGATGACTCTCAGTGAGCTCCATACCAGAATGGTTTAAATAGTGAGTTCTAGGGCTACAACCATGAGATCCTGTCTGTCGCAATTACCCAACAAACAAATAAACCCCCACAAACAACAAAACACCCCAATGCCTATCATCTTTATGAAAAGAATACACAAATTATATCCAACCTATCAAACAGAGACATAAAAGGGTGAGTGGGTTATTCTTTAAAATTAGCCAAGAGGTCTACGCTACCCTCATAACTTTTATCTGCAAAAATGTTTTTATGTCTTCCTTTTGAGGTCTGTTTCTAGCCAATTATAAAAACCCCTCACTGCAGTATGCTTGTGAAACAACTGTCAGTGAGAAAGCTAAATATGCTAACAAGTATTTCCAAGGTGAAAAGCAAGCACTTGCGGGGGGGATGTTTAGAACAAGAGCTCATTGACGAATATACACAGAGGCCTTCTCTACCTATGGCTTATAATCTTATCCCCCACCTCCACCCCCAAATCTGGAAGTTCCTAAAGAAAACTAGGATCTGCTATGTGTTTTGAGTGCTATACTGAATCACGAATGAAATCGTGTAAGGACTGTATTAGATAGTATAAGTAATCTAAAGATTACTAAATTTCAGCATCCTTGGCAAGGGATCTTGGAAGCTACTGCCTGCAGAAGAGAAGGGTGACTGCATTGATCTTTCCTTACTGGAACCCTTTCATCTTTCACTCTGCTTCATCAGGACAGACCAAGAGCACAAAGGTTCCATTTTAGATTGTGTGTGGACTGACTCTGCCAGAATATCAAGGTGTGTATAGGGAGAATCTCTTTCTTTTTGAGGGGTAGGGCAGACAAGATCTCACTAAGTTGCCTAGGCTGACCTCAAAATCTCCATCTGGTTGCCTCAGTTTCCCTAAGAGCTAGGATTAGAGGCATGCACCACAGACCATATTTAAACTAGAAACACACAGAATTGAAAGAACTGGAAAGAAACAATAAAGAAAATATATTTAACAGAATCACACATGGTCTTTCAGTTGACTGAGCCAGACAGCACTTCCCTAGAGGGCTATCGCTGTCTATACCTCACTTCAAAGGAGGCAGAAAATTCTATTAGGATACACCATCATTCTACATAGAACAAAAGGAGCCCCCCCCCACATTTTTTTACTGCTGAGTGGTATGGTGGTGTACGCCTTCAATCCCAACACTTGGGAGGCAGAGGCAGACGGATCTCTGTGAGTTCAAGGCCAACCTGGTCTATACAATAAGTTCCAGGACAGCCAGGGCTACACACAGAGAAACCCTGTCTCAACACCCCCACCCCAGAAAAAAAAAAATGGTTGGGTGCAGTGGTACATGCCCCCTGTCTTAACTACTCAGAAGGCTGACACAGGGCTGTTTGAGCCTCTGAGTTTGGGTGACAGAGCAAGATGCCCTCTCCATCTGGCTATTCTGAAATCAAAGCTAGGCTCTCACCTTTGTTAGGCAAGCTCCCAATCACTAAGCTATATTCCCAGCAATGGAAACAGTTTTTAAACCCCCCCCCCAAACAATGTCATTCTACTTGTGTTGAGAAGATCAATAAATCTTCATTTGAGTCCTGAAGCAAGCTCATTCTGGTTTTCATTAGGAAATAACATGGACCACTGAAATAACAGGAATTGTGTGCAGTTAGAAAAGAATCTTCCTAAATTAACTAAAGGAAACTCAGCATCAAGTCTTGTTAGTGACTTTCCCACAAGGTTCCTAAAGGATTATTATTCAGCCAAGTGACTTTATAACACTCATACTGTCCCTAAAAACCAGAGTCCTTGCATGCTTCTGTGTGAGAGAAAAGAGATACGGGGATCCAACACCAAGAAAACAAAGCCACAGAAAGCAATACTACGTAGCTCTTGTGGTCTAACTTGATCACTTCTACACGATGGGCATGTGTGTAAGTAAATTCCCAGGAGTTTATAAATGGTATCCTTTACATAACCCAAATCCCCATTTACTTATGCTCAGAGGTCTCCAGCTTCAGCCTTGAATAAACTGCCCATATCTCTAAATTACTTGAGATAGCTTATCAAGATGACCCCTGTGCCCGGGCCCCAACCTGGCTGGGCCAGCTTCTCTAGGTGAAACAGGGCACTGAAGTGTCTGCCTCTACTGGTCTTCTTGCTGTTGCCTCTCCCTCAAACTCCAACTTACACCCAAATATTGTAGCCCACTCATGTCATGACTTTGGGGTGTGCCAACTTTTGTATAAAATTAAAGTCAGGACCAAAGTCAGTTCTCAGCTAAGCGATTCCCAAGTCTGAACATCCTTTCTACAGGCAGTCCCTCCTCTCGGTGGATGAAGCACAGAGGCTTCCAGCACTTTCAGCTCCTGGGACTGGTTATACAGATCATGTGACTGCTGAAATCCTTGGACAAAAGCCGTCATTGTCCACTTTTCCTTGAAATCTCCAAATCCAGGATAAGACCAGCAATCAAGTAACATTTTAATCCTCCAACAACTTTAAATCAATTGATCAATTTTTTTCCTCCTTGGGTCTCCTCCCCCCTCTTGATAACTAACTTGATACCTGTAAGAGCAACTTTAGGTTTAAAGCTGATTGGTGGGTGGCATCTGGCTTAAAAAAAATTTTTTTAAAGGTTTTTATAAAGGGCAAAGAGCTTTTAAGTAGTGGATACGGCAGACTGAGGGGCCATTAACAGCCCAGTGATTTCTGTGCTATCTTCAGAGCTCTGCAGGGACATTAAACTGGGGGCATGCACTTTCCTGCTCTCCACCTATGAGCTCCAGCGGAACAAAGTTCTCCATGCCTATGATTCAGAAAGGTTGTTCTCCAGGCAGCCAGAGGCTATTCCATTCCATGCCTGGACACTTCCCTACCTGCACCTCCAGTTCTACCACTCTAACAGTTGTCCCTGAGGCTCCGCCTACCCGGCGGATGTGACAAGGCATCCTGGCAAACAGCCATCGCAACCTGCTATAGGTCATTTCTATCAGTTGCTGTGAATTTCAGAGACAAACTCTTCCAACCCCTCAGCAGCACCCCTTCTGCACAGATCCCCTGTGCTCTCTCCACTTCAAAGGGTCAGCTCCCAAACCGTCTACTTGCTTCTTGGGAAGTCCTGGCTTTTAATTATGCTTCCAGCTGCCCTGAGCATCTAACATACAGACAACTAATTCCTATTTCTTACATGTAATTCAAATGTGTTTCCCTTGCTGGATAGAGTAAAACACTACAACGTAATAGAATACTTTCCGCCTCTAGTGTGGCAATCTGGTGTCAGAGTTTCCTGGGATACTAGCAAGACCAAATTTTAACTCCAATTAAATACTCAAATGAACAATTTTGCTTATGGAAAACACCAAGGGCTAGTCTGAAGAGAAACAAAGTTTATGCCATCCTTATGTCACTATTAAAAATGTAATACAGCAAATCTAAATGCACACACAGAAGTCTTAAAGTTGATATACTGCAAGTTAATGTTGGCATTCAAATGTATCTATGACTCTAATTATTAGAATGTGGTCCTTCTAAGCACCGTGACAACATGCCTACAATCCCATCCTGGCACACAGAAGGCTGAAGCAAAAGGACAGGAATTAGTTTAAAGCCAGACTGGGCTACAAAGTAGGGCCCTGTTTCTTTAAAACAAAACAAAACAAAGCAGAACAAAACAAAACGTTTGTGCAAGTGTACACACACACATACACTGAGATGATTCAGTTAAAAGACCTTGATGCTCTTGAAAAACAAAACAAAACAAAAAAACTGGGTTCCCAGCACCCACATTGGGTAGCTGATGACCACTGTAACTCTCTCTGATGTCCTCTCAGGCACCTGTACTTACATGCACATACCCACACACATAATAATAAAATAAATATTACATAGACACAGCCCAGATGCAAGATTCCAGGTATCTATGACCTCTCTGGTGTAGAGGTAACTTCTTTCTTTATACCAGAGAAGTTTTAAAATTAAAAACACACAATGGCATCTTAGGGCTGGATAGATGTCTCAACACTTAAGAGCACTTGTTCTTACAGATGATCCAGATTCCATTCCCATCACCTATGCAGCAGCTGGCTCACAACTGTAACTCCAGTTCCAGAGGATCATGTTGCCCTCTTCCTACCTCGAAGGGCACCAGCCACAAAGCGTGTGATACACAGATATACTTTCAAGCAAAACATTCATACACATAAAATAATCTATTTTTTGTAAAAAAAAAAAAAAATCAGTGGCATCTAATATATTATTTTAAACACAAGACAACCCACAGTAAGAATACAAACAAAGGCAGGCGTTGGCGGAGGCTGACGCACATGGACTGCCATCACTTAGGTAGAGGTCACTTACTTGGCACTCTCAGGCCCATAATGAGTGGGAGTTTGTGGGGTGAATAGTATATGGGTATGACCCTGGCTAATCTTGGAACTTGATTTGTAGATCAGGCTGGCCTCAAATTCAGTGCTCAATCTGCCTCTGCATTCTGAGTGCTGGGCTAGGGCTATACAGAGAAACCCTGTCTCCAAAAAACAAACAAACAAAAAAATCAAGGTTAGGAGCATTACCACCAGATTTCTTAACACTTGTGTGCGGCCTCTGAAAACTATAAATTACCCCTATCGACTATTCCCTCTACTGGCTCTCACTCGTTCTGGACCTGAGAGTGCCAAGCAGCTGACCTCCATGTAAGCGATACACTGAAGTGCATCAACGGCATTCTAACCAATTGACTGCTGTCTCCATGGTGATAGCAGGTCATCTGGAAGAACCCAGTGTCTTTTTCTAAACATTATCTGAAGTTTAGAAATTACTACTAATAATTAACAATTATCTAGAAACAAATGTAGATACCTGAAAGTATTTTTTTTTTATTTTTTATTTTTAATTTGTTTGTTTTTAGATCTGTTTTGTTTTTGGTGTACCACATGCATGCAAAATACAAGGAAGCCAAAAGAGGACGTCAGACCTCTGAGGCTGAAAGAGCAGACAGTTCTCAGCCGCCATGCAGGTGCTGGGAATAGAACCTAGGTCTTCTGCAGAGTGACCAGTGCTCTTGACTGCTGAGCCATTTCCTCAGACATTTACTTTTGAGACAGGGTCTCTCTATACATATCAATCCCACTCTGAACTCACAGAGCTCACCTGCCACTGCCTCTGGAGTACCCAACCATTTTATCTTATTTTACTTTTTAACCTGAACTTACTGATGCTCTTGAAGAAACTTTAACGTATTAGTCAACCTGTATGGCTTGGAAAAACACAATTACGTAAGTTAAAGGAATGGAGTTGTAAGAATATGGTAACTTTATTCTACTGCATTAAGAACTTCTCAGTGAGGCTTGAGGGAAGCAGGCAGACACAGGATCTTATCAGCCTAGGAAAGGGGAAGGATGAGACAATTAACTGTCACATAGTCGGATTTAAATTCACTCTGATGAGGCTAATGAAAGAAAACAAAACAGAAAGCACCAATCTTGTCTCTTTAATACTATTCAAGTCCCAGCTTGGCAAACCCATCTTTTCCGTCAAGTTATTTACACACGTCCTCAGAAGAAACACACTCCAGGGAGCAGGATTGTAAGCAGCTGCAGGTGGTGGGGGTGGGGAGCACGGACCTCATATCTGAACCACAAATGCCCCGATGTTCACTCCAAGCTGAAATACAGCATTCAACGTAGGAGACAAAGAAACTGCATTTCTTTCTCATTGCCACCTCAATTCAGCTGACCCAACTCTGTCAAATTTGAATGCTGCCACAGAAGCTTTGTGCCCTGCCCTGAACATCTTAAAGTAACACATGGTAAATAATCTGGACAGTTCAGGAAGGTTGGGAAAGGAAACAGAGGAAAAACTTTTCCATGGCCACCAGTAAGTACTACATGTTACAGGGTACAGCTCACCCTAACAACATGAAAGGAGGCTCTCAGAACAGTGGGAGATCAGGGCCCATAAAACGAAATGTATGTGATGTTAGGTGCTAAGAAAAACAGGATTTTATTCTAAAACAGATGCACTCAGAGAATTGTTTTTCCTCCCGTGACGGTAAAACCCTTTTAACTTTCAGAGTACTAGGCACACAAGAATCAGAAACATTGGGAACAGTGTAAATATGGAAAGCAAGAGCCTCTTTTCTCCCCCTCCCCAAAGACAGCAAGCCACAACACACCAGAAATAGCCTCTGTGAGTCTGCTTCTCGGCAAGAAAGGAACCGTGCGTTAGGAGTGCTTCCCTTGTGATGTTATAGTGAGCTCAAGCATGACTATATATGGTATGTTTATGGGATGAATGGATGCAAACACCATGGAGAACTTATATCCTGCAATAAACCCAGTTCTCCTAAATCCTAGGCCCCATGGTACCCCAGAAGTTAAGATGCTTCAAACAACAAGGTCTTCAGACTTAGTGGCATCTGACTGGCTCGTTGCTCTCTGACTTTGTGTGAATGTACACACTTCCTTCTTCATCCTGCCTCCACAGCCCCCTCTCTCCCAAGCTGTACACTCCACAGTCCCACAGAGGCATAAATGCATACTCAAGAATGCTGCTCTGAATAGGGCCTATGTTACATGACAGAGGGCACCATCGACTGCTTGAGAAACAGCTGGCTAGGCTGCCTGCCTGTCGCAGACAAGCTCCTCATCTGCACAAAGTATTTTATTCACATCAAGTGTTCTGACTAGGAGCGAGGACGCCAGACAGTGAATTGGGGTTATGTGTGGGGGTATGGGGGATGTAGGCGATAGCCCAAAGATGTTTTAAAGCCCTGAAAGTGGTAAAGGTGGTAGAAGGAAGAGGAGGGAAGAAGAGGAGAAGGGGGGAGGCAGGCTTCATCACTGACTTTAACAGTCTTGCCCAACCTGTTTTGTGGTATGTTCTGTTAACTCCTTTCTGGCAAATGGATGCAAACAGCAACCCCTTTCTTCCTTCTTCCTCTCAACACAGCCACGTGGGCAATTAAAGGCAGGCTTACAGAGAAAAATACCAAAGAGAAGAGCTAACCCCGTTCCTCACTGGAATCCAACCACAATTCTGATCACACTGCTGAGAATTTTACTATTAACTACTGGAGCCGTCACCCAGCGAAAACTGCTAACCTGGAGTCCTCACCATCTCCCGCCTCTCCTCCTTAGCCTCTGAATGAGTAAATCAGGCTTAAGCTGCCCTATTCCACTTTTCATGTACTCAAACAAAACATGATACAGGAGAAAACACAGGGTTATTTTTCTTTATCTTCTCGGCTTGCTGTTGGGCACTTACAGGGTTAATGAGTAGCCTCGAGACCAGAAACCTCCCTACTTAGCAACAGAAGCACCAACTAAGCCACACTGGCTGTTCTGACAGAGGAAAAGCAGTTTCTACCAGCTGATAATTCCTCATGGTGTTTTAGCTGCCATTTCAAATGACACACATAATGAAACATACACAAACTATGGTAACGGCAGAACTACTTGCAACCTTATGCATTTTAGAGGCACAAATGAAAACCAAGCCCAGAAACACGGAACACCAGAAGCTGCTGTCCAGAATCTTTAAACATGAGCTTGCTTGCCCCACCTAACCTGCTGCTTAGGAAGACATCTTCACAGAAAAACAGTGAAGTGAGAAAGCTCTCACATCTGACTAAACCTTCTTCTGTGTGTGTTTGTATATGCCAATTTTAAACAAAACACAAATATAACCTAAGGTCTCCGTAGCTTCTCTGAAAGACAGATAAATATCCCATGACAAAGGAAGTCTGAAGAGGCCAGCCTGGGCTACACAGTAAGACTGTCTCCAAACACACACATATATACTCTCTCTCCCTCTCTCTCTCATTCACTTACTTTTAAGATTTAACTACATATCTGGGTATGGTGGCTTACGCCTTTGATCCTAGAGCTTGGGCAGATGCAGGTGTATCTCTGTGTGTTCAAGGCCAGCCTGGTCTACAAAGCAAGCTCCAGAACAGCCAAGGCTACACAGTGAGACCCTGTGAGACAAAACAAAACAAAACAAACCAACAAGCCAAGCATGCCATTTTCAGAAGCTCTAGAATATCAAGGCACATGGAATCAGTTGTTACAGGATGTTTACTATGTGGCCCATCCAAGACCCAAGAGCAAAACAGCTGGGACAGTCAATGTGGACATGCAAAGCACAACAGAAAGGGATGTTAATACTCTAGCTAAAATGCCTTAAACTATAAAGAAGGAATAATTTCAATGTAAACATCTGCAGCAACCAATTGGGGCCAAAAAGGCGCGTGTGAGAGGAAAAGGAAACAGAAGTGAAAACTCTAACATGGACACTATCGTTATAGAGTCCTATCTTAAGAGAAGAATGGCTACATTATCCAGAAATATTCTAGAAATGCTTGAGAATGCCATACTACAGGTTAACGGACAGTTTCTCTTAAATTATTTTCTAATTAATAAGTTTTATTATGGTGTGGTTGACCAAGCTTATTAGGCTGAAACCTGTACCTTGTGGTAGTTGCTATCTAGCACAGCAAAGACTCTGAGTTGATTCTGAAGACTGGGTAGGGGTGAAGGGCTGTATTTACTATATATTTTTTATTATATATATACTCTGATACATATACATCGTAAAATGGCTAAATCAAACTAAGTAACCCAACACCTCATATGCTTATTTTTTACTACGAAAGCATTTAAGATATTAGATTCTAAATTGAAGGCAATATTTGATGAAGAGATGATATATAAAGATTGAACTTTCTAAATTCAAACCAATTTAAAATTCAATTTCAAAGTCACAACAAAGGTCTTTGAATTATAAAAAAGGCATGTGTGAGCCTGGTGGGTGGTAGTGGTGGCCTTTGACCCCAGCATTCAGGAGACAGAGGCAGTTCTAGCTCTAGTTCTAGTTCTAGTTCTGGTTCATTGAACAAGTCCAGGACAGCCTGGGCTACACAAGGAAACTGACTTGGGGGGGGAAGCATGTGTGTGCAAAAGTAAACCACACACACACACACACCTTTCTTTAATCAAGTAAAATATTTATTCAGAATTCTCAAACCAGTTTTAGCCAACTAAAACCTTATTTCCAAAAAATTCCACATTTGAAAAATGTAAACTGAGTCAAAGAAATTCTAGTGTGGACAAAATGAGAGTACTTAAAGTTAAAACTTGGTCCATGCAGGAAAAATAAAAAAGGATGGGGGCGGACTCCACTGGGCTGATGCTCACTAGTCAGAGGCAGAGCGGGCCGCAAGACCAGTTGTATCTAACAGTTGTGCTCAAAACAACAAATGGTGCATTCATGAACTGCGGCAGCAAAGGCTGTTGATGGGCTGTAAAGTCTGCTCCACATGTGGAGCCTCTGACTTTACTGTTGTTCCTCCGTGAAAAAGGACTGAATTCAGTTAGAGAGAGGCGCAGGCTGACGAGTTCAGCTGTGGCAAAACGGCTCAGATAAAGAGGCCCCTGAGTACCATTTAACCCTCTTCTAACGGGACCTGGGCCTAATGATAATTGAGTCAAGCCCTCCACCAGAGATAATGCTGGGAGGGGGAAAGGCATGCCAGAAACCAGAATGTATCCCCTCCCTCACCCTCCCTCCTTAAAGAAAATAGCCAATACTCTTAAGCCCCACAACGCCAGAGTAAGAGATCAAACATCCATAGCCTGAAACACCACCTTCTGCCTGACTTTAACAAAAGAAACATCTGGTACCTTGCTACTCGGCATCCCTGATAATTCTGTCAGAGCTCTGAGTTCTTAAAAAATTAATTAGCAGCCGTGGCACCTGCCAGTGCTGAGGGCCATGATGGTTCCAGCACAGGTGCTACAGTACGCTGTTTAATAGCAAACTCGGCTTTGCAGCAAGCCAACATCAGCTAGGAGAACTCTTGGCTTACCAATTCTTAACCCTTTCAATTAGAGATTAATTGTTTTTATTTTTTTAATTCTGGTTTGCTGGGCTTGTGAGAATGACTAGGAGATAAAGGTGTCTGTTACAAACCTAGAGACCTGAGTTTGGTTCCAGAATCCACCAAGAACTGACTCTTGAATGCTCTTCTCTGACCCAAAACATACATACACACATACATACACACACACACACACACACACACACACACAAAGAAAAAAAAACATACATTTGTCTCATCAGGTGTGTGTGTGTGTATTGGGCTCTAGATAGCTTAAACTCAGAAATGCTCAGATTAAAAACACAGCCGTGCCCACCTCACCAGAGGTTTTTGACACAAATGCTCTGAATTACCTGTTTCTAGTCTTGACCTAAACTAGCTCAATCAGAATCTTTCTGGAGCTGGATTTGTGTAGCACGGAAAAGTTCTCACCCTGATGATGGATCCGTTTTGAGAGAGCTGGTCATCAAACAGTACAATAAGAAGAAGGCAAATCCCAAAGCGTAGAAGGCCAGGCATCACACTGTAAGACAAAGAAACGAGCTAGGCCATTATAGTGCCGATGTACAGGAGGGCCACCTCTTGGAGGCTGCATCACCGCCCCTGGCTTCGGCATTGTTCTGAGTCTCGTGACTGTAAGGTTACAGGAGCACCTGTCAGGGAGCGTCAAAGGCAACCCTGTGGACTGTCCTAGAGTAAGATAGAGCACACACCAGCTCCGTGGCAAGTGACCTTTGGCCATCAGTAGCAGTGGCAACAGTATCCTCACTAGTGATGTGCAAGTACAGAACCAAGTAGAAGCCACAATGCGGCTAAACAGGCTTTTTTTTTTTCCCCTAACTAACTGGTCCCAAGAAACAGTACTCAAATAGGACAAGGGCGCCCCACTTTCATCAGGGTGACTGACTGCAACCTGTGGGCTTCCTACGAAGGATGCAAAGCGGGAGGCTCGCCTCTGCCTCTGTTCTGGGAATGGAAGTCATTTTGGAGAACCCCACTGCTCAAAGGCCAGGCTGAGCTGTGTGCGCTCACATGCTTGGCCACCTGGCTGCTGCCACTCTACTGCTGTCCCCACATGGAAGTCCCTGACTTCCTGCTCCACAGAGCCTCCTGTGGGTCCAGCTTTGCAGCAGCTGGCCCAGTGCCACCCTCCAGGGAGCCACGGCCATGGAGGGAAACCCAAGATCCGAACAGGGGGCTTATGGCGGGGGGGGGGGGGGGGGGGAGAAGACACAGGATGCGAGCAGGCCGGCACAGGCCCCCGAAAACTTCCGAAACTGTAAACGTGATCACGAGCTCGATTGCCTACGGACTAGCCAGGAGGAGGAAGGCGTAAAGAGGAAGAGGGTCTTGCTCAGAGCACCCACATTTTCTGAGCAATCGCTGAGAGAATTCTAAGGCTCCGTGTCTCAACGGGCTCCGGGGAACCTCTAGTTGCCACTAAGCTGCTGCTGCCGCCACAGGGTGCGGTGAGAGCCTCAGGAGATCCCTCTCGAGAGGCTGAGCGGGCAGACCTTCAAGGTCCAGGCAGGGATGCCAGCGCCCCGCCCCACCCCGCCCCCGCCGGCGCCTCGGCCAATTGGCAGCGCCGCTGGCCTGACTGACGCCCCTGCGGCCCACTCGCGGAGTGCCCAGCACTCGCGCTGAGGTGAGGCGAGCGTCGTGCAGGTCCCGTGGAGCCTGGCCAAGCACTGCCAAGTCCCTCGGCTTCGGAGGTCACCGACGAGCCCCGAACTGCCGGGCTCCGCGGGCCGGACGCCCCACACCGTGTCACCCGGCCCCGCCGGGGCAGGCCTGCGTAATGGCTACCCACCCCGGCTCCCTCACGCCCTCCGCGGGGAAGGCGGACCCAAGCCGGGAGATGCCCCGCGGGGTCACACGCCTTGGAAGCTCTAGGGTCACGGGACGCGCCGGCCACGTCTGGACAAGGACGGACCCGGGCCCGAGGCCGCCCAGGAGCGTTTAAAGTTTACACGGGGGCCTCCGAGTGTCTCCAACAACTTTAACCCCAAGGTTGCTGTCACCACCGTCCGCGTCGGTCCAGAACCGACCCAGCGCTGGGCAAACGGCGATGCTAGTGGGCGGCCGAGCCGCTGTCCGCGCTTTAAAACCCTGGGGTCGCAGGGGCAGGAAAAGGGCAGCTTCGCTACCCGTGTGGACATTTTATTCCTTTCGGTTAAAAAAGCAAGAACCACGTTCTTATGAAGAAGAAGAAGAAAAAAAAAAAAAAAAAAGACAGCCGAGGTTCTAAGAGCATTAACATGATGTGTGTTTATATTTGGCAATACTGAATTCTAGCCCTTCGGTTTTTGAGTTACTGTACTAACTGCAGAAATACAAATGATGATCAGAGGGGCACATGCGAGTCACCCTTTACAAGGCACTGCCCGGATCTTCAAAATGTCCCTGATGAATGTCACACCTCATTTCTTTGCGAAGGCCTTGAGAACCTTGTATCCTTGAAGGATGCTTTCTCAGGAGAGGAAAGAACGTCCTAAAGTCAGATGCAGTAGCCGCTCACTACACAAAACTGTAGCCAGCAGGCCTCAGAAAGACTTGCTTTTCCCCTAAATTCTCAACAATTAAAAAAAAAAAAAATTTCAACAGCCACCTGACCTTGAACTCTCATTTTCATCTGTCTCTTGCAGTACACTCTCTTTACTAACCATTCAGCACACTGCAAGCCCTGATAAAAGAAGTTAATGTTTAGTGAAACCTGCGCATGAACTGTACTAAACCAGATAGGAGTGAAAAGGCAAAGTTCTGTTAACCGCATCCACGCACTGGAGGGGGTGGAGGGCGACACGAGGAATAGTCTCTGAACCTACAAGGCCTCAATGATAAAATACAAATATGTATCACCCATGAAAGAATGATTCTGATCCATTTTGTTGTCTCTGGAAGTTTTCTGGGAGAGATACATACACCTCAATGAGTTGTCAGAAAACAAAACAAAATTAAAAACTTGTTTCATCTGTCCTCTCACTTTTTGAAGGCCCATATACATTATCAACAACCAACTTTAATTATACTGCCAAACATTTATCTGTTCAGCTTTTGTAAATAATGTATTGTAACCGAAAGAAAAAGGGCTTAATATTTCTTGTTATCATCTAAAATATCTTTCCCTTAACTCTTTAATTTTCCAGTGTAAACATTTTACTTCAGCCTAAGTAGATCTGATTCTAACATTTACTATATATTGAATTAAATATGAGAACTTTCTGTTAACGGACACTGCATTTTTACATTATCTATATCCCCATTTCTACACTCGCCCTTTTACTTTCAAATAACCTCAGGTTACATAAAATTTCAACCTACACACACCCAACATACATAGACTGTCACAAATAGGATGTTCTCAGGTGTTTGAAGCTAACTTTCTCTCTTCCCCATCCCCCCCTTGCTTAAAGAGCACCAATAGAATCAGTCACCTTGGAAACAAACATCACCCAGTGTTTGCAGAACAAACAATGGTACCTTTTCAGCCAGTACCAGGCAGGCAGGGCAAGGGGCAGCCAAGCAATTCTGGGCCTTACAGGAGTATTAACATATTAAATTCATTCAATGCACCAAAAGGTAGTTAATTACTAAAACTGAAGTGCTCTCTACCATGAGCCTTTGGCTAGACACCAACCAAATGCAAAGAAAGTGAGATTTAAAGTTAAAAACAAAACAAAAATTGGTTTAAATACCTGTAAGAAATATAAGGCACATTCTTCTTACTGATGAGCACCCTCCAGAAAACAAGGAAGTTGTTTTTTAAAAAAAGGCAAAAGCAGGTTTCATCTAATTATTCCTACTATGTCACCATAGTAGAATTAAATTAATTAATTTTTAAAGAGTATATATCTCATAGCACCTTAACTGGTGTATACAATTTCTGGTATGGATTAATCTTATTATAAAAACCTAAAGAAACACAATTTCCGGAACAATTTTTTTAAAAAAGTGCCAAAGAAATACATGAATCTATACAGACTTCAGAGAGCAGTGACTATACTTTTTGACCTTGGGTCACAAGCACTAAACTGTCATTTGCTGAACTCTTACATAAATGAATCACTTTGAGCAGCTCAAATTTTAAGAGAGATTCTGGGTCCTGTTTTTTTAAAAAAGCACAAATGGGCACTTAATTAAAAAGAGACACACACGAGTGTTCCTCACATCTTTCAGCATGAAAAAATTTAAATGTCCAATGAAAGTAACAGTTTCCTCCTTTTTCTGGGTGTGTTTTCCTTCCCACCAATTAAGAAAGAAGCCTAGGTCTAACTGAAGTATTTGGACAGCAGTTTGGTGTCAGTTAAATACCACAGTTAACTGGCATTTTCTATCACCTCCAGCCTAAGGAACAAACGCCTAATTAACATGGACCGACACGCAGCTTAAACCGAAAAAGTTGCCCGTCTTTTTTTCTTTCCATTCCCCCGCCCCTCCTCAAAGATTTGGGTCTTGAACATGTTTTAGTAAAAGTGCACAAAGGGTGTCTTGGCTGGGGTGTAAAAGTCTAATTGAAGGATGCTTTTTTTTTGCAGTGACAGTAAATCAGCTAACATTATCAACCTCCCTGACTGGCAAGGAGGGGCACACACTGAGACGGGGGTTAAACGGCTAGGCCGGGTGCCCTTGAAAACAAAAAGGAGCCCTGGCTCTGATGACTGGTGATATGAGAAACTGAAAAATGGTTGAAAATCCGGCCACAGCACCAAGCACCAGACAGCCACTCTCAACACTGCGGCTGCCGCTCTGGGCAAAGAGAGGAAGAGGAGGAGGCAGGCCAGGGCCAAGTGACTTCTCCCATCCTCTCCTTCCACCATCGCAAGAAAAGAAAAAGCACCAGAGCAGGCCTTCCAGGCCTCAGTTTTTATGCTGCACCTTTCAGTGACCTATACTACCTGGAGTAATTTGAGCAAGTGACTCCACCGTTGGGCCAGAAGAGCCAGTTTCAATTCTTTAGAAAAACAACAAACCCCTCAGCATTTGGCTTAGTTTTATTTGCCTGCATATTCAGCATCTAGGCATGGGTGCGTGTTCTCTACTCGGGTCAGCGTACAAAACCAACAGCCAAGCAACTTCTGGGCTGCAGCCTGGTTAGTGCCTAGACAATGGCAGTTACAGCCTTCAGCCCTCCAGCTGGGCTCCTTGGATTCCAACTCCCTACCACCCCCTCCCTACAGCCCAGGGGTGGGGAGGAAGCATCTAGGAGAGCAGAACATTCTCCCTGTTCCTCCCTGCTCCTCCCAGGCCTTTCTGGGAAAGCCGAGGGACAAGACTGCCCACCTCCTGACAGCCCATAAAGTGAAGGGTCAGTTTGGGGCTTCTGAGGAAGGACTCCTAGTGCTGGGCCACTCCCACCCCCCCAGATCCGGAATGATGACCCTAAGGGCAGAGCTTCCTCCATCTTCTGAAGAACATCTCAAAAGAGCAGAGTTGGGAAGGGAAGGGAAGAGAAGAAGAGGCCAGGTGTGTGGTGACTTCATCTTTCTACAACATTTGTACCCAGTTTCTGTTTCATTGCCACTGAGAGCTGGTGCATGCCTACTTTTTTTTTAATGAAATTCTGAGGGCAACACATACATTAGTGACAGACTTCTGTAAGCCACCTGAGAATACGACAAAACTATTAGGCTTCTGAACTTATTAATCCATCTTAAATAAAGATATTTATGCTTTGTTTATAGATTCATGTCTCTAGAGAATGTTATTTACTTTATGGTCTGTTACACCTAAAAAAAAAAAAACAACTTTTATTTCAAGAAGGTAGGTCTGTTTAGAAAAAAAAATCACATACATATGTGTGTATATGTGTGTGTGTGTTTTTCCATAACCCTGTCCTTTCTCAATCAAATGGCTTCTCTCATCTTACAAAAAGAATGTGCTTATTTTTAATCATTGGAACCCAAAGTAAGCTACTGAAGGGGAAAAATTCCTGGGCAATTGTTTAAAATTTCAAAACAAACTGAAACCCCTAAGATATCAATCACAACTCATTTCTACCTGTTTTTTAAAACTCTTAATTACTGACAGCTACAAAGGCACAGGAGAGAGTGCCGGCGGTGGCACCTTCCAACTGAAAACCTCTGCCAGAATCAAACTGGTAAAATTGCTTTGGAATTCTTAAGCTATGTTTGGAGGATTTCCCCCCTGAGACCTTCACTGAGGTCACTGTGTACCAAAAGTAACTACGGCCTGTGGTCAGGGCAGAGGAGCCTGCCTCATAGCTGCGTCTATCAGGCAAAGGTACACTGTACAAATGGCCACAAGTTCTTCAAGGCCTGGTCACCACCACCATCTCCTTCACAAGATGCACTTCCTCCAATTATCCCTGCCTGCGTTTCACCATTTGCAGAGTGAGGAACACTGGCTTCCTGGACCCTGTAGGCTCAGTTGATAAGCTCTAACTTACTGTCTACATTTCTTTGCTAAGCTGCCACCTAAAGTTCCGTGAGCAACTTGGAAAGGCTATAAAGGCTTGAAATAACGACGCAATAAATGTTTTTGGAGCACATACAGACCCGCCTAAAATGTAAACAGAATGCCTGCTATCTGGCCCAGACTCTCAGAAAATGGTGGAATGGGAACAGTGGCCTGGTCTTTCTATAGATAACAGGGGACATTTCAATGAGACGGTTGCCACTTCTACCTGAGCCTTGGCCAAGTTTAACAGTGCATCCCGCTTTAGAAAGAGGAACACAATCAGAGGAGGATGAAGAGAAGGGTTCTTAAAAAGGTTTCCTTCCAAGGGACAGCCTTTTCTGTTGCTCCACCTTAAAGCAGATTTCAGGATGTTGAGAATTTCCCTAGGTTTAGGGTACTTTTCCTTTCTGTGAAAAGACAATACCTTCTCTCCTCCCAAAGGTTTGTATACACTGAGAAAAAAAAAATAAACAAACAAAACTTTCCCGGATCATAATTCTGTCACCTAACAATATGGTACAAAATATATAGTCTTCCCATTTCGGCAATGGAAAAAACTAAGGACTAACCGTAAATTGGGGGTGGGGGGGGGCTTCAGGGCTCCTAACTAACAAACCCAATGCTCATGCTAACAGACCACAGTAGATAATTAAAAGGGCCTTTGAAGGAATCATATAGCAAGAGGCAGGCAGGAATGCTTGGACGAACTGACAGATTGAATTCACTTCCCTAACTCAGTTCTTTGCTCTAAAGTGAATGTGATCCAAGGGCTGCACTGGAAACTACTCAGGGAATGACATCTTCCTGCTGGACCAGTGGGAACACAACACATCCTCCTAACTTGTCAAAGAATGGCCCTCGGCTCGGGCATGACTCTGTAGCCATTCCTAGACTGAGTCAAGGGATCCCATTTACAGCTCAGACCTGACCTAATCATTATTTTCCTGACATTAGACCTTAGAGTGATTCACAAAGGGACTGTCTCTAGGGCAGGAGCCTCTGGGGAACTGTTTCAAGGGACCCACTTAATTATCGCTTCAGGAAGTTATCTACTAGCCAAGTAAATTTACACCTACATACTATTACTTTGCAAGTATATACTCTGCTATAATCAATGGCAACAGATGCCACTAAAGTGCTATTGACTTCTTTGTCATCACAGCTCCCAACATATTCTAAAAATATAAAATCGTGCTTGAAGATTTAAGATGGGTTCTTAGCATGTAACCCTCTCGCCTGGAACTCTCTACATAGAATGGGCTGGCCTTGCAAGCTTGCCACTGCCTCTGGATGCTAGGATTAAAGGCATGGGCCACCACTCCTGGCCGGTTTTGTTTTTTGAGCAACTATCCCTATATAGCTCAGGATGCCCCTAAGGCTCGGGTCCTTCTTCCTTGGCCTCTGCTGGGACTAGAAGTATGCATCACCACCATATCCACTTTTAATTAAAGTTTTTGTATTTTTTTTAACATTAAAAGATACACAAGGATGAACCAACAGAAAGCATGTATGAAAATGTGATAATGAAACCCATTACTTTATATGCTAATTTAAAAAGGGAGAGAGTGATCATAGGGTTGGGAGGGCATGACCTTGTGGCAGAGCCTGTGTTTAGCAGGTGTGAGGGTCTAGGTTCAAGCCCCGGCTTGATATGTGAATGTGTGTACTTACACATGCTAATAACAGTAATATAAGTCCCAGCCAGGCATGGTGCCTCATGGTTGACTCCAGCTTGCTTGGGACACTAAGATGACCGGGTCACATGATGCACAAAAGCAAGCATGTTTGTCAGTATTTTTTCACTGAAAAGTTGAGTAAATTTGTGATTGTGTTCAAAAAACTTAATCCTAGACTGGCTTCATTTAAATGAGAAAACAACTTTCCTTAATGAGAACCCAGGGAGTGGGAAGTAATTAGAAAAAAATCTGCCTATGACCCAAACCCAGCCCTCCAGATTATGCCACATCAAAAATAATGTGGTTTTTAGGCCAACATAGGTGGACTATGCCAGAAAAGACTTGTCATACATTCTTAAATTTGAAAAGATACTGTATAACTTGAGAGGACATAGAAAAATGAGGTCCTTATCCACAAATGAATTACCACTTTCATATTGTGTTCCTCCAAGTAAAAAGTCCTCTAGAGCTGAAAGCGTGCTTCAGTGGTTAGCATGCTTGCCTCGCATGCATGAAGCCCCGGGTTCTATTTTTAGCACAGCACTCACCCACCTGCAAGGTGCATGCTTGCAATTCCGGGAGTCCGAGGCCAGCCTGGCCTATACGAGACTACCCGCCCCTGCCCCAAACAAATGGCTGCCACTGCCACCAAAAGCCATCTAGAAAGACAAATACTGTTTCGGAAATGGTCTTTTCAGATTTGTAGCAATACTACCACTTTATTTGTCATTTGCAGTATTCTTTTAATTCATTTTCCTTGGTGAGTATGAATCATTTGTGTAGGAAAATAATTTTAAAATCTAGTGGGAGGATTAGAGAGCTGGCTCAGCAGTTAGGAACACCTGTTCTTGCAGAGGACCCAGGTTCAATTCCCAGTACCCACACGGTAGATTGTTTACAGGGAGTCTTACACCCTTTTTCGACCTCTTTGCGCACCGGGCACGCATGTGGTGCAGACACATGCAAGCAAAACACTAATGTACATAAAATAAAAATAAATAAATCTTTAAAATTTGCTTGTAAATATCAGAGAAATAATTAAATCCTTAGGATTTTGTCACTTTTTGTTCTTGTTTTTCGAGACAGGGTTTCCTTGGGTAGCCTTGGCTGTCCTGGAATCCTCTGTAGATCAGGCTGGCTTTAAACTCTGCCTCTCAGGGTGCAGAGTGCTGGGATCACAGTTTGTGCCACTGCACCTGGCTTTTTTTTTTTTTTTTTTTGTAAACAAGGTTTCGCTGTGTGTTCCTGGCTGTCCTGGAACTCTCTCTGTAGACCAGGCTGGCCCCAAACTCAGAGCTACCTGCCTTTGCACTACCATTTGCCTGGCTCTTTGTAACTCTTAAAGGGGTAACAAATCACCTTGTCTTCAGATGTCTCATTACCTACCAAGAATACCAGCATTTCTACAGTCACAGTGTGATTTTGATTTACCAGCTGGTAGCAGATTACTGATATAAACTGCCCTAACACTGGGGCGGCACCACCAGTGCTCTGAAAAGTCAATGGAGACAAATGCCGGGCCTCCTGGGTAGGCGCGGCACGCTGACATCTAGGGAAACCGAACATGTAAGACCAATGATCCACACCTGGACACCTCAGCCGGCCTCACTTTCCTCACCTGCCAGGTAAGGTGTAAGGAGAAGAAGTGAACCATGCGGTTTTTAAAGCATGATGGCTGTAAACACAGATTAGAAAAGAGATTAACCAAACCCTGAGCTCCCTAACTACTCTCCCAAGTTCGGCGGAACTGATCTCACCCAGTTCACTACTTACTCCGCGTGAAAAGCAGAGGCATGGTTGTTAAGATTTAAACACACTTCCAAGTGCTCCACCGTATAGTGTGTTCCCAGCTGCGCTAATTTGTGGGGTAAGCCTGCCCTAAACAAAAACCATGCCGAACAACAAATACGGCTCAGTTTATCCGCTGTTTATATGGTGCTGGATATTGGGTATTTATAGTGTTTTATATCATGCTCTGTAATCCCCACAGCATAGATCTGATTACTCTCAGCTTACATGTGTAAAAAGGATCGGCTTTTTCTAAACAAAAACAAAACCCTGTGCTGTGAAAAGCAACCGCTGTTTCCGATCGCCTTGTGAGCTACACACCCGAATCCCGAGTCCTCTGTCCTCGTATCTACACCTGCCAAGCAGGTGAAGTAACCCTTCTTCAGGGACCACTGACCGAGCATTCAGCGATGCTCCAGTACTGGGTATGCATTAAAAAGAAAAGCATAAAACAGACAAAAAGGCCTCATGGAGCTTACACTCCAGTATGAAGAAACCTGATTTCATTCCTTTTTATTTAAGGAAAAAAAGTGACTGATAACTTATTGGACACTTGATATACATTAGCTAGCTTTTAACAATGGGGGGGGTGAGATACAAACAAACAAAAAAAAACCCACAAAGTCAATGGAAGAAATAGGCTGCGTTGGCCACAAAGGAGAAAACAATTTCACCTAATAAACAACTGCAGAACTGTGAGAAGGAAGAGCGCTGTGGGACCCTGGCCTGGCCTGAGTTCCGACTCACTGGCTGCCATGTCCCTAGACACATCAGGCACGTCTCTCCAGGCCCCAGTTCCTTCACCTCTAAGATGGAAGTAGCAACGGCCTTGTTAAGTTGGTTGCAGTAGCGGTGAGGACCAGTCTCCTCGGGCCCCATCTTCCCAACCTCACAAACGTTAAGTGGGCGCGCCTGCCAGCGCTGTTGGGATGCTGGGAAGGCGGCAGAGAGAAAATGCACAGGACTTGTTCAACACTCACGACAACACCTGCGTCTTTAAAAGAAAGGCTGCGAGAAGCCAAACCTGGAGGAGCACTATGCTCCTAGTACCGGGCGCCAGGCACAGAGTTTGCCCGGAGGGAGATCAGATGCAGGTGGTTGTGAAACGGCAAACGCAACTGAATCTGAGTCACCCGGGGTGACGTCCAGAGCGTGTGGATTATGTGGGCCCTGGCCCTGGCTCCGGCTGCCTCTCTTTTGGCCACTTCCAGCTTTACCAGAGGGCTGAGGAGCGCAAAGCAGTGCAGTGCAAAGGGATTTACTACTGCTTTGCAGGTTTCTAGAGGAAGGCCAGTTAGCTGTAGAGGATCAAAATGATTTGGGGGTTATTATCAGTAAAAAAGCCATAAATCCAGACTTGCCTTGCCTGGTGAGGGACAGGTGAGGAAGGTCTGGGCCCTTTTTTCCTTGTGGAGAGAGACAGAAGCCACAGCCCCAAAACCAGGATGGAGAAAAAGAAGTCAAGAGAGAGGCTCAGGTAACAACACTGAGACCCTGGGCAGGTCCACAGTAACTGGTATCCCAACCAACTGGCAGCTCTCCACACGTACAGAAAAGCTTTCCTACCGATACACAAACTCAGCTGCCAACACTACAAACACAAAGACCCCTGAAAGAGCTTCCCAGACCAAATAAATGAGCCCTAGCCTTCCAGTAGGGGCCTACCTAACTAGAATCCGGCTGCCTGCTGCCCCGCCACACCTTCCCTAAAGGTGGCTCACCTGAATCGGTAGCTATGGAGCCAGAGAATGTGACTCAGCTTTCCACCAAGACTTCCTCCTTGTGTGTGCATCAGAGCAGTGGCTCAGGGTAATTAGCATCCTAATACTCAGCTTAGTGCATCCTGAACCAGATGCCCTGGGATGTGTTCTGTGCTCTGGGTCATGGGGGCCACCAAAGCAGCAATGCTCAAACCACCTTCTGCCTCCTAACAGTGTTCCCAAGGCCCTAGTAAGACAGACTGTCCCCACTCCGCTCAAATCCTCCGGTTCCTACGACAAGAGATGGAAAGGTCAACTTCTGCCCTACCTGATCTGGGCCCTAAGTAAACCGTCAACCCTGTTATCTTCTAGCACCTCGTCTTCAACAGCAAATTATACCCTGGACTTCCAAACCAACCTTCCCTCTCCTCCTGGGACCTTGGCCCCTGCTTGTGCTTTTCCTGGAAGTGCAGACCCAGGCCAGTGAACCTCTCTGAACCCTGGCCTTCCCATGGGAACTTGGCTCAGGGTCCATAAGCCTTGTGGATTCCTTTCACAACATAAACTCCCTGGAGGCAAAAACCACCACGCTTCACCTGCCAAAACATAAACCAAATGCCCTAAACACTACAACTGCTCAATTAAGGCTATTTCAACTGAAGCTGAAGGCAATCAAACCGTATGCAATGCTCTCATCAAGTAATCATCAAGACACATGAATTAAGGTGTAGACAGAGCATCTATAGCAAAAGTTGACAAAATGGCTGGGGGTGCGATTCATCTCGAGAGTGCCCAAGCAGCATCCTAGTACCAGTGTAACACGTAGGTATCATACTCAGGATGGAAAACAGCAAAGAACACCAGGAAAGGGAGGGGGGAAGAGAGATTACTCCTAACTCCATAGAAATGGGCCATAAAGCTTCCTGGAAAACTATCATTAGCTACGGTATGGTATATCATGATATGCCATAGCTATTTCTATGATGTTAGAAATACAAATGTCTCGAAGCCTCAGTCTCCTTCCTTTCAAAGGAAGACAAAGGGGACTGGAGTGGCAGCTTGGCAGCTAAGAGCTGAATGTTCTTATGCACCCATGTGGCAGCTCACAGCAGTTTCTAACTCCATTTCCAGAACAGCCAATACCCTCCTTCTGACCTTCATGTGCACCAGGCATGCACACACCACACAAACACATGAAGGCAGAGCAATCATGCACATAAAATAAACCTAAAAGCAGTATTTTTGATAAATAAAAGGGAGAGCGAGAATAGCTGCTTCCTACTAGGTAATGACGAACATCACACACAGGTGGGTTATAAATGGTTCCTCCTCCCACCCACCTTGCCCCACTGATCACATATACAAAAGGCACCCTGGAGCCGCACTTTCAGATGCCTCCCGATATTCTGGTTCCCCAAAACCCTGCTTCAGCTTAGGAGGACCCCACTTCCTCCTGCACATGCCTTTTAACTCCAATGTTAAAAACTAATCGCCTGGCAGGGTTTCCCATGCCTGTAATCCCAGAGCTCTGGGAAGCAGAAGCAGACAGAGCTCTGTGGGTTTGAGGCTAGCCTGGTCTACAAAGAGAGTCCAGGACAGCCAAGGCTACCCAGAGAAACCCTGTCTCAAAAAACCAAAACACAAAACTAAGCAATAAAAGGTTGCTAGCAACCTGGAAAATCGTGAAGTATATTGGTTTTAAGTGATAAAAATGAGTAACTTGAAGGTCTGTGTGAATAAGTAGAAGTTACAGGGGCCTGCACACACTTTCCCTAACCCTTTCAGCTGGCTCCTTTAGTCTGTAAGTACAGGCTTTGAAATGTAGAAAGTCAGGCCTATAAAAAAAATTATTTCCTCCCCAGAGGACAGAGGACTCTGAAAACTTCAGAGTCCAAGGGAACACTGTGTCTACAATAATTATTAAACCACTAATTGTCTGTGGAGCCTGCTATCTGACTTCTTTCACACCCACAATACTTTAAAGCCCTGGGCATGGGCCCCTTCCATGGCTGCCTCATCCATATACAGTGAGGGAGGTGGAGCAGGGCCTAGAGAATCTGAGGGGCAGAGACTGACGTGGGTGGGGGCAACGGTCCTGCAGAACAGCAGAGAGCTGGCGCCTCTACAAATATGGCATTCTCTGTTTGATGGGGCTTTATCAAGATGGTGAATTAGCAGCTAGCCCACTGTTCACTGATTCCTAGAGTGCATTCAATCCATGAGGACAGACAGACCAGGAATCATGAAAAGTAAATGGCCCGTGTTGGACTCTTTGAGGAGGCTTGTGCACATCAGGCAAATGCTCTAACACAGAGCCACAAACCCAATCCTCACAACATTTTTGGGTGGGGGAAAATGACTCTCTGTCCTCTTAATTCTAATGAACTTAAATATGTGCCAGTTAGCAGAATACAATAAAGGAAGTTTTTAAACAATGTCTGACTGAATTCTATTTGCTGCAAACAAATTTTCCCACCTTTCAATCATCTTCTCTTCTTTTTAAAAAAATCTTTGTAGTGCTAGGGATCAAACATTCCACTAATAAGCTATACAAAGCCAAAGCCCTTACTTACCACTTAACAGCATTTAGTAAGGTAGTCCATAGCCCTGAAATGGCAGCTTGCAAAACCAGCCAACATTTCTCACATCTCTGCTCTACACAAGACCCACAAACCCTACCCTGCAGGCATCCCCTTCACAACTGTCTTATTCTGTCCCCAAATCAGCTTCCCATTTTCCTGCTGCAGTGTGCAAATGGCCCTTCTTGCTGATAAGTACGTCTTGTTTTTCCTTCGCCACCTCCTTCTCCACATGGTAAGCCCTTCATGGCTGAGGCCTCACTTCCTCTTTCCCCAGCCACTTCTCTCTTGCATCTCTGCCATATGGTCTTGTCTGTTGCCAGGTGCTGTGGAAGTTTAAGTCAGAAACCATCCCCATAGCCCCTGTCTTCCCAGAGCCTGGTACCTGAACTAGGTGTCAAGGCAGGGTGACCAACACAGGCCCGCTGATGGGACAACCCTCAGTTGAGAAATTAAGAACACAAACTTATCTTAATCCAGCTGGCTTCTCACTCCATGTCCACTGAAATTCCCAAATAGCATCAGCAAAATTACAGATTACAATAACAGAGTATGCAGGCAAGTGATAATTGAGCTGGTGGAACGTAAAACTTAATATTCTGTTTCTAGTGTTAGAACAGCCCTCCTTTACAGATCCACCAGATGCAGAAAGCACAACCCTATGGGCTTAAGGGTTCTCAGCAATTCAGGCCCAGTTCTACAGCTTGCCCTGTAGAGAGCAAAGCACAATGGTGAACCCCGCCAAAAAACACTGAGAGAGATGGGCTGTTTTCTGACTACCCCCCAATCCATGGGTCTCCTGTTTATGAAGCAGAACAGCTCCACAACAAGGTAGCTTATGCCTCTCTCTGATCCCAGCACTTGCAGGCTAAAGTTGGAGGACCAAGAATCCCGGGTCATCCTGAGCTACAAGAGTTCAAGATGAAAGAACAAGAAAACCACCAAGGAAACTGAGACTGTCTGAGCTGATCTAAGCAAATCTAAAGACAAAATATTAGTTCAGTTCTGCTGTCCATACTTCAAACCACAGATCACTGAGCTAGGAGGATCACTGCAGTAACAGTTCAGACTAAATTCTCTTCCTATGTTCAAGAAAATAACAAGTGATTGTTAAGCAGGGTGTGATGGCACACACCTTTAGTCTCAGCCTTTAATCCCAGCTCTTGGGAGGAAGAGGCAAGTAGATCTCTGAATTCAAGGCCAGCCTGGTGTGTAAGAGGTATTTCCAGGAAAAGTATAGGCTACAAGTGATTACAGCAAAAACAATGCACTGGTTTTAAGACCCTTCCAAAACCCAGGCCAAAAAAATAAACTCATTTAGAGAGTGTCTACTCTAGTCAAAAGTGGCTTCAGACAAGTCTTACTTTAAAACAGAACTTGGGGGCTGTCGATTTTAATTTTAACATGGGTGTCCGAGGGAGAGGTTCAGAGAGTGTCCTTCCTCCTACTCTACGAAATACATATATTCTTTGAGGTCACTTTTCTCAGAGTGACTTGAAAATTTCCTGTGAAAATACCCCTCCCCTCCAGGTCCTCTCCCACAGTTATGGGCCCTGTGTTTTGTTTTAGTGTCTCCTATGCCCACTTTCAATGAGCACCCTAAAAGATAGCTCCTTCCGTGAAATCTCTCCTTCCTTCTGACCATCACACACACCTAGCAGACATGGTAGGTCTAACTCACTACTCCAGAATGAGCTGTTTCATGAGTGAGAGGTTTCCAGAAATCAAAAACCCCATCACAACACAACTTGTTCTTGGTCATCAGTCCCCTTGATATGCATCATGCCTATATGAAGAAAAATTTCAAGGAATGCTTGTTTGCTGAGTCAGTGATGCCTTTATGGGTAGGCAGTTTGGCAGAATAGTAGCCAAGGTCCCCGGAGTCCACTTCAGCGGCTGAATCCACTACACGCTGCCTCTCCTCTCCGGGTCTCAAATTCCTTATCTGAATCACGGGGATAATAACTATACCTACATCACTGGGTCAAAGAATTGTGAAGCACGAATGAAATGACGCACATGAAGAACCTGGGACAATGGCAGCTACCACGTTCTCAACACGTATTAGCTGTGACTGCTGCTCTTGACCACCAACCAGACCAACGCCATTAGAAGGGTGCATCCGAAGTGTGATAACCACTTTAGGTTGTTGTGGCAGAATGGAGTCACGCAGAACTCCAGTGCT
Source organism: Meriones unguiculatus (assembly GCF_030254825.1). Taxonomy (NCBI): domain Eukaryota; kingdom Metazoa; phylum Chordata; class Mammalia; order Rodentia; family Muridae; genus Meriones; species Meriones unguiculatus. The sequence continues at coordinate 53,250,041 of NC_083366.1, read as the reverse complement.
ATTTGCAACTTCTCCACAGGCACTCTAGACAGATTCGTTTATGGCAGGAATGACCACACGGTAGCTCCTCCTGTCTAAGACCAGATTTCTAGTTGGCTGTGATGGTGTGCAGGTGTTATCCTCCAACTCTGGGGTGAGAAGGAGAGGACTGTGAGGTACAGACCAGCCTGGGCTATGTATAGACCACCCCCCCTCCCACACACACCCTCAAAACAAGACTGGTTTTCCTGTATTCAATCTTCCACCGAGAAGCCAGAAAACACTAGGGCGGCTATCAGACTTCCTGAGACAAGCCTGCATAAGCAACTCTTCCAGCACGAAGACCGAGTGAATTTTAGCTTTTTAAAGTCACATTTTACTTTGTGTTATGTGTGTCTGGGTGTGCCCAGGCCACAGTCTGTGTGTGAAGGCTGGAGGACCACTTGCAGGAGTCAGTCCTCTCCTGCCATCAAGTTGCTCCCGGCAAGCACACCCAGGCTACCAGGCTTCCCAACCTCATCTTCCCCGACTGGGCCTCCTCTTCCTCTTTCTCCCCACTGCTTCTGAACGTAACTCGACCAGCGCTAACCACTGCCTCCCCGAATACACGTAACATTCCCTCCCTTTCTTCTTGGAGCTAAAACGATGTGATCATACAAGCCATCCTCTCTCTGCTGCAGAGCACAGTGACAGTCACAGCGCACATGCCGCCACAGCTCAGCAAGGGCCACTTCAAATCAGAAAAAAGGGTGTGCTGGTTGTCGGCTCACGTTATTTATTAATCCTTCTCATCACTTTAATTTACTACTACAAAGAAAATAACTTAAGTTAAAACCTAACTGAAGACCTCTCAAAGCTCTCAGTTTTATATAATGAACTTACTAAGACTTATTGTGGAATTCTGAAAATGGTAATGAAATGACATGACTTTAGAGAATAAAATAAGAATTAAAATTTCTGCCAGGTGTGACGGCACACACCTTTAATCCTAGCACTCTGGTGGCAAGAGGCAAGAAAATCTGAGTTTAAAATTGCAGTGAGAGACTATTTGGAAAAAAAAAATCAAGATTTATTAAGATTTAAAAACAATTTGCAAAAAAAATACACAAAGCCAGAGAAAACTATATGAGATTCCCAATGTTTGAAACAATCTATGATTGCTAAGGTGTGCTTTGTTAAAGTCAAGACTGAATTAGCACCGCAGCTGAGCCTCTTGTCCTACTGAACCACAGTGATGCATGTATTTCAAATGAGCTTTTTGTATAAATTCTAAAATAAATCTGCTTTTGACTCACTTGAAATTAAGGAAACAAGGGCTAGAGATGTGGCTTCGTGGCAGAGAGTGTGAATGCTTTATTCCCCAGAACCCCTCCCCCCCAAAAAAAAAAATCAAGAAGCAAGGAGATGCCCACCTTACTCCGATTCTTACTGCCATACACCAAACATGCTCTGCACTACTGCACTTTAACATCACTCTTCTTCATGTAAAAAAAAAAATTTTTTTTAAGACAAGGTGTCACTATGTAGACCAGGCTGTTCTGGAATTCTGTGTAGACCAGGCTGTCCTTGAATTAAGACATCTGCCTGCCTCTGCATTGTGAGTACTTGGCTTAAAGTCCTGTACCATCACAGCTGCCAGTTGCAGGATGGCCAAGGCTACAAAGAGAAACCCTGCCTGGAAAAACCAAAAAGAGTGAAAATGGTGAAAGAGAAGCATCTTTGGGGCTCTGTGACTTTGGGTTTAACAAAAGGACAGAGACACCCCGGTGCCATATGAGGAACTTCTGAATAAAGCTTTCTGGGATTCTGAAGTACTCGCCTTACCCTTTCATCAGCCTCAAGAGCTTTCCAATCAAAAGCTTCCATTTCATCCACAGGCAACAGACAGAGAACACACATCCAAGATATGCTAGCGTCTGTTAAAGGACACCAAAATAAGTGGGCAGACTGTCCGAAAGCGGGTTCCCATGTTTGACTCCTGAAGAAGCTACTGATACCAACTGCAGACATAGCTGTCTATCTGGAGAGCAATATTTACGGCCAGCTTAGATGCCCAAATCCACCCATACGCCCATACAAGTGGGGTGAAGGCCTCTCAACTTTTTACATAATACCTTAAAAAATCTAAATTTCCACACTTTACAATCTCGAGATTATTTTAAACCCAGTTTTATTTTCTTTTTTTCCCTTCCCTCCCAAGCATCTCCTGAGCTACTGTTTAATTCTGAAACAAGGTGGTGTGCAGCCCAGGCTGGCCTTGCAGCTGGGGGGAATGACCTTGAACATCTTCATCTTCCTTGCCTCCATCTCTCAAGTGCTGGCCAGGAGTATAGGCTTGGCATGGTATCACAGCCAGTACAGGGGGCTATTTCTATTTTTAAAACAGGTAGAGAAATTCAACTGCATTATGTGTGGTAGTGGAAGACTGAACTCAAAAAAGTGGGCAGGAAAGGGTCTTTGGCTTCTCCACATCTTCTGTGCAGTTTTTTTTGTTTTTTGTTTTTGTTTTTTGTTTTTTTATCAAATACAAGCCCGAGGAAAAGTGTGGTCTCAGCTGTAACAGGATTTATGACCAGTGATATAAAAACATATAGTATCCCAAGCAAGAGATGGAGCTGTGTGGGGGTGGGACAGTGGTGGTGGGGAGTACTATGGGATGTCCAGGTTCCATCAATCAATGCTGATAATGGAGCTGGGGGTGGGGTGGGTTCAAGCCTTTAAATCCAGCACTCAGGAGACAAGAGGCAGGCGGAGAACTGAGTTCAAGGCCACCCTGGTGTCTACAAACCCAGCTCCAGGATGGCCAAGGCTACAAAGAGAAACCCCCGTCTGGAAAAAAACAAAAGACTGATAAGGGTGAAAATGAAGCATCTTTGGGGCTCTGTGGGTTTGCCTGAGGTTTTAACACATGTTTTGGATGGCTTCAAACAAGCACTGTCCAAATTTGGAGCGCTGTTAAGTTATCCTTCCCTGTGAGTCCACCTTAGAGGTGGGCCCAACTCAAGGCACCAGGGATGGCTATGCAGACAGAGTAAGGCAGACACTCCCTCCCCCAGGAAGCAAGAGTCCTCTCTAAGAGACAGCTACTTGCTGCTCAGCTCTGGAACCCCATGGAACTTTCTGGGGAGTCAGATTGCAGCACTTCCCTTCGTGGCAAGAGCACAGGGGACGCGCCTGCATGCCAGCCTCCAGTGTGCACCAACTCAGCGGAAAACACTCTGCCTGGTTCCAAGAAAGACTTCTGTCAGCTAGGGGGAAAAGTTAATGGAGTAGAACACGGAAGGCTGCCTGGGTGGTGGGTGGCCTACCTGCCATCAGTCAGTGTACGGAGGCCAGACAAGCACTCCACGGGGACAAGTTTCTACTCCCTCACGGAATGCTGAGGTTCAATCTTTGTCTTTGGTATCCGGGACAGCCCCGGATACACACAACAGGCACACAAGTTTACAGTCAGATAAAATATTGATGCAAGTATCTAAGGTAGTTCGGGCATCAAGTGACCCACTGAGGAGGGCCTTCATGTGGTTCTAGCGAAGAACTAAGTTGGAAAAAAATCAGGTCATGAAAGCGGCCCTGATATGAGCAGTCCTCAGAGTCCTAGCTTGGTTCTTCCCGTGAGCCCTTTGCTAAAAAACTAAACAAATGTATCGAATGAAAACACACCAGCTCTTAAGGCTTGTGTGTAAAGGGCTGGTGAGATGGCTCAGTGGGTTAAGGCGCTTTCGACCAAGGGTTCGATCCTAGGTATCAACATTGTTTCAAGAGACAACTGACCTTCAAGCATGCACCACATCAGGAAGGCTCACACTCACAAGTAAATAAATGTAATTTAAAACAACAATAATACTACTTTGTGTGTTCACCTCACCCGAACACTATTCAAAAGCTCAGACCACAGACAACAAATTGTCCCTGTTCCCTTCAGAATGGGGATAGGGGGATAAAGAGAGAAGATGAAGAAACCCATTCAACTGCTCCCATTTCGGAAGCTACCTAACTAACATCAGGTGCATGCCTATTAATCCCAACAAGTGGGAGGCAAAGGCAGGCGGTTCTCTGACTTCAAGGCCAACCTGGTCTACAGAGTGAGTTCCAGGACAGCCAAGGCTACACAAGAAACCTTGTCTCAAAAAACCAAAACCAAACAAACAAAAAAGCATCCCCCCTCTTATTCAACTCTCTGTAAGTCCCGAGACCTTCCTACCTTTACCATGTGTCAAGTCCACTTCAGCTCCCCATTCCTATGTCCACATCAACTCCAGGCCACCACTAAGCTTTCTAACTGATCTTACAGACACAAGGTGAAAGCAGCCACTTTCTAGCTGGGCCTACTGTCTACTGCGGGTAGGCGTGGGCTTCAAAATGCTAATTTCAAAATATCACTCCTGGCCAAATAGGTTTTACAGCTTTCCTGGCTCTTCAGTACCTCAGCCATGATGCTCTAGCCTCTACCTACTTACTGGCCACACTTCTATGCAGTCCTTGCATTCTTGTCTCTTCCTCCCTTAAAGGCATTTCCTCTTCCAACCCCAGAGCCTCTGAGCAAACTGTTCTCTGAAGTGCTCTCTTTCCTTAGTCTTTCAGGTACTCTCACAAAGGTCACTTCCATAGGATGCATTTTTTGACCCTGAATCCTCCACTGACTGCCTCCCTCTGTCAAGTTAATTTAACGCACAGGCCTTAATGTGTTGCCAGTCACACGTCTCTATACGTAGTATGTCCTCTGAGAGGCTAAAGGCCAGCTAGCAGTCTTTCTCTCCTTTAATAAAGCCTGGATGATTATCAGCATCTTCTCATAATACATAAATATTTATGTATATTATAAAAACAGAAAAACAAAATACTATGGAAATTGTAAATTAGATAGAAAATTACCTGTTTTCCAAAGAGACTGAATTGTCTGATACAATATTTAGTTGTTTTTGCTGTTGAGACTGGGTCTCTCTAGGTAGACCAGGTGGCCTCATACTCAGAAGTCCTCCTGCCTCTGCCTCCCAACTACTGGGATCAAAGGTGTGCACTACCACGCCCAGCCTGATGCAGTCTTTAAAGAGCCTAATTTAGCTCTTGAATGTGGGTCAATGAAATTTAATTTTTACAATTTAGTAGTTAGATACAAACTAAGGGGCCAAAGATTCAAACCTTGGCGGCGGGACACTTGTCAAGCATCTACAGGGCACTGCACTCACCACCACCAGTGCAACTGTTCAATCCAATTCCGAAGTATAAACTGAGCATCCTTCAAATTATACTTGGTATTCAGGTGTGGTCCCTCATGTCAGAGATTCCAGCACTCAGAATTAAGCAGAACTTTAAACTTGGGACCAGCCTATACACAATGACATCCTGCTTTGTGCCTCAAAAAAAAAAAAAAAAAAAAAAAAAAAAAAAAAAACCAAAACACACATACACACACACACACACACACGTACTTGCCCAGCCTGTGCAATACCCTGAATTTAATACCCGGTACTACTCAACAACACTGGATTCCAAACTTCAAGTGTTTAGCCACATACACAGATTTAATTAACCACTCTATGGGAACCACTCTGAGATGTTCACTGAACTCTCCCATAAAATCATTCTCCAAACAAATGTCCTACAGTAAAAAAAGAAAATGACTTTTCAGAAATCTTACTTTTGGGACTGGAGAGGTGGCTTGGCAATAAAGGGCACAGGCTGCTTCCAGAGGGTCTGGGTTCAATTCCCAGCACACAAACAGTCTGTAACTCCAGTTCCAGCGAGTCTGACACTCTCAAACATGCATGCAAACAGACATACATGCAGGCAAAACACCAATGCACAGAAAATAAGAATAAATCAATAATTTTAAAATGTCTTACTCTCTAATCCCAGCACTCCTAGGCAGAAGCAGGCAGATCTATGAATTTGAGGCAAGCCTGGTCTACACAGAAAATTCCAGTACAGCCAGGTCGACGTAGGGAGAACCTTTCTCAAAAAATAAAAATTTTACTTTCTACATCAGAAAGGAAGTAACTTAAAATAGTACTGTTGACTGCATCTGCCAGATCTGAGTTTGACCTACAGCTGGCCAGCTAGCTAGCAGGTAAGAAGACTAAAAGGACATGAACATTACTGAGGGACAAAGCCGTGCCTGTGCACACATTTGGCAGTATAAATATATTTTTTGTTTGTTTCTTTGACACAAGGGTCTCATGTAGCTCAGGCTGACCCTGAACTCTCTATAGAAGTTGGATAACCCTGAACTTCTGATCCCCCTGCTTCCACCTCCCAGCACCTAAGGATTACCAGGATAAGTAAGCTACCATGCCTGAGGTTCGCTTTCAGTCAAGCCTTCAGACTTCAGACTCAGAGAGGATGCTGTGAATTTCTGTTCTTTAAGGTCTGGCTCTGGTAATAGTGGTTATCTCTTTCTCTCTCCCTGTCTCTCTTTGTGTGTGTGAGATTATTTAGCAAGGAAACCCATGTGCATGGTTTTATACTGTGGTTTGTTTTTTCTTGAAACAGGGTATCATGCACTCCAGGTTTGCCACAAACTAGCTATGCAGCTGAGGATGACCTTGAACTTCTGATTCTACTGTCTCCACTCCTGAGTTCTGGGTGTGCAATTCAGAGCTTCCTGGATGTAAGCACTCTACAAACTAAGCCCCAGAGCTGCTGTTTTGAAAGCCCCACTCCAAGTCTCCAGCCTCTGTTTCTAAACAAGGTGGGTATCTTTTTAAAAAGGTTAAGACTGAGATGATTTTGTGTATTCAGAAGCATTTCGATCCACAGCAGTTTCAGTCAACATAGAGGCCAGTCCCCTGAAACAATGACAAGTCATCATTATTACTATGACTTATAACTAGTATCTATCAAGCCTGCGTGTATACACACATACACACACACACACACACACACACACACACACACACACACGAAGGAGGAATGAAAGAAGATCCATATCTGTTATGGTTCTGGTTTGGTTAAGTTTTAAGTCTAAGTAGTAATGGGGTGGGGGTGAATTACACAGACCAACACTCCTATTACCACTAATGAAGCAAAACTCTAACTAAGCAGAGAAAATGGGCCCACTCTTTGGCGCTCTGAAATGGTCTGGTCTTTGATCTGAGTGCCCATCTCTTCTATTTAATGTAAACTTCAAACCAAGAGCCATGAAAAGTAGTTATAATTAGTAAAGGCCCCAGTGTGAGAGCTTTTAGGGAGACCAAGCATTCAAAGTCTTTTTTTCTTTCTTTCTTTCTTTACTGAGCCAACTTTTATTTTAAGATTTTGGAAATCCAAGTCTTTCCCATCAATGTATCTAGAACCAAACCATGGCGTGATGGGGATGCAGAAAAACGTGTGTGTCTGTTTCCCTCGCTGAATTTACAGTGCCACTTAGGCCTCAGCTCCAAATTACATGTGGCTCTTCTCCAAAAACATTTGTTTTTTTGTATCAGAATTTAGCACACGCTAAGGCACCAATAAGCATTCATCAGGCTAGGTGCTAGGGAGGGAGAAAAAAAATGTTCTTGAGGTAGGAAAACACTGAAAGAGGAGGGGCTATTCGCTAAGGAGGATCTAATATTCCCCAGAAGACAGGGTTTGGGGGAAAAAAAAAAAACCCAGTAAGAAAGAATTCTAGCTGCAAAAGGGTTGAGGACACAGCCATGGTGAAGGGGGGCTAACATGAGCTGAGGCTGGAGAATGGACGCAGAATCAAGCAGCTGATGGGAGGTCCTTGCTGCCCTTGGGAAGGAACTTTGCTTTCTTCCTGTGGACACAGGGAGCCAAGGGCCGTTTTTTTTAAGCACACAGACAATACACACCACTCCGTGGACAGTGCAGGGTAAACTGCAGAAGGGAGTAGCTGGTGACAGGAAATTAACTTAAGAGCCATTTGTAACACCAGGAGGGGTTCTCCCCAGTGTGGGGCCAGCCATAGAAGACAGTGAGGTGCCTGGCCTGCCTGCCTAGGGACACAGTTTTCTTCAGCTCCCTTTCTAGAAGGGAAGGAGATGGCTTTCATTTTTTTTTTTACAAGTACCTGCAGGGCGAGGTGCCTGAAGGTCCTAGCTTCAGTTCAGGCTGTAAAAGGAACGAGCTGGGAGTTGCCCGTTCATAGGTGAGAGAAGAGGGTAGGAAAACAACTGGGCGCTGGAGGCAACAGACTCATTCCCAGGCAAGGGACTGAAGGGTGTCTGCTAAGCCGGGGCACTGAGTGTTCTCAGCACAGCTGGTCCACGGGTGTGAGAGACAAAAGCTGCGGTCTAGAGGCACACAACACTGCTGACAGCCCAGAGCATCACAGTCCTTCCTGTTCTGCAACACTGTCTCCTTCGCTCTCAATGCCAGGCCTTGCCTCCTGCCTGTGTGCGAAGCACAGGGTGGTGGTGGCAGCACAAGAGCAAGGTTCAAACCAAGTGGTGTTCATGTCTCTCTCCTGACGCTTCCAGACACTTCCATCTGCAGTCCTGAGAACACACACTCCTCATCTCTCCACCTCCATCCCTGAGGCCTCTCCTCCTTACCTCCCTATCCCAACCCCTCTTAAGAAGAGACTTGTGGACCAAAGACCCAGCTCAGAAAAAAATGCCCTCAAAAACAAAAACACGTAATTATGTAAGGATTTTACAAAAATTTGAGAAACAAAATGAAGAGAGACTATGAGTGCCGAAAAGCATCAAGCAAGTAGGGGCTAGTCCAAACACTTAAAAAAAAAAAAAAAAAAGATACTCCACATAACTTACAAAATGAGGGAGCCCTGACAGAGGCTGAAGATGTGGTGGGAAAACCGAGCCACCTTCAAGGGCAGCTTCCTGTCAGCTAATCACCGTTGGTTGTTTTAGAAGCAGATGAGTTCTGGAACTTATTTACTAAACGGGTTTTCAAATATATTTGACACCGCTCAACATTTTCTCCACCCTCAAATTGTCTGTAAAACTCTGAAACTGCCAACCAAGCTCCCTTACAGGCATATAATAAAGAGCCTCCTGCTTTACTGAAGTGTGCACATTCAGTCTATCTGGAGATGACTACTGCACCACCCTACCCCACCTCCCTTTTCCACTGTCCATCAGACTGAGGGCTTTGGGCATGCCAGGTGCCTGCTCAGCAGAGAGCCCTGAGCCCAACTACTAAAAAGCAGACTTTTTCTGGCTTGGCTCCTGGATGTCTGGGGTTGCATATTCAAGCCTCCGAGTTGCATGGGGATGGAGCTCGGGAGGTGTGTTAGCGTCTCTGATCTCCAGTCCTTAAAGGCTGACAACCGTTCCTTTGAAGAGTAAGTCACAAGGTCGGTACTCGCCCTTTCCTTAAAGCCCATCCCGTAAGTGAACCCCGAAGAATGTGCTGGTTGTGTTTGCGCCCCACAATGGAAGCGAAAAGTGCAGTTTCCTCCTCCCCCGTCAACCCCCATTGAGAGAAATGTGTAGGCAAATCCAGCCAAAAGTAAAGGCACTGTACAAAATTCTGAATTCTGAAAAGGAAATCTGGAGTGGATACCCACAAAACTTCCTGGACTCAAAATATATACCACTTTCTTCCATATATAGATTCTGACTTTCTGGAACGTTAATTTTATCCTTGCAACAATGCCATGAGGTGGAAAAGCTACTGAAAAGATGTGTATAATCACATTCAACCAGCAGCCATGCTGCCAAGGGTTCGTGTGTGTGTGTGTGTGTGTGTGTGTGTGTGTTTTAATTCCCTTATACCTTCAAACTGAAGCAGAAAACTACTTCCAGAAGGGTCTGGCCTTGTTAAAAAACCCCACCCACAGAGAGAGAGAGATCCAGTGTATATTAAATGCTAAGCCCTCTGCGGCCAGGCTGCTTCCATCCAGCAGCTTGCTGGGCTCCACTTGGGAGCCAGGGGTCTGGATGGACCTAGTTGTCAGTCAGTGCTGATCTGAGTATAAACTTAAAATTTTTGCTAAATGTTTTCACAAAAGGATGCTGACACTTAGTCCAAGAGGCTACACCCTAATGGGGAGTTTGTGGGGAGGAAATGCAAAGGCGATTCATCTACCAGCCCACCGAAAGCTTTTCTAACAATCCTTCCTCAGTCTTGGAAAAGGGGGTAAAAGGATGAAATACCAAGCAAGCTCAGGGGAAAAACAAATAGAGCATTTAAAAGCTTTATCTAATTACCCCCACTGAGACTTTTTCTCTTCAGTCTGGCTGTCTGACAAAACCAGTGGGGGGTTTTCATTCTCTTTCTCCACCCCGTGAGTTCCCTCAGGTGAATCGCAGCAGTAGCAGCCAGTCCTCAGGCTCTGGCCTTTAAGGAGGTTTTCAAATTCTCTTAGCCTTAGTTGCCTGAATCACACAGGACAAACAGTCTCCGCCCTCTCCCAGTGCTTTGTCTGAGGCACCTATTCAGTCACCTTACTGATGGGCAGACGGCGGCGGTTAACCTGCAGCCCGAAAGCCCATCAAGGCAGGATTCAGGACCACAGCTCCCTGGCCCTTCCTCCCTACCCACCCCCCACCTTCAGCTGTGAGCTCTCCGGGCATGCTCGGCTGCCCTTCAGACTATGTTGGGCACCCAAGGGACGTGACAAGAGAGACCTTGTGAAAAGCTGGACTGATGACACAGCCCGACCAGACTAGCTAACTAGGAAAAGCTCCTCCCCACCTTCCTCATTCTTCTACCTCTGCAGTAAAGAAAACACTAGCAGACAGGCTTCCTTTCCTTGGTCGGCTTGCCATGTGGGAGTGGGGGAAATTAAAAGTAAGTGATGCATTTCAGAAAGCACATCTCATGCCTCCCTCCGGGCTCAGCTGGTACACCTTTTACCTCTGATCTATCCCCCACCCCTGGGCATGAAAACCATTCTTTGACTCCTGCATGCATCTGAAAGAGGGACTTGATTGTTTCTACTCAAGAAGCACAATCTAAATCTAAAAATTGGGGGATGGGGGTGGGAGAGAAAACCTATCTATCCATCTCTTAATTATATTTGAATATAAAAAATATGACTCAACAAGGCCTGTTTGATAGGTCAGGAAGACACACATAACCTTGAGGCAGGGAAGCTTCTGGCTTTCAGCAGGCCTGCCACTCAACAGGAGTGATAAGTTTCCAGCCTCCAATTCAACCCAACTTGCATCTTTCATCTCCATGAAAAACTTCCAAGAACCTTGAAACACACTTAAGGCAAAACACAAACCACACAACATTTTGCCTCCTAACACCTGTCCAGTCCTTCCAAATATATTCTAAACCTAGAATAATTATTTTTAAAAGGGTTATCTATGAGCTGGCCTGAATAAACAGAGCCAGGGACATTAGGTAGCACGGACCAGAAACAGCCTCATCCACATCTAATCTAGGAGGAAAGAAAGCAATTGTCCTCTCCTCAGGGGAGATATATCAGTTACTGTTGATACTGCACTTCTGTCTTTAGAATGCAAATACGTCTAATAAAACACAAAGGGTAAAACATCACTTTGTGGAATATGTAGAATTTCCAAAACAAACATAAAAGCCTGTTATTAATGCAAAAGCAGGTGAAGTTATACACATGACAAGTTCAGCCTCTTAACAGACGAGAAAGTCATCCCAGACAAGCCTGCAAGCTGCCATTTGACACCACAGCACGGAGTCAAGAGAATACTGAGCTTCAATTAAAGACACTTACAAAAGATTATTTGAATATAATAACACAAACAAAAACCAACTTTTAACATCCTACCTTTCTAGGTCAAAGAACATGGAGGATTCAGAAATTAATTAAACCTAGTAAATAATGTAAAACAGGGAAGGACTCCCTTTCAAAAAAGGCTTCGGTTAATTTTAGCATCCTTCTGTTTAGCTGCTTAGCAACCCTTATCCTATGACCTTCTAAGCACCACCTACTTTTCAGAAGGATAATGAATAGAAACATCAAAAGGACCCACTTCTAACTGCTTCTAGAGAGCCTGTTTAGCCAATTTTTGTAAAAGTTTATATTAACTATGCCATGCAAAACCCTAAGAGGATAGAATTTTTCAACTTCATTAACCAGGAAATTTACTTAGCTGAAGCTGTTAAGTGATGTTAGCAAGTGAGCACACAATAGCAAGAAAGACTTCTACACTGACCTAGGAAGTAAACCAACACAGCAGTTCAAAACAGAAAAAGTAGAAAAAAAACAGAAGTTTGCTAACAGCTGCTAGCTAGTGCCTGGCTCGGGGCAGAAAACCAATGTTTATTGTTGATCGGATGAGGACAAATAAACTTAGGCATCATTTTCCTCCTTCCTACCTGTGCTGGATGCAAATGAGCTCTCTCAGAAGGTTTTGCCTGAAGAAATCTAAAATGAAGGCCCTTGCCATCAAAAGGTCACTTGTTGGAATGATGTAAATGGTCAGGAATGGATGTACCACCTGTACCAGCTTAGTCAGACAAATGCGTCCACGGTAAGGGTTATACCGTCTGAGTTTCTGCTGAGAAATAAATCGGTATCCAGGGAAACACCGATTATTATATTCCACGTACCAATGAGCATCAGCAGCATTTCTTAGTGAGTAAAGCATTTCTTAAAAACAAAACAGGCTGGAAAGACAACTAGCTTACCTTAAAAACACTTTGTGCAACCGAGACAGAGCAAGTTAATTAACCCAAAATGGAGAAAGGAAAACAATTAAATCAAAGTACTCCTCTCTCCTTTCTTTTGTAAAAACTGGGGAAGGTATTTTTTCACACATTTAAAACATGATTAGGGCCATTCAAATGTTCATCAGTGTAACCAAATACATCAAAGCAAGACCCATCAGGAGATAGCCCAATTCGCAGAGGTAAAAACAAAACAAAACAGGACAAACACACACACACAAAACTCCAAACCTTTAAAAAGAGCCCACCCTGAAGAGAACAGTGAACTCTTTCCGAAAAAAAAAAAGACTCTGGATTCTAAGGGCGCACAGAATTTTCTTAAGAGTTTTAATCAAGACTTTAGCCTCCAACTCAGACTTGCGGGTTAAATTATCTCAGAAACTATACCTGCCTACTCAAGAAAGCATCAAACCTAGAGGATGTGAAAAGGCATCAACACATTCTTTTCTTGGCTGGTCTCATTTCTCCGCCTTCCACTCCAATTAACTATTGCACAATGAACTCGCACTCAGACGCAGACCACCGTATTTATCTGAAAAGCTAATCTCACAACCAGGGGATGCACAAGCAACCAGTCAGCCTTTGCACAAGTCATGTGCAGAAACGCTTTGCTAACTTCCAACATCTTTATCCAACAAGCGAACCTTCTTCCCCACAGGCTTTCACAAGGATCTGCTTAGCTCTAAAACTCTAAAACAAGACCGAGGGTTCCCCAGGGTTGAGTAATCTAATGATGAAAACCTGAGGGCAAGGTTTTCAACACCCCCCAAAAGTTGCTTTCCATCCACCCCTGGTATCGGTCTCCAACACCACTACCACCAGTGCCCCCCAAAGAAGAAAATCCCCTCCGAAGTGCCCCGAATGTGTGCTGCTGCTGGCTCTGAAGCCGTGTAGAATTTCGTAATGGAATGTGAACTGCTCGTCCGGATCTGGGCTCACGTTCTATCTCTTAGCCAGTAAGGAGCGAGGGAGGGCAAATCTGCTGAGCAAGGAAAAATAACTTTCCTCCTCTTTTATAACCCATCACGGATGCACCGCGGACGAGGGACCCTGGCAGCACGCGGCGCCTGTCAAGCGGCCGAGCCCGAGCCCAGTGGGGTCCCCACGCCCCGAGACCTCGGCCCGCTGCCCACGGGCACCGTCGCCGCGCCCCGCACTCACCCAAGGCCGGAGAGCGGGTCACATCCTCGACGCGACCCTGGCCCTGTACAGAAAACACACCGCCTCCCAGGGAGGGGGCTGGCGACGGGAAGGACCTCCCCTGCTCCTTAGCAACCATTAAGGTCGCAGTTTCCTAAGAGACCGTGAACGGGGAGGGGGCGCGGGGAGCTGGGCCTGATGGGGGGGGCTCGTGCTTCCCGTCCTCGTCGGTCCCCCCCCCCTTAACGCCACCGCGCCCCCCCCAGGGTCCCCCACCCTCCTCGCTCGGCGGTGCGGGCCGGGGTGTGAGGAGAAAGGCAAGTCCCAGAACTCCAGAAAAATTGGTCCAGCGGGTGGCGGACAAAAGTTTCCGAGCGCGCTCCACAGCTGGGCGGTGGGGCGGGCGCGGGCCCCGCCTCGGATGCTCCCGGCCTCCTTCCTGTGCTCGTGACGGCGCCGGGCGCGAGCCCCCCCCCCTCCGCGATGCAGGCTCGCCCCACGCCGGGGGCTCCCCCAAAACTCGTACCCGGTCAGCCTCAGGAGTCACCAACAATACGCGTCGACGCGGCCCGGGGCGCCGCTTCCCCTCCTCCCCGGCGACGGTGGTCGCCCACGGCCCCGCCGCCAGCCCGGAGCCCGCAGAGGGCGCGGGGCTGCGTGCCGCCCCTCCCGGCCGGCGCCGTCCGCCCGGGAGGATCAAAGTCCGCAGAGCTGGGCGCGGCGGATGCTTCCACCGAGCAACCCCAAACGCACGGCCCCCGCGCCTGCACCCCGGGTGGGCACCCCCCGGATACCTTGCGGCGGCGGGCGGGCTCCGTCATCTCCCGTGCTTCCCGACCCGAGAGGGACTAGAAAGTATGTAGGAGAAAAGTTTCCCCTCCCACATGGGGGGGGGGAGGAGGAGGAGGATGTCGGGGGAGAGAGGGCGGAAGATGGAGAGCAGTGCTGGGAAGATGTTTCTGGCCGCGGTGCGCGCACCATCCGAGTCCCGGCGGTGCTGGTTAAAAATAAACTCGGCGGCGCGGGTCGGGCCGGATTCCTGCGCTCGGACGGCTAATATGGATGCGCATCAGGTCCTGCTGGCGGGGCTGCTCGCGCTGGGAGCTGGTTGGCAGAGCCGGCGGCTCGGGAAGGGGAAAAGGAGCGGAGGAAGGGGAGGAGGAGAAGGAGGAGCGGCCGGGCGCTCAGCCCGAGGGGAGAGGGCTGCCTGGCTCATCCCGGCCGCCCCTGCCCTACAGCCCCGACCGAGGCGCACGCCGCGAGGCGTGGGGCGCGCGGGTCCTTCCTGCCAAACGCCGAGTTTCAGAAGTACACCGCGCTCTGCACACTTCACCCTCCCCATCCCCAAAAAAAGTTCTTTAAAAGGTCGCTCCGGCGGTGCCCCGGACATCTCGCAGTCACCCGAGGGCTGCAAGCGGGGACCCGGGACGCGTACTTACGGCCCCGCAGGGTGCTGGGCTCCCAGACATGATGCGGTGGGGACCGGTGGGCTTCGGGGAGAGAACGAGGAGAGATGCAAACTTGTTCCGGAAAAGGAATCAAAATGGCGTTTCTGGATGTGCAAAGTTCATCAACTCCGCAGTCACTTCCCCTCCTCCTCTTCTCCCACGGGGAGGGCGGTGGGCGAGGAGCTGGCGACCCCTCTGCCCCAGCCGTCTTCCCGGCCCCCGCCTCGACCCCCTGCCCCGCTTCCTCGCCCGCACGCTCGGAGGCTCGCTCTCCCCCTCTCACCCTGATAAGTAGACACATCACGTGTTGCTCCTGCGAGTCTCCTGGGGACGTGTTACAGGGCTGCTTCAGCGGCCGCGGCGGCTCGAGCTGGGGGAGTCGGGAGGACCGCGGTACCCGGCTGTCCCTGTCGTCACCCCCGCCCCAATTTTAGCTAGGCAGCGGCGTTGGCCACCATCCCGGGATGGATGGAAGCGGAATCCCCACCTCACCCCCTACCGAAGCCCCAAATTTGCCCCAAGCCCTCCCTAGGGGCCAGGGGCGGGCCGGGCCGTCCGAGGGGAAGGGTCTCAGCGGCTGCAGCTGAGCGCAATTCCGACCCACCCAACGCTCACTGATGGCCACTATCTCCGGCCACCGCGCCCCCTCCCCTCAGCCCCTCACTGCCAGTGGCTCTCAGCCCGCGGCTTTCCATCACTTTACTACTCGGTTTGTTTCACTATTTTAACGGAGGCAGAGATGCCGGGAGGAGCTTGGCGGGGGGGCGGACGCCCGGGGCGCCCCAGAGGGTAGTGTGGTGAAGGTGGACCCCAGATCCAGCGCCGCTCCCCTGAATCTGAAAGAGGAGCCCCACCCGCACAGTTCCTTCTCTACGCGGTCCTCGCCCTGCATCCAGGTGGGGCGAGTAGAGGATGGGGCCGGAGATTAAAGAGCAGGCGCTTCACCCCGCCCCCAACCTCTTGCTTTTTTTTTTTTTTTTTTTTTTTTTTCTTTCTCCCAGGTTGGTCCATCCCACCCGCGCAGCGACTTCGGAGCGTGCTTCTCTTCTAACAAACGCAGGGGCCGTAGACTTTTGTTAACTTTGCCTTCTCTCACAGCCAACAAATGATGCTTCAGCCGAGGCTGTCTGCCCGCGAGGGGCCTAAGGATGGCGTCTACCGCCACCTTGTCCCCACCCCGCGACGGAATGGCTGGTGCTGTGTCATCCATGGCTCCCTTCAAGGCGTCAGGGAAGCCACATGCAATATCTCTTTCTCTCAGAGGGCTCCTGTTTCAACTCTGAAAAGCACGGGTCCTCCTGAGAGGCTCTCTCCATCCCCAGGGCTCCTGAAGCCACCACACTGCCTTGGCCCAAGTTATCACAGAGCCCAGAGAAACCAGGCCTCAGCTGTGCTTCCTCCATAAAGCAGCTGACATGTTTCCAGCAAGTAAGCCAGTTTCTACTTAGGTTCCAAAAGGGACTTGTTCTCTGCCTTTGGACACCTCTTCAGAAAGACACACACATACCACCTTCACCACCACAATTCTGAAGATAAAAGCACAGAAAATAGGACTATAGTATTATGCATTTGGGACTACTTAGTTGATGTACATGCAGAAAATTTGCTACAGGCTGTTTACTATGACCTTTGCCCTGGCTCCACCCCACGGGCTCCTCGTGGAATGCTGAACACCCTACAGTTGTGAAGCCCTTTATGGGCTTTAATTCGAAGCCTTCCTTCTAATGTACTCTGGTTTGGGGGGGGGGGGTAAAGACAGAGGTGTCTGTCTGGAAGTAGAATGAACAAATGAAGCCTGGCCAAGATAGAATTCTCTAGAACTAAAGAAAAACAGTTGGACCATTACCCCCAACTTGAGATAAGTAGGCTAAACCACAGACTGGGAGGGAACTGATTCAGCTGGCTGTTTCTTTGACTTCCAGTCATCAAAAATAAGTTTTCAGAACCTGTTACATTTCCCAGGGTCTACTGTTTACTGAGCAAAACTCTATCTGGTGAAATTTTAGCAGTAGCATTTTTTTTTCTTTTTCTTTTTTTCTTTTTTTTTTTTTGACAAGGTCTCCAGGCTACCCTTGAACTTGCTAGCTGAGGATGACCTTGAACTTATGACCCTAGGGCCATCATGCCCCATTTATGAAATGCTAGCATGTGCTTCATGCTAGGCAAGTATGTTATCAGCCTGAGCAATACCACCTTTCTTTTTTTTTTTTCTTTCTTCTTTCTACACAGGGTCTCACTCTGTAGCTCTGGCTGTCCTGGAACTCCATATGTAGACCAGGCTGGCTTAGAACTCACAGAGATACAGCTGTTCCTGCCTCCCAAGGGATGGGATTAAAGGTGTACACCACCACACCCTGCCAACTCCACTCTTCTAAGGCTCCTGCCTACTCCATCCTGTCTCCCAAGTGTTAATATAAAAAGTTGTTGAGGACTAGTCTGCTGAGGAAGTGGGTTGGTTTTTAAACAGAATAATCATCACAGAAATTAGTTTTGAGCTTTCAAATTATAACCTGTTCGAATGAGGGTGGTCAAGGATGGGCACTCCAACAATGCTATCTTATTTGTCTCTTGGGAGACAAAGGGTTTTGGTTTGTTTGTTTGTTTTAATGTATTTTGTTTATCACTGGCTTTTGTATGCCAGGCTAGGCTCATACTTATCATCCTTCTGCCTTTACCTCCCAAGTGCTTAGATTATTGGCATGCATTATCATGTTGGACCATGAACAGTACCAATATCAAAGTTGGAGTTTTAATTTGCAATTTAACTTATTCTGTAAAATACTTTAAAATGTCCAAAGTTCCATGGGTTCTCATGACAAATCACTACCATTTTCATACTATGAAAATGGCAATTAAAAAGTCACCTTTAGAGCCAGGCATGGTGGTGCATACCTGTAACCCTAGCACTCTGGGAGGCAAAGGTAAACAGATTACTGTGAGTTTGAATTCAAGGCCAGCCTGATCTACAAAGCCAGTCCAGGACAGCCACAGGGAAATCCTGTCTTGAAAAACCTAACAAAAAAAAAAAAAAAAAAAACAAAAAAAAAACAAAAAAGAAAGAAAGAAAGAAAGGGAGGGAGGGAGGGAGGGAGGGAGGGAGGAAGGAAGGAAGGAAGGAAGGAAGAAAGAAAGAAAGAAAGAAAGAAAGAAAGAAAGAAAGAAAGAAAGAAAGAAAGTCACCTTTAACACTTTTTTATTCTAGCTGGGTGCTCTGGTACACACCTATAATCCCAGAACTCTGGGAGGTAGAGGCAGGGGGATCACTGTGAATTCAAAGCTATCTTGGGCTGCAGAGTAAGTACATGATAGCCTAAGCTACACAGAGAAACCCTGTTGGGGTTGGGGGAGGACTTTTTTATTCTATGGGGGCATGGTGGCTCAAGCCTCTAAGCCCAGCACTCCAGAGGATTGCCATGAGTTCCAGGCCAGTCTGGGCTATAGTGTAAGACCCTATCTCAAACCAAAATAGAAGTACAAAATAAAGCACTAAAATGAATTAAATTTAGCCAGGCAGGGTGGAGCATGCCTTTAATCCCAGCACTCTGAGAGGCAGAGGCAGGCCCATCGCTGAGTTTGAGGCCAGCCTGGACTACAAAGTCCAGGATAGCCAAGGCTACACAGAGAAGCCCTACACTGAAGAAAAGGAAGGAAGAAAGGAAGGAAGGAAGGAAGGAAGGAAGGAAGGAAGGAAGGTTCCACCAAATTTGTACACAGATGTCCAGTACAGCTGTAGTCATAAGAGCTTAAAAAGTAAACTAAAATTTGAAGGTGGTTGAAATAGATCACCAGGTAAAGTCATTTACTGCCCAGCCTGTGATTTGAGTTCAATCCACAGTGAAAGGAGAACGCCTACTCAGCAAAATTATCCTCTGGCCTCCACCCATGCACCAAAGTGGTGCATCCACATGCCTGCACATATGTGAACACACACACACACACACACACAAAACAAATGGAAGTTAGCCAGCCATGGTGGTGCACACTTTTAACCCCAGGGCTCAAAAGACAGAGGCAAGAGGATTACTGAAAGTTCAAAGCCAGCCAGAGCTATTTATATAGGCCCTGTCTCAGAACAACAAAGATAAGAGAACTGAGAGATGGCTTAGTGTTTAAGAGCACTTGCCACTCTTCCAGAGGACCAGGTTTCAGTTCTCAGTGCCAGCATCAGGCAGCTCACAGCTGTTTGTAACTCTAGCTCCAGGGGATCTGATGCCCTCTTCTGGCTTCTGAGGGTACCAGCATACTCATAGACACCTATACACACATACACATGCACATCAAAAGCCAAAAGGGCAATCAATTGAGCATACATATAAACCAACACACATAAAAGCAGTATTGTACCAAATTTTGGGCCTTGTCCTGAAACCAGTAAAGGCTCTTGGGTAGATAGATTAAAATATGGACAAGAATTAATGGGTGATAGAGCATAGTTACATAAGCAAGATTAAACGCATATAATTTTTCAGTATTATCAATGAAAAACTTTGGATACTCAAGGTGTGGAGCAGAGAGAATTTCCCAGATTGGGGGAGGGGGGCTTCCAGAAAAACATCTGACAGAGGTGGGAAGGTGGGGTTAAGGAAATCAGGACGAGGCTTGTGTCCTAGGTAAATAAGAGAATAACAGAAATGGGGGTGGGGGAGTCTGAAGGGGGAAGCCTGTTTGAGGTAGAAGGTGACAGAAGGTGCCACAGTGACTGGAGGTACAAATAAAAGGAAACCATGGTTATGCCTTCCAAGTGGATAATGAAGATGAAGAGGTGGGCACTGGAGAAGACTGCCTGGATGATGTGGCACGCTCTGCTGACTCTTAAGAGACATGTAGGTGTCTCCCAGGCAGGGAGGAGGAGTCAGTGCACACCAGACAGAGAAGTCTGGGAGCAGCCAGCACAAGGGCACAAAGGCACAGTACAAGGTCAGACTCCTGAACTGCAAATACCTCCCTCAGTGACAGCGGCCTGGGAGGGAGGAGGGGGAGGCAGCAGGGATGGGGCTGGAGCAGCAGCCAGGGGGCCCTGCAAACCACTAAGCAAACTTGGGCCTCATCCAAGAAAGAACACACAGAGGACGACAGCCAGCCCCCCTCATGTGTTGTGGAGAATGGCCTGAAAGATGACAAGATGAGACAGGAAGACTCATTACGAGTTAGTAGAAGAGCTCACCTCGGAAGGAGTAAAAACTCAGTCAGGCGCAGTTGCTGAGGTGGAGGGGAGAAAACTGATTCAAGACATTAGGCCGCAAGCTGGGCGTGGTGGCACATGCCTGGAATCCTAGCACTTGGGAGGTTACAGCAAGGGGATTGTAAATTCAAGGGGAGAAATATGGTGAGACCCTGTGTCCAGAAAGAATCAAAAATAGGCCATAGAAAGAAGAGAAACTGACCAGTTGAATACAAGAGAGAGAGAAAGTGAAAGAAATTACAGGGCATCAACCAAGAAGTGTGATATTAAAAGTAGGCCAGTCACTACAGCGGTGTTAAATTGGCCTGTGTCCCTGCAGGAATGTGGCAGGAACAATGGAAGGACAGGAGGGCCCAGGGGAAGAGGCACAGTGTTAGGTCTGGTCCCTCGATTGTGACTTACAGAGATGCGGAGTCAGCTTACTAGTGTCCTGAATTTTGGGGAAGGGATGCATGGAAGAAGAGGGAGAGCTGGGTTCAGCCCACCCAAAGGCCTGGAGAGACAATGGACAATAAAGAGGCCAACAGACCGAACCCAGGGAAATGCCTGCAATTAGGAGGAGAAGGAAGTAGGAGTGACAAGAAGGCCCTCTCCGTTTTCCTCTAAACCAGATCAGTCAAGGAAGTGGGGGCTTCTAGGGGAAAAGGTGCTCAACCCTAAAAGAGCCATAAAGGCTAGTAACTGAGAAAGGGAAAGCTCTGAGCAACCAGACTGATGAGAGTGTGGAAGGCAAGGCCTAGGGAGTAAGGGGTTAAAGAAGAAAAGGAAGTGAAGGCCTTGAGCTCGGCTGAGAAGGAAGAGAGAGGAAAAGAGCTACACTGAAGATAGCAGTCACCACTTACAGACACTCCCTCTGTGCCAGGCACTGGTCCAAGGGCGAGCATCTGAGATCTTGCTTCATCCCCTCCATACCCTGGTCAGGTAGATACTGTGACCTTGCCCATTTTACAGCCCAATAGCATAACCGGTGATAGAACTTGGATCTGGCCTGAGGAGTCCTGCATTCCTTAATATTACTATTGTTGGCCAGCTGAGAATTAAATAGATTATTAATTTTTTTTTAAAAAAGTATGTTTGATTTTCTTCTATAATCTCAATAAAAATACTGTTATTGGCTGGAGTTTTGCATAACAGTTGGTATTGTACCTGCACTCGTTCGACACAAATTTTACTGGGGGTGGGGAGGAGGAAGCACTTATATTAGCACTTAAGGCAGAGGCAGCCAGATCTCTGTGAGTTCAAGGCCAGCCTTGTCTACATAGTGAGTTCCAGAACAGCCAGAGCTACACAGTGAGACATTCCATTTATTTGTTTATTTGTTTGTTTATTATTTTAGACAGGATTTCTCTGTGTATCCTTAGCTGTCCTGGAACTGGATCTGTAGCCCAGTCTGGCCTTAAACTCTGGCAGAGAGTTCCACCTGTCTCTGCCTCCCAAGCACTGGGATTAAAGGCATGACTGAGACTCTCTCTTTAAAAAAGAATTTAACTGGAAAGAAAAGCAACTGCACTTTTTTTTTTTTTTTTTTTTTTTAGTTTCAGCAGTTTTGTTTATAATTGTCCTTCTCTCAACATGAACATAAGGCACAAGCCTCTTTCTGTTTGTTCTGCGGGCA
Organism: Meriones unguiculatus; assembly: GCF_030254825.1. NCBI lineage: Eukaryota > Metazoa > Chordata > Mammalia > Rodentia > Muridae > Meriones > Meriones unguiculatus. The sequence goes on along the minus strand of NC_083366.1, from coordinate 53,228,110 downwards.
TTGTATTCTGTATGTTCACTGAATAACACTGAAGCCTTAGGTAGACATGCTGTGGGCTTCAATACACCTACAACAGACTAATGATAATGACGTGGCATAACCTACATTCCTTTTCTCTTTTTCTTTTTTTTTCTTTGTTGTCTTGTTTTTCAAGACAGGGTTTCTCTATGTAGCCCTGGCAGTCCTGGAACTCACTCTGTAGACCAGGCTGGCCTCATAGAACTGCCTCTGTCTCCCAAATGCTAAGATGACCACCACCAGCTGAGTATGATGACTCACACCTTTAATCCTAGCACTCTGGGAGGCAGAGGCAGCCATATCTCTGTGAGTTCTAGGCCAGCCTGGTCTACAAATTGAGTTCAGGACAGCCAAGGTTACACAGAGAAACCCTGTATAAAAAAAATTTTTTTAAATATAAATCTAAAATATTTTATATTACCAGCAGCAGCAGCAGCCTAGAACCTAAGTTCCTAAACATCAACACCAATGTTTTTTAACCAGGCAGTCCTGCTTTACAAGAGATGTTTATCAAGGTCTCCACATTCTGGCCTGTCACATGTTAGAGGAAAGGTACTCTAGGTCCCAAATAAATAGAGGCCAAGGATGCTGCTTAAACTATTTCCATGCACAGGACAAGCCCCACAGGGAAGGATTCTCTGGCCTCAAGTGTTGACTGTGGAGGAGTCCAGCTCAAGAACACTCACAAAATTACCTCTGAGAGGATCCTTGTGAAAAGGTGTGGAATGGGCCAGGCATGATGCTGCATGCCTGTAATCTCAGCACTCTGGGAGGCAGAGGCAGGCAGATCTCTGAGTTCAAAGCCAGCCTGGCCTATAAAGTAAGTCCAGAACAGCCAAGGTTACACAGAGAAACCCTGACCTTGACAAACCAAAAAAAGAGAAATGTAGCATGGATAAACCATTCAGACAACTGAGGTCAAAAAAGAAAGAAATTTAGACTCCAGAAAGAAATAAAGAAATAAAGATATTTGAAGCACAAGGCAACAGCTCTGAAAGGAGCAGAGAGAAGAAAAAGGTAGAGATCAGCCTCGGGATGACAGAATCATGAGGCTCACAAGCAATGACCCTGTGCCTGGTGCCTGCGGAAGTCAGGAAGTCAGAAAGTCAGAAGAGGACATCAGATCCACTGGGACCGCAGTTACAGATGCTTGGAAGCTACTATGGATAGCTGGGTTCTGGGATTTGCATGTGGGCCCTCTGCAAGAACCCGTGCTCTCAACTACCAAGACATCTCACTACCCCTCCCAATAATTCTTTCTCTAACAAAGGAGATGAAGGAAGACTTGTAGGGGCATAGAGGAAACAGCGATGGGGGGGGGGCCAAGTCGTAAGTGTTAGTGAGTGATGGCCTTGAATGTGTAAAAGAGCAGTACGGAACAGCAAGAGGCATAGGCTGAGAATATCAAGCCATGGTCATAATTCTTGGGTTTCCCTCCAATGTCTTCATGCCAGGAGGAAGCAGAATGACAAGAGGGCCTCTCTTTTTCCTGTGAAGCAGATCAACCGAGAAGCAGAGGCAAAGAAAACATACTGGGGGTGACCAGAGCTAGAACTACAAATGAGCAAGGCAAACAAAGCGCGAGGGGTCTGAAAACCTTGGTACCTCTAGTCATAACGAGAGGCTGGTGAGGGAATGGCCAGGCCAACAGAGAAAGGTGGATAGCAGGGGCTGAGGTGGTGAGAGCTAACCAGAGAGAGTGAAGATAAAGAAAGCTGGCCCAGCTGGGAGAGCTAGAAGAGCAAGCAGGATAAGATCAAGCAGAAGCTGAGGGTCGGAGACAGGCCTGGGGTTCTCTGGGGAAGAGAATCCAAGGATGCTGATGAGATGGAGACGTCTGTGTTGAGGAACTAGAGCAGATATGAAGCAAGAGCGATGGGGACCAGCGAAATAGCTCAGCAGTTAAGAATACTGTTAGGATGCTCTTTCAGAGAACTTAAGTTTGGTTCCTAGCACCCACAGGATAGATAAACTCACAATAATAATCTGTGACTCTAGTTCCAAGGGATTTGATCTCTGCTGTGTTGAGCTCTGCTGATACCAGGCACAAATGTGGTATACATACATACATACATGTAGGCGATATACCCCTACACATAAAATAAAGTAAAATCTAGAAAAAAAATGAACCAGACACAAACCAATTATGGGGGTGAACCTGCCACAGAAAATGATGAAGTGGGTGGGGTTGAGCGGAAAAGCGTAAGATAGTTTAGGCTGTTGTGGGGATGTGTATTACCACTCAGAAGATGAGACCAGGAATGGCTGGGTGGGTTCAACTGTGTCCCCCAAAAGTCACTTGCAAGCCTTAACTCCAAATACCTTAGAATGTCACTGCAACAGATCTTTAAAGAGATGACTGAGGTAAAATAGGATCATCATGGTGGCTCCTGATCCAGCCTGAATGCAGTCATTATAAGGGGGATGGGGGGGGGGGGCGGGGAAGGACACAGGAAAAAGACAAGATGGCAGACTTCCTCAAGGCTTGGAGAGAGGACACTATTATGTAGCCACTTGCCCCCGCCCAGATTTATGCTAAAGTTTAATCTCCGAAGTCAAATGTTGATAGATTTTGGAGATGGAGTCTTTGGAGATAAATAGGATTAAAGGGGGTCATGAAGGTCAGGATGGAATTAGTGGATATTTGTTTGGTTTGTTCTGTTTTTCTGCAGCAAAGTCTCAGCTATGCAGCTGGGGCTGGCCTTTGACTTGCAATATTCCTGCCTGGTACTTTTCTGTGCTGGAATAACAGAGAAACACTATCATGCCTGGCTGGATTATGGCTTTGTTAAGGGGGAAAAAAATGGAGGGAGAGAAGAAAGGAGCCAGGGTTGTAGCTCAGTTGGTAGAATGCTTGCCTAGAAGGCCTGAAGCTTGGAGTTGGTGTAATCTGTAATCCCTGCACTTGGGAGAAAGAGAAGCAAGACAGTCAGAAATTCAAGGTCATCCTGCATAACCATTAGTTGGAGGGAGAGATGTCAGCCAGTCTGTTTCCTCTGTCCTAAGGGATGCTGCCTCCTCCCCCCTCACTGTGTTATGATGTTGCAAGAGGGGCCTCACCAATGCTGAGCAGGTGCCTGTGCCAAGCTCTTGGACTTCTAGAGCCATGAGATGCATAAACCATTCTTTATAAATTACCCAAGTTGAGAGCCAGGCAAGGTGGTACAACTATAATCCCAACATTTTGGAGGTCAGAAACCAATGTTATTCTCAGCTATATGTGGGTGAAGAAGAGGAGGAGGAAGAAGAAGGAAGGAAAAAAAAGAGGAGGAAGAAATAATAAGAACCTAGGTGTCAGGTGGTTGTGGTGGTGGCAGTGGTGGTGGTGGTGGTGGTGGTGGTGACGGTGACGGCGGCGCACGCCTGTAATCCTAGCGCTCCAGAGGCAGAGGTGGGCGGATCTCTGTGAGTTTGAGGCCAGCCTGATCTACAGAGTGATTCCAGGACAGCCAGGGCTACACACAGAGAAACCTTGTCTGGAAAAACTAAAATCATCATTGTCATCATCTAGGCTGTGGTACTTAACTGTAGAAATAGAAAACACTGAGACAGAGACCCTGTGAAAAATCATCCCTGTGGACATCCTGACCTTGGACTTGTAGCCCGCAGAAACGTGAGCTAACATAAACCTGTGTTAGCAGCAGGAGGAAAGATAGGGAAGGGGAGTGTTAGGTGACTGGTGAGTCTATGGGGAAGGGACAAGAGGGAACCACTCACACACACCCTGTGGCCTGGGATAGCCAGTCCTCTTGAGGAAAGGTTTTGAAGGACACGCTTTCTCCAAAGACGAGCCAAATGTCTTTTCACAGGGGAATGAAGAAAGAGAAAGGCTAGGAATTGGTTTCTGGGTGAGGGGTTTCATGACATCTGGTGGATGAAACCTCTCCTGAAAGTAGGGGTTTGCATACTCACTCTTCACAGATACAGAGGTGGAACCAACCTGGAGGAGGGTGGTCATGAGCTGAAAAGGGGTAAGAACGCTGAGGAAGTGGCTGGAGGAAGGGTTTGCCTAAGAGTAACAAACGTAGCAGAAGGCCATGAGATGTCATTTGTAGTTTCAAAAGTTTCCTGAGTATCACTACTTTAATGGGTCTCAGGCAAGTAGGAGGAAGCAGCTGGCAGAGGTGGCACAGGCCTTTAATCTCAACAGTCAGGAGGTAGAGGCAGGTGGATCTCTATGAGTCTCAGACCAGACATACCAATTCCAGGACAGCCAGAGCTACACGGTGAGACTCAGCTCATAAAAGAAAAAGGAGGGGGCTGGAGAGATGGCTCAGCGGTTAAGAGCGAGGCTGCTCTGTCAAAGTACCTAGGTTCAAATTCCAGCACCAGCACCCGCATGGCAGTTCACCACTGTCTGTAATTCCAGTTCCAGGGGATCTGACATTCTCAGACATACATGTCGGCAGAATACCAATGTAAATAAAATAAATTAATTTAAAAAAAGTAAAGCAAAAGGAGGGGCAGGAAAGAGGACAGTGGAGTGGGCAGCTGGAACTACCTTTATGCAACTTGGGCTGTTCTTAGGCCATCATTCCTCCAGCCACACCGATGACCCGAGGAATGCATCATTTCCGGTGGTTGAAGGGCTACTGTTTCAAGCAGAAATCACCTTTTTCCTCCTGAAATACACTGTACTGTTCTGGTTTTGCTTTGTTTGCTGAAAAAACCAGAAAACTAATGTATGAACAAAGTGATGTCATCAAAAATTCCTATACTAACAGCTATTATCAGTAGCTTTTGTTGTTTGGCATTAAGGATTAAACCCCAAGCCTTGAGCTTCTTATTAGGCACACATGTGGCCTGAGCCATGACAATGTTTTAAGTGACATTTTAGCCCAAGCTGTGGTGGTCACATCCTGAAGAAACTTCATCCTTAGGTATCCAAGAGTTATTCACCAGCACTCCCCAGGACTCCATGGTCGGTTCTAGCTGGAGTGTGTTTGTCTGCTTTTTGTTGTTTCTCCTCCTCCCTATCTGGCTGACCCTTGTCACTTCTTTCTGAACTCTGTGTGCCTGCCAATAGCAACCTGCTCTTCCCCTTGAATTGATCTGCCCTAATCTGCACTGGTTAGGAAACTGGATAACCTAGGTTGTTAGAAATGTGTCAAAAGTAAGCAGGAGGACAGGCTCCTTTTGCTGTCCGAAGCCAAGCTGCTTACTGCCCCATTTCCAGCTGCGATCAGCTTACTTTCTGCAGTGCTGGGGTTGGAAATCAACGCCTCACACATGCCAGGCAAGGGCTCTACCATTGAGTTACACTTCCCACCAACCTGCTGGGCTGGAGACTGATGCACCAGTCAGCATGTGTGGACTTGACAAATGTTGTTTCGAAGATTAAATATTCAGAATTCCATGAAAGGTTACACGGCTCTTCCGAGCCCATCCTCCCAGCAGAATGGGAGCTATCTACTTCCTAGAAAATTTTAATCCTTACTTTTAAGGCTACTGAAATCGTCAGCCGCTCCTTCAGGCAAAACAAACAACAAACAAATAAACAAAAGCCCTGCTCCTCCTTATCAGATAGAAATCTTTCTTTGCCCAGAAGACTTGCACTTAAAATTCCATGTTTTCTTTGTAGGGTGGAGCTCCCTTCATTCATTAGGCAAGGTACAGATAAATAGAATACAAACTTCCACAGTAAGCAGTGTGCACAGTGCCCCTCCCCCCAGTGCTGAGGGTTGACCCCTGGGCCTTGCCTTTACCAAGCAATCCCATCTTTAAAAATCCAGCAGAATGATGGTCTGAGCCAAAGCAAAATTTCTTTAGCTTCAGCTTCCAATGATGCTGGTAAATGGCAGGCTACTTTACTCCTACAGACAGACAGCCCTTGACTGTTGTAATGGCTCTGCCCAGATTGCCTGGCCATTGGTCAACCTACTCACAGAATGAGTCCTCATGTTTCCCAGTCAAAGAATCAGACCAAGAGTTTTCAGTTTTAATGTGTACTACTACATGGTTATAAAAAACTCTGTCCATCCATCAACACTGAAAACAGCCACATATGAATCCTCCTGCACAAAGACTTTTCTCACCTAGGATACAGAGATACATTCTAGAGCCCGAGTGTCATTTCACATTGGAACACATGGGATCATAATGAGTCTGACAGAGGCGATGTGGTTTCACCACTTACCATGTGCCTACCTCAGGGTACAGTGGAACCCTTCTTGTTTGGAAGAGTTCTCTCTGTAGCCCCGGCTGGCCTGGAACCTGTCTCAGCTTCCTAAGGACAGATTACAGGCATGTGCTACCATGCCTGCTTTATGCAAATGCAGAGCTTTGAGCGGAGGGGCTCTGTGCCTGTTAGGCAAGCAGCCTACCAACTAAGTTAACCAGCTCAGCCCAGCAAGGCATTTTAAAGTGTGGAGAAAGGCATAGAGTGAAATTAAAGTCTTCACACAACCTGACATCCATGTTGCCTGTCCGACGAAGAAGCACCAGGAATGTACTGCAGTTCTATGTTCTACACAGAAACTAAGTGAGGGCAATCCAGTGGCTCTTTTGGGCTTGGGATTGGTTATGTTTAAGACAAAAAATGTCAAAAAGCATCCCAGTACTCAGGGAGGCAAAGGCAGGCGGATCTCAGGGAGACCAGCTCAGCCAAGGTTACACAGAGAAACCCTGTCTCAAAACAAAACAAAACAAAACAAAACAACAACATCAACAAAAGAAAAGGACAAAAGCAAGCAAGCAAGTAAGCAAGCAAACAAACCTTTCAAAACCAGTATTTCCTCAGCGAGACCTCTTAAACCAGTAGACTGGAAGCAGAATTCAATCGCAGAGCACCTGTCTAGCCTGTGAGGCCCTAGGTTCCGCACCAAAACTAAACAAACACTAATACAAAACAAGAAACTGGGAGCTGGAGCTCAGTACTAGAGAAGACTTGTCTAACACGCAGGAAGACCTTGGCTGGAACCCAGTAGAGCAAAGCAGTAAGAAGTACAGTTAAAAGTTTCCCTCAGCCGGGTGATAGTGGTGCACACCTTTAATCCCAGAAACCAGGAGGCAGTGGCAGGCTGATTGCTGTGAGTTCGAGGCCAGCCTGGTCTACAAAGCGAATCCAGGACAGCCAAGGTTACCTAGAGAAAGCCTTTCTTGAAAACAACAACAAACAAACAAACAAAAAAAAAACAACAGAAAAGTTTTCCTCTTCCCAGAACCTGAGCCTGACCTACGTCCTATTCATACTAAAAAGTGAATTGAGCTATATTCCCAGGCTTTTAAAAAAAATTTCTATTTTTATTTTACTTTTTATTTTCAGATGAAATCTCACTAAATTACCCAAGCTGGTCTTGAATTCATTCTGTAGTCTAAGCACACCCTGAACTTGTAATCTTCCTGCCTAGGTCTCCAAAACATCTGGATTACAAGTCCATGCTACCAAGAAGAACATTTAAAAATCTTAAGTGAAGGCTGGTGTATGACTATTAAGGATGAATTCCCTGCTCAAATTCACAAGTCAGAGTACCAAACCCCAGACTCTAAATGTGACATCTTTGGAGACACACTCCTTAAAATGGTTGTTAAAGAAAAATAAGAACACATCAGTGGGCCCTAATTTAATGTGATGAGTGTCCTTACAGAAAGAGATTGGGGCTGGGGATATCGAGAGAGGGGAGTCCTTCCTCATTGTGTGCACGGCCCTGGGTGCCATCCCTGCCTCTGCAAAAAGCAAGGGAAGAGATTAAGATGTGGAAGAGTACAGAAGAAGAAAATGTAAAGAACAGGGACACCCCTATGTAGAAATCAAGCAGAGAGGCCTCAAGAAATTAACTGTTTTAATCTGTGCATGTGTGTGTGTGTGTGTGTGTATGTACATGTATATATCTAGATATGTTCATTTTCATAATTTATTTTACATGGGTGTTTTGTCTGCATGTATGTCTAAGCTGGATGAGTATCTGGTCTCTGAAAAGGACAGAAGAGGCTATCAGCTCCCCTGAAACTGGTTGTGAGCCACCATGTGGATGCTGGGAATTGAACCTGGGTCCTGTGCAAGAGCAACAAGTGTCTACAGAGTGAGTTCAAGATAGCCAACCTATATACAGAGAAACCTTGTATCCAGAAAAAAAAAATCACAACACAAACAAAAACGTGTGTGTGTGTGTGTGTGTGTGTGTGTGTGTGTGTGTGTGTGGTGTCTGCAATGGCATGCATACTGAAGTCAAAGGAGAACTTCTGACATGGGTTGGGTCCTTGGAATCTGATGCGATTAGGTGTGTTCAGGATGATATGATGGGTCCCAGGAATTAAACTCAGGTCATCAGGCTTCGCAGCAGGTGCCTTTACCTGCCGAGCCATCCCATCAGTCCTATCATGAACCTTTAAAGCATAACAGGGTCTCCTCTCCAGGATCATTTTAGTGGGAGCAGACTGTTTTGTTCAGAGATCTAAGTAAGAGCTCAAGATATTACTTAGAATTCTGATAAAATGGTTCCAGATTGCAGAATATCCCCTGCACCAGGAAGCTTTGTTGGCTGTATTAGTAAGCTAGAGCTGAAATGTTCAAGTACCATGGCCTGGTTTGCTTAAATAACAGAAACTTAATCTTTGTATAGTAACCTGGGTGCTAAAAGATTAAGGGGATAAAGAAATGGTTCACCAGTTAAAAGCACTTCTTTCTTTTTTTCTTTTCTTTTTCTTCTTCTTCTTTTTGTTTTTTTCTAGACAGGTTTTTGATTGTGTAGTCTTCGCTGGCTTGGCCTCAAACTCACAGAGATCTGCCTGCCTCTGCCTCCCTGGGATTATAGGTCCTATTCCACTACTGCCTGGCTGCATGATATATTTTTAAGTGAAAAACAAAAACCAACCAACCAACGAAACAAACAAAAAACTGGCTATAAATATATAGTTGCTTCTCTTTAAGTATTAAGCAGAAAACTATATTCACTTATAAACACGAAAGCCAGCTATGGTGGCCCATGCCTTTGATGGTAGCACTCAAGAGGCAGGTGGATCTCTCCAAGTTCAGGACCAGCTAGCCTGGTCTACATATGGAATTCCAGGATAGCCAGAGTTACCTAGTGAGATCCTGTCTCAGCCCTCCCCAGAAAAGAAAGGAAAAGATAAAGGCTATGAATACCGAAATTTTCAATAGTTCTTATTTCTGAGTAATGGAATTTTTTTTAAACATTTATTTACTTATATAGCATTCTGCCTGCAGGTGTGCTTACACACCAGAACAGGGCATCAGATCCCCTTATAGATGGTTGTGAGCCACCATGTGGTTGCTGGGAATTGAACTCAGGACCTTTGGAAGAACAGCCAGTATTCTTAACCTCTGAGCCATCTCTCCAGTCCCAAGTAATGGAATTTTAAGACGTTGCTTTTTCTTTTCTTTTCTTTTCTTTTCTTTTCTTTTCTTTTCTTTTCTTTTCTTTTCTTTTCTTTTCTTTTCTTTCTAATTCTGGTTGTCTCTATTTTATAACTTTCTACAATAAACTTGTAATAATTTTGTTATAAAAAGGAAAATGTATTAAATTTGCTGCAGGAAGTAATTGCTTCTCCCCTCCCCCTTCCACACTAAGGAGAGAATCCAGGGATACATGGATACTAGGCAAGTCAGTCCTCTACCAACTAAGCTGTATTTCTGGCCCCTGAAGTAACTGTCTTTAGTTTTAACTGTAGTTTATTTACACATGTACTCACCTCTATGTGTGAGGGTGGAGGACAACTGTGATAGCTAAAGTTGTCCTTTAAGTTTAAATTACTGTGCTTAGGAAATGCAGAAAATAGAAATGCCTTTAACCTGTAAGCCCCACTTGCCCAAGGACATAACTTATAGGAATGCGGAGGCTATTCTTCGTGTATGATGGACTTCAGTCAACAAGGTTGGTTACCTCACCTGCACAGGATGTGTTGACCGTGTGTAGGTGGGAGCTACAGAGGCAGGAAGTACATTGGAGGTATGCTTGCCTCTGATTGGACAAAGGTGGAAGTGCATAGCCTTGTGAATTCTGACTAGCGTAATTTGCCACTATACTTTGGGAATCCTTGGTTTGGACCTATCCGGTATCCATCATCCTGACCAGCAGTCAATAAAATTTGCTTCAAATTTGGTTCAGAAAAATGTGGCAGTGGTCTAAATCTCTCCCCATGGGAGAAGTTTGCAGAAGCTGGCTTTCTCCTTCTACCCTGTGGGTCCCAGGGAAGGAATTAATAATTAAGCAATTAAAAAGTAATTAATACTGAAAACCAATCAATTCATTCATTAACTGGGACAAGGTCTCTTTAAGTAGTCCCGGTTGTCCTGGAATTCATTATGTAGACCAGACTCCCTTTCTAAGCCACAGAGATCTGACTATCTCTGCCTCATCAGTGTTGGGATTAAAGGTGTGTACCACCACACTCCGGCCTAGCGGCAATCTTCGAGGTCAAGGATCTGGTGCAATTATTTGGAGAATGTGATGGATAAGACTGGTAATAAACTGCAAAGCATGTGGCCTTCTTCATGGAAAATCTCTTCCATGATTTATCTTTATGATTTCTACAAGCCTTTAGGGAAGGCCGAGGTGGGCTGATCTCTGTGAGTTGAAACTAGTCTGGTCTACAGAGTGACAGTTCCAGGAGAGCCAGAGCTACACAGAGAAACCCTGTCTTGGAAAAACAACAACAAAAACCATAACAAAATAATATGATTTCCATCTGCTCTTCACGGATGGTCTTTTCTGCCTACACTGAAATTCAAATTTTAGATTCAGCTAAAGGTCTTCCTTCCTCTCCATTTTCTTAGGAATTGTATCTTATGAGACAAAATAAAGACTACAAGGGCAGGCTGCAGTGGTAGGCATGGTTTAAACTGCCCTAGCCCTGATCCTGACTGGCTATGTTGCTGGTACAGGTGTCTACCTCTAGTGAAGGCAGTTTCTTCATTTAGAAGAGTTGTGGGTACCACTCACAGCCTTGCTATAAGGACTAAAGGAAGAGATGTGCAGAAAGCATTCAAGTAAGGCACCTGGCCCGTGGCAGGTACTCAGCAAACTGTATATTTTTTAAATTAGATTCTTGTTGTTTTGTTTTTCCCTTTCTGAGACAGTCTCATGTATCCCAGATACTGGGTTCAGAGACACTATGTAGCCAAGGACAGCTTTAAACTTCTGTTCCCAAGTGCTAAGATTTACAAGTTTGTACTACCATGCCAAGTTTATTATTATTATTATTATTATTATTATTTTTTGGTTTTTCAAGACAGGTTTTCTCTGTGCAGCTCTAGTTGTCCTGATTCAGTTTGTAGACCAGGCTGGCCTCGGATTCACAGAGATCCACCTGCTTCTACCTCCCTGGGTGCTGGGATTACAGGCGTGTGCCTCTGTGCCTGGCTCCATGCCCAATATTATATGGTGCTAAGATTAAACCCAGACTAGCACTCTACCAGGAAAGTCATATTTCCATACTCTTAATAGCTGTTTTGGGGCTGGAGAGACGGCCCAGTGGTTAAGAGCATTGTCTACTCTTCCAGAGGTCCTGAGTTCAATTTCTGGCAACCACATGGTGGCTCACAACCATCTATACTGATATCTGATGTCCTCTCCTGGCATGCAGGAGGAGCACTCATATACATAAAATAAATAAATAAATCTAAAAAAAAAATAGCTGTGTTTCACAATCAAACATACTTACACTGATTAATCTTTCCTTAAAAGCAGAATAGTGTTACATGCAGACCACTGTTTCTAAACTGCCACATAGTAACCATCTCTTAGACTACAGGTAGATAACTGGGTTTACCTGTGGGCATGTGTATATAGGGAAAGTTCTTAAAAATAAAGCTCTTTGGTCAGGTCAGACGTTGGTCCTAAAGCTACAGAGGCAGAAGCTTGCCACCAAAGCTGACAACCCCAGTGTGACACCTAGAACCCCCATGATAGGAGGAGAGAACTGACTCCAGCAAGGTGTCCTCCAACCTCCACACGGGTGCTGTGGTGTGTATGTGTGCATGCACACAAAAAGTAAATAAGCAAGTATTTTTTTTAAAGGACGTGGACTTTAACCCCCCCTGATTTGCGGTTAAATGTTCCAAGCTTCATTATATAATTGGAATCAAAGCTACAAGTGTGTTGTGGAACTCAGATCAGATATAAACACGGTACAGAGCTCTATCATATAAAAAAAACTGTCACAGGACCAAAGGAAGGAAAATGTTTCCTTATTCAAGTCTGTAGGAAGGCTCTTAAAGATCCTATAGAGAGAGTATTTCCAGAGAAAATAATAACCTCTGTTTTAAGGTAGGATGGGTCCTGCGCTGGGCATGGCACACCTTTAATCCTAACACTTGGGAGGCAGAGGCAGGCAGATATCTGTGAGTTCAAACCCAGTCAGGGCTACATAGTGAGTTCTAGGATAGTTGGGGCTACATAGAGAGACCCAATCTAAAAATAAATAAAAGGAGGGAGGAAGGAAGAAAGAAAGGATATGGACCTTTCTTTTTTGTTGTTATTTTTTTGTTTGCTTGTTTAATTTTGAAGACAGAGTTTCTCTGGCTGTCCTGGAACTCTCTGTAGACCAGGCTGTCCTCAAACTCACAGAGATCCACTTGCTTCTGCCTCTGGAGTGCTGGGGGGACTTTCATTTTTATCCTTTCTTTTGGGTAACATTAACATTGTAGCTTGTCAATAAAGTTGTCCAGCTTGAATAAATCCCCTTAAATAACTGATTTGTATTTTTAAAGCACTCTACAGTATCCACAGTACAACCAACATTATTTGTACTTAACAGTGAACAGTTATAGCATTCCTTTCCCAAGTAAAATACCCCCACAAGACAGATTAACATAATTACAAAGAATTGTACTTCTGATTTTTCTGGTTAATTGAATAGAAAGTGAATCCCATTTTAAAAATATAAATATTGGGAAGGAAAAGTTAACGTTACCATTAATTGTTAGTCATATCATTATGAGTAGACATGAAGAAATTAATAGAACTATATTAAAAAGAATTTAATAGTCATAGCCACAATTTATTAGAGGCTGGTACACTAAACAATACACTCACATTTTCTTAGGGTCATGCATCTGATGGTCAGTAGCAAACCTGAGATTTAAACCCACCTCTCATTGAAGTGGGAGTGCACGTGTGACGTGAGTACTTGGAAGACTGGGGTGGAGGACTGCAAGCTCTAGACTTATCTAGGCCACAGAGCAAGACCTGATCATTCTCATCACCATTATATAGAATATATCCTATCATTCACATGTAAATCCTATCATTTGTATATACACATATATACACATATATACACATATATACACATATATACACGTATATACACGTATATACACATATATACACATATATTCTCATTGAGACCCCCACACATACACACACACATCCCCAATCTTGTTGCCTGCGAAGACTATGTTCTATTCAACATACCATTGCTTTGCTTTAGAAAGTGGACAATTAGCCAGGTGCTTTTAATTTTAGCATTTGGAAGGCAGAGGCAGAAGAATCTCTGTGAGTCTGAGCCCAGCCTGGTCTAAATAGTGAGTTATTGGACAGCCAGGTTTATGCAGAAAGATTTTATCTCAAAACACCAAAGGGAAAAGAAAAGAGGACAATTTTAACACTCTTTTCTATACACTGCTAAGTAATACATTTTCATTAAGAAAGCAATGACTATCAAAAACATACAATTTTGTTTTGTTTTGGTTTTTTGTTTTGGTTTTTTGGGACGGGGTCTCCCTGTGTAGCCCTGGCTGTCCTGGAACTAGCTCTGTAGATCAGGCTGGCCTAGCACTCATAGAGATTGCAACCCTAATCAAAACTTCACATGTATAACACAAAATCTCTATAAAATGTAGAAATGTCTGAGAGAAACAAGCGAGAAGAGCAGATGAGATTTGGGTAAAGGGCAATAGCGGTACGTGCCTGTAGCCCCACACTCGGGAGGCTGAGGCAGGAAAACTGCGAGTCTGACGGAACCAGTGAGATGGCTCAGCGGGTGAAGGCGCTTACCATCAAATCTGAAGACCCGAGTTTGCTCCCCAGAACCCATATATCGTAGGAGAGAACCGACTCCTGCCAGTTATCCTCTGACCTCCACCTCCACCCACAGACAGACACACATATAAATAAATTAATTTTTAAAAAGCTTTAAAGACAGAGTGAGAGATGCTGTTCAAAAAAAATTCAAAAAGAACAACAAAATTAAATTAAAAAACTTTACTAAAGAACTGTAGAACAAAGAGATTCTAGATGTGAACAGTATTAGGTGTGCTGGCAAGATGGCTCAGTGGGTAAAGGCGTTTGCTTCCGAGCCTGACAACTTGGAGTTCATTCCCTGGAACTTGCTCTCTATGATTCTTGGTAGGAGGAGAAAAACGGACTCCACATTCACTCACACACCCAATAAATAAATTAATCCAAATCTTAGAAAAACTTCTATAAATCTACAACTAAAAGAGTAGGACCTAGGCAAGAAAAAACAAACAACAAACCAAACCAAATGACTGTGGAGTTGCCACCTTTTCGGATGCTAAGTGTCCAAACAATCAGGAAGTAGCGTGTTGAGGGTGTGGGAAAACTGCTGCTCTTCCACCCTGGTCAGAACAGAAGGAGCTGGTAGTTCCTCGAAAAATTAAAAATAGAACTGGCACGTGATTTAGCAACGACACCTCTGGCTATCTACCCCGCTAAAAACAAGGTGTTGAAAAGGTATTTTTTTATGTTTACAGTACTATGATGCACACTAGACAAGAGGTGGACATTAAAAATGCATACTCTAGAACACTTTTTCATTTGTCTTGTTTTTCGTTTTGGATTTTTTTTTTTTTTTTTTTTTTTTTTTTTTTTTGAGACAGGAGTTTACTAAGTAGCCCTTGTAGATCAGGCCTGCCTCTTCCTCCTGAGTTTAAGATCAAAGGTATGCACCACTAAAGACTGAATTTTAGGATAAATACCACTAAAGACGTATTTATTTCTGTCTTATGTGTGCGGGTGTTTCGCCTTGCATGCATGTTTGTGCGCCACTTTCGTGCCCAGTGGCAGTGAAGGCCAGAATAGAGTGGTTGTGAGCTGCCAAGTGGGGGCCGAGAATCGAACCTGGGTCCTCAGGAAGAGAAGCCAGTGTTCTTAACTGTTGAGCCCTTTCCTTCCCTGGGATACTGCTTAGGTTTCGATAGTAAGGAGGTTGCAGGAGATATAGCTCTCTGAAGGAACACATAACTAGGAAGCACAAGGTTCAGTGGTTGACACTAGCAACACACACACACACACACACGCACACACTCACACACATGTGAAGGTGCTCTTGACTCTCACACACTGCAAACTGATAAGCCTTGGGGACTTTCTGCTAGCTGAACTGGCCAGCAATGGGTACTCTCCGGTTCTACCTTCCTAAGGTTCCTAGAGCAGCCAGACTCCTCGACAGAGGAAGTAGAATGGAGGTTACCAGGGGTTGGGGTGGAGACGTTGGAAGTCATAGTCTGGTTTCAGGACAGCTTCAGTTTGGGAAGACGAAAAGGATTGTGGGCCTGGAGGGTGGTGATGGTTGCACCACGGTGTGAGTGTACTTCATGCCATGACCTCTACACTTAAAAAACAGGCTGGTAAAAGTTACAGTAGCTCATACCTCACCCCAATTAAAAAAGACACAAAACTCAGACAAAGCCACTGCCGTGTGAATGCTGCAGCCTCAGAGAGGCAGACTGCCCCTCCCAACGGCCCTGTGACCCAACATATCCCCGAGACTGGGTAAACGGGATGTTCCGTACGGGTGCGAGCAGGGTTAACGATGGCTTCCATGATTCCAGTAGAAGAACATGGGACGCTACAGGAAACGGGGTGAATGCTGGAACCATAAAACAATGTGGAGCAATTTCCTTATCGCAGCCTCCTGCCTTGGAGTTCTTTACCAAAGCAGTTTACAAGGGCAAAGTTCTCGGCCCTCGGAGCTCCCGGGGGTTTGGCTCCCGAGATGTGGAAAGACTTCTCTCATGTGCCAGGGAGCACACTTCAGGGGCTTTGCTGTGAGGTGTGAAGGATGATACTGCATCACAGTTAGAGGGTAAAACGTAGGCCCGAGAGTGCTTGCTTCAGCAGCAGGGGCTCCTGAGGCAGGGATCATTTTGAGAACTTTAGCTGCAGCTGTAAAGAAAGTCACCTGTCCCTAAGCTGGGGTGCGGAAGCATCATTCAGCTCTTCGAGCATTCCCTGCTGTGCCAAAAAAAAAAAAAAAAAAAAAAAAAAAAAAGCTCGTGTGCTTTCTTTTTAAATGCTTTCTTTTTAAAGACCAAATTCAGTGGCTCTCTGAAGCTCCCTTCAGTCTCTGGCCACCTACTGGATTTTTTTTTTTTTTTCAGTGCCAGAGCTGGGCTGGAAAAAGAGCAATGGACTAGCCTTGTTCAAAGGAAAGCGAGAAGAGCTGCAGCCTGGAAGCTAGACTCGACTCGATTGTTCAGTACCCAGGGGATTTGCAGAAACTAGCTCGAAACGCACTTAGTGACCACCCTCTCTCCTTAAAAAAAAAGCCAATTAATTATACCACCTACCTAAGGAGGTCAGCAGGGGTATGCTAAAGTAAGGGCAGCTGTAACACCTTTATCCTCGGCCAAAGGAGAAACCATGAAAAGGTGACAGGATTCAAGCGTCTTTGCTCGTGTGTACCAAGTTTCGTGTGTGTGTGTGTGTGTGTGTGGTGTGTGTGTGTAGTGAAATGACTTACTTTCCAGTTCATATTTAAAATAGATTAGCATTGCTTTCACTTTCTAATGAACTGCTCCAATCTTCTTTTAAAAAAAAAAAGTGTTCCGTGGAAGGCATTTAATTTAAACCAAAGTTGCTCTGATTCATAGAGAAATAGATGTGGAGACACATCACTCTCTTTTTTTTTTTTAAGCAGTCTGTTAGATGTAGCCTATGAGATGAGAGAAAAGCTAGAAAAAAAAAATGGAAGTCCCAACTCATTCAGGAAGAGGCACACCGAAATCGAAAGGTTGCCTCGCGATCGGTTTCTCACTCTCAGAAGCCTGCAGTGCAGCGATGCCAAGGGGCAGCTCTGCCACAGCCAGGCTGGAAAGGATGCTGAAGAGTTAACTTGCAGTTTTTGAACAAAAACTACAACTTAAAAAGAAAAACAACAACAACAAAACTCCTGAGAAGTCTGAGAAGTGCTGGTAAATTTAGAGACAGTGTCCCAGGTGCTCAGCCTGACAGAGGTACTGTGTGGCCCGGATAGAGAAGGACTGAGGGCTGGGAGTGTAGCTCAGAGGCAGAAGCCCTGTGTTCCATCCTCAGTACTGAGGAAGGAAAGGAAGGAAGGAAGGGAGGGAGGGAGGGAGGAAAGAAAGAAGGAAGGTAGAAAGGAAGAAACAAAGAAGGAAGGTAGGAAGGAAGGAAAGAATGAAAGAAAGGGCTCACAGAGCTGCTCTCAAACACAGAAAGTGCCTCCAGGGTGGGCTGAGACAAACATCAGTGTTCTGAGAACTGATGTCACTTGCTGAAGTGCCTTCAAATGGCATGGCAGAGACTTGGACTCAGAAGCCCTGACCACAGGGTTCAGAGCTGAGTAGTTTTCTCACTGTGTTGAATCTGAAAGCATCCACTGACATGGGGTCGGGAAGTGGCTTGGCAAGACCACGTGGCTCTGTGCTGGCAATGACTCGCCTTCTTGGTCACAGGCAGTGCGGGACTGGGACAGAGTCCCTGAACTCTGCCAAGTACTTTGGTTTTTGGTTGCACCCTGTGAAGTATTCAGAAGGTCAGGGAAAGGAGGTGTCCCACCAGGGCCTGCAGGGAAGTGTAAACCACCCACCAGGCCTCCTCCTAGCAATGCTTGCTTCTTCCTGGAGGCCTGGGTCTCCCTCCAGTCTCCTAAGAATTCTCCACAGAGACCTTGCTTCTGTTTCCCTTGCTGCTTCCATTTTCCAAGCAGCTAAAGGTAGCGCTAGTGTTGGGCATCAGTATTAGGGCCTTCTGCAAGTTAGGTAAGCGCTTTATCCAGACACAGACCCTCAGCCCTCCTTCAAGGAACTCCCTCCCTGCAAATCTGGCTATGTAACCGAGGATGGCCTGAACCTAAGGTGCTACTGCTTTGGGCTTCCACATACTAGGATTACAGGCAAGTATACCACATGCTAAACAGTGACACACACACACACACACACACACACATACACACAGCGTCCCCTCGCCATACATACAGGCACTACCCTCGACAGATTTGGATCAGGAAGTTGACTAGGGATAAGTGTGCTCGTGTACTAATGCCCCATCTTCAATTTAAGCCAAGTGGTTAGCCTACATGATCTCATTTAACCCTTGCAGTTACCCTTTGAGGTAGACACTACACTCCACGTAAGGAAGAGATTAAATCACCAAGGTCACACAGTGAGCCTGCGTCACTCTAAAGTCTCTGCTCTTATCACCCTGTTGTAAACTGTGATCCAGCACAGTACCAACGTCCAGAAATCATAACAGCCAGGAGGCCCTCCTCTCTACATGGTCCCTATTTTGATATCGTGAGTTTTGAACCTTTCAGAAGGGGTCATCATTAAAACAGTGTACCAACTATGACTTATTTTATTCATATGACCTTGTATGAATAAAGGTAGTAGCCAGCTGAATACCACTCTTCTGTGAGTGCCTGGCCTTGAAGATGGCAAGAAAGCAGGCTGTCAACGTTCGAACTGTAAGGAAAGAGCTAACATCAGTTTGCTGGTAGAAAGGGGTAGATGGTAGAAAGGGGTCAATTCGCCAGGACCTCTCGCTACAAACACGCCTGGCTGACAGTACCTGGCTTGCATTGCCATTCTTCCTTTTTACAGGTATTCTCCAGGACATCGGATTCGGGAAGAGTGGGAAAAGACTCTTATTTAAACTGTGGTGGAGAGAACGGGAGAGGGCTGAGGAGGGAAGAGAAGACTGCTTGAGCAGGGATGTATCGTTTTTCGGCCAGCCCCTTCAATGCACCCAAACCTTAGCAAGCCAGCAGGGCAAAGGTTAGTGAGGTGCTGATAAGCTGGGCAACAGATCTCAGGCAGAGGCTGCCAGATTGTTACTTAACTCTCTGAAGAGAAGCCACAGGAAAAAGATGCACTGAATATCACATGTTCCTAGAGAGGGCTTAGTGGGTGAACTAAGTCTGGTGGAAGAGTATCTCCATCTATCTCTCTCTCTGATTATGGTACTGGGCCTTGAACTGAGGGCCTAAAGCAAGCTAGGCAAGTGTTCTACCATTGAACTCTAGCCCTGGCCTTTTTAATTATATAATAATAATTATCATTTTTTTTTGAGACAGGGTTTCTCTGTGTAGCCTTGGCTGTCCTGGACTCACTTTGTAGATCAGGCTGGCCTCAAACTCACAGAGATCCACCTGCCTCTACCTTCCTGAGTGCTGGGATTACAGGGGTGCGCCACCATGCCCAGCTATATATAATTTTTGAGACACAGTCTTCACTAAATTGCCCAACATGGCCTGGAACTTACATCGTAAGTAAGTAGTTCAGTCTGGCTTTCAACTTGTGATCCCCTACCTCAGCCACCTGAGTAGCTTGTACCACCAAGCCTGGCTCAGGAACTTGTCTTTTTTTTTGAGAGGTGAGGGATACCGAGATGAGTTTTAGGGATTGAACCCACAGCCTCACCCCTGCTAAGTGCATGTTCTACCATGCATGTGCACCTGTTCAGGTGACCACCCAGAGCAAACTGGCAGAACTGAACTCAGGAACCCAGGAAGGGTCTGAGGAATGTTCCACTGTCCCCAGCTGTCATCTTAGGCTACACCCACGGCACCTATCGTCAGTGTTTCAAATCGCTGAATGATATCAGCTGAAGAGGGTGTTTCAGGAAACTCAGGTAAGAGGCGGCCCTGGTCCCACCCCACGAGCCTTGTTGGAATTATGTGTTGCACCTGTAAGCACTCCACTTGGGACTTGGCCTAGTTCCTTAAACTTCTGGGAGACCCCGAAGAAGTCCGGGTCACGTGGGGTTTGGTTGCAAATATCAACTGTTTGGGGGACTAATACCCAAAGCCGTTGCCACACTGGGCATGACCAGAAGTCACTGTGTCTTTGGTCACTGAGGGAGAAAGTTCTCCAGGAAGGAGGTAGACAGAAGGAAGGTGGTAGAAGGATAAATCAAAGGAGATTCCCATGGGACCAGGAGGAGAAAAAAAAACAACAAAAACATTGCAGTGCTGGGAAACTCTGAGTGAACAAAACTTACTGGTTTTGAATCCAAATGAAAATCATTTACAACTTGGGGGGGAAGAAGCAGGTGGATTGCTGTGAGTTCGAGGCCACCCTCGTCTACAAAGAGAATGCAGGACAGCCAAGGCTACACAGAGAAACCCTGTTCTTCAAAAACAAACAAACAAAGCATTTATGAGCCTGGCGTGGTGGCTCCTCACTGTAATCTTTGCACTTGGAAGGCTACAACAGGAGGGGTGCTGGGAGTGTGAGGCCAGCCTAGGCCAGTTTGAGATTTAGAGTGAGACCCTGTTTCAGTAAATAAAACCAATATAATCAGTTACAGATCCAGGAAGGTCACCTCAAGCAGACAATTTAAAGAACCACCTTGACAAAGAAAGATGTGATTTGACACCTGAACTAGCTGCAGCAGCAGAGATACCGCAAGGTGCCGGCCTTGCTGCGAGGACTTCCTGGAACTTAGTGCCCCTTTGGGCAGTTCTCTTGGTTGACTGGTTGCACCTTTTCCTACATTCAGGTTAGACAAGTCCTTTTTTGTTAATGTCACTCAGGTCCACCTGGCTGCTTCTGCAAGGTTCCCAACCTGGATGTGGCAAAGGTTTCTTCACCGCTGCGCTCTGATCTGTGCGAGAACATGGTTGAAGTAATACAACCGTGAGACACAAGCATTGCCACCTGGGTAACGCTTTCTCTAAGAGGATGTGGGAGCTGGCGAATGGGAAGTCCAACAGACTACCTAAAACAAACAGGCTGTGAAAAGGCACAAGTTCTGCCCCCCTTACTTCCCCGTCACTGTGCTGAGGATGAGATACAGGGCCCCACACAGCCAAGGCAAGTTCTTTACCATTGTCCCACAGCTAGCCCTCTGTTCTCTCACAAGCTGACAACTCACTTTTCCATCCCTACTTATTTTTATGTCCTTCACCTAGGAAGACCCTCGACCACTTCTGCTATAGGTTTGGTATGCTGGGTAAAGAAATCGCAGAAGGACGCTCCTCCCAGTGTTTAAACTGGCCCACAGTGAAGAACATGGCTCATTCTCTCAGAGAGTCTCTGAGAGGCAGGGTTTCTCTGTGTAGCCTTGGCTGTCCTGGACTCCCTTTGTAGACCAAGCTGACCTCAAACTCACAGAGATCTGCCTGCCTCTGCCTTCCTGAGTGCTGGGATTAAAGGTGTACGCCAGCATGTCCCACTTTTTGTTGTTGTTGTTGTTGTTGTTTTAAGACAAGGTTTCACTTTTTAGTCCAGGATGGCCTAGAACTCAAGATCCTCTTGCCTCAGATTCCTGAGTACCACCACACTCAAGCTAATCTCCTTTAATCAAACCAAATTCACTCAAAGGAATGCCAGAAGTACCTGCTTCAAGCATGAATGGAGGGGTAGGTATTGTTTCTGTTTCCCTCTAACCCCAGCTGTTAGTCCAGGCCAGCTTCGTGGCACTGCTCCTACCTCAGCCTCTAGAGTATTGGGATTACAGGTGTGAACCTTCACGCCTAGCTCATTTGTTTTCCCTGGTTATTAACCATCTCTCCAGATGGTTGCTAAACAATATCAACATCAGCTGCAGATCCAACGTACTGCTGAGGTGTCTGGATGCAGAAGGTCTCCTGGGATTAGAGAAAATAATGTCTGAGAGACGAAGGCATCACTTTTCATGTCTTAAAAATACCTGTGAAAGACAATTATCCCCCCCCCCATTGTGCAGGTGAGAAAACTGAGGCCCCCAAGGGTTAAAGAATTTCCCCAGGGTCATTTAATCGATGGTTAGTGCCAGGCCTTGAAGTCAAGTCTATGTTGTTTAAAAGCTCAAAGGGATATGTGTGTTCATTTTGTGAAAACATGGGGAAACTCTACACTTACGATATACGTAGGATTACTTTCTTACATATATCATTTAATTAGTGGATTCTTTATTATTATTTCTTCCAGGTAAATATCCACCTCCTCAAACGCTGGGTCAGAGAGAGATAGCATGGGTTAGAACCTACACTTACGTATCCAAGGCCTTGGCGAGATAATAATAATAATAAGATAATAATTGTATCTGGGGTTGGTTAGATCAAGCCTGTGATCCCTGTACTGGGAGGCTGAGGCAAGAGGGTTGTAAGTGTCACAGTGAGTTCCAGGTGAGTGAGGGCTACGTAGCAAGATCCTGTCACAAAATAACCACCACCACCATCATCACGTCAATATATACCTTTTCCTTTTTTTACCTTTTGATTACATTTTCTCTCTTTTAGAAGTCATTTTGAAAAAGGAGATTTATCTATTTTATTTTGTGCATATGGATGTTTTGCCTGTGCACCCCAAGCCTTCCTGGGGCCTACAGAAGCCAGAAGTGTCAGGCCCCGGGGAGTTAGAGCTGTGGATGAGTGTGAACTACCATACAGATACCACAAACTGAACCCAACGAGTGCTCTTAACTGCTGAACCATCTCTCCAGCTCCCATGTTTCCTCTAAATATTTATTTATTTATTTATTTATTTGTGCGTGGGTGTGGGGAGGCGGGCATGTACGTAGGGCACACATATGGCATTCAGAGGACCGCTTACAAGAGTCAACTCCCCCTTTCTACCCTATGGGTTCCACAAACCTAACTCATATCGTCAGGCCCGTGCAACAAACTCCTTTACCTGCTGAGCCATGTTGCCACTGTATTTTTTTTTCTGTCTATGGTAAGCAAATGGCACACCCATACACGTCACAGCTATGGCATAGAAAAGTTGGACAGCCTTTATGTCTCCATGCTTGGTTTCCTATGAGATGCTTTATTAATAGAACTCAATGAGAAAGAAGCTTGTGAGAAACAGATGAGAAACTACTTAAAAAATGCCTAGCACACCTCGAAGTATAAGGCAAGACCGCAGAACAATAGAGCCTAGTGGTTTTCCAGCTCTCCAAAGTCCTCTAATCTATGTGTGGACACGGGTAACGAAGTCTCTAGTTGGCCTGATATGCCACAAGCTTTTGTGCATGCCTCTCTTTTGTGCGATAACCATTCTAAGCCACAGGAACACTAAACACTTGGTAAGGATTTTCTAAAGCAATGAATAATTCATAAGGCATCTAGCAGAACTCTTAAGCTACGGACTCTGATCCAAGCAGACCCTTTAGAGACGTAGCTCAGTGGCAGAACTCTTGCCTGGCATGTAGGAGGGGCTGGATTTTATCACCAGCAACATAAAAAAAAAAAAAAATTCCAAACAAAAAAGTAGAATCTTTCTGGGCACTGCTGGTGCATGCCTATGATTTCAACACTTGGGAGGCAGAGGCAGGTGGATCTCTGTCAGTTCAATGCCAGCCTGGTCTACAGAACAAGTTTTAAGATAGCCAAGGCTACACAAAGAAACTTCGTCTCAAAAAAATAAATAAATAAAAATAAATAAGTAAATAAATAAGACTCTTTTGGTTCCCTTTTGACAAGCCCACCTTATTTTGTAATCAGCAAAGAGGTTCAAAAAGAACATGAGAACTCTGTGTTAAATTTTAGAGGCCGTGCACAAAGTCAAACTCTGGGCCTCTGTCTGCTCTTCTGTATGATGGCTCCCAAATAGTAGACTGCATTCTAGTAAAATATAAGGTGCTCCCCTCACATGTAACTAAATGAGTGCCAGCCCCTAATTTTCTGTCTGATGACATTTTCCATTAAGTGATAAGTACTGATCCATGGAACCCCAGCCCACATCACCTTCATAATTAGAAGCAATGCCTGACTGATGGACAGTATTCCCAGGAACATGTCAAAAGGCTGGAATTCCTCTTCCTTTCACACTGTCCAGTTCATTTGGTCTAGAACAGGCCCAGGAATTCGTGCTTTAGGTGAATTTTGAGAGTGAGGCGGACACAGGTGATACGTAAATTGACAAATATTGAGAAAAGAAAAAAAAAACAACTTGGCAGGTACTGTTTTGTAGCATAATGAAGGAACTGGGCCAACTTTTGGGTGATTCCCCTGTCTCTCCAAGGGAGGGATTTATGGTTTGGGTAAAAACCATTAAGAACACATTGGTTTCTTGGCTGGTTTCAGTTTGAGTCTCTGTGTCCTCCAACAAAGTAAAATCACACACAGCCTGGCAGCTTCAGTCTGAGCCTCCCACGTGAATCAAAGCCACGTGATGAAGGCCGTGCACGCTAAAGAACTGAAACCAGGGGAGACACAGGCAAGGGGAACGGATGTATGTTTTCCTTTCCTTTCTGTTCCTTTCTGTTTTTCTATGAATTCTCCCATTTGATTTTGATATTCTAATTTACTATCCTAGAGTTAAAACACATAGTCTTTTGTCTGGCTTAATATGATGCTTGCAAGGCTCATCTATGTTGAAGCATGTATCAGCATTTCACCCCCATTTTATTGTCAAATCCTTCTACTAAATAATGCCTATTGGGGCTGCTTTGTGAACAATACTGCTAAGAACTTTTCTATATGAACACACATTTTTGTATGAATGTACATTAAAAAAAAATAAAGAACTGTACCCCCAAAGATACCTGTGTGAGAGGAGTAACAGATGGAAAAAGAATGACATGTATTTTTTTATCTAAGGGGAAATGACTTATGCTGGCTGCTAGTCAGCATGTTAAGTAACTCTTACTCAAAGGAGACGGCGCCTCTGATACCAAATTCAGGAACACAGAGTATTGGAAATATACCCTAAGGAGATCCCACGCACTCTGTAAGTGGTCTAGCAGTAAATAGTGTGACATCTTGGTGCTGCCAGTAAGAAAAAAGTTACAGATTGAAAACAGTCTAAAAACAAACAAACAAACAAACAAACAAACAAACAAAAAATAGGCCTGGAGGTGCTGGCACATGCCTTTAATTCCAGCACTCAGGAGGCAGAGCCAGGTGGATGTCTGTGAGTTCAAGCCTGCCTACTCCACAGAGGGAGTTCCGGGACAGCCATGGCTTCACAGAGAAACCCTGTCTCAAAAACCAGAAAACAAAACAAAACAACAACAACAAAAAACCCAAAACTAAAAAACACAAAACAAAAACCAAAAAATCAGACTACCAAATTTTTGGATAAGCTTCAACACTTCAACAACAGAAGTCAGCAGTCAAAAAAAAAAAAAAAAAAAAAGAAAAGAAAAGAAATCAGTAGTCTACAACGGTTCGAATTGTGTGAATCATCAAATAGGGTAAAATAGACAGGATCTCCTCAGCCCTTCAGGAGGACAGAGCAGTGCTCCCTTGTCACGCTGCCCATTGTTCTCGTCTGTTCTAAGCAGTAGCTCATGGAACACAGCACCGGACGAGTGGTGTCCAGACACGATCACATTCAGCTTACAGAACAGACTAAATAGTTGCAAGGACATTCTATAAACAGAGATGCTCGATGGACCACCTATATATATATACATACATACATATATATAGTAAGTATTTCATATTATATATTGTATAGGAACATATTAGTAATAAGTGCCACATACATGGGCTAATGTTTCCTATACATGTTGGGATGAACAGGAATACAAAATATGTATTATAGTTTTATTTATTTTTATTTAAATAAATTTATATATTTATGTGTCTTTCTGTGTGCCGTGTACATGAAGGTACCCATAAAGGCCAGAGGGAGGAAATGGAGCTCCTGAAGCTGGAGTTACAGGCAGTTGTGAGTTGCCCCAACATGGGTGCCAGAATCCGAACTCAAGGCCTCTATAGAGCAATGTTTCTCAACCCATGGGTCATGACCCGTTTGTAGTTCAACTGACCCTTTCACAGGGATCACCTACGACCATCAGAAAACACAGATATTTACATTACAATTCACAACAGCAGCAAAATTACAGTTATGAAGTAGCAACAAAGAAAATTTTATGGTGCATGTGGGGGGTTCCTCACCACAAGATGAGGAACTGTATTAAACAGTCACAGCATTAGGGAGGTTGAGAACCGCTGCTCTAGAACAGCAAGTACTCCTAACTGCTGAGTCATCCCGCGGGCCCCTAGATGTGGTTTCACCAAACCTTCTTAGATGTTGAAGAAACTATCTGCGAACAAACAGGATCAGTGTCCAAACATAAGCCCCTCCATTACTCTTGTCTGTATACATCACATGCTACATATATACTCACTTGAGCCTCTCAAGTACTCTCAGAAACACAGGTGCATTTGCTTCTAGTCAGCTGCTGCAAAACAGCTTCTCCTGCGTTACGGTTCATAATTTACTTTTACTTTTTGGTGCTGGCCACCAAACCCCAGGGCCTTGTGCATGGTAAATACACATTCTGTCACTGGACTATATCTCCCAGCCCAGGATCCCCATGTTTCAAGTGGAAGAACAGAGGCACACCGAAGTAAACGCTGCAGAATCACGTGGCCAGTGAGAATCGGCGTCGGATCAGCACCCAAGACATCTGACACAAACATCTCTGCTCTGAGTCTTTCAATGTGCCTGACTGTCATAAACATGCCGTGTCTCCCCCAATAACTACAGATTCAGGAGAGTCCCAGGAGAAATCCTAAAAAGGGCGAGGGAATTGAAGCTGCTTCTAGAATTTGCAGAGAAGAGCAACAAGCCAAGACCACGAAGACATGGAGAAGAACTAGGTGGAAGAGTACACCCCCCTGGGTGACAGAAGTCTTCAGAAAGCTGGGACAGTTAACTGCAGCACCGAGGGGTGACATGGCCACCACTGAACAGGCTAGAAGCACATGGTGAAACGGGGCACTCACGTGACGGGTGCAGCTGCAGACTGTGTGAAATGGCACACGCCTCAGCAGCACCTCCAGTATTCGATACGACAGGCACTGAAGACAGAGTTCACTCACAAACGTCAACACCCACCAAAATCAGATCCACACGAAGGAAACGCAATGACAAAATGGGAATGGGGAAAGCATGGATAAAGGATACTGGAGAGTGACCTCATGTTTATCTTCAGGGATAGGGAACAATCTCTGCTTGTCTGTTTTTGTCTGTTTGTTTGACAGGATCTCTTGTAGCTCAGCACGACCATGAACTCGTATACCCAAGGATGACAGTGAATTCCTGATCTTCGTGCTTATCTCCTAAATTGCTTGAAAGCCTCACCACACCCAGCTTCAAGAATAATTCATTTGTGGGGGTAGGGTGGGTGGGGTACATGTGGAAGCCAGAAGTCCACCTTGGGTGTTGTTCTTCAGGGGTCCTCTGCCTTGTTTTAGAAGGGTTTTTCACCTGAGCCACACAACCCAACAATTAGGCTAAGCTAGCCAGCGCTGTCCCAAGGATGTGTCTGTCCTGTCTCCCATGCCGGGACAACAAGCACATGCCATCATACCCAACCTCTCAGAACTGTTGGCTCTAGATATAGAACTCAAGTCCTTATGCTTGCATGGCAACCACTCTACCAGCTCAGCTATCTCTGTAGCCCAGGGAAATTTTTTTTTTTTTAAAGACACTAAGTATTCTCCATAAAGGAAGAAATTTATAAATCCAACAATATTAAAACTATGTGTGCATTGAAGGCACACAACCAGAAGGTACTTGCAACAAGTTTACACACAACAAAAGATTCACATCAGGCTACACAAAGGAGTTCTCCAAAAATGAATGGCAAATCAGCAAAAACAAACAACAAAAAACAAGACACTATAAAAAACTGAGCCGCATATGTATCATTAGTCTGTGGTCCCAACACTCGAGAGGCTGAGTTGAGAGGACTGCTGAGAGTCTGGGTCAGCCTGGGCTACACAATGACTCTCAAAAATAAACAAATTGACAGAGAAAACTAGGCCATGAGTTTGAATAAATACTTAGGAAGAAACCTAAATAGCCAATAATTACTAGCCAGCCTGTTCTACATTGTGAGTTCCAGGATAGGCAAGGCTACACAAAGAAACCCTGTCTCAAAAATCCAATAAACAAAATAACATAAAAAAAAATTTTCTCTGGCATTATTAAATTTTGGTAGAAATGAAGAGTAGTAGAAAATTCGTATTCAGCAGTGTTAAATTAACTAAATTTTGATGTGTATGGGTGTTTGCCTGTGTCTACACTTGTGTACCACATACATGTATGGTGCTCACCTAGCCAGAAAAAGGAACCAGACCAACCACTGGAGCTACAGAGGGTTATGATGCTTCATGTGGGTGGTGTGAACTGAACCCAAGTCCTCTGGGAGAGCAGCCAGTGCTTTTAACCACGCAGGCATTTGTTTGTTTGTTTGTTTGTTTTGAGACAGGGTTTCTCTGTGTAACAGCTCTGGTTGATGTAGAACTTATTCAGTAGACCACGCTGGCCTCGAACTCACATCCATCCTAGAGAAATACTACACAACAGTAACGAGAGATATTTAGAAGAAAGGGTTTTGTGCTGGCTAGTTTTGTGTCAACTTGACACAAGCTAGAGTTATCTCAAAGGAGGGAACCCCAATTGAGAAAATACCCTCATAAGATCCAGCTGTAGAAAAATTTCTTCATTAGTGATTGATGGGAGAGGGCCCACTCAATTGTGGATGGTGCCATCCCTGGGCTGCTGGTCCTAGGGTCTATAAGGAAGCTGCCTGAGCAAAGCATGGCGAGCAAGCCAGTAAGCAGCACCCCTCCATGGCCTCTGCATCAACTTCTGCTTCCAGGTTCCAGCCCTGCCATGGCCTGACTTCCTTCAGTGCTGAGCTATAATCCAGAAGTGGAAGTGAAATAAACCCTTTCCTGAGCTGCTTTTGGTCATGGTGTTTCATCATAGTAACCCTAAGACAGGTATTGATAGCCTTGTACATAAAAGCTAAAACAGAGAACAGTTCAAACGCCCATCAAGAGTAAAGTGGAAAACAACATTATGGGAATCCAGAGGGCTCCAGGCAATGAACAACAAATCACAGCCGTGGACATCAACATGGCAGAGTCTCTCTCTAACACTGAGGCGAGCCCATAACAGAAGTAGTTGAGACTGGCGTGGTGTCTGGTCCCTGTAATCCTAGCACTCAGAAAGTAGAAATCAGAGGATCTTGAGTTTGAGGTCAGCCTAGGCTACATAGTGATACCCTCCCTACCCCCATCTAAAAAAAAAAAAAAAAAAAAAAAGTAATATACAGTTGACCTCTGGAGACTACTTCCAGGATTCTTCCAAGAGTCAGTGTCAACCAGGCATGGTCGCAGAAGGGGGGAGGCAGAAGCTGCAGGATCTGGAGTTTAAGCATAGCCCCGCGACACGGAGAGTTGAAAACTCTCCGTGATTCATGAGACTGTTTTAAAATTTTAAAATTTAATTTAATTTTAAAAATAGGGCTCATAGCCGGGTGGTCGTGGTGTATGCCTTTAATCCCAGAAGATCTCTGGAAGCAGAGGCAGGCAGATCTCTGAGTGTGAGGCCAGCCTGGTCCACAGCGTAGATTCCAGGACACCCAGGGATACACAGAGAAACCCTGTCTTGAAAACAAACAAACAAGAAAGAATAGGGCTGACCAGATGGCTCAGTGAGTTAAAGAGCCATCAAACTTGTGGGCTGGAGTCTAATCCCGAGCCCCAAGCGGTAGGGAAACAAATTCTTGAACGTTGTCCTCTGACCTCCAAACTCAATCATCCGCATTCATATTCATACAGTAAGTAGAAAAAAAATGAATACAATAAACATTTTAAATAAAATAAAAAGCCCAAATCTTCATTTGTTCAAAGAGTTAGGGTTACAGTTTTCTGCATACAACTTAGGTATGTACTTCCAAATACTAGCAGTCAGTTCTAGATGGTTCGTAATACCTACTGGACTATGTCACATAAATAGATGAAATGCTTTTGTGTGTTTCAGGCAATAATGACAAAGGGAAAAAGTCTGTATATGTTTAGCAAACAAGCAGTTAACTTTGTTTTTGTGTCCCCAGAATAGTTTGATTCACAGTTGGACGAGTCCCTGAATGCAGAATTCATGGTTGTGCCATGTTCTAATTCATATGAAGTTGAATGATTACAAAGTCAGCTGAGGGTGTGTGTTAGTTTGGGTTTTACTGCTGTGAAGAGACACCACAACCAAGGCAGCTCTTACAAAGGGAAACATTTAACTGGGGCTGCCTTACAGTTTCAGAGGTTTAGTCCATTATCATCATGGCGGGAACCATGACAGCACACAAGCAGACACGGTGCTGGAGAAGGAGCTGAGAGTTCTGCATCCTGATTAGGAGGCAGCAGGGACACTGTCTCAGCACTGGCTTGAGCATACTGAGACCTCAAAGCCCACCTCCACAGCAGCATAGTTCCTCCAACAAGGCCACGCCTACTCCACATGGCCACACCCCCTAATGGTGCCACTCCCTATGAGTCAAGCGTTCAAACACAGGAATCTGTGGGGGCCATTTCTATTCAAAACGCCACAGAGTACATACACATACGGATTACCAAATTTAAATATAGCAGTATTTTTTTATTTTTCAGTGCTAGAGATAGAGCATAGGGCTTCATATACACCAGGCAAGCTACTCTACCACTGAGCCCAAGCCCCAGCCAAAACCAACTTCTAATTTAATAATTCTCTGCTCATCTTTTGACATAAGAAAGAAAAGCCACTCCCAAACCTAAAATCTAAAACTGTTTTTGAAGGGTGGGGTCGGGAAACAGGGTCTCATGTAGCCTTGGCTAGCCCAGGACTTGCTATGTAGATCAGGCTGGCCTCCTCTTGCTTCTGCTTCCTGAGTGCTGGAATTAAAGGCATGCACACTTCCCATTTTGACTGCAACCGAGTACAGAGGTATCCAGAAAGCACTAGTTGGTTGTCCAGATGTGTGATTAAAGTCACTCTCTGACAGCAAATAGATAGCTGCCTAACCCCAGATTCCTGCTCACCGCCCCCACATCAGTTTTTTCTTTTTTTTTTCTAGGAGCCACTTAAATCTTCCCCACTTGTTAAGCTGCAAAGATTGAAGCAAAATGTTTGCTGGCAAAATAAACACTGGTTTTAAAATTCTCCACTTGAGCGGCTGGGTAAAATACCTGTTTACTGAAACAAATGTTTCATTTGGAAAACGCCTGCTTGTACGGTGACTTTCCAAGAAACACACGAGGGTTACCGGGAGGGTGATGCCACACCTTGATAGAAGCTGGCATTTTTGGGGGCAATTTCACAAAGTTTACTCTCAGAGGATAGAACAACAGCCGGACAGTCAAGCGCTTGACAGCTCAATCCCGCACCTAAAATCCTGTGGCTGTGTTCCTGGCTAGACCAGCTCCACCCCTCCTAAGGGAACCTTATGGTTAGGTGAGTGAGTTTCACAAATGACATCATTATACTTAATGGTCATGGTAAATTTTGGAGCCAGGTCTGTCTTTCTAGAGTTGTGTGCTCTCTCTGGTCATCATATATGACGTGATCCGTGTTGCATGTGTGTGTGGAGAGACAACCTTGGGTGTCTTTCCTCTAACATTCTCCACCTTATTTTTTTGAGACAGGGTCTTTTACTGAGCCTGGGGGCTCCTTGTCTCAGGTCTTGCTACCTCAGCACCAGCCTGTCTGCACTTCCCAGTGTGGTTTGAGGGGTCAGAAAAGGGGTTACAGGCTGCTGTGTCCACACTTGTTTCCTTAATGTAGGTTCTGGGTATCCAAACTCAAGTCCTCCTGCTTGTGCAGTAAGCGTTCTACCCACTAAGCTCCCAGCCCCAGACTCCGTCCCTTACTAAGATTCATAAGCACCAAGCCCAAGACAAGTTTAACTTGACACCCGTTTAAGAAGATTCCCCTTATTCCCGTTCCCTTTCTCCCTTTCTCCTTCTCTAAGGCAGAGTCTGGCTATGTAGCCTCGGATGGATGGTCAGGTTCTTGATATGTAGCCTAGGTCAGCCTCTTACTGAGATCCTCCTGTCTCAGCCTTCTGAGTGGTGGACTTATTCTTCATCTGGGACTCAAAGTATCAAAAGGAAGCATCATAAAAGACAGGTGTGGGACCCAGGGATTAATTTCATACAGAAGGCTCCAGTACAGACATAATAGTTAACCAAGTAAAACTCCCTTAAGGTTTAAGGCTTTTCACCGATGTTTCCTTTTTCCAGGTGTGGTGGTAATTCCAGCACTCTGGTGGGGGAGGTAGGAGGATCAGGAATTTAAAGGCAGTCTCTGCTGCATAATGAATCTGAGGTCTATGCAAGACCCAAACCTTTTTTTTTGAGACAGGGTTTCTCTGTGTAGCCTTGGCTGTCCTGGACTTACTTTGTAGACCAAGTTGGCCTTGAACTCACAGCAGTCCACCTACCTCTGCCTCCCTGAGTGCTGGGATTAAAGGTATGTGCCACCACGCTCAGCTAAAAAAGAGCTCTCAAACAAATAATACTTTCCTGCTAAGCTTTAAGGAATAAAATGGGTCATTATTGACCACCATAGGGTTTCCTAACAAAGCATATTCTTTTTGTCTTTAAAACATACTTACATATAGCCATGTATCCCCACGTTTTTATTCATATGCTACTAAGACATGTAATAAAACATGCAAAATTGGGCAACACAAAGGACTTCGTAGACTTTAGGAAGAAGCTATACCCAGTGACCAATAAGAAATAAGAAGGTTGGTGAGGTGGCTCAGCAGGCAAAAATTGTTCTCTGGCTTGCACACTTACACTTTCTACATGCCTGCACACACACACACACACACATCATCATCATCATCATCATCATCATCATCATCATCATCATCATCATCACCATCAGAGAAATAAGACTACAAAAAGAAGGGCTGGGTACGTAGCTCAGTTGGTAGAGCATGCACAAGGCCCTGGGCTCAACCTTTAGTGTTGGAAGAGAACAAAACATACTCAGTGTCATCAGAGAAATCAAAATCTCAAGGAAATAGCACTGGAGTTTCAATAGGATGGTGAGAATTTGTTGTAAGGCAGGGTCTTACCATATGGCCCTGGCTGGCCTGGTACTTGCTATGTAGAACTGAATGATGCAACCAT
Organism: Meriones unguiculatus; assembly: GCF_030254825.1. Taxonomy (NCBI): domain Eukaryota; kingdom Metazoa; phylum Chordata; class Mammalia; order Rodentia; family Muridae; genus Meriones; species Meriones unguiculatus. Next base: position 53,195,077 of record NC_083366.1, on the reverse strand, counting down.
GATGAAACACCAGAAAAGTCGTTCCCTCCATGCTAGGGCCTGTGTGGCCTTCTAAAACAGACTCTGTGCTTTGAACTCATAGAGGTCAATTCGCCCGCTTCTGCCTCTTGAGTGCTTGGATTAAAGGTGTGTGCCACCATGCAGCCTGGATGTGGAGAATTTTGAAAAAAATGATAGCTACCAAATGCTTACAAAGATAGGAAGAAATCTGTGCTCTGTCATCGCTGGAAGGAATGGGAAATGGTGCAACCACAGCGGGAAAATACTTGGTAGCCCCTCCCCCCCAAAGTTAAAGAAACTTGCCATATGATCCAGCAATTCCACTAATACCCACAAGCCAACACTCCTAGCATCGTCATTCAAATCAGGTAAGGGCCACAAACAACACCTGAGCCTGTTTACACAGTGAAATCGAATGATTAAAAAGCAGCCTTAGGGAACGTGAGGACAACGCGTACTGTACACAGACAGCAGGATCCTATTCAGCCATAAAAAAGAATGGAGTACAGATCCAGGGTGCCAGAGATGAATCTTAAAAAAAAAAAAAAAGCATGCTCGATAAACCAGCAAGACCCAAAAGAACAGATACAACTATGATTCCACTATGAAGTGTCCAGAGTGTGCACAGGGAATAGAAGATAGACTAGAAGAGGGTCTCGGGCAAGATGTGACAGGGAGTTAATAGTTAACACACACAGGACTTTCGTTTGGGGTGATTTAGAAACCAAAAAAAAACGTTGACAGTAGAAAGGAGTTCTACTTACAAACACTAAGTGTGGCTTACACTTTTAATTACACTTAACAGTTTAATTCATTACATGCCATGGACAGTTGACCACAATGGAAGAGTTTACCTCGAAAACGCAACGCTAACAGGAGGCGAGGCAAAAGCCACCAGCTGATGCTCTGTTTTCTTCTCTCACATCCCAGTGGGTCTTCTTGTGTGCTAGCAGGGGGCGCCGGGGCAGGAATGGGGCAGCCGTCATGAGTGGACTGTGTGGTAGGGGCAAAAATCAGGAAGATATGTAGGCCTACATCTAAAAGCAGATTTTAGTTTCAACTTAAAGAGGAGAGAACCCTTTTCGGTAAACTTTCCATAGAATTGGAGACCCTATGGAGGTCTTCCTGTCCCTTGCCCCACAGAACTGAATGATGCAACCATGATGTGGCCTTCTAAAACAGACCCTGTGTTTTTTCTTTTTTTCTGTTCTCAAGTAAGACCCAAGTCCCAATTTAACTTACTCCTTTCCAGAGCTATTTTCAAAGTCATTCTCATTAACCCCCCCCCCCCCCGCCCCACGCTCAAGAGCATCAATCACAAGACAAAATGACAGGAAATAATAAAACGATTAACAGCTCAAGACCAAGTGGCACACCACTGCCCATGCCCGGGTGTCAAACATGAGGCTGGCGGAGGACCAAGGTAATCAAAAGCAAGACACACAGAGTCTGAGGGCTAAACTGACATTTCAGGACTCTGAAGCAGTCTTGTTGAACACAGGACTGGCAAAGCGAAAGGGCACACAGGTCTGGGACCCTGGAGTTTTGTAGTGGCACCAGCTCTCCCTCCACATTTCCTAAGGCTTCCTTTCAGTCACATGGTTCTGCTGTGCAAACAGGCTAGTGGGGAGGGCTGCAGTTTTGGGGATTAAAAGCTGGAGTACTTTCCCTACCTATCATCCTCAATTTAAACAAACCAACCTATCATCCTCCAATTTAAAACAAAAGCCAACTTCAAGATAACGCTCTGCTCCCAAGACCGTCTCAACTTAACTTTTTTTTTTGTTTGTTTGTTTGTTTTTTTAGAAATCTGCAATGTAACAATATGAATTGATTGTCCCTTTACTCTGGTAGTCCTGTTGAAGCCCACGACTATTGCGCACCGAGAAAGACAAACACTCTAGAAACGGAGTCCAAAATAGTCAATGCACACCATCAGGTGCGCAGTGTGACTGCCTAGCCTCTGTGAGGACCTGGGTTTCATACCACACACACACAATAATAATAATAATAATAATAATAATAATAATAATAATAATAATACCAGGGACTCTCAAGGTCAGATTTCAAGAAGCAGCCCTTGGCTGTTGATGCCTGTGTCCTTACATAGCTCAGCTGGCAAAGCGCCTGTTTGTCATGCAGGAAGCCCTGGGTTCAACGCCCAGCACTACACATGCCAGTCCGGTGGCGCACACCCGTGATCCTAAGCATTCAGAGGGCAGAGGCAGAAGGATCAGAAAGTCAAGGTGATGGTATATAGGAGAACTTTTTCAAGTTTTGATGGTGGGGGGGAATGAATCTCATCTGAAGCCATGTGTAACCTTGGCTGTCCTGGACTCACGCTGTAGACCAGGCTGGCCTCGAACTCACAGAGATCCGCTTGCCTCTGCCTCCCAGAGTGCTGAGATTACAGGCGTGCGCCACCACGCCCGGCTGTTAGGCTGTTAAACGTTTCTAAATTGGTTCTAGCAAGTCATTCTTGGGAGGAGGGGGGAACCAGGACTGTGAGGATGTGAATATGCAGGTGCTCATCCTCAATCAGCCATCTCCCAAGTTCTTGATGAAACCCTACATTACCTATGCCTAATTTGGATGCAATCATCAAAAAGCAACAACAAAACAACAACAACAACAAAACTATTGCTAATTCAATCTTATCAGGAAATCTTGGCTTTGAAGAGAGGAGTCCTCCTAATTTAGAGAAGTGAACATCATGAATATTATTTAGTGTCCTGCTTTAGGTCCAACACTGATAGTGTTGCAAAATTCTCTTCACTGGGCCTTCTAACATGCTACATTTAAAAAGCTGCCAAACTGGTTTTTTTTTTTTTTTTTTAATACATCTTTTAAAGGATGGTAAACCAGAGGCAGTTTTGAGTGAAATCAGCTTATTCGATGAGCTGTACTTTTAGGTGGAAACCCATGAAATAAACTGCACACGTCCTTAGCTGCCACAGCGGTGGGAGGAGATTTCTTTTGTAGAGGAAAAAGAAAACATTTTTTTTCCTTTGGACCTGAAGTTGACCTATTGGAGCAATGGCCTTCAAATGTGCTTTGTGGACAGTAGGATTGGCTATGAGAAAACAGAAAGTAATTGTCCGTTTCTTTTGTGACAATAAGAAAGAAGTAGACTCGTATGTAGGTGGGTATTTCTTGCATCCATGGCCGCTGCCTTTTGGAGTCTTCCTTAGTCCAGTTTTCTGAAGATGTATCTGTCTTTAAGCTAGGAGACCCGGTGAGACCTTGCTGGCCTTACAGCTTACGGCTCGCCTCACCTCACCTTAGGCTGACAGAGCTGCCTACAGACATCGGCCAAACAGTCTGCTCCTGAGGATACTGCCAACCACCACACCCTAGGTCTGTGAATCCAAAGGTACAGGAAGTGGTCTGCCCAAGCTGGGTTATTGCATCATCCCCACAGGCTTCCATGTACAGAGTTTGACTCACGCCCCACCACACAGGGCTCAGAAATACCACCTCCTTCCAGCCAAGGCTAAATTCGGAAGGCAGCGGGTCGTTGGGATGAGAACAGTACTGAGGACTGTCTGTCAAAGACCGTCCACCCGGCCCCCAGAGGACAGTTTTGACAAGAATGCATGGTAAGCTAGCACTTGCTCGGTCTCCGTAGGAGAGTCTCGGGAGGCTTGGCGGGGTTTCTAGTCAGACCATAAACCGGTGAAGACTTGAAGACAAACGTTAGCCCCAAGTTATCACCATTCCAGGGTGTTTGAAAGGGCTTATTAAAAACATGGAAGCTGACCCCAGGATGCTTTGCTGCAGCTCGTAGGGGTGGGGCACCTTAGTCTGATGAGGCAGGTTAGGAGCTACTGAGCTAAAGCGCTTTGGTTGGAACACTGCTGAGCCATCATCATTTGGTCTCTCCAAAAAGCCCCAGGAATGACTAATTTGTGGTCTATGAGGAGGGAGTTTTGCCCACATCACACCGAGGCACTTTTTAACGGAGAATGCTCCCTCAAGCTGGTCTTTTGCCAACTGGTTCCAGCTCAGGTGCTCAGTCACACCTGGGACCTGCCATCACTTCCATCGAGTGGAGCACACAGCCATGACTCACCCATTCTCCTAAGCCGCTTCCACCCAGGTTCTAACAGGACCTTGAACGCGAGTTTCTCAAAAGAAATTTTCCATCTGCTCTGAACGCCGGCTTCTTATGGCGCATCACACCACTCAAAGCATCTAGATACGGCTTGATGTCTGAGCCCTGCCCGTCTATAAAATACTGTCATTTTTTCTTTGTTAATATTAAAGTATTATTATTTGCGTGCTTGCATGCGTGCGCGCCTGTGGAGGCCAGAAGAGGTTGTTGGATCCCCTGAAGCTGAAATTATACAGTTGTAAGCTACCCGACAAGGGAGCTGGGAACTATCCAAGCCCTCTGAATGAGCGGCAGGCGCTCTTAGCCGCTGAGCCATTTCTCCAGCCCCTCTTCTATCTTCATCAAAATTATTTTGATCATATTTCCATTGTTGCCCTGGGTCCCTTCAATAGCCACTTAGGCCTACGCAATCCTTAAACACAACCCGTCTTGGAGATGTGGCAGGGCCAATTCCAGAGCACTGCCATAAAGTGAATAGAATAAAGTGAGTCACACAGAATTCTTTGGGCTTTCCTCGGCATATCCAAGTTACGTTTAATTACGTTGGAGTCTATTAGGTGTGTGAAACTATGTCTAATAAAATGATACACATCTTTTTGTGTTTGTTTTCTGAGACAGGGTTTCTCTGTGTAGTTCTGGCTCTCCTGGAGTTTGTTCTATAGACCAGGCTGGCCTTGAACTCAGAGATCCACCTGCCTCTGCCTCCCAAGTGCTGGGATTAAAGGTGTGTGCCAACACCACCACCTGGTCATGTAACATATTTTATTGCTAAAAGTTGCTAGCAATCCTCTAAGCCATTGGAAGGAAGGACTTGATTGACTCAGCATTGGACAAACCCTACATAATAATAGTATCTACCAAGCACAAAATGGCATATACCTGTATTTTCCTACTTAAAACCCTCCCCTAATTCTCCATTTCCAGCAGATAAAGTTCCAGCACTAAGTTTGGCCAGCCATTCCTTGTCCCTAATTGGCCTGGCCCTGATCTTTTCACTGAAATGACAGATTTCATAGCCAGTCCATCTCTTCCAACAGAATTGGTCAATTCAGATTCCTGGAGTGTGCTCTGTAACTTCTGGCCTCTTGGCTCACAGGCTTAGAGCACGGAGAATGCTTTTTCCTTCCTAGCTATAAAAATCATGTCCATCATTTAAAGCCCAAGTTCCAGGCCTAAGACCATTCTCTGAACTTCCTCCTGATGGCTGCCACCTGTCAGCCACCACACAAGAACATTCCCAGCTCCCTAGAATACCTAAGCTGGGAGCAAGGTTGTGTGATTTCTCTGCTTCCTCCAAGTTCCTCTGCAGCCACATCTGACAAGGTGAGCTTGGTGCTTGGCACATTACAGACCCTCCAGCCTAGCTTGCTCTGTTCTCTATCCCGTCTGGAATTTCCAGTGACAATTTGTGTGTCATCCCCACCCCCTGCCTCTACTGGTAGTCATTCACCGGCTGGTGGTAATACCACCCTAAAAAAAAAAAAAGCAAACCTCTTCTTTTTATACATAAGTAACATGAAAGGTCACTGTCAATGTTTCAGAGGAATGGAAGCCAGAAGAAAAACACATTTAAACCTCTCACTTCACTTCACTTCTCAGCTTCTGACTTCTGGATATGAAGACAGTTTACCACCATATCTGGCTGCATAAATGGTTTCTTTAGGAAGAACCCCTCAAAGTACAGGCATGAGACCTGCTGAGGCTAGTGAGAGGTCTCAATGAGAGGCTGCGCCTGCTATGAAGACCAATAGCCTGAGTTTGAGCCCTAGAGCCCTCACGGTAGGAGGAGGGAACTCCATATACCCCATGCATGACACATGTACCCACGCACATACACAAACATACACAAACACAAATAAACGCAACGAGAAGATTTTTAAAAGCGCCATTGCTAACTCTTTCTTTCACTTAAAGTTTCTATTGGTTTCTTGCAGAAACTCTTTTGGTGGGAACCAAGCTTTCAAAGACAAATTATCTCTCGGGTAGAAACTCATTCTGTGTGCTTTTTCCAAGTTTTCAGAAAACTTTTTTTTTTTTTTTGTATAACTGTCAGTTTCCTACAGAATAAGCATGTCTGCCATGCGTAATTCTAAGTAAAGCCTTTCTATAGCTTATGCAAGCAATCCCAGTGAAAATAATGCCTGCCCATTAAAATGAAGATTTCAAAGTCCAAGCTTGGGGCTGGAGAGACAGCTCAGTGGTTCAGAGCACTTGCCATTCTTCAGAGGACCCAGGTTCACTTCACGTGCATTCCAATAACTATCATGATTGCCATACTACTCATGAGACAGCACAGCCAAGGTCCTCTAGGCACAAAACAATAATCTGGGCTGGAAGTATAGCCAAATGGTAGCGTGAGCTTAGATCTGCAAGGCCCTGGGTTTAATCTCCAGCATCAATAGAAATAAGAAACAGACCCGGATGTGTGCTGTACCTGTAGTCTCAGCACTTGGAAGGCAGAGGCAAGAAGACTGCTGCAAGTGACAAGCTGGTCTGAGACCATGCTGTGTCTCAGGCCAACCAGGGCTACTTCAGACCTATCTTATACCCAGCAGCCAATAAAACAAACAAACAAACAAACAAACCAAAACCCACAATTTTTTTCTTGGTTTAAATCTCTACAAAAGTTTTCACAACAAAATAACGAACCTCGTTTTACATATTTGGAATATGGTTCGATTTATAATGAATTCGTTTCCCAGTTTGTTTTTCCATCTTGAGACAAGGTGACTTGAAAGTGACTATGTAGCCAAGGATGGCCTTGGACTCCTGATCCTCCTTCACCTCCCAAGCATGTGTCATCCTATCCAGCTCAATTTTCCAGGTTTTGTCTCCTTGAAGCATAATCTCCAGAGCAAAATCCATCCTGACCCATGTGGGCTTCTTTGGAAAGAAACAGGACTTTATATGAATTGCTAAGTCCCCGGGTTACCTAACTCCGAGGTGGCTCTAAAGAAGCAAACACCGCGTTGACCTCAGAGTCAAAACTCTAGTTACTACTTATTTCTCAGCTCATGGATTCCTCAGTCCTGCCCCCGCCCCTTGTGACTCTGGTCTACCGTGCAAAACCAGGTGGAAGGAAAATGGGACAGAAACCAGGAAGTGTTCAAGAAGAGTTTGAGTTACAAATTCAACTAAGCTAAGCCTCCCCTTTGCAGTCCCATCTTGCCCTTTCAACAAACTCCCCTTTCTTTCGTTCCTTCTTTCTCTTTCTCTCTCTTTCTCTCTCTCTCTCTCTCTCTCTCTCTCTCTCTCTCTCTCTCTCTCTCTCTCTCTCTCTCTCTCTCTCTCTCTCTCTCTTCTCCTCTGCCTTCAACCCCAAAGCCCATCATTTTCAAATCTCAATTCCTTCTTCCTTATCACGTGCTCGGGGAGTGAGCCGCTCCAGCACCCAGGAGGGGAACTCAATAGCTTCTTCTGCTTTGAGAGGACTGGACACCGCACCCCCTTTCTTCTTCTCCTTTTAATAAAGGACTTCAAACGTTTGTTTCTCAGGCCTTCCCCGAACACAGAACGGTGACTGTCCCCTGTTCCTTCCAACTCTAGGGTATCAACTTCAAACCTTTGTGTCTACTTAGCTACTGTTAAGAACTGTGCTAAACTGATGCCCTCCGAGACAGAAACACACACACACACACACACACACACACACACAAACCAAAACACACACAGAGCACAAAACACAGCAAAGCCCCACCTCCTCCTCAGCTTTCTGTTCTGGCCCCCTAAGCGCAACTGTAATCTCCTCCAGGGCTAGGCTCACCTACAAAGCTCACTGCATCATTGCATCCAAGCCAAACCCGGTTACCGAGGCAACTAAGTTTTTCTTCCCAATGGGTCACAGGGAAACACATCTCTCGGGATCCCTGGTAACCGTCCACCTAGAATGCTGGGGAGCCACAACAGCGTATGACTCGCTTTCCAAGGCAGGAGCCGGCTGCCTCGGGCGGCCACAGGAGGGGTGTGCATGTAGTCACATTCCTGACCCACTTTCGCATCCCTTCCCTCCCCCTCCTCTTCCTCCGACTCCCGTGCAGGCCGCGAGGGCGCCCGCGCTCTCGGAGGAGCCAAGGCGAGCACTCCCTGGACTGGGTGTCTGGGCACCCCGGGAGACCCCGAGAAAGCGCGCCTCCCCCTCTCCCGCCCTTCTCCGGCTACCCCTGCGTGTGCTTCCTCCAGGTCACATGAGCTCATGAGCACCTGTTGGCAACTTCAGCCCCAGGCCCAGCCTCTCTGCCCGTCCCCCCCTCCCCCCCACCCCACCCCACCCCGACTCCCCGTCTGGGGCAATGCTCCTTGCGGAAGGGAATGGGAACGCCCATCGACTCCCGTTTGCAAACCCGCTTCCCACGGCAGGGCTCGGAGGCCCGCGGGTGGAGGGGACCCTGCCCCCACTCCCTCTCCCTCAGGCGGAACGCAGAGGTGGGGTGCGCCCGCCGCCCGCCCCCAGCCCGACTGTTCTGGAAACCTGGGCTTCTCGCGGGCGCGGGGAGGGGGATGCTGCCGGTGCTGGCCAGGGCCGCAGGGGAGAGGGCAGGTAGCGGGCGGTGACCGCTGGGTTTGTGTTCCAAGCCGCCGCGAGTCCAGGAAGGGGGCGGGAAGCAGCCGTCGCAGCTGCAACTTCTGAGCGTGCACCGCAACTCAGCAACTTTGCCTGCGCTGCGCGCCCCTCCCCCGCGCCACCAGGCCCGGCCGGGGGCTGCGTTTTGCCAGGGTGGGCGACCAGATCGGGGGTGCTGGCGACTGGGGGAGGGAGGAGGAAAGTGACAGAACTTCAGCGGAGTTACGTGACGGGGGCGCGTCTAAGCGTACTGAGTGAGGCCTGGAGAACTGCGCGGTCCCCCATCGGCCAGCCAGGCGACGGCTACTGGGCTCCGAGGGAGGAAAGGGGCGGGAGGATGGCGGCGGAGCCATGGAAACTGTGTGGGATGTATAACTAGGGGAGAGGGCCGCGCCAGGCGGTCCGCAGCAGCCAGCATCTCGATGCAGCGCCTCGGGTAAGCGCCGCACAGCTTGCACAAGCTCTTCTCCACCAGACCGCATCTCCGCCGCCTTCCTCGCCCACCTCTTCTAGAGGCAGACCAGGGCGAAGAAGAAAGCGGCGGAATGCCCCGGGTCTGTGGGGCAGAGGCTAGTGTGAAGGTGACCAACCCAGAGGTCATCGGTTGTCTGATGCTTGTTATGAGCTCAGAGGACAGCACGGGCCACCCTCTGGTCCCGTCAGCCCAGATGGCTTGGAAAAACCCAGGGGTTGTGTTGTGTCAAGGAAGATGAAATCAGAAGTATCTGAGGGGCCTTCACTGAGCATGCAGAGACTCCTGGGCCAGCTTGGGATGGTACCCAAAGTCCCCTAAAGTCAGGTCCTTAGGGGAGGTTGCCCCAGGTAGGATGGGCGGTCTAGCCAGGTGGGAGTACGGAGTAAACTGGAGGCTTGGGCCGTATCCACACACTCAAGCACAGGCACCCGGAAGGGCCCAAACTATCAACCACACCCAGGCCCTGGCAGCCAACTAGGTCTCCAAGCCTCCTTCCCGCCACTCATACTTGATTTGACTCACTGTAGAGTAATGGATGCTTTCTGCCTCAGCCTATTGCCCATAAAGCCGGAGATTTTAATGGTGGTGTTATGAAACTGAGTCACTCTGGGTGTGGGGATCTTCGGAAGCAAAAGGGTCATTTCAAGTGAAAGTAAACAGCCTTCATGGAGAGGCTTGTCAACAAGCTGAATGGTTTAATTACATGCCATCTTAATTTAAAGAGATTTGCATGCTCGTTGAGGCCAGCTGGACAGTTCCTTCTGGTGTGTACCTGGAAATTACTCTTTAACTCAGCGAAGTCAGTTCATTTCCCACCAGTATCTGCAGGCACACAGACACACCCGTATGCTTAGTTCTTACTCTTCTCAGTTTGGGAAACCACTTCTACGCTTTCCCCCGGAAATAGTTTCTAGAGCCTAGGGCCACAGTGTGGTTTTCCAGAGTCTTTCCAAAGATCCTCAGTGTGGCCGTGGGTTATCTCGGCCCGGTGGGTGAGTGGTGCCCGAAGTCCTTTATACCACATTTTGTCCATTCCAGATGTGCCAGTTTTAACATCCTAGGTTTAGCTTGGATGGCTCGGACGTCGTCTGCTTACATTTCGATTTCACTGGTTTTCCTTTTTAGTGATCCATAAAATAAGGAAGTCTGATAAATGCTGAGTTAAACAGTTTAAATCCAGCTCGTTTGTTATACAGTAAGTACAGCAGCTTAATCACAAGACCTGTCAGTCTTCAAGGCTGGAAGGGACCTTTGAGTCCCTCGGTGGAGGTTATAGTGTACGATTTTTAAAATGTGAGGAAAAGGCCTTCGTTTGTGTACATGAATACAAGCTTGTGTGCATGTGTGTGTGTGTGTACGTGTGCATGTATGTGTTCATGAGCATGCACACATTTGTGTTTTCGTGTGTGTGCATACATAAGTGTTTGTGTGTATTTGTTCATGAGTGTGCATGTAAATATGCAGTCATATGCAAATGTGTGTATGTGCATGCATGTGTATGCATTCCTCAGTGTGCAAACATGCATGCACTCATGTGTATGCCCATGTGATTGTGTGTGTGTGTGTGTGTGTGTGTGTGTGTGCGCGCGCGTGCGCGTGCGTGTGGTTGCTTAGGGCTAAGAGTCCTCTTTGGGAACTGTTGCTTCAGGACTCCTACCAGATTTGAACATAATGAAGGGAAATGTTTATGTTTCAAAATGGTACCATCAGGAATTATTAAAAATAAGTTTACTGTCATTACAAAAAGGAAGCAGGAAGGAGAGGAGCTGTTGAAGAAACTGTTCCCATTCAGCTCCCATCAGGATTGTCTGTTAAGAGCTGTGAAGGTTTATGGTAGGTCAGGAATTTCTTATATCTCAAATATGTAATCAATGCTACACTGTCTTTGCCTTATCTTAACTTGGGAGAGGTGAGAAAATTGATTTAATTAAATTTGACTGGCTTATTAGACTGAGAGTGTAGATTGGTGATAGAGTGCTTGCCTAGCATATGTCAAGCCTGAGTCTGATCCCCTGAATCCAAATAAAAAGACTGTCACTAAGCTTGTTACAGATGGCATGACTTACTTAGATTTGATTCCCAATAAATCTACTGTAAATTGCAAGTTGTAAGTAAAAAGAAGAAACAGTTTTTGTAGACATGCTAGGCAAATACTGCCCAGCCCTCAACGATGCTTTATTATTGTTGCTATTATTATTATTATTTTAATTAGAGGGGGCTGGGACATTGTCTTAAAAGTTTGGGGCATTTGTTGCTCTTGCAGAGAATCTGGGTTCTATTTTCAGCACCGTATGTTGGTTCATAACCATCTGTAGCTCTAGTCCTAGGGGATCTGACATACTCTTCAACCTCTGAGGACACCAGTCATGCTGTGGTGCACATACCTATGTACTCACACGAAGGTAAAACTCACACGCACATAAATAATACAATTAATAAATCTTAAAACATCAAGTGGGATGGGGAGCAACAGTGTGCACTCGGAAGCCTGAGGACCAGCTTTCAGAAGCTGATCCTCTCTACCATGTGGGTTTCACGGCTCAAACTTAAGTTCAGATCATCAAGCTTGATAGCAGGCATCTTTGTCCCGTGAGTCACCTCACCAGTCCCTCAAAGATGCCATTTATGCACCAACCCTACGTAACATCACGAGATTTAGACTAGGGAACACCAAGCCTATCTTAGGATAAAGTGTGCACTCACTGGCGGCCACTTTGCGTACATGATGGGATGTGAACAGTTAAGACACCGTCATCCAATAATGTCAACAACACAGTGCAATGCGGTGTGGGTTGTTTTCCCCCTGAGAGGACCAGGCTTCAGCTGGATGGCTTGAGGGAAAGATCCTGACTCAACAGACAATTTCTTTTTTGTTGTTGTTTAGTTGTTTTGTTTGAGACAGGGTTCCTCTTTGTAGCCTTGGCTGTCCTGGACTCACTTTGTAGACCAGGTTGGCTTCCAACTCACAGGGGTATGCCTACCTTCGCCTCCCGGATGTTGGGATCACAGGCGTGTGCCACCACACCTTCCAATGGACATTTTCTTTAAAATAAAAATTTTTATTAAAATTGCGTGCACTCACACAAAGTGTGTGCGTGTGTGGATGATGTGGGGGGGGGGGGGCATAAATGCCATAGGTCGGAGGACAACTTCATGGAATTGGCTGTTGCCTTCCACCCTTACAGGGTTTCTGGAGACCAAACTCAGCTCACTAGGTTTGAGCCGCAAGCACTGTCACCCACTGAACCTCATCAGCCCCCAAAGGACAGTTTCTCCTGCATGTACATTGCTCCATTAAGCTATTATAAAGAAAAAAAGAACTGTCAGTAGAAATGTCATAAGTCTAAAATTTCCTCCAAACAATTGTTAGAGACAAATTTTAAAATGATAGTGAGTAGATAGAAGTATAATGAGAGAGAGAGGGAGAGACTTGCTGGCACAGGTCTTTAACTTCAGCTATTTTAGAAAGCTGAGGCAGGAGGATCTCAAGTTCAAGGCCAACTTGGGCTGCAGAGCAAGTTCAAGAACAGCTTGGACACCTTAGATCTTGAATCAAAGTAAAAAGTAAAAAGAGGCCTGGTGTCTAGCCATGTAGTAGAGAGCTTATTTAGCGTGAGCTAGGTCCTAGGTTTAATCCCCAGTACTGGAGGGAGGGAAAGTAAAAAGCAGAGAGAGACACACTCCACAAAGAGAGGTGAAATAGAGAGTAGAAAAGGAAAATGAGCACCACTCATTCATGGCCAAACATTAGAAGCAAGGCTCAGCCCACTTGGGATGTTTTGCATGCAAATAATATTTTATATTTTAATTATGAAATATCAAGTGTGCATTCACATGCATCAACTCATTTTACTGTGCAGGGTCCTGTAAGGTGGTCGGAACAGGTACCTCAGACTGTGGCCCACCATTTATTTATGTGGGAGGCATATATGTTGAGTATCTGCCAGTCTCCAGATGTGGCACTGGATTTTGATACTACAAAGACAGATGTGAGAAAACCTCTTTGAACGTTTGTGTCCAGTAGGAAAGATAACGTCCATAACAAATAACTGCAGTTCAGTAAGATAGTTTTACTTAAGGAAACAATCAGGCTTTGGCTGGTTTTATTGATTGATGGATGGATTTTTTTTTTTTTTTTGGCCCTGGCTGTCCTGGAACTCACTCTGTACACCAGGCTGGACTGGATCTCAGAGGTCAGCCTGCTTCTGCCTCCCCAGTGCTGGGATTAAAGGAAGGTGTGAATCACCCCTGCCCAGCTTTCGATGCTTTTATGATTGCAAATAACCAGGTGTCTCCTGCCTCAGATTTGTTTTGTTTTATTTTTGATTTTGTTTTTTGGAGACAGGGTTTCTCTGTGTAGCCTTGGCTGTCCTGGACTTGCTTTGTAGATGAGGCTGGCTTCGAACTCACAGAGATCTGCCTACCTCTCCTCCCTGGGGATTACAGGCGTACGCCACTGCGCCTGGCTGAAAGACGTGTCATGTGTTATTTATCTTTGAAAATAACACATGACAAATAGCATAATCAGTCAGTGGTCTGTGCATCCATCCCTTGGTACGTAGAGGACTGGTCCCAGCCCCTTCCTTTAAATACCCTCACATCCATATATGCAGTGGTGTGGTATTGAATAGATCCTAAGTCTTCATATATATGCTTGCTATGTTTTCTTTCCATCATGACAGGGTCCCATGCAGGGTAGGATGATGATGAAGTTCTGAGCCTCCTGTTCCCATCTCCACGATTCTGGTGTCACCCCTCCTAGTTTATGCAGTGCTGGGGACCAAACCCACTGCTTCCTGTGTGTCAGATAAATCCCCCCCCCCAGGCAAGCTCCTCCCAGCCCTTTCTTAGGTACTTTCAATCAATTCCAGGCGACTTGTAACACCTGATACAATGTAAATGCTAAGTAAAAAAAGCTGTTACACAGTATTGTTTATACAACAAGGACAAGAAAAACAGTCTCTGCGTATTTAGTACAGCTGTCTTAATTTTTGGAGACCTTCCATCCTAAGTTGGTTGAATTTGCTGATGTCCATCTAGCACTAAGATCTAGAAGGCTGACTTAAAGGAAAAAAGAATTAAACATAAAATCAAACACACTGAATCTTAAAAGCCAGAAGGAATCTGGGCAGTGGTGATGTACAACTTTAATCCCAGCACTTGGGAGACAGAGGCAGGTGCAGAGGCAGGTGGATCACTGTGAGTTCCGGGAAGCCTGGACTACATAGAGAAACTCTGTCTCAAAAATAAATAAATAAATAAAAATAAATAGAATTAGAGGAAATTTCGAGGTTGTTTGTGATTCATTTTCCAGCTTCTGCACAGACGTATAGGAGAAGAATTTGCTCAAAGTTACTCTATAAAGTTAAATGATGGTTAGTTGAAATTAGCATAAAGATCTGCTCTGCTCTCAGGGGCTGCCTTGGTAAGAGGCAGTGAAGAAAGCCTCCTTGATGTCTTGTTTCTACTGCTCTGTAGTGTGGGCCCATCTCAGTGACGGCTGTTGGGGATTGTTGAATTTGTGATCAAATATTCCATGACTAAACATTTATTTAAGGAAATATTCCTAAGAGGAACTGCAAGGGGATTTCAGCTCTGTGAGTTCCTTAAAAACAACCACATGGCAGCTCACAACTGTCTGTAATTTCAGTTCCAGGGGATCTGATGCCTACTTTTGGCCTCTTTGGGCACATGAGTGCACATGCATCCATACAGGCAAAATACTCATAAAATAATAAAATAAATAGAAAGCCAAAAGAAAACAACAACAACCCCACCACCACCTCCACCAAACCCAGCTACTGTCCTTAAAAGCTAAAAATACAGAGCTTGGCAGTGGTGGTGCACACCTTTAATCCCAGCACTTTGGAAGCAGAGACAGGAGGATCTCTGTGAGTTTGAGGCTAGCCTGGTCTACATAGCTAGTTCCAGGACAGCCAAGGCTACACAGAGAAACCCTGTCTTCAAAACAAAACAAAACAGTTTAAGATAGAAGCTGGGCAAGTTGATACATGCCTTTAATCCTAGCACTCAGGAGGCAGATGCAAAAGGGTAGCCTAGTTCCGGGCTAGCCTAGTCTATACATTGATTTTTAGGATAGCCTGAACTACAAAATGGGTTGCTGTCTCAAAAATAAGGCAGGGGGCCAAGGGGGAGAGGAAGTGTGGGAGATGGCTCAGTTAGCAAAGTGCTTGCCGTGGGTTTGGGCCACCAGCACATGCGTTCAGGCTAGGCAGATCTCTGCGCGTTCCAGGCCAGCTAGGGCTACACAGTGAGACCCTCCCTCACAATCAAAACAAACCAACAAAGCTGAGCGCGGTGGGTGTGTATCTGTAACCCTAGCACTGAGGGGAGGTGTGGAGAGAGCTGCATTCCTAAAACCTGCTGGCCAGCTGGTCATCTGTGAGGGATCCTGTCTCAAAACGGAAGATGGAGAGAGACTGAGGAGGACACCAGTGTCAACTGCTGATCTCCATATGCACGTGCACACACATGGGCATGTTGACTCGTGTATAAAACGCACAGACAACATACAACACACACACACACACACACACACACAGGCATGCTTGCGCTCTCTCTTTCTCTTTGCCCCTCTCTCTCAGGGAGAAAAGGGGAAAGTAAAAAGGCACATCTGATTTTTTTTTTAAAGGACATTTAGGGAATACCGACTACATATTAGAGAGTATTAAGGAATTATTGTTACTGATTTAAATATTCATGAGTTGGCGATTATATTTAAAACACAGTTGTGTCTTAAAACACCAAAATATTTGCAAAGGAATGCTGTGTTGTCTGTTACTATAATAATGCAATCTTTTATTTTTGGTGAGTTAGGAAGTAAATATAAATGAAATGTATGAAGCTGTGGCTATGCTGTAGCTTGCTATGAGGACCAGGCTGACCTCGAACTTGAGTAGATCAAGATGCCTTTCTCTGCCTCCAAATTAAAGGTGTGTGCCATTACACCTAGGCTCTACTTTGTATTTTTAAAATGTCTTTTAAAATTTCCAAAATATAATAGACATATATGTTTTCACACACACACACACATATATATATATATGAAAAAAATATATGAAGGAAAAATGTCCCCCTTCATTTTGCACAGAAGGGAACATGCTGTTTTTATTTTAGGAAGCTTTGGAATATTCGGGAATATTCAAAGTGCATCATCATGGAATCTATATTATTAAGAACCTCTTTGTGGCTAAGAAGGCTTGCTATGTTATTGGTTTTATCCTAAGATTTATGGAGCTGCTTCATAATACTGTATTCTTAATTGTATGGGTAATATATTTAAAACACATGTGGTAGCCGAGGTTCTGATTCTATTTTGAATGAGTTTGCTGTATCCCCACCCCCTTTTTATTCACATAATAGATCTGCATCTGGAAATCATCAAAATATCACAAAGACAACACAATGAGTGCAGTTAATTTAAGGTATAGATACCATGAGGTTATAAGCAAGATCGCCATCATTCAATAAATATTTGATGGCATAGAGATCTGGAAAACTGGACCATGAGTGGATTTCCAAGCACCCAGAAAAGAAGCAAAGCGCAGGATGAGGCTGACTTCATGGATTCAGATGTTTAGGGGAAAGTTTTTTGTTTTTTTTTTTTTAATTAAAACATTTATTATTAGTTTTAGATGGAGGCTGCTTAGCTTGCTCAGTGTGGTTTTAAACTCCTGAACTCCAGAAATCTTCTTGCTTCAATCTCCTGAATGGCTGGGAATATAGGCAGAGGCCACTACCAGAGGGGAAAACATTTAATCCCCTTTTGCTTAAATCACCAAAACCACATTAACAATATACCAAGCACCTGTTTCTGCTTTCAAGTGTGTCCTGTCTAGTTTCATGTCAACTTTACACAAGCTAGAGTCATCTGAAAGGAAGCAACCTCAATTGAGAGAAAAGGCCTCTATAAGATCCAGCTGTAGGGCAATTTTTAAAAAGAGTGATTGATGGGGGAGGGCCCAGTCCATTGTGGATCCCAGTCCATGTGCCATCCTTGGGCTGGTGGTTCTGGATTCCATAAGAAAGCAGGCTGATTGCTGGGTGTGGTGATACACACCTTTGGACCCAGCACTTGTGAGGCAGAGGCAGAGCCAGGTAGATCTTCGTGAGGTTGAGGTCAGCCTGATCTACAGAATGAGTTCCAAGACAGTCAGGGATACACAGAGAAACTAGGTCTCAAAAAAGAGAAGGAGGAGAAGGAGGAGGAGGAGGCAGGCTTAGCAAGGCATGAAGAGCAAGCCAGAAAGCAGCATCCCTCCATGGTTTCTGCTCAGTTTTTACCTCCTGTTTTCAGCCTTGTGTGAGTTTCCACCCTCACTACTTTTGATACAGAACTGTGAGTGAAATAAATCTTTCCCTTCGTGGTGTCTCACAGCAATAGTAACCCAACGGAGACAATGTGTTTCTGCTCCAAGTCTGTGGATCCTTCCTGGTGACTGACCCCTCTTGCTGGATACTGAGTTATTTCTGTGTCTGCAAAGTCTTATCTGTGTCCAACCCAATAACAATAGAACAAAGGTGGATGTCTACGTCACTAATTAATAAATTTATTTAGGAATGTTTCTAAATGTATGTAACTATGCTCTTTCTTTGTTAGAAATGGTGACTTAAAGTTACTTTTTTTCATTGTCCCTGCAAAATATAGGACAAGAAGCCACTTAAGGAATGATGGGTTGATTTTAGCTCACAGTTCCAAAGTACACTGTATCATAGTGGGCAGAGTGGTGTAGCTTGAGGCATCTGGTCACACTGAACCAGCATTAAGGAAACAGAAGAATGTAGGCCCTCCTGGGGTCACTTTTTTGTTTTTATTCAGGCCTGGGCCTCAGCCCATAGAACAGTGCAACCCACAGTTAAGATGGCCTTTCTATCTTCCTTAAGCTGCTCTAGATAATTCCTTACAGGGATGCCTAGATGAATGTCTCCTAGGGGACATCTAGAGCCTGTCAAATTAACACACAAGATTAGCCATCACATGGGGTCTCATGTAGCCCGGGCTAGCCTGGAACTCTTTATGTAGCTGGAACAGAGATCCTCCTGCCTCCACTTCTCAAATGCTGGGATTATACAAATGCATCACCACACCTGTTTGCTCACTCTTCTTACGAGTCTTCTAAATTAACAACTAAAGGGGGTATGGTGCCTTAACGCCTTTCTTTAATCTCAGCACTTGCAGGTGGATCTCTGTGATTGGAGGCTAGTCTTAGTTCCAGGACATCCAGGGTGGTTACACAGAGAAACACTGTCTTGAAAAACAGGCAAACAAAACCAAAAACCAAACAAACAAAATTAACAAAAGATAAAGTCCATCTGCTATCTTCTGGATGGAAGGGGCATATAGAAGTGGACAATTTCTGAACGAGAAGCTCTGAAATTTGCTGAAACCAACTCCTCCTCCCGACTCTTCTCCCTTACCCTTGCCGTGCTCCTCCCCTCCCTTTCCATGTAGCTTCATTTCGAGTAACATAATGTTTTTGTTTGTTTACAGCATAGTGCTAGTCACCTTTCTGTCATTGTGACAAAATGCCCAGGAGAATTAGTTTTAAAAGAGGTAAGGTTTGCTTTGGGCTCAAGGTTTCAGTACACGGATGTGTCCATATTGCCTGTGGTGAGACAGCGTGCCACAGCAGGAGGCTGGAGTTGAGGCTTGTTCACATCCCAGAAGCTGAGAAACGCAGAGAGGTGGCCTCAAAAGGGGCTACAGTCTGTGATAATTAGTCTTCATTGTCAACCTGAGTGGATTTGGAATCAACTAAAGATACACTTCTCTGCATGTGTCTGTGAAGATGTTTCCAGAAAGGATTAGCAGAGGAGGGAAGCTCTTCCTTGATGGTGTGATGGCACCATCTCATGGAGTAGGGTCCCAGACAGAAGACAAGGGGAGAAGTGAGCTGAGCAACAGCATTCATCTCTCGCTGCTCCCCGATGGGGACTCGGTGTGACCTGCCTCCCTCACTCCTGCAGTCACAGTGAGAATTGCTTTCATCGTCGAGCCATCCGTAATGGGGATGAACTGCATCCTCTCCGTCATGCACCAATCAACATCTCCCTCCTGGGTCAGACATTTTGTTTGTTCATTCTATTCATAGCAGGGAGAAAAGTCACTAATATTGGCTTCCACTACCCCCTCAAAGGCAGCCACAGTGACCCAATTCCCTCCTACTAGGCCCCATCTCCTGAAGGTCCCACCACTTTCCAAAAGCCTCCTGAGCTATATCACTTTCAACACATGGAACTCTGGGAGGACGGGACAGTCAATACCTGACCCACAACAACGATACAAGGGATGAAGTGATGTCAGGGACCTTTCATATGTATCAGAACTGTTTTGGAAGCTCTGGGTCTCCATCCTTTGCTACTTCTTTATACCTGCGTTCAACCCATGTTCTACCTTCATGGAGTCCATGTCTGTGCAGTTAACCACAAATAGATAATACAGTAGGGGCTGGAGAGACAGCCCGGCACTTAAGAGCACTTGCTGTTCTTGGCACAGGATGCAGGTTTGGTTCCCAGCACCCACACAGCAGCTCATAACCAGCTCTAACTCCATTCATGGCTATCTGGTGCCCTCTTCTGACCTCAGCAGGTACCAGGCATGCACACGGTACACATACACATATGTAGGAAATGCTCATATTTGTAATAAAAAACAAACATAAACATGCTAGGGTGTGTTGGGAGGGGAGAAAGAGATGAGAGAATATTTTTATTTTATTATTATTTGTATTTTGAACATGTAATAAGTTTTGTTACTAGCAACCAAATATCACAGTATACCTATTGACTCAGCACATACATTTTTTAAGTAATCTAAAGATGATTCGTATACACATATTTATAATATATTCTGTATTTATAGTATATTCTATTCTATAGACATATTCTATAATATATATAATATATTCTATATCTATAATATATTCAAATACATTGCCATTTTAGAGAAGATGAACATCCAAAGCTTTGGCTGTCTGAAGGAAGCTTGAGAACCAACCCCTTTGGGACGCTAAGGGATGCTTGTATTCACTTTAATATCCAACACCCACCCAGGAAAGCTCTCACAATCTGTCTGTGCCAACAGACTGGAAATACCCAAGGTACAGAGGTCTGCTACAACTTTTACAGCAATAGAAACTTAAAATGTGGTACTACTGTGAGAACCCCAGTTACTGTTCAGAGTGCCTCAGAGGGTCTCGTTCCAGGATTCATTGTTGCCCCGGATCTTCTGCTCACTGTTTATAATTCTTTCTTCAGCAGGGTACTTTTGGAAGGGACTTTACTCTTGGGTTATTACAGCAAGCCAGCAAGCAGATGGCATTTTTGCTGAGCGAGGATCTAGCACGAAGGATGAATTCCTGAATTGTAGCAGGAGGTGGGATTAGCAGAAGGAGACTCGCTTTACTAGCAAACTCTCTTCATCTTACTCATTTTCATGACTTGAGTAATGATTTGGTTAACGATCATGACATACTCATGATCATCTTCTAATCGTTATTGTGATTCTTGCCAAGTTCTCACTCTGCACCAAGCAGTTTCTGGTTATCTTTACAACTCTGTGAAGCGAATACTGATTTTTCCATTGTTCAGATGTTGCATTAAGAGGCTGATTGATTGATGTCCTGTTATGTAGCCAGTGAGTGGCAGAATTAGAATCTGAACCTGGGTCTCTGACTCCAGAACTTGCTTAACCAGCACAGAGGGGTCCCCCGGCCAGCTCAGGTCTAATGCCTTGAGCACCTGCTTGTTCTTATCTTTGGAAAGGCAAGGATTGCTGTAAACTGAAGCCAGATACTGACAGCTGTTTGCTTAGCTCTCTGTCATTTATCACTTCTTGCTTACACTTCCCAGGGACTAGCAGGCATGTAAGTGGCTTAACCTCTCCCGGCTCATCCTTGAATTTCGTGCACAGATGGTACCGGGGCTAGATGTGACTTAACCTAATTATTCGGGTCTTTTTACAGCTAGAAATGGTCATCGAGAAGGGGGTACTTTTAAAGATTTATTTAGCCCTCAGTATCTTAAGAAAATTATTTCAAAAGCAAATGAGTCTATAGCTTTTCCACGGGGGAGACGTTTTGTTTATTATTGTCTTGGGCAACAATTCAGAGTTTATCACAAACAATGACTATCAAGTCAACAAGCGCCACATGGAAATTAAAGAACTCACTGTTTCACACATATGGAAGCTGAAGAAGTTGGGCATCCTTCTGGCTTGACCTCCCTTGCATACATGGATGGAAACTTAGCTCTCACTTCTACCATCTTTTCAGGACCCCTAACCATTTTACCATCTGCTGATGACCTTAACGGTCCTTTTCTCTGTGTACGCCCACCCCGCAAGGGCAAGGCTTCAGGCATTCTGGGTAAGGCAGGACAAGAAACCATATATCTACCCTGTGTCAACGATTTTGAGATGGTTGGCAACAAAGCCCAGCCAACCACTTTAAATCCTGTCCTCCAGAACCACCCCCTTCCAAAAAACCCAGGAAGACCAAAAAAAAAAAAAAAAAAACCTCATGCTGGCAATAAGGCCCTCTGATTTTCTGAGAGTTCTGCCCAGCATAAGCTTCCTCAGGGGAGAAATGCGAGGAAGCCATTTGTATGGGAAGGTTGGAGGAAGGGGAGTGTCAGAAACAAGGGATTCCAATCTTGGGTGTGAGAAAGCAAGAAAGCAGCGTTGCCAGGCAGCTAGCACTGCGGCCGGGGCATGAGGGACAGGCAGAGGAAGACAGTTGTCTCTTAAAGCTGCTACTCGTGGACAGGGAAGATAGCCATTCTTGTGAATAGCTAACAGTATAGTAGGAGGTCAATTAGGCTGACTACCTGCTTGTATGGAGAGCGAAGTCAGTGTTTCCCATCCACGGGACCATGGCCATGAATGAAGACTTACACACAGGAGGACTTGACTTCCCAATGTGCAGTGCTGTCTCAGAACTCTGCCTCAAGGAAAGAGTCGCATTGTTTGGTTTTGGTTTGGCTTTGTGGTTGTTGTTGTTGGAGACTGTTCTTCTGTGTCCAGGCTGTCCTGGAACTTGCTCTGTAGACCAGGCTGGCCTCAAACTCAGAGATCTGCTGCCTCTGCCTTCCCAGTGCTAGGACTAAAGGCTTGCACCACCACCCGGCTGCCTTTGGCCTTTTTGAAACAGTCTCACTATGTAATTCTGCCTGGCCTGCAACTATATAGACCAAGTTGGCCTTTGAGCTCACAGAGATCTGCCCATTTTCTGAGCATTGGAATTAAGGGTGTGTGCCACACTAGGCGAAGGGATTTTGTTATTGTCTTTTGTTTGTTTGTTTTTGAGACAGGGTCTGTCTAAGTACCCTCAACTATCCTGGAACTAACTATGTATACCAGCCCAGTTTGAAATTCACAGAGATCCTCCTCCTGCTTCCGCCTCCCAAGTGCTGGAATTAAAGGTGTGCACCACCACACCTAGCTAGGAGATTCTTTGTGTTTTTGAGACAGGGTTGTTTTTTGTTTTTTTTTTTTTTTTTTTTTTTTGGTCTAGTTCTGGCCATCCTGGAATGCTGTAGGCGGAGGGGCTGGCCTGGAACTCAGAGCTCAGAGATGGCCTGCTACTACACCACCCCAAAGTGTGTGCCACCACTGCCCAGCAAGATTCTTTTTAATAGTTCATCTTCTTGGAAAACAAAACACCAATGAAATCTAAGTAACAAAATACGTCTGTCCTTTTTTTCCTTACCCACTTGGCTGATTGGGCCCCAGTTATTTCTAAATGTGCGGAGCACCTCTAAACCTACAGCGGACCTCCAAACATACAGCATACCTCTAAGTTTCATGGCAGGAGAAGCAATGTTCTGAAGCATAAAACCAGCTGCCTAGGGAGGTCTTGCCCTGCCGTTCTCTTCCAGATGAGACGTGTCTCTTGACAGCTGGACATTGATTTGTTAACACTAACCATGCTCCAGGTAGCAGGCTCAGTTGGGTCTCAGAATAGACCAGGAACGGAGGGGTGATAAGATCCCAGTGGGCAGAAGGTAATGTCACACCATCTATGACATTACCTCTAGAACGATCGCTGCTGCCCTTTGCTCTAGAATCCAGCGCCGGTGCATTGAAGAGCAGAAAGCCCTCAAACAGTTGGGGGGGGGGTGCGGTGTTCTCTCGCTTTTCCTTGAAGTTAGTTAAACTTCCACTCAAGCTTTGGAAGCGTCGAATAAGCAGTTTGCAGCCTTTTCTTTCCTTTCTCTCCCTTATTTTGCTTTAGAGGGACGGGTGAGCAAACAAATGTTCTGGGGGGCCGTTAGGCAGAACAAAATTCTTTGCTAGAGCACGTGCCAAGCTCTATTACAATGCACGGCACACTCTGAGAGCTTTTGGCACGCACTGGAGCACAATTGAATTCTGGAGCTATGGGGACAAAGAACGCTGCTAATTTGTGCAGCCACTGCCTGAGAGGCCGAGCGAGCGCTGGGCGGGTTGCTGGGAGGACACTCCTCTAAGAAAGGATGTTAGAGCATCAGGGTAGATGGGTTTTGCAGGCACAGGAAGGGGAAAGACCCATCTGGGGAGATATTCTGGTTTCTGCTCACGCCTGGGCCTGACTATGCCTCTCTAAGCTACACAGCTGCCACCACCGACCCTCGTCTGAGAGGAAGGCAATGTACACTAATATTTATAGAGGAAACCAGAAAGTGGGGAGGCACAGCCCGGGCTTCCTGATGGGGCTGCTGACTCACAGCACCCACCCTGCTTCAGGCTATTTCCTTCGTTTCTTTGTACCTCAGTTTCTCAGCAAAACACGAACGATGAAAGTGGAATCCCCTAAGAGCTACAAGGAATACCTCAGTCCTGTTTATAATTGTTTTGAGACGACCCATGGGGCGTTGTTACACGAAAGATTGCATCTTTACATCTCCCTAACTTAGGTCTGGACCAATACCATTTGAAGTCCTGCAGGCCGTCTTACCGTCTACTCGCTCATGGTGCCTGTCCTCTCTTCTTTTTCTCTTGGTGAGTTTGTTCCGTCATCTGTGGGAAGTTTTGCTTTTGGAAGATGGGCACTTTTAATTTCCCTTTGCTCATCCTCGAAGCTGGCAGTTTACTAGTCTGAGCGCCAGGGCCGGTTAGTGAGTAGAGATGATAGCCAAAGACATTTTGGTCACAGTTCTCTGTGCTCTTTAAGATATTTCGGTTGCCCCCATGCACTGGCATTTTTTTTTTCTCCTTCCCTTCAACGTGGTTCACTTTATTGTTTGGCCAGGGTGAACATTCCACTTCCTCTTTTGGGGGTGGTGGGGTCTGTGCTTTGTCTCCTGCTGGGTTTGAAGTGTCCTGTCATTTGTTGGGTTTTGCTGGATTGTGTCCAGTGTTTATTGCTTTGTTTTTTGGTGTTCCCAAATTGTAACCGGTCCCAGAACCCTCGCCACCCATAGCTTCAGACTGATGGAGCGATAGAAAGGTGGTCTGTGGCATTGACAAAAGATAGAGTTCTCTTAAAACTGCCCTCTCGCTTCTGTTGCCTTTGAAGGGAGTTCCCTGAGAGGATAGAAAAGCCGACCAACCCACAGGGTTGTTATCTCTTTCCCCTGCTGTGCGGTCAGGCTGCTCTGTTACTGGACCCATTATCAGGCCCCTTCAGAACAGCTCCCCGGGCCTTCTGACAGTATGCTGTGCAAGCTTCAGGTACTTTCTACTTCTTACTTCCTGGCTTGTTCTGGCTCCCCACATGTGGTATTTTCCATTCTTGGGAACAGCACTTTTTTTGCTCTGATAAGTACATTTTGGTGGATACCCTTGGATCTTACTAACTCATCCCAAAGCACGACTGGTGTGCCAGAAAGCCTACTAGATCTTGTGTGTGTGGTAAGAACAGTCTCTCAGCCGTTGCTCTCCGAAAGCGGGGTGTGTGTCGGTAGTGATGGGGAGGCCGAGAGAGCTGTACGCTATAGGGAGGAGAGAAAGATTTCTGACAATAACTGTATCACAATGTCACAGTATAATATTGTCTATAAGAACAAAAGCATTCCCCCATCTTTCCATCCGCCAAGCACCAGGGCATTTGGTATGGACTTCACTCCACCCTTTGTTTTGGTTTGTTTTTTTTTGAGACAGGGTTTCTCTGTGTGTAGCTTTGACTATCCTAGGCTTACTGTGTAGACCAGGCTAGCCTCCAACTCACGGAGATCTGCCTGCCACTGCCTCCCAAGTGCTGGGATTAAAGGCGTGTGCAACCATGGCTCCACTATAAAAGAAAAGGTTTGGTTCCTTGATTATCTCCTTTTATGAAAGCAACAGCAAGTTTGGTTTATATTTAAAGAAAAGCTGTTTTTTGGTCTTTTTTCTTTTCTTTTAACAGAAAGGGGGGAAAATGTGGATATAAACATGTTTTTGTTTTGGTCCCAGGTGTGTAGGTTGTAGGACTGATTTTCGGATAGTCCACAGCAGCAGACTATTTGCCTCATGTGGGCTCTGAGAGGAGCTCTTTGCCAGCTGCAGATGGTTTTGAATCTTCCTTGCTGTTCCTAGTTGCTGTTGTGAAACAAGAAGTTGAAGATCTCCTGAAACGAGGATTGGACTGGCTCTAAGGAACCCAATGACCCTGACCAGCAGGAAGCAGCTAAGGAAGAACTGTGGCCCCTCTCCCACTAACTCTTTCTCTCTCCTACCTGGTGTTGGGGTGTTGGAAGGGATTGGGGTGGGGTAGGGAAAAAAGATATAAGAAACACAAATGAAAAAGTCTTTTAAAAAGTATGCCAACATTCTACCTTTGGTGATGACTTACATTTTCACTTATTTTGACGGACAAAGGGATGGAAAAATGAGGAAGTGAAGTGATTGCAGTGAGGCAGCTGGTTTCAAACTTGGACACAGAAACTCTGCAGTTCAGAGAAAGGCCCTTTTGGATGGCATCTGCCTGTGCTAGCAGAAACCCTAGAAATAAGTCCTCTCGTGTTTCCTGGAAAAAAAAAGAATTTGTTTCTCCCGTTCTAGAAGGACATGGGGCAGAACTAGGTGTACTTAGAAGATGTCCCTGATGCCTCTTTTGCTTCCTTAGCCTTCAGGGATAGATGCCTAATGTTTTCCAGGTGACCTTGTCTCTGGATTGAATCAGTCATCACCAAAGGTAGAATGTAGGCATACTTTTTAAAAGATTTGATGCACTCAAGCAAAGCTCTGGCCGGCCTGCCATTCCACCTGCTTAGAAAGAGGTGGGGGTGGGCGGGTGTGATGCCAGCGACCGAGTCCGTACCCATAAAGAGGGAAATTCTTTCTAACATATCTAAAACTGTTAAGATGGGCCTGTCAGCTCCAAGTGAGCATTCTGGAGATTGGCATGCTTGCCAAGGTCTTGGGCACGAGAGCAAGAGAGAGGCCAATGGCTGCTGAGGAGTCCCTGTCCCAACTCAGCCCCTGACACTGAGCCTCTCCCTCAGTTTCCATCCCAGACCCCCCAGAATAGCAGGAGGGACCCAGAGAGCCTTATTCTCTTGAATACCATCAATAGAGCTCACTGCCCCCACCTAAAAACAAACCAAAACAAAACATAAGCGCCTGTAGGAGGCATTTCTGATTCAAATCCCAACACTATCACAGCATTAGTTGGCATGTATTGGTTTTGCCTGTGGACTGTACTCTGGGAATGCAGGGGCAGAACTGTCTTTTATGCTCTTGTGTCCTAGACCTTTGCAAATAAGAGGTCAGGGGCTGTGAGATATTTGCTACTTATTTACTGTGGCAGCATAAACAACTACCCTAAAAGTTAATGGCTTAAGACAACAAATTTGCATTATGTCACAGTTTTCTTTTCCTATTTTTTTTCTTTTGTTGTTGTTTTTTTTTCAAGACAGGGTTTCTCTGTGTAGCCGTGGCTGTCCTGGATTCATTTTGTAGACCAGGCTGGCCTTGAACTCGCAGAGTTCCTGCCTCTACCTGTCTGGGTGCTGGGATCACAGGCATGTGCCACCGTGCCCAGGTATGCCACAGTTTTTGTGAGTCGGTATTTCAGGAGCAGCTTTCCTGGGTGTTTCTCTCAGAAGGTTGGAGACACAAGATGTCCGCCGGGGCTGCTGTAATCCAAAGGCTAAAGGGCCTTCCTCCAAGATGGCCACCCACATAGCTGTTGACAGCAGGTCTCAACTGCTAAGCAACTGTAAAGGCCTCTCCAGATATTTGTTTGTGAATCCAGTGCAGAAACACCATGACCAAAAGTTGGGGAGGAAGCCAGAACATGAACACAAACAGGGCCAGAACCTGGAGGTAAGAGCTTATTCAGAGGCCTCGGAGTGGTGCTGCTTACTTGCTTGCTCCCCATGGCTTGCTCAGCCTGCTCTCTTATAGACCCCAGAACCACCATCCCAGAAATGGCCCTACCCACACTGGGCAGGGCCCTCTCCTATCAATCACTAATTAAGAAAATGCCCACAGCTGAGTGTGGTGGTGCACACCTTTGGTCCCAGCACTGGGGAGGCAAAGGCGGTGGATCCCTGAGTTCAAGGCCAACCTGGCTTACAGATTGAATTCCAAAACAGCCAGGGCTACACAGAAAAACTCTGTCTAGAAGAGGAAAAAAAACAAACACCAAGAAAGAAAAAGAAAGAACAAGAGAGAAAGAGAGAGAGAGGAGAAAAAAAAAAGCTGGGCATGGTGATGCACACCTGTAATCCCAGCACTCTGGGAGCCAGAGGCAGGTGGATCTCTGAGTTAGAGGCCAGTCTGGTCTACAAAGGGTTTCAACCCCAGGGGTCTCATGGCTCACCTCCAGGGTGGGTCTGCTTTCCTCAGTTAAACCTCTCTGGGAGCACCCTCACAGCCACATCCAGGATTGTGTCTCCTGGGTGATCCCAAACCCAGTCAAGTCAACAGTGGAGGTGAACCTTCTCCTCCCAATTCACTGTGGTTTTGCTGAGGAAGTTTGGAGAGCAGGGTGGGACCATCGTTGTGTTTCTACTTTTAAAATGCTGAGGTGTTAGTTTTGCCCTTCTTTCAAGAGGGTTTCCTGGGGCTGGCCGTGATATCTTTCTGTCCAGCAAGGGCAGGGAGTGATGTTCTTGAAACCTACAAGAGGGTTTCCTGGGTTGCTGTTTGTTTAGTTTGGTTTTTAGAGGCAGGATCTTGCCTTGGAGCCAGGAAACCCTTGTACTCTTCGTCCTCCAGCCTCTGTCTCCTGAGTGCTGGAGCTAGGGCCATTCTCCACCATACCTGGTTTGCGCTCTTTATTACCTGGAAGAGTTCTTATTTTGAAAATTCTGTTGAATCATTCAGTTGTGTGATCTTAATTTTTGCCTTACTTTCTTTTCTGTATATTCTGGGTCTCACATCTAAGTTGGCGATGGATTTTAAGGGCTGTAGGTTTGAGACACACACGCTGCCCAGTAAATGTGTGATGTGGCCTAAGCATGAACCCAGTCCTACATTTGACTGAAAGCAACCCAGGGAGGAAAGGGTTTATTTCGGCTCCCAGTTCCACATCTCAGGATATCACTGAAGGAAGTCAGCACAGGGACTCAGGCAGGGAGGGAATCTGGAGACAGGAGCTGATACAGAAGCCATGTAGGAGTACTGCTTGCTGGCTTCTCTGCTCTCCCCCTTCCTCCCTGCCTCCTTCCTTTCTTCCTTCCTTCTTTGCCTCCTTCTTCCTTCCTTCCTTCCTTCCTGGGTTTCTCTGGGTAGCCCTGGCTGTTCTGGACTTTTTATAGACGAGGCTGCCTTCGAACTCAGAACCATCTGCCTGCCTCTGCCTCATAGAGTGCTGGGATTACAGGCATGTGCCATTTTACCTGGCTTTGTTGTTGTTGTTTGTATGTTTGTTTTTCTAGACATGGTTTCACTGTGTAACTGTCCTGGCTGTCCTGGAACTCTCTTTGTAGACCAGGCTGTGAATCACAAAGATTCACCTGCCTCTGTTGGGATTAAAGGCGTGTGCCACCACACCCATCAGCCTGCTTTCTTATGGCACCCAAGACTACTAGCTCGGGGTGGCACTGCCCACAGCAAACAGAGTGAACTGGACCCTCCCACATTAATCATTAATCAAGAAAATGCCCTACAGACGTATACACAGGCCAATCTGGTATGTGTATGTGTGTGTGTGTGGGGGGGGATTTCTTGAATGACTTTAGCTTATGTCAGGTCGACACATCACCAGCACAACACTGATATCAAGAGTGCAGGAACTGTGCTTTCACCTCACATCCCTCCTAAGGGTCTCCAGTGTGGATCTTTCTGCTCTGCATTGGATGCTCTTTTTCCTCTCAACTTCCTGTCCCATTCCTCTGCAGCAGCTCTTCCTATTGCAGGCCAGGGCAGCTGAGGAGGGAGTGCGTTCCCAGCCAAGAGGCAGGTGGAGAGACTGTCCAACACTTCCTAAAGCACACCGAAGTCAGGGTCACAGTTCTCTCTCTCAGCTGCCTCTTGGAGAGGATTCTGTGTCTCTATGTGCAAATGTAGCCATGAACATATGAACTGCATGTTAGAGGAAAAGATGCTGTCTTCTTTCAAGAAATACAGGACTAGCCTGTGTTCAAAATTTTGGAACTGGGACCCTTCGATGAAAGGTGAAGCAGTGACCTTATGATACAGATATGAGTCATGCACATTACACCAGAGCAAGAAGAAGAAGAGAAGCAGGGGGGTGGGGAGGAGGAGGAGGAGGAGAAAGAAAAGAGGAAGAGGAGGAAGAGAAAAAGGAAGAGGAAGAAGAAGAAGAAGAAGAAGAAAAGAAGATTTTGGTTTTTCGAGACAGGGTTTCTCTGTGTAGCTGTGGCTGTCCTGGACTCACTTTGTAGACCAGGCTGGCCTTGAACTCACAGAGATCCGCCTGCCCCTGCCTCCTGAGTGCTGGGATTACAGGGGTGTACCACCACTGCCCCCGTAGCTTGTTTTGTTTTGTTTGAGATAAGGTCTCACTATGTAGCCTATCTGGCTTGGAACTCACTGTGTACACCAAGCTGGCCTCAACAGAGATCTGCTTGCCTTTGCCTCTGAGTGCTGGGAGTAAGGGCAGGTGCTGCCATGCTCAGCACTAACAGGATCCCTCACAGGATATTACTGCTTCTCCACTTCTTCTTTGTATGTTTCTGTCTGGGAACTCCTCTTCCATGGATGCATTTATTGGGGGGGGGGAACCCTTCTTAGTGGTGGGGTTGGAAGATCTCGGTGGGCCCAGAACCATGTAGCCTTGACTTAGGTTCTACTGTTTACAACAGTAGCTGTGTGATATTTCATGGATACCTTGACCTCTGGGCTCCTCAGTTCCCTATTTTTTTTTTTTCTCTTCTCTCCTCTGTCTTTTCTCTTTCCCTGTCACTCCCCCCCTTTATTTCCCCTTCCCTTCTTCTCTCCTGCCCCCTCTGTTCTCCTTCCTTATCTTCTTCCTGTCTCTTCCCTCTTCCTCTTGTCTCCTTTCTCTCTCCTTCCTTCCCACCTTCTTTTTCTTTTGTGTGTGTGTGTGTATGTTTGTGTATATGTGTTTGATGGTGAGCTTGCGTGAGAGAGAAGGTCAGAGGATAACCTGTTGGTCTTTGCCTTCTATCTTATTTGAAATGGAGTCTCTCTTTTGTTTGCTGTCATGTACACCAGCCAAGGTAGCCCACAAACCCAGCAGCCATCTCGGAGGAGATGACAGACACATGCTACTACAGCCAGCTTTATGTGTTGTTGGTTTATTGGGGGGGGCTCCAGCTCAGGTTCTCATGCTGCACAGTGAACACTTTACCTACTGAATTACATTCTCAGTCCTTCCTTCCTTCTCCTTTTTTTGCTTTACACTTCTTTCTACTTTTGCTTCTTCCTTTTCTCCTCCTTCTCTTCCTCCTCCTTTCCAAGACAGTTTGTGTGTGTGTGTGTGTGTGTGTGTAGCCTTGCTGTCCTGGAACTCACTATGTAGACCAGGCTACCAGGCTAGTCTTGAACTTAGAGATCCATCTGCACCTGCCTCCTGAATGCTGATTAAAGGGTCCCAGCTTCCTTTTATTTTTGAGACAGAATCTTGCTATCAAGACCAGGCTGGCCTTGAATTCTTGATCCTCCTGCTTTAGACACCTGAGTGCCTGTTACGTGGCTGTAATTTTTTTTTTTTTAGTTGCCTTTAAAATTACTCTAAAACAGCTGGTATAGTGGTGCACACCTTTAATCCCAGCACTTGGGAGGCAGAGGTAGGAGGATCTCTACGGTAGAGGCCAGCCTGGTCTACAGAGTGAGCTCCAAGACAGCCAGGCCTGCACAGGGAAAACCAACCTAAACCTCCAAAATTCTATAAGAATTTCTTAATTTTTTGAGATGAGACCAACAGTATGTTCCTTTTGAGATTGTCCTGGAGACTCTGTTAGTGAGTAGCACAGAAGGTATTAGCCAAAGCCCCCCCCCTTTTTTTAATTAATTTTTTCTCTCTGTGTAGTTATGGTGCCTAGACTATAGCAGGGTCCTGTTTTAGTAACAAATGATTTTGCAAACTCATTTTTACTTACAGTCTATAGAAGAACTTTCTAAGAAACTACTGGTGAATTACTTGGCAAGGAGAAAATAAATTCACAGAAGCACCTGTCTCTATGATTTGTACTTCTTTTATCTCCTGCCTGGCACAGCCTTCAAAGAAATGGGCAAAGGATACAGAAACTCTGCCTTCAGAATTCTGTTGAAGCAGCTAGGCACAGTAGTTCACGACTGTAATCCCAACATTTGGGGAGGCAGAGGCAGGTGGAGCTCTGAGTTTGAGGCCAGCCTGGCCAACAAAGTGCATCCAGGACAGCCAAGGCAACACAGAAAAACCCTTTCTCAAAAAAAAACAAAAAACAAAAAACAAAAAAAAAATTTTTTTTTTTTTTTTTTAAATTTCTGTTGAAGCATTTTATTGGACCACATGGAACTGCCAGTTTTTAAGAACAAACACAATGGACTGCTGGCAGTTCCGTATGGTCCAGCAGGAGGCAAGGGGTGAGGGGTCAGGGAAGGCCTGTGGAGGGCATGGGTGCTCAAAATGGCAGAAGGCCTCTAGTGGCTAGAGTTGCTCTCTGAGGGTAGGTGCCAACTTACACTTCCCAGCTCCAGAGCTCTCCTGGACCTTAGGGCAACTCTGAGCATCCAGCTGGGCCAACCTCTTGCTCTGCCCTTTCTTGCTTTGAACTTTCTTTTTTTGTTTTTAAACTTTTATTAATTACACTTTATTCACTTTGTATCCCCCCACTTTATTCACTTTGTATCACTTTGAGCCCTTCCCTCCTCCCCTCCCAATTCCACCCTCCCTCTGCCTTCTTCACGAATGCCCCTCCCCAAGTCCACTGATAGGGGAGGTCCTCCTCTCCTTTCTGATCTTAGTCTATCAGATCTCATCAGGAGTCGCTGCATTGTCATCTTCTGTGGCCTGGTAAGGCTGCTCCCCGCTCAGGGGGAGGTGATCAAAGAGCAGGCCAATCAGATTATGTCAGAGGCAGTCTCTCTTCCCATTACTATGTAACCCACTTGGACACTGAACTGCCATGGGCTACATCTGTGCAGGGGTTCTAGGTTATCTCCATGCATGGTACTTGGTTGGAGTATGAGTCTCTGGGAAGACCCCTATGTTCAAATTTTCTGGTTCTGTTGCTCTCCTTGTGGCGTTCCTGTCCTAATATCCAGTATATATAAAGAACTAAAGAAGCTGAAAAGCAGAAAACCAAGTAATCTAATAAAAAAATGGGGAACAGAACTAACAGAGAATTCTCTGTAGAGGAATATCAGAGAAACACTTAAAGAAATGCTCAATGTTATTAGCCATTAGGGAAATGCAAATCAAAATGACCCTGAGATTTCACCTTACACCCATCAGAATGGCCAAGATGAAAAACTCCAGTGACAACACATGTTGGAGAGGATGTGGAGAAAGGGGAACCCTCCTCCACTGCTGGTGGGAATGTAAACTTGTACAACCACTCTGGAAATCAATCTTGCTTTGAACTTTCAATCTTGCAGCTTAACCCTAGGGAGAGGACACTCAGTCATATGGCATTGACCTTGGCTTTCAGTCCAGCCATTTTGGGCTCCTCCTCCTCCAGATTATCCTGGGAACACAAAGTTCCTGATTGGACTTGGTGCTCAAACCTCTTCCCCAGGGCTTCCCTTTTGGGTATGTGGGCATTTTAGACAGGGAGGGACACAGACATCGGAGGGTGGGTTAGGATGTGGCCAGTGCCCAGCTGGGCAGGAGGCAAGGCTCTCAAATCTGCCTTTCAGGATCTTGCTCTGACTTCTCACTATGAGCAGGGGCTGCTCTTAGGTCCCCTTGGGGCATCTTGTGCCTGGTGAGACGCCCTGTTCCTTACTTGGTACTTCTGTGAGACTGATCTTACTTCCTGTTATCGTTGCCCACTTACATTTTTCTTCCTCCTCCCTTCTGGCAGCTGTAGAAGACCTGCCTCCAGCAGAGCTCAATCAGACCCCTTACTGGAACAACCTTTCAGCCCAGGGTACCCTAGATCTCTCTCTCTCTCTCTCTCTCCCTCTCTCTCTCTCTCTCTTTCACACACAGCAGGGGTAATGGAGGTGTGGGAGAGAGGCTGCCTGGTTGAGCTTTCACTTGCTCATCTTTTGTTTGCTGAGCTCTGCCCTGGGCATGTACTGGACTGCCTTCCAAGAGGAATCACGCACAGCAGGCAAGCAGCACAGGCTGCCGTGGGGGTGGAGAGGGCTACACGTGATGAGAGGATCTGTGATGGGGGTTGAAAGGCTATGTATGTTTCCTCAAGAGAGAGAGGAAGATCTGAAGGAACAAAAAGGGAATCCATTTGTTTGCACATGAACCGAAACAGTGTTATGTGAAGGATGCTGGCCAGATGTGGCCGTGCAGGCCTGTAAGTCACTTGGAGGCAAAGGCAGGAAGGAGAGTAGCAAGTTCAAGGCCAACCAGGGCTACACAGTGAGAGCTTGTCTCTAAAGGGGTGGTGGTGATGGTAATAAATTATTTAATTTTTCAAATTGACAGTAACTTACCATGAGTTCTTCAGTAGTTTTGGACATCTCAAAACTATCTTAGTTCAGAAAGAGAGGCTTGAATCTTTCTTGTAAAATACATTTCTCTACTGGGTCTTACCTGGTCCTGGCTTGTTGTAAGCCTGTGGCTGTGACCCAAGGCTCATGCCCTCATGTCTCTTTAAGAGAGAGAGAAAGAAAAAATAAGCCAGGTGATTGTAGTGCCTTTAATCCCATCACTTGGGAGTCAGAGGCTGGTGGATCTCTGTGAGTTCAAGGCTAGCCTGGTCTACAGAGTGAGTTCCAGGAGAGCCAGAGCAACAAAGAGAAACTTCGTCTCAAAAACAAACAAACAAACAAACAAACGAAAAACACTTTAAGTTTTTGTATGTATGTCATGGTACCACGGTATGTGTAGACTTTTGGGAGTGAGTTCATTCCTTTTATCATGT
The DNA here is from genome assembly GCF_030254825.1 of Meriones unguiculatus. Taxonomy (NCBI): domain Eukaryota; kingdom Metazoa; phylum Chordata; class Mammalia; order Rodentia; family Muridae; genus Meriones; species Meriones unguiculatus. The sequence goes on along the minus strand of NC_083366.1, from coordinate 53,160,547 downwards.
GCGTCCTGGAAATCAAACTCAGGTTGTCCAGCTTGGTGGTAAATTCCTTTACCTGCTGGACTATCTCGTCAGGCCTCCCTTACTTTGCCACGTTCACATCGAATCTCTTAACTTTATAACTTTATTTTGGGCAAATGAGCTGGTCCTTTCATTCATTCGACTCATTACTTAGGGTGATCTTCTGTGATTGGCTCCATCATCTGAGTTCCCATTGAGCAATTATGTCTTCAGTTTCCCCGCATTCTGATGGGCCCTTCTTCAGAGCAACCAGTCATTCACGGATGTAGCATCCTTGCACACCTCTCCCAAGACACTAATTACACTTAATTTAACACTCTCCTCTTTCCTGTAGGGCTTGTTTCCCCAGGGGCTAATTTCCTCAGTGCATTGAATTCAGCATTGGCCATTCCACTGCTGGTTTTCTCAGATGTGCTAGGTACCCGGTTATATTTCACGTGCCAGATGAAAGTCTGGAGGTTGCCATCAGCAGCTAGCACATTTATTTTCCCGTCCTGGTAGGAATCCCTTTGCCTTTGGTATAGACCCTTGATAAGGATGGCTAGAATCGAAACTCAGTGTGTCTAGGGGAGGGTCAGGATTAGAGGAAGATCTGGAATCCAAATAACAGACAAGAAGAACACAGAGTTCAGAAGAAGTGGTTAGGCTGGCCACGGATGCCAGCAGATACGGAAGGAGGCTCGGTTGGGGAGAAGAGTCAAGCCGAATGGCTTTTCTTCAGCTTCGAACAGTGTGAGGTCAGTTTACACTGGTGGGTGAGACTTGAGCAAAGGGAAGGAGAGATAACAGACAAATACCAGAGGCAAAGAGATCCTTGTGAGGGAGTTGCCATAGCTACAGTGAGCACAATAAGATGTGGGGGTGGTAACTGATTCCCTAGGTGTGGAGGTGGAGTGTTAGAGAGAGGAGGGATCTTAACTGTGGGTGGAGTGGGGGAAGATGCTGTCAAAGAGCTGTCCTCCCCTACCCCCATCCCCCGACAAAGGAGGAACAGATCTAGGGAAGAGGACAAGTAGGGTCTGGGATGCTGATGCGACTCAGGGTGGGAGCAGCAAGGCTGAGAGAGTGGGTGAGGCCCCATGGGGGAAACAGATTGGGCCTCAGAGACAGGTTTAAGATTAGTCTACACTGAGGTGATGGTAGCTGGTGTCACTGCATATGGACTGGGGCTTCTCAGGGCTCTGGAGGGCTCCAAAGAAGTGAGAGGAAGAAGAGGAAATTGTAAAGGGACCCAAAATGGGACTGTCAAGGAAGGAGGGTCAGACTGTCAAGGGAGGAGGCACAGAAGCCGGAAGAGAAGGGAGGAGGAGTGGTGGGAGGGGGGTGGGTGATGGGTTGGTTCGATGCAGTCACTCCACGCACTAGATCCACGATTCTGATCCTTCCTAGAAGGCACTTATGGAAGCCTTAAGAGACTGTATTTTCTCTCATTTTACAGACAGGACCACTGAGACCAGAGATCCAAGTGCCAGGGCTCACCTCACAACTGGCACACGGTATAGCAAAAATAGGGGCCCCAGAGGGACTGGTGTAGGAATGTGGAGACTGCCAATACATTTCCGGAGCTCTGAAACTCAGGATGCATTTTGAAGCTTTAAAGAGAGACACTGGGTCATTGTTACGTAGGGACTCCATTGCCTCATTGCTATCCATAAACCAGTGGGTGGGTTTGTAATCTGAGCACATCGGCTCCACCCGACCCCCTCTACCAACCTTTAGGATGATGCTCTGGGGCTTGGAGTGTCAGATGAGAACCTTGGTGTGGCACACAGAATTGTCCTCTTCCTCAAAGCCCTTCCTTCTGTGTGTTATCATCAGCATCTCCACTTACCTATCACCTCCTCAGTTCTCCCTGGTCATCTGGCCTCTTCTGACCTGCTGTCCGTGTCAGCGGGCCTCTTCTCTCTGAAGAAGGAGGAGCTAAGGAGAAGGCACTTGTGTATCTGGTCTACTGATGTTCTACTGTTCTATCTTAGCACTCAGAGAAGCACTGGGGACGCGGTAACTGCTCAGTAAGTTGTTCAGTATTTGATTATAGGCGTTGGAGGCAAGCTTCTCCAGGCAAGCTTCCTGGCAACGTGTGCTCTGCCTCTGGCTCCACTTAGGGTCTTCTCTCTCTCAATTTTTGAGACAGGGTTTCTCTGTGTAAGAGCCATGGCCATCCTGGACTCACTTCGTAGACCAGGCTGGTCCCCAAACCACAGAGATCTGCCTGTCTCTGCCTCCCGAATACGGGGATTACAGGCGTGTGCCACCACGTCTGGCTAGGGTCTGTTTTCCTTTACTCAGGGAGAACTTGGGCCTCTCTTGGGTCCCTTCTATATTGACTTGTAACCATCTTTTCGAATAACTGCCCACTGTCGCGTGAGCTTGGAGGCTCAGGACAAGTAGTCTATGTATCCCAAGAGTGTGGCAGAGTTCCTCAGCCAACACAAATCTTCAACCATTGTCTGCTGGCTATTGTGTGAACAAGGAAGGAGGAACTGGGCTCTGGCAGCTATAGTGAGGGAGTCTTTTATCCCTGGAACTCTGGAAAACCCTGCAGGTACCTTGGCCTGCTTTGTCTCGTTTCTGAGTTTCTTTGGTCAATATACCTGCAAACTTTCCAGCAGAGCCATGTGTCCCCAGGAAGACCAGCCAGCAGGTACGGGTTGCCCTAGAGATGTGCCCTCTGTGAGAGAGGGTAGTACCCAGAAACTGGGCTGGCTGATGTTTATCAATGTGCTTTTCAATGAAAATTGTAGAGTGTGAAAAAGAACAATACAATTGCTTAATAACGGCTGTCCGAAAAACCGTTCTGGTCAAAAGCAGTTTCCGCACGACCTGATTTGGGCGAAGTAGCCCCGCAAACTTGAAAAGTCAAATTCCTGGATGCAAGCTACAAGTACATTCTAAGAATGAACACAGCTAAGCTTTAGCTTTCTAGCCTGCCTTACTGCCTGGTAGGCCCAAGCTGCTGGAGGGGATAAGGTAGTGATTTGTTAGCTAAATGTGGCCTGAAAAATATCTGGTTCTTAGGAGTGAGGAGAAAGACACTCCAGTAGAGCACTTGGGAAACGAAATGAGCCAAAGTCGATTTAATGGAGCCAGCGTCCTGTTGCCTTTCTCATTCCAGGCCCCACCTTCCTCATTTATAACCTTCCAATTCTCACTTCACCCCTAGCTTCTCACATAGGTTCTAAGTCCCTCGTCCTTGTTCAAACTGGATCCCCCAGTGTAGCCTCTGAAAGCTGGAATTCAGGTTTTTACAGACACAAGGGGAAAGTCTGTGGCTGAAGGGAGCTTTGCGATAGAAAACAAGATAAGATTAACTTGTCATGTTGTGATACTTATCTTTAAAAATAATTTATTCATTTTTATTTTATTTGGTGTTTTGTCTGCATGTATGTCTGTGTGAGGGCGTCAGATCTTGAAGTTACAGACAGTTGTGAGCTGCCATGGGGTGCTGGGAATAGGACCTGCGTCCTCTGGAAGAGCAGTCAGTGCTCTTAGTCACTGAGCCATTTCTCAAGCCCTATAACACATACCTTTTTGTTGTTGTTGTTTGTTTGTTTGTTTTTCAAGACAGAGTTTCTCTGTGTAGTGTTGGCAATCCTGGAACACTCTATAGACCAGGCTGGCCTTGAACTCACAGAGATCCCCCTGCCTCTGTCTCCCAGAGTGCTGGGATTACAGGTGTGCAATACTACACACAGCGCTTTTGTGTGTGTGTGTGTGCATGCATATGTTCATGTGTGTGCATGTGCGTGTGCATGCATGAACAAATACAGCTTTGTGTGTGTGTTTTGAAGCCAGAGGATGACCTTGGATGTCATTCCTCAGGAACCAGCCACCTGATTTTTGTCTTGTGTTGTTTTCTAGTTTTGAGACAGGGACTTTTGCTGGCCTGGGATTCACAAGGCTAGGCTGGTTGGCCGGGAGCCTCAGGGATCTTTTTTCTCTGCCTCCCTAATTTTTCAATTACAGGCACATATTGGCGTGCTCGGTTTCCTGTTGTATGCTTTTAACATAGGTTCTAGGGCTACCCCTCATCTCCCTGTGCTTGAAATCAAACCCAGGGCCTCACACATGCAAAGGAAGTCTCCTACCACTTGAGCTACATCCCTAGCCTGTAACACACAAATCAACCTGCATTAATATGCCACGAGGCAGCGCAGTTGTCCTCAGGGCCTGGGGTGTACATCTATGGACATCTATGGACATCTATGTAGCTGTGTCCTGCGTTGTTAGCTCTGGGATAACTTTTCCTACTACACATGTCACAGATGTTTTTTTTCTTGCCTTTATTCCCTCCCTGTGGAACACACTATAACAATTATCTAAATGGCATTCCTGTTGTTTTAGATAGTATAAATCATTTAGAGACAATCTCAAGAATGTAGGAGGTCTTTCTTTCTTTCTTTCTTTCTTTCTTTCTTTCTTTCTTTCTTTCTTTCTTTCTGTAAGTTCTATGAAGTATTTGCCAGTTTTATATAAGAGACTCTGAGAATTCATGGGTTTTTATCTCCTTGGCAGGGAGGACTCTGAAACAACTCCTTGCAGACAGCAAGGGATGGCTGCCTAGGACACTATCCAAATCTCTCAAAGGATAAACTCCTCCTACTGTGCTCTTCATAGAAGTGATGGGTGGGATGGGATGTCCCAGAACTTGGGGGAACTGTCTGGTACACGATGCCACGTGGGGCCTTTCTTTGGTCTGTCACTCCTGGGGTGCATTTCCAAAATCAAAGGCATTGTCACTATGTCCCTTGCTTTACCTGCCTTGTTTAGTTTCTCCTGACTAAGTACCTCCATTCTACCCTTAGTCCAGACTGTCACTGTCCCAGACCTTACTGAAACGGACAGTGGTTTTTGTCAGCTCTGCCAGTGAGATGAGTTGTATGGCTGACCTTGAGGCCAGGTGCCCCTAGCAACACCTGTGAAAGATCTTTCCAGATAAAGGTCTGCATGGTACCACTTATGATCCAAGCTAAGACAGGTTGTTGGGGTGTAAGCTTCTAACCCTGACACTTAGCAGCCAAGGCAGGAGGGTGAAGAATTCAAGGCCATCTTGAGCTACACAACCAGACTCTGTCTCAAAAAGCAAAACAAGCAAGAACGGCACAAAGACTCTTGACTGAATCTGTTGGCCTTCACCCCTTCTTTCACACCAAGAAAATCATCCTGGTGTTGCAAAGACTTCTACGTAGCTTCTCACACCTTCAACCTTTGATGCCTTTACTCCTCATTTCCTGGACCTGTATTTTGCAAAGGATCATGGTGACTGCCAAGGACTTTATATTTGTGTCTCATGCACGCAGCCTTTTTTCTGTTTTGGTTTTGTTTCAAGTTGGTTTGTTTGAGACAGGATTTCACTGTGTAGCTGTGGCTGCCCTGGAACTGACTACATAGACCAGGCTAGCTTTGAACTTACAGCTGCCTCTGCCTCTCCACTACTGGAATTAAAGCAGTGTGAGACCACATTTGGTAAGAGCCTTTTCTCATCTCACCTTTCCCTAGCCTTCCTCCTGACTCCCTGGACAGATTTTCTTTCCTAATTGTCTTTGGTTACTGCTAGATAACCCCAGTCCTCTGTGCACCGGCAGCTTATTAGGACCTTGAGTGTAGCTGAAACTCTCACTTAGATCTGAAAAATGGAGCCGGCTGTTAACGCGACGCCGGTATTCCCTGTCAAGTGCTACAGGTGTGACACACAGAGGCTTCCTGACAAGATTACATATCTCGAGAGAAAGCAAGAAAAACTAAGCCAGCTGGGTGGTGGTAGCACAAGCCTTAAATCACAGCACTTGGAGGTGGATCGCTGTGAGTTCAAGGCCAGCCAGGACTACAGAGCAAGTTCCAGGACAGCCAGGTCTCCACACTGAAAAAACCCGGTCTTGAAAAACAAAAAGAAGGAACAAAAACAAAAAGGAAGGAAGGAAGGAAGAAAAAGAAAAGAAAAACTCAGCCAGGATGATGACCCTAAGATGGGCAGATTGAGGAAGGGAGCTGCTTAAGGTAAACAGACTATCTGAACCTCCCTTCCTTCCAGGGGGAAACAGCATTGCGCTCTGTGTGGCCTCCTCTCCATTTCTGTGACTACATCAGGTGCTGGGCTTCCCTCTCCCAGCTGTTCTCCTCTTTCCTTAGTTTCCTGCTGAATTCCTCCCTGGTCCCTTCTATTCCCAGCAACCACACACTCCTTCTTTCCCAGGTCAGCCGGCTCATACTTCCGGCTCCTCTTCCTGATTCTGACGGCTGCCCTACTCACCAGCTTTGCTCTTCCAAAGTCCACGTGACAGGGCACCTTCTCTCACTTGCTACCTTTCTATATGGCCCCCTGGTCGCCGGGGTGGCTTTTCTTCTAGCCAGAGCTGATCCCTCTTAGATAGCATGTTCTGAAGACAATATTCCTTTCCTTTTGTGTCACTGTGATTGACAATGAGAGAGGCTAGATAGCAAAAACCGATTGCAGGGATAGGTGCTGAATGAGCTTTGGAAAGGCCAAACCCTGCTCACAATTCTACTTAAAAGCCTGCAGGAAACTCACGAAGACTGTAGGCATCAAACAGCCCACGCCGGGTGTACAAGTGTACAAAGGTTCATCTCCTCTGATGAAAGGGTCGCCTCCCGACAGAGCCACTGTGAATCAGAACATCATAAATCAAACGCACGCTGGATGCCACCAAGCTGTGGACCATCATCCTAGGGCAGCCCCCTCCACCTTAACCTGCCTAGAGCACTTACACGTCAGTCTTCAGCCAGCAAAGCCATCCACACAAGGCAAAGACTGTTTTATCCTAACGGCGTGATGTGCCACACAACTCGCTGAATATTGAACGAAGAGTGGACAGCAGAATGGCCGTGTAGGCGTACGTTTGTACCATTGTGAAGTTGAAAATCTATGTCAAGTGATCAGTCAGGGAAAAACTGTATGAGGCATGAAGGAAAAATGAATTCTAGCCTATTAAAGGGATGTCTTAGGCCAGCTCCCAACCCCCAGGTCTTCTTGTGATTTCCAGAAGCCCTGGGCTCATTTTCCTGTCTTGGCCTCCCAGGTGGTTGTGACTATGGCTATGTATATGTCTCCCTTCATTGTGTGTGTATGTTATATGTGAGGGTGAATGTCTATGTTTGTATGTGTATATAAAGGCCAGAGGTCAAATGTAGCATGTTTGCTGAGACAGGCTCTCTTAATGAGCCTGGAGCTCCCTGATTAGGCTAGGCTTGCTGGCCAGGAAGCTCCAAAAACATGCTTATGTCTGCTTTCCCAGGGCTGGGATCAAAGGCCTATGCTGTTTTTGGTTTGTTTGGTTGGTTTGGTTTGTTTTTCTGGAGACAGGATTTCTCTGTGTAATAGCCCTGGCTGTCCCGAACTTGCTCTGTAGCACAGAGTTGGCCTTAAACTCAGAGTGAAAATGTATAGCCCAGGCTGGCCTCGAACTCATAATCCTCCCACCTCTGCCTCCTTCAGCAAGTCCTACCTGCGTGTGCCACCACAACTGGTGGCCTATGCTATTACATCTCACTTTTTGTACCGGTGTTGGGGATCCAAACTCAAGCCCCACACTTTCACAGCAGCCCTTTAGTCTGAACCACGTGTGTGTGTGTGTGGTGTGTTTGATAAAATGGAGCTTGCAAGGCTGGAGAGGGGAGCTTCAATAGTACCTGACAATCCCAGTCAAGTTCTTAGACTATGGCTCAGTGGCAGAATCTCTGAAAGAGGATTGTAGGGCAGGCTGTCAGTGAGGGTTAATTAACTTCAAGTGTTTTGTGTGCTTTCTTAGGCCTCTGGGAAGGCCTCTGGGAAGCTCCTGGAGGGCAATGGGAGGCTAGCCTCCTGGGGTGTGGGGTGCTGACTTGGTTAACTGGCAGCAAAAACCAAGCGTAACAAAGGGAGCTGGATGAATGCTGGGAGTTAGGCTTAATGGTTTATTGTTTAGGTTAATTTGGTAACAACTTCTTTTTTCGAGGTAGATTGTGCTTATGAGATAGGACATCACAATCGCAGTGAGCCTGTTTTATTCCTGGATTTATTTCAAGATCCCCCCTCCCATTAAAATCTATGAATATTTAATCATGTCCATAAAGCTTATATACTAGAATGGCATAGCATATAGTATATGGTATACTTACTCAGTATATAGTCATCTCTAGATACCTTATACTACTCAATAAATGCAAGGGCTCTATAAATCGTTGTGCTAAAGAATGAAAAACAAAAACAAAAACAAAACAAGAGTCTGTGTGTGTTTACTCTCTCACCTCCTCCCAAATATTTTCCATCTTTGGTTGATTGGATCTTTGGGTGTGGAATCTGCAGATCTGCAGGGCCTACAAATTGCCTTCAGGGCTGGGCGTGGTGGCACATGCTGGTAATCCTAGCAATTGATAGCTGCCTGCAGGAGGAGCAGCATTTCAAAGTTCACCTAGGGCCTAGGCTATAATAGGATACCTTGAGATACATGTGACCCTGTCTAAAAAACCAAAAAACAGAACAAGACACGAAACAGCAAATTAAGAGCCAAAGCAGATTTTCTTCTGGATTCTCATCAGAATATGATTCCAAGTTCCTTAATCGTATAGCTAAAGTCTGTAAATGTCCTTAATTACTCAGATCTCTGGCTTTAACTACTCAGTTCCCACCTCTTCTTGGCTTCTCTGTAAACACAGAAGTAGATTTTAGTTTCTTTGCCAGTTGCTTTCTTTCACTCCCTTCCCTCAACTCTTCCACCCCAGGGATAGAACAGAACTCAGCTCCAAGCTTGCTAGGGAAACATTCTCAGTACCGAGATATCCCTCAGCCAGGATGGTTTCTAGTTTCACTTGGTTTTGGGTTGTCAGTATGTTTGTAGACACATGCTTTTCTTCGTCAGGTCTGAATCTGTTTCCAGGACTTACTGTTTTTTCCCAGCACAGATGGGAACAAGCCACAGTTGGAATTGGAGGTGGACATAACCTCCCCCATCCCCTGCCCGCCCCGAGATTCAACCTTGCTATTGAGTTAAGGTGGCGGTAGCATCAGTGGAAGAATCTTCCAGTGCTCATGCGACATCAAAATGGGACTTCCTTTGGTTCCAGAAAGTTGCATTCTCCTGACAGAACAGCCTCAGTGCCACCATGGACACAAGTGGTGTGGAAGTTTGAACTTGTTGAAACAAAATGATTTCCTCACATTGTTAAGGATAAAAATTTGCTAAAGAAAAATCACCAGTATGCCTTAGATGGTGAAGAAAGACCTGCAAAATTAACACCTAGATTTGGGTCACAGCTCAAAGTCACTTATGGAAAATGCGTACCCTGAAATGAAGCATACTATACTGTTAAGTTGCCCTTGTGAGTCTTAAGTTTTCTCTTTCCCCAGGCCCCCTTTTTTTGAGACAGGGTCTCTCTATGTAGCCTTGGAACTTACTAAGTAGACCAGATTGGCCTTGAACTCACAGAGATCTGCTTGTCTCCAGAATGCTGGGATCAAAGTGTGAGCCATCTCATCCATTCCTATTCCCTCTTTGAAGGACAGAGTCTTGCTATGGAGCTTAGGGTACGTAGCAAATGGTGGAATGCCACCACACCTACCTTTCTCTTAAGCCCTTTTTCTTTTTCTTCCTTCTGTTGTTCCTTCCTTTCTTTCCTTTCCTTCCCTTCCTTCCTTCCTTCCTTCCTTCCTTCCTTCCTTCCTTCCTTCCTTCCTTCCTTCCTTCCTCCCTTTGAGAGACGATCTCACAATTTAGCCTTGGCTAGTCTGGAATGGACCAGGCTGGCCTTGAACTCAGAGAGATATACCTGCCTCTGCCTTGCAAGTGCTGGAATATAAGGTTCTACCCACAATCCCTTCTCACGTCTTTAGCCTCTGAATTTGGTACTGGTGGCCACCAGATGCCTGGACCCTGCATGAGGCAGTTGTATTGTGCGCAGCATCTGCATTCAGAACTACACACAGCACACCGCCTGCTCCAATTGGTACAGTTCTGTTCCCTCAGCACCCACTCTACACTTCCTGTTCTGTGGAAAACCAGTCTTTCCAGACAAGGGCTCGTAGGTCAGCAATGACTTTCCCCCACAGCTATTTATATTTTACTGGGAGAGTCCTGGTAAATATTGCCAGTGTCTTCATCTAAGTTAATACCTCTCCAGTGCAGGGAATTTGAGGTGTCTGGCGTGATAAGCCATGTAGATAATTTTGCCTGGACCCCTTTCTAACAGCCCCTCCCCATGCAAGAGACTGTACATTTTATAAACCAGCTGCATTTAGTTGCTTCATGTCTGTTTCCTTGTCTATAAATAAATAGAGATGATGGTTTTATAATCATTTCCTGCTTTCATATTTCTGATTCCATGAAATAAGTGATTTCTCAGTACCACTGAGAGAGAGGTCATCTCCTTTATTTTTCTGAACACTTAGAGCTCACTAATTCTCATACTTCTCATTCAGCATTCACATACCTAAGCACATGGCAGCATTACACACGATAGCTGAAAGGTAGAAGCAACCCAAACTTCCATTAGAGGATGGATGGACAAAATAATAATAATAATAATAATAATAATAATAATAATAATAATAAAGTGTGAGAAATACGTGCAGTGGAATTTATGGATCAAAAGGAAGGAAATCAGATGCATACTACAACATGAATGAAGGCTAAAGTGTATGTTAAAAACAATATTCCAGTCCCATTTTTATATATACACACATATAAATGCATACACACATGTACACATGCATGTTCACAATACATGTATCTATACACACATTCATAAACACATAAATATATATACAAATACATGTGCTGTTTTTTTGCTAATTTAACGCAAGCCAAAATTATCTAGAAATAGGGAATGTCAACGGAAGGAATAAAGAATTGTTTTCATTAGATTTGCCGATAGGCAGGTCTGTGAGGCATTTCCTTGATTAATTATTGACTTAGGAGGGTCCAGCTCACTGTGTGCGGCGTTACCCCTGGGAAAGCGATCTTGAGTTGTAGAAAAAAAATAGCAGAATAAGCCATGGAAAACTAGCCAGTAAATAACATTTCTCCAAGGCCTCTGTTTCAACTCTATCCTCCAGGTTCCTGCTTGAGTCTCTGCCCTGACCTCCCTTCATGCTGGACTGCGATTGGAATGGATAGGCTGAATACACTCTTTCTTCCTCAAGTTGCTTTTAGTCCTGGTATTTTATCACACCAATAGATAGCAAAATAGAACACACACACACACACACACACACACACACGTATGCGCATACACATACATGTACATGCATACATGCACGCACACACACTCAGACCTAAATAACTACACGATTCTATAGATAAACACCTACAAGAGACCAGCCTGAAGAAACAGGTAGAATGGTGTCAGCTTAGAGGGCGCGGAAGCACCCTGGACATTGTCTCAGTTAGGGCTTCTATTTCCACTAAGTTTCCTTGTCCTCCCCTCTGTGTTGACTAGTTGGTATTAAGTACAATGTTACTATGCAACCATCAGTACAACCATCACCACCATCTTCCCCAGAGCCCTTCCGATTCCTGATCTGGAACTCAAGCCATTCCACGAGTGCTCCCACGCCCGTCCAATCCCTGGCAACCGTCATGCCATCCTACTTTACTTCTAAAATGTTGTTTATTATTTATATGTGTGTGTGCCCACAAACACGGCACAGGGCATGTGCAGAGGTCAGAGGACAGCCTATGGGAATGGGTTCTCTCCTTCTGCTAAGTGGGTCTGGAGGAGAACTCACGTCGTTAGGCTTAGTGGCAAGCCATTCCACTGCCCATCACAGCTGTGAAGTGGCCCAGTCCAAGCAGCGTATATAAGCAGAATTATTAACATCGCTGGGAATGGCTCATTAGCTACATGCAGCATCTTCAGGGACTAGCCATGTTACAGCATGTATCAGATTCCTTCAAAGGCTGTGGAATACTCCATTGTTTGTATATACCTTCAGCTTGGGTACATATTTGGGCTGTTTATCATGATAGGTCATTTTGGAAACTGCAGAAAGATGTAAAGAAGTAACTAAAGTTCTATCATAATTCCATTACTCAGACATAGTCATTGGTCACATTGGGTACATTTCCTTCTGGTGATGAGCTTTGACATTTACAGACAATACTTTAAAATTATAAATGAGGAATGTCTCCATATATCTCTTTTTCTCTGAATATCTCATAATGATTCTTAAAGTGGGTATAGATATTTGAAACCATTTAATAAAGAGTGTCAAGAGACTCCCAAAATAATTGTAGTTTTACCACAAGGAAATTGAGGCATAAAATGTTTTTCTTTGTGTCTCTTTTCACTGTAGAAAATCTTCTGGCGGTTGGAGAAATGGCTCAGTTGTTAAGAAGAGCACACTGCTTTCCCAAAGGGCCAAGTTTAATTCCCAGCACGTGCATCAGGGCTTACAATAGCCTGTAACTCCAGCTCCAGAGTATCCAAAGGCCTCTTCTAGTCTCCTCAGGCATCTAAAGACAGACAGACGGAAAAATACACACACACACATACACAACTAAACTCTTAAAAAAAATCTGAATCAGGATTGGAGAAATGGCTTAGTGGTTAAGAGTTGGTTACTGATTGCTGCTCCAGAGGACTCCGGTTCGGTTCCCAGCACTCACATGGCAGCTTACAACTGTTTGAAAGTTGAAGAGCTATCACTGAGTTCTGGTCTCTGTGGGCACCAAGCTTAAAAGTGGCGCACAGACATACATGAGGAAAAACACTCATACACATAAAAGCAATAAAATAGTAATAAAAAATTCTAAATATCCCTCATCATGGAATTGTATCACATGTACTTGGTACTAGATCAATAAAACATTTGGCAACTTGGTTTTGTTCTGCTGGGGATCTGATGCCTTGAGAATTTCTTGTCCTCCAATGATAGAATTATTGTTTCTATATGGAGGCCATTTTGGGATCTGGAAATGGAAATGGCTCAGGACGAATGTACCATGTGGATTTGCAGAATGTGATGGTGGCGGGGTCCAACACCACTTCCTGCTGCACTGAGCATGGAGCCAGAAGGGTGCGCCCCCATCTCCCACCTCAGCGACTGTGGGAAGTCCAGGCTGTGTCTGGGTGTTTGGCTCATTCTTGTGGAACCTTCCACACGATGGAGCAAACAAATCTAGGAAATCCTGGCCCTGATGAGTTCTTGTCAACAATGGACAACTGCTTGTGGTAGTCATAGCGAGCTTCTTTTTGTTTAATTGTTTTCTTCCATTTTGTTTTTATTCTTTTGTGTGTGAGCGTTTTGTGCACCACTTTTGTGCCTACTGTCTTCAGAAGCCAGAAGGGAGTATCAGATCCCCTGGAGCTGAAGTTACAGACAGTTGTGAATTGCCAGTGGGTGCTGGGACTTGAACCTGGATCATCTGAAAGAGCAGCCAGTGCTGCCATCTCTTCAGCTCCAACAAGTTCTTTTCAGAGGACAGTAATTTTGTTGGTGGAGTGTCATTGAGCACTGGAATTTCATCTTGCTGTTTTTTAGTTTGGGACCCTGGGGATCTTTCAGTTTTGTTTCATTGTCATTTTATGTGCTGAGAACCAATTCAAATGACTGTCTTAAAGATATTTGATAACTAGGGAGGGTCTAAATAAGTATTTATTGTCAGTATTACTCTAGGGGCAATTCATTTGTGGTTGAAAGATGAAGATGTTAAAAGTTGGGCACGGTGGCACATGCCTTTATTCCCAGCACTCAGGGAGGCAGAGGTAGCTGGATCGCCATGAGTTCAAGGCCAGCCTGGTCTACAAAGCAAGCCCAGGATAGCCAAGACTACACAGAGTAACCCTGTCTCAAAACAAACAAACAAATGAGAGAGAGAGAGAGAGAAAGAGAGAGAGAGAGAGAGAGAGAGAGAGAGAGAGAGAGAGAGGAGTATGGTTACCAACCTAGAAAGCATAGGCTTTCTCAGATTTTATAACCACTGAACCATTGTCAACAAGATCACTTGGAAAACATACCTTTTTTTTTTTTTTTTTTGAGATTGGGTCTCATGAAGAAGCCCAGGCTTACCTCACTTAAACTTAAACTTTCTTTGTAGCTAGGGATAGCCTTCAGTTCTTGATCTTCTTTCCTTCCACTTCCCAGCGCTAAAGTTACAGGCATGAACCCCTGAGTAGCTGAGCTCTGCCCACCCCCCTCACCCCCAAGTCATCCTTGATGCATTTTTTATACAAAGTTCCAGTCCATGGTCCATGGCGTGTTGGTACCTACTGTGATGCCACAGAAGTAGATGCAACTGCTTCTGTTTGCAGAGCAGCATAACATCCCATCCCGAGGGGGCCTGCAACTAGCCCAGGTCACACGGTGGCAGGGCTGAGGTGGAAAGGCCAGTGTTCTCTATGCCAGCTCCCCAAACTCTGACACCCTTACACTGCCGGGGTCCGGTGGGTCCTCTCTTCCTTTACCTTGTCCGACCTTGGACAACTGCAGCTTGAAGACCAGCAAACTGGAGTTCAAAGGGTCACAGACATCCTTTGCCTATCTAACATCTGGAATTTCCCTGCCTTTCCCTTTCCAGGCAGGGTCTGCCCTGCAGACTTAGCTCTTGCCAGTACTCGGAGTGGACCCGCCTCCCCGCTGTGCTAAGGGTACCAGTGAGGACAAGACTGAGTCATGAGCACCCCCTGTGGCTTCCTCCCACCGCTGCCGACCTGCACACATAACAACTCTCTTTTCCTGTTGTTAATTTTCTCATTTCTATTTATTTATTTATTAGCCATTCAGGGACCATCTATTTAAAGCAGTTATTGCCTGTTTTGCGAACATTTTTGGGGATAGGTACATATTGTGGGTGTTTGACCCTGAAAAATAAGTGCTTATTAATACTCCTGCAATGCTCCATATAAAAAAAGTAACAGGAACATCCTACATTTCCCCTCCCTGTGGCTCAGGCTGACCAGCCGTCCACGCTAACTATTTTCAAGCTGTCCTCAGAGGCAGCAAGATAAAGGGTTTCTTGTGTTATTTGTGAGCGGTGCATGGCAGAAAGTTGAAGGAAAGGTAATTGGTTAAGAATTTTAGTGATTTTTTTTTTCTCTCCCATTTTCAGATGTATAAGACCCCTGTGGACATCCTGGCTGGGTTTGGAAAGGGTTGGGGAACAAATCTCTGCCTGCCCAACTGCCTCCAACCCTTTAAAATGGCCCAAGTTGGCTTCGTTCAACAAGGGCTCTCCACACAGCCCTCTGTGAACTGGGCCTGTGGAAAAACCATCCGCCCAGCAAGTCCAGAGCCTCCTAAATACCAGCAATTGTCCTGCCCAGAGCCCATCTGGGCTTTGTGGGAATGGGCGATGCAAGTTGAGGAAATGACAGGCTATCTAGCCATCAGGCCTTCTGAAAAGATTACGGGGTGACTTGCCGATCTTTAGGTGGGTCAGGGGTTCTGAGGGCAGGTTTGATTCAAAGCCTGTATTTAGCATTGAAAGGCTGAGTTTGGCATCTCAGGGCGATACCGGCACTGTGGAAAAAGTGTCAGGCAATGAAGAATCTGTCTGGGTTCCTGTCCTGCTTCCCACACAGTCCGTGGGTGATTTGGTCACCCACCTCTCTGGGCCTCAGCTGGCTCTCTAGGAAGGTGAGTGTGCCAAGCTTTTCAGAGTGGGAGCTTGCAGCTAAGCAGCTGCCATTCATGATTAGATTTCCCAATGCTTGTCATCAGACAGGAGGCTACACCAGGGCGCTCCAGTGCCTTCTGTGATGAAGCTGCCTTCTAAGGAGGCCCTCGGATGAGCCGGTCTTTGTGGTTGTTGTTTCGTTTTGTTTTCGAGATAGGTTTCTCTGTGTAGCCTCTGCCTGTTCTGGAACTCACTCTGTAGATCAGACTGGCCTCGAACTCGGAGCTTCCCCATGTCTCTGCCTTCTGTCTGCCTCTGCTGGGATTAAAGGCCTGGGCAGCACACAGCAGCAGGCTCCGAGGGTATCATGGTACTTCAGGCAAGGAGCTATACCACACCAGGTGTGGTGGCACATGCCTGTAATCCCAGCATTCAGAGAGGCAGAGGCAGGAGGATCTCTGTGAGTTCGAGGACAGATTGGTCTACAAAGTGAGTCCAGGAGAGCCAAGGTTACACAGAGAAACCCTGTCTTGAAAAACTTGAAAGAAAGAAACTACAACACAGCTTAGTGTAATTTTCATCGTAACAGTTGAGCTTCATCGAATCACAAATAGCTATACTTTAGCCAATCACAAGCCCCAATACCAGCTTACTCCTCCTGTGGCCTATAAAAGCTGCTGGCTTGCTGACTCGGGTTCTCTCAATGTCCTCCACCGTGAATGACGGTGGAGTTGTGAAAGGTTTCTTTGCGCAAGTAAACTTCATTCAGTTTAATCAGTTTTCCCTGGAGGAGCCCTGCCAACACCTCAGCTTTAAAAACCACGAGACAGTTAGTGTCAATGGTAGGAGCTACCCAGCCTGTGATTCTGTGTCCGTTGGAGAGCAAATCACTAAATGGTTTTCCCAATTGCTCTCTTCAGTTATTTTTCTCTCATCAAGATGCTTAATGGTTTCAGATACTTTTTAAATTTTGTTTTTATTTATTTGTTTGTTTGTTTTTTGGTTTTTGAGACAGGGTTTCTCTGTGTAATAGCCTGGCTGTTCTGGTCTAGTTTTGTAGACCAGGCAGGCCTCGAACTCAAAGAGATCTACCTGCCTCTGCCTCCTGAGTGGGACTGAAGGTGTGTGCCACTAGGCCTGGCTATCTTTTTATATTTTTTTATTGAATTAATTAGTTAATTTTTGAGACAGTGGCTTTGTCCTGGAACTAACTACATAGACCAGGTTGGTCTTGAACTCACAGAGATCTGCCTGCCTCTGCTGTGTTCAGATTACAAGTATGTGCCATCACATTTGACTCAGATTCCTTTTGGTACAAAATAGAGCTTCATTATGGAAAGAAATTCAAAGAAAAATTTAATTTTAAAGACTTTTAATTTTAGTTGCTGTTGTTCTTACACTAGGAAAAAAAGGAATCCAAAGTCTTTCGAAAGCATTATTCTTAGACATATTTTCTTAGGCACTTTATTTAGTCATCTGCTGTTTTGGCTCAGGACCTAAGGTCATTCATTCACTCCTCAACCCAGTCCCAGAGTTTAGAACGGACTGTGAGACTTGTGTTCTCTCATCTCACATTTCCCACACATCCTACCCTGTCTGAGGGGCTGTCAGACCCTCTGTGGAGCCATGCTGAGTGAGTGTCCACTTGCCATTCTGGGTCTCTCTGAGGTGTACTGTCTAATCGTCTGTGTCTTTTGCCTTCACTGGGTGACTGAAATGGAATAAAGCAAAACCATGGGTAGGAGCAGCCCAGTGTGTTCAGTTTGGGGCACAATTATTAAATCTTCGTGGACTTCTGTTTTTCAGTATATCAAAGGATTCCATAGAAGGCCACAGGGTCTAGGGCTGAACATGGCAAACCCTTTCTGTATAGGTCCAGGGAGAACAATCTATTTATCAGTTTCTGTTGCAGCTACAGAAGTACAAAAGCACACATAATATGCAAACAAACAGGGAGGGCCACAATCTAATAAAGCTTTATTGATAGAATCGTTGAAGTTAAAAAAAAAAACAACAGGCAAGGAAATTCATGTAATTTTCACAAGTCATAAGTAATCTTTATTTTGTTTTAAAATGTTTCTGTTTTTAAAATGTAAAATGTTGGGGCTGGAGAGATGGTTCAGCAGTTAAAAGCACTGGCTGCTCTTTCAGAGGTCCTGAGTTCAATTCTCATCAAACACATGGTGGCTGACAGCCATTTATAATATGACTGATTTCCTCTTCTGGTATGCAGGTAAAGCATTTGTATACATAAAATGAATAAATAAAATAAAATAAATGTAAAATGTTGTTTGTTTGTTTTTCCTCACAGGCAGTAGAAAAATAAAAGTGCAGACTAGATTGAGCCCACAGACATTAAGTTTGCTAACTCCGGGTCTGGTCCTCAACAGACCCTGAACTTTGGGGTCAGAAAAACTAGGATTTCAAGTGTTTTTGTCACTTGCTAGCTGTGTGACCTGGGCAAGTTACACAATCCTCTCTCCAGAGCTTTAAGAGTTGGTGTGCACACTGGAGATAACTTATGTCAAATTTCCGGCTCTCTGAGAGCACTCAGTAACTTGAGTTCCTTCTTGATTTCTCTCAGCGAGAATTCATAGCCCGAGCACAAAGTCCATCCTGGACCTTGTAAGGCAAAAGAGGATGAGCAGCTCAGCACACACAGCATGCTCTTTGCCCTGACTACAAATGCACATGTGTGCAAAGAGTGTATTTATGTTTACATATTAGTCGAATGGCCCTCCGGGATGATAGGGAGAGGTGACCTCTACGTCCAGCGACAAGGGCTTCTGAGTTTTAGGTTATATGGGAAATGCCTCTAGTTTAGCAGTTCCTCAGTCTCTTACAATTAGAGAGCGATAGAATTAGAATATCAGTTTGTTAGACCAGGAAGTTTAAACAAAAATTTCAAAATGTATTTATTGTATGTTCCACAAAAGGGAGCTCTCAGTATGCAAACCTCCTGATAATTCCATGAGCTCTTCAGTAGAAGGGCACTAGGAGGGCTGTGGGCAGATAGTGGTGGTGGTTGTTGAAGCCTTGGATGAGGAATTCTTCCAGACTTCAGAAAGCACTTTACCTGTGTAGACAGAGCCTGTGCTTGGGCATTTTAACACACGGGGAAAAAAATTTGTTTATGACTGGGTCTCCAAAATATTTTTTTTTCCCCTGGCCGGCCTGGAACTCACTATGTAGGTCAAGCTGCCTTTGAACTCACAGGGATCCACCTGCCTCTGCTTTCCAAGTGCCGAGCCTGCTGCTTTAGTCCACATTCTGTTGCTGTAACAAAAGATCTGAGACTAGGTACTTTATAAAGGACAGAAAAGTTTCCAAAACTTCCGGAGTCTGGAAAGTGTCTGTTTTAGGTGCCAGCAGCTAGTAAGGACTGACTTGTACTTCTAAGATCTTGGATGCTATTGACCATGGAGGTCTGCTGTGTCTACATGCGTGGAGCAGAAGACAGACAGGCAATAATGGCAGCCCTTTTTAGAAATGCTAAAATGTATTCATGAGTGTGGAGTCCTCATGACCGGAGCACATCTTAGTGTGTCCCATCTCTCATCACTGACACATCAGGGATTAAATTACTAACACGTCACTTTTTTGGAGTATATAAAATTTGTGTGTGTGTAAGCCCACATGCTCACGTGCCCATGTACATGTGTGTAGAAGTCAGAGCACAACTTTGCGGAGTCAGATATTTTCTTCTACCTTTACTTGGGTTCTAGGACCAAACTCAGCCACCGGGTTTTGCACGGCAAACCCCTTTACCCACGGTACCATCTCACCTACTTGCAAGACAAGAAAAATCTGAAGACATCGGTGGCCAGGCTCTGTCTTTAGATAATAGACCAGGGGAAGGGGGTTTCAGATAGTTAATCAGAAGCACAATAGGCTTATGTGGGCTGAGAAGATAAGGTTCAGGTGTGGAATAACCTAAAGAGGGTGTGAGCAAGCGTGAACTTGCTGTGCATCTGTCTTTGTTGTATTTGGCAAGTCCTCCAGGTAGGGGTGTGGGGACTGCCAGTGTCTGACACTGTGCTTCCAAAAATGAGACCGCCTGGGTAGACCAGGAGTCTGTCTCAGCCTTGATCTCTATGTCTGTATAACAGTGTTTGACCATGGCTTTGATAAGTATGATGATGGCCATTTCAGAAATGGCTTCAGAAGTATCACGTACGAGGAAAGATCAAAGGATTTAGGACATTGCACAGCTGGAATGTAGTCCCTCAGACTCCTGTTCTAGCATTCTACATCCAAACCTTCTACATCTAATCTTCTTCTAAATCTTACATTGGTCCATCTTGTTTCTTTTTTATCTAGTTTTTGGAGGTATGGTATAAATGTTTTTGAGTTTCATGAAAGATCAGAAATAACTAAGAACACAATTTGTCTACCGGCATTTCATAAGCACTTATTTTTTTCAGACATTCAGCAGCAGTCAGTCTGTCTTTAAAATGCGCTGAGTTTGTCTGTGACTTCAGGGAAGAACTTGTGCACTCCATGGAAGACACTCAGATGTGGGTTGTGTCTATGGAGAGGTTTTTCAATCTACTCTTACTTTCATACCTAGAAATCTGAGGCAGTCAACTGTCTTAGGACCAACTCTCCAGGCTTCTAATCAGATATTGAGTTCATTTGTTGTTGTAGTTATATTTTGTTTTGTTTTTACATAGTCCAAGGCTGACCTCCAACTTGTGATCCTCCTGCCTCAGGCTTCCAAGTGCTAGGATTTTAGGTGTGCAGATGTGTCAAGTTTTTGAGCCTCTGTGGCTTTTGCTCCCTCATCTGTAATGTGGGGAAGAAAATGCATATGTCACAATGAGTTCCTAAGAATGCAAGTGCATGGCTTGCAAATAGGGGTGACAGAAGCAAGGCCCAGGGGGACATGTCATCCCATCACTTTAGAGGCAGGCGCAGGAGGATCCCTCGTTGGTTGCCAGCCTACGCTACATAAACCCCCCCCTTTTTTCCTTCTTCTTCTTTTATTTATTTATCTTTTTTGATTTTTCAAGACAAGGTTTCTCTGTGTAGCCATGGTTGCCCTGGAACTTGCTCTGCAGACCAGGCTGGCCTCAAACTCACAGAGATCTGTCAGCCTCTGCCTCCCAAGTGCTGCCATTAAAGGCGGGCACTATGGCGCCCAGCCAAATGTCCCATTTAATTGGCAACAATAAGAACAAAGAAGAAGAGGAGAAGGAAGAGGAGGAGTCGTAGCTATAATCAATAACAGCCAGTTGATAGCACCAGTGTGCATAGATAGCTGGTTTATACTTTGGACAGAGCGGCTCCCAGTTCCCCTCCTTGTCATTTGTCACATACTCACAGCCCCGTGCCCTGAAGCCCCATCGCCTTCCTTTGGGGCTCAGGCAAAGTGGAACAGCAGCTAGCAGCAGAGGGAAACACAGAGCTCAATAAATCCCAAACTGGTTTCTACTCTCGAAGCGACAGGCTGTGCTTCTCACTTTTCATTGGTTGAGTCAAGTCATGTGATCAAGGCTGCTCTGACCAGGTAGAGAAAACAGAATTCTCCTCTGGGCAAAGGCAAAAAAGGTTTGGAAACACAGTCTGCAGAAAGTAAAGAAACTGTGACCAGAGGAAGTTTGAAACACAAATGAACATCAGCCCCAAGCAGGATTTGAGACTCGATTCCTTTCGGGAATCAATGATTTGTCGAAAAGTTTCTCAGAAACGGTTGTCATCGTCACTCTTTTGTCAGTTTTTTTTTTTTTTTTTTTAAAACCAAAGATGACGGTACACACACTGCCAGCAAATGGTCAAACACAAGGAATTCTGGGAAGCCAGACTTCTGTTTGCTATCTTCAAGGGGTCCAGGAGTAAACAATGATCAAAGCAAACAGCTCCTTTTCGGTCAGCTGATCTAGGTCTTAAAAATGAATTTGGAAAAATCAGTAGCATTCTGGTGACGTCAAGTGACAGCATCCTCCCCGGCCCCCTTCCCCACCTGTCCATCTTTTGCATCAGTCAGGTTCTTTTAGTTACAGAGAACATATCTTTTCTAGAAAACAAACAAACAAACAAAAAACCTAAAAGTAAACCAAACAGAAATCCTTTCCAGCCACAATCCAGTAATGACAGTTAGGTAGGTCACAGGACTTCCAGGAGAGCTTTGCACTCAGAAGCAGTGAGTGACCTCTAGCCAGATTGCTCTAGCAGAAACCTGCAGACAGCACGTGGTGCTCCAGGGACCACCGCCAGCCGTCTGTCCAGCCACCCTTGAAGCTCTAGAGCCTCCCTTCTTTGTAACCCTGGGTGACTTCCTCCTAGTTTTTAATTTTACTTTGACAGCCTCCCGGTAACCCAAATCTCACACAATTGTCACCTTTAGCACCCTTAAGGTGACAGAATCTGATATCTCACGTTTTACAGTGTGCTACCTTGTGACACACACAGCACTCCCATCAGGAGTCATGTGACATCTGGTTGTGCTTTTATTTTCTGCTGTAGTGCTGGGGAGTGAACCCAAGGCTTTGTTCATGTATACACTCTATCACTGACCCTCTGTTCCTGCTGGCTGTTTTTCATGTGGTGTGTGTTACAGGAAATGCATCATCATGAGCTTGGATTTCTTATATTTTAGGCTCTTTGTCAGCTCCCCATCATTGTAACAAGGTCCTGAGATAATCAGCTTACAAATAAGAAAGGCTGACGGTGGGCTGAGGAGATGGCCCAGGAGGGAAGAGCGCCATTGTGCAAGCCTGAGGACCTGTGTTTGGATTCTGAGAATGTGCATAGAGAAACAGGGCATGGTCAGGCTCCAGTAACCCTGCTGCTGGGTCCGGGGTGTTGGTGAGGATCGTAGAAGAGACGAGGAGATCACTGGGGTTCCTGGCCACTAGCTCCAGGTTCAGCAAGAGACCCTGATTCAGGGGAATAAGGCAGAGGATGACAGAGCAAGACACTGACATCCTCCTTTTGACAGCACATGCATGCCTGGGTATGTATGCCTGCACACATACGTGAATAACACATATACAATACATAAGCACACACACACACACAGGCAGACAGAAAGAAAGGCAGACAGAAGAAGGTTGACATCTTGGCTCTGGGTTCTAGACGCCTCAGTCCATGGCCAGTCGGTTCAGTTGTTTTCAGGCCTGTGGTGAGATAGTACATTATGGTGGGAGCATGTCTTAGTTACTGTTTTCTTGGTGTGTGGAGACACCATGACCAAGGCAATTTTTATATAAGAAAGCATTTAACTGGAGGATTGCTTGCAGTTTTATAGAGTGGGTCCATGATCATCATGGCAGGAAGCAGGCAGGCACGATGGTACTGAAACTGTACCATGTACTGGTAGCTGAGAGCTTTACATCCTAATCCACAGCCTGGCTGGGGTGTTTGAAACACCTTAAAGGTCAACCCCTTTAAGCGACACACTTCCTTCAACAAGGCCACACCTCCTAATCCTTCCCAAACAGTTCATCAACTGGGAACTAAGCATTCAAATATATGAGCCTGTGGGGACCATTCTCATTCTAACTGCTGAAGAGCACGAGAAAGAGGGTGCTGCTGCTTAATGGTAGCCAGGAAGTAAAAGAGAAAGAGAGAAGGATAAGGAGTCCCACAGTTCTTTCTGAAGACATACCCCATTAGCCTAACTTCCACTCCTTTTTTCCACCATTTCCTGGTAGTACCATGAGCTGAGTCTTCGGGGGACTACTGATCTAAACTCTAGCACTGGGAGAAATGTCTAGTTGTGCTTAACTGCCCACAGCAGTTTGCTCTGGCTGTCTCACTGCTTTATCTGAACTGTATGGGAGGATCCACAGGCATTTAAAAACAGTGTCCCTGATCCATGTCCCTACAATTCGCTGACCGCATATTCTATTTTGAAACTTTTCTGAACACTACTTGGAGAAGTCATTCAGGTGTATCTGATTGGTTAAGGTTAGGTCACATGTCTTTGTCTTCATTGCCAGGGCCAAGAAGAAAGCAGTTTTTAGATTTTTACCTGGAAGTTCATAAGAGCCCTGACTTCCTAAGATTGGAAATGCTGCAGAGCAGGGAAGATACTGAAAAATGCTTAAAACATAGCCAGGTGTGGTGGTGCACACCTGTAATCCCAGCACTCAGGGAGGTAGAGGCAGGCGGATCTCTGAATTTGAGGCCAGCCTGGTCTACAAAGTGAGTCCAGGACAGCCAAGGCTACACACAGAAACCCTGTCTTGAAAAACCAAAAACTAAAACAAACAAACAAACAAAAAAAACATACAACAAACAAAACAAACAACCCAACAACAACAAAACAAAACAAAACAAAAAGCATGAAATGTGATGCTCTATGCATATATGTGCCACGGCTCAGGTTTTACCCACACAAGCCAGGCTGAAACCTTTGCAGTGTCTCAGAGTTCCCAGCTGCTCAAAATGCTTGTCCTAATGCTGTGAACCAGGCACAGGCACATTGCTCCAAGCATAAACAAGCATCTCTACAGACTGCAGCTTTCATTTCAATGATGAAAATTACGGTATTTAGGAGCTTAAATCAGTTTATCTGACTGGAAGACTAGGGCACTGATTGGTTAATCATATGAACCAGTTGTTAAAAAAAATGATCTGAGTATTATCAGCTGGTTGAGTATACATGAACTCTAACTCCAGAGATAAACAGAAACACCAGAGTTGATCCCTGGGCCTTTTAGGACATCTGTATGGATGGAGAATCATTTACAGTCTCTCTTGGGGCTAGGCAGTGGGTATCGTATTATTTAGTTTAGTCTTTCTTTCTTTTCCTTCCTTCCTTCCTTCCTTCCTTCCTTCCTTCCTTCCTTCCTCCCTCCTTCCCTCCCTCCCTCCCTCCCTCCCTCCCTCCTTCCTTCCTTCCTCCCCCCTCTCTCCCTCTCTCTCTCTCTCTCTCTTTGTTTCAGAGTACCACTTGCTCTGTCTCTAGACTCTCGGAATTAAAGGTATGCGTCACCATGCCCCCCCCCACCCCGCTCCTTTTTCTGGTTTCCAGTTCGGTTACCCCTTTCCTGGTGTACCCCAGCGTGTTCATTTTTCCCCCGTGGCCCTAATATGCTTTGGAGAAACTCAAAGCATTTAAGGAAAACACTTTCAAATCAGCACACATCTGCACACAAAGTGTCTCGAGGTCTTCCACCACAGTGGTCCTGGCTGCTCTGCAATCACACAGTCATCCCGCAGATGAGGGTCCAGATGTATAACACATCCGTGCAGTCCTCTCAGTTAATGAATCCATCATTCCCAAGCTATACCGCATCCCGGGAGAGCGTATTACTTAGAGTGCCACATGCATGGGCCCCGCAAGACAGCGTGGGCTCTGTAACCGACAAGGGCAGGATGAGTCCTTTGGGAGGAGGCCTGCTCTGGTTTCCTGCTTTGTTGCTATCTTTCCTAAAAAATGCCCAGAGCATGTGATTTTTGGAGCTCCTGCTCTGCAAAGCTTTTCCCTAGGTTGACGAGAAGTGTGGCTGTCTTCTAAGGTGATGGTTGGTAATTCTCTGCAGGGGAGGGCTTGCTGGCCGGAGACCAGAGGCTTCAGAGGACAGATGCAACTCGACAGTGGTGTGGACAGTCCTCTCATGCAGAGGGCACTTACTCTAAGTCAAGCTCATTGTGTGCATGGGCTTGCCACCGAATTCTCCCTGGATCATGTGAAATAAGTACTATTAGCTTCATTTCACAGAAGGGAGCTTTATGGGTTATTTGATCACTTTGGGACACAGTCTGTGCTGCAAAGCTGGGACTTGAACATGAAATCCTCTTGAGTAACTGTGATTATCCAATAAACCATCATGCCTGGCAACCCAGCCACTTTTTTATTAATTAATTTTGAGACAAGGTCTCTCTATGTAGCCTTGGCTGTCCTCTATATAGCCCAGGCTGAACCACAGGAATCCACCTGTCTTTGCTTCCTGTGTGTGGGGATTAAAAGCATGTGCTACTACAACTGGCTATTACTATTATTATTATTAGTAGAAGCAGTAATTTGGGTATTTAAAATTACATTTGTTTTAGTTTGTTTTCTGTTGCTGAAACAAAAACCGTGACTGAAAACAGTTTAGGAGAGGAAAGAATTTATTTCATCATATTCTTCCAAGCCATAGTCCATTATTGAGGAAGTAAAGGCAGAAACTCAAAGCAAGGACCTGAAGAGGAAAACTTGAAGGAACACTGGTCACTGGCTTGCTCTGTGACTCATGCTGAGCTAGCTTTCTTATATGGCCCAGGCCCACTTGCCAGGATGGTGCTGACCCCTGGTAGTGCTGAGTCATCCATTAATCATCAGTCTAGACAATCTCTCATGGACAGAGCCATAGGCTAATCTGCTCTAGGTAATTCCTCAATGAGGTTCCCTATTCTAGGTGACAGCAACTCCTTCTCCTTCTTCCCCCCCCTTTCTTCTTTATTGTATTTTCAATGAAATTTCTTTGTGTAGCCCGGGCTGTCCTGGAACTTTCTGTATAGACCAGGCTGGGCTTGGATTCACAATGATCCACCTGCCTCTGCCTTCTGAGTGGTATGATTAAAGATGTGCTCTATCACGGCTCAGCCCTAGGTGACTCTTAAGTTGTATTAAATTGACAATAAAAACCACATTCACTCTACTCCATGTTAACTTGACATGCAAATACATCACTGTTAAACCGTAACCTTTCCTTTCTTGTTTCACCCCCAAAATCTCATATTAATATCATATTATAAAACACAGTACAACTTTTAAAACATTTATTTTTATTTTATGCATATCAGTATTTTTTCTGTTATGTATATGTGTGCCACATGCCTGCCTGTGGTATAGAGGCCAGAAGAGGGTGTCAGGTACCCCAAAACTAGAGTTAGAGATGGTTGACTCTTATAAAACAATAACAAAAAAAACCCCAACATCATAGTTACATACTTCTTATTCTGAAAGAAAAAGACCAGAGCACAGGAGCAATCAAGCTAAAGCAAAACCCCAGGAATCCATGAAAATAAAATCCCGTAGCTCATTGTCTGGCATCTGAGGATCACTCAGATCTTCTGGGCTCCATAGTGTTCAGGTGGTCTCACCTCTCTAGCTCTGCTATCCTTAGCACACACTGTGGGCTCAACCTGGTTCTACTCTACACCTGCTACTGTCCTTAGTGGACATGGCCCTGGCACCTCCAATATTCTAGGGTCTATACAACTAAGGCTTCATCTTCACCAGTAGCGTCTCAGGGTCTCTCTGCAGGGTTCCAGCACTGCAACCAGGTGTCAAGCCTCAAGTGCGCTACATGACCCCTTCATGTCTTCAAAACCAGCACCACATGGGAGATGCCTATACATTATTCATCACATCCTGCTGCCATTTTGATGCCCAAAAGCCTTGGACCCTTTGGACCACAGCTTCTGTATGCTGATCTTGAAGATAAACTTCTCCACTGCCCCAGTGAGGCACACATTACACTTCAACGATGCTCATTTTTTAAAGAATTAATCACAGCTGATATTTGCAGCCCCAGCTGACCAGCATTCCTTGTCCCAGCAAAGCACAGAAAGTTTGTTTGCGGTGGTGGCGGCCCCTCATTCATCACTGCTGATACTTGCAACCACAGACCCTTAATTCAAAATATCACAGAAACGTGGTCCTGAGAGAGTCTTTGTCTCTTTGGAAACATCACAAGCTAGGTGTCTACTGTCTGCATTCCTCTCCACATTCTTAGCTTTCAGGCTCTCACAAAAGAAGCTGTCTTAGTCAGGGTTTCCAGTGCTGTGAAGAGACATCATGCCCACAGCAACTCTTAGGAAGGAAAACATTCAATTGTGGCTGGCTTACAGTTTCGGAGGTTTAATCCATTATCATCAGAAAGGGAAGCCTGGCAGTGTGCTGGCAGATATGATGCTCGAGAGGTAGCTGAGAGTTCTACATCTGGATCTGCAGGCAGCAGAAAGAAAAAAAAAATCACACTGGGCATGTCTTGAGCACCTGAGATCTCAAGGCCCCGCCCACAGTGACACACTTCCCCCACTAGGCCACTCCTTCTGATCCTATTGGGCCCCTTTTTACTCTGACCATAAACTCACTAAGCTCTGAGTATTGAACAGCTTTTCCAGCTTTAATGTTTCAAATGTTTCCCCAATCTTCCAGCAAAAGAACATCACCAGGTCCCTCACAGCAACACCCCGCTGTCCTGGTACCAGTTTCTGTTCTAGTTTGCTTTGCCGTTGCCTTGATAAAATACTCTTTTCAAAAGCAACCTGGGAAAGGGATGGGATTATTTGGCTCGTACTTCCAGGTCACAATCCATCACTGAGAAGATAGGGCAGGAGCTCAAGCAGGAAATGAAGCAAAAGTCATGCAAGAATGCTGCTCGCTGGCTGGCTCTCTAGTTTATGCTCAGCTAACTTTCTTTGGTCCAGGCCCACGAATCTAGAGATTCTTCCACTCACAGTGGTCTGGTCTCATCTGCATCAGCCATCAATCATGATACTCTCTCATAGACATGGCTTCATGCTAATCTTTTTGAGGCCTCTTCTTCAACTGAGGTTTCTTCTTTATAGGTGATTCTAGGCTGTGTCAAGTGCACAATAAAAACCCAGACAACACTTATTTATTTATTTGTGTGTATACACGTGTGTACTAGGGATTAATCTGTTTGTTTTATGGTAGGCTCTCTCTATGTAAGCCTTGCTGTTCTAAAACTTGATATGTAGACCAGGCTAGCCTCAACTTGACAAAAATCCACCTGCTTTTGCCTCCCAAGTGGTGGGATTAGAGGCACCACCAATGCCTGGCAGATGTATTTAGTTTAACAAACAAACAAACAAACACTTTAATTATGTGTATGTGTTTGTGTATTTGAGTGTAGGAAGCCTCTGGCAGCTACAGGCAGTTGTGTGTGTGTGTATATGTGTATATGTGTGACATGTATTTGGGTACAAGCAACCAGTGTGTGTGTGTGTGTGTGTGTGTGTGTGTGTGTGTGTGTTGATCAAAGGGCAATTTTTATGGAGTTTCTTCTCTTCTTTCACCTTTCCTTATGTGGGTTCCAAGGACCCAACTCAGATCATCAGGACTGGGAAGCAAATGTTGTTCCTATTGAGCTATCTCACAGGCCCTGACAACTATCTTCCCATTCCATGCCACTACCTGTTGTGCCCACAGAAGACCTTGTAGGCACTGGTGGGTGGGCAGCATTCTCAGATGCTTTATAGCATTACTTCCTGGCTGTGAGCAAACTCAGTGCCTTGCTCCTTACATATCAGTCCCTGAGACCTTAGGGTTTTAGAGTATTGTAGTCTCATAAGGGGACATTAATGACCTCTAAGGAGCTTGAGGAAGGGGCTCAACAGTCATGATAACCACGAAGAAAGCCCGGGACCGGAGGTAGTGGCTCCTTTCCTTCCTTTCATAGTAGAAGAACTATTCGGGGCATATACCCGGTGAGGGCTGATCGGGGTGTTCAATCTTAGCGCTGGACATTCTAGGCTGTACAGTCCTATATGATGAGCCCTGTTCTCTGCATTTTTCGATGTTCACAGACTTTCTGACTTCGATTCACTAAGTTCTAGTATCAGCAACCCTTTCTCCCAACAGGTTATATCCATGAAAAATGTCAACACACATCACCAAATATTCCCCGAGGAACAAAATCGCCCCCGGTGGAGAGTCAGTATCAGCAGAAGATGAGAAGCCTAGACACTGAGGGGTGAGGTGTGGGGCGGGGAGCCATCTATTTGGTTGCCCTAATGTGCTCCAAACCTTAACGGAACCCTAAGCTGAAGTCTGGAAGGACCGTATGCTTCATCTTGAAAATCTCCTGTGCAGGGCCAAAGTTAGTTACTGTTGAGCAAAGGCAAGCGTAGGAAAGGTAGGGTGCCCAAGGGCGACCAAGGGGGTTGGTGTTCCAAGTCAGGTGTTACTGGGTGGCCTCCCATTCCTGTCAGTTGCAACAGACACCATCTGGCGGCCTCTTTTCTCAACTAGTCTTGCTAAGAACACGCTGAGCTCTTATCCTTTTAAAATGCTCCACACACAAAAGCTCAGAGCCTTGGGGCAAAGCCTAGGCCTTTTGTTGTTGTTTGTGGATCTGTTTGAAACAGAGGGTTTCATGTGCTTTCATCAGCATAGATCCCTTCTGCAGAAGGCTATCTGGGAGACCCGTTAAGAGGTAACAGGAGGGGCTGGAGAGACAGCTCAGTGGTTGAGAGCACCAGCTGCTCTTCCAGAGGACCCAGGTTCAATTCCCAGTGCCCACATGGCAGGTCAGAACTGTCTGTAATTCCAGGATCCTATACAGACATACATGCAGGCAAAACACCAATGTGCACAAAATAAAAACAAATAAGTTACTTCAAAAAAGAAAAAGAGGTAACAGGAATAGCCAGGGCCTGGGTCTAAGAGGGAATGGATGCTGGAGACAATATAACTAAGTTGGTCTTGGATGTGGGTGAGGGATTCAGAGAGCCCAGGCTGTCTGGTTTGGGCATCACCTTTCCGTGGTTGTACAGGATGAGAAAGAAGGGAACAATTGGAGCAGACATGGGCAGAAGAGAGAAGAAGGCGGTGAATTTGGGGAGCTGCTTGGGACAGTGGAGGAAATTACTACAGCTTTGGAACCTGGAGCTGAGGACAGAGGCGAGTCTGGAGATAAGGCCTGTGAGTCATGCTATGCAGGTAGCAGTTGAAGCTGTGGGTGAGATTGCCCAGGGGTGTGTGTGGAAGGAGACAGAGTGGAGAGGGTATGTGAAGACCTGAGGAACCACAGCTGTTTTCCGTTCTGATTCAAAACCTACTCAAGTCCTTTGTCCCAGGATCCGAGTCCAAACCCACAACCCACAGCGATTGCCCCATTCTTTACGCCCTCCTGTAAGGAATCTGAGCTTCTCGCCTAATCTGTGACCACACTGAGATGTGTCGGAGCCAACAACAAAGGTATTTCTGTTCCCTTTGCTGAGTGTTGTTTTTTGCCTTTGAAGCCTTTTGCTAGTTCCAGTTAAAGCGTGGGTTTCATTTTGGGGTCTTGTTTCTGCCCCCTCCAAATCAGTTAACCTTGAGCACAAGTCCTCAATCTGAATGCTTTAATGGCCCCTGCTATGGGCTCTTTTAGTTAAAGATTCTGGGTCCAGTGAATGTTTTGACTAGAGGACAAAGCTCAGGTCCCCTAGAAAGAGTCCACAATCCATTTCCTCCCTGCCAACACTGGGCTCAGGGATGACTCAGTAAGTCAACACGCCCTGGGACTGCTCAGTGCATCCCAGGTCCTGATTCTGAGAGAGATCTGGAAGGAGACCCTTTTCTGTGAGCTTACCTTTCAAACCGACAGATGGCCTGTGGGTTTATCTTACTAAAAATTAGCTAGATGGCGAAGCGGCGTGCTGGTCAATAGAGTACGGGATCATTGTTCATATTGGAAAAAAATAAATACGAAGATTCCGTTAATCCAGTTGTAACCGGGGATGGGTACTGGAAAGACTGGTTAGGGGCCTTCGTGAGCCAAGCTGCTGGAAGGAGGGACAGCTCAGGAGCCCTGACAAGGGTTTTCTCTGCTAACTGGGGTTATCTGCCAGCAACGATGCAGCTGATCCCTGGGATGTTTTTGCCAGGCAGCTTCTGAACTTTAACCTACTGTCGCAACCAGGATCATGCGTGCGTGCGTGGGAGTCACAGGATCTGGACCCCCAGCAGGAGGGGTGACCTACTGCACCTGGCCCAGGCTGCGCGGGGTGCCGTAGTCTCTCCACTTGGGCTTTCCCCCTGCTCCGGGGGTAGAGGCTGACAGTGTTTGGGGCGATTGGTTGGGCTGTCATGTGCTTTAACATATTTTTCTGGGTGCTGTGAGCGTGCACTCTTATTTTCTTTTCCGCCAGTGTTTTTACCCTCAGATGATTTTCCTTCCTGCCCAAGTTACCTGTCTACTGATAGCATGAATCATAAGGAGATTACCCAGCATCCACCGTGCGGAGCAGCCAGGCGTGTTTCGGCTGTAGAAGCGCTGGGCACTCCAGCTCCCCAAAGTCAGGGCTGGCTCTTAACTGGCACTGGCAGATGCTTACAGCCTTTGCTTCTGCCCAGGGTCCTCTTCTTTTCTTTTCTTTTCTTTTCTTTTCTTTTCTTTTCTTTTCTTTTCTTTTCTTTTCTTTTCTTTTCTTTTCTTTTCTTTTCTTTTCTTCTCTTCTCTTCTCTTCTCTTCTCTTCTCTTCTCTTTTCTTTTTCCTCCGTACTACCCCTCTGCCATGCTTCCTCCTCTTTCTCCTGAATCTCTAGTTCAGGGATGCGCAGTGGCTTTCTTGGAACTTCCTGAAGTTTTAAGTGCGCCAAGTTAGGAAGATTCACTTCAGCATTTCTGCATCTTTTTAGGTTTAAAGACATCTCACGAAGCATATGAGCAACCCCATTAGTGCCATTACCACCAATAGTTCCCGCTCTGTCTCTAATTTCCTCACACTTGGGAAGTTTGTAACTGCGGGTTATGTCATCCTACTACACGTTACTTTTTTTTTTTTTTTTTTTTAATTCACCTTGGCAAGAGGCACAGTTGGGCAGAGAGAAAGGTGTACCAAGTACCTTCCCCATCTTTACCCTGGATCTGGGAACACACTCCAGGTCGTGAAGCCTCTGGGTAGAGGTGAAGGTGGACTTCGGATGGAGGGGCTGTAGATGTGGAGGGCCGAGAGGAGAGGGGTGGGGCCTTGGCCTTGGCAGGCAGCTGGGGCTTGGTTGAGGGTCCCCAGGTATGAGGTTATGGTTTCAGCCTCCTACTGGGGCAGTAGCCGGTCGCCTGTGGCTGTCGGTCGGTGTGACTAAGGAGCAGTAGAATCTATCAGGGAAGTGTCTCCTGCCCCTGCTTGGGATTCCTTAGCTCTTCATCCTGCTGGTGGAGCAACTGGGAAACTACTTTCTCTTCTCTGTGGAACAGAGGGGCCCTATGGGTAGCGTGGAAGACATCGCCAGCCACTGGCTGAGGATGTGACAGCCCAAACATAGTTCCCACATTGGCAGTGACTCCCGTCCTACCCTCTTTGGAGGTGCTGGGAAGGCGGGGAGGGTTCTCCACAGCCTGGCTTAATGTGAACTACCCCAAGAGGGCCCAGGGCAAATTCACTAGGAGAGGTGTGGTGGACTCAGGCCAGGTGGGCAGATGGAGGGGGAAGCTATGAATACAAGGAGTCCCTCCGAGGGCCAAGCCCGTGGCTTGCTGGAGGTTAAGAAGGGATGGGGGTTGCCAAGCATGTTTGCACATGCCTTTATTCTTATTACTGTCATTACTATATCACCTTGATTCCTGAATTTTATGTGTAGTTGTTTTGCCTGCATGTTTGTACATCGAGATCAGTCTGGAAGGAGAAAGCCCACTTGTGTGACCAGTGTCTCTGGTGGCCTGAAGAGAAGATCTGGTCTCCTGGACCTGGAATTACAGAGGGTTTTGAGTGGCTACATGGGTCCTGAGACCTCTGGCAGAGCACCAAGTGCTCTCCACTGCAGAGCCATCTCTCCAGTCCTTTTAACCCTATGTTAAATGTTGCTTTTAACCCTAACATTCAGGAGCCAGAGACAGGTGGATCTCCGGGAGTTCCAGGCCAGCCTGGTTTACATAGCAAGTTCCAGACCAGCCAGGGCTGCATAGTGAGACCCTGAAAAAAAAACAATAAAAATATAACAACAATACAAAACAACAAAAGAAGGGCTTCAGATCAGAGCTGGGTTAGAGGTCAAGGGTCACTGTTTAACTTCCGAGCCTCGGTTTCTTTCTGTGACGAAAACAGCATTCCTAGATCCTAAAATCTAGTTATTTTTAGGTGTGCAGTGAGATCACGTGGGACAATGGGAGTGCACCTTGGAGCTGGCGGCAGCTCTGGCAGCTCTTACGTTTCTTTTAGGAACGGCCATTTCTTTAGCTTCTTCCTAAGACACACCTTTCCTGCTCCTTCAGTCTACTGAGGGGCTGTTAAACGCAGCTGCTGGGCACCTTCAGTTCAGATTGTGCATATCCTAGTGACAGCTAGTTCCTACCTCCCTGGGTTCCACTTCCGGGTGAGTGACTGATTGCTTGGAGGAAGAGAGAACCTTGGAGAGATTGGCCAGTGGGATTCAGGGGCCTGACCGTGAGCCTCAGATGTCCCCTGTGGAGTCATGTCAAGCACCTGAGGTCTGGAAGGGTGGGCTCATAGCGGTTCTAAGTGAGCACTGCAGCCTCTGGGATTTAGACAAAGGGGAAAAAACGTTGCACCAAGCTGTTGTGTCTCATCTCCTGTCCTTGGAGTCTTATCTTTCACTGAGATAACCAGAGCTTGGCTAGATGACTCACCAGGAGGTTTAACTCCTTCCCGGACGGTTCAGGGCCAGCTCCTGGGAAACTGGGGAAAACAAGCAGATAAAGAATTGTTTATGCGGGGATGGATATTTATGAGAATCTAGGAGTTGCAGAGAGCATATAGGTGTCTGTTTACGCGCAACTGAAATCCTTCCAGGAGGGAGAAAAAGAACTAAAGTGTTTCAATACATAAAAGAGAACTCTGCCTGCACCAAAGTGCTGTGAAGATAAAGAGGCAGGCAGGCAGTGGCTCTTGACTTTGAGCACGCATCAGAATCACCTGGAGGGCTTGAGAAAACACAGGTGGCCAGCCCCCACCCCCAAGGATTCTCGCTCCACGTGTTTAGGGTGGGGCCAGCATTTGCATTTCCAGCAAGTCTTCAGTTTCTGTAGTTGCTGCTTATC
The DNA here is from genome assembly GCF_030254825.1 of Meriones unguiculatus. NCBI lineage: Eukaryota > Metazoa > Chordata > Mammalia > Rodentia > Muridae > Meriones > Meriones unguiculatus. The sequence continues at coordinate 53,126,313 of NC_083366.1, read as the reverse complement.
CCTGGACCAACTTTGACAGCCAGGATGATTTTGTGTGTGTGTGTGTGTGTGTGTGTGTGTGTGTGTGTGTGTGTTGATGATGTGTGGGGGTGGTGATGTGTGTATGGGGGGGGATAATGATGCTGAGGGGTGATGGTATGTATAGCGGTGGTGGTATGTGGGGGGGTGATGGTGTGTGTGGTGGGGTAATGGTGTGAGGGAGAGATGGTGTAAGGGGCTGATAGTGCCATGATGGTGTTGGAGAGTGATGCATGTGTGGGATGATAGTGTCAGGGGATTATGATATTGGGGGTGATGGTGTCAGGGGCTGCTGGTGTGGGGGTGATAGTGTGTGTGTGTGTGTGCCTGCACACGTGTGAGATCATAATGTCAAAGGGATAGAGGCTGCATTATTTGTAGTTCTTTTGAGGTCAAGGACAAAGAAAAGGAAAACCTCTCTGTTCTCATTCTGCTTTTGTCACTATTCGGGATAGCTTTGAGGGTCGTCTTGAGACGGCAGGTCCACTGCTCCTTTGCAAAGGAGACTCTTTCATGTCTATTTTCATGAAGACCATCCCTGAATCTGGTGCTGCAGAAGCCTTGGGGAGAGCAGAGAGGCAGGCAGACACCCTGCTCGAGTTGTATGCAGCTCAGACACCCCTCAAATGCCACCCCCTGTATCTGTGCTTACGTAAAAAACCTGTATGCATAAAAATTACTGTGGATGAATAGACTATAATCCATGCCAAGGCAGATGGCCTTACTTTTTGATCTGTCTTCAGTGTCTTGTAGCTGGCTTACCATAATCAAAGCTATGTTAATTAATTTCAAACATTCATTTGGTCAGTTATTTATACCTGAGCACTCTTCTTGGTGCTAGAAATCTAGTACCAAATATAGGTCCAGGCCCACGTGGATTTCACAGTCTGATTGGGGATGCAGAAAAATTACTAGATAATACGAGATGAGATGTCATTTTAGGCTCTACGACAGAAGAACGGGGTGACATGAAAACAGAAACATGATCGGCTAGAGGGCTTCCTGAAGGAGGTGGCATATGAAAGAAAGAGTGAATGGGGGTAGGTGACCAACGATACAGAGGAGAGAAACATGCAGAATTAGTTTGGAGAGAGATGCGGGGTAGCCTGGTAGTGGTGGCTCGTGCCTTTAATCCCAGAACTTGGGAGGGAGAAGGAGGCAGAGCTCTGAGTTTGAGCAAGGCCAAGCCAGCCTGGTCTACAGAGCAAGTTCCAGAACAGCCAGGGCCACACAGAAAAATGAATGTGAGAGAGAGGGAGAGGAGAGAGAGAGAGGAAGAGAGAGTGGGAGAGGAGAGAGGGAAAGGGAAAGGGAGAGAGTCCGGAGGAAAAAAGCCCACGGGTGAACATTAAGCCTCCCTCAAAGAGTATTCATTCCGGACAAACAGTGCTGAGAGGTGGGGCAAGATCTTGGGTGACCTTTTCGGGATGAATTTTAGCAATAAGTTTTAGAAATACCGAGGAAATGTCCCAGGGAATTCATTGGTGGGTTGCTGTTTACACTGAGTGTGAGGTTCCGGCTTCTCTTAGTGGGGATTAATCTGACACCATGTTAGGATAGCGTGAGAAGCCAAGGGCTGGATTTTGCTGTGAGTTGGCTCTGCTGGCAGGCCCTGGGCCTTTGCTTTTCACTTCCTCCCACCTGTTGAACCAGGAGTCTGGGCAAACCAGTTTTGAGTTCTCTGCATCAAAGAGCCTTCTTAGAAGCGAAGCCACAGCTCTTTTGCCATGTACTTTAGAGCAGAGTTCTTCCAGAATGGGGTCCATCCAGAGCAGCACACATCCAGAAGGGCTTGGAAAGGCTCCGGTTCTGCATAACCTGTCTGCAGACCTGGCAAGTTTGCAAGACTCCGTGGCCTCCAGCAAGCTGGTTTGGTTTTTAAAGTCCCACTCTTTATTGCTGGAATATGGGGACAGTGGCTGCCTCTAGGCAAATCCTGGAACTGTCAAGTGTATAGTCCCTGCTATGGTCAGCTCTGTGTGTTTGTACCTGTGTGTGTATTTAAGGGTTAACCATTCGATCTCATATCTGTATGTACTTTGTTTTCATAATCATGCTTCCCAGTTGCTTTGAGTTAGAAAGTCTTTCATGTATGTCTGGATTTATACAGAGATGAGCATGGTAAAAAAAAAAAAAAAAAAAAAAGTCAACAAAACTTCCAATGTAGAAAGCAGATGGGTTCAACCCAATGTTTTCTAGTTAATTTTTAGCATGTTCAGAAAGCCTGCATGCCTGCAGGTAGTTTATGTCTTGTGTCAGAACTGTCTATTCTCACAAGCTTGCTGGGCACTCACCTGTACTTTAAAGTATATTTTCTTAAAAGGATTGAGATTCCCCTGGGCACCCTGCTTTCTTCAGCAGGCAGTGCCCCCTCTTCAGGTCTTGTTTAGACTTGAAGACAAATAGCTTCCTACATACTAATGGGCTTGTTTTCCTTGTGCTGTAGTTGACCTCAAATTCCCCCCATGCCTGGCCTCTTCCCTGTTTAGACCCTAAGAAATGCTGAAGGTCAGAAGGAAGTTACCTGCCAGGGAGACACATGGGCTCCTCCCATTGCTCAGGGTGTTCAGTTTTTCGGCTTGAATTACATGTTTGTCTCACAGATAAGGAAGAAGATGTCAAGGCAGAGAATCCTTTTTTTTTTTTTTTGAGAATACTTTTTATGGGGCCTCCCTTTTGATGTGTCTGATTTCCCCCAATTTCCCTATCCTGTTTTGAAGGATGGCAGGGAAGGTAGAGAGATGAACTTCTGTCCACCTCAAAACACCATCGGGTGTTAGAGGGAGGAAAACTATGCTCAGGGATGCTGCCAGATGCAAATTACAGTTTCTGGGTGAGAGGAGAGCTAACCTCTTTTGCTTTGGTTTTGTTTTGTTTAAGTCGTAGGAGTGGATTTGCAGAGAGACGCTAAGTGCTTTTAACTAGTCTCTGGGTAAAACGTATTCTAACCTACTGTCTTGTAGAACATGATTCGAATACACTCCCCCCCCACACACACACAGTGATACTGCACCATGTGAATGTCTTTTATGGGCTGACAGCTCTAGACCAAAGAACACCAAACTTAACTTTGGGACAATATGAAACTGTCCTTACAAAGCCTGTTGAATTATTTTCCCACTTCCCACATCCTCAGAGGCCGTTGGAGGAGTGATGGCATCTCAACTTTAATCTGAAAGTTTATTTTTGAGACTGGGTTTTCACTATGTAGCCCTGCCTGTCCTAGAACTCTCTATGTAGACTAGGCTGGCCTTGAACTCACAGAGATCTGTCTGCCTCTGCTCGGAGTAACAGTTAACTTTCCCGATTGGCTAGTGAAGTTGAACATCTTTTCACACATTTAGCAGCCATTCGTGTTTTGCATATATATTTATAAATATTTCCCCATATGTGTATCCTTGGTATTTTACTTTCCTTTTGCAGGCATACACTTATTGTGAACCAGGCACTAGAGCTGACTGATGAATGAAAGGGCAAGGTAGAAAGATCATAGCATTTGAAGCAGAAACGTAACCACATGGACAATTTTGTCCCTGTACTTTGTTTTGCAGAGAGCAGTTTGGAGAGGCAAAAGCTGCCTTCTAGCTGGCTAGCTGCAGTTCTGAATATTTATTACAGTATGAAGATTTCCCCCTCCTTGTTGCCTCCTCAAACAATATTTACTGTGTGAGTCTTTTTTGTTTGTTTGTTTTGTTTTTGTTTCTGGGCACTGCCTTCTGGTAAATGTCATCAGTGTAACAGTGAGCAGATTCTGTCCATCCGTAGGGGGAGAAGCAGGTCTACAGAGGGTACTGTGATACTGCAACAGGGGGAGAGGAGGTCTGTAGGGGGAGAGAACAGAGAAGAGAGGCTTGTGTGCTGACACAAGCCACAAAACTACATAGCGTTTCTCAGAAATACCAAGAGGGTGAAAACAAGATGGTTCTCTGTAAAAAGACGCATTTTCCACTGATATTAAGGGATTGTAGTGTGGGAAGGGCGGAGGGAGGCTGCCACAGGGCCCCACTGCCACATGGAGCCTCCAGGGCCAGCAGAAGCCACCAGATTCACCAACCTCCCTCCTGTGACTGCTTCACAAAATGTATGCCACACGATCTGGGCCTGCGCTGTGGGAGTGTTTGACCCGCAATGTAGACGGAGCGTGAGTCTTACGAATAGTTCAGGCGTCAAGTCCGAGAGACCAATGAGCTGAGCCCTGTGATCAAAAGCTTCTTGAGTGCCGGGAAATGAAGACGGGTTTATTAAGAATGGTGTTTCGTCATGTGCAAGGGGCTAGAATTAAGAGGTGGGCGATCTGTCTTGTTCCCATGCAGTCTCGCAAGGAAGGGGCCCCAGATGGGCAGGAACTGGAATGTTCCCAGGCCTGTTAGCTGGGTAGCCAGTGTAGCCTGGGGCTGAGCTTCCAGCAAGGAGGGGGCAGGAATTTGAGAATGTGGAAATATATGCCGGGTCCAGAGGGTTCCAGAAGTTTCAGGTCCACGGTCTCCCTCCCCTAAGCCCTGTGGCCACCAGAACTACTACAGCAATGGGTCTTACTGGAAGTGGCCCTGGGAGAACAGGGAAATATGGGGGGGGGATTGGGGGGAGGGAGAGGTGACTTTGTGTGCATAGCCAGGCTGTTAGGTTCCTTTCCTTTCTATTCCCTTTCCTCCTCCCCCTTCCTTTCCCTTCTTCTTCTCCTCGGGTCTTCCTTCCATGTTCCCCTCTCCCTTCTTCCTTCCCTTTACCTGTGCTGAAGATGGGTGACTTGCTCCAGGAAAGGGGATTACACGCGGCAGCAGCTCCAGCCCCTGCATCGTTTCTGTGTAGAAAGTCTGCAACATCGAACAAAAATGGCAGAACTGAAAAAGCAACCGATGAGATGAGAACCAGGAAACACGGCAGCGGCAGCGGCTCTTGAAATAAAACATGAACACTGAACAGGTTCATGCACTGGCTAAGGATCTTCCCCTACAGAAATCCAAATGCAAATATAACTAAACTCCTATTTTTAGCTTTTCTAAACAAAAACAAAAACAAAACAAACAAATAAAAAAACCCGAAAACAAACTTTTTGCCATGGTTGTTTTGCCTGTATGTCTGTGCACCACGTCCATGCTTATTGCCTGAGGAGGCTAGAGGAGAACCCTGGCTCTCCCTAGAACTGGAGTTACAGATGACTGTGAAAGGTGGGTGTCTGCAGTCAAACCTGGGTCCTAGGGCTCTCAACCCCTGAGTCAGCTCTCCAGAAGCCCCCCCCTTTTAGCTTTTTTATTTTTTATATTTTTATTACAGTTCATTTTTGACTTTTGCTTGTTTTGAGGTAAGATTTTATGCAGCCCTGGCCTATACCTCATTATGCAGCTAAGGATTACCTCGAACTCCTGATCTTCCTGCGTCTTCTTCCGAAGTCTGTTTCCATCTAGACCCCACAGGCCTCCCTCACCCCATAGTTATCTCAGAAGGAGATTTCAGGTGTCATGTCATCTTATCCATAAGGATGTCAGCATATCACTTTCTAGACTCATAGGAACAATTCAACTTTATTTTGATGTTTCAGGCTGTTTGCCTCAGTTCCTTATTATTATTATCAATTACTTAGTTACTGTTAACGTTTTCCCAGTTATAATGTGATGGCCAACAGGTGGTTTGCTTGCTTAAATTGGGATCTAAAGAAGGTTTATTTCTAGTATATAAGTTAAATTCTGGTCAATATTCTTTATATTTGTCTTTTAAAAAAATCTACAGAAACACTGTCACTGTTTTTTGTTTGTTTTGATTTTTTAAGACAGGGTTTCTCTGTGTAGGATGTCTTAGAACTCAGTCTGCAGACAAGGCTGGCCTAAAACTCACAAAGATCACACAGAGCTCCCAAGTGCTGGGATCAAAGGCGTGTGTCACCATGACTGGCCATCTTTTTTTTTTTTTTTCTTTCTCTTTAAAGAATATTAGGCTATTCTTCCCATGGAATTTCTCCTACTTTTACATTTGCTGGTCATATGCCCAGGGTAATGTGTGTCTTGTCCCTCTGTACCTGCCTTTCTGTGCCTCTAAGTTGGGTGAGATTTGATCAGACCCAAATCTGATGGTTCAGCACACAGCCCCGCCTTAGTGGTTTGGTTTTGGCACCTCTGTGACCTCCCCTCCCCCGTCACTCCCTCTGGCTCACTTTCATCCCCTCTGGCTTTGACCTTTTCTGAGTGCTCCCTGTGTAGGCCCATGGTACTCCTTCCTTCTTTGTTTCTAATCGCTTCTCTGTCTTCTGCTTAGTTTTTATGATGCCTGCCATAGGCGCCTACTGAATACCCAACACCTGGTCCTAAGACATGCTCTGACTCATGGAAGGTGTTAATAAATACGATCCAGGGAGGGGAGAACTGTCCTAGCTCTTCCTCTACCTGTCCTGACAGGGACGGTACAGCACATCCTTGGGAGCACCTGCGGGTGTGCCAGGCAGGCCACGTGTCCAGCGCTTGGCTCATTATCGTCACAGCAACCTAGGCGGGTCTTGTCATAATTGGCTTCTAGGAGCAAGTGTGGTAGACATGGTGATATGGTGCTCACAGCTCCAGCTGCTGACCTCTTGTCCGAGGTCACGCACACTCTAGGCTGTCCACAGTGATGACTTGTCATGGAAGGGTGCAAAGCTTGGCCTTCCTGGCTGACACCTGGTCAGTTCTGACAGATGAGTTTGCACCAGCATTCCCCTTGTGCTGAGCTAAAGTCTGGTCCATCCCATGATGCAGTTCCTCCTGTCCTCCACTTAACCTTGGCTTTCACTTCTTTTCTTGCAGTTTGGCCTTCTCTGCAAGCCAGGTCTCTCCATCCTTGGATGTCTAATTTGAAAGGGTCAGGTGGCCTTCCCTGTGCACCATGCAGGGAGAAGTAGAACAGGGACTTCACTGAGCTGTGGGATCCTGGAGTAGTGTGTTATTCCTGGGAGTATCGTACCTCCCAGAACCTCGAGAGGAGGGCGAGCCATCAGCACTTCGGCCTGGCTCCATTCTGGTTCTAGGCTATGCATCAGTTAGTTTTGTGTGGCTGTGATAAGAGACCTGAAAGACCAACTTAAAGAATGCAAGATTCACTGTGGCAGAGTTTCATGGGGTTTAGTCTGCAGTTGTTCAGCTCCGTGTGTTGGGCAAAGCATCGTGGTGGCAGGGTCATGCAGTACGGGAGCTTCCTCACGGTGAACAGGTTGCAGAGGAAACAAATCCAGAGTGAGATAGAACTCCAACAACACACCTATTTCCTCCAATAGGCCCCACCCACCTCTTATCTCTCACCACTTCCTAATAATGGCGTTGTGTTATGAATCCATCAAAAGAGTATTAATCCATCGATTAGGTCAGAGCCCTGATGATCTAATTGTTTCTGGAAATCCATCACAGACACGCCCAGAGTGCGATTCCGGAACCCCACAGGTGTTTCTCAATCTACTGAAGTTGACAATATTAACTGACACAAGCTGTGTTTGTGAACCAGGACCATCAAGGTTTAACGTGTTTCTGTAGGAAACTGAGTTCTTCATCTTGCCTACAACTGTTAAGTCAAGTTGTAGATTTCCTGCCCTGTGACTCAGACAAGCCACAGGGAGGTGCAGAGGGGTGGAGCCTTGAAAGATCAGCACTTCATGGGAGACGGGTGTTGGGACTGTGCTGGTTGAGTGACAGTGGGATGGGATGAGGGGATGACTGGGATGAGGGGATGCCCGGGGTACATGGGAGGAGAGGAGCCCCTTCTGCTCCTGGGCTGCAGCGTTATCAGAAATTCCATCTGTTGAGCAATTAGAGTCACCATAAACTCCAGGGAGAGAGCAGAAACAGGGTCAGGGAGACACGTCAGGCCATGAAAAGAGGGGTACAGTACTGTGAGCGTGGCCTGAGCTGGTGACATCAGAAAGACAGGACACAGTAGTGATAGCATCAAAAAATCCCCCAGCAGCACTGAACAGAGGGGCAGATGAGCTCTATGTCATTGCACTAGAAAACACGCTTAATTTTTGCTAGTGATCTAAGTCCTGATGCACAGCCATGTCACATCATTCCATTTCCACCCTTCAGAGTGATGTGAGAACGCCCTAGGCCTTTACCAGTCAGAGGAAAAAAAAAAAGAAAAAGAAAAGAAAGAAATTTGCATACCGTGTAATAGAATCACTCCATACTACTGTCAGGAAAAGTTAAAATGGTGGTTGTTGGTTTCCTAATCTCAGTAAAGTGAGCCGTGTGGGGAGCGAGAAAAAGACGGTGAAAGGACCAGTGTTGAAGCAGGGAGTTCCCGGGAGTTGCAGACTGTACATTCAATCCCTGGACCTCATCCTCTGGCCCTGCAGGTGGACCCATGCTGTGGGCTGCAGACTTTCTTTTAAAATCATGGGCATGGCTTTGCAGTCTGATCCTGCCCTCCCTCTCCCCTTCCCTCCTCTCCCTTCCACTCCCTGGTTAGGGTCTGACTCACGGCTATTCCCAGCAGGACAAAGGCACTGAAAACATGCGAGGAGTCAACAGCTGGAGGGTGAGCCGTCGGCAATGTATTTTCAAGTCTAGTTTCTAGGACTTGACCCCACCTGCAGGCTATAGGTGTGTGTGTGTGTGTGTGTGTGTGTGTGTGTGTGTGTGTGGTGGGGGGGGGTGCACCGGGCAGGGATTTTCCACTTGTTCTCCAGCTTCAGGAAGTCGATGACTTACTTCCTCATTCTTTGGTTCAGCTTCAGGATCCAGCCCTGGTGCTCTCCTCTGTGCTTCCTTGAGATGGCTGAGCATCTCCTCCGGTCCAGTCTGCACCTTTGCTTCAGTTCCAGGCTGAACTTCCTTCCAGATCATGGACCACTGAGGGGAAGAGACCTCTTCAGGTTCCCAGTCCTTCCAGGGCAGGTGTTTCCCAGCTGAAACAGAAACAGCTTTCTTCTTTCTTTAGCCCTCCCTTTGGCTGACCAGGACTCCCTTTGATCTATTGTTTTGTGGCTAAGGCAGTGTTCCTTCAAGAATCCTCCATCTGCTGCCGTGAGCAGCAGAGAGCCCGTTAGCATAAACCACCTTTTTGCCAGAGTTTCCCAGCAGGCTTTGAACCCAGCTGGTCCTGAGGCTGTGGTGTCTCTGCATCACAGAGACTTCTGGGTGAGGAGAAAGTAGGTGTCTCATTGTCGAGTACGTTCATCCTGTCGCAGGGACCACCCACTGGTGGAAGTGGCAAAGAACAGGGTCGGTTGGGGTGGGTTGACATCTGGAGAGAGGAGATCAAATCAAGTGGAGGCTTTGCACGAAAGTGGAAAGATGTGTCCGAGCCCATATCAGTGAGCATCTAGGATGGTGCTGAAATGCAGTGCTGGATGATCCTTTGAGCAGTCAGAGATTATTTATCTGCTGTCCATCTAACTGACTTTCCTGGACTCATATGCCAGTAAGAGGCGAAGCCTGGAGCTCCTACTTCAAGAAGACTCTATCCCAGCAATCAGCAGCTTTCCCAGGGAGGAAGGCTTTGTTTCTTTTGGAAATAATGGTGGGGGGGGGGGGGAGAGGAACCTAGGGAGACAGGCAGGGAGAGGCTGAGGGTGGTTAAAATCAGACTGGAGGAGGCCTAAGCAGGCCCCTCTGATTCCGGAAGTCATATTCCCTGTGGAAGTCTGGGAAGCAATGGAGAGACTGCAGTCAGAGACATGAGCTATTTGATAGTGATGGTCAGTGGCTCCCAAGCCTGTGTTAGCACTAGGACCATCTGAGGGTCTGGCTGAGCCCAGAGCTGGACTCTATCTCCCAATTCCAATTCAGATAGGAGAGTTCACATCTCTTACCAATCTCCAGGTGATGCTTTTATGGCCTGGAGGAGCCTCCAGGGGTTAGTTAGCTGGCCATAGATTGCTGGAGGGAAAATGGAACCAATGGCTGGAGCCAGTATGGGTACTGACTCCTCATGCAAGTGCAGTTAGTGAAAAGTTAGAAGTTAATACAGAGAAAAATGTGCAATTCCACCCTAACTTCTCATGGTCCACTGTGCTATCCATGAGAAGGAAGAAGCTGCTAAGTCTCTGAGTAATGGTGCTGACTGAAATGAACCCAATTTTTTTGGGGGGTGGTGGTGGTGGAGGGAAAGAGACCAACTTCTGCAACGGTGAAGAGAAAGAAAGCTACGGTGAGAAACAAGGTTTTCTGAGAGGCCGGGATGATTGTCATAGGATTTGGAAGGGTCTGACCCAGTGGGGCAGGTGAACTGGCTTTGTGGGCATAAGGGCCAAGGCAGGAAGCTTGGGGTTTCAAGACTAAAGGGTGAGGATGTGCAAGTCGTGTGTGGAGCTTTTCAGCCTCGTGGGCACAGTGGAACTTTGAGTGTAGGTAGCAGCTGATTTCGTTGGTTGGGAGAACTGGCATTCAAACCCAGTGCCCTCCAGTGTTCGCTTAATCCTCCTAGCAGCTCCGTGGTCACATGGAGATGCCCCCATCACTATGGGCTGCTAGATAAGGTAAACAACCAGTGGATCTACAGAGGCCAGGGCAGCTGCAACCAGGTAGTTCGTTCTGTGGGCGGTATTGGAAGTTGATGAAGGTCACGGTGGCATGCTCCGTGACTCGGGTATGGGGCTGTGGCTATGTTGTGTGTTGGGGAGGGGACCCTAGTGCCTGGAGAGGACCCTGGCTGAGTTAGCTTGACTGCTTCAGGTGACAGAGAACAGAGCTGGGTGCAGGTTGCCATGGGTGACTGGAAGGATACAAGAAAAGCAAGAAGGCCAAGGATGTTACAGATCACAGCCAGGACTGAGTGCGGCCTTAACATTCAGCTGTTTTCCCTTCACAGCGGGCGAGGCTGGGCGGGGCTCTCTCCACTGACAGCTTTTATCAGGGGTAGGTCTCTACTCTCCCGCTGCTTTGGACCCTTCTTTTCTTTTTAATTTGTAAAACTTTATTTATATTTATTTTATAGACGTTGGTGTCTGCTTTATGTATGTCTATGTGAGGGTGTCAGATCCCTCACATAGAGGAGTTACAGATAGTTGTGGGAATTGAACCCAGGTCCTTTGGAAGGGCAGTCAGTTCTCTTAACCTCTGAGCCATCTCTTTAGCCCCCTGCTGATCCTTCTTTGCTTTCTGTGGCCTCCATTAGTCCATCACTGTCCAAAACCCAGATCTTGCTATTTAGCCTTCCCAAAGTCTCCTGTTGCTTCATGGCTCCTGCTTACATCCTTAGCTGTGTCCTCTCTACTTCCTTAGTGCGTGTCACTAGCTGGGAAGCCTTCCTACATCCATTCTGTTTATTGGGAGCAAACCCATTCTTCAGCTGGTCTGCAGGGATTAATTGCAGGTAATATCTGGTACAAATAAATGCCGAGACCAAAGAGTCAAGGTAAATGGCGCAGAGTGATGTCTGGAGCTGCCTGGACCAGTCCAGGAGGCCTGTGTTCATGACAGCTTCTCAGGGGTGAACCTCCTACTCTTACTGGAGTAAAGCAGAGCCCACACTCTAACGGGAGTCTAGAAGGACCAGGATACAAGACATATTTCCAGAAATGACCGGACAAGAGGATGAGATGTGAATTTCTTTTCCCTAGTATGGAAAGTAAGTGGATGTAAGTGAAGGGGACTGAGAAACATAGAAGCCCTTAGCAGGGGGAGCAAAAGCCGAGTAGGAAGGAGAGAGATGGTACCAAGAGTTGAGAGCCGACTATCCCTAAACCCTTCCAGTCTGAAGTTGGCACAGTCTCTCTTCCTAGACCCTGCAGCTGACGGGCCTCAAGGGTGGGCTGCAGACTTCAGCTGTGGGGACTAGACAGGCTTTGGACAATGACTGACCAAAGTCCACAGCAGGAAAGGGTAGGGGATCCAACCTGAAGCCACGGAGCAGAACACATCTGCACAGACAAGGGGTATTTGCACATAGTGCATGCAGCTGGGGCCTGTTTTCAAGAAGTAAGAATCCCATTCTTGTCTATTCCAAGTGCTAGCAAAACACCTGATCTGTAGCCATCTACAGCCATACCTAGAATCTTTACCTGGGGAGTTAACTCTAGGTCACATGCTCAGAAGCCGCAGGCTAGTGACTCCAGCTTTACCTAAGTGTGGTTGGTTACTGAGGAGTGTCTGGCATGATCTCCTAGCCTGAGCGGCGAGGGGCAGGAGACATAGCTTCGCCTCACTGGGCGTTCTTCTCTACCTGGGGCAGGAGGGTTTTGAAAACACTGTCCTGTTTATTTTTCTGCTGTTCTGAGGGTAAATGGCAACTTACACTAACTCACAGTTGCCTTAAGAATTGTGACCCAAGGAAATTTGGGGGTGGGAAGATAAAGACTCATATTCATGTACGGATACCCAGTTCTTTAGGACAGGATCTTGCTGTGCAACCTATGCTGTCTTCAGACACACAGCAAGCCTCCCGCGTCAGCTTCCTGAGTGCTGGGACTACAGGTGTATGTCATGGCATCCTCTCCTTGTGTCATTTATGGAAGTCACTGCTTCTTTGCCTGTTTTTGGCAGCGTTGCTACCATATGTACCCAAGTTTGAGCTCTGTGATTTGTTTCATTGACACACATGACATGGCTTTTTTTTTTTTTTTTTTCCACAACAGTTTTTGTTTTTGTGATGTCCCCAGCTTTGGTTTTCTTCTGCAAAGATTGCTTTGGCTATTCAAAAGCAGCAGATTTATGGGTAGCTTCTGGAGGCAGGAAATGGAGAGATGCTAGTGAAGGTGCAACCATTGGTCCTACCTTGAGTAGGCCTTGAAGAGCTGACACACAGCACCGTGACAGAGTCAATACTGCTCTGTGGGGTGCTCCATACTGTTCAACACAGGACATCTTAAACCCCACCACAAAATGATAACTGTGTGAAGTGGCTGATATGTTAAGTGGCCTGGATGTGACGATTCCTTTGTAGCGAATGTGTACCATTAGTCTGAGATACCCAGAGAGGGCTAGAGCCAGTTCCTCCACTTTAATCCCATGATGCCAGCAACTTCTGGTTAACGTAGACCTAGGTATATCCCTCCACACCCTTTAAATCACTCCTAGTATACTTACAATCCTTACTATAATGTAAATGATATGTAAATAATTGTTGCTTTACATTGTCTGGGGAAAAAAAGTCAGGAAAGAGGCTTAAACCTGTTGACTATAGATGCAGATTTCTGTGGCTTTTTTCCTTCCAGACTGGTTGATCTGTCAGGTTGGAACCCGTCAATATGAAGGACTGATGGCTTATAACAGTGCCACGTTTTATATTTAAAATATACATGGTTTTTATTTGTTAATCACGTAGGCCTCAATAAAATTGCAGACACAATTTAAAACTAATACAGAACGATCTCAGGGAGTGGGACACATAATACTTAGGAGAGGGGGAGGAGACACGTTAGCCAAGTCATAGAAGATATTCCATCATTGAAGTTTAGCTTAGCTTGTGTGAAAATAAAATGGAAATTTTGGACAAGTGGTTTCAGAGTATCAGAAAAGAAACTCAAGAAAAAGATTCAAAGATGCTCAAACATTTCAGTGGTTGAACCGAGATAATAAAACAATGATCACCACTCACAATTGAGGGCTCTTTTGCTTAGATGTGTGAAATGAAAGCATAAAGGGCCTTAAACTAGGCCCTGGGTTAAACTTCTTGTCTGACAGCAGATCCAGCACCATTTAATCTTTGAAAGTGTGCTTTGAAAGTGGCTGAATTAAAAAAAAAAAAATCAAAAGGGAAGAGAGTCATTAAGTGTGTCCAGTCAGGGTAGAAAATGTATTTAAGAGCTGGGTGTGGTGGTGCATGCCTTTGATCCCAGAGCCCTGGAGGCAGAGGCAGGGGCATCTCTGTGAGTTCGAGGCCAGCCTGGTCTACAAAGCAAGTCCAAGAAAACCAAGGCTACGCAGGGAAACCCTGTCTGGGAAAAACAAAACAAACAATCCATACACAACCATGAGTGTACTGGGCATGTGTCTGGAGGACAAGCTGCTGTCATGGTTATTCGAAGCAGTGAGCCATCTATCACTAGAAAAGCACAAGAAAGAGGAAGAAGATGTGTCCAGGAAACATCACACCCTAGAATGAATATTGAAATTCTGCCACAGCCAGGTGACATCACTGCCAGAATAGAGAAAAACAAACAAACAAAAAACAAACAAACAAACAAACAAACAAACAAAAAAACCGGTGTCATTTTCCAGCCAACGAAAGCAGAAAAACAATGTGATTTCCAGACCTTCAGCTCCAACTTCTGGACCGAGTTAGCTGGTTTTGCTTTGACTCTTTAGGACGGTATTTTACCTGTAGAATACAGACTGCCAACCATGAGCTCAGGTTATCAGAGATGGTGCCTTAAGTTTTACTTTCAGGACAGAAAAAAAAAAAAAAAAAGGAAAGTAAAAGTTTTGACACCTGCTGGCAAACGTGACTCAAGAAACCTAAAAGACAAGGAACATTTCGACCGTGTCCTAGATTGGAAACAACTGTTTCATTGGTAAAGGTTGATGCTATTCCAACCAAAAAACAGATCATTCCAAAAGTTGACCCTCTGTAGGATAGCCCACGCCTGGATGAATGTTGAATGGTCTCTGAGGAACAAGGGAACCAACACTCCGGATCAGCTACAGTTTTGGAAGCAGAAGCAGAAGACAACATAGATTTCATAACCAAATTGTAAAGAAAAAAAAAAATGAAATCATTGAAACTGAAGGACTGAACAAATTGTATTTTCAGCTGAAGCCCTTTGAAACCGGAACCAAGGAAAGAACGGATTCAGTCCGAGATGAAATCTGAAGTTGGCACAGACATAGCATTAGACTTGCGCATAGCAAGGAAAACATTGACAACGTGCTGGAAATCTAAACACGCGCAAAAGCATGTGAGAGCGGCAGAATGCTCGTACAGTGGATATTGAAATGTTCAGCAGTTCTCCGGTGCCAGTAATAATACTGTCAAGATACAAAAGCATTTTGTCATTCGTTTGTTACACTGCGCTGTAAATAGTAACTTATACACTGGACAAATGGTCTACTTTAAAAATAACCAACAGAGGAAGCATACTATATCTGAAAGTTATAGTGTGCCTCCATACCAACTCCTACCAAGGCCAGCTAAGCCACTGTATTCTGTTAAACACCCGTTGTCTTGTTGTCTTTAGCGGGGCAGGGGATCTTTCTTAGCAGGTCATTGTGATGTGTGACTTGTCTGTCTTCTTTGTGAGAGTTGTCAGACGTTGATTATTTAGGAACCTCTTCTGCACTTTTTTTTTTTTTTTTTTTTTTTTGCCTTGCGTGTGGAAGGTAGGGACATAGCAGATCATTTGCCATTGACGAGAGCCAAGTGGACATTGTCATATATACTTGTGGAACAGGATGTTGTCTCAGGCCTCGTGGAATAGTGTGAGTGAGCACACCACCCATGACAGCTGAGTATGTGCTGTCTTATACACAGAAGTAGTTTTAAATTCAAAGCTCTGAAATGATGCAAGCAGGATTGTAGAAACTGGAAGGCTTATTACTTTTTTTTTTGTTGTTGTGGCCTGAAAAATCTAATCATAATTTCGTGTAAGAACAGACAGTTTAAATATATCACAAGTACGTAATCCCAGCTCCTTGGTTGGTTGAGACAGGAAGGTCTCAAGTTCAAGGCTAGCTTGGGCAACTTAGGAAGACCCTGCCTTGAAATAAATATATATATATATATATATATATATATATATATATATATGATTAGGCCTTTAGCACAGTGTTGGCTAGCATGTGAATTCAGACCCAGACCCTGATATTGAAAAACAAAAACAACAACAACCACAACAACAAAAAGCCCATTATGGACTCTGGCAGATGCAGCCAATATCTGTCCTCCTTAAATCCTCCCAAAGTCTCATGCAGAATATTATAATTACTGGGGGCAATTAAAAATACTCACGAGTGTCAATTGCAGTCTGCCGCTGCATGTCGTCAGGAATCTGGGAAAATGCAGGGAGGCACCAAGAAGAGACTGCAGCTCCTCCTCCCCAGCCTCCTCCAGTTTTTAACTCTGCCCTATGAAATGGCAGGTTAAAGGTGGTTCTTTATACCCACAGGCTCTGAGGACTCAACCAACTGTGAATCAAGCTATTTGAAGAAAAAAAAAAACCCCCAAAAAACCCTCCAAACAATCTATTTGTAGCTGTATGAAACATATACAGAATTTGTGTGTGTGTGTGTGTGTGTTTATCCCCTAAGCAGTACAGTACAGCTTCTAGCCACACATATGAAGCATTTTAAGTTCTCTAGAGGTGATTAAAAGTGTGTGGGAAGTTTTGGGCAAATACAATGTCATTTTATATAAGGCATCGTGGAATTTTAATCCCAAGAGGGGCCTGGCATGCATCCCTCATGGACACCCAGAGAAGAAGATAGTCCCATCATTTGAAGCTGGGACTTAAAAGCGTTAGAAATGTGCTCAAGCTCAAAGTTCTATAATTAAGTACAAGGCAGAGTTAGGATGGGTTTCCCACCACCACACACTGCCATGTGCTTTTTTCGTGACCTGGAACTTAAAAGAGAAGTGGGTTTATCTTTAACTTTACTGGTGACCCTCCCAATCACCCATGACCGCTTGTCCTTTCCAGTCTCTTCTGCTTTTCTTTATCACTTGAAGGATGCTCCTCCCTGTAGTTTCCCAATTACTCAAAACATGCACACACACACACACACACACACACACACACACAGCTCAAAAGGTGGCTTGTTCAGGGTCTTCCCCGGGTCTGTGGAACCAAAGTTACATTTAATACAGAATGCGCTTGCTGCCCTGAAAACACTGTAATTAATATCTGTGAATGTGTTATTAATATCTGTGAATGTGTTTTTGGCCAGGTTAATTAGTCTAACTTTATAGAGAAGGACATCAGACTTTTGGATTCTAAAGTTTGGTGGGGGGAGGGGGAGGAGACTAGTTGAAGAATGGAGTGTGCTTGCTTTTCTTTGTTTTTACCAAGAAGTTTGGCATGTGAGCCAAACCCGAACCGGACTATCAGTCCTGTTCCCTCAGTCACAGCTTTCCTTGACATAGGGACTGAAGTGAGGCTTAGAGGATCTGGGCAACATGCCTTGTTGAGGGACTAGAGACGGGGTTCAGTGGTTAAGAGCACTGGCTGGTCTGGAGGACAACACTGGTTTAGTTCCCAGCACCCACATGGTGGCTCATAAATTCCTGTCATTGCAGTTCTGTGGATCTGATGCCTGCTTTCGGCTTCTATATGTACCCTCAAGCCTATGGTGTGTACACACCCACTCAGGCACACATACAAAAGAACAAATCTTCCAAATGTGGCCTTGAGTCTTGCTTTTTTTTTTTTTTTTTTTTTAACTGCACAAGATGAATTCACTAGCCATTCTAGCCATTCTGAATGCATAGTATTGTGGAACTGGGGACACTTACCTTCTTGACCATCATTGTAGCCTCCCGGAAGCTTGTCCTCATCAAACAGAAACTCTTCCTCCAGCAGACACCAGTTTCTCTTTCCTCTTCCCCCACCCCACTGCCACCTCCTTCTACTTTCTATCCTTGGTACCTCACCTAAGTGACATAGTTGTTGTCCTTTTGTGACTGGCTGGCCTCACTCGGCATTATCCACGATGTAGCACACAATGGGTATTCCTTTTTCCAAAATCAATAATATTTTATTGTATAGGTCACGCTCTGAACCCTTCTTTCTGTCTGTTAGAGTGCCCGTGAGTTGCATCCACATACTGAGTGGCTCGAGTGCATGATGTCCCTATAAACAGGGGTGTGGGAGTATCCACTCAGATTCCCAGTTTCAACTTTGTCTTCTCATCTGTGTGTTCTTGGTTGCCGTAAACACTGAGACTTTATGTTCTTTCTTGTCCCAGAACAGCATTTTTAGCGTCCTCTCTTCGTACTATCTTGTAAAACGAAGCAAAGGGTAACTGGAACCATGTTGCTAACATAAGTTTGTGGGAAAACCAGCTTCCTGTTCTGTTCTCAGTTGTGTTTTTTTAATCACCTGCTAGGCGATCCTGTCTAGGCACATTGAGCAGTTGGTCTTTCTGGTCAACAGGTGTTTTTGTTTTTTTTCCTGGGAGGCTGTGCAGAATGCAGGGGCCTTCGGCTCTATAGTGGGGCTCTTGCCAGCTCCTCTGTGCCTTCATAATGCTCTGCACATGTTCCCTCGAACTGGCACCTGCCCTGCTCCATCACCCTCTGTCACGTCCTTCCCTGTATTTCAGATTGAGCTTGCAAAGCCCTAAGCAGTCATCCAGCTAAGAAGTCATTTAGAAAATGGAAATAAACCACCCAACACATAACAAACAAACAAACAAAAAACAACACAAAAAAAACCCCAAAACTCAGTTCTCCTAATCACTCACTCACACACACACACACACACACACACACACAAGAGGCTTTATTTGTGTTTCATTCATGATGGCCATGAGGCCAAGGAGCCATCCTACCCAGAGGGTAGGTTTTGTGGAGGGGCCTATTCAGAAGTTCAGTTTTGTGAGGGCCAACACATTCAGTTTGATGGGATGGTTGTGTCTGCTTCATCCTGAAAGGTTCATTCTGAGTCTCTGGGGCTCTGGGGGATCTGGCCCCCGAGAGATCTCCTTCTCCCTCAGAGATTTTCTCCCCTTTCAGAGATCTACATAGTGAAATCATGCCTTAAAAGAGAACAAGAAAAAGAGAGAGAGGAGAGAAAGAGAGAGGGGGTGGAGAGAAAGAAATATGAGTATACTATGTTGGTTGAAAAAACACAAACAAACCAGAAGAACAAACAGAAAACACTTGGTGTCTCCTTTCCTGGCTTCTCTCCATTCAGGTTCCATCATATTGTAATTGCATGCAAGCCCTCCCTTTTCTCTGTGGGGCTGAGTGGATGGCTCCCAGCCCTCACATAAAAAGCCATGTGGGTGAGCATGGAGGCTCACCAGCACTCACAGCCCTTCAGAGGCAAAGTCGGGAGATCCTCTGGCGACACTAGATAAATCAGAGCGTTCCAGTACAACTAGAGACCTGGCTTTGTGGCTGATGTCACCCTCTGGCTTCCACACATACCTGGAAACAAGTGTACCCACTCACGTTCAAATATGCACACACACATACACACACAGAGAAACACTAATGTATCAACTGGGGTAAAGAGCTGGAGTCCCGGTACGACAGTCTTCTTTCAGTGATTGTTCTGTGTGGTTTCTGACACCCAGGGTCAGCAGGCATCACTATGGCAGGAAGAGCCTCCTCCTGACGTCATTAGAAGGTCAAGGGTTGAGTAATAGTGTTCCAACACCCATGCCGTTCACCTTGCTTCAGCCCTCACCATCACAAGAAAGGTGAGCATGGGGCAGTTAGATGCCTCAGGGGAGAAAAGATGCAAGGAGAGCACATTTAGTGTATCATCACAACTGTAGGTTGTTTATCTTTTACTGTGCCTAATTTAGAAACTAAACATGAGTGAGTAAGAGAGTAGCAGCTGGAGATATGGCTCCATGCTTAAAAGGAGTACTATTCTTGCAGAAGACCTGGGTTCAGTGCCCAGCACCACAGTTGGCAGCTCCCAGCTGCTAGCAACCCCACTCCGGGGGAGATCTGATGCCCTCTTCTGGCCTCCAAGTGTGCTTGCACTCATGAGCTGTACCTACACGCAGAAATACTCAAATGTGCATAATGTTGTTAATTAAAAAAATAAAAGCAAAAAGAGCATATGTAGGCAGTTTTATATATAGGGTTCAGTACTATCCATAATCTCAGTCTCCACCATGGGTTTAGGTTAGAAGGCTTATTGGGTGCCTATAATTTGCAAACTCTTTTTTAGTGCAGAGTGTATTACGGATGTTTTCCTAGTCCAGTATAGTGAGAACACTCACAGGCAGGTTTCACAATAGTATATATGAAATCTGCTTTTGTGTATTTAGTCACCCCTTACTTGACAGACTTAATTTTTTTTTTTTCCTGCAGTATGGAAGCTTGCACCTAGGGCCTTCTACATCCTAGGCGGGTGCTCTATCACTGAGTCACTCCAGGCTTCGCTGACAGACTTTCAGCCTGTTTCCAGGTTTTTACTGCCGTGAACAGTGCTGTGAGTGAAGCAGAGTCCAGGAAAGCCTGGGCTTCTACAAAACAGGTACCTTGAGCTGAGGTTGCTGTGTGTACCGAATTTTAACACATATTGCCAGTTTACTTTCCAAATGGTAGAGTGGTTTCCATAGCCACCAGCACCAAAGGGTCACTGTCTTGATCATGTGGGGTCCTCTTCTGAGACTCGTCTCTCTACATGCTAATCCTCAAAATGCTTTCATGTCTCTCAGTCTTTTCTTTGAGACAGGGTTTCTCTGTGTAGCCTTGGCTGAACTGGCCTCATTTTGTAGACCAGGCTGGCCTCTAACTCACAGAGGTCTGCCTGCCTCTGCCTCCCTGAGTGCTGGTACACTTTTCTCTTTTAATAACTGATTTGTAAGGTTAAAATGTCAGGGACACAAACCCCCTAGATCAAATAGGCCCATTTCCTACCGTATTTCTTCCAAAATTTTAATTATTTTTGATACCATCAAAACTCTTAGTCTTTGTTGGAATTATTTTATTTTTAGTAGTGCTGGGAATTGGACTTCCTTGCATTCAGGCAAGTGCTCTGTCACAGCCCCAGCTCTGGGATTTATTGTTTAATGTGAGGTGAGAAAGGAGATACACCATGAGATCCTTCTGTCCCAATGCTCCTGAGTTATGCCATCAGTGGACAGGAGATAGTCCCTTTCCTGTTTGAAGCTGTGTGTCTCTTTCTTTACAGTACACCATGTCTCCCTGTTTCCTGGGACCTGGTTCTTGGCTCTGTCCATTCTGTGTCAGTTGTGCAGTTTGTGATGACTTCCATCTTTAGTGCTGAGGGACAGAGGGCACACTCCCTCAATTACTTCACTTTTGAAAATTATTAGCAACGTTTTCCACATTTATTCTATGGTAATGTTAATATGATCTCATTGACGTGTATCCTGGTTTCTGACTGGAATTCATAACAGGTGCTATTCGCTCTGGAAGATGCACCTTATTTTGCTACATTTTCCCTTCTAGGGGCACTTTTAATGCATTATGAATGCTATAAAATTTTATAGCTTGCTTTGTTTAAGTTCTGTGTATTTCTTGTAATATTCATTCACAGACAATTTGTGCTTTTTTTTCCTTTTCTTTAGAGAATTAGATTATTTTTCATTTTCTTTTAAAACTCCTTTTTACCAGCATAAGAGTTTTTAAACATTATATATTCTTATTACAGTGCTGTGCACACGACAAAGCGCGTGCGCACGCGTGAGTGCATGTGTGTGTGTGTGTGTGTGTGTGTGTGTGTGTGTGTTCATGCCATGAGAAGTGTGTGGAGGTCAGGAGACAACTTTGCTGAGTTGATTCTCTTCTTCTACCTGTATGTAGGTTCCAGGCTTTTTACCTGTTATGTATGGCTCTTTTATAGTAGGTATTTAAGATAGAATCTGTGGGGTTTTTTTTTCAGGTGTGCAATTTATTTTAATAGATGTAACAAATGTATTCTATTTATCTTTCCTCAAACTTTTTTTGTTTATTCACTGAATTATCGAGACCTTGTAAACTCAAAGACATCTGTAGTGAAAGAAACATCTAGGTTTTAGTTCAGGCCCCACTATGTAAGCCAGACTGGCCTCACTCTCAGAGATCTGCCTGTTTCTACCTCCTGACTGCTGGGAATAAAGATGAGTGCCAGCATGCCCAGCCTGTTTTATAACTTTTGAAAATCATACATAAACATCTAGGAGAGGTGTTTACTTTTTTTTTTTAAGGGTAGATTATTGAATCTACTTTTGTTTAAAGATTTATTTATTTGTTATATATACATTATTCTGTCTCCATGCCAGAAGAAGGTGCGAGACCTCATTATAGATGGTTGTGAGCCACCATGCCATTGCTGGGAAGTGCCCTCAGGACCTTTGGAAGAAAAGCCAGTGCTCTTGACCTCTGAGCCATCTCTCCAGCCCCCCGGGACATTTACTTTTTCTCTTGTTGCTATTTCTTCTTGATACAGAGTTTATGAGCAGACTGACCTTGAACTAGCTATACAGGCTGGTCCCCAGTTTCTCATCTTCCTGCCTTCACCTCCCGAGGGATTATAGGCACAGATCACTGCTTGTCAGATGCCTGCTTTTGTTTGCTTTAAATTTATTTATTTTTATGTTATATGATTGGTATAAGGGTGTCAGATCCCTTGGAACCGGAGTTACAGACAGTTGTAAGCTGCCATGTGGGTGCTGGGAATTGAACCTGGGTCCTCTGGAAGAGCACGTGTACTCTTAACCGAGGAGCCATCTCTCCAGCCCCCGGCTGCTTTTTAAAAAAATCTTATGTTAGTATTATTTTTCCTCTTTTCTAGATAGATCTCTCCCAAAGGGCCCCTCTTTAAAAGACTGGCAGGTACTGAATGGATACCTAGCTTAGGTTTCCTGTAGAGGCTCTGAATAGCATCAGATCTCATTTACATACAGCAGGGTAGGGCTGAGCAAGACAGAAACTAGAGCTTTACAATCAAGATGGAGTGTGTCACTCCTCGGGCAGCCTGTGGAACACTCCTTTAGAGACAGGGAAGTGGGCAGGGTGGGGAGCTGGGTTACCATCCACTGTCAATCAGTGTGACACCTTGGACCTGGAAGGCAGAGAGGGGTGGAGGATGGAAGCCAGTCAGAAACATCACATTGGGAAGAAGGCTCCAGAATCCTGTGGAGCGGTGGGGATGTGAACCGCAGTCAAGGTCAAGGACAGGACGGGCAAGATTGTAGGAGTCTGAGCGTGTGTGGATGAAAGGCTTCATAAAGGGCCTGCTTTCTTCTCATTATTGGATCACTGAAGAAATATTTTAAGCTTTTAGGTTTTTAAACATTTTTTTTTTTACCCTGTTGAGACAAAATCTTACTGTATTGCTCAACCTAGTTTCAAACTTAAGGGTTTGAGCAATCCTCCTGCCCCAGCCAGTTAAGACTTACATGTATCAATGCACCTGGCTTAAAGCATCTTAAAGATAAGAGTTTGGTGATTATTTCCAAATAACAAGCTAGATGACAAATATTTAAAGAGATACGGTGTTTCCCAAGTATAAATCTCACTTTTGAAAGTGAGATTTACCTTAAGCTACCATGCTCAAAATATAATGTTCCTTTCTCAGAGGAGTAAAATACTGAGAAAAATATGATCTGGAAAATACAAAAAGATGCAAAGGAAAATAATGATAAAAATTTCATCTTTTGATGAAGCTTTAGCCACCTTTATGGTGTGTTTTCTTCCCATGATCTGAGGTCACAGAGGATCTACATAGTTAAACAGCTATTTTACTTTCCTCACTCTTTATTCATCTCTGACCCTTCCTCATGTTATTCAGATAACAATAAATGAGTAAGCCCTTGGCTGAGGGCACTAGATTATATAGGAGAAGGCTTTCATTGAACAGATGCAGTAAGTCATTAGGTCTTCAAGAATGTAACTTTAATACATGCAATTCCTTCCGTTTACATGTTTATAGAGGAATTTGTCACAGCCTTTTTTTTTTTTTTTTTCTAATCAAGCCATGTGCCTTTCCCTGCTTTGCCCATCCTGGAAGTCTCCTTTATGTTCTCACATTTTGTTCTTGCCTCTGTACCTCTGTGGATTCTGCATGCCATGCTAGCTTGTTTTTGCCTTTTAGGCCCTAGCTTAGCAGATATTTCTTGCAATGCTCTACTCACCATGGCTAGCCAAGAGTTCCTGGCCCTATCCACAGTGACTAGACTCCCTGTTTTGATCCCATGGCTTTGTGGCATATCACTCAGGCTCCTGCAGCACACAAGGGCATAGTCTAGACAGGTCATAAACTTTTCCTCAGTGACTTGTCCCTGACGACAAGGTATGGAGAAGGTTGTGGGAACCTCATAGCCAGCCTGAAGCCTGAAAGGATGGATTAATGGCTGTTATGTGCCGAAGGCTCCTGGTAGAAGCTTCAGTGGGGAACGCGTGTACTGCTCATCTTCTGCCAGAGTCCTCTACACTCTCTGTTCCTTCTCCTTTCTCTCCCTGGAACCTCCTACAGGTCAACCCCATAGGAAGCCAAGAAGCTGAGACAGCGTATGAAGGACAGTATCTGGGGTCTTCTGAGGTCCAGTTCCTGCCCACGTGTGTGACCCTGCATGGTGCCATCTTAGTCTTCCAAATATCCTTGTAAGACCCTTGAATTCAGGAACCATACAATACTCTTTTGGGGAAGTGTGCCTCTAGGAAACTAGTTGAAGAAGGCAAGATTTGCTTTCATTCCTCAAATCTATGTTTATAACAATGAAGAATGAGAAATTACCCCCAGATAGGGAAGGAGGCCAGCATGGCAAGCCAGGACCAGTCATCCATGGACAGCCACAAAAAGATTCACGGAAGCCAAGTGTGGCGATGCGCACCTGTCTATACTCTGAACACTCAGGAGGCTGTGGTTGGAAGATTGGGAGTTTGAGGCCAGCCTTGACTACGTGGAAAAAAAGAAAAAGAAAAGGAAAGAAAACAAAAATTCTTTGGTGGACTTTGTTAAAACAGTGTATTAGTCAGGGTTCACTAAAGTCACAGAACTTATGGAACGAATCTTTATATATATATATATATAATGTATAAATATATAAAATTTATTTATATACTTATATGTTATATACTATACATATATAAAACATATTTATAGTATATATAAATATAAAATATTAATAAAATATAATATAGCAAATATATTATAATATAAATCTGTATTTATATAAATAAATAAAAATATATATTTAGATAATATATTTTATAAATATATAAATATATATAAAGGGAATTTATTGGAATGACTATAGGCTGCAGTCCAACTAATCTAACAATGGCTAGTTGTGAATGGAACATCTAAGAATTTAGTAGCAGCTCAGTCCCACAAGGCTGGGTGGCACAGCTTGTCTTCTGTATATATTGGAATCCTGAAGAAGGCTCCAATGGCAGTGACAGAATGGATGTGCTAGCAAGGAGGGCAAGCAGGCAAAGAAGAGCGAATCCTTCCTTCCTCCACTGTCCTTATATAGGCTTCCAGGCAGATGGTGTGGCCCAGATTAAAGGTGTGTCTTCTTTCCTCAAGATCTGGATTAAAGGTGAGTGCCCCTTCCTCCCCCCAAGATCCAGAGCAAAGGCACGCTGTCTTCCAACCCAAAGATCCAGAAGGCAGTTGCACCCTCCATTTCTGGATTGTAGTTAATTGCAGATATAGTCAAGTTGACAAGCAGCAATAGCCATCACACCCAGGAAAAATGGAATTATGCAATGACAAGCGGAAAAAATAAATTCTACTTCACTGTATGTTTGTCAGCGTATTAAGCTGTGTTCTATATAGGAAAAACTTTAAGAAAAACTGGGCCAAGTGTCAAGTCCTATCCTGAGGAGATACTAGCTAACTTCTCAGAGAATTTGTCCTGGAAACAAGTAAAGGGTAGCCAGGATAGTAAGTACTGACTCTGGACAGTAGAAAAAAGAGGTTGGCATCAGGACCAGGTGAATGGCTTTTCTCAACTGTTCCCTGTCATCCCAATGTTCTCCTTGGATACAAAGCCCTGTTTCTGACACTCTCTGGTAAGACACTCTCTGGTTGCAAGTACAGAAATTCTCACATGAGTAAGATGGAGCTCCCATGGAGTGAGAGGAAATGAATACTCTGCTTTTCCAGGTCCATGGAAGCCTGGGGCTTTCCTTTGTCTTTAAAAAAGTTATTTAGTTATTTGATGTGTACGTCTGTGCACCGTGTGAATGCCTGGTGCCCTAGGGGGCTGAAAGAGGACATCGGATCCCCTGGAACAGGAGTTACAGATGCTCTTGTCAGTTGCAATGTGGACGCTAGGAACTGAACCCAGCTCCTATGGGCAAGCAGCCAGTGCCCTCAGCTGATGTTTGACTTGAGAACGCAGCTGCTAGAGAATAAAGTGCAAAGCAGCTCTCTCGGACTAATGGGCAGTCTAGAAGATCATGGGATTCTCAGGCAGGGCACCAGACACTTCACCAGTGTTGATCTGGAAAGGAGAAGGTGGCAAAAGACATGAAGGCTGTACATGTAGCAGCAGCAGAAGCAGACACACACCTTGGAAGGAATTAGCAAGGTGACCCAGCACCCTGTGTTCTCTGGAGCATTCCTAGCACAAACTGTGATGTTGGGTAGGATTTCCCAATATGTATATATACGTTTTAAAAAACCTACTCTTTTATGCTAGGTATAGTAATTTTTTAATTATCATGCTGTATCTCTCAAACTATTTTCATGTGAGAAACTTAACATTGCCTTGAATCCCTCTGACTCAATGAATTCTTCGTCTGTACTATGGGGGAGTTACATTGCCTTAATAAAGTAAATTTTCAAATAATATAGTAGTAGTTGGGTATGCTTCAGCTGAAACCGCAGAAGAAATAACCCCCTCTTGAAGATTACTGTTCTACTACAATTTTTGTCCCTTTTATAAAATACTGGAGACAACCAGCATATGAAGAGTAAAGGGTTTTTGTTTTTTTGTTTGTTTTGTTCTTAGTTTTGGGAATTTCAGTCCATAATCAGTTGGCCCATTTCTCTTGGGCTTGCACTAAGGCAGTATATCACAGAGAGAACATGTAATAAAGCCATGATGTTCACCATCATGAGAGAGATAGAAAAGTGCTGAATTCTGTCACTGATTTTTTTTTAAGACAGAATAGCCCTGACTGGTTTAACACCCGTTATAGAGACAAGCTTCCCTTGAACTCGCAGGGATATGCCTCCTTTGGCTTCTGGAGTGATGCTGTTAAAGGCATTGGTTGCCATCCTTTGCTCTAGGCTGTACCTCTTAAAGACTCCACCATCTTCCATTACCATCCAGCTGATGACCAAACTTCAGTTCCAGATTGAATTGTAGCAGTTGGCAGTTTTCTGTTTGTCTCTGTGGTTCCCGGATAGTGGGATAGGAGCTGTTCTTAGCAAGTCCTGCTGCAAAACAAGCCTCGTGTAGAAGGAAACAGCATCCATTCTCCTTGCTGCTGTCATATATCGGCCCTTCTACTGAAATACTCTGATTTTGTATGTGTCAGCAAGGAAAATACCTCTACTGTGGTCACAGTCAAGGTGGCCTGAGTCTTTTTTTTTTCTTCCCATGTTTCAAGAATGTAAATTGAGCATCCATTTGCATGAGTTGCCTTTGCTACTGGTTGTACTTTCCGGCTGGGATGATTTTAAAACGTAATTTGTAGATCCAGAGGTCTGAGAATAACCCATTCAACTACCCTCTTCTACCTCCCACCCTGCCTCATCTCCCTTCTTCACTCCTCGTCCTCTCAGCCTGATGCTACTGCAGAGCTATTTGATGGACAGCTGGAGAGGTGGAGCTATTTGACGGACAGCAGGAGGGACGGAGCTATTTGATGGACAGCAGGAGGGCGGCAGCCCCTGCCAGGACTCTAGAGTCACCACAGCAGGTGCAGCGGGAGGGTAGTTTCCCTTTAGTCATGTACAGGTTGCCATGGCTGGCTGAGCTTAGTTGAGGGATGACTCTGGGTGGGCGGTGAGGGGTGGTTAGGTAAAGGGTGATGCACTCTGTCAAGTACTTCAAGATCAGATGCTCATACTATGTGTGCCCTGGCACTGTGGCCCACCCTGCTAAGAGTAAGTTTATGGGCTGAAAGGTATAGATGTTTCCAGCAGCAAATGAAGAACATCTGATGTTCGCTCTCTCTCTCTCTGACAGAATTTTATGTAGCCCAGGCTGGCTATGTACCTGAGGATAACCTTGACCTTCTGACCCTCTTCCTGCTTCCACTTCTGAGTCCTAGCATTTCAACTGTGTACCATTATGAGCAGTCTCATACAGTACTGGGGAAGGCACGCAGGGCTATGCGCATGCTAGGAAAGTAGTGTCCCTTGGATGTCTTTCCAAAGCTCTGATGACCGAATGGCACGAGAGAATCAGAATTCCTAAGGGTAGGTCCCAGGTTCAGGAAGTGCTTAAGACTCCCTAGGGACTCTGGCTGATGCTGCCGAGGGTGATGGCTGGCACGGGGTTATGGACACATTCTGACCATTGGTACTTGGCTTTGTGCTGCTGGTCAGTTATTTCCCATTCTCTACCTCAGTTTCTCGTGAAACTGAAACTTCGGTCTACGTGAAATGGGGAATAAGAGTGCTACTTGCAGACGGTGTGAGGATGAGCTAGGTGACTGAAAGAGTGGCTGCCACAAGCCGGCACTCTCCGGCTGTTTGTCACCTGTCATGTTCAGGAGCACCTATTTAAGAAGGACATCGGCAAGAGGAGTGGTCGGGGTGGCCAAGGAACTCCAGCAAGGGTCTCAAGGGATGCGCCTCCTGGGGAGGAGAGGGCTTTGTTTTGAGCATGGTGCCTCCTCTGAGGTGGGCTGGGACCTGGCTGTCTCTGAGGGCTGTGATGGAAAGAACAAGGCTTGGAGTGGAAGCTTTTCAGCACAACCATCCATCCACAGTGAGGCTGTCTGTGTCACCTGAGACTCTCCAGATACGGGGTCGTCTCATCGAAGGGGCTTGCGAATCCACGGATTTGGGTGTTCTCTCACCTCGGTGGAGCCGACGTGTCCTGGACATGGAGAAATGGTTTACAATTCACCAGAAATCAAGCTGGCTTCCTTTTTCGTAAGGGAAGCCCCTCTTCCATCCTTATCTTGTGACCATTCAGTCACTTCCCCTGTAGGAGCTTGGCAGATGGCCCTATCCTCGCCTTGTGCCACCCTTCCCGCCCATGAATCTTGTTCTGCTTTCAGATCAGTAGGTCCTTCTTTTGGTCCCTCGCTTCCTTGGCTTCTTTATCCCTAGTGACCTCACACCCTTGGCCTTCTTGTTTGTAGGAGGCCCCGTCTTCTTGATTTTCATCCCCGAAGTGCCTCCTGTAGCTGTAGCTGCTGGCCCCATCCACTGGTCCCCCCCATCCCTACTCAGTCTCCTGATGGCTTCTTCCTAGCTGTTGGCATCTTGGATTCATGCTAGCTGTATCTGCTCCATCCCCCTTGGAAGCTGGATTCCTCGGTGAGGTGATTTGACAGAGTTCTCAAAAGCCCCTCATTCCTCACTCTTTGATCTTCTACTGAGTCTGTCCTGGACATCCCTTTCATGTCTTCCTGATCTCAAAATGCTGAAACCTGTCGAAGAGACCTGGGCCCCCAGCAGTAATCGGACCCCTGCGTGTTCCTGCCTCGACTCTCCCAGCGGCCACAGGCATCTCTCTTCAACTCCATTTTTAGCTCCCTATCAGATTCCAGTAACAGCTGCTCTGAATCTCTTCCACCCTCCTCCAGCCCTAGCTGACCCTGCTCTGCTCGCCTCATCTCCGAAGCAGAGGAGAGAGCCGTCCCAATATGCCACAGAGATGTTCATTTTTGCTTTTCTATTAAAGCATAGACAACTTCTTTCTTTCCTCATCTTGTCTGAGGAAGAAATGTCCCTTGCTTTTTCTAGGTTTCTGCCCATGCTCTTAACTCCTCATCTCTTCTTCAACTATGACCTTGCTCAGTTATCATTTCTTGTCATTTCCAGCCTCCCTTGGCTCCATAATCTTGGAGTTTCTCTATTTCCCTTCATTTTAAGAAACAACCACGGAGCCCTTCCTTGATCTTTCTCCTCTGTCTCTCTGTTCTCTAGTGTCTTCCTTATTCTTTCCCTCCCTGTCATTCCTGGCCACATTCAGCTGATGTCCCTAACAATATGCCTTGCTGTTTTTTTCTTCCCTGGCTGCATGAGGTCTTGGGAAGTAGGACAAATGCTGGCATTGGAGCCAACCAAGTAGGGGTTAGAATCCTGGCTCTTCCCCATGTGAATTACAGAACCCTGACCCCTCATTTGGCCCATCACTATTTTCTCTTGTGAGCAATGGGAACCTCAGTACCTAATTTACTGGGCTCTTGTGAGTATAAACTGAGGATACAGCTTTCAAATGCTCAACATCTTGTTGATGTCTACCTTTTGAATTAGCCCCTGCTAATTCCTACTGGGTACGATGTCTCTGTTTTCTTTTGTCCCTCTGATGAATGTCCATCTACCTCCAAGGCAAAATTACACATCTCCCAGTGTATCAGCTGGGCTCAAGCCTAGTTCCTTTTCTCTCTAAACTGTGTCCCTTTAGTGTAGTAGATGCTGTCCAATTATTTTTTATTAAGATCATTTGTACATAGCTATGTGGCTGCTCACAAAGCCGAGAGGCTGTGGGGGAAGAAGTATTTGTCTGAGAGTCATAAAAAGAATAGCATTTTGCTAAGTGTGATATCTTATGGCTAGGTATACTTTGATAACCTTAAATAAATAAAAAATGAACAAATAACAACAAAACTCTTAAGCTAATGTTTCTCTCCTCCATGACCATTCTCCTTAACCTTGTAAAATTTACAACAAAATGAGATTTACAATGAAATTTTTGGAAAGGACCCCCAGACAAGAGCATGCGATTGAGCTGGAGTTAAGGCTATGTATGTGTGGAAACGTGTTTCCCCTCAGGTTGCTAAGGTCGAATTTTGGCAAGTGTTTAAGATAATCCTCACACGATGGGACTGACCTCAGTTCATGTGAATGGACTGAAATGGTCAGAGAGCTGATATCTGAGACTTCATCCTGCCTGAACCAACTAAGACTGGTGAGCACATGCTTTGAGAGTGACGCAATTCCAACATGGTTACGGAAGGGGCCGAGGATGCCTGCCGGTCAGGGCTGAGCTGGAACAGAGTTCTTTCAAGGGCCCGACTCTTTTAGCAGGTATGGTAGTTGATTTATTTGATCATGAGCTAAATATTTAGCATGGCAGTGTGGATCAGGTTAGTACGGGGCACTGGGAATACAGAGTCAAATGTAAGCTTATTAAAGCTGGGGCTGCCTGGGTAGGTTCCCCTGAGGAAGCGAAGGCGGCTGCCTGGAAGTGGGCTGCAGGCTGGGTGGCTGCCTGGGCTTAGTGGCTGTCGGAGAGGCCAGCGTGAGGGACAGTGTTCAGCAGCAGCTGCGAGTGCTGTCCTGGCAGGCAGTCTCATGTGGTTTCCCCTTGTCGGGGCAATCCCTGGGCTTGTCACATTATCTGTAGGCACCCCGAGGTACCTCCTGCTACACATACGGTTTCCTCTCATGCATCTTTCAACCTGGAGGATTTTCGGAGGTTTATACCATTAAAAGCAAGATCTCAGAAGCATGCCATAGGGACAAAAAAATTGCGTCTGGCCATATACTTTTTTATTCTGTAAACCCTTTGGGGAAGAGACCCATTTTATGTGTCATGTTCCGTGTAGAGCTTTACTTCTCGCGGCTGATGCTTTAGAAACCTGGGTCTATTTATTAACCTCAAACCAATATTCGGGAATGGGCACAGTCATCTACAATCAGGCAAGTGGGTCTGGATGTTGCCTACTCTAGTTGTCCCTCGGTATCTAAGGGGTTGGTTTCAGGACCCTGGTGGATGCTAAAATCAATGGTCACTCACATCCCTTACATAAGATGGTTTAGTATCATCAGAGAACCTGCTCACATCTTTCCACACTAAATCATCTGTAGATGGTGGCTGCCTAACAGGGTATAAATCCTGAGTGAACAGCTTCATACTGTATTGTTGGGGAATTGAGATAAACATAGTATGTGCATGTTCAGCATGGATGCAGCTTTTTTTTTTTTTTTTAACCCCCTGAATGTTTGTGATCCATGGTTGGTTGAAGCCACAGATGTGAGACTCATGGGCTTGAAGGGGCAAGTGTGTGCTCTCAAAACTGAAAGCAGATAGAGAGGGGATAAGGACTTTCTTTCTTTCTTTTTTTTTTTTTTTTTGGTGCCATGACCTCTTCCTGGCTGAGCTGCTGCAAGGCAGAAATGTGCTCATCTTCCTCAATGGCCAGAGGCTAGGGCTTTGCCTTCTGTGGAAGTGCTGGCTAACTGGAACACAGACATGAGCAACATGCTCAGACTGTGTAGTCACTGTCCTTGAAGCTCAGGCAATTAGGCCTCACTGACTGCTAGATGCAGTATCTGGAATCCAGACTACCATCCTACAAGGTCAGAGAAGTCACAGCACAGCCACCTGGTAGGCAGAGAATGGAAGGGCCACTAGGAGTCTTTCTCAGATCTGTCTTGCTGATTCAAGGAAGCTGCTGGAACTCATTTCTGTACTGCTACTTGTCCAAATTTTTTGGCCTGTCAGAAGCCTACCTGAGGGGACGGGATTCATTGCATGGGTTTCATTGTAGACAAAGCCAAGGAGAGGACGGAAGAGGTTTTGTATCTGAATGCTTCCTTCAGGCGAGCCAGGACTGGGGTGGCAGAGACGGTTATATGGGAACTTAGTCACATGTGACAGTCTAGGCTTTCAAAGGCAGGAGGCCATCTTGAGCCCCATCGTGAAGTTTGCCTCCTTGTTTCAGCAGGGAGTTAATGCCTCACTAAGCAGACTCCTGTGCATTGTAGAACGTTTAGTTAAGAGGCACTCAACACTGCCCATATGAAACCCAAGTAGTAATGTGTGATGTGTGGGTGGGGCTGACAGCTCACAGCTGACTTGATGCCTCCTGCATCTGTGGTGGGCAGAGCAGGAACTAGTTGCCTTGGCTTATGGACCGTAAGCTTTAGGCTTCTGAGTTTGTCTAGGAAAGAAGGAAAACCATGTTTGACAGATTAGTTAAGTAAGCCTGTGTCTATTGACAGAACAAAAAAGGAAGAAAAGATAGGCAAATACATTTTCCTTCGCTTCAAATGAGCTTCAAAGAGCACCACTGGTCTCAAGAATAATGTCTGCATAGTAAGGGGACCTGAGGTGGATATTTCATTGTGTGCCATTGTGGAGAGCTAAATGTTTGATTTCACAGAAAGCAGAAAGTAGATGAGTTTTGCCAGGGTACAACTCAGACCAGGGAACAAATAGCCAGAGGCAAATAGCCAGGAGTGTGTAAAGAGATTTTGTTGGATGAAGCACCCCACCCCAATCCAACCCACAGACAGCCAAGCCATTTAAGAGAGTAGCCTACCCAAGAGCCGTTTGTCCCCTTGACAGGTGTAATCTGGCTGAATCCTGGCTCAGGCCTCTTATCTTGGCTTCTTTTGTAGCTCTTCTGGGGAGACCCAAGTGAAGAATATTTTAAAAACAAAACAAAACAACAGCAACAACAAAACAGGACACTGGGCGCATGTTTGATCAGCTAAAGAAAACTTTGCTAAAACCTAACAAGTATGCTGGCATCCGTCGGGAATGAGTGGAGTCTGAAATGAAACAACAGATTAGGAAAGAGAAAGTCAATTCTACCCCTTTTCTCTCCCTCACCCATTTTGGTGGGTGTCACTTATGTGTGCTCACTAAATATTTCCATGTGGTCCTGTGAAATTTGAACTTATCTCTATTATGGTCAGAGGAATTTTGAAATTGCTTAGTTATGATATTAAATAACATGCTTTTTAAAACTATAATATTAAATAGAACATGTGATTGGTGTACAAGCTCTCACAAAGTTAGAATAACACATACTGTCAACAACCATAATAGTCATCCATGGACCACCTACTGAGAAAATCCAACATGGCCCCAGCTGGCCGGTGGATCTTGTTGGGATTCACGTGGACCTTGACTGGCATAGGTGAATGAACGATGATCACTTTGGACTTAGATGTGCATATTTGGGAGTAGAAGCTCAAAGCAGAACGCATTGTTGTAATTGGACAGTGTAAAGTTTCGTCACCAGATTAAGGTGCAATAAGATGCTGTCTACTGTGGGGAACCATGCCTCGCCACCCAGAAGGTCACGGAATGTTTAGTATCAGAACACACACATCTGTGCCTCCTTACACACATGGAATGGAATGCAAACCAAACCAAAACAAAAAAACAACAACAAAAACCAGATCTGCTGTCTGTTACAGGCAGACCTTCCTGGGTGTGTTTCTGTAACGGATTCAGCCAAGCCTTAGGCTCCGGAGCTGGATTTTAGCACATGAGTTTTGGTGGAAGGAAGTGAACAAAGACAGGAGGAATTGCTTACATCATAGAAGGAGTGAAGACTCACTTCTAACAAAGGACTAATTTAGTGACATTCAATGAACATGCAGGTTTAGTATAAAAAGATGCACAATCTCTCCATATCTTTGCCACAAATAGCGAATGGGTACATTCCTGAGTGGTTATTTTATTTTAAATTTCTTTGAGAATTTTTGAGTTTCACATAATGTATTTTGAGCATATTCACCCCAACTTTTCCCAGAACCCCCCAACATTGTGTCTTTTTTTTTAATTTTTATTTTTATTTTAAACTCTTCAAGACTAATTTGTGCCACCCAAATCCTCTCGACTGTCCTCTGCTGGACCTCACTTGGTTCACCAGGGGTCCATCCTTGGGGTCCATCCTTGGGGTCCATCCTTAGAGAATGCTGACTCTTCTTCTCCCAGTTGCTAACAACTACCAATTGCTCTATGGCTGATGGTGTGCGCAACTCCGCTTCCTGAGCTGGGGTTTGGTTTGGCTTGGGCTTTCACAGATTTGGGGCATGTTGTAAAAACCACACTGAAAACAGAGATTTAAAAAAAGAATCTGTTAAAATCTTCGTTCAGTTTCCACAAGGCAAGGTCAAAGTTTGTTTGTGATCCTGTACAGGTTAGGTTTTTTGTTTTTTTTTTTACAGTTTGGCATAAACTAGGGTCATCAGAGAAAAGTACGGCTCAGTTGAGAAAACGGTTCTAATCAGATTGGCCGGTAGGCAAGTGTGTGGAGACTTTTTTTTTCCTTCTTGGTTAATGATTGATGGGTGGGGTCCCAGCCCACTTTGCGAGGTGACACCCTAGGAAGGTAGTCTTGGGAGGCAGAAGAAAGGGAGCTGAAGGTGAGTCTGGAGAACAAGCTAGTAAGGAAGCAGCATTCTTCCACGGCTTCTCATTCACTTCCTGTCTCCCGTCTCTGGAGTTTCTGTCCCGGACTTCTCTCCCTGCTGCTTTTGGTTATCGTAGCAATAGAAAGCAAACGGGAACACGTCCTGAGGGTTAATGGATAAGAATGGAAGTGTGGACCTTAGTACTGTAACAGAATTGTCCTAGTAGGGGTCACGAAGACAGGGTATCTTGGTTTCATTTGCTTTCTTTCTTTGTTGTTTTGAGACAGGAACTCTGGTAGCTCAGGCAGGCCTCAAATAGCAAGAAGCAGACGATAACTTGAAATCCTAACCCTCCTGCCTCCACCTTCTAACTACTGGGAGTACCAGGTGTGTGTCCAGACAAACCATGTGCTTCCGTGCTAACATACTTTTTAAAATCAGAGTTGGAGGAAACTGTTTATGAAGTATGGCCATTTAAGCAGAATCGTTGACTAGTGGCAAACATCCTATATGCCACCTTTCAAAAAAACAAGGTAAGGCACAATTTATTTTTGCTAGCAAAATGTCTTGCTGACTGCCTATACAATTTCTAAGCTATTTCATGGACAGCATGGTAGAAATGGTGTGCATTTTCCATGGGGATGATCAAGCAGAGAGGATGAGGCCCATGATTCCTATTTTTCTTCCTTACTTCCCTCTTAGCCTCCCTCCTTTCTTACTTTTGGTTTTAAAATTTATTATTATTGACATTAATAATATATTTTATTATATCAATATTAATACCACATCATTTGTTATATGAACAGTAACGTTATATATAATATAATTGATATAATAGTAATATTATAGTAATTATTAATATTATAACATATAAATAATATATAATTATGTGATACACAAATAATTAATTATACACAATTATATATTATTTAATATACCATGTATAATTAATTAATATTAATTATAATACTATTGTTATTGTTTATTATATGAATATTATTATAATTATTTGTATGTGTGCATGTGCAGGCATGCACATACCATGATGTAAATGTTGGGGGCGGATGAAGAATTTGAGGAATCACTTCTTTCTTTTCACATGGGTTCTGGTAAAAAGGC
This sequence comes from Meriones unguiculatus, assembly GCF_030254825.1. NCBI lineage: Eukaryota > Metazoa > Chordata > Mammalia > Rodentia > Muridae > Meriones > Meriones unguiculatus. Next base: position 53,090,420 of record NC_083366.1, on the reverse strand, counting down.
TGTTAAGGGTTGCAAAGTAAGTACTTTGATCTGCTGTCTTAGTCACTGTTTTATTGCTGTTAAGAGACCATGACTAAGATGACTCTTACTCATGGCAGGAGCATGACAGAAGCATGGCCACACTCATGATGCTAGAGCAGAGTAGTTAAGAACTACATCCTGACCAGCAGGGAGAGAGAGAGAGAGAGAGGGAGAGGGAGAGGGAGAGAGAGCAGGCCTGGCATGGGCTTTTGAAACCAAAGCCAACCCCAGTGACACATGTCCTCCAACAAGGCCACACCTCCTCACCTTTCTCAAGCAGTACTACTCCCCAGTGATGGAGCACTCAAATATATACGTCTATGGGAGTCACGTTTATACAAACCACCACACCTTGAAACATCTTCCTCAATTTCCTTTTGGCTTTTTCAGAAACAAACAAACAAACAAACAAACAAACAAACAAACAACAAAAGCCTGTGGTGGTTTGAATAGATTTGGCCTCTGTAGACTCATGTGTTTGAATGCTTGCCTAATACAGAATGGCACTACTAGGTGTGGCCTTGTTGGAGTAGGGCGACCTTGTCGGAGGAAGTGTATTATGGTGGAGGCGGGCGTGAGGGTCTCATACAAGCTCACACCACCCCCAGGGTCACAGTCTCTTTCTTCTGCCTTCAGACCCAGATGTAGAACTCTCAGCAGCTCCTCCAGCCCACGTCTGCCTGCACAATGCCATGCCTCCTGTCATGACTCAATGGACTGATGGACTAAACCTCTGAAACTATAATCCAGCCCAAATTAAATGCTTTTCTTTATGAAGGTAACCTTGGTCATCTTATTTCTTCACAGTGATAAAACCTCAAGACAGATCTCATGTATTTCAAGGATGGTTTCAGACTCACAATGCAGCTGAGGATGGCCTTGAACTCCTGAGCCTTCCTGGGTGTATTTCCACAATGGAACCTCAAAGTTTGTAGGTTCTGAAATTGGATTTTATCAGGCAAATGTTATCTTGGGGCTTGTCTCATGCTAGCCAAGCCAACTGATAGGACAGTTAAGTGTTAAACCCTCCCCTCCCCTCCCCTCCCCTCCCCTCCCCTCCCCTCCCTCTGTGGTCAGGACTGTGGAAGTGTGTGCTGACAGCGGCTCTATCAGTCTTGGTTCTTGAATGATTGCGATAAACTGAGCAGAAGAGGAAGACACAAATAAAGACACTTGCTATTTAATCTACAAAGGGGACAGACGGGGACTATTTGTTACACATACAAGCTAGTTTATCCTGACACAATAAATTTGTTACTCTTGGCACAATTGGTAACTTCTAGACCCAAGCTTGTGAAAGAGAAGTAAAACTGAGTAAAAATAGGGCTTCCAGCTAATCTATGGGAAAATTGCAAAGATTTGTAATCCAACCAATCAGAATGTCTTTCTCTCCATCTTCAGGGCCCTGGCCCAGGCCACTCTTGCTCTAGATTTTCACAAAACCTTGCACTTTCCTCCTTATTTATCTTTGCCATTCCAACATCCTTCCTAAATCCAATCCCAGGATACTTTTTATAAAAAAAAAAACATGTTTTGGTTAACAATGCATTTGGAATTTCTTGTTAATCACTTAGTTATTTTTCTTTTGTAAGTAAATATTTATGTGTGTGTGTGCATACATGCACATCTGTTTGCCTGCATGCGCACCACACATGCGCAATGCCCACAGAGGCCAGAAAAGGGCACCGGATCTCCTACAGCGAGACTTAGAGGTGGGTATGAGCCACCTAATGTGGGTGCTAGGAATCAAACCAGGATCCTCTGTGAGAGGAGCAAGTGCTCTTACCTGATGAGCCATTTCTCTAGGCCCTTAATTAGTGGGTTGTTTTTTTTTTTTGTTTGTTTGTTTGTTGGTTGGTTGGTTGGTTGGTTTTTGTACTGAAGGATCAGAAATAGCTTGAGAATCACCGTCAACCATTTATCAAAGGTCCCCCTCTGAGTGGGTAGGTCGTGGTGTTTTGCACTGAAGAGGAGGGCAGGTGACAACACAATGTATTTATACATAAAGTATGTATCTGCAGGGGATAGTTCCATCCAGCCGTGCCGCCCTGACGGACTCTAAAGTATACCCTGACTTGTAATCCATTCTCTGGGAATCCGGTACATCTGAAGCTTGCTCAATCAGAAAGCCATTATGGCTAACAGGTCTCATTGCTCCGTAGTTTAACGGTAAGACTCCAGGCACATTCCTAAGAAGCCTCGGGATATTAAGAGCTAAATTAAAAATAATTATTGGGGATGTTTAGAGAGCAGGAACGTACACACCGTTGCTATAGCTGTGTCTGAGATGACCTTGGAGGTCGATGATTAAAGATGTGTGGCACTGTGAGAGGGCTGTGGAAACGTCAGGAGATGGTTTCAGAGTCTTTGGGGTATGTCCCTGACCAGCATAGTGTGTCCCCAGCGCTCCTTTCTCTCCTTGCTTCCTGACCATGAGGCAAGAAGATTGGCCGTGCCAACCTTCCCTCCTGGGGCTCTGCCTCACCTTGTGATCGGAGCTAATCGATCACAGGCCGAAACTTCCAGAACGTATCAAAGTAAATCTCTTCTTCCGTAGGGCTGTTATTTCCATCATTTGTTTAATAAAGGAAAAGCTAACATACTCACAGTTTTTTCCGTTTTATTGTTTTCCTTCCTCTCCCCCCCCCCCCCCGACAAGGTTCTCTGTGTAGCCTTGGCTGTCCTGGACTCACTTTGTAGAGCAGGCTGGTCTCAAACTCACAGCGATCTGCCTGCCTCTGCCTTCCAGAGTGCTGGGATTACAGGTGTGTGCCACGGTGCCCGAATCATACTCATAGTTTTTGAAAAGATGTTTCTTGTAGATATTTTCATAATAAAGACAAATCAGTTTATTTAGTAATAGAAGTCTGTAACCAAAATGGACAAAGGCAACCCCACAACTACAGAAGAAAGTCTGTGAAGCATAGAAGATGAACAATGAAATTAGTGGATTTATGAATCAGGAAAATAAATTTTTGCATAGCTCAAGGCTGCTGGCAATAAAAAGAGAGGTCAGATGGTACCTGGGCAATGGGCCACTAAAGCCAAGTGTGCCTATGGCTTCCTGTCTCTCTCTGGTAGTAGTATCTGATGGGATCCTTTGAAAACCAAGTATAACAAGTGTCATGATTTGAATGCACCCCCAGGCTTTATGTGCTAGGTGGAAACTCACCTCCGATCAAACCATGCCTAATGGAAAATCATGGGGTACCACCATCACGAGTGGATTAATGCTGTTATTATGGGATTGGACAACTTCAGGGCTGGAGAGATGGCTCAGCAATTCAGACTGCTTGCTGCTCTTACAGAGGACTGGAGTTCAGTTCCCAACACCCATGTTGGGCAGCTCACAAATATGATAAATCCAAGCACCAGGGGATCTGGTGCCTTCTAATCTTCAAAAGCACCTGAACATACTTATAAAGCCACACATTTTGATGAGAGTTTATTGGCAGTCAATGCTGCTGAAGAAGGGGGAATAATTTTTTCTCATAAATAACTTTACACCCATATTCATGAAAAAAAAAAAAACTCGACACGGAAGTAGAAGAGTGACTGCTAGAAAGAAGGGGTTAAAAGGTGATAGTAAGAGATGGGGATAAGATCAGATACACCAAATATTTCATCAAAATATGTCAGCCTGGCTGGGAGTGGTGGTACATGCCTTTTTAATTCCAAAACTCCGGAGGCAGAGACAGACAGATCTCTGTGAGTTCAAAGTCTACATAGTGAATTCCAGGCCAAGCAGGGCTGAGTGTAAGACCCTCATCTCAAACGACAACAACAAAACTTATTAAAAAAAAAAAAAAAACAACAACAACAACACCAAAACAACAGCAAATCTTGAGTGGTGTAGTTCGAGGAGTGGTCTTCTTGGGGTGACTTCTACTTCTGAACCAGTCAGCATAAGGGACATACATTGCTCAACAGGTCCCGAGCCACAGTTGAGTTGGAGCAAGGTGGCCGTAGAAAACAACGGTGCATTGTACTAGGTCTCTCGAAAAGGGAGAAGAAAGCACGTGGAATGGTTTCACCATAAGAAAATGGGCCAAGGGCCAGCTTAGCATGTCCAAGATGTGAGTTTGATCTCCAGCACCAGAGAGCGACAGAGCGAGAAAGAGAGAGATAGAGACAGACAGACAGACAGAGAGGTTTGAGGAGTTATATATGCTTATCTGTAACGTTACAAAGTGTAGGTATCAAGTATCATATGGTGCCCTACAAATATGTTTCCAGCTAAAAGTAAAAAATTAAAATGTAGAAAAGGCGAAGTGAGCAAAAAGAACATGCTTTTGGTCTTTCTACTGTGGAGTGCCAGTCTCCATTCAAACAGTGGCCTTTGAAAGAGCAAACTTCAAGGAAGGACGGACAGACAGTGCATGGCAAAGCCTGTCAGAACCGACGGCCTTGTCCAAAGAGAAAAAGTACTTGCCCTTTGTTAGAACTGAGTGCTCGGCACAGTGTGTCCATCCTATTTGGAAGTCTTCCCAAAAGCACTCACGAGCTATGTGATATCAAGTACTTCAGTTGACGGTGAGGAGGTGGGGGCTGGAAATGAGTTGCGGGGATGGGGGGTTGGGGGAGGGAGAGAGAAGGAAAAGGGGAGATGGGAGCAGAGTGGAGGGAAAGAGAACGGGAAAGGGAACAAAATGGAGTGAAATAATCATTTACATCCCCAAACAGCAGCAGTACAGTTAATGGTTAGACCTTCCTATTTTCCGGTACAGCAAACACAGTAGTTTAGAACCGCAGATGGTTTGTTCATGGGAAAGCCCTACTAAAACTTGGAAGAAGTTTACTTTCAACCAGAGCAAAAGGGGAGACAAGACAGGCTGGCTTGTGGCAGAAGGGAGCTTGTTTCAGAGGGTGGAAAAGCCTTGTCCAGCGCAGACAGAATCCTCCAGTCTTCTGGGGGCTTCTGGGTTTATCGGTTGCTATGGGAACCATTAATCTGCAGAAGGTCTAGGTGATTTGTGAGGAAGAGTTGCTCCTTGAAATACGTTTTGCCTCTGCTTCCGCCTACACAAGGCTCCACCCTTACAGCTGCAATGCCTCCTGCTGCTGGGGGCCACAGGTGCTACCCACTTCTGGTTGTGCCACAGATTAATCTACAAGGTCAGGATTGTTGCTGGGGAACTCCAGCAGACAAGGAATTCCAGTGGGTCCGAGACAAGTTGGTCTAAGTGTTGGCACGGCCCGGCTCACCTGTTGTGTGATTAAGTCATGAGCTGCCGCTTGTTGTCTTTGGGACGACGCCAGGCAGCATTTGTTCAAGGGAAGAACGGGGCTCTGTGTGCTCTGTGACTGTATCAATAGTCACGGGCAAACAGATTCCGGCGGACGAAAAGAATGGAAAGTGGGCGGTGGGGACAATGCAGCAGCTGTGTTGAAAGGTATCCCAGTCAAGACTGGGTTGGTGGCAAGGAACAAAAACCTCCTTAGCCTGGGTAGAGGTGGGATCTGGTGATGGCGTCGGGGGCTCCGAGGAAACACGAGAGGAAGGCAGGGCTGACATCATGGGAACTGGAGTCCTCCCCAGGAGCTCCTCACTCTCTGACCCTGCTCTCTCACCTCTTGGGTGTGTCAACCTCTTCTCTTTCTTGGCAGGCTGCTTCTTTCCAGGGCCTCTCTGCTATCACTTGGATTGGGGTTGCCATGGTCTCCCTCAACACAGTGTTAGGATCCTCCCCAGCAAGCTACCCAGTGTTCTCCAGTGACAGACCCAATGTTCCCAGGAAGGCCTTTCATAGTCTCTAGCAAGGCCCTCAATATTCTCCAGTGAGGCTCCTAATACTCTCTAGCGGGGCTTCAGTACTTGCCATCAAGATGGGCTCTTTTAGGTGTTCTTTAAAAATTGTGTGTGTGTGTGTGTGTTTAGGTGGTATGCTACAAGACAAATGTAGAGGTCGGAGGAGAACTTGTGGGGGTTCTGTTGGGTCTTCAGACATGGCAGCAAGCTCCTTCCCCTGCTGACTCATCTTGCGGGCCACATTTCAGGAAGTCTTAAGACTGTTACCCACTTGGCTCTAATCACCTGGAGCCAGCAAGAGTGGCCAGAGGGTGAGATTGGCATCTCTGGCTCATCTCCAGGGTAGGTTCTCCGAGAATGAGGAGGGTGGGAGTTAGCCCTGTCGGTGGAGGAAACGGCAGACATTTGTATGAGCATTGATAGCTGGCTTCAGTTATGGCATTGATGGGATCTATCCATATTGACTCTGGCTCCAGGGACACAGGGGTCTGCAGAGGTCAGGATAGGGCATTGGCTTAGAGCAGTAGTGGTATAGCCAGCAGCGCACTAAGGGGCCAACCACCTGATATGTGAAACAGCTGAGGAACTTAGGGGACAGGCAAGGTGAGAAGTTTGGGGGTTTTTGAGGGCAGATGCTTCCATAGGGGAGAGATAGCCACTGGAAAGGCAGTGATTAGATGTGGTGGGGCCTGGTTAGACTTGGGTGGGTTCTCCCTGCAGCCAAGCAGGGAGTGATGTAAGGCACTTTGGGAAGTGTCATTCTTGTGGATGGCAGTGGAGAGGGCCAGGTGGCTTATGGCTCACAAGCAGTGTTCTCGTCAAAGAAAAGGCTAGTTATACCCGCAATTACCACTGGCTGGTGGGAGGGAGAAAACCCTGAAGGAGGATTGTGGGGGCTGAGGGCGGGCAGGCAAGGGGTCTGCATCATGGAACGTGGACTCACAGTACAGAGAACAAGGAGGAGGTAGCACCAGAGGGATGATGGGTATAGGCAGCAGGGATGAGGTGGAACAACCTGTGCCTTGTAAAACACAGATAGCTAATGTCACAAAAGTGTGGGTGGAGAGAAAACAGAGGCACATCAGACCACATGCACACAAGCACACACACATCCACATCCATGTACAACCCCCCCCACACACACATATGCAGACACACATACAGACACAGGTCACTGTGTTTGAGGTGAGCTCAGGGATTCTGGGACAACGAGAATATCAGGTCTTATGTCAAAGGAGCACTTTTCCAAGGAGTTCAGAGCTTACGCACCGTGCACAGGAAGGTTTGAGGTTCTTTGAGGAGCTCGGATGTGACTGGGTTCTGATGGCCTATTTTGGTCAGGAGCCATTTCCCGGCTGTCTTGGAAGACAACTAGTTTCTGGTTTGCTTCTTTGCTTACGCCAAAATATTAAAGAATAAATTCTTTCTTGCTTTGACTAATTCCAAGGCTTAGTTAGACTTTTGAGAGCTGATCTTGTTTGTGGGGTTTGCTTCAGTAAAGGGCGCACGTGTGGGAGCTTTGGGCAAAATCTTTGAGAAGTGTAGTCGAAGGTTAGGAACTGACCTGTACAGGGGTGTTGAGAAGGTGTGTCTTAGAGTTCCTATTGCTGTGATAAAACCACACCCAAAAGCAACGTGGGTTTATTTGGCTTATACATCCTGAGTTACAATCCACTGAGGGAAGCCAAGGCAGGAACTGGGGGCAGGAACTGAAGCACAGTCTGTGGATGAATGCTGGGTGCTGGCTTGCTCAGCCTACCTTCTAATATACTCCAGAACCATCATCTGTCAAAAGGTAGCACCACCCACAGTGGATTGGGCCCTCCCACATCAGTCAATCAGATAATACTCTACAGACCTCCCTAAGAGCAAGTTTTACAGAGCCTTTTTTTTCCAATTGTGGTTCTTTTTTCTTAGATGATTCTAGCTTATGTCAAATTGACATAAAACCCAACCAAGACAGGGTGGTGGGCTAAGCTAGTTCCTGGTTAAGGAAGGTTAATAAAAAGAATGGTATGTGTATGTATGTGAGTGGTGTGTGTGTGTGTGTGTGTGTGTGTGTATGTTAGGGGTGGGCACAGGCTGACCCACTGTTGTGCCTGAGCTATAGCTGAACCCTAAACTCAGAGATTACTTCATGGGACTATCATGTGACAGGGCTATTAAAGTAACACAAACTGTTCTGATACTGTGACAGCATCAGATCTGTGAAACACTACTGGGATGTGACCTCCGTGAAAAAAAGGGTCGTTTCTCCAGAATCTCCCAGTGCTCAGATTATTGCATCTAATGCATCATGACATGGGGATTAGAGAAAGCCCTGAACAAACGAAGCCCTGAGCGAATGGGTGTTGTTTGACTTGACCATGGCCATATCAGTGCCAAAGTCTCAGACCTATGGGAAATTGGCAAAGCTTGCCTTCCATTTACTCACCATGAGGCTCAAAGGGATGGCAATGAACTCCTCTGGTCCAAGTGTGAATGTTGACAGTTTGTACAAAATTATTCACCATGCCCCATCCCCTACACACACACACACACACACGTAACCTGCAGACTATTCTCCTACAGAGAATGCTTCTCCACAGATTAGCTAACCCCACATCCTTGTTCAGATGTACATGATAACCGTCTCCTTATACAGATGTATATGTTAACCCTGTCTCCCTATTCAGATGTATATGATAACCCGTCTCCTTGTTTATCTGTGTACAACAATCCCACATTTCTGCTCCCCTGTGTATAATAAACAGAGACAGCTTCTGAGCTGCTGTGGCTTCTCCATCAGAGAGCCCAGTCCACCTGACCCCAGCTTCTCTGTCTGTTCCTGTATCTGGATTTTCTTCACCCCCACCCTCCCCAGTTAGATCGGGTCCCTGGAGCCGTGCAAGGAAGCAGCATCATGGTGGCCAGCAAACACTCGTGAGGTGAAGGAATCAACGATTGGTTCAAATATGTTGTTGAGATGACTGCTAATCATAGAAAAAAAAATGAGCAAGGTATGGTGGTGAATATTAGTAATCCCAGAAAGCTGAGGCAGGAGGATTGTAAGTTCTAGGATAGACTAGGGAGCCTCTGTCTCAAATACTTAACTGTCTGAGTCACTCCCTTACCCTAGGGAAAAACAGCAAAATAAAACCTAAAACGTAAATAAGCAATCTGAACAAAGGACATGATCAGAATAGCCACAGAAGAATTATAAGTGGTTAAAAAAAGTTTCAACTCGCACAGACTCAAAGAAATGGAAAATCTCGGAATGCTACGCCATTTTGATATGAGCATCCATGCCACGTAAGGTGGGGAAGGTCAAGAAAGGGTCGAGCTAACTCCAGTAGAATCGCTGAGGCGGCCTGTTAGGAATATGGGAAGTGGGAATATGAATAGTCATGACTTTGATAAAAAGCTACTTGTCAGAGCTTTAAAAGTTACCAAAAATGTACACATTAGTTGCTGCTGTAAGAGTCCGTTTCTAATTGTATGACTGAATCGTGGACTTAGCTAAACGTCATTATCTTGAGTATTCCATGACAGTGAGGTATTTGTGAAGGAGTGGGGGCATTTGGGGGGGGAGGGGAAATAGTGATTGTAAAAACCGTAAGGCGTATGATAGAAACTTCTTGTGTGTGCATGCGTGGTATATGCATTCGTGTTCCCATGTCGTGTGTGCATGTGTGTGCATGTGTGTGCATGCGTGGTATATGCATTCGTGTTCCCATGTCTTGTGTGCATGTGTGTGGTATGTACATGAATGTGTACAGCCTTGTAATCACGTACATGTAGTGGCCATGTGGTGATGTAGAGTGCTCTTCTCCACCACTCTCCGAGTTACTCCCTGTAGACAGGGTCTCTCATTGAGCTCGGTGGTTGTAGTTTTCAACTAAGCAGGAAGCCAGCAAGGTGCAGCGGTCCTCCTGTCTCTTCCTTCTGCTCAGGATTGGGGTAATAGGTTGCACATCGCCATACCTGCCTTTTTGTTGTTGTTTGTTTGTTTGTTTGTTTGTTTTTTGTTGAAGCGAGGTCTCTCTATGTAGCCCCGTCTGTTCTGGAACTCATTATGTAGACCAAGCTGGTCTTGAACTCACAGAGATCCGCCTGCCTCCGCCTCACAAGTGGTGGGATCACCCGAATTTTTAAAGTGTGTGTGTGTTAGACACCAAGGTCCTCATGCTGGCATAAGAAGCACTCTTGAATTAATAGCCTCCTTTATGATTATTATTATTATACACAGATAAATACACACTCTCATCTAGACGACCTACTGAGTCCAAACAGTGTTGCCCACATGTACCTGTGTTTAGGGCTGACCACTCAGGGTTAAAATCTTTTGGTGCTTATCCATGGAGAAAATGGAGTCTTCCTCCCTCAGCAGCTATTCAGAGCTAGTGGCTTTTCCCTGTCTGTTGTCGGTATGTCGTCGGCTGATGTGGTCCTGTGCAGGCAGCCATAGTTTTGAGAGTTTATAGGAATAGCATCCCTGCCGTGTCCAGAAGACACTCTCTCAGAGAAGTCATCCTGGTCCTCTGGCTCTTACAGTCTTTCCACTCTCCATGAGTTTCCCTGAGCCTCAGGAGCAGGGTCCTTGTTGTAGATGTCTCAATTGCTCAGACCCCCTTTTAAGACTGAGGTTTCTGCTACCAACATTTCCTCCTCAAAAAATTGAGGCGATAAATCTAGGAAATGTTCTGACAATGTAGTAGGTCTTGTGGGTTTTTTTTTGTTATTTTTATTCATTTTATTAATATCTTGACATAAGAGTAAAATAACTGAATCAAAACAAAACAAAACAACAACAACATCCCAGAAGAGCAGGTACAAAATTAAGAACATGCATCCTCAGGGCCAAGTTATTCCTACCATACTTTGCAATATTTAATCAAATTACTTTGGTCAGTGTCTGTACCTGGTGTGTGCCTGGCCTACGTGGTGTAGAGGTGCAGAGGCCAGAGGAGGGCATGGGCATCCTTCTGTATCCCTCTCTGCCTTATTTCTTTGAGGCAAGGTCTCTCACTGAACCTGGGGCTTGCAACATCTGTACAGGGCTGGCAGCCGTCAAGCCACAATCATCCTCTGTCTTCCCCCATCAGCGCTGGGTTACTGGTGTGCTAGGAACCATGTCTAGCTTTTCCTCCCTGTAGATGTCGGGACTCAAACTCTAGGCCACCCTTCCAGCCGAAGAGACTGTTCTGCTTTTAAAACACTCTAGTGAGCCTTTAGTTAACCCTAACAATCCAATCATATTAACAGTTTATAGTCGTTCTAAGGTCTTACTAAGCTTCAGTTAATTTTCTTCTGACGGGCAGCAGGAATATTCTGGGTGCCTGCTGTGAACAGACCTCCGGGCTGCAAATGTCACACACCTGTCAGCCATGAATGGTCTTTTCTTTCGTGAGCAGTTGTGGTGTCTTTGTACTTTGGGTTCTCTTTCCAGCACACTGTGAGTGAGTTCTCATCACAGCATCTGCTCTGCCAGCCAGTTCCTTGTAAGCAAATGTGGATAATGCTGTGAAGGCTCCAGAGGGTTAGTATCCAGACGGAGGTCCGATCTGGAAGGTCCCTCCTCCCAGACTCCTCCTTCCTTCCACCCTTCCTCACTGTTCCCATTCAGTGGTCAAGGCCTAATTAAAATCCCACAATGTGGTGATTTCCCAACCTCCAAACAAAGCAAAAAAATTTTTCTGCCTTATGCCACTTAATGCAACCAGACTGAGCCATTTAGAATATATGCTTTTTCTTTGTCACATAATATATGTTCAGTAAATGTCAAAAGTCGAAGTAGGAGGAAATGCCCAAATTGAGTAACAACACCAAATATACCAGACCCTGTATCTCAAGTTAGGAGATTAGGTTGGGGGAATGGTTGAAATATTGTCCATTTCAGGGGTAAAGACCTGGAGAAGACAGAGCGCCTTGTGGACCAGCTCTTGGCTTTTGCAGTTTGCTTCTGATTTCAGTTTTCTGGGTGCTTTTGAAAGTCCCCAGAAGTCATGCTGATGAGCCCAGAAAACCTTGCAGCAGTCTTTACTGGCCCATCGCAGAGAGGTCTTAGGCTCCGGGGTGGGGGGCATGGGGGATACCCTCTTGCCTGCTGAGTGCTTCCACTGTCTTGAACACAGACAACTAGGTAAACAACCCAGGGGCTCATTGCCTTATTCCTTCCCCAGGAGGTTTGAGCTCCCTTCCCTCCCCCGCCCTTTTTTTTGAGACAATTTCTCTGGGTAGCCCTGGCTGTCCTGCACTCCCTTTGTAGACCAGGTTGGCCTGGAATTCACAGAGATTTGCCTAACTCTGCCTTTGACTCCTGGGATTAAAGGCTTGAGCCACCACTGCCAGACAACACTCTTCCCTCCTCCCCCTCCCCCCATCCCACAACTCTTGATGCTTCTTCCTCACTGGAGACAAAAATAGAATGTGCTCAGCACAACATCCCACCAGCACAGCAGACCTTTCAGGGACCAATACCAAACTTTCTAAGAGGTGTGAAGCCAAGCTTAGTATCCGGAGCCATGCTCATCCTCATGACAACATTTAGAGTTTCTGCTGCTGTGTGCCGGGCATTCTCGCTGGGGCCTGGCATCCAGTGATGGGCTGAGTGTGAGAAATAGATTATCGTGGTCCACTTTCAGTATGGGGTGTGCTCAGAGTTCATTAACGTTATGGCTACCCAGGAGGCTAGGGCCCCTCCCTCCCCTAGCTCACGTCTGGTGTTTACTCGTCCTAGACTCTGAGAGTTGGAAAGTTACAGGTTGTTTGCTGGTGACTGAGCCCATGATCAGAGCCAGTCCCCAGTCCTGAATTATTCACTAGATAAGGCTGTGTGTCATAAACCAATGAGATGGAGCAATTGCGGCAGGAGCAAACCCTGACCTAGAAACAGAGGATGGGAATTTCCTATGATGGGCAGGTGGGGGATACTTTAAGAATCACAGTCCTGTGCCAATCAACATGCTGACCATCTTTGCCCGACCCCATGGTGGTGTCCCTCTCTGCAGAATGGTATAGTAAAACTGCTTCATTTTCACCAGTCTTTTGAATTTGTTATTGCACTATTCCCCACACAAGGACACATGTTCCCTGGCCCCAAGGCTTCCAGGCCAGAAGGGGAGGTCAGAAGGTGCTCAAGAAGGCTAGCTCAACTCCTAGCCGGGTGACACATTCTGTTAAGGAGCTGTGGAGGGGGGACAGCAAGAGCACAAGGAGGATGCTGGGACAGGACGGGGGTGGTAGACTGTCTGTGCCTCTGACCCCTTAGGCTGCTGACTTAGGACAGACAGGCCATAGTGACAGAGACAGCCCCTGAGAGGAGCTGGTGAGCGTTGAAGGAGGAAGCAGTCCAGAGAAGAAGAAATGGCATGCAGAATGTTCTAGCCTCTGCCCACATGGTAAGACGGACCACTGGGCTCAGCTGGCTTTCTGTCTCGTCTGTCTGGCTTATTCTGTTTTCCTTTGTGGGAGAATTTGACTCTCCTTCCCTTTTCTCCACATATCTGCAGGTGCATCATACATGGACGGACACACGCATGCATGCACGTGCGCGCACATACACACACACACATACACACACACACACACACACACACACACACACACACTCAGACACAGCACGTCCCATGTGGGGACAGACTGCATTTCCGCTTTCAGCTGTGGCTTCTGAGGCAGCTGCTGTGTCACTTCTGCCTCATGAAGCTTTATCCCTGTGCAAATACAGAAAGCAAGCTAGAAGGTGGCTAGGAGAGCATGGAGTTCAAGCACCTAGAAGGGAGGAGGGCGCTACCATCTTCCTGGTAATGATGCCTCAAAGCTATTTGCTGGGTTTGGCTTCAAGCTGGCTTACTGGGTGTGGTCTGATTTTGGATGGGTCAAGCTGCTAGGAAAAGGGTATGATGGCTTGAAGATGAAGAAATGGAGGGAAATAAAACTCAACTGAACGAGTCTGGGAAAGAAACTTAATTCAGTTGCAAAATGCTGGAGAAAGCCAAGATACTTAATAAAATACAATCTTGTAAAAAAAAAAAAAAAAAAGCGAAACTATGTATACTCAAGTGGCAAAGATCAATTTCCTTCCTTTGTGGATTTCATGGCTCAGGCAGAGGAGGAGTTAAACTGCACTCATGCCAGGAAGTAACAGAGCAAAAGTCACCCCGGCTATTGCTTGGAACAAGTTCTGCGGAACCAGTTACCATTTCTCAAGTGCTCTGAAAGTGAGCCAAGCGCAGCTTGCAGAAGTGGTGGCCGGCTCAGCAGCAGCATGGGCTGTTCTCACCTCGGGCAGACTGCCGAGCAGCTTTTACAGTTATCTCTTTAATTGGCATCTCGTTTGCTTTTATTTTAAGCAAAGCCTTTTGGTGCAAAGTGCACTGAACTATCAGGGTGTTTGTCCCGTCAGACCACAGCAAAGTGTCCTAAGTTCTGGAGGCATCAGATTTCATCCCCGAAAGCGGAGGCAATTAAGTCAGGGCCCTTTAACCCGCCTTCCTAATTCAAGACTCTGCTCGAGACAGAGGGCTGGCAAACTGCTGTCCAGACTGGACCAATCCTGTCAAAGCTGAGCGTAACTTTCACATCTCTCAATGGTTAAAAAATTAAATAAATTTAAGAACAAAGTCTTATTTTTTGATTCTTGAAAATGATCTGACTTCAAATAAAGTTTTATTGGAATACCACTGTTTACATCCACTTGCTTATTGTCTATAGCTGTCTCTCCAGTGAATGGAGTTGCTGAGTGGTTGCAACAGTCCGCACAGCCTGCAGAATGACTCTCTGCTGCCTTAGAGGGAAAGCATGCTGATTTCGGGTGGCCCCACCACAGCTCTTCATTTCCTGCATCTCTGAGAACATCCTTACCTCACTGAACTACTGGTAAGAGTGAAACGAGACCGTGGACATAAAAGCCCCAGGTTTTAGAGTTCAAACCAGGGCCTTGAGTGCTCTAGGCATGTGCTCACATTTCCAATCCTATAAAAAGATTTTGAGAAACCTAAAGACATACGCACATATTCTTAATTCAACTGTCTTGAGAAAGACTATCTGGTGTACAAATATCTAGATGTTAGGTGTTGCTGGGCAGAGAAAGAAAAGAAAAACGAAAGCAAACCCTTCCTGTGAAATTGTACACAAATAAGTTCAGTTTTTCTTCATCAGGTTTAGAAACACAATGCATGGCTGCAGATGTGTGAAATTAAATACATCTGGAGGGGAGGAAAATAGCAACATGCTTGCATGTGCCTTGACTATTTAAACTGCTTCTGCAATTCTGTTTATCTTTTGAAAGATTTATTTATTTTTATTTTATGTGTCTGGATGCTTTGCTTGTGTGTGTGTGTGTGTGTGTGTGTGTGTGTATACGCACCACATTCCTGCAGTGCCCACTGAGGCCAGCAGAGGATGTTAGATCTCTGGGAACTGGCCATGCACATGGTTGTGAGGTGCCATTAGGGTGCTGGGACTCAGACCTGGGGTCCTCTGGAAGAGCACCCACTGCTCTTAGCTGCTGATCCATCTCTCCAGCCATGAAATTCTATTTTAAAATAAATCAGGGCAAAGGAATCACCCCGACTTTTTTCAACATTAATGTTTCAAAAAGTTTTCAATTTCTTCCCCCATCTCCACTTCCTGTTTTTTAAACTCCAGAGTAAATGTATATCTGCCATGGACAGGAACTGGTTGTCCATGTACATCCTATTAAAAATCAATACCAAGCAATTGGAAGATCCAGAGTCAAGTATTAGACATAAAACAGAAAGCTTATATAGTGGTGCATGGCTTTAATCCCAGCACTTGGAAGGCAAAGGCAGGTGGATCTTTGAGAGCGTAAGGCCAGCCTGGTCTACATGGTTAGTTCCAAAACATCCAGAGCTACAGGGAGACCTTGTCTCAAAATCAGAAAAAAAATATATATATATATATATATACACATATATATATATATAAATGAAACTAAATAGAATCTTTAGAAAAATTGTATTACCGTGGTTTATATTTTCACAGCAATAATATTTGAATAACTTGTCAATATCAATTAGCTCATCTTTTTGAATATGTTTAATAAGAAAAGCAAAATTCTTCTCTTTTAAAATTTAACTTATTCAGAAAGTTGAAGATTATGAACCTTTAAAACGAAGTTATATCATAAGAGGCATGGATCTCCTCCTCCTCACTTTCTCCTTCTGGACTAAAACTTACTATGTAGACCAGGCTGACCCCAAACTCAAAGAGATCTCCCTGACTCTGCCTCCTTAGTGTTGGGATGAAAGGTGTGCCCTACCATGACTGGTCTAGAACTTGCATTTTGTTTGTTTTTTCTTTTTAGTTGTTTGATGCAAGGTTTCTCTCTGCAGCTCAGGCTGTCCTGGAACTCTCTCTGTAGATCAGACTGGCCTTGTACTCACAGAAATCCACCTGGGACTAAAGCTGGGACATTAGTGTCCCATGTGCCACCACTGCCCGTAGAACTTGGATTCTGAGTTCATTTTTCTAATCGTGACTGTTGAGAAAGCTCTTGGATCAAGCCAAACCATTGTCCCCTGGTGCACTGCTGGAAACAGTCATGTTCTTACCTCGTGTTAAGAGGTTGGGTTCACCTGGTGGAGATTGACACATGGGTGGTTTCACTATGAATTGCTGTCAGATGTCCCTAGAAAGAACAGAGATCCTGTTTCTTCTCCTGAGGTGCAGAACAACATGGAGCCTGGAAACGTGAACGCCCGGAAGGCGGGAACATCCAGCCAAGCTGGTAATGGGGCTCCTGGGACAGCCATGAGACAGCCATGAGGTGGATAAGCCATTGCATCTTCACTGCTCATCATCAAAGGAGGATGACAACACATCTACAGATCTTCCAACATTGGTGGACTCTGCCTGAGGCCTTCCATGAAAAGGGGCCAGTACCATGTATGGTGCGAAGGACTCTTCCAATAAACGCCAACCATTTTTACTGGTATCACCAGGTAGAACAACAACAACAACGAAAAAGAAAACGAATACATTTTTTTTTCAGTTCTGGGGTTGCTACGTGCATGGTCTATCAGTGAGCTCCACCCCCAGGCCCCAAACACACATTCCTTGATGGCAGAAGGAAGATGAGCAGTAACTGTCTTTTTATTTCCTACAAACCCTGAATCAAGGGGTGAACATCAGCTGTCCTGCTCACTCATTTATGATGGATGGAAATGCCTGGAAAATAGATAAACCTATTATCCATTTTAAGTCAGCATTGAAAGCTTTAGGCCAAGTCAGCTCTTTAGTCTTTGATGGGTTTTGTTTTTACATTAACATCCATCCAACGAAAGGAGGAAGCACGCATTGGTCACTGATGTGTCAGGAGTGGCCAATAAACAGTGATAGAGGATCTTTTGTCTCCTTGCAATCAACAGTGAAACTCCTCCTCACCAATGTGCTCGATAAACAACATCTGGAGTCATCTTTCTCCAGAAGGGCTCATTTCGTGATGTCTGTTAAAAGTGCTCTTTCTTTCTCTCTCTCTTTCCCTCTCTCTCTCCTTCCTTTTTTCCCTTTCTCTCTCTTAAAGCATAGTAACTGGTGGGTTCCTTGTGTGGGGCTCTGATTTCTAATGGCTTTCTTCCTGACTCAGGGATTCAGTTATCTATAAATTTAATTCTCTACATTAAAAGGGAGGTTGACTTAGGGGCAGGGTGTTGGGTATTTGAATTTGTGGGTGCAGGGCACAGATTTGGAGAAACTGCTGTGTGTGAATGAATCCTGGGCAAGAGAGGAAGACTTTTAAAAGATGAGTTGTATTTAAGGAATGGGCACTCCCTCGTGGTGCTTTTATCTCAAGTGGTAAAGAATGAAAGAGAGCTTTGGGTGTTGGACTGGCTTTTATTGGACACTACAGTGGATGTAGAAGACCACTGCTCTGAGCATCTGTCTGAACCTCCATGCCTGGATCAGCACATGATGTGCCGAATTTCAGTACTTACTGAAAGAATTGCCGTAATCTTGTTTCTGGGCGACGGGCCTCCAAATGTGTGTACTTCAATGCAGGGGTTCTTCAAATCTTTTTAACAGCGGATCGGTCATGGTCATCTCTCTTGACCTTTCCCTCTTGTCTCAGTCCCGTTGGGTTGTATAGCAAAAATCCCTTGGGTCATAGTGGCTTAAAATGTTTTATTCATATACTGTGTGTGTGGTGAGTGTGCACGCATGTATACGCACATGTGGAGGTCAAAGGATGACTTGGAGGAGTCAGTTATCTCCTTCCAACTTTTGGGACCTGAGGCTTGAACTCATCTCACCTGGCTTTGATGCTAGCATCTCTACCCACTGAGCAATTTTGTAGGCCTAGGTTGCCTAACTTTTTGTAGCAATTACTGGTCTGAGAGGTTCAAGATCGAGGCCCTGGCAGTTAAGCTGTGTGTAGGGGCCACTTCCTGGTTCATGGATCACACCTCCTTGCTGTCCTTGCACCCATGGGCAAAGAGGCACTCTTTCATAAGGACAGTGGTCCATTCATGAAGGCTCCACCCTTATGACATAATTGCTTGTCAAAGGTTACACTTCCCACAAGATTTGGGATTTCAGTGTACCAGTTTTGTAGGTGACTCAGGCCACAAACTTTCCCCTCCTCTCCCTAAACTCACATTCCAGAAGCATCTCCACATGTCTGTAGAAACCATGTCTCTCACTGTCCCCAGGCTACTTTACAGGTTCTGGCCTTGTTTCCTCATTACCTAGCAGGGGTCACAGTGGCACTGGAAAGTTAAAAGATGGCATTTGGATAAAGGGCAGTGAATATGGAGCTGAAGAGATAGCTCACTGGTTAGGAGCATGTGCTGCTCTTGCAGAGAAGCTGGGACTCCGTTTCCAGGACATACATGTTGGCTCACAAGTATCTATAACTCCAGTTCCGTAGGATCCAACATCCCCTCTGTCCTTCTTTGGCACTTTACATATGTGGCACACAGTCATACATGCAGGCAGAAAAACCCATACAACTTTTAGAAAAAGAAAAGAAAACTTAGAAAAAACCCTAATGAATATACACAATCTCCATGATTTAGGGGGAAAAAAAGTGGAGGAAGATAGAAATGTGATAGTCTGTGTGCAAGCTATAATGTGGAGGAGAATGCCATCTGCTGCAGGGGACAGCTGGCCTTGGTTGGTCATCACCATGAGTGAAAGTAAGAGGGGAGTCGCAGCTCTCGTAAGGAGTGCTTTGCCACACTGACACAGCCACCTGGAAACTCGGCCAGGCACAGTTCCAGGGCTATGGAGACATCCTCTTGTGCATTGTCAGTGTGTGAGCAACCGTGAGCTCTCTTTTGAGCATGCGTGTTGAGTATGCACCTGTGTTGTTGTGGGTGCCTAGTCCTGGGGATGACGGCTGGGACAGGCTTAAAGAGGCCAGTGTCTTTGGGATGAGTCAGTCATATAAGAACATAAGTCACAGTCCCCAGGAATTTAAATACAGCCGGTTGAAGAAGCGCTGATCAGGACCTGTTGTGCTTTAGGCATGTGTTCCAAATGTCCAGTTTGCTGAAAACTTACTTCCCACCCCTACAATAATAGGATCTGTAGTTAGAGATGGAGCCTCGGGAAAATGATTGGGATTAAATGAGGTTGTGACGGCTTTTCATTTTGGAGACCGGTATAGCCCTGGCTGTACTTGATCTAACAATGTACAACGGGATTGATGGCCTCAAACTCACAGAGATCCTTTGTCTCTGCCTCTCAAGGCACGTGCCACACACCCAACCCACGGTGGCTTTCTAGTAGAGAAGACAGACCTGAGATAGCACACTTAGCTTTGACCGTCTGATTCCTTCAATGGTGATAAGATGCGGCAAAATGGCCCCAAGATGCCGAACAGATACTGACATGACCCTGTGGACATCTCAGCTAAGTAAACCTTACAGTTGGTTATGGAGTCTGCAGCATAAAACGGATTGTAGTAGGTCACCGGGGTGGGCCTTGATGAGTACCTGGAGACTCAAGTGCTAGGACAAGCATCCTATATCATATTGCTTCTTATAATGACTTTAAAACTACTTCAATGATCTAACCCTAGGGGCCAGTGAGACGGCTCAGTGGTTAAGAGTGCTGCCTACTTTTCAGAGGACCTGGGTTTGATTTCCAGCACCCACCGGGCCACTCACCAACACCCAAAACTCCAATTTCAGGGGGTCTCATGCCCTCTTCTGGTTTCTTTGGGCACTGCATGAATGCATTACATAGACCTACATGTAGTCAAAACACTCGTATTCATAAAAATGTTTTTTTTTTTTAAATTTAAAAATATCGGATCATATACATTTAAGTTCTTAAAGTCTTTTGAAGGAGACAGAAGAAAAAAAAAAGATATGACCAGATGGGAATAGATATGACCCTTAGTTTCTTAGAATTGTGTTCTATTTGGTAATATGTATGAGGTACTGTGCAAAGAAGTGGGATTATCTAATTAAGGTCTAGTTTCTATCCTAGAGGACTCAGTGTTCAACTGAGGACATACAGACCTACTTAAAGTACCAGGGCATGAAGGCCCACATGCAATATATTCGTCTACTGTAGTCTACTGCAGGAAAAGTTCCAAGACCCCAAGCGGGTAAGTGGATGCCAGAAGGTGTGGGTAGCCCCATCTCCATAAATACAGGTTTTCACTAAAGCTCAGCATAAATTGGTCACAGAAATTGGTCACAAAATACAGAAGGCAAAACTGAGGGTGAGGAGTGTTTGAAGCAAGTGCTACCTGGTGTGTGTGTGTGTGTGTGTGTGTGTGTGTGTGGTCCCAGGCTGAAGAGAAAGACAGCTGGGGTTAGAGGAGAATGGATCAGGGTGTGAAAGATGGGTCAAACACGTGAAAGGTCTTGGGTTGCTGGCTGGCAACAAGTCGCCAAATGTCCAGGCTGGGGAGAAGTAAAGGAGAGTTCTCCTTGACTAGATCCTTGGAGCCTGGAATTGCCAACTGGGAACTTGAAATTCACCCTGACAGTCAAGAGCAGGGGTGAGGAGTGATCAGATTCTGTGTTTCAGTGTTCACAGTATTCTGGAGAGGGGATGAAAACAGGGCAGGAGAGACTGTCACAGGGTGGGGATGGGGTCTGGAGGCATGAGGGGTTTCCTCATTTCATCCTTGGTGTTCAAGGGGAAGGCTGAGGACCAGTAGGGCCAGCACTGCTCGGGTGCCTGTCAGGTTCATGAGATCTCAGGCCCTCTCCCAGATCTACCAAGGAGCAGCGTTCTAGCAGGATCCTGGGGACTCAGTTCACAGTGAAGGAGGAACGGAGGAACCCTGGAGCCTGCTGCAAGCTGCATATTTAAGTTCTGAGGCGAGCTCCGGGAGTCAAAAGTGCTAGTGGTGGTCAAAGGCTGCTCAGGTGAAACGCTGGAGCACCTGGTGCATCTCGGCTCAGGTGTTTGTACCTCCTGAGGGAACACAGACACGCTTCAAGACACTTCTGTTCGTTGCTATTCGTGAGGCGCTTAAAAAATCCTATCAGCCTGGGGTCACATCTCAAGTTGAACATTGCTCCCAAGGTTCTGCGTCCTGTCAGATTTCTTCTGCACTTCACTAATGATTCCATTTCCAACCTTGACTTTTGGAACCTTTCTTAATCTTAGTCTCCTAGATGACTTTGTTTGTTTGTTTGTTTTCTTCTGAGACAGGGTTTCTCTGTGTAGCCTTGGCTGTCCTGGATTTTGTGGACCAGGCTGGCCTCGAACTCACAGTGATCCACCTGTCTCTGCCTTCCTGAGTACTGGGATTAAAGCCGTGTGCCACCACACCTGGCTTTCTAGATCTTTTCACCCTTGCCTCGGGTTCTCCGTTCTGTGGGGACGAGGCGAGGGTTTAAAAAAATAATCTGCCAGCACCACTCCAATTTGGGATCATAGGCATTTGTTCCCCCTTTCCAGGAACTTAGCTGGGGAGATAAAAGACTGTGGACTTGGGGAGAAAGAAAAGTGATAACCTGATTTCTGGGTTCCCCGTTTCCAGGTTGAGACCCGCAGTTCAAAGCATAGGCGCTGTCGGGTACACCACCCCAAGTGGGCGAGCCCTTCTGGGCTGTGATTTGAATGCGCACTGCAAACACTCCCGTGTTGAAAGCGAATCTCCAAATCATGATCATGAAGGTGTGGGAAGGAGGGAACTCTGTGAGATGATTGGCATTAGATGAGGTCAGGAGGGTGGGGCCACCTCAACTGTGTTTATGACTTTATAAGAAGAGGAATTGAGGTCTGAGCTAGACGCTTGCTCAGTCTCTGAAGATGGGCCCTTCTCAGCTGATGGGCAGGTACCAGTACCACCTTTTTCACGAGTCTAGCATTTCAAAGCCAAATAAGCTTCTTTTACTAGTTTAGTCTTCTGTGTTTTGTTAAAGCAAGAGAAATCTGTTAAGACGGCATCAAAGACTGTAGCCCTGCCCTTACACTTTTCTCCAGCTCCTGTAGAATGGCACGGCACGTCACTGCATAGGAAAAGCCAGAAAAATCTTGAGTGATTTGTTTTCTTTCTTTAACTTTACATGGTAATTCAAAGAAATCGCTCAGTAAAGCTCCCTGGGTGTATCAGTCTTGCAGTTGGCAGCTCACCACAGAACATTTAAGCTTACCACTGTGTTCTCTTAGATTGAAAGGTCTGCCAAGCAGTTAATCACCCCTTCATTACAACTCAGGGGGAGGAAGGGAGACAGAAAAAAAAAAAGTGGGTGTGGGAAGAGTTTCCCATCCTACTACGTCAAGGGTAAATCTGAAAGAAATTCTTAGGGCTTAACCCAACAAAGACATCTTGCCAAATAGAATACTACTACACCAAGTGAGGAAAGGGTTAAAATAAAGAGTGGAAGGTGGATCTGGCTTGTCACTTTGGTTCTGTTGCCAATGGATGCTAAATCTCTGACGACATAGTATGTGCGGTAGAGATGTCACTGCAGGATGTTTAGAGTCCCTGGCCTTGAGTCTCAGATATGAGAATGAAATATCTCTCTAGATATGTCATTGGCTCCAGGGCAGGGAACAAAGAGATCCCTGCAAAGAATTGTTGTGTTCTTTAGTCTTCATTGTCAACTTGACATAATGAAGTGTCACCTGGAAAGAGGTAACCTCAGCTGAAGACTTGCCTTGATCAGTTTGATCTGTGGGTGGTTTGTCTGTGGTGAGAATAGGAGTGGCCCCCAAAGGTTCATATATGTGAACGC